>NC_138132.1:10726109-11926109 GCF_964188305.1 Podarcis bocagei
TTCAGAGGGGACTTCAAATGTCTAACGTTAGAGACTCGGGGCTGCGCGCCTCGGTTGTGGAATCAATAATGAACTGCAATAAACATCCTTGTATATAAGAAGAGCTTGGCGTTGGTCTTTTGTGAGCTGAGACCTGAGGCAGCCTCTGACAACAACAACAACAACAACAACAACAACAACAACAACAATAATAATAATAATAATAATAATAAGGAGTTGCCCCTGGATGAAATGCAAAACAGCCGCTGCCAATCAGTGTAGACAATGCTAGATGGATCAATGTTCCAAATTGATTTAAGGAAATTTTCCTGTGTTCCAAGTAGTAGTCTACCTGGAGCTGCCACAAATTGAACCCGAGACTTTTGACTTGCAAAGAAGGTGCTCTAACCACTGAGCGGTAATGTCCTTGCTTGGGGTTGGACAGCCACACCTCGTCCTCCTCCCTTTGCTCGCTGAAGGTGCCTCGGCTGTCAAGGGATTCCAGAGCAAGGCAGGATTTTAGATTTGGGCAATTAGAGCACATTGTTGTTGTTTAGTTATTTAGTCGTGTCCGACACTTCGTGACCCCATGGACCAGAGCACGCCAGGCACTCCTGTCTTCCACTGCCTCCCGCAGCTTGGTCAAACTCATGCTGGTAGCTTCGCGAACACTGTCCAACCATCTCGTCCTCTGTTGTCCCCTTCTCCTTGTGCCTTCAATCTTTCCTAACACCAGGGTCTTTTCCAGGGAGTCTTCTCTTCTCATGAGGTGGCCAAAGTATTGGAGCCTCAGCTTCAGGATCTGTCCTTCCAGTGAGCACTCAGGGCTGATTTCCTTCAGAATGGAGAGGTTTGATCTTCTTGCAGTCCATGGTACTCTCAAGAGTCTCCTCCAGCACCATAATTCAATAGCATCACTTATTCAGCGATCAGCCTTTTTATGGTCCAGCTCTCACTTCCATACATCACTACTGGGAAAACTGTCCATCTTGGGTGCCCTGCTCGGCATAGTTCATAGCTTCTCTGAGTTATTCAAGCCCCTTCGCCACGGCAAGGCAGTGATCCATGAAGAGGTAGAGCACATTAGATTTGGGCAATTAGAGCTCATTTGGGCAATCTGTCGCCCCAATGCAATTAATCCACCACCACCAATCCCCAAACCCCCAAAACAACACTGGACTTTTGAGGTTAAGGAAAGCAACGAGGAAAAATGCAAGATGAATGAACGATCAGCAGGAAATAGTGTCAATATCTCACAAATTGTGTAAATATCCCACAAAGAGCCCAGGAATGCACACAATGTGGAGTTCTTGAAACCTTAAGTTGCGTTTTCCTCGATGTGACAGAACTTGCTCTGCATTATCTCAAACCCCAAACCTCTTGTGTTTTCCAGTGTTCCTAAACGGTTAGCTTGGGAGCATACAGAACCACAACTCCTCAGTGTTGCTTCTGCATCTCCGCTCCAGGGTGACCCTAGGAGCCCGTCCTCAATGGCCGACTCATCCATAGCTGTCAACTTACAGAGTTGAAAATAAGGGACCGGCAGCCTCAAAAATAAGGGATCAGCAGCCAAATTAAGTGATTTTCAGAGCACAGGTATGTTCAACTTCTGAGCCCCTCCGAGCCAAAGGCAAAAAGCCCAGCCAGCAGCCAAATGAAGCCTCAAGCGGTGGTTCCCATAGCGCAGCAACCCAGCAAAGGGGATGCAGCAAGGAAAACAACCGTCACCTCTCCGCTGGGAAGCGCTGAGCAAAGGCGAGTCCCCAGGCAACGTGGCCAATTTGATTGGCACAAGGCATGCAAGCTCCACCCCCCAGTCGTTCTTAGACTCCTTATTGGGTGAGAAACGCAGCCAAGCTTCCTTTGAAACCCGGGAAATTTAAGGGACATCATCAATAAAAGACAGCAGCGGGACACAGCGCTGGGATAAGGGACTTTCCCGGCAAATAAGGGACGGTTGACAGCTATGGACTCATCTCCTTTCACTCAGATTGGTTCCAATCAGCACAAAGGATGAGAAGACTTCTTAGTGGTTAGAAATCCCCCCATTCATTCTGGCTGAGCGCCTCCAGGAAGCTAGAGGCAGGGACCCCATTGCAGACATAGAAAGGGGACCTTGGCTCTCCCATGACCCCAGACCACTACACCTCGGCCCACCAGCGTATCAGGAATGAATGCTGAAATATGTTGAAATATACATTTTTTAAAAAACCAGAAGCATTTTTACTTGGTATTATAGGTCAGGACATTAATAGGCAAGATGTTAAATTGTTTTTATATGCAACAACTGCGGCAAGAGTATTGTTAGCCCAGAAATGGAAACAAGAAGAAATTCCGACGAAAGAAGAATGGCAGACGAAATTAATGGACTATGCAGAATTGGACAAAATGACAGGAAGGATTCGTAACCTGCGGGACCAGAGATTTACAGAAGATTGGAAGAAGTATATGAATTATTTGAAGAGCAACTGTAATGAACAAATTATGCTAGTAGGACTACAAGAAGTTTTGTAAGGAGAAATATACGAAGTGTTACAGAGTAGAAAAAGATAGAGATATTGGTTATGAGTTTGAAATGTAATAGGGAAGATAAGAAATGCACACTGAGAGATTAGATTGGAAAATATTCAGACAGGATTGATGGAAGTCAAAAATTTGAATAATATGTAAAAGTATGTTTAATTACTGTTGAAAATGATATGTTAAAAAAACTAATAAAAATTATATATATATTAATAAAAATTATATATATATTAATAAAAATTAATAAAAATTATATATATATATATATATATATATATATATATATATATATATATATATATATATATATATATATGGAATGAATGCGGGAAAGACACTCCTTATTGTATAACTGCCCCATAAACAAACCAGAACAAAGGCTTGAGAAAGAACGGAGCTGGTCTAACCGCCGCATACACTTTGTGCAAGCGAACCGGAATAAAAACTGGAGGGTCCTTGAGAAAACCAGTTCTTAAGTGAGGCGAGGAGGCCTGCTCGGGTAGAACCACTCGGGGGCGCCATCTTACCTGCCGGGCTTATTGGTGTAAGCCTGCAGGCGTGCCTTCACTTCGTCATAGGTGAGGAAAGCCATGTATCCTGGGTGCGTGACCGCGAGGTACGTCCAGTTCTTGAGCAATGTCGGCCAAGGCTGCAGGGGAGGGAGCAGAGAGAGGCATCAGCAAGCGGCCGGGAGCCGTTATAAATGTAAGAGAGGGGAGTGGAGGACCTGTTTCAGCCTGAGGGCCAAATCCCCTTTTGGATAAAGCTTCCAGGGGCCGTATGCCGGTGGTGGGTGGGGCCATGGGCAAAGTGGGCAGAGCAACAGATGCAAATTTCCCCTTCTGGAGTAGGCTTATATCTACACACACATAGTCCTCTGTCCAGGTATTATTAAGGGGCAAAAGCACTCACAAAGGGTACAAAGCAGGGAGTGTGACTAGGGAGGAGGAGCAGCCCTGAAAGAGGTAACAATAATTCGTTACAGAATTAGGGATAAAAATTTATGAGTGGAGGTAAGTTTATGTTAGTCCCTAGTCGGATTTGGCGTGGAAGTCTTAGTTTCAGTCATTGAAGAGAAGTCAGAAGTCAGATTCGACATGAAGGTCTTAGTTTCAAACATAGAGCAGAAGTTTGATCTTCTTAAGCAGGCATTTGATCGAATCTCTAGAAAGCAGCTATGGACAAAACTGGCTGCAACAAATATCGATCGTCGTCTCCTTCATCTGATTATCAGCCTCCATACAAACACCTTTCTGAGAATCAGGCTAGACAATAAAGGCCTAGTCTCCAACCCCGTTACCACCACTAGAGGGGTAAGACAGGGTTGTTTATTGGCCCCAGCATTGTTTAACTTTTACATTAACTCACTGGTGACTCACATGGCCAATGATGCTTTCCACCCCCCCAAACTAGCAGGCCGATCTCTGAATGTTCTTCTGTATGCGGATGACGCTGCACTTCTTGCTAGATCCCCTATTGGACTGAGGAGAATGTTGCAAGCTCTACATGAATACTGTGATCAGCATGAGCTCCAACCCAACTATGCTAAGACCAAGATCATGGTCTTCTCTGCCCGACCGAGACTCTATCGATGGTTGATAAACGGGATCCCCCTAGAGCAGGTTAACTGCTTTAAATATCTGGGACAAGTAATACGGTCAAATAGGTCTTTTCTGGCCCATAGAGACTATATAACAACTAATGCATCTAAAGCAGCCATCCAGATTAGATCTCTATATGCTAAGAATCAGGCTCAATCAGTGAAGATAGCTTTGAGACTCTTTCAAATGAAAGTCCTCCCCCTTCTTTTGGTGGGCATCTCTTTAGGCTCCCGTAGGGACTTTTTGAAACTGGATTCTATCCAAACGCGATTCCTTAGAGCCATCCTTAGGATTCCCCCCTCGGTAGCGGGTGCAGTTATGAGATTAGAGGTCGGCTGGCAAGCTCTACGGTATGTGGCCTTGAAGACGAAGCTCTGGCTATGGCTCAAGCTTTGTTTTAAACCAGTGGGTATTGCCCCCTTGATATTGAGGGACGATTTCCAATCATCGTGGGAAAGGGAGGTCACTAACGAGGTTCAATCCTGCGGATTGTCTCATCTTTACTTTGAGTCTATGTCGTACAATCAAGCTAGAGCTGTGATCTCCCGGAGACTGAGTGACATTGCTAGACAAGAGGACATAGCCCAGGTAAAACCAGGGATGTTCCTAGGGGACCAGATTTATCGGACCATACCAGCCCCCTACCTTGCAGAAATCCACTATGTGGAATACCGCAGACTTCTTACAGCGGCCAGATTAAATGTCCTTGACTCTGCGATTTTGTGGGGAAGGTACAGGGGAGTACCATACGCCCAGAGAACCTGTCATTGTGCCATGGGTGTGGTTGAGTCCACCGAACACATTCTCTTGACTTGCCCTTCTTATGCAGAGCTTAGACAAAATTTTATAGACCCACTTCTATGTCAATTTAGCTCCCTACCTGGAGAAAACCAGGTTTTACACTTGCTGAATAACATCACTAGAGCTATACCTTCCTTGGTGGCCAAATTTCTTTTTTTAGCTTTTAAGCGTCGCAAGACTTTAATTGATTGTATTGATATGGGGCTATCTGTTTAGCCCATTTTAGTGTTGGCTAAGCTCTAAAATCTTCTTGGATGTTTTAACTGTGTATTGACAATTGTACTTTTTTCTGACTGACGGTCGAATAAAAGGTTGATGATGATGAGCAGAAGTCAGAAGTCAATTATGGATTAGAAACCAGGACAGGGCCCTGTTTCGATGTATTCACCTTCATCAGCAGGAAGTATCAAATATTACATGAAAATTCATTTAAATTCTAAATTATCATAAATTGTAAAACAGTCATAAATTATAAAACAGTATTATATAACATTTGGTTCCTTACCCAATTTTTAAAAGGTCGTGTAAGTTTATAACAGGATATATTTATCCGAAAGTCTTCAAACTTACCTCTACTCATAAACTTGTATCCCTAATTCTGTAGCGAATTATTGTGTTATACATATCTTTATGAGTTTGACTTTGTCATCTCTGTTAGAGTTTGTAACCTCTATTTGAGTTTGTAATCTTTGTCAGAATACATACTTTTGAATGGATTAGTTTTTGTTACTATTGACTATTGATCTGTGAGCAGGGACCACTCCCACTACTGAAACTCACATTGGCCTGAGTTCTTGGAGTGCTTTTTTCTCGCCATCTCAGAATGCAGGACACAGTATTTGGGAGGCAGGGCAAACTGACTTGCAGGAAGCTTTCGGCGAGAGCTTTGCAAATGGGTCAGAGGGCTGCCGGCTCCACCTGACAAACAACCGGCTGCCTCCTCCACGACATCCGTCCCCCCCTTCCTCCACACCCCTCCATGGAAGATCTTTGTCTTGTGTGCACCGTTTGCGTTTTTCGCGCCTCTTGCAAGGAGAGCTGCTGACCACAGGGCAGGATGTGGCTGGTGTGCGTCCATCGCTCGCTCAAGGCTGCCATGCGTGGGTGGTGATAGCAGAGGGGGGTCAGCCGAGGTGGGCGAGGAGCCAAAGTTTCCATCTCTTGGCTCGGTTTAATTTCGCAAAGGTGCAGGGAGGAAGTGCGTTCAGGTTGTTTTTTAAAGCAAAAACACCTCCCCTCACTGAACATAGAAAGGCCACAGGCAACACAACAGAATATATGGGCCATGTTCCCTCTAATAGCAAACTTGGGGGGTGTTGCATGACAACGGGAAATGGAGAAAAAATAGGACCACCAAGAGCAGTTTCCCTAAAATTAGCCCTGGCGTTCCTCTGATTCATATCATCATCCCCCATTTTCCGTGTTTGCACCCCCTAAATTCCCATTCTGGGTTTTTTTAAAAAAATATATACCATTATATTATTGTCTTCTTGGTTTTATAATGTATTTTTGTTTCAATTTTTTTTGTTGTTTCACTATCGTACACCATTTGGAGTTTGGCTTTTTTAAAATGCTAAGCAGTTTATAAATGCTTTAAAATCAAACAAATTCATTTCAGTGCCCAAGTATTCCGACGTTGCTTATTTTGAATGTGAGGAGTCAAAGGAGAGCAAAACGTTTCATTTTCAGCGTTAAGCTTCCTCCCCCCTGTCCAGGGAGGGATAACAGATATCCATGTTAAGAGTATTTGTTTTTATTTCATAGGCTTTCTATTATATCAAAAGCCTGGAATGTATTACTGCTGTCTACACCCTCCACACCCAATTCTTTGTCCCTGCTTCAATATTTTGCAAAATGACCTGCACCTGAGAGTGGATGCCAGGCCAAGACTGGCCCATAGAAGGAAGAAGCCACAGCCAAAGAAGATAAAGAAGATTGGAACTATTCAGGACATATTAGACAATATGAAACCCAAAAGGATATTGGTTTTTTCCTTTCTTTTTTTAAACAAGGGAAATGTTTAAAGCATAACCTCGTGAGCTTTGTGTATAGGTTTTTACATTAGTTGAACTTTTAAAAGTCACTTGTAATAAGATGAACAAGGTTAAAAAATTAGATTATTAAGAATGTAAGATTTTAAGGACGTGCATGAGTAAGAGTAAAATAATGGAACCAGGAGGGGGAGTGGAGGGTAGTCAATTAAGATTTATGGTTGAAATTGTTAATTGTGAATATTATTATTGGGTTTTTTATTGTTTTTATTTTTGGAAAATTAATAAAATGTTATAAAAAAAGATATTTCACAAAACGATGATTCCATTTTGCGTTTGATTTTGTATTTTGATAAAGCAGTAAATAAATATAAAATAAACAGATTTCCGTTTTCCCTCCCCAAGTATTCCGATTTTGCTTCTTTTGAAGGTGAAGAGGGCAAGACGTTTCACTTTCAGGGTTAAAACCAACTCCAGGGTCCCACCAACTCCCCAGGTGTACCTGAAAGAGGCGGGTGAAAATGTCAAACTCGAATACGGAGATGTGCCCATTGCAGGTGAGGTCGATGGTGGATCTCAGGGCTAAGGCCATTGGGCCGGGATCCACAGGGTGGACCCGATTGAGTCCTTCCCGAAATTCAGACCAGGATATGAGGCTCCTGCAGAGAAACGAAAGGGTGAGGCCAAATTCAGAGTAAGGAGGGTCACTGGCTGTTAAGTTGTGGATGAACATATCAGACAACACAGCGATTCTTCAAGCAGCTCTTGTTTATTCACAGGCCAGGACAGAACTGAACTGAAGGGTTCAGTCAGCCTGCTTATATAGAGCACCAATACAACGTTACTGTAACAACTTTCTAATACTATCCAATCACTGAACGTCACTTTCGATCCCTTATTTGCATTACTATCTACAGTATCCCCCTGCTGGCCCAGGGTGAGAACTTCAGTACATAACACTGGCCAATTGGAACATGCCCAGACGAGGGCAACCAGGGGTAGCAAGAGAATGAATGAAACACCATTCATTCAAAGCACTATGAAGCCACTTTTATAGACATGGCTTCCCCCCAAAGAATTCTGGGAGCCACAGACTGTGGAGGGAGCTACAATCCCCAGAGTGGTTTAGCATTCAATCCCTCCTCACAAGGAAACTCTGGGAACTGTCTGTGAGGCGAACCGGGGTTCTCCTAAAACAGTGGTTCTCAACCTGTGGGTCCCCAGATGTTGTTGGACTACAGCTCCCATCACCCCTGAGCTCTGGCCTTGCCAGCTAGGGATGATGGGAGTTGTAGTCCAACAAAATCTGGGGACCCTCAGGTTGAGAAAGGCTAAAAACTCCCAGAGGCCTTAAGGAACTACAGCTCCCAGGATTCTTTTGGGGGAAGCCATGACTGTTTAAAGTGGCATCGCGGTGCTTTAAAATTGAATGATGCCAAGGATGGTGATGGGTATTTAAAATTCTGCAATTCACAATTTCTCCCCTAAAGGACGTCAGAAAACGTCATCAAAATCTAATAACAAACTTGCACAACAAGTCAATAACAGGTCTGATTTCTGAAGGGCTTTGCTGGCCTTTTGAAAATGACCCAGCACACGGATTTATATCTCTAAGATTCTGCCCCATAGGGCTCAACAACAACAACAAAAATCAAGTTGGGCCCCAGAGTTTCAAATTGGGACCCACTGGCTGGCCCCGAGTCTCAAAGTTGCTGGGCCTGACTTGCCCTGCCCTTGCATGAAGTCTTGGGTTTGCAATTTGGGGAGAGGGGAGACTGCCCGCTGGGGGGTGGTCAGGCTGGGGAGACCCCCTAGATTTAGAGGCCCTAGGCTTCAGCCTACTTAGCCTATACATAAATCCAGCACTGCTCCATATTGCTCAGTTGTTGGGTTTGTTTGCAGATATATTCTGCAATATAAAGGTAAAGGTAAAGGGACCGCTGACCATTAGGCCCAGTTGCTGACAACTCTGGGGTTGCGGCGCTCATCTCGCTGTATTGGCCGAGGGAGCCAGCGTACAGCTTCTGGGTCATGTGGCCAGCATGACTAAGCTGCTTCTGGCGAACCAGAGCAGCGCACGGAAATGCCGTTTACCTTCCCGCCGGAGCGGTACCTATTTATCTACTTGCACTTTGACGTGCTTTCAAACTGCTAGGTTTGCAGGAGCAGGGACCGAGCAACGGGAGTTCAGCCCGTCGTGGGGATTCAAACTGCCGTCCTTCCGTTCGGCAAGCCCTAGGCTCATTGGTTTAGACCACAGCACCACCCATGTCCCAGTATATTAATAGTGAAAGAACAATTAAGAAGAAGTATATTAATAGTGAAATAATTATTAAGCTCTAACTTAAAATGATTTTTATTCATAACAAACTTAATAATGTAAACCCATTGGCATTTGGCAATAACAAAAGTTCCTTTAGAAACACAATTTACAAAGACTTACAATCTAGTCTCAAGAAACTTACTATAACTTGTAATAATGATAGGTGTAATATATGATGCAAACTATTAATAATTATAAATAGTAGAACGTAGGCGCCCTATATATAGAAATGAGCAAACCAGTGATATTTTAGGGATTAGGCTAGCAGGCGGGGCCCATTTCTTACATCATAGGTGCCTACACAACACAAAAAATGTTGCTGTATGTAGGTTTTACTTGTTTTTTTTGTCTTATATTTTGGAAATGTACATCCAGGTTTTTTCCCCTTTAATTTTTTGGAGGCCCCCCAAGATTGTGGGGCCCTAAGCTATAGCTTGTTTAGCTTATACGGGTGGCGCTGTGGGTTAAACCACAGAGCCTAGGACTTGCCGATCAGAAGTTCGGCGGTTCAAATCCCCGCGACGGGGTGAGCGCCCTTTGCTCGGTCCCTGCTCCTGCCAACCTAGCAGTTTGAAAGCACACCAGTACAAGTAGATAAATAGGTACCTCTCCGGCGGGAAGACAAACGGGGTTTCCGTGCGCTGCTCCGGTTCGCCAGAACCGGCTTAGTCATGCTGACCACATGACCCGGAAGCTGTACGCCGGCTCCCTCGGCCAGTAAAGTGAGATAAGCGCCGCAACCCCAGAGTCGGCCACGACTGGACCTAATGGTCAGGGGTCCCTTTACCTTTTCAAATCCGGCACTGGTGTGTTGAAGTAGAAAGAGTAGGATGTTTGGGTGTGCTGTTGTACCAAGCCCAAGCGACCCGCAGGGAGGGTCCTACCTTGAACCCCACGTCTCCCTCCAGAAGGTCTGGGCCTCGGGCTTGCTGAGCTGGTAGGTGCTGCCGCGATCTTGTCCATCGGGGAACAAAGCCTGCAGTTCGGCCAACATGTGGCTAAAGATCAGGGACAACTTGGTGAGATTCCTCCTGCAGCAAGAGAAGGGGAAGTGGGAAAGGCCAGTCAATCAATCAATCAATCAATCAATCACAACTGGCCTTAGCTGTAGGCACAATTGATAATCATTTACCAGCGGTGCCCCGGGAGGCAATTTTTACAAGCACACGCAACACAACGAAGAATCGGCACAGCAGGTGTGAAATATAAAGCCATTTCCTGATTCTCACAATACAGCGGTACCTCAGGTTAAGAACTTAATTCGTTCCGGAGGTCCGTTCTTAACCTGAAGCTATTCTTAACCTGAGGTACCACTTTAGCTAATGGGGCCTCCTGCTGCCGCCACACGATTTCTGTTCTCATCCTGAAGCAAAGTTCTTAATCCAAGGTACTATTTCTCGGTTAGCGGAGTCTGTAACCTGAAGCGTCTGTAACCCGAGGTACCACTGTAATTTATCTGAAATAAATGTTGGCGGTTGTGGGCTCTCCTTCACTGGAGGTTTGTAAGCAGAGGCTGGATGGCCCCCTCTCATGCATACTTCAGTCGATATTCTTGCATTGCAGGGGGTTGGACTAGATGACCACAGGGGTCCCTTCCCACTCTGTAGTCCTATTATTCCAATTGCCCCCCAATTGACTCATAGTCTTGAAAGCCGTTCAGAAATACGCCATTCATAAAAACCACACCGTGCAGTAATCAGCCTCATCTTGCTAATAATAGAATTCAACAGCACGGGCTTTGAACGGATTTACCTTCGGGTTTCACGACAGCAAAGCTTCACCGGTTGGATTTCGAACTGTGCCTCTGTCAAAGCCACGACCGGGACAGAAGAAGCAACCTTGCAGTCAGGCATTAGGGCTTGTTTTTTTGCGCGGGACAGGGGGGAAATGTGGAAAATATACGGGTTGTCGTTTAACAGCAGAACAGGCAGAAATATAACAGGTGAAGCGCTTTCCTCCTCGATGCCTCTGGGGGCTTGTGCATTAGGTTTATGTGGTGGTGGGAAAGGCTGGGTGGGTGGCTTCAGCGGGGTCCAAACAGGGTTGCCTAACGGCCAGGAAAAAAGCCAGGGCTGGCCTGCTCCTGTTCCTTTAACAGCAGGCTGCCGTGAGGGAATGAGACAAAGGGACATTATCTGCAGATTGCTGTAGATCGAAAGGCTGCAGCTCATGGGTTCAAAAGGCAGCAAGAAACTTTTATTCATAAGGTCCAATTGTGGCCTTATAAAACAGGAGGGGAGAGGCCCTGGTTACTAAGCAACCGGCTGATAAATGAGGAAACAGAGCTCACTGTGGCCGCAGGTGGATGGGTGGGGGGAAAATGGCCAACTCTGTTCTCTTTCACCTGCTCCTGTGCTGCTATCAGTCCCGTGATCTGCACACCTTAGCATGAAATACCGTATTTTTTGCACCATAACACTCACTTTTTTCCTCCTAAAAAGTAAGGGGAAATGTCTGTGCATGTTATGGAGGGAATGCCTACGGGTGGCATGCCTACGGATTTTCCTCCTCTAAAAACTACGTGCATGTTATGGTCGGGTGCGTGTTATAGAGCGAAAAATACGGTAATTCCCTGACGAATTTTGCAGTCAAGTTGTTAAACCAGCCGGAGGCTGTACACTTCTGAAAGGAATCATGGGAACTGTAGCTCACCTCCCCCCAAAAAACTACAGTTCCCAGCACCCTTAAGAAACCGCAGTTCCCAGGATTCTTTGGTTGTGTGTGTGAAAATTTAAATGTACACAGCCCGCCATTCCCCCCCCCCCCCAATTCACCACCCTGGTTGCCATTTCTGCCAAAGCATCTAAATTAAAATTCGTCAGCGCCCCTCTTGGAGGGAGAATTTTTAAAAAATGCAGCCCCCCTTAAATGATTGGATTTAAGATATGTACAAAAACTCACTATGCACGAACAGGTTGCGTGCAAACTTAGGCATGCCATGAACAAATTTAACGATATTTGGATTTCGTTTTTATAAATACCATAAGGTCTGGTTAACTACAATAAGAATTTCTCCTCTCTTTTTTTGGTAATGTACACAATATTTGTTGTTGTCCTGCTTTGTTTTCTACATGGGTACTATTTCATGCTTCTTTTTTGTGTCTTACTTTACCCTGTGCACTCACAATTTTGTACATTTCTTGTTTTTCAGTGAATAATATAAAACAAAAACCCACCACTCCTCCACTCCTTCTTGCGTATAAGGCTCATAGGTCCAAGATTCCTTTCTGTTCTGCCTTCTCAGGATTTACAGGCGCAGTCCAGATTCTCCTGACCTGGTGTTCAAAAATGTCTTCTATGTAGGCACAGAAATGTGCCACCTCTGCTCACCCTGGTTGCAATGTTTCACAGCCTAAGACAGCCCCAGGGACTAAATGATATTGATCTATCCCAGCTTTCGAGGTGTACTTGATTTTAAATTAACCACAGCCCTTATTGCAACTTTTAATCCAGGACTTTCACACCTGAGATGCGTGCTTTCAAGGCCCACCCTATTCCCGTGATTTCAATCTGCTTTAAGCGTTTTTTATTTTAAATTGCTGTATCCCACCTGGGAGCTGCTGGTGAAGGGAAGGTAATAAATGTAATAATTATTACTAGCAAAAATGATAACTGCCCGTGTTTTACCACGGCAGAAACTCAGTTTCCCTTAACAGCTGCTGTGTGGCAGGCAGAAATCCAACAGATGCAGCTTTTTCTTGAACTTGTGCTGCTTGGAACAAACTGCCCTGGTCATATTGTTCAGTAGAATACGAGAATTGTAGAGTTGGAAGGGACCACAAGGCTCGAACCCACAATCCTGAGATTAAGAGTCTCATGCTCTACCTATTGAGCCAAAGCCAGGTTGTTATTTCATAGGGTTTTTGCCATGAAAGAAGCTGGCAATAGAAACAGTGTTGCCTTATCCCAGAGCACCAGCAGGGTTGCTAGTTTGTAAAACTCCTTCTGGCCAGAAACCTGGGCCTTAGCCAGGCAGAAACCTAACAGGTGTAGCCTTCCACCAGCATGCTTGCAACCTGGGAAGGAAAGGAGGCAAAAAGTGTGCCCTTGCATCTAGATCTGGGGGAGCCACTGGGGTGATCTCTAGATGTTGCTGAATGACAGCTGCCACCATCCCCGACCATTGGGCATGCTGGCTGGTGCTGATGGGAGCTGCAGTTCAGAAATGCCAGATTAATCCGTACTTTGGGGTGGTGGTCTTTAGCTTTGTCAAATTGGAGGGACCCCACAGCACTAACTATTTCCCCAAAATGTGTGCTATTCTGTCAGAAAACAGAAATAATGAACTTTCGCATTTGCAAGCTCACAAGCCGGCTGAAACATAATTGTGCAGCGCCAAACCCTCCAAGCTTTCTCTGATGAAAACAGGGACATCCTATTCAACAACAACAACAACATTTATACTCTGCCCATTTGTTGCCCCAGGTGCTCTGGGTGGCTTCCAACATATATGAAAACATAACAAAACATTAAAAAAACCTTCCCTATACAGGACTGCCTTCAGGTGTCTTCTGAAAGTTGTATATTTACTTATCTCCTTGCCTGGGGGATCACATAACTTCATACCCTACAACATTTCTCCGATGAAAATAGGGACGTCCTAAGGAAAAGCAGGGCATTCTGGGATCAAATCAGAAACCGGGACATCTTCTCTAAATCTGGGACTGTCCCTGGGAAATGGGGACACTTGGCTAGCCTGCAATATTTGAAAACATAGCTTATTATTGTTGTTGTTTTAGAGACCCTGCACAATCGGAGGCCCTAAAGCATCATAGAGTTTTGCTCGCTCGCAAATCCAGCACTGGCGACCACCCTTGTCCCAGAAAATGGTGGCAGCCTAGCAAGATGTTGCAGAACCTAGGATAGTTCTATTGGCAAAGCGTGAGACTCTCAATGTCAGGGTGGTGGGCCCTAGCCCCACGTTGAGCAAAAAATTCCTGCGTTGCAGGGGTTTGGACGAGATGAGGCTTGTGGTCCCTTCCAACGCTACAATTCTATGATTTTACTATTCGCCCTCTTTAACGTGCAAAGATTTGACCCGTTTCTTGACATTTACCTGGCAGCCGAGCCCTCCTGGAAGATTTGCTCCTTCTCCCTCTTGAAGAGCCTGGTGGCTTGCTTGATCTTCTCCAGCAGGTTGGTGAGGAAGACCCGAAAGTACGTTTCTTCCCAGAGCTGGGCCAAACCTGCCCCGTAGTGTTCCCGAACAAGCCTGAGGTGTTGGTGCGTCTGGGGCAGGAGGTAGGGCAGGTGAGGCGGGCTGTTGCGGAGGCCCAGGCGAGGCTGCCCTACCAGGAGCTGCAACTTCGCCAAGCCCTGCAGAGCTTTCTCTAGAGTGCGATGGGCCGAAATCCAGCGAGGCAGCCGGGACGGCCCGGGAAGCGTCTCCATGGCAGTCGAGGGGAGGAAAGGAATCGGAGAAAGGCGAGGCCCAGCCTTTGCCAGAGTTCCCCAGTGCCAGCCTCGGAGCCAGGCTAGCAAGTTTCTGAGAGGGCGCTGCCTTGCGTCACGCAGAAAAGCAGGGAGGAAGGAGGAAAGGTAGAGAAATAAAGAGAGCCAAAGAGCAGGGCTGAGACGTGGAGGGGAGGAAAAAAAACTCTGACAAACCCCTGAAAAGGAAACAACAAACAGCGCCGGAGAGCGAGCGAGGCCTTGACAACACACCACAGGGCTGGCCACAACACACAGGGGAGAGCAGCAGGAGTGGACAAGCTGATGCCTGCGCGGAGCAGGCTTGTTCGTCTGCCTCAGGGCATCGCACACCCACCCTCAGCACCCCCCCCACACGCAAAAGTGCTCCGGTTATTCACCTCCTGCTGCCACTGAATATTTACGGGCTGCATATTGTGCACTGGGCGTTGTTGCACAGGCCGCAGCAGGGGTGTGGCAGCTCTCTCTCTCCCCCCAGGGCCGCATTCGCTCCCACGCAAGCTTCCGAGGGCCGCGTGCATACCCTCCGACATTTCTCCGGTGGAAATAAGGGATGTCCCTGAGAGGAAACGCAACACGACAAGTGAATAATTGGAATGGGCCATATTTCAAGAACACCTTAAAAAGTACACGGGTAATGTGAATCTCCTGGCAGACGCAGAATGGATCTTGAAAACGTATAGCAAAAATTGTATAGAAAACAATATAGGGAAGTAGAATAACAAAAATGAAATGCGTATAGATAAACAAATTACAAAACAATGCAATAAATGTTCACGGTGTGCTGATGTTGAGTTTGTATATAAGTAAATTTTTGTATTGTATGTACAGTGGTACCTCGGGTTACAGACGCTTCAGGTTACAGACGCTTCAGGTTACAGACTCCGCTAACCCAGAAATAGTACCTCGGGTTAAGAACTTTGCTTCAGGATGAGAACAGAAATCACGCTGTGGCGGCGCGGTGGCAGCGGGAGGCCCCATTAGCTAAAGTGGTGCTTCAGGTTAAGAACAGTTTCAGGTTAAGAACGGACCTCCAGAACGAATTAAGTTCTTAACCCGAGGTAGCGCTTTATATTATGTATTGTATTGTCTAAGTTCTATGTAAATTAAAGTATAATAAAGAATATTTTTTAAAAAATAAAAACAAAAAAAGGAAATCGGGACACCCCGTTCCATAATCTTAATTTTACTATTTATACCCTGCCCGTCTGACTAGGTATCCCCAGCCACTCTGGGCAGCTTCCAACATATATCGAAACATAATAAAACATTAAACATTTTTTTAAAAATGCAGGATTGCCTTCAGACAGCTTGTGGGGTCGGATAACTCCATACCCTCCAACATTTCTCTGATAAAAATAGGGACATCCTAAGGAAAAGTGGGATCGGATCAGAAACTGCGATGGCTTCTGTAAATCAAGGATGTCCCTGGAAAATAGGGAGACTTGGAGGGTCTCTGCATGCCAGAGTGGCGAGGGGACGGGAAGGCGGGAGGTGGGGGCTGGGGCCTAAGTCGAAGCCTTGCGAGGCTGTCTGCACACAGAGACGTCTGGAGCTATCCTCCCCTCGGGCGAGGAAAAGGCTTCGTGGTCACAGTTGAAGGACATGTTTAGGGCAGTTTTTAATGTTTTATGGTGCTTTTAATTCTGTTGGGAGCCGCCCAGAGTGGCTGGGGAAACCCAGCCAGATGGGCGGGGTAATAATAATAATAATAATAATAATAATAATAATAATAATAATAATGTTTCTAGCCGGGGGGGGGGAGGAGTTTGGGAAGGGGCTAAGCAGGGCTAGGGAAAGGTGGGGCTTGAGGAGAATTTCGAGAGCTGGACAGAGTGCCTGGGGGCCACATTTGGGGCCAAGACTGCAGGGAAGGTTGCCAGCTTTTCTGATTTGTCTCTTTTGCCTCCAACAGATGCATGCAGAAATTATAATAATAAATTAATAATAATAATAATAATAATAATAATAATAATAATAATAATAATAATAATAATAATTTTATACCCCGCCCATTTGGCTGGATTGCCTAGCACTGTTGCATCCTTGGTCAGGAAAACCTTCAACGGTTATGTTTCTGGCGGCAGGGTAGCCATTCAAGGCAGATGACCCCCGTCAGTAGAAAATCCGGCCACTTTAACCATGCCTATTTTGCATACGGCCTCGGTCCAGTATATCTGAAGGAGCGTCTCCACTCCCATCGTTCTACCCGGACACTGAGGTCCAGCACCAAGGGCCTTCTGGCGGTTTCCTCACTGCGAGAAGTTAAGTTACAGGGAACCAGGCAGAGGGCCTTCTCGGTAGCGGCCCCCACCCTGTGGAACGCCCTCCCACCAGATGTCAAAGAGAACAACTACTTGACTTTTAGAAGACATCTGAAGGCAGCCCTGTTTAAGGAAGCTTTTCATGTTTGATGTATCACAGTATTTTAATATTCTTTTGGAAGCCGCCCAGAGTGGCTGGGGAAGCCCATCCAGATGGGCGGGGTATAAATTATTATTATTATTATTATTATTATTATTATTATTATTATTATTATTAGACCTTTAACTGCAAGCATTTGCCTCTTTGGAAGGCCCATAAGCTAAGGCCTCAACTGCACACTACATTAAAACAGTATCATGTCTTCTCCCAAAGAATCCTGGGAGCTGTAGTTTGTTAAGACTGCTGAGAGTTGTTAGAAGGCGCCTACTCTCCTCACAGAGCTACAATTCCCGCTGATTCCTGGGAAGAGGGATTGACTGTTAAACTGCTCTGGGAAACCAGCCTCATATAACCAGCATACTCAAGTCAAATTAATGCATGAAGGGGTTAAGACCATAGAGTAAGCTGTCCTGCCAGGCTTAGCTAGGCCACACCCCCTCACCTTGGGAGGAAGGGTTATCAAGCTCCTTGTTCTTCCATTCCACCATGTGAACCCCACCAGTAAGGAGGTCTATGCTGGTTGTTCCAAGCTCAGACTCTGTGGCTTAAGCAAGCTGCCCTTTGCGTTTCTATACAAACAATTTAGAAACACTCACCACTTGGAAACCGAAGTTTTGCTGCCTGTGTTTTCTGACTGCTGTATGGAAAAGCACATGAATTTGACCTTTGAAGAGTTTGTAAGGAAATCATTTTTCACTTACCAAACCTATGGTCTCTTTCTGTGCTAAGGGAAAAGAGGAACTTTGGGAGCAACTTAGGATATTTTAAGGGTCTAACAGCCTATATTTCCACGCTTTCCTTTGCTGCATGTTTTGTGGTTTTAATTCTCTCACCAGAGACTACTAGCCCCCAACCTGGATCTTAGGCATCCAGCGAATTCCCTTTTTATTTATACCTGCACGGCCTGCACGGAAGAGCCTTCTCCCCTCCAGTGGTTTCCAGTCAAGGCAAGCTGCATTTTTTCTAAGATTTGCTTATAGATTCTTTTGATTTTTGGCCTGTTGCCTTGAGAGTCTGTTTTGGTGGAAAGGCGTGTACAAATGCCATTTTATTTATCTTTCAGGGAACTTGAAAGCTTCCTAGCTGCTTTGTGATGTTTTAGTTGGACCTGATGCAAGAGATTGTCATACTGATACTTATCCAAAATATGGTTGCTTTTCATTATTCTCCTTACTACTTTTTAATCTCTGTCGTTTGATGTTATTTCAATGTACATAGTTCTTTGTAGGGCAACACAAGGAAAAGCAGACCTTCCAAGTATCCCTATTTTCCAAGGACAGCCTCAGGTTTACAGAAGAAGCCATCCTGATTTCTGATTTGAACTCAGAATATCCCACTTTTCTTTTGGACATCCCTAGATAAATAGGTACCGCTCCGGCAGGAAGGTAAACGGCACTTCCCTCGGCCAGTAAAGCGAGATGAGCACCGCAACCCCAGAGTCGGTCACGACTGGACCTAATGGTCAGGGGTCCGTTTACCTTTTACTATTTTCATCGGAGAAATGTTGGAGGGTATGGAGTTATGCAACCCCTGAGCCAAGAAGATAAGTAACTATACAACCTTTAGAAGACATCTGAAGGCAGCTGTATATAGGGAAGTTTTTAAATGTTTAATTATGTTTTTTATATATGCTGAAAGCCTCCTAGAGTGGCTGGGCAGGGTAAAGGTAAGGGGACCCCTGACCATTAGGTCCAGTCATGGACGACTCTGGGGTTGTGGTGCTCATCTCGCTTTATTGGCCGAGGGAGCCAGCGTACAGCTTCCGGGTCATGTGGCCAGCATGAGTAAGCCGCTTCTGGCGAATCAGAGCAGCGCACGGAAATGCCGTTTACCTTCCCACCGGAGTGGTACCTATTTATCTACTTGCACTTTGACGTGCTTTCGAACTGCTAGGTGGGCAGGAGCTGGGACCGAACAACGGGAACTCACCCCGTTGCGGGGATTCGAACCGCCGACCTTCTGATCGGCAAGCCCTAGGCTCTGTGGTTTAACCCACAGCGCCACCTGTGTCCCTCAGGCTGGGCAGGGTATAAATAATAAAATCATCACCATCATTCTTAAGGACTCTCCTATTTTCATTGGAGAAATGTTGGAGGGCACAGAAAAGGTCTCTGCACGCAAGCAGCTTGTATTGTAAAGTTAGAACGGGGCTTTACTTCGGAGGGGGCGGGGACAATGGCAGTGGGAGCAAAAGGTGGAATTGTGTGGAATTGTCCCTTCCTGATTTGCCGGCCGGGAGCCAGACAGAACATATGCGGCTCAGGATATCAGAAGATGCAGAGGAGTTCAGGCAAATAT
Source organism: Podarcis bocagei (assembly GCF_964188305.1). Taxonomy (NCBI): domain Eukaryota; kingdom Metazoa; phylum Chordata; class Lepidosauria; order Squamata; family Lacertidae; genus Podarcis; species Podarcis bocagei. Next base: position 10,745,480 of record NC_138132.1, read on the forward strand.
GAGTAAACAAGAAACTTGTCACTGCTTTGGTTGTAGATGAGGATGGAGGGGGGTTAGGCCAAAGGAGGTTGGGTTTGGTGGGGGGGAAGTCTCTTGTTCAAAGTGTTATAAGAAAAAAAACCTGCTCCCTGGGGTACCCAAGAGCCCGTATAGAGTCCTTATTTAGGTTCTCGGCCTCGGTCCAGTATACCTGAAGGAGCGTCTCTACCCTCATCGTTCTACCCGGACACTAAGGTCCAGCTCTGAGGGCCTTCTGGTGGTTCCCTCCCTGCGAGAAGCCAAGTTCCAGGGAACCAGGCAGAGGGCCTTCTCAGTAGTGGCACCCGCCCTGTGGAAAGCCCTCCCACCAGATGTCAAAGAGAACAACAACTACCAGACTTTTAGAAGACGTCTGAAGGCAGCCCTGTTTAGAGAAGCTTTTAATGTTTAATAGACTATTGTATTTTAATATTCTGTTGGAAGCCGCCCAGTGTGGCTGGGGAAACCCAGCCAGATGGGCGAGGTATGAATGAATGAATGAATAAATAAATATTATTATTATTATTTTCAGTAGGAGAAAATAACAGAGGCCAACCAGAGACTATTGAGAAGCAAAGCAGTTAGTAAGCCTGATCTTTATTGATCTGTTGCAGCAGGGTGCTCACACCCCCCACGCAGGAGGGAGGAGGAACCCCAAACATTGGTGCGCAAGCTCTTATATAGACTTTTGAAATGGCCCACTTTGTACAGTGGTGCCCCGCAAGACAAATGCCTCGCAAGACGGAAAACTCGCTAGACGAAAGGGTTTTCCGTTTTTTGAGCTGCTTCGCAAGACGAATTTCCCTATGGGCTTGCTTCGCAAGACGAAAAACGAAAACGTCTTGCAAGTTTGTTTCCTTTTTCTTAACACCGTTAATACAGTTGCGACTTGACTTCGAGGAGCAACTCATAGAACGCAGTGTGGTAGCCTTTTTTGAGGTTTTTGAAGACTTTGGTGATTTTTGAAGCTTTTCCAAAACTTCTTTTAAACTTTTAAAACTTTTTTGGGGGGGTTTGGATTTGGGGTTGGGGTGTTTGTAATTCAAGGACTTGGTGTTGGGGAGGGGTTTGCAAGAATCTGGAAGCTTGTGTGTTTTTTCTGCATTTTTATGATTTTCTGTGACCATTGGGCCACTCTGCTGTTTTTTTAAAAAAATTCTGGATTTGAATTTCTGTGTGGTGGGTGGCTGGGGGAACAGTTGGGGAGGGGGTTCTTCAGCAAGAAGCAAAGAGTGGAAGAGGAACCTTCTTCGAGTTGTCCCCCAGAGTCTTAGAAAATGTACTGTACACTTTGTTGATTTTTAAATGTTTTTCTGTCATGTTTAGAAACTTAATTTATTGTTCCTTCAATTTTTGAAATGCTCTTTACAGTATGTGTGACTTTAAAGAGCACTTAATAAACTCTTGTTGTACCAAATTTGGCTTTGTTTGGACTTTTTTTTACCATAGGAACACATTAATTGAATTTCAATGCATTCCTATGGGATTTCGTGCTTCGCAAGACGAAAAATTCGCTAGACGAAAAAACTCACGGAACGAATTAATTTCGTTTTGCAAGGCACCACTGTATCCCAGGGCACCCCCCCAAACATCATACATACATCACAGGAGGCGGCGGTCAACAGCAGAGGAGGCTGTCTACAGCAGAAATCCTGTTTGCCAGGGTACCTGATAATGGTCACTGATTGTGTTACCTGGTCAGTCTGGCCATTCTTTTGTGATGGATGGTAAATACTCAGTTCCTGAATCCTATTCACACACAGATACGCCCTTAAGACAGGATTTGTGAGCAAAGAGATCATGGGGAGGTTTTCCCATTTCCTTCTTCCTCACAGAGAAACATTAGAGGTCAATTTGGGAGAGTCAGAATGATTTAAGGACTATTTGCCTGTACTGTTTCAGACAGGTGGTTTATATATTTATGTATGTGTTTGCCTGGTACATTGATGAACATTTATTTTATATCTTAGACCTTACAATTCTCATAATATTTTTCTTTCATATAAAATATGAATTGTAAACATCTGAAAACGTTTGTAGGTTTGAGTTGAAATGTTTTGTAATGTGAATGTAAGGAACTGATTTACATATAATGAGGTGAAATGTAAAAAGATAAAAGAAGGTAAAAAAGTTTACTAAGAATTTAGTAAAGATGTTCAGAAGTCAAAAAGAGGGAGGGAAGGAGGTCGATGCTCTGTTTGAACAATGTTTTAGGCTATAGAATAATGTAATAAAATGTGGTTATGATAAATGTGGAAAACTCAATAAAAATTATTATTAAAAAAATACAATTCTTATAACAAAAGAAAAATGCAAGGGCTCTTCTGGCAGCTTGCAGGTGCTTTGTAACACCAAGAATGTGTGGGGAGTCTTCATGTGATTTGGATGACACACTGGCTTTGTGGTTACCCACAGAGAGCAGTTTAATGGGGAACTCCGAAGATTCACCCAACAACTCCCAGCGCACTTCACCAACAGCAGCTCCAGTTATTCCGTGGGGGAAGCCGTGCTGTTTTAAAGTGGCATCACGCAGTACTTTAAATATATGGTGGGAAATATACTATCGTAGAGTTGGAAGGGACCCCAAGGGTCATCTCGTCCAACCCCCTGCGATGCAGAAATCTCAGCTAAGAAAAAAGCACATCAAGAACTCAGGCCAATGTAAGTTTCAGTAGTGGGAGTGGTCCCTACTCGCAAATCAATAGTCAACTGTAACAAAAACTAATCCATTGAAAAGTATGTGTTCCGACAAGGATTTCAAAATCAAATAGAAATTACAAACTCAAACAGAGATTACAAACTCAAACTCATAAGGATATGTATAACACAATAATTTGTTACAGAATTAGAGATAAGAGTTTATGAGTGGCGATAAGTTCATGTTAGTCCATAGTTAGATTCGACGGGAAGGTTTCTGATCCATAATTGACTTCTGACTTCTGCTCAGTGATTGAAACTAAGACCTTCACGTGTAATCCTTGTCAGAATGCATACTTTTGAATGGATTAGTTTTTGTTACAATTGACTATTGATTTGCAAGTAGGGACCACTCCCACTACTAAAACTTATAAAAAAATTCCTTCCAGTAGCACCTTAAAGACCAACTAAGTTAGTTCTTGGTATGAGCTTTCGTGTGCATGCACACGAAAGCTCATACCAAGAACTAACTTAGTTGGTCTTTAAGGTGCTACTGGAAGGAATTTTTTTATTTTGACTATGGCAGACCAACACGGCTACCTATCTGTTACTGAAACTTATATTGGCCTGAGTTCTTGGTGTGCTTTTTTCTTGGTATACAGTGGTACCTCGGGTTACATATGTTTCCAAGCAAAATAATTCAGTGTTGGTGCTGACTTTTAAAGCCCTAAACGGCCTCGGCCCAGTATACCTGAAGGAGCATCTTCACCCCCATCATTCAGCCTGGACAATGAGGTCCAGCGCCGAGGGCCTTCTGGCGGTTCCCTCACTGCGAGAAGCAAAGCTACATGGAACCAGGCAGAGGGCCTTTTAGTAGTGGCACCCGCCCTGTGGAACGCCCTCCCACCAGATGTCAAAGAGAACAACAACTACTTGACTTTTAGAAGACATCTGAAGGCAGCCCTGTTTAGGGAAGCTTTTAATGTTTGATGTATTACTGTATTTTAATATTTTGTTGGAAGCCGCCCAGAGTGGTTGGGGAAGCCCAGCCAGATGGGCGGGGTATAATAATAATAATAATAATAATAATAATAATAATAATAATTATTATTATTATTATTATTATTATTATTATTATTATTATTATTATTATTATTATTATTATCTTGGTTGCCCTCCTCTGCACATGTTCCAGCTTGTCAATATCCTTAAATTGTGGTGCCCTGGACACAGGACTCCAGGTGGGGTCTGACTAAGGCAGAATAAACCGTGCTATTACTTCCTGTGATCACTAGACTTCTGTTGATGCAGCCTAGAACAGGGGTCTGCAACCTTTAAGACAAAAAGAGCCACTTGGACCCGTTTCCGAAGAAAAAAACAGCTGGGAGCCGCAAAACCGGGAAGGTGACGTCGGGGCGGTGCGTGACTAACGCACGCACCGCCCCCATGCGACGTCACAGCCAGTACAGCGCCCACCACAGTGGGGAGTGTCGGGGCACACAATGCGCCTCCTCCCCTCGCTAGTATCTGCCCCGGAGCCGCGGCAAAGGTGTAAAAGAGCCACATGCGGCTCCGGAGCCGCGGGTTACAGACCCCTGGCCTAGAATAACATTAGCTTTTTTTTGCTGCTGCTGCATCTCATGTTAATCTTGTGGTCTACTAAGACCCCTAGATGTTAGTACTGCTGGCAAGCCAAGTATCCAGCCCCCCCCCCCTTGTATTTGTGTCGCTGGTTTTTCCTGCCTTAGTATGTAGAACCTGGTATTTGTCCCTATTGAAATTCATTTCGCAGGTTTGGGGTTCTCCAATCTGTCCAGCTTGTCCATGTGGCCTGAGTGTCCGTCTTACCTTTGCGCCAGTGGCGTAGCGTGGGTTGTCAGCACCCGGGGCAAGGCAAGTAATTTGCGCCCCCTAACCCTAACCCCCAGATGTTGCGCCCGGTGCGGCCGGCCCCCCCTGCACCCCCCACGCTACGCCACTGCTTTGCGCAACTCTGCCAGGTGGCGGAAGGGGACAAAGCCAGGAGGAGTTGGCTCTGCCTGTCACTGGCTCTGGTGCCACCTACTGGTGGCCTCCCTCCCTGCCTGCTACCCAACCAGACCCAATGGAAATATGCAACCACTATGCTGTGGGTTAAACCACAGAGCCTAGGACTTGCCGATCAGAAGGTCGAATCCCCGTGACGGAGTGAGCTCCCGTTGCTCGGTCCCTGCTCCTGCCAACCTAGCAGTTCGAAAGCACGTCAAAGTGCAAGTAGATAAATAGGTACCACTCCGGTGGGAAGGTAAATGGCATTTCTGTGCACAGCTCTGGTTCGCCAGAAGCGGCTTAGTCATGCTGGCCACATGACCCGGAAGCTGTACACTGGCTCCCTCGGCCAATAAAGCGAGATGAGCGTCGCAACCCCAGAGTCGGTCACAACTGGACCTAATGGTCAGGGGTCCCTTTACCTTACTCACCACTACTCACTTTGCAGAAGCGGCCTACCGTGGGGACAAGATAATGTATCATCTGGCCCCTGGAAGAAACAGGAAGCAGGGCAAGCGGGACAGATTATTTTCTAAGACAGCGCCCTGTAGTGGTTAGAGTGTCAGACTGTGACTGGGAAGCCCCAGATTCAAATCCTCACTTAGCCAGGAAACACTCGTTGTGTATATGTGCAACACATTCCCTCTCGGTCTAACCTACCACTAAGAGATGGGCAATATGTTAGTTTTGGTTTCACTCAGTTTCTCATTTTTTCCCATTCATATTTCCACATCAGGGTGCGATGCTTTTTTTTTTTTTAGAGTCCTCGCGAAAACTTGCCAGCATCTTGGTGTGCGTTGTTTCCTGTTGTGCCCTTTTTATGACATTTTGCCCAATATTCACATTTATATTTTTTTTTGCCAGCAGCTTTCCTCAAACATGGCCTGTGGATTTCAAAGAAAAGATACATTTCAATTTGCATACTTTTGGGAGGAAGTGCCGTTTAGTAGGTTTGCATTCAAACGTGAAGAGAACCGAAATTCTCCTCCATCTGTACCACCCTACAAGGCTGTTGTGAAAAAATACGGAGGGGAGAATCACGGCCACCACACTTGAGTGCCTTGCAGAAAAAGGATGGGATAAAAAGGGAATTAATAAGACAAGAGGCTCTGGAACTAAGCTGAGCTTTGTTTGAGGAAGGCCTTCCCCAATCTTTGCTCCGAATCTTAGCTTTTGATATTAAAAAAGAACTAGAAGATCTTTCCGTCATAACAGATCAACCACCACATTCCTTCCCGTGGCACCTGGCTCTGGCAGAGGACAGATATCAGAGCCTCTGAGGTAAAATCAGCAGACAGGCTTTGAACCCAATCACCTTCCTTGATCTCTGAGAGGGAATTTCCCTGGCTCTGATATTGTCTACTCCCGGAAGCATAAGGGTTGGTCGTGATTGGAAAGGTAAAGGCACTTTGTACCTACTTATTTATGCTCCGGCCCCAATTAATTCCTCCCCACACCCAAAAAATGTTATAGGGTGGGAAACGTTCTCTTTCCATGTAACGTGAGAAAAATAAAAGCAGAAACCTTGGGAGTTGGGAGAAGAGGAGGCGAGTTGCTAGGTGTAATTGCAAAGAGACGGAAGTGCAAGAAACGTAGAATAAAGGTCTGGGACAATGGGAGTTGTACTCCAGGCAAGGTTCAAGGTCCTTGTGTTAATTCACAAAGGGCTAAACTACCTTAACAACCATCTGATCCCTCAAGCTCCACCTTGATCGATGGCCTCTTCTGAGGGGGCTTTTCTGGGGGTTCCCCATATCCCTGAGGTTCAACAAGGACTCAGCCTTTAGTGTGGCGAGCCCTGCCCTGTGGAACTCCCTGCCACAAGAGGTTTGGCAGGCACTGCCCATGCCTACTTTCAGACAGCTCTCAAAAACGGTGCTTTTTCCCAGTCAGAATTCTCAAGAAGTGTTTTCCATAGTGTTTCCCCCTGTTTCCTCTAACATAATGTTACAATGTATGGTTGCATAAGTTTTGTTTAAACTAAAGCAAAAGCTCTGGAGAACTGATTTAAACAAAACTTGATGCATTCCCTAGTTCATCTAGCTTTCTTCTTACTCTTGCAAAAAACACACAACCCTCCCCTGCAATCTTTCCCTTTAACTGACTGAACTTTGTTCTTTATGGCATTGTCTGTTGCTTTACACCTGTATTGAAGCTACTGCATGGAACTGTACTAAAAGCTGGTAGTCTTTTTAAATTAATAAAAATTGTGCTCTAATGAATTGTAATGTGACTTTTGTGGTTATGTAAAATAAAGTTTGCCATGCCTGGCTAACAAAATAACAAAAACAAAACGGTGCTTTTAAAACAGGCCTTCACAATAAAAAGAGTTTCTCTTTTTAGCCAACATAATTTAATTATGTTTCATATATGTGTATGTGTGTGTTTTTTATTGCATTTTGTGTTGCAAGTTGCCTTGATCTATTTACGATGGGATCGTGCCGGCGGGCCTAAATACCAGGTGCTCCTGGGGTCTAAAGGGAGTGGGGTCTTGTCTTGCATTGAGCCATCTCACTGTTCCCCCGGGTCTTGGCTGACATTTTGAAGAGAAGAGGTGGCAGACGTGACTTGCTGTACCTGTCTATCCAGCTGCTATCTGCTCACCTGGGAACCCCACCCTTCTCTCGGCTTACCTTGGAGCCTGGCCCAAAAAATATTTGCAGAAAGGGAGGAGAGTCCCAAAAGAGATTACCGTATGTCCTTGCCACATTGCAGCAACCACCATGGGGCGATATTGCTCTGTTGTTGTTTCCTTCTTGCATGGACCTGAGAGAATTTCCGCCAGATTTTGCTTTCCCACATCAGAGTGTGCAATGACATTCAGCTTGAACGGTCCTAGCACGTGAAATGCCACTGTGGTTTTATTTCTGGTCTGTGTCAGACTCACGTGTGCGCACTGAAAAGTCCCTTCTGTCCAGTACCTATATTAATCTGCTGATGTTAAAAAGAAAAAGAAAAACTCACAGCAAAAATAAATGTTTAAAGCCACATTCTATCGCCGTTTGCCGATCTCCTTCCTTGGAGGTTTTTAAGCAGAGGTTGGAAGGCCATCTGTCATGGATGCTTTAGCTGAGATCCCTGCATTGCAGGGGGTTGGACTAGATGACCCCTGGGGTCCCTTCCAACTCCATGATTCTATGAAATGCATATTATCCTAAAATGCGCATGTTGGTGCATTTTGAGAGCCAAGGGCTGTACTATCAGACCTGGTGAATTCAGAGTTTGAACTCTGATGGATCATTTCGATTTGCGCATTAATCTGGGAGGTGGGAATCAGGTCAGTTTACGTCAGAATGGAGAGGAATAAATTTCCTTAAGCTTCCTTACTTTATTGCTTCTTCTTCTTTGGCGTTCCCTTGTAGCCGAGTAAGAATGTTTCCCATAAACACGGTTTTAACAGCGAGTCCGTAAGTGACTGTGGAGGCCAATTCTGGATCCACACTTCCTTCCACTGTGGGGATGTAGGTTTCCAGGCAGGAGGGTTTGCCAAACTGTGCCTTCCTCTTAGCGCATTTTCCCCTTGAGTTTGAGCATCTTCAAAGCCCATGACCCCTTTGGTAAAGGCTGTTCTCCAATTGGAGCGCTCACAGGCAAGTGTTTCCCAATTGTTGGTGTTTATACTACATTTTTTAAAAAATTGCCTTGAGAGAGTCTTTGAACCTCTTTTGTTGACCACCAGCATTACACTTTCCATTTTTAAGTTCTGAATAGAGTAGTGGCTTTGGAAGACGATCACCAGGCACCCGCACAACATAACCAGTCCAACGCAGTTGTTGTTGAAGAATCATTGCTTCGACACTGGTGATCTTTGCTTCTTCCAGTAAATTGGTATTAGTTCACCTGTCTTCCCAATTGATGTGTAAAATTTTTCGGAGACACCATTGATGGAATCTTTTGAGGAGTTGGAGATGGCGTTTATAAGTGGCCTGTGTTTCACAAGCAGTGGCGTAGCGTGGGGGGTGCCAGGGGTGCCGGCCGCACCGGGCGCAACATCTGGGGGGGGGAGCGCGCTCGCTGCCTCCGGAGTCGCCGAAGAGCCTCGGGCGCAGGCTGTAGCGGAGCCGCATGTCTCGCGGAACCGACGAGCTGTGCGCGCATCCGGGCTGAAGGTGCCCGGCAGGCAGCGGCTCTCAGCGCTTGCCGCGGAGGACGCGCCAGGCAGCCCCTCCTCACAGCCCCGCCTCCGCCGGTGCTGCTGCAGCTGCTGGGCCGTTGCATTTTCCTCGCCTCTCTGCCCCCCTCCTCCTCCGGGCAAGCGGCGTCGTTTGGGCGGCAGCGCCAGCGGCAACTCGCAGGTTAGGGGTTAGGGGGGGCGCAAATTACTTGCCTTGCCCCGGGTTAGGGGGCGCAAATTACTTGCGTTGCCCCGGGTGCTGACAACTCACGCTACGCCGCTGTTCACAAGCATACAGTAAGGTTGGTAGTGCAATAGCTTTGTAAACAAGCATTTTGGTTTCCCTGTGACCCTGCTGGGAGTACGAGATTCCCGACGGCTTCACTCACTAGGGTCATAGGAACATGCAAGCCCACTCACCACGGCAAGGGGGTGATTCAGCGAGTGAGACTTTACTGCAAGCACTAGAAGGCGACATGAACGGTCTTTGCTGTAGGAGTAGGGGAGAGAGGTGAAAAGGAAGTAAGAAGAGCCTTACTGAATACCTGTGGTATTTTTTGTAAAAAAAAAAAAAGTGTTACGTGGGGGGGGGAATACGAGAGAGAGACATTGCACATACCTTTGTAAATCAAGAAAATCTTTAATAAAAATACATTTTTAAAAAGTGCTCAACATAAGTTAGGGGAATGACAGTCTCTTGGGAAGAGCTCTGCTTAGCTTAGCACAACATCAGGCATATCTTAGCTGGAAGAGCCTATTGAGGAAAACACGGCGCAGGCAGGAGAAGTTGCTTTTTTATCCTGTGTAAAATTTGGACTCCTTGCTATTCCAAATACATTCATGGCCCCATCATAAAACCTGCTGTGGGGCAAAACACCAGTAAGTGCCTAAACAGCACATCTAATGTTGCCCGACAAAATCCTTAAATAAAGATGCAGGCAGTGAAAAGAAAAGAAAATACAGTAATGAATCAAACATTAAAAGCTTCCCTAAACAGGGCTGCCTTCAGATGTCTTCTAAAAGTCTGGTAGTTGTTGTTCTCTTTGATATCTGGTGGGAGGGCGTTCCACAGGGCGGGCGCCACTACCGAGAAGGCCCTCTGCCTGGTTCCCTGTAACTTGGCTTCTTGCAATGAGGGAACCGCCAGAAGGCCCTCAGCGCTGGACCTCAGTGTCCGGGGAGAACAATGGGGGTGGAGACGCTCCTTCAGGTATACTGGGTCGAGGCCGTTTAGGGCTTTAAAGATCAGCACCTACACTTTGAATTGTGCTCGGAAACGTACTGGGAGCCAGTGTAGGTCTTTCAAGACCGGTGTTATGTGGTCTCGGCAGCCGCTCCCAGTCAATTAGCTTTGTGGCCGAGTGGAGATTTGAACGCTGGTCTCCCAGCACTCTAACCACTGCACCGTGTTGCTACCCTAAACCAGTTTAAATGGCCCCACCTGGAGCCACCGCATGACATCACGCACAGACCCGGCTGACTTCAACCACAGATGTTCGGAGCTTGGAAGACAGGGCTGATTCATCCGTCAAGGAATGCCGACTGCCTTCCTCCAGGCATGTGGCTACCAGCCCTTCTTGACACCTTGAGAGTCTGAAGGAGTTGTGCTCATTCCACTGGGGTGCGACTGCGCTAGGCAGGAGCGGGTTAGGATATGCTTTTCCCAAATCAACTGTGCATTTTTCCGAAACGCAATCTCATGGTTTGTGCATTCTTTTTCACCCCGGTCATGTCCTCGTCTTTGTTCAAGCGTTACTCTAGGAAGGAAGGAGCCAGGACTGAATTTTGCAGAATCAGTGGTCTCTGAATCTGTGCCAGTCACTTCCACGGAAAGGCAACAATGTCTTGTCTTGTTTACCCTGAGTTTTTGTTTTCCTTTTTTTTTGGGGGGGGGGAATGGCGTCACAAGGTTAGTCCAAACAGACACACAAGCAGTTGACATCACTGCTTCAACTCTAAATTCATCAGGGAGCAATCCCAAGAGACCACACAGTTATTTTGAACTTGTGCAACGCTGCTGTGTGTTTGTGACCTTTATGGATTTCATATTTCAGGAACTCTGCCTGTAGAAAGTTCTAATAACTGCTAGCATTTAAAGAGCACATTTCCGTTGCCGAAAGCAGTTTGCCACAATCCTCAAAGGCAGGACAGATTTATTTATCCTGTTTTATAATTGTAAATATTTTTATGTCACACATCATTTTATTTAGAATTCCAGGGCAGTGCTCAATCAGTTGGATTAATGATAAAAAAACGTATTATCCCCATTAATGGCTATGCAGCCCCTAAACGGCCTGCTCTGGAGGCAAACAAATCGCCTCCAAAGCGAAGTGGGCCTGATTCGAAATGGTCCAAAGTGAAGCAGCTGGTCCCCAACACTTTGGACCCACTTAAAAGGGGTTCCCTGCCCCTGCACAATTTGATAGATTAAATTCTCCTGTGCCAAACTCTCCCTAAATGGCAAATTCCTGGAGGAGGAAGGTGGTTTCATTTTGTGACTGACAGCTGTAGCTTCCAACCGGGGAATGACTTTAGTAGGGCTGCCCAGTCAGTGCTCCCCCCACCCCTGTTCTAGGCAATGTGCATATGATGGCTCATGGGAGTTATAGTCCGACTACGCCTGGAGGGCGGCACACCATTTCTCTCTGCTCTTGGCCATTACTAGCTGCAGCTGGGGCCCACTGTTGCATGAGCCAGACTCATTGCACCAACAGCTGCAAAGGGAGGCAAGTGGCAGTGATGAGCCACCACATTAGCATACAGTTATGAGTTTGTGGTTGCCCAACTCCCTTAAATTCCTGGATCAAGCTAGTGTTAGAATATAATTACGGCTTGTGTTAGAACGGTACTGGACCCAATGTGTATTAAGGTGTGTGCGTTGGATGCTTTTGATCTGCTGGAATTGGCGTGTGTTAAGAGGTAATTAAGCCAGGCAAACTTCCTAAAGTATCAGACCATGATAATCCCAGGCAACCAACATGAGCTAAGAGTTAATTGCGTCAAATTTCCTTTGAGGCAATAGCCTGGGGGTAATGAGCCGTTAGCACAACACAGGATATGAGGAGCCATGTGAGATGCGAATGAAAGGGTGAATGAATAGGCCCTGCCTCTGCAGATAAAAAGAACTAAGCTCTAAGTACAGGGGTTATGTGACCTAGGAAGTCGAGATACAGAGCAAGGATCTTGCTGTGTCTATGGGAGAAGCTGGCATACGAAAGATGTGTGGCTCTGTTGTCCGTGAAGTTAACTCTTTAGTCAAGGAAACTACAAGGTGTGACTGGAAAGTTCAGTGAATGGTCACAGAAATTGGACAGCAAGAAATAGTTGAACGTACATACCTTAAAAGGTAAAGGGACCCCTGACCATTAGGTCCAGTCGTGGCCAACTCTGGGGTTGTGGCGCTCATCTCGCTTTACTGGCCAAGGGAGCCGGCGTACAGCTTACGCGTCATGTGGCCAGCATGACTAAGCCGCTTCTGGCGAAACCAGAGCAGTGCACGGAACACCGTTTACCTTCCCGCCCGAGCGGTACCTATTTATCTACTTGCACCTTGATGTGCTTTCGAACTGCTAGGTTGGCAGGAGCAGGGAACCGAGGAACGGGAGCTTACCCCGTCGCGGGGATTCGAACCTCCAGCCTTCTGATCAGCAAGTCCTAGGCTCTGTGGCTTAACCCACAGCACCACCCGTGTCCCTGTACATACCTTACAGGCCTTCAAAGTAGGCCCCCTCTGATACAATGCACCGTTGACAACGTTCATAGAACTGTTGGAAACTTCTGGAGAAGTCCTTACTGCTTTCAGTTCCCTCATCACAGCAGCTTGGGCGTGTGAAATGTTGGGAAATCTGCTCCCTTTCAGTGCAGATTTCAATTTTGGAAAAAGAAAGAAATCCGGTGGGGCCAGATTGGGAGAATAAGGAGGGTGGGACAACTCAGTAACCTCAGTAACGATTTAATGCAGAATATGCAATTCTTCTGCCATCATTCGCATCATCCCGCATCAATAACTCACGAACTCTGTTGACGTTTGGAGCTGTTCTGCTCGTCGATGGTCTGGCGGACTGAGGGTCATCTTCGATGGCTTGCCGCCCTTCATGGACATGTTTCAACCACTCGTACACTGTCTTTTGAGTTACAGCTTCATCTCCGTACACAATTGTGAGCATTTCGTGCGTTTCCGGTGCCGATTGTTATGTTCGAATATATTTCGCTGTCCGATTTCTGTGACCGTTCACTGAACTTTCCGGTCACACCTTGTAGATACAACTCAGCAATACTTCCCAGCAGGTCTTGCCTCTATGGAGCAGTTGCTAGGACTTTAAGGTTGCTGCCTTCCACCCTTTCAAGACTCCTCCTCTCTGGATGTTTCCCAAGCAGTCTCAAACTGTGCCTGCGCACCTCTGAGCTCTGTTCTGCCCTCATTATTCTGTGCATTCTTGGAGACCAGTGGGGAAGGGAATTTGTTGCAGCAGGGGAGGGAGAACCCCCAAGATTCTTCAACAGTCTATTGATTCCCCTCCTCTGCTTCAGCCTTGGAGTCTGAACTGCTCCCTGTCACAGGTTCCTCCTGCTCACTAAGCACTGTTGTCCCTTCAGCATCTGGCACCTCCTCCCAATCCTCTCCCTCTGACCTCTTCTCATTGTCCCACAACAACCCCCTGGCTTTGAGCCTTCCTCCTCTGGGATCTCCGGTGTGTGTGTGTGTGTTCCCCAGCTAGCGTTTCTAACCACTACTCTTCATCCAGCCAATCCTGGAGGAGCTGGAACTTCTTGGGAAGTTGATGTTTCATTATAGGCTCAGGCTATATTTATGTGTAAATAAGCCATATATGATAAAGACACCACAGTCTCTGTTGTATCTCAGTTTCCAAAAGGAAACAGGAACGGCTTTGGCCCAGTATACCTGAAGGAGCATCTACACTCCCATCGTTCAGCCTGTTCACTGAGGTCCAGCTTTGAGGGCTTTCTGGCGGTTCCCTCACTGCGAGAAGTGAGGTTACAGCAGGAATAGGCAAACTCAGCCCTCCTTCCGTCAGATGTCAAGGAGATAAACAACTATCTGAATTTTAGAAGGCATCTGAAGTCCTGCTTTTAATGTCCAATGTTTTATTGCTTTTTACCATCATCATCATCATCATCATTAATTCTGTTGGGAGCCACCCTGAGTGGCTGGGGAAACCCAGCCAGATGGGCGGGGTATGAATATTATTATTATTATTATTATTATTATTATTATTATTATTATTATTATTATTATTATTATTATTATTATTATTACTCCTGGTACCTCACACCACTTGGAGTGGGGTGGTGTGTAACAATACTGTAAGCACACCTGGCAGAGATGTTGGATTATGCAGTAGGAGTTGGAGGAAGTAACAGAATTCCCATTGCTTTACCTAGCAATGGTCTTTCCTCCACCCATCAGTGTTGCCTTCACCTCTGTCCCCCAAAACACACACATGCAGCTTTTGAAAGTAGAAAAAATATTTTATTGACAAATTAGGAAAAGACCCTTCCCCATCCTGTTTTTTTGCCACGGGATGAGCAGAGGGTGCTACTAGTACTTTTCAAGTATTGGTCCCACAGAAGCAGAGAAGGAACATCTGGCAAGACGATTGCAAGGGGAGGAGGGGGTTGGGAAGAGAAGGATCTGAGATCGCCCTACTGGGTGTTTTCGTGGGTTGTTGTTTTTAGGGATGTCGGTGGTGGAGCTAGGGAATGCAAGGGTTAATACCAACAAGTGCAAAGGGGAAGCTGCCTTATACCAAGCCAGGCCATTGGTCCATTTAGCTAAGTATCACCTCCACAGATTGGCAGCCGTTTCAGTCTTTCTCAGCCCTGCCCAGAAATATCAGGGATTGAACCCTGATATTTTTCAAGTGGTGCGTTTCATAGGAGGAGGTTTTCAAGACAAAAGTTGCGTGTGACTCCCTCTTTCTTCCCAATTGGCAATCTCTTTTGTAAGCTGGGCAGGAAGGACAGTCGGTCCTCGCAGGCGAGATCTGATAGCCAGGAGGACCACTAAGCAAGCCAGCAAGCCACACCTCATCCTTCCCTCCCTTAATCATCTCACTGCCCTGACTAATCATCTCCACCTCCACAACTTCCTCTAAAGACAATAACCCGCCTGGGAATTTCTGGTATTTCAGTCCCTTAAAATGCACCCGGTATTCCTCTTTCTCCGGCTCAAACTTTCAGAAAATCCCCTTGTTCGCCCCCTCCCAACTTCCTTGCATCACCTTCTTCCCTTTCCATCACCAACACGTTAACATTGCACTTCCTGAAATCCGCTGTTTTGTAAACGGCCAGGAAACCTGGCAATCGGGGCCGCGCATCCCGTTTTGCCGCCTGAGGCGAGATGGGAAGGTAGCCCCACTTCCTGAGCCGTCGTGCTGCCTCACTGCTGCTGGTTGGGCGCTGGTGAAATCGGCAAAAATCTCACACACTCTCCCTGGAAACCGCTGCTGCTGCTGCTTCCCCACCTATAGTGGAGGGGGCAGGAACAGGGGTGGGTTTTGGCCTTTCAGATTCCAGCGGTGCCCTGTAAGAGGCCAAAATTCGGTGCCCGCCTGCCTCTCACCTTCTGTTCCGCTCAATTCATTTTGTGATGGTTGCGGTGCCCCCTAGACTTCCAGCCCAGTGCGGGGGAACCAGTCACAGTGCCCTAAATCCGCCTCTGGCAGGACAGGGTGCGACCTTTAAATATTTGGCTGCCTCTGGCCTTGCTGGCAGTGTTACTGAGCAGAGTAAGGGCAGTGTGTGGGGAGAGTAGACTGAGAGATACAGTCATACGTCAGGTTAAAGTGGCTTCAGGCTGAGCGTTTTTGGGTTATGCTCCGTGGCGACCTGGAAGTAACAGAACGCGTTACTTCCAGGTTTCGCCGCTCGCGGAGATGCTCAAAATGACGACATGCGCATGTGCAGAAGCGGTGAATCGTGACCCGCGCATGCACAGGATGCGTTCTCTTCAGGATGCGAACGGGGCTCCGGAACGGATCCCGTTCTTATCCAGAGGTACCACTGTATCTTTAACTTGTGCCTCCCAGCTCTTACTGTTTTACATTGAAAGTACTGTCAAATTTGGACTACAGCGCTACCTTTTAATGGGGTGTGCAGTTTCCACCTCCTTCCAAACGTGCAAAAATAGCCCTGTTAGGTAGTAGCCAAAGACGCGGCAAGAACTGAAAATGGAAGGCTGTTGGGACTGTAGTTAGGGGTCAAGCTGACCGGCCTACCACAGCCCATAGGATCATCTCAGCTTTGTCATAGAACTGTAGAGTTGGAAGGGACCACCTCCCTTGTCCACCCCCCTTGCAATGCAGGAATCTTTGGCCCAACGTGAAACTCGAACCCACAACCCTGAGATCAGGAGTCTCATCTGTCAGAGCTGCGGCCCTCTGGGTCCCGAAGCCGCAAACAAGTGCCATTTTCACGCCAGGAACCCATAGCAGCAAAAGTCTAGGACAAGTTGGCCCTTTGTTGCCTGGTGACGCAGAGCATTGAGTGGGAAGCCCCCTGTGTACAGGATCCCTCGATCTCCTCCTGTCAGCTGCCGCCAGGACCACTGTCTCTGCTCTTTGGCCACTGGCCTTTGAGGTCGGCGGCTGGCGGGGTCTCAGAGTCCAGCAGCGTCTGTGATTGGTCCACCTCCACGCCCCACGGGTGAATCCGATTGGCCTGGGGCGCTGCGGGCAGGGATATGACGGAATGCTGAATGCTGGTGGGAAGCAGGCAGAGGTGGTGCGGCGAATAGTTGTGGCTGGAAGACGCGAAAGGGTAGAGGGTGGCGTGGAAGGCGGGATCCACCAGGCTCTCAGCCACTGGCAGGAAGAACTTGGGCATCCCTGGAAATCCCATTGGCTGCTCCGGTGTGGGCGGAGTCGGGCTCCTTTCCAGTTTCACCCCAGGCAAGATGCCATGTGTCAAAGGCCCATTGGTCAATGCGGTGCTCTCGGGCTTCTGATTGGCCGAGTTGGGGGACTGCACGGCTCTGTGGGGTTTCGGGGTCTGGGCGGGGCTAGGGGTGGTGGGGCAGGAGTCGGGTGAAGCCCTCAGCAAGCCTGGAGGGAGACAGAAGCACAGAGGAGAATAACGCAGTCAACCCAACAGGAGAACTTAATTGGTTAAAAAAGACAACTTAAAATTCAGTGGAATTTAAGCTTTGCCTATTACCAAAGCCTCAACACTTCTCTGAGATACTAAAGGAAGCATAACATAACTTGCTACTTAGCAAAAACTACTGGGAGAAAATTTTCCTATGGGAAATCATACATTAAAATCCTAATAGCCTCAAAACAAATAAAAATGTGTACAGTCGTACCTCGGAATTCGAACGGAATCCGTTCTGGAAGTCCGTTTTACTTCCAAAATGTTCGGAAACCAAAGTGCGGCTTCCGATTGGCTGCAGGAAGCTCCTACAGCCAATCAGAAGCCACGGGGGATGTTCGGGTTCCAGAGAACATTCGCAAACCGGAACACTCACTTCCAGGTTTGCGGCGTTCAGGAGCCAAAACATTCGAGTCATAAGGCGTTTGGCTTCCGAGGTACGACTGTACTCAACTTGCTGTCCTGTCAGTTATTGGTGAGGTGTTTTTTTGTGGGGTTTTTTAAGTCCCCATTGGTTAATCAACTAAAGGTTTGGTTGATTAATCTACCAATGGCAGAGTTCAGCCCTACATGCAGGATACTCCCTGACCACAATTCTTCTCGCACACCGCTCCCTATCTGGCATGCGTGTTTGAGAGTATCTGTTGCCTCAGATGCGAATTCTCACACCCCTTTTAATCCAGGACTGAGGCGACTGCAGGATGAAAACATGAGCAGCTGTCTCGCACTTGGGGAGAGGTTACTCACCAGTGTGGACGGGTCGGATACCAGGAGAGCTGGCATTGCTGGTTGCTGGGGACGATCCCTCGCGGATGTTTTCAGGCGGCGGCCCAGGGCGGGAAGTTTTTCCTCTCAGGATGTCAATCACCTGATGATGGGAGAGGCAGGAGAGATTTAAAAGAAATTCCCCAACCGCTCAGCTCGCTCGCAAGACGTCACCTTGAACACCAGGTGCCCTGACAGGTCCACAAAGCAGCCACTCTCTCCCAGAGTGCCAATTCACCTTTTAGATCTCCCAGGTCTTATTTCCTAAACTTGTCAGTTCCCAATGCGGTGCAACAGCTGAAACTGTGAGCAACGAACTGGAAGGTTGCGGGTTCAAATCTCGCCTCCGCCAGGAGCTCACTAAGAACCCTCAGCTCCCAGCCTCAGGCTACCCTTCTGAGATACAGGGTTAACAGCACTGACCTACACTACAGGGTCAGTGAGATAACACATGCGCAGTCAACTGAACAATCTAAAAATTGCTTAACAGGTGGCAGGTGTTGGTGCCCATGGACTAGGGTGACCAGTGTTAGAATTCCTGCCCCATGATTGCAGTCATGGGACTGTTGTCTATCACATGACGGTATATGTTTTGACTCCACAGAGTGGGAAGGGACGGAGACAGGAAATTTGTGTGACTGTGTTCTGTGAAGTGGAACTATTGTCCTTTGTTCTTTTTCTCTTTGCTGTCTGATGCTAGAGAGAGAGGGAGCCATGTTGCAGTGCTCCGTGTGTGTTTATATGTAAATAAAGTAGATTAGCCAAAATGCTGAATTGCTGAGGTCTGTCACGTAAACTGAAAAACTCTGTGGATCCCTAAGCGTGCCGATGTCTGTTGGCATTGGTCGCTGTGATGTTCGGGCTGAAGAAAGCTTATGAAGAACCGAATACCAAGCTCCGATGGAGGCATCGTGAAGTTCCTCTGTCTCTCTGTGTATCCTCTCACCCTTTTATTCTTGGCCACCATCAAGGGGGTGTCGTTGTGGTAGTTCTTCAAGCTGCCATCTGCCCCGTTGCGCACCAGGAGACGCAGGGTTTCCAGAAGCCCCCGCCCGCAGGCCGCATGGAGCGCTGTGTTGCCCCCGTACGACTGAGCATTGACGTTGGCTCCGTGCTGCAAAGCAGGGGAGAAACATGGACACATTAACAGAATGGCTGGGGCAGATTTGAGGGAATCTAACGCTCCCACATGGTTAACAATAAGAGAAAATCCCTGGGCAAGGAAGCCATTGGGGAAAACACTGGAGGACAAGGTCTGTTAGGTTTACTGGCACTGCAGAAATTTATCCGGTGATGCCACAGTCAGATTTGAGAAAATATAAGCGTCTCCACCTCGTTCTGCCCGGACGCTGAGGTCCACCGCTGAGGGCCTTCTGGCAGTTCCCTCATTGTGAGAAGCAAAGCTACAGGGAACCAGGCAGAGGGCCTTCTCGGTAGTGGCACCCACCCTGTGGAACGCCCTCCCATCAGATGTCAAAGAGATAAACAACTACCTGACATTTAGAAGACATCTGAAGGCAGCCCTGTTCAGGGAAATTTTTTAATGTGTGACATTTTAATATATTTTTTATCTTTGTTGGAAGCCGCCCAGAGTGGCTGGGGAAACCCAGCCAGATGGGCGGGGTACTACTACTACTACTACTACTACTAATAAGCATTTTCCACTTAAGTATTATTTGTAGGCCTTTTGATTCTGGAGCACGCAGGCCGTTTCTCCATTTTGGACTGGGGTCTACGCAGCGCCAGCCGGCTGCCCAGCCAAAGGTCGAGATGCCACCATGCCCATCTCACATACAAAAGCTGAACAGGCCAGCAGCTGAATCTTGTTAGTGGCAGGGCATCATCCTCTGGAGGGCACCGATATAACGGACTGGCTGGACGCTAAGGAATGGTGGGAGGCACCAGCTGGGGAACCCCCAAGGGGAAGAAAGCTCAGAGCCAGGGGATTGGTGGTAGGATGACTACGAGTGGTTGGAGGGAGAAGACTGGGAGGCAACAGGGCTTAGTGAGCAGGAAGAGGCTGGAGCAGAGAGCAGTCCAGAATCAGAGGCAGGAAAGGAGGGGGACCAGGAGACAGAGATGCTGAAGAATCCAGGGGGTCTCCCTGCCTCCTGCTGTGGTAAGCTCCCCTCTCCCCTGGTCTGCCAGAACTTATTATTGTTGGGGGGTGGGTCTCCTACTGGACTGTTTTTGTTTTTTTGTTTTTACTATGCATTTTATGATTTTATATTGTGATTTTATGTCATAACTGCCCTGTGACAAATTTAATAGATGTAATACAAAATACATAATAAAAACAAGAACAATCCAATAGCCGCCGCCCCCACAACACATTTTAAAAGGGTATTGGATCAGCCAAAGGCTGGGTTAAAGAATAATTTTTTTGCCTGGCGCCTAAAGGTTTATAATAAAGGCACCAGGCGAGCCTTTCTAAGGAGAGCAATTCCACAAATGTAGAAAAATGACGAGGGCAGAGCAAAGAGAGACAAGACTGTAGCCTTATGAGGCTTTGCCCTTGGGTGGGAAAAATATTGCGCCTGGGAAAGGGAAGTGGGAGTCAACAGACACTCAAGGAATAGTTTCGGAGAAAAGGCTTTTATTTCTACCATCCATGAACTGGTAGAAGGAGCAAGAGTGATAAGTCACAAAAAGCATGCATGAAATTCACAGTCATGTACACAAACATATATACCCCTTTCCAGTTCCCTCCTCCTTTCTCCTCCCTCAGGAGTCCTGCCCCATGTTGAGGTTCCTGAGCATGTACAGAAAGCTGTCTGGGGACTATTGTGGACTCTTGGCAGGAAAGGGGGTGAGGGGGTTTTCAGAGTGTTCCCGTTGTTTCATTCTTGTGCTTTGGCCTGGTTCCCGGAGAGAAAGCAAGTTGCAATGTGGTTCTGAGAAAGGCCTGAGAAGACAATGGGCTCTCTTCTCTACCTTGTTGCAATCTTTTTAGTTACAGCAAGCGGAATGTTTCTGATGCTTAGCTGCTGAGAAAATGATTTTGAAAAGCTTTTGAGAAGCTCTGAACCTGCTTGGGGGGGGGTGTGACTTCGGGCCTAGGTGAGGTCACCTGTCCTCACCTTCCTTCAAGACGAAGGAGCCTCAGGTTGGGTTGCCATATGACCAGAATTTCCTGGACCTGCCTAGGATTCCAGTGACGGAATCCAATGACAATTAGCGCCCGGGGGGGGGGGGGTTGGGAAATTGTCAAAATGTCCAGGATTTTGAAACTCCCCCCCCCTCAAAAAAGCTCAAAAACATCTTTAAATATGGCAACCCTACCTCTGGTTTCTGGGGAAGGATGGAGAAAGGAGCAGTCGGAAGGTGGTGGAAGAACCTTCAGTCCTTGCAACTGCCTAGTTGGGACAAGACGTACTGAGAAGAGTTGCTGCAATCACTAGGCCTGAGCTGTTTTGGTTTCTTTGAATAAAGACTTAACCTCACTGACACCGGTGTTGTTGTTTTTTTACTCTTATCTCTGACCTTCTCCTGACTCCGGCTCCTGACAGACAGGCTGGCTGCTCTGCCCACGCAGCTGTGCTCTCCAACACCTCAATGCCACTTCCTGCCCTACAGAATCTGCCGCCTGACACCATCGCTGCCTCTGCCCAATGTTAGGGCCGGCCCTCAAGAGGTTTGCATTCATTAATGTGTGCGAGTGAGCTCCCCCCCCCCCCACACACATTTGGGACAGAACAAGGCTGCTTGGCTCTTACGAAACGATCACAAGGGGTTACGGGTAGAGGAGATGTGAGAGAAGCTTACCTGTAGCAGCAGCTCAACCATCTCCAGATTATCGTTCTCCACAGCATGCAGTAGTGGAGACCGCCCGCTCTTAATATCCTAGGGTGGGGAGAGAACCACAACGGTGCGAGAGTAAAGATTCGGTCAAATCCTGCATCAGTTCTCAGTTTACGGGAGGGAGGATGGAACGGAATTCACAATCCATTTGTTATGTACTGAGTTGATTAGGATCCAAAATGCAGCAGTCTGATTGGTCCTAGAACAATAGGATTCAGAATGCAGGAGTCTGATTGGTCCTAGAACAATAGGAACCAGAACGCAGCAGTCTGATTGGTCCACAGGAGCCACCCAATCCAGCTCCAGGTGGAAGTGAATCCGCAACCTGATTGCCCTACAGGAGAATCCCGGAACTGGCCAATCACGTGGGACCCATTGTGTAAATAATGTATATAAAGCAGACATTCTGGGGGAACTTCCATTCCTCCTCACCACTATGAACTGAATAAAGAGCATGAAATCCACTCTCGACTCCGAGTATACTTCACTCTTCCTCCAACCCGTTCCAGTCCTAAAAACAGTAGCTTAGAGGGCCATCAGAAAAGAGTAAGGAGGGCCGGAGCTGCCCTCTATCCTGCCCCATAGCACATATAACAGAATGAATTGGGGGACCACCAGAACGATACATTTATAGCACCAGGATACTGTTCCAACAGAATCCCAGAATCCTGGGAGCTGCAGTTTGTGCTGAGAGTTGTCAGGAGAGCGGCCATTTTGTCCCCAAAACTACAATTGCCAGAGTGCTTTAACTATCAATCCCTCTTCCCAAGAAACTCTGGGACTTGTAGCGCTGTGACTTTGAAATTAGATTTGCATTAGGAGGCACTTTCTGTTCTTAAAGGTGTGTGAGTGTGTGGAGGGGGGAAAACCCCTAACATATTTGTTAATTCTGCTACATTCAAGCCCTGTCCTACTTCGCTTCCTCGCTTTGCAAGAGCCATATGTCAACACCCTTGTGTACACTGCGAATGGACCCATTCACCGGCAAGTGTGTGCACATAGAAGGAATGACAGCTTAAACAACAACAAACGAAAGAGGAAGCTTGAATTCGGCTTAACATGGGTGGGGTAGGATGGATAACATTAAGTAAGGTGCAATCAGTATCTCCTCAGTGCTGAATCACTTTCTGTCAAACTCCTTTTTCAGTAGGCACTGTTATCTGTATCTATGTACTGCTGTTGTGCCTCAAGAATATTTCAATAAAATGCAAGGTGGCTTTTTTTTTTAAAAAAAAATAAAAGATCTGCATAAATTTAAATGTAAAGAGTCAGAAGGGAGCACAAGGGTCATCTAGGGCTGCCATACGTCTGGAACTTCCTGGACATATCTGGGATCTGTTTGTCAGAAATTGTTTAAAATTGTTTAAAATGCCCAGGAAAACCTGGGCATATGGCAACTCATGCCACAAGTGCTGCTTTTTTTGGTGAATTTCCCCCCCCCCAAAAAAAAAACTCAAAAATTTCATTTTTTAGGGAGATTTTGCAAAGAAAACCTCAAGAACTTCTGCGTCCGGAATTTCACCCTTTGAAATATGGCAGCCCTAATCTAGTCTAATCTTTAGCCCCGGGTGGGGCTCGAACCCACAACCCTGAGATTAAGCACCTCAGGCTTTACTGAATGAGCTGTACAAGTGTGTGATTATTTATTTATCCCTCACCTTTCCCCCCCAACGAGAATATATAGTATAGTCCTGCATGTTAAGGGACGTGGGTGGCGCTGTGGGTTAAACCACAGAGCCTAGGACTTGCTGATCAGAAGGTCGGCGGTTCGAACACCCACGACGGGGTTAGCTCCTGTTGCTCGGTCCCTGCTCCTGCCAACCTAGCAGTTTGAAAGCACATCAAACTGCAAGTAGATAAGCGCCTAGTTTTTTTGGGGGGAAATAAAGGAAAAAATAAAGGATGTCTGTCTGGTGCGCTCTGCTTCAGGGCGCCCCGCCCACTGGGCGGCAGGCTGCTATCCGCAGCGTGGGAAGCCCTGCGGGGACCTCCCGCAGGGCTGCCTAGGCTGCGGATGTCTTCCTGAAGCCTGGAGAGCGAGAGGGGTCGGTGCGCACCGACCCCTCTCGCTCTCCAAGCTTCAGCAAAAGCCTGCATTCGCCCCATAGGACACACCCAGATTTCCCCTTCATTTTTGTGCGTCCTATAGGGCGAAAAATACGGTAGGTGTCGCTCTGGTGGGAAGGTAAACGGCGTTTCCGTGCGCTGCTCTGGTTCGCCAGAAGCGGCTTAGTCATGCTGGCCACATGACCCGGAAGCTGTACGCCGGCTCCCTCAGCCAATAAAACGAGATGAGCGCCGCAACCCCAGAGTTGTCCGCGACTGGACCTAATGGTCAGGGGTCCCTTTACCTTTACCTGCATGTTACTGCACAGCTATAAACTGAGAATAAGGAATCCAGAGGCTTCCATTTAAGAAGGATGGCTCAGTCTCCAGCCCTTAAGGTACATCTGACTGTAGTTTATATTATTTTTGTGTGTGTGCCTGTTCAGGTTTGCAAGTCTGCAGGGAGCATCTGCTACATTTTTTAAAATCTTGCAGAGCACTTAGTAGTTTGGGTGGTACAACAAATAAGGGAAGCTTTGGGGAGCGGGAAAGGCTGCTTTCCATCTGTTTCAATCAGTTTGTACATCGCCCGACATTTGATGACCATTCGATGAGTGTGCGGGTGACCTTACTGCAGCACCCCCTGCCTGACTCCGCCGATGGAAAAGTCTTGCACATGAGTCAACGCCAGAGGACATAAACACTTTGATTCATCTGAATTCTCCAAATTCCTGTTTTGAATTTGCTTTTAGACTACTGCCTCGCTGGTTTTGTACTGTATTTTTGCTTTGACAAATTAAAAGCAAACAAACATTTTTTTCAGTCACACGCCATTTAAAGATTTTAAAAATACTGAGCGGTTTAGAAGTGCTTTTAAATAAATAAATAAATAAATAAATAAATAAATAAATAAAGGTTCAGAAAATGGTAACCCACCACATGATCCAAGTGGACGATCGAGCATGATCTTCTTCATGCAGGGCATAGTTGAGCTATGGAACTCCCTCCCACTAGAGACAGTGATGGCCACCAACTTGGATGGCTTTAAAAGAGGACCGGGCAAATTCAGGGAGGATAAAGGCTAGGAGTGGCTACTAGCCACAATGGCTAGGCTTAGTTTGAGGGCTTGAGTCACTTGAATGTGACTCAGAAACTACAACTAAAGCAGAAGCTAGACTGGTGACTGGGAGCAGCTGCCGGGACCACGGAACACCAGTCCTAAAAGACCTACCTTGGCTCTCAGGACGTTTCCGAACACAATTCAAAGTGTTGGTGCTGAGCTTTAAAGCCCTAAAAGGCCTCAGCCCGGTATACCTGAAGGAGCGTCTCCACCTCCATCGTTCTGCCCGGACTCTGAGGTCCAGCGGCGAGGGCCTTCTGGTGGTTCCCTCATTGAAAGTAGTGAGGTTACAGGGAACCAGGCAGAGGGCCTTCTTGGCAGTGGCACCCACCCTGTGAAATGCCCTCCCATCGGATGTCAAGGACATAAACAACTATCTGACTTTTAGAAGACATCTGAAGGCAGCCTTGTTCAGAAAAGTTTTTAATGGCTGACTTATTATGTTATTATATGTGTTGGAAGCTGCCTAGATTGGCTGGGGAAACCCAGCCAGATGGACAAGGTATAAATAAGGGGTGCCCAAACTTTTTTCCAAAGAGGGCCAGATTTGATGAAGTGAACATGCGTGAGGGCCGACCAAAGTTGTTGTTTTTTAGGATTAAAGTTGTTGAGGCATTTTTACAATTTTACCCCAAGGTTGTTGAGGGGTTTTTTTAGGATTGAAGTTGAGCTTTGGGGGGGGTGGGATTTTACCCCAAGAAATAAACTGCCACAGGGGCCGGATTAAACTGACTGGCAGGCCAAATTAGGCCCCCAAAACAGACTTTGGACATGCCTGGTACAGTGGTGCCTTGGGTTAAGAACTTAATTTGTTCTGGAGGTCCGTTCTTAACCTGAAACGGTTCTTAACCTGAGGTACCACTTTAGCTAATGGGGCCTCCCGCTGCCGCCGCACCGCCACAGCACAATTTCTGTTCTCATCCTGAAGCAAAGTTCTTAACCCAAGGTACTATTTCTGGGTTAGTGGAGTCTGTAACCTGCAGCGTCTGTAACCTGAAGCATCTGTAACCCAAGGTACTACTGTATAAATAATAAAATTATTATTAAGGTAAGGTAAAGGACCCCTGGACTGTTAAGTCCATTCAAAGACGACTACGGGGTTGCGGCGCTCATCTCGCTTTTCAGGCTGAGGGAGCCGGCGTTTGTCCACAGACAGCTTTCCGGGTCATGTGGCCAGCATGACTAAACCGCTTCTGGCGCAACGGAACACCATGATGGAAACCTGAGTGCATGGAAACGCCATTTACCTTCCCGTCACAGTGGTACCTATTTATCTACTTGCACTGGCGTGCTTTTGAACTGCTAGGTTGGCAGGAGCTGAACAGAGCAACGGGAGCTCACCCTGTTGCGGGGATTTGAACTGCTGACCTTCCGATCAGCAAGCCCAAGAGGCTCAGTGGTTTAGACCACAGTGCCACCTGCGTCCCTAAAATTATTATTATTTTTTGGGTGGCCACTGTGAGAGCAGGCTGCGGGACTAGATAGGCCTTTGGCTTGTTCCAACAGACAGGCTCTTCTTACACTAAGGAAATAAAGTCGGGGGGAAACAACTTGTTTGCAGTGATTAATCTGTGTTGGGTCATTTTCACATGCAAGTCATCTCCTGAGGCTGCTGCCAATGAGATTTGGAAGTTTGATGTTGAAATCTCACAGCCATGACAAGGCACCGTTCAGAGCTTGTCTAGCAAATGGTCCATGATGACCGAGCGCAGCCTCTCCCTGTGACTTGCAGGAGCAAGTAACTCTCCACACCTGCGGCTGTCTAAACAGCTCTTACGCCCTCAAGCAACTCCACCCGTCCTGCCTCGCTTGCCCAGGAACGCTGTGATGCCCATTTTGTCTCCGCTTCCTCCAGAATCCTTCCTCAAAGCCATTTCTTCTGCGGTAGTTTTCGGCACAACACCGTAGACCTCCTACCCATGCACATGACTCCCCTTTGTTTACAATCCATTCTCCCAGCGCCATTGTACTGGATCTTATATTGTAAGCTCCTTGGGACAGAGACCTGCCCTCTTATAAAACACTGTACAGTGGTACCTCTGGTTACAAACTTAATTCATTCCGGAGGTCCGTTCTTAACCTGAAACCGTTCTTAACCTGAGGTACCACTTTAGGTAATGGGGCCTCCCGCTGCTGCGTGATTTCTGTTCTCATCCTGAGGTAAAGTTCTTAACCTGAGGTACTAATTCCGGGTTAGCGGCATAGCTGTCAATTTTTCCTTTTTCTTGCGAGGAATCCCATTCGGAATAAGGGAATTTCCCTTTTAAAAAGGGAAACGTATGGTTAGCAGAGTCTGTAACCCGAAGTGTTTGTAACCCAAGGTACCACTGTATCAGCAAATAAACAAGCTATGGAAACAGATGCACATTTGATGAAATTGACAGTTTTACACAGGCAGCAAGCTTTGCTTGGAGCTGGAAGGGATCATCTTGTTTAACTGCCTACAATGCAGGAATTTGCAGCTTTCCCATACAGAGATCGAACTCAGCACCTTGGCATTATTAGCACCACGCTCTAACCAACTGAGCTATCCAGCTCCTGGACAGAGTTCCCTCGAACCCTGGTATATTAGAGCTGTGAGCAAGGCGTCCTCTCAAAATTCTTCACTCCATTTGTGGGCAACTACTGGGTGGGGTGTTTTTTTCCTGGAAGGGGGAAGGTGGATTTCACTGAATTTCTCAGAGGAAGGGAAATCCCCTAACAGTTTCTTGGGAGTAGGGCTCGTCATTAGTCATGAGGGGAGGACAAATTCCTTCTTTCTCCCTCTGAGACTGTGTGTGTGGCCACAGTCAAACCATGTAAAGCATTATGATGCCACTTTATACAGTCATGGCTTCCCCCTAAGAATCCTGGGAGTTGTAGTTCCTTAAGGGTGCTGAGAGTTGTTGGGAGGGGTCCCCTGCTCCCCTCAGAGAGTCTCAGTTCCCAGAGTTCCCTGGCAAAAGAGATGGAGCACTAAACCACTCTGGGAATTGTAGCTCTGGGAGGGGAATATGGGCTTTCTAACAACTCTCAGCACCCTTAACAAACTACAGCTCCCAGGATTCTTTGGGGGAAAGCCATGACTGTTGAAAGTGGTACCATAGTGCTTTACATGGATAGTTTGAATGTGGCCTCTGTGTGTGTTTGTTTGTAGCCTGGGCCCTATTTTGCATCCTCCATAATGCCCCGGGCCTAGCTATGTTGCAGGGCATTGTGGGAGGGAAATGGCAGCCACCACAAACGTTGGAGAACATTCAGAGAAAATTCCGCGAAATGGCCTTCCTCTTCTGAGCAGACTGAGAAAAAGGAAACCTGTCTTCTATTTTCCTCGGAACGACATCTTCTGAGAAAGTTCAGTGTAGCTCCTGCGCTTACTTACCACAGCATCAACATCTGCCCCGTGTTCTAGCAGAGTCAGAATAATGTCACGATTCTGGGTTCCAACAGCCACATGGAGAGGTGTAAAACCTGGTCAAAAAGCAAGAGAGAAAGAAATGAGACAACTGAAGAAGGAAGGAAATGTACATCTGAGGATTATCTGTCTCACAGAGGCAGGATAGTTCCTCCATATAATGAATAGAAAATGGGGAAACATAACAAAATGATGTAGAAAACCCAGTACAGTAGTAATAATAATTTTATCGCTGTGGTTTAAAATGGTATTTCAGGATTTACATTTAGATGACTGTGACTGCTATATGTTTAAGGTCTCCTTGTGACTGAAAGCAGTATATAAAAGTGTCTGGTAGTAATGATAATGATAATGATAATGATAATAATAATAATAATAAGAAGAAGAAGAATACGAATGATCCTATGTTGCAATCGTTTTTGGCATACTTTCTACTATGGTTGCCAGATTTTTTTCAATGAATCCGGGGACCCTTTTTTCTTCTTAAAGCTGAGTAGCAACAGGGAGTCAGTAGTGGGGATGGTGAGGCAAAAGACCCTGGGCCCAAGCACACATGCATATTGTATAAAGGTGCAAAGCCCTTCTTTCGCACCCTGTGAAACATAAATGCGCAGAGTTGGGGGTAAAGTCAAGGAAAGTTACAGTGCCTGCTGTGGCTATAGAGACTGAAACAGGAGAGACATGTTTTGTTCATTCATTCATTCATTCATATTTATACTATGTAGATGCCAAAATCAGCTGCCATGCCAAGTTGAAGATGTTGGCTTTGATCTTCAAGACCACCATTTTCCATACGGTCTACCAGGAACACAGTAATCTATAGGTAGCGGGCACCCCCAGAACTACTAAAATTCAGCTGCCCAGGGTTTGAATAACACATCCATTGTGCTCAAACTGAGAAGCTCCATGTCCATGGATGGTGTGACGATGTATGGAAGCTAACCAAAGCTCTGAATTTCATTAGGGCAGCGGGTCGGGGCGGGGCGGGAGTTATATTCTTGGGTCCCGATCAACACACCAACCCATTTCCCCACCCCCACCCCCAGTTCCTCATCCACACTCACCCTCAAAGTTTCGGGCCTCCAGATCCAGAGGGGCAGGGCTCCCATCTAGCAGCTCCTGCAGGCAATGGATGCTGTCGTGTTCGCAGGCAAGGTGGAGGGCAGTCTGCCCATTGCGGTCCAGCACCATGGGCGACGCTCCGTGAGACAACAGCAGCTTCACCAGAGTTGGCTGGGCTGTGATGACAGCCAAGTGTAACGGGGTCTGGAGTTTGTAGGGGACAAAAAAAACACAAACCTCTTTGTGAATGCAGATGGCTGCTGGTTATGTATTTATAGAGGTCTACTATAAACCACAGAGCCTAGGACTTGCCAATCAGAAGGTCGGCGGTTCGAATCCCCATGACGGGGTGAGCTCCCGTTGCTCGGTCCCTGCTCCTGCCAACCTTGCAGCTCGAAAGCTCGTTAAAGTGCAAGTAGATAAATAGGTACCGCTCCGACGGGAAGGTAAACGGCGTTTTCGTGTGCTGCTCTGGTTCGCCAGAAGCGGCTTAGTC
Organism: Podarcis bocagei; assembly: GCF_964188305.1. Classification (NCBI taxonomy): domain Eukaryota; kingdom Metazoa; phylum Chordata; class Lepidosauria; order Squamata; family Lacertidae; genus Podarcis; species Podarcis bocagei. Next base: position 10,775,070 of record NC_138132.1, read on the forward strand.
CTGCTGGCCACATGACCCGGAAGCTGTACGCCGGCTCCCTCAGCCAATAGAGCGAGATGAGCGCTGCAACCCCAGAGTCGGTCACAACTGGACCTAATGGTCAGGGGTCACTTTACCTTTACTATAACTAAAGTTCTTAATCTGGGCCCTGTGAGGCCTTCGTATCCATCAAAGCCAGCAGCTGCGGTATGTTTCAGGTATGCTTTGAAGCAGCCATGATGGATCAAAATGGATTTGGCGTCTCTTCTGTAGAAGCAGCTCAAAGCATTGTGTACATGTTTGCTGCTTTACATATGGGTCACGCAAGCCTTGACAATAGGATTTAGAGTAACAGGAAAAGCTTTTTTATGTCTGTGACAACAGCTGTGAGAATGCTTCTAGCCCAGAGATGGAAGGACAGAGAAGAAGAACAGCAGACTAAACTGATGGAGTATGCAGAGATGGCGAAACTGACAGGAAAGATCAGAAACCAGGAAGATTAAGTATTCCTAAAATACTTTATTTTAAATATGGAACCCATGAAGGGAAGTAGGGAGGTCCGAGGGTTTGAAAGAACCATTTGTTTTAATGTTTGAAATGGTTAAAGATAAAATGTGTAAAATTATGTAAAACCAAGTGTCCTGGGAGACGATGAAAGTGGAAGCTTCTGATTCTAACTGTAAACCAATAACAGTTCCCTGTGATGTTCCGGAAACCCTGGCTTAATTAAACTCTAGTTAGGATCGATTTGCAGTTTCAAAACCTGGCTTACTCTGAAACCACAACACCCCACAGTTTTTGAGTTTGGGCATCATGAGGAGTTGATTCTGGATGTAGAAACACCTGTTTCTTTTTTTCTGGCATGTAAACATGGAGGAGAGAGGGGGAAGGGGGTGAGAAGGAGCTTGGGGGGTCTCCACAGCTAGGAGAGCTAGCAGGAAACCACGGTCACACGTGAAATCCGAAACAGACCTCTAAACAGAGAATTAGCTCCGCTGAATGCTTCCGGATTCGCGTCTTAGTAACATTTAGGATCAGACTAATGCTTCGCTTAGCAGCAGTCATGAAATCAAAAGACGCCTGCTTCTTGGGAGAAAAGCAATGACAAACCTAGACAGCATCTTAAAAAGCAGAGACATCACCTTGCCAACAAAGGTCCGTATAGTTAAAGCTATGGTTTTCCCAGTAGTGATGTATGGAAGAGAGAGCTGGGCCGTAAAGAAGGCTGATCGCCGAAGAATTGATGCTTTTGAATTCTGGTGCTGGAGGAGACTCTTGAGAGTCCCATGGACTGCAAGAAGATCAAACCTATCCATCCTGAAGGAAATCAGCCCTGAGTGCTCACTGGAAGGACAGATCCTGAAGCTGAGGCTCCAATACTTTGGCCACCTCATGAGAAGAGAAGATTCCCTGGAAAAGACCCTGATGCTGGGAAAGATGGAGGGCACAAGGAGAAGGGGACAACAGAGGACGAGATGGTTGGATAGTGTTCTCGAAGCTACAAATATGAGTTTGACCAAACTGTGGGAGGCAGTGGAAGACAGGAGTGCCTGGCGTGCTCTGGTCCATGGGGTCACAAAGAGTCGGACACGACTAAACAACAACAACAAGGCTTCGCTTCCAGCACAAAACTCAATGAAAAAGTGGAATGACTTGTTGTAAATTGCTTCTGGGTTACTTCTGTAAGAGGGAAAACGACTAGTAAGTTCAGTAAATAATAATTTATTATCTCCCTATTTATCTCACTGTGTGTGTGTGTGTGTGTGTGTGTGTGTGTGTGTGTGTGCTGTCTGTGCACAGGAATCGTGCTGTGTTCTTGCAGGTCATTTCTGGGTAACAGCAGAAGAACAACAACTGCAGGGAAAGTTGAACACTGGTCCCCCCCCCCACTTCCCTGCACCAGAGCTGTTTGTAGCTGGCGATGTCACAGAAGAGAAACCGAAGAAGTGGCAGGGTTCAAACTCAGCATCTCCTACGCAGCCAGCTAACCAGAGGAAACCCAGCTGGTTCCCACAGAAGAAACCACAGCCCCCCAGCACCTGCCTGCTGCGCTGACGCAACCGGGCGCTTCTCAGAAAGGGACAGGGCTGGTGCAAAAGAAGGGTTTATGAGAAACAGATAAGGAAATGACAGCGAGGCTGGGAGGGCAATCTGCAGCCCGCTTTCCCCTGAATTCCGCACAAACACAAACACACACACACACAAACCTATTTTGGCGGCATAGCACCATTCTCTCGAACCCTCACCGCAATCTGACTTGCGTAGGGTGCATTTGTTTTCCTCGGAAAGGCTTCCAGACAGAGAGTCTGTAAACAGGAAAGCTCTTTTCTTCAGGGACGCTCCAAACTCAGAGCCCAGGTATCTTTTAAGAGCCCACTGGACTAGGCCAAAGGCCCATCCAGTCCTGTTTCCCAAGTTTTCCAACCAGCTGCCGGCAGGAAGCCCGCAATCAAGATCCCGGCACAGGAGAAACTCTCCCCTTCCTGTGGCTTCCAGCAACTGGTTTTCAGAAGCTTTCCTGTGGGAGAGAGTTCCACAGTTTCACATAGCACTGTGGAAGGCATTTGGTTTGGAAGTCTTTTGGCCGGACTTCTGTGGCAGAGGTGGGTCTGTATGGGACGAGGCCATCGGATGGCTTGATTTGGCACAACCGGAGAGTATTTAAAAAAAACAAAAAACCTGTATTTTGCTTTAAACAAATACAGATAAATATAGGCAATCAAAATTATAAAATAAAATTGCTTAATAATAATGATGATGATGAAAAAAGCTAAAAAACTACAAAAAAAATCAAAGTACGTGGCATAGAACATAAGCCATTATGGGAAAGAAAAAAGAAAAAAGAAAGGAGGAGGAGGAAGAGGAAAGTAAAAAACGAAAAAAGAAAAAAGGGGGGGGGGAGAAAAAAAGAGAAAAAAAAGTAAGATGAGCCAAAACACAAGAAGGCTCATCTATTGTACGCTTCCGTCAAGGTCACAACAGATCGTTATTCTTATCAATTCTCTCTATCTGCATTCCATCTTGGTATCAGGGAACATTTCCCTATGCAGTATCATTCTAAACATAACCAGGTCTTTCTTGATGAACCCTTATCCCCTAGATAATTATTTAAACATTCCCATTCTTCTTTCACCATCTTTTTAGGTTTATCTCTTATTGCATCTGTCAGCTTCACAAGCTCCAAGTACTCGCACAATTTGACTACCCATTCATCTTTAATGGGTATATTTTTATCTTTCCAGTGTTTTGCCACTATAACCCTCGCTGCTGACGTCGCATACATAACCTGGTTTTATTTTTGGAGAGTATTTTTTTTGTTCTGTTCCCAGCCCCACCGGCTTTTGTAAAATGGCATCATCTGCCTTGATACCTAGGGAGAGGGTGGGCCACCTTTAAATATCTCAAGGGCTGTCACATAAGAAAAGAGGGGACAAGCTTGTTTTCTCTAGCTCTGGAGGGTAGGACTTGGGGGTAATGGGTTCAGGTTATAAGAAAGGAGATTCCAACTCAAAAATAGGAAGAACTTAAGAGTAATTGGACAGTGGAATGGATTCCCTCATGAGGTTGTGGACTCTCCTTCCTTGGAGGTTTTCTAGCAGACGTTGGATGGCACCGGTTCTGAGAGATCTGCATTGGCTCCCAGTAGGTTTCTGAGCACAATTCAAAGTGCTGGTGCTGACCTTTAAAGCCCTAAACGGCCTCGGTCCGGTATACCTGAAGGAGCGTCTCCACCCCCATCGTTCAGCCCGGACGCTGAGGTCCAGCGCCGAGGGCCTTCTGGCGGTTCCCTCATTGCAAGAAGTGAGGTTACAGGGAACCAGTCAGAGGGCCTTCTCGGTAGTGGCACCCACGCTGTGGAACGCCCTCCCATCAGATGTGAAGGAAATAAGCAGCTATCCTATCTTTAAAAGACATCTGAAGGAAGCCCTGTTCAGGGAAGTTTTTAATATTTAATGCTGTATTGTTTTTAACATTTGATTGGGAGCCGCCCAGAGTGGCTGGGGAAACTCAGCCAGATGGGCAGGGTATAAATAATAAATTATTATTATCATTATTATTGATACTTTTGCTGAGATTCCTGAATTGCAAGGGGGTTGGACTAGATGACCCTTGGAGTCCCTTCCAGCACTTCAATTCTATGATCTTGATATTAAAAATGTACCAGGAAGCATTTGGACAAGAGGAAGCTAGCTCTGCCCCAGCGAAACTAAAAAGAAACCAAAACTGTAGAAGCCAAAAGTGAGTGTCACTCATGGTTGATTGAATTTTCATTTCCAGTTAAAAGGATTTCCAGGAACAAGTCTGTACTAGCTTTCATCCACCCCCAAGACCCCAGAAAGCCAGATGTTACAGTAGAGAAATTGACGATGAGGCAATACTAGGAACAGATGGGTCCAGTATTGCCGGGCAGAAGGCAAGTTTGCAATGTCACTTTCTGCTACTAGCTGGAAAAAAATAAATCTAAACACGGGACATTTGTACGTGCTCCAGGAGGGTGGAGCTGTTTCCCGATCATGTAAAATCCAATTGACATTTGTTCCGATTCAGCAGTAAAGAGGGGGTTTTCCCAGGGAAAGTAGCAAGACAATAAAAAACCACCCCACTCTCCTACTGGGACTTGGAATCATGGGGGAAATTAAAGTGTGGATGGGCTGTGAGGAATCCTGAGTATTTGTGACATCGGAAGGGATTATTTTCCTGCAAAATGGGAGGTATAGGTTTGCCACCAAAATAGTTACGCTGCCCCTAAGTAACTAGGAAACTGTAATACAGAGACAGAAACTTGAGGACTAGGATAATGCCAACATTTGGGGCACAACACCAAATTCTGGTTAGTGGAACAGTGCAGTGAAGACAACCAGAAAGGGGGTCTCCTCCAACCTTGCAATCAAAAGCAGCAGGAATGTTCAACTTTTCATTTTTGAGAGTCTTTATTACATCAGGACATCTCCGTAAAGGACTTTTCCCTGCAAGTTTTCCTTTTCGGAAGGCAAAATTTCTGGACTCTCACTGCTTGGGTGGCAGGGATTTCAAGCAGGAACAAGGAACATTATTCTTTATTAAACACGGGTCACTTTTTAAAAAACCAACAACAACATGCAAGTAAATAAATAAATAAATAAATAAATAAATAAATAAATAACACACACACATTAAAACCAGTAAAAAATATCATTCATCTTTTTAAAACACAGAACACCCCACCCACTGAAGGAAGCCGCAGCTCATTAAAAGCCAAATAAATGTTTTTGCCTGGCACCCTAAGGTTAGCAATGATGGTGCCAGGTGAGCCTCGCTAAGCATTCCACAAGAGGGGGGACACCACTGAAAAGGCCCCGTTCTGGTGTTGGCCTCCTCTGGAGGAGGAACACAGAGAAGAGCTATCGGCTGAGGGTTTGAGCCAGTTCATAAGCAGGACTGGCGTCCTGAGCCACGTAAAGCTCAAAAACAGCACTTTGAATTTGGCCCGGAACCTATCTATGCTGGAAGGATGCAAGATGGATTTACCCAGGAGGCAGCCTTCATTTAGTAAGACATCTCCTTGGCTGCCAGTGGGAACTCTCTTTCCTGCGGTCTGAGGATTGCGGATGGGCGTGAACAAGACAAAACTCCCACGAGCCGTCCTTTCCGTTGCGCAAGGCCGCGCCTGCTTTTCAGATTTACGGCTGCCACAGAAATCTAGTTCAAAAACCTTGCCCGCCTCAAATCTGAAAGTTGGCTGTGCACAAAAAATAAAGGACAGAAACGGAGCGAGGAGAAAGCATGCTTTTGGAGACGGCTTTTTATCTGCAGGATGGTTTGACCCTAAACTGCATGCTAGAAATAATATATATATATATTTATAACCCCGACCCCCTCTAAAACCTTTACCCACCCCCCTGCAACTTCCGCCTGTTGTTCCTGGTGTTGTGACTCAGGGCTGCTGAGTGAAGAGTCTTTGTGTCTTTCTTGAGCCACACGGTTGAGGAAGTTGCCTGGGGTTTGCCACCAGCGAGGGCTAGGGAAAGTCCCTTGGGCGGGTAGAGGGGAGGGCACAAGAAGCTGCTGGGAATTAAGCCTTCGAAGTTTACGACTCCTCAAGGACTGCAGGGTTTGGGGCCTTGTCTCCTTGGCTTTTGCCAGGCTGGTCTCCTTCCAGACGCACTCGGTGCCGCTGCAAAACTACAATCTCTGCTCCGCTTTGTGGAAGAGCCAAGTTACAGGGGACCAGGCAGAGAGCCTTCTCGGTAGTGGCGCCTTCCCTGTGGAACACCCTCCCACCAGATGTCAAAGAGAACAACAACTACCAGGCTTTTAGAAGACATCTGAAGGCAGCCCTGTTTCAGGAAGCTTTTAATGTTTGATGTATTATAGTATTTTAATATTCTTTTGGAAGCCGCCCAGAGTGGCTGGGGAAGCCCAGCCAGATGGGCGGGGTATAAATAATAAATTATTATTATTATTATTATTATTATTATTATTATTATTATTATTATTATTATCATCATCATCATCATCATCATCATCATTAGCTGACCGAGGAAGCCTGATGCAACCTGTCTGGTCCAAAGATTAGGAGACTCCAACCCGGGGGTCAGCAAACATTTTCAGCAGGGGGCCGGTCCACTGTCCCTCAGACCTTGTGGAGGGCCGGACTATATTTTTTTGGGGGAATGAACAAATTCCTATGCCCCACAAATAACCCAGAGATGCATTTTAAATAAAAGGGCACATTCTACTCATGTAAAAACAAACTGATTCCCGGACCGTCTGAGGGCCAGATTTAGAAGGTGAATTGGGCCAGATCCGGCCCCCAGGCCTTAGTTTGCCTACACATGCTCCAACCTCTCAAGAGTTTACTTCTCCTTGCTCCAGCAAGCTCCCATGCTACGTCTGTTGCATTTTGTGTTTTCCAAGTGCAGTGGTACCTCGGTTTTCGAACATCATCCATTCCGGAAGACCATTCGACTTCCGAAATGTTTGAAAATTGAGGCGCAAAGAGCAGTCTGCCAATTCAATAGAGAAAATTGTGAAAAACAACAGATACACACAGCGGAAGCCGTTTGACTTCTGAGGCGTGTTCGGAAACAGAAGCATTTACTTCCGGTTTTTCGGCGTTCGAAAACCAAAACGTTGGGCAATGCAGACATTTGAAAACCGAGGTACCACTGTAATGATTTTTTAAAAAAAATATGTAGCAAAGAATGTTGAATACTGAGATCTGTGTAAATTACGAAAATTAAGCTTGAAAGCCAACTCAAGCCTCGCCCCCTGCTTCAGACAAGGATTGTCCATCAACTTTCAAGCCTTTCTTCTCAGCCTTAAAGGCTAGAAACTTGGGTTTTAAAAAACACATAAAACCCTCAGTTTTTAATAAAGTGAATTCTGCGTCTGGACCCTCCACACACATTCAGCATGTTGCAATAATTCAAACTTGATAAAATCAAGATTTATCCTCATTTCATCACACAAAACAGCGAGGCTAGGGTCTCAAAAGGATCGCCAGCAATATCTTCTGGAAAAACCTGCCAGAGCATTGTGGGACTACAACTCCCATCATCCTGGGCCACATGATGGGTGTTGTAGTCCAACAACACCAGGATACCTGAGTTTGAGAAACACTGGACTGTGGCAACAGGTTTAAGGCACCCCACTATCATAGCCAGACCCCGCTCTCTACTGGGAGCAAAGACTAAATCGAGAGGGGTGCATTGGGCCGAAGACCATGCGAGTCGGTCCCTCGGTTGCCATGGAGGCCTCGAAATCCCAGGCTAGCCCTGAGGCATCCTGGGAAGGGACCAAAAGTCCTGAGTCCTTCCAAAACCACACTGGAGACAGGCCTGTCCCACTTAGTAACTGAGGTGGGTGGCGTCCCAACAATATGGCGGCTCAGCACATCAGGCCAATGACCGCATGAGCTCATGAGCCACGAAACAGACCCAAGACCTTTTTATTGATCTCTCAGCAGGTCCTGATCTGCTGCCACCTCTCCACCTCCGCTCTGAGGTGAACACGCCCAAGGCTTCTCCATGGCGACGGATTCCAGGGGAAGATAGGATTGTGCAAACTTTCAGGGAAATGCACCAACCATTAGGAAGCTCAGATATGCTGGGAACCAGAAATATCGGGAATTGTAGGAAGGAACGTGGAAATAACTAAATTAATGGTTCTTATTACCCTGAGTAGTACTGAGTTAAAAACAAAAGAGGAATGCAAATGGGTAAAATTTATGGTAACTGCAGCCAGATAGGTCATAGCGAGTAATTGGGAAAATGCAGAAGAGTTAGGGATGAACCAATGAAGGAAAAAACTGAATATTATAATTTTAGAATATTTAACTGTGAAGATACATAGAATGAAAGGGTTTAAGGTCAGTGAGAAAGAGGAGGATTGGTTTGAGAAGATATTGAATTATTTGAGTAGGTCTGAACAATTTGGGGCAATTAAAATGTTAAAAGTTAAATAAACCTTGTGGAGGGAGGAGTGTTAAGGTATATAGAAGTGTACATATGGTTGATTTGAATACGTTATTATTGAATATTATTGAATATTGTATACCCAATGTATCAGCTGCCTGGGGGGTTTCACTGTTTGTGTTTTGGTGACTGGTAAAAAATAAAAATACACTCATCTTGGGAATACAACCAAATTAGAACCTTGCAACTTGTATATGGGGGCACCAAAATCTTTGAACTGCTTAGGGCCTCTAAAGGTCTGGATCCAGAATGACTGGAAGCCCTGAAGAATGGGGGAACCTGTTTTCTCTCCCTCCTTTGATGCACAAGACCTGATCACGCTCTAAAACTTCCTGGAGGGGGAAGGGCTGTGGCTCCGTGGTTCAGAGCCTCTGCTTTGCATGAAGAAGGTCCCGCGGTTCATTCCCCCGGCGTCTCTGGGTAGGGCTGAGAACTGAAACCCTGGAGAGCCACGGCTTTGCCAGTCAATGCACAGGCAAAACTGAGCTAGACGGACTTGGCCCCAGTTTGCACTGTGCATTTAAAGCACCTTGCGGGGCCGGCCCACCCAAGAGACAAGGTGAGGCGACCGCCTCAGGCGGCAGAGTCTGCTGGGACAGCAGATCCTGATGTAGAACTTTAGCCAGGGCTAAAGGTTAGGCCAGGAAAGGTTAATGCACTATTTAACGTAGGGCCGGCCCACCCAAGAGGCAAATGGAGGCGACCGCCTCAGGTGGCAAGATCCACCAGGGCGGCAGGGCCCTGATGTCCATCTTTCTCCCCCCCCCCTTGCTCCTGATGTAGATCTTCCTTCACCCCTTCTTCCCTGGTGGGGAGAGAGGTGCCATTTTGGGCTCTGCCTCAGGTGCCAAACTGTTTTGGGTTGGGCCTGGCACTATGACACAACTTTAAACAGCCCCCACCCCAGGAAAAAGTTGTGGGAGCTGTAGTTTGCTATGGCTGCTGAGACTTTTTAGGAGATACCTGATTCCACTCGCTAAAACTACAATTCCCAGAGTTCCTTGGGAAGCAGGACTGACTGCGAAACAAGGCTGTAACAGGAGGTCTCCAAACAGGGCTTAACAAACTACAGCTCCCAGAGTTCTTTGGGGGAAGCCATGACTGTTTAAAGTGGTATCGCAGTGCTTTCCATGTCTGGGGTGAATGTGGCCTTGGTATAAGGCAGGTTGCTATGATTCCTCTCCCCACTTTTCCAGCTGTGTGAAATCAGCCTGAGACCTACAATAACATTTGGCCGCCCACACTGGTGCGAAGAATGAAAAGCCAGATGGAAACTTTCTCCCCGTGGCCTAAGAGAGAGGCAATCATCCTGAAGCAAAGTTCTTAACCTGAGGTAATATTTCTGGGTTAGCGGAGTGTGTAACCTGAAGCGTATGTAACCTGAAGCGCATGTAACCCGAGGTACCACTGTACCTCAAAATATCAGGTGCTGCGGACAAACAACAAGGTACGATTGCCTTCACATCCTCTATGCTAAGATTCTTGGTGGCCACGGTGGGATTTATTTATTTTTTGCATTTCCGTTCGCCTGCTTTCCTCCAAACAGCATGCAGAGTTCCGCTCCCTATTTTACCCTATAACAACAACCATGCGAAGTAGGTCAGGCCAAAGGCGAGTGACGCCCAAGGTCACCCAACCAGCTCCATAGCTGAGTGGGGATTCGAACCCTGGTCTCCTGGGTCTGGGTCCAACACTCTAACCCCTACACCACACTGCCTCTCTCTGGATGATGGACCAACAGCACGCCCCTACCCCACAGATCACACTTACCTGCCGCAGGTTGTTGAAGGTGTCCAGACTTTGCCTCCCCTGGTGGAAAAGAGCGATCAGGCGCCGAGCAGCCAGAAGATTCCCCTGAACCACGGCGATGTGGAGAGGCCTGGAACGGGACAGAGAAATGAGCTGTGAATCCATTAGACCAGAGATCCCTCCCCTTCTGGTCTGCAAAGCTTTGCTAACCTGGCGCCTTCCAGACTACAACTCCCATCAGCCACCTGGAGGCACCACTTTGGCAGAGGTTGCATTGGGCACATGAGAAAAGTTGATCGGGACTGAAGGTGGGGTGGATTGGAACAGCAGCTTCCAAGCTGTGGAGCTCCCTGCACCCAGAAGCACCTTCACTATACAAGAAACCCTATACCTGGGCTTTTGACACTTGGAAGGGACCCCAAGGGTCATCCAGTCTAACCCGCAAGATGCAGAAATCTCAACTAACTCATCCATGGCGTGAAATGTACGTTTTTAGGACGCACCTTATCTCTGTGATTGGGCGCCGTTTTAAGCTGTTTTTAATATTGCTTCTTAATAGCGCAACCAACACATACAGTGGTACCTCGGGTTACATATGCTTCAGGTTACAGACTCCACTGTCCCAGAAATAGTACCTCGGGTTAAGAACTTTGCTTCAGGATGAGGACAGAAATTGTGCTCCGGCGGCACAGCGGCAGCAGCAGGAGGCCCCATTAGCTAAAGTGGTGCTTCAGGTTAAGAACAGTTTCAGATTAAGAACGGACCTCTGGAACGAATTAAGTACTTAACCTGAAGTACCACTGTACTTAAAATAACCCTTTTCCCTATGTATTTTCAAAAAGCACTATTGTATACGGTGGTACCTCTGGTTACATACTTAATTAGTTCTAGAGGTCCGTTCTTAACCCGAAACTGTTCTTAACCTGGAGACCACTTTAGCTAATGGGGCCTCTCGCTGCTGCCGCTGCACAATTTCTGTTCTCATCCTGAAACAAAGTTCTTAACCCAAGGTACTATTTCTGGATTAGCGGAGTCTGTAACCTGAAGCATCTGTAACCTGAAGCGTATGTAACCCGAGGTACCACTGTATCTATATTTTTCATTTTGTCTTTATATGCAGAAACGGTTCATGCTTTGAAATAAAATGATTTGTCAGCATAACCTTTGTGGAAATTGTTTCTATACTTATTTCTAAGACTTCAGTTATCCCCAGGGTATAAAAAAGGGGGGGGGGCACATTATCTACCTGGCCCGGGCCTCTGCCTGGCTCTGCAAGGCCCTGGTCCGAACCCTCTATAAAGGGGCATGAGTGGGATTAAGGGGGTCTCCCTGCTTGCAGCCCCCTCCCTATTTCACTCCCGGCCAAAGCTCTCGCTCTCGGTTGTCCAAAGTCTCAGCGCCCCCCTGCTACCTATCTGCATAGCACCCCGGGCTCCACCTGACTTCGCAGAAGCTGCCTCTCTCCCCGCTTGCAATGAAACGAAACCGCCTTATCGTCTGGGGCCAAGCCCACAGGCAGCGGGAAGGGCTCCCAGGGCACCGGCTTCCAGTAAGCCGAGCCCTGACCTCCGCTTCCTGTCTCGCTAACGGAGCCTCAAGGGCTCACCGCAGGAGCCAGCCCCCCCAGCGGAGAGGAAGGAGGAGAACAGCAACCCCTGGTTCGGGTCTCTGCAGCTCAGAAGGATGTGGGGCAGCTTAAGGAGGAGAATGGGGCGGGGGTCACTTCTCCCCTTTGCCCCATTCCAGGAAAAGGGACAGGGCTGCCAACAATTACACAGCAGGGGAAACGTCAGCAGACGGGGAGGAAGTCAGGGTGTGTGTAAGAGAGAGGGGTGTAGCTTGGGTAGGGGATTCCCCTTTGGCAGCTGCGCTTGGCTCCGGTTAAACAAAGCTGCTCAGCGAGAGGAGGAGAAAAAGGAGGAGAGGCCTTCCTCTCCAAATGCCCAAACCAGAAGGAAAGAGCGTTACCTGTACATCTTAGGCTAAGTCCGTGATCCTTCCAACCACCCAGGGTGGAGAAAGGCAGGCTCCTGCTGTTTGGCCCTAGAGGTGGGGTAGATTGCTTTTGGATATGGAGGCTCAACCTAGCTATTGTGGCGGTGGACAGCCGCCGGCAGGCTGCACCCACCAGGAATGTGTCGAATCAGGGCTCTCCCCTCCGCCCCCCAATTTGCCTAAGCAAACGGCCGTCCTGACATGATGCGGCAACACAATTCCGCACATCAGGGGCTGGCGGGAGTTGTGGCTCGAAACATCTGGAGGGTTAGGGAAGGCTGGTGCCTGTTGGTTATGCAAAGGGTGGATTTCTTCATCTTGGGAGACCCAGGTTCAAATCTACAGCAGAAACATTCCAGAAGGCTCAATCTTGGATACCTTCCAAGTCAAATTACCTTCCCTGGAAAAAAGTGTGTTTTTAAATGTGTTTGCTGCAGTTATGCTCCTTTTTATAGAAAGGTCTGTACAGAATAACCAACGGCTGCTTGTTTCCTTTTTTAAAAGGGGCTGTGTGCTGTTGGCTTAGCTAGCGCACAGGCCAATTTCACAGATTACGTCAATAGTCACTGAGGCTAGAACTACGTGTTCTGCAAACGCATTGGGGTGGGTCATGGCATTTGCAGGGGAAACTGCTTAGTTCCTCTCCCCACAACCAGAATCTGCAAACAGCTGGTCACCAGCGAAGAGATAGAGATACCACAAAGCAACCATTTGCATGTGGGGTGAAATATGGGGTGTTGGCAGTTGCCCTCTTTGGCCTCCTCAAATGATGCCTCAAATTATTCAGCCCCACCATGGAAATTGAATCTAGAGGCGAGATTCAACTTCCACCCATGACTCAGACTTCAGTACCGGGATGGGAAAATCAGAAACAAGGAAGTCCTCTGAGCATGTGCAAGCTGCCGTTTAATTATAAATTCCCAGGTATTGCACACATGCCTTCTCAGAATCGACCCTCAAAACTGAAGCTCCTCCATCCCACCCCATTTCCTGCCAGGCCCCAATCCTTCCCGGCTTCTCCTGCACTTCCAGCTCTCCCCTCCCCCTGAGCACCCACTTCTTTTCCTTACGTGTCTCCGTCCTCATCTTGCTTGGTCGCTGTGGCAACGTCTAGGGCCAACTGGGCCTCCACGGGGCAGAGGAAAGAGTAAGGGGTGGGGACCCTCAGCACCGGGTTGGGGGTCACGGGATGCAAAAGCGGCGACATCTCGGGGCTGAGGAAGGGGCCGGCCAAACCTGAAACGGGGAGGTGGGGGAAAAGAGAAAGAAGGGGTTGGAATGAGACGCAAAGCCGACCCTAAAAGAACCCAGGCGTCCGGGACTCCTAGTCCCCTCATTGGTAAGTTCACTGGAAGGCTTTCCTTGAGCTCTGCCCGTCGCCAGCCTCTTCAGGAGCAAGGAATGCTGTTTTGAGCCTCAGTAGTGGTGGCAGAGGGAATGGGCGCAAACGGAAAGAGTGACAACAAAGCTCCAAGGTTGCATTTTATTTCCTCCAAAGGCAGCATATTTTAAAGGGTGCTTTGTTATTGCTGTTTGTATACGCAGATGCATTTTAGGCCTCGCAACAACCGAAGACAGGGGTGATCCTTTTGATTTGTTTTAAAAATAGAGAGAGAGGAGGAAACTGCCCCTCTCCAAAAAAACCCCCTTGGTTCTTCTGCTAAAAAGCTCAGATTTCCTCATTCTGGTCAAACTGGGTGGAACGGCAGCAGAAAACGGCAATTAAAGGGTCCAATCTACACCATACAGTGAAAGCACTATTTATACCACTTTGTACTGCTCCCCCCCAAAAAAATTATGGGAGCTGTAGTTTGTTAACGGTGCTGAAAGAGTGCTTTAAATGTATTGTGCGGATGTGGATTGCATCCAATGAGATGTGCTTGGTTTCGGTTTGGCCGCATTTGCGCTGCATCTTAGGACGGTCTTTGCTTATTTGCCGCCTGAGGCGAAATGCAGTTTCCACACCTAGTGGGCAGCAAGGAAGGGAGTGGTTTCAAAGGGACAAGGTGAGCTTCATGGGTGCTCCTTAGATGGAGACTACTCTGGGGTACCTCATGGTTCGGGCCACAATAGCACCACGGGAAGAAGAAAAGTATGAGCATCTAGCGCTGCCACAGGTGTGCTTCTCCCGACGCCACAGACGCCACAATTCTGACCAAACGTGCCGTGAAGTCCGGATTCCCCACTTGAGAGGGCTTCAATTTACCTTGCGCCTGTGCTGGCCTCACACCTGACGAAGACTTCTGTTGTGCTCAGAAGCTTCGTTGTCTCCAAGCCACTAGCTTGTCCAATGGCAAACAACTCATAATAAATAAACATTAAAAAATACTTCAGGCGTTTCTACAGCACATGCGTTCTGCAGAGCGCTCCAGCTCGACAACGCCTACAACAACCCGGCAAGGTAGGCTCTTTTGACAAGAGATCTTTCCCAGTCTGCTCCTGTACTGCATCAAGATGTTTTAATGATTTTATATCTTTTAATGATTTTATATCTGCTGCCCTGGGCTCCTTTGGGAGGAAGGGCAGAAATAAAATTAATAGGAATAGAATCATAGAATTTTAGAGCTGGAAGAAACCCTGAAGACCATGTAGTCCCAAACTTGGGTCTCTAGCTGTTTTTTTGGACTACAACTCCCATCATCCATAGCTAGCAGGAACAGTGGCCAGGGATGATGGGAACTGTAGTCCAAAAACAGCTGGAGACCCAAGTTTGGGAAACCCTGACCAGTCCAACCCCCTGCAATGCAGGAATATACAGCTGTTCCATACAGTGATTGAACCTGCAACCTTGGTGCTATAGGACCAAATAATAATAATAATAATAATAATAATAATAATAATAATAATAATAATAATAATAATAATATTCTTCACTGCAGGCCAGGAGCCAGCTTGCTACAGCCACCTAGGCATTTTCAGGGCTGAGGTGCGATGCACACAAGGGGACTTCCCAATTCAGAGATTATGTTCTCGGGACGAAGGCAGGCACCAACATCTCCATTTCACCAGTTTCGCAGACCTCCCATCCGTCTGGCTGCCACACCTGCCTGACAGACTCATTTCCTCCTTGCTGCATGCCTTCCTCTTCTTGACCCCTACAGCTGGGAAACAAAAAACTTTTGGGCGAGTCCAAAGCCCTTCCTTCGCCTCAATTACCAAGTGGGGCCCTTGGATCACAAAAGGGAAGATGCAAACTAGGAGTGGGTCACCTGTGGCCATCAAATGTTGTGGGGCTCCATCTCTCCCCCCCCCAGCCAACACAACCCAGAGATGATGGGGTGTGTGGTCCATCGAGATCTAGAGCACCGCAGGTGAGCCACTCTCGGAAAGGCAAGCGGATGGGTGCCAAGTGATTGTGAAGGAAGTTGGCTGCAGAAAAACCCGAAGGATGGAGAGGTAGAAAAATCAGCTGCTGGCGGAAGGAGATTGAGCGGGGATAGAGCATTCCAAAGAGGGGGCCTTCTTTTTACCTGAGTAATAGGCAGCTGGGAATCTTGGGTAGCTGACGGAGATATACGGAGAGTGGTAACCATTGAAGGGGGAGCCCCACAGCTCGCTGCTCTCCGTCTTGGGGACTTTGCCAGCCAGAGGCCCCTGGGCGTCCCCATCTGCCCCCGGCACGACATACGGGCGTTTCCGCAAGGGCAAGCACGTCTTGGCCTTCTTCTCTCCTTCCAGCCCCGCCTGGGGGGAAGCCGTGCTCCGCATTCCTGGAAGGATGGGGCCGGGCTGGCAGACGGCACTCGGGGCTTCCTCGGGCTCCCGGGAAGTAGGCAACTGCCTCCCGGAGGCGTCCAAAGAAACCTCTCTGTCGGGGGCGACGCATCTGCCTTGGCTGCCTCCTTTCCGCCAGGTGCTCAAGTCCACAGGTAGCTCCCCGGCCATGTTTGCCAAATCCTCCTTGCCGTCGCCGGGCAGGGACTCCCGGGCAGGGTTCGCTTTCGGCTCCAGAGCTGGGTCAAGGGCTGGTGGAGCGGGAGGCGTCCACCTGGTCAGCTTTCCCGGGTGCTGCTGAGTGGGCAGTCGGAAAGTCACCATCACCTACTCATGTTCGCAAACCAAAAGCCCCCAGGGAACCCGCTCACCCAAGGCAGCTTGGGGGAGGCTCTCAGTTTCCGACGGCGGCCGCTTTCCAAGGGCCCTCCGACGGACGCTGCAAATCCCTTTCCATAGGCTCGGAAGAATGGATGGCCCGGTTACCTCCAACGACGCGCCATGTGATCACACCTGAGCGCTTTGCTCACAGGGTGTGGGCAGTGGGTGAGGTGTCATGCTCAGGAAGCCGGCAGGCAGTCCTTTCCGAGAGCAGCAGGGAGAGAGCCGGGGGGGGGTGCAGGAAGGTCACAACCCCACCCGCACCCTCCTCGTCCGCTTTCTGGATTCCGGGGAAAGGAGTCACCAGCCAAGCCGCGCCCGGTCTCCGCGCTCCGTCCCTTGCCAATTCTCTTCTCTTGTTTTCCTTTTTCCTGGCTGGAAGTGCTCCCCCGCCGCCCAAACCCGACGGTCCGGGTGGCGATGGCAGTGCCCTCAGTACCCCGCGGGCGCCCACGAGTGAATCCCGAGGAGCGGCGGTGACACCCGCTGCTTCGCCCACCCTCGGCGGTAGAGGAAGCCGGGACTTCCCCGTCGGCTCAGCTGAATACTAGGGACTTTCACAGACGCCTCTTACCGGCCTCCCCTCCCCGGGGGAGTTCCGCCTACAGCTCCTCCTCTTCTTGGCCGCCTGCCCGCTCTCGAAACTCCTTCCCCCGGCAGGCGCACAACGGCCAGGGGAGCCCTGCGCGCCATGCGCCCAGGGCGCATTGCCAAAGAGGCCAGGTGCGCCCAGGGCGCATTGCCAGCTCCCCAGGCGGAGAGGCGAGCGGGATCGGGGGGCGGGGAGGCGCTTCGCTTCGCTTTTGCGGCCCTTTTCCCGGACTTCTCCCCTCCCAGCCGGGAACGCCCCAGAGGGGAAGGGCAAGGAGTGCGACCGCCCCTCGCCAGGGCTAGGAGGCGACGGGGCGCTTAACTCTTTCCTCGGGAAGAAGCCAAGGGAATGAGAGAAAGGCGCCCAGCGATGAATGAGGCTGCGCGGCTCAGTGGTTTTTACTTAAGGATAGGTTCGGTTCTGGAATTACTGGTCCTGCAGTCATAAGAACCCTGATGGACCATCAGGCCAGTTCCCCATCTGGTCCAGCATCCTGTAGGGCCAATCAGATGCCCGTGATATGCCCGCAAGCGGGACCCGGGCGCAAGAGCCTTCTCGCTCCTGCGCTCTCCAGCAACGGGTATTCAGAAGGGTTCCTGCTTCCGGCCATGCAGGCAGGGCATCGCCTTCGTGGCTCGTAGCCGTTGTTTGCGTCTCCCCACCGCCGTGCAGTCACACATTTTAATGTTTGTGTCTTTAGACTTTTGTAAATCGCTTACTGTATTAGCCCATTTTGGCATTAAGCGTTACATAGGAGCCAACTATGTACATATAGTTACATATATATATGTACATATAGTTACATATATATGTACATATAGTTACATATGTACAACTATGTACATATAGTTACATATATATGTAACTATGTTACATAGGAGCCAACTATAGGGATGCGGGTGGCGCCTAGGTCTTGCTGATCAGAAGGTCAGCGGTTTGAGTCCCCACGACGGGGTGAGCTCCCGTTGCTCGGTCCCTGCTCCTGCCAACCTAGCAGTTTGAAAGCACGTCAAAGTGCAAGTAGATAAATAGGTACCACTCTGGCGGGAAGGTAAACGGCATTCCGTGCGCTGCTCTGGTTCGCCACTTAGTCATGCTGGCCATATGACCTGGAAGCTGTACGCCAGCTCCCTCGGCCAATAAAGCGAGATGAGTGCCGCAACCCCAGAGTCGGCAACGACTGGACCTAACGGTCAGGGGTCCCTTTACCTTTACCTTTTTAGGAGCCAACTCCTTGGGCCTAGGGGATCTTCGGCTTCCCTAACAACAACAACAACAACAACAACAACAACAACAACAATCATTTATTACCACTCTGGGCTGCTCCCAATCGAGGGTTAAAAGCAATACAGCAATAAAATATCCCCCCCCCCCCGTTGATGGCCGTTGCCATTCAAATGGGGTCCGTGCACCACGTCATGTGTTCGATTATGCAGGGCAGAGCTTATTTGTGCCCCCACAATATGTTATTATTGGCGTAGGGGGGCATAACTGTACATAACTAACTCAGGTTCTGCCCCCCCCCAACAAAATCTGACAGATTAACAGCGTTCTCCCCAGCATATAGTGATAATGGGGCAAGCTGCACCTGTTAAAATTCTGCCTGCCTTTCCGTTGTACCTCGATTAAAATAATAATATTTTCTCCACAAAGCATAAAAAACCACTTCACACGAGCACTGGCTTTTTAACTTCGGTGGCACAACGTTGCTCTCTTGATAACTCCGAGGCGAGGTTGGCACCATCTTTTTATCACTGTTCGTGGGCTGGATTTCTGCCTGGCATGGAGAAATCTACCAGATCGAGCGTCTTTCTCCACGCGAGGAAAAGTTTCGCCTGCCAGATCTCTGCGCTGCAGGCTGCTGTTAAATGCACAAGAGCAGGAGCAAGGAGAAAAGGTGGCAGCCTGCTGCTCCTCTTCCTTTAAAATCAGCCTGCCACGCGGAGATCTCGCAGGCGCGCCGCTTCCTTTGGCGTGGGGCGGGGGAGAGAAAAGACGCTTCGCCAGGGGAAAAATTGGGTGGCAGCCTGGCCTTTTCCTGCAGGCTGAAGCAGGAGAGGCACCGCGTCGCGTGGGTTGGCAGGAAGAAGCAAGAATTTAGCTGGAAAGGAGGATGCGGGGCGATCCGGTTGTTCTCCCAGAGGACGCAGAGGGCGCAGCGGAGCTCCGGAGCTGCACGGAACGGCTGCGCAAATGACGAGTCATTCGCGGTTGGGGAAGGGAGGGGAAAACTGAACGGGATTCCCCCAGAATTGGTCCAAAGGGCAGGCGAGGTCGCTGGCGGCTAGGGAACGGAGCCCCCTGCTGGCCGAGGGAGGAGAGGCAGCCACCATGGAGGCGAAGGGGTTAACCGCCACCTTCAGCGCCAAAGTGCTCTCTGCGTGAACATCTGCCAAGTTCTGCCAAGGAGGTGAACTGGAGGAGGAAGGGCAAGCGAGGGCTCTCCCCGTCACGTGGGTGGGGACCGTGCTTCTTACCGTACATGAAGCACCTTTTGCCCACGCCAACGAGGAAGGGTGGCCTGCTCTGATAAGCTTTCTTTTTTCTTTTTTTTCTTTTAGGGTGAGGAAATCAGATTGCCTCGCCCTCACCCACCTGTGTTTCCCTGTGAATTGCTTTTCCAAGCATGGCTCTGGCTTGGAAGCAGAGCACAGCGACTCACACCAGTCTGCAGCTGATTGGGAGGAAACAAGGCCAGAACAGTGAATCGTGCAGAGACACAGCGGGCAGACCCCTCGCCAGTGGCGTAGCGTGGGGGGTGCCAGGGGTGCCAGCCGCACCGGGCGCAACATCTGGGGGGGGGCGCGCTCGCTGCCTCCAGAGTCGCCGAAGAGCCTCGGGCGCAGGCTGTAGCGGAGCTGCATGTCTCGCGGAACCGACGAGCTGTGCGCGCGTCCGGGCTGAAGGCGCCCGGCAGGCAGCGGCTCTCAGCGCTCGCCGCGGAGGACGCGCCAGGCAGCCCCTCCTCACAGCCCCGCCTCCGCCGGTGCTGCTGCAGCTGCTGGGCCGTTGCATTTTCCTCGCCTCTCTGCCCCCCTCCTCCTCCGGGCAAGCGGCGTCGTTTGGGCGGCAGCGCCAGCGGCAACTCGCAGGTTAGGGGTTAGGGGGGCGCAAATTACTTGCCTTGCCCCGGGTTAGGGGGCGCAAATTACTTGCGTTGCCCCGGGTGCTGACAACTCACGCTACGCCGCTGCCCCTCGCTGAATTGGTGCAGGAGCAATGACAAGGCCGCTTCTTAGAATAGAATCATAGAATCATAGAGTTGGAAGAGACCACAAGGGCCATCGAGTCCAACCCCCTGCCAAGCAGGAAACACCATCAGAGCACTCCTGACATATGGTTGTCAAGCCTCTGCTTAAAGACCTCCAAAGTAGGAGACTCCACCACACTCCTTGGCAGCAAATTCCACTGTCAAACAGCTCTTACTGTCAGGAAGTTCTTCCTAATGTTTAGGTGGAATCTTCTTTCTTGTAGTTTGGAGCCATTGCTCCGTGTCCGCTTCTCTGGAGCAGCAGAAAACAACCTTTCTCCCTCCTTTATGTGACATCCTTTTATATATTTGAACATGGCTATCATATCACCCCTTAACCTCCTCTTCTCCAGGCTAAACATGCCCAGCTCCCTTAGCCGTTCCTCATAAGGCATCGTTTCCAGGCCTTTGACCATTTTGGTTGCCCTCCTCTGGACACGTTCCAGTTTGTCAGTGTCCTCCTCCTCCTCCTCCTCCTCCTCCTCCTCCTCCTCCTTCTGATATCTGTGTGCCCTGAACCTGGGACATTCTGCATTCAGTGCAGGTGTCCGACTGCTCAGTCACTGGGGATACAGTACATGTTTTCAGCTCATGAGACATGACTGGATGGGTGACGGCCATCCCGAGATTACATGCTTACAGTCTCTGGTGCCACAAGTTAAAAGGATCAGAGGTCTAGACTGGGAAAGATCCCCTCGCTGCCCACAACCATGTACTATTATAATCATTATTTCAATTTATTATTTCCCCTTCACCCCAGGACCCGTGGATGGCTTGCAACTCTTTTGTGGTGGTTATTTTTTGGAAAAAAATAGCAGGTGTCTGTATGGGGTAAACCAGATCAGGCCTGTAGCAGATGAGGCTGCATTTTAAATTGTATTTTAAATTGCATTTGAAATTGGTTCCCAAGCAGATGTTTCTGGGAAAGCCAAACACAAGAGCTTCTCCCCTCTTGTGGTTTCCGTCAGCTGCAGTTCAGAAGCATTTCTGCCTCCATAGCCAGCCTGGCTAGTAGCCATTGATAGCCCTCCTTGAATTTGTACAACCTTCTTTTAAAGCAATCTAGGTTATTGGTCATCACTACAGCCAATCCAGAATATGGCAGCCAGACTGGCGACTGGGAGCGGCTGCCGAGACCACATAACACCGGTCCTGAAAGACCTACATTGGCTCCCAGTACATTTACGAGCACAATTCAAAGTGTTGGTGCTGACCGTTAAAGCCCTAAGTGGCCTCAGCCCAGTATATCTGAAGGAGCGTCTCCATCCCCATCATTCTGCCCGGACACTGAGATCCAGCGCCGAGGGCCTTCTGGCGGTTCCCTCACTGCGAGGAATGAGGTTACAGGGAACCAGGCAGAGGGTGGCGGCTGCCCTATGGAACGCCCTCCCATCAGATGTCAAGGAAGTAAACAACTACCTGACTTTTAGAGGCAGCCCTGTTTAGGGAAGCTTTTAATGTTTGATGTTTTATCACTTATTATTATTACAGTGGTACCTCGGGTTACAGATGTTTCAGGTTACAGACACTTCAGGTTACAGACTCCGCTAACCCAGAAATAGTACCTCGGGTTAAGAACTTCGCTTCAGGATGAGAACAGAAATTGTGCGGCGGCAGCGGGAGGCCCCATTAGCTGAAGTGGTACCTCAGATTAAGAACAGTTTCAGGTTAAGAACGGATCTCCAGAACGAATTAAGTTCTTAACCCGAGGTAAAAAGGTAAAGGGCCCCCTGACCATTAGGTCCAGTTGTGGCCAACTCTGGGGTTGTGCCACTCATCTCGCTTTACTGGCCGATGGAGCCGGCGTACAGCTTCCATGTCATGTGGCCAGCATGACTAAGCCGCTTCTGGCGAACCAGAGCAGCGCACGGAAACGCCGTTTACCTTCCTGCCGGAGTGGTACCCATTTATCTATTTGCACTTTGACGTGCTTTCGAACTGCTAGGTTGACAGGAGCAGGAACTGAGCAACGGGAACTCACCCCGTCGCGGGGATTCGAACTGCCGACCTTCTGATCGGCAAGCCCTAGGCTCTGTGGTTTAACCCACAGCGCCACCTGTGTCCATTATTATTATTATTCTTTTGGGAGCCGCCCAGAGTGGCTGGGGAAACCCAGTCAGATGGGCAGGCAATAAATAAATAAATATAATTCCACAGCTTAACCATGTGCTCCTTGAAGAAGAACTTTCTTTAATTTGTCCTGAATATTCCAGCCTTCCAGAAACAAACCCAGGGGGTCTGTAATGCCGAGAAGGAAGGGGTGTGCGTTTATCTTTAATCTACCTTTGCATGACATTTCCCCCCTCTTCCTCCTCCTCCTCCTCCTCTTCCTGGCGTTCCCTCTTCCACACAGCTATGAAATGTCTGGGAGCCTTGGGTGTTCAGCTAGGCATCCCCACGACTTGGACCCATGCAAATACTAAAATAGTGAACAGTGCGAGGGTGAGTGAAGTCACACATGAAAGGGGAGGAGCTTAGAGGGCTCTTTGCATTGAGCAAAACTGGCAAAGTGGAGAGTTTTTCCTTCTGCCACTAGCCCAAATAAAGGAGATGGGGGGGGTGCAGTTCCTGCAATTGTTCCCCCGCCCCGGGACTGCCCTAAACCCAGAGGCAGGTTTCCCAGAAGCCAGACTTTTGGAAAGTCCCGTTCCACAATTTCAAGGCCCTGCCAGGAAGCAACGTGTTGGAGAAGAGCCTCCCTTAAGAAATATTAAAGCGGTGTTTGGGAAGTTCATTTTCATAAGGAATTGGTTCCAGTTCAGCTGCTCCAAAGGGAATTAGTTGAAGATACAGCTCTCTCTCTCAAAAAAAGACAGGAGATAATTCCTTTCTGGTTCAATTACTTAATTAATTCTTGTTGAGCCTTTAGAATTTTACAGACACAGCAATTATTTTTTTAAAACAGATTATATATATATATATATATATATATATATATGCAGGTTTTGGTGTCTTCGGGTGTCTTCCCGTGTAAGAGTTGGGGTGTCTAGGCGACGTTTCGACGAGGTCTCACTCGTCATCTTCAGGCTGGTGCTTTCGGCTTCTTGTTACTGGAACAGAGCAGGATCTCAGTGTTTGAGTTCCTATAAATACTGTTGAGGGGGTGTGGTGTATAGCCTCCAACGTTCTGGGCAGAGAGGAAGTTCCCAGGTTAGTGTGTCTTTTCTTCTTTTGTTCATTAATTACTTGAGGGATATCTTGAGTGATTTCTTGAGTGATATTCTGAGTACCACTTAGGAGGGTCATTAGGTGTGGATTAGTTGCTAAAGCTTTCGTGTCTTGACCTCTTGAGCTTGTAAAGAGTTTTTTCTGAGAAGATGGCTGTACTTCACTTAGTTGTGCTCTGGCTTGGCTTCGTGTATAGGGGCGAGCTGTGGTTTTGTGCCCTGTGCCAGCCAGATCTGTGTAAGGATTGCAGGGGGGTGCAGCATCCGGAGGTGCCACTATGGTTTGGCTACTGGATGGTGTCTGTAATTTATCTGTGGAGAGGGTCTGGGTTTGGGTCTGGTGTGGTTGATTGGAGATGGCGTTCTGTGTGCCTCTGGTTCTGGTGTCGGTTTTTGTGGGGAGGGCTATTTTCCAGATGTCTGGCAGGCGGGACGTATCGTCACGCTTGTTCATGTTGTGAGGGTGTTTCTCTATCTCGATGGCTTCCATGATTATTCTCTTGTGGTGGTGTTCCGTGTTAAAGAGCAATTTGGAATCTGAAAAATTAATTTCGTGTCCTGTTTCTTTCATGTGTTGGTAAAGAGAGGAAGTTTTTTCTTCTTTTTTGACGGCATTCTTGTGTTCTGCGATACGTGCATTTATTCGTCTGTTTGTTTGTCCAATGTACGTGGCTGGGCAGACTTTGCAGGGTATTTCATAGACCCCTTGGTTTTCTAACTGGATTTTATCTTTGGGGTTTCTGAGGATATTGGCTATTTTTTGGTTGGTGCAAAAGGCTGTTTTGATATTGTGTTTGTGGAGGATTTTGCTAATTTTATCTGTAGTGCCCTTGATATAAGGAAGGAGGGCCATGCCAATCCACACCTAATGACCCTCCTAAGTGGTACTCAGAATATCACTCAAGAAATCACTCAAGATATCCCTCAAGTAATTAATGAACAAAAGAAGAAAAGACACACTAACCTGGGAACTTCCTCTCTGCCCAGAACGTTGGAGGCTATACACCACACCCCCTCAACAGTATTTATAGGAACTCAAACACTGAGATCCTGCTCTGTTCCAGTAACAAGAAGCCGAAAGCACCAGCCTGAAGATGACGAGTGAGACCTCGTCGAAACGTCGCCTAGACACCCCAACTCTTACACGGGAAGACACACGAAGACACCAAAACCTGCATTCCTGTACCCGTGAAAATCTACGAAAGCATATATATATATATATATATATAGTTTTATAATGATTTATTTTTCTATGTTTTCAGTGATACTTGTTTTTATCTGTAAGCTGCCTTGAGAAGCATCAAGGGGGAAATTGTGGGGTGTAAACAAATTTATTAGTATTATTATCAGTACAGTGGTACCTCGGGTTACATACGCTTTAGGTTACAGACTCCGCTAACCCAGAAATAGTGCTTCAGGTTAAGAACTTTGCTTCAGGATGAGAACAGAAATCGTGCTCTGGCGGCACGGCGGCAGCAGGAGGCCCCATTAGCTAAAGTGGTGCTTCAGGTTAAGAACAGTTTCAGGTTAAGAACGGACCTCCGGAACGAATTAAGTTCTTAACCTGAGGTACCGCTGTATTGTGAGAATCAGGAAATGGCTTTATATTTCACACCTGCTGTGCCGATTCTTCGTTGTGTTGCGTGTGCTTGTAAAAATTGCCTCCCGGGGCACCGCTGGTAAATGATTATCAATTGTGCCTACAGCTAAGGCCAGTTGTGAGTGATTGATTGATTGATTGTGGTGCTTCAGGTTAAGAACAGTTTCAGGTTAAGAACAGACTTCCGGAACGAATTAAGTACTTAACCCGAGGTACCACTGTACTATTAGTACTACTACTAGTAGTACCCCCCCCCCCCATTATGATATTTAAGATAAACAGTAGCATGAATTAATCCAGTGAATTAGTCAATCTGAATTAGTTTATAAACAAGGATGCCGTCCAGGCTAGATGCTAGTGTTGGAATGCCACCTAATGGGTTAAAACAGCTCTTGGTTGCTCCCGTGCCTTTAAGAGCAGCTTGATGCTGGAAAACATCAGGTGAAGAAGCTTTACATGTCATGGAGATAATCAAGTTCTCAAAACTTTTTTCTTCTGGGCCACACTTTTCTGAATTAGAAGTTGCTCATGCTACACACAATTTCTTATTGATAAGAAATGCGTTGGAAAATGAAAAGAAACCACTCCTAGCAGTGCTTGATTTACAGCATAGAACACAAGTACTTTGTAATATGATCGTGGGACACCCAGAAAGCATAAAACAATGCCGCTACCTAAGAACATGAATCATTCCCAAAATATAATTATAAACGAGCCTCTTATATATGTACCATAAGTATATATACAAACTCAGTGAGAGGTGTGAGCTTGCTTTTGCTGGGCAATCTCATCTATATTAAGTCTAGTTTGAGACAAGGTAGGGACATGGGTCTAAACCACTGAGCCTCTTGGGCTTGCTGATCAGAAGGTCGGCGGTTCGAATCCCTGTGACGGGGTGAGCTCCCATTGCTTGGTCCCAGCTCCTGCCAACCCAGCAATTCAAAAGCACACCAGTGCAAGTAGATAAATAGGTACCGCTCTGGCGAGAAGGTAAACAGCGTTTCTGTGCGCTCTGGTTTCCATTATGGTGTCCCGTGGCACCAGAAGTGGTTTACTCCTGCTGGCCACATGACCTGGAAAGCTGTCTGCAGACAAACGCCGACTCCCTCAGCCTGAAAGCAAGATGAGGACCGCAACCCCATACAGTGGTACCTTGGGTTAAGAACTTAATTCGTTCTGGAGGTCCGTTCTTAAGCTGAAACTATTCTTAACCTGAGGTACCACTTTAGCTAATGGGGCCTCCCACTACTGCCGCGCCGCCACTGCATGATATCTGTCCTCATCCTGAAGCAAAGTTCTTAATCTGAGGTACTATTTCTGGGTTAGCGGAGTCTGTAACCTGAAGCATCTGTAACTTGAAGCATCTGTAACCCGAGGTACCACTGTAGCCACCTTTGACTGGATGTAACTGTCAATGTAGCTGAGGCTCCAATACTTTGGCCACCTCATGAGAAGAGAAGACTCCCTGGAAAAGACCCTGATGCTGGGAAAGATGGAGGGCACAAGGAGAAGGGGGCGACAGAGGATGAGATGGTTGGACAGTGTTTTCAAAGCTACCAGCATGAGTTTGACCAAACTGCGGGAGGCAGTGGAAGACAGAAGTGCCTGGCGTGCTCTGGTCCAGGGGGTCACGAAGAGTCGGACACGACTAAACAACAACAACTGTCCAGGAGTCCTTTACCTTTACCTTTAATTTGAGACAAGCAAACTCTCTGAAATGTTTAAATGTTTCTTTGATTGTCCTCGAATCTCCCCGCCACACTTACCATCCTCTACTGGCATACCAGTGCGGCCTTCCACACCCTTTGAGAACCCCTGACTTAATACATCATAAAAGAAGCTTTTGGCTGGAGCATGTCTAGACTAATTTAGGGCTGCCACTTATCAAAACCGGGCCTGCTCTCCGGCCTTTAACAAGAGTTTCACCTGGATAAACTAAGTTTTCCTCACCATTCCATCCCTTTGTGTCACACGCTAAATTGCTGTGTGTCAGGCTGCTGCTTAAGTCGCAGGAGCAAAGACTAGGAAACAACGTTGGCAACCCCTTTCTTCAGCCAGGGAGCTTGGCTTGGCAATAGCTAGGCTGACACCTAGCGGCTGACTTGAGTAAAGGCTGCAGAATCCTGCACAGCTATTTTCCAGGGAGTTTGATGTGCTTCTGTAATTCTCTGAAGATACACTGGTAAGTTATAGCTATCATCACACCGGGGTGCTCCGTCTGTGTCCAATATCAGACCTACTCAGAGACAACCCACTGAAATTGATAGACTCCTCCTGGCACTACAGGTCAAGACTTGCCAAAAGACCAGAAGAAGTTATTTTTGTATGCGACAACAGCGGCTAGGATAGCCCCAAAGTGGAAAGACGATAAGACCAGCTAAAGAAGAAGGGGCAGAAAAACTGATGGAATATGCTGAAATGGCCAAGTTAACTGGAAAACTTCAGAGACAAGGACAACAGAGACTTCAGAAAAAAGACTGGGAACCGTTTATGTTGTATTTACAGAAACATTGTAATAAACACTTGCAATCAACAAAACAAATATAGAAATCAAGATGTAAAAATCAAAGTGTAAGAGGAATTTTGAAAATAAGCATGGTCTAAAAATGTTAAGAATATAGCAATATTTAAGTTAAGTTTGCAATATTAAGGTGGAATAAAACAAGCAAGGGAAGTAAATATTAAAAAAAACAAGAAGAGGAAGTTGAAGGAAGTCATGGGGGATTTATATTTTTCTTTTTTTGAGATAATGTTGATTGTGAAGAGTATAAAATTTTAAAACTTAATAAAAATTATTTTTTGAAAAAGAAATTGATAGACACCTCCCGCACAGGGTTAAATGAAGAACTCAGAGAAATAGGTGGAAAGTCAGTGTAGTTAATATCTAAGTGTAGTAAATATCAGCCTTGATAGCTCAGTTGTCTAGAGTGTGGTGTTGATAGCGCCAAGGCTGAATTTTCATAAACCAGAAGTTTTTCTTTTGGGAATTATAGGGATAGAATTACCTAAATTGTATGGAAATTTATCTATGTATGCTGCCACAGCGGCACGAATGCTACTTGCCCCAAAGTGGAAAAAAGCAGAAGTCGCAGCAAAGGAAGAATGGACACAAAAACTTATGGAATATGCAGAAATGGCGAAACTTACCGGAAGAATAAGAAATCAAAATAACGAACTCTTTATGAAAGAATGGAAATGGTTTGTTGAATATTTACAGACAAATTGCAAGCAGATGAAAAGATTGGCAGGATTATTGTAATAACCTGCAGTTTCATAAGAGCATATATTTAAAATAGATAATTAAATGAATCTGGATATGCAGAAGATATTTAAAAAACCAATTTAAGGAGCTGCAGGAAGAGGGGGAAGGAAGTCAAACTTCGAAAAGTTAAATTGATTGTAAAACTAATGAACTGTATAAACTTGAAAAGTATAAATAATTTTTTTAAAAGGCTGCAGGTTCGATCCCTGCCTGGGATAGCTGCATATTGCTGCATTGCAAGGGGGTTAGACTAGAGGATCTTTAGGGTCCCCTTCCAACTCTTCATTTCTATGATTTTCAATGGGTTTTCTTGGCACCTCGTATCTGATGCCTACCACAGCATCAAGAGATGCCCACAAATGTAAAGCACGCACATTTTGAATTGTTGTCTTGCAACAGGGGAGTTGCTCCAGAGTCTAGACCCTTGATGGTTTTGGTTACCTGGCTGCTGTTAAAGGCAGAGAAGCAATGGCTAGGAAAGGAATGTGGCAACCCTTCTATGCCTACGTTTTGATTGGAGATAGCTATGGCGACACCTAGCGGCTGATTTAAGCAACGGCTGTGGAATCTACCAGGGTTTCCCCCCAGGTAATCTTAAAAGAGTTTGGTTGAAGCATGCTCTTCCTGTACAGTCAAAAGTAAAACAGATATTACAAAATCACTGGGACACTCTCAGGGTAAAGTAACTGAAGTGCTTTCCCTGAAATTTACTGGGGGAATTAGAAAAAAAAAGTGTAAATCAGAGCCACGTACTTGCTGGAAATGTCAAGAAATGGAGGGTAATTTTTATCATATGTGGTGGACATGTGAAAATGTGAAGGAATTCTGGGAGGTGAAATATAATGAAATGGAAAAAAAATGTTTAAGAAGGTGTTTTTAAAAAGACCAGAAACCTTCTTATTAGGAATATTAGGAATGGAAGTCTCCACAGATCAAAATAACTTGTTTTTTCTGCACAGTTACAGCTGCCCAAATGGTATATGTTCAGAAATGGAAAGAGAGAACAACAAAGGAGGAATGACAGGTGAAATCAATGGAATATGTAGAATTGGCAAATTTAAAATAACAGAGTAAGGGACCAGGAAGATGGAGTATTTAAGGTAGAGTGGAATGTGTTTGCAGAGTATCTGAAGAATTATGTAAATAAGATTAAATAATCATCACTATTAGCGTAAATTCAGCAGTTTAAAGTATTAAAGTTATAAGGGGGAAGAGAAACTTGAAAAAGAGGAAATTAGAACATGCAGTTTTACTGGATAAATAAATAGAACAATGGAACGGGGGAAGGGGAGTCAATGATGGTGTGGTTGCGTTCAATGAAATGTGAAATTGCAATGATGAAAAACGTATAAATAAAATGTTGAAATTTACTGGGGGAGTGCTGTGATCGTATGGAAAGCACCAGATTAGCATTAGCTTTTGTAAAAAGGCGCACACTGTTTAAAAATAAAATTTACGGTACCCATTGTTAAAATACAAGGAGCCAGGATTCAAATACTACCACTGCTATAATGGTCTTTGTGTGTGGTAACATCATGCATTTAAAGCAAGGGGCTTCTCCCAAGGCATCATGGGAACTCTAGTTTACTTGCCACAGGGCTACAATCCCAGCAAACTACAGTTCCCATGTGTTTTTTTTTGGGGGGGGGGTGAGCCATGTGCTTTAAATGCCTGGTGTAGATGTGAAGGGGCAGATCTCCACCTCAGGCAACACACAGTCTAAAATTTGTCTTGGGGAAACAACTTTAGACTTAGAGACAGGTTGAATTAGAGCAGGCTGAGGGACCATGTCTCCAGGCCTTCTCTGTCTGGCTCTCAGGACTTCCCCCAGTCTGCCGCCATCACCAGCCTGTCTTGGGGTCTTTTGATTGACTAGGACAGTCTTATCCCAAAGTGGGTGATATCACCCCCCGGGGGGGGGGGGTTGGAATGATCCAGGGGTAGGGGCGGTAGCAGCTTCAGGTGCAATGGGGGGGGGGGGAGGCATTGGATAAAAATAAGGAAGCAAAGAGAATTTTGCAGAACCGTTTGTACATGTTTCATCTGTTGTGTAATGGTGCTTCCCCGTGTGACATAAAGTCGTGATGTCTTTATTTTCCAAATAAACCGACAAAACACAAGTTGGAACCGATTTCTGTGTGCAACCGCGGATGTTACTGCGGTTGAGTTCAACAGATAATTTTGAAACGTCAAGCTTCAAGGTGCCCTTATTCAAAACAACACCTTTCTTTACTATGTCGTAGGCAGAAATAAACGTAAAGGTAAAGGGACCCCTGACCATTAGGTCCAGTCGCGGATGACTCTGGGGTTGCGGCACTCATCTTGCTTTATTGGCCGAGGGAGCCGGCGCAGAGCTTCTGGGTCATGTGGCCAGCATGACTAAGCCGCTTCCGGCGAACCAGAACAGCGCACGGAAACGCCATTTACCTTCCCGCCGGAGTGGTACCTATCTATCTACTTGTACTTGGACATGCTTTCGAACTGCTAGGTTGGCAGGAGCTGGGACCGAGCAACGGGAGCTCACCCCGTCACAGGGATTCAAACCGCCGACCTTCTGATTGGCAAGTCCTAGGCTCTGTGGTTTAGACCACAGCGCCACCCGCGTCCCTTTGTAGGCAGAAATACAGATGCATAAAAGAACGCAGATTTGTCACTGCATCTTTCTGTTTGTTCACGGAAAGAAGGTAGATTTCTAGGGGGGCATTGAGTATTTTATTTTATTTTTCTGAAAAGGGGGCAGTAGACCAAATAAGTTCGGGGATCTCTGGTCCAGAATGTGTCCTTGGGCTGCAATAATTCCTCTTGCTTCCCTTGCAAGGAGGCAGGCACGTGTGTGGAAAACCTCTGGCTTTTGCACACCTGAAAGGAGGAAGAAAAAGAGTCCCCGCCCACGTTTCCCTCTGGCCACACCCCCTGTGGACATGTGACCCAGGAACGTTGCCCCCATGGCCTTCAGGCTGACAAAGGTGATTTGTCCATGGATCAGGGCATAGGAAAGATGCTCTGTGCCCGCCCCCCACTGGGTGGCCTAGGACCAGTCACTATGCTTTGTCCGAAACTACTTCCCAGCTTGTAGGTGAAAGGGGAGGTTGTGGGTTGGGCTCAATGCCAGTCTTACTCAGAGCAGACCTATTGAAATGAATGAACCTAGTTAACAGTATGCTCATTAATTTCAAAAGGTCTGCTCTGAGGAGGATGCCCATTGGATGCAGCTGCCGCACAGAACGCCTGGAGACCGTATAACACCAGTCCTGAAAGACCTCTATTGGCTCCCTGTACGTTTCCAAGCACAATTCAAAGTGTTGGTTCTGACTTCCATAGCCCTAAAGGGCCTCAGTTCAGTATACCTGAAGGAGCATCTCCACCCCCATCGTTCTGCCCGGACACTGAGGTCCAGCTCCGAGGGCCTTCTGGTGGTTCCGTCCCTGTGAGAAGTGAGGTTACAGGGAACCAGGCAGAGGGCCTTCTCGGTAGTGGGGCCCGCCCTGTGGAACACCCTCCCAGCAGATATCAAGGAGATAAACAACTATCTGACTTTTAGAAGACATCTCAAGGCAGCCCTGTTTAGGGAAGTTTTTAATGTTTGATGCTTGATTGTGTTTTTAATATTCTCTTGGGAGCTGCCCAGAGTGGCTGGGGAAACCCAGCCAGATGGACGGTATATAAATATATTATTATTATTAGTAGTAGTAGTAGTAATGGAAGCTGATTCTCCAGCTGATTCTCTCTACAGGATGCACTTAGCCATGCACCTGCAATTTTAATAGCTGTGCTTGTGAGGCAGCAACCCAACAGGTAACGTCTTTCCTTGGCAGGCACACTCTTTTTAATGGATATTTTGTGCCCATCCCTGCATCTCTACATACGAGAGAATCTGTCCATTTTGATTAAAGCTGCTTTCTCGTTTTCCCAACCTTCAGCCCAGTTCTCCACATTTCCATGTCAGTTTGCAATTCAATACAGTGGTACCTTGGGTTACATACGCTTCAGGTTACAGACTCCGCTAACCCAGAAATAGTACTTCGGGGTTAAGAACTTTGCTTCAGGATGAGAACAGAAATTGTGCTCCGGTGGCGCGGTAGCAGCAGGAGGCCCCGTTAGCTAAAGTGGTGTATCAGGTTAAGAACAGTTTCAGGTTAAGAACGGACCTCCAGAACGAATTAAGTACTTAACCTGAAATACCACTGTAATGGAAACAGTTCTCATGAGAAGCCAGCGTCAATTTTCCGGAACATTCTGCATGCAATCCTGCCCAATGCACACAATTTTGCAAAGGGGTTCCCCACCTCCTGCATGATGCATTTTTGTATGTTATTTTTCCAGCAGCGTATGCATTTGTATGCACGCTTTACCCTAGCAAGTTTGTTTCTGCACATACGACCTGGCATAAAAATGGCATTGCAAAATTCAGAGAAGGGTGCGTTTTGAAAGGCGGCTGCAATCCGGTTTGCATATTCCGTTAGGGGAAAGTGGGGATTTGATAGCTTTGCCCTGCCTGAGACAAACGGCTTCTTTCTCAAAAGAGCCAAATTAGGTGTTGAACAGAAGAGTAGCCGAGTGACCAGTTTGTACTTTCCGCTATGGGGAAATAGTTTCCTTTGAAAGAACGTCCAGTTCTCTTCTCTTCTCTCTCTCTCTCTCTCTCTCTCTCTCTCTCTCTCTCTCTCTCTCTCCCCCTTTCTCAATCTTGCCTAACTTTTCATTCCATCCTCCTCTCTCTTGGGCAATGTCCCCCCGCACTGGGGAAATTCCTCCTCTGCACAATATATAAGCCCCCCGGCTTGGTGGAAGGCATTTTCACCCCAGAGAAGGCAACCCAGGCATCATGGCTGTTCTGCTCAGGGCTCTGACCCTGGCAGGTAAGAGGTGGGAAGGGGCCCCGGGGTGGAGGGTGGAAAAGAGACCAGGGTTCCTGAGCTTTGTAATGAGAGAAGGATAGAGTCACCAGACCTCCAGTTCTGACCTGAAGCTTCCAGGTTTGCTTGGCTTCCTCCAGGTGGCAAGTGAGGGGCTTGACTCTCCAGGTGGGCGAAAGTCCCTTACAGTAAAATAAAATAAAGATCATTAAGAAGATTGTGCATGAAGCTTGCAAGCTTCAGCCCAGCAGGAACAGACTGCAAAACATAGCCTAAACCATGGGTAGGCAAACTAAGGCCCAATCGCCTCCTAAATCCGGCCCACGGACGGTCCGGGAATCAGCGTGTTTTTACATGAGTAGAATGTGTCCTTTTATTTAAAATGCATCTCTGGATTATTTGTGAGACCTGCCTGGTGTTTTTACATCAGTAGAATGTGTGCTTTGATTTAAAGTTATTTGTGGGGCATAGGAATTCATTGTATTTATTTTTTCAAAGTATAGTCCGGCCCCCCGCAAGGCCTGAGGGATAGTGGGCCGGCCCCCTGCTGAAAAAGTTTGCTGACCCCTGGCATAAGCAGTCTGCAGGATCTGCTCCCCTCTCCCAATTAACCTCCGTCTCCAGGGGCCTCCCCTTGTGACGTCACTGGGGGGTCTACCCTTGTACCACCAGGGGCTGCCCCTAGGTCTCAGGTCTGGACCCTGAAATCTCGGGGTCTGAAATGCTCCTAATTTGGAGCATAGGATCACAAGCATCTGCCCTATCCTGAGATCAGGGCGGGAATAATGTTGCCATCATTCCCACCAGAACAAGAACAAACCCCTTTGTTGCAAAATGTGACAAAATGCCAACACAACACGCTGGCTAATAACTGTTAGTAAATATATAATCGGTATGATTTCATTCAAAATATAGGAATAAGCCACTTCAAAATGATGTATATATCATACGACACATCTCACAAAATATACAAGTAACTGCAAGTTGGTATATGTATAAGAGTCAAACAAAGATTCAAACAACCAATGAATAGTGAGGAATGCCAAACCGTCTCTCAAAGGAAGACGTCTCACAAAAGTCTCAAAAGGACAGTGCATCCGGAGTAGTTCAACTGTTTTGGAAAAAAGTCTTCATCAGCGAATAATTATCAATTATCATACTAGTGAAGATCATACTAATGGATCAGTGCTCACTGGATAATCTAGCTGCTGTTGCATTTACTAACAGTAAATTACTAACACTTATTAGCCAGCATGTTGTGTTAGCATTCGAACCAGCACACGCCTTTTGCAGCTGGATCTAGAATTGATGTCTTTTCTCTGCATTCTGAAAAGCTCCCTCTGCAAATCCCTGGCAATCCGGTTATTGTCCAAAGGCAGCTGCCAACGTTAGGGGCGAGAGAAGGAAGCTTGGGTGGGGTAATGTTTATCGGCTTGTGGTAATGAAGCAGCGGGAATTTCCACCGATGTGGCGGAACAATTTCCCTGCTGAAATACGAGAGGGCCCAATCAGTATTGGCATTCTGCCGGCTCCTCAATATGCCCCTGTTTAGACAGCAAGCGTCTCCAGCGAGCATCTCCAAGCATGACAGTTTACAATTCTGTTTGAGCTCTTTTAATTGCTGTGCTGTATGGACTTGTTTGCTATTCGTTTTGATTGCGGATTTTTTAAAAAAATATTTTTGATGGAATTGTTTTATGTTTTGTCAGTTTTACACCTGTAAACTGCTTAGAAGCCTTGTCGGCA
This sequence comes from Podarcis bocagei, assembly GCF_964188305.1. Lineage (NCBI taxonomy): Eukaryota > Metazoa > Chordata > Lepidosauria > Squamata > Lacertidae > Podarcis > Podarcis bocagei. The sequence continues at coordinate 10,809,817 of NC_138132.1, forward strand.
CATAAGCGGTATATAAATTAAATCATCACCCGGAACTTCCCGAAATCTTCCTCTTTTTTAAAATACATTTTTATTGTTTTTTTTGAACATATCATTTCCAACAATCATTTAACATAACTTCTTATACAATATTTCAGACTTCCGTCAACAACTTCTGAAGATTTTCCATTCTTTATCACTTGTTCTGCATTTCTGAATTTCTCTGTTACTTTTAAAAATAAAAAAATTCCTTCCAGTAGGACCTTAAAGACCAGCTAAGTTAGTTCTTGGTATGAGCTTTCGTGTGCATGCACACTTCTTCAGATACACAAGTGTGCATGCACACGAAAGCTCATACCAAGAACTAACTTAGTTGGTCTTTAAGGTGCTACTGGAAGGAATTTTTTTATTTTGACTATGGCAGACCAACACGGCTACCTATCTGTATCTGTTACTTTTAATTATCTTAACTAATAATTCTCATCCTAGTCTTTCTTGCAATATTGCAAATAGCCCTCCTCACAGAACTTCCTGCAGTCCTACTAGCGTAATCTGTTTATTACAATTGATTTGGAATCTCTGATCCCGCAGATTTCGAATCCTTCCTGTTAATTTACAGTGGTGCCCCGCAAGACGAATGCCTCGCAAGACGGAAAACTCGCTAGACGAAAGAGTTTTCCGTTTTGGAGGTGCTTCGCAAAACGAATTTCCTATGGGCCTGCTTCGCAAGACGACAATGTCTTGCGAGTTCCTGCTGGTCCCCCCCCCTTTTCTAAGCCGCTAAGCCGCTTATCAGCTGATCCGAACAGCAGATAAGCCGCTAAAAGCCGCTAATAGCGCTAATAGCGCTAATCCGCTAATCCGTCAATGGGCTTGCTTCGCAAGACGAAAAAACCGCTAGATTCTTTTCGTCTTGCGAGGCACCACTGTATCTAATTCTGCATAGCCCATTAATTTCATTTGCCATTCTTCTGTTGTCGGTAATCCTTCTTGCTTCCATTTTTGTGCCAATAATATTCTTGCTGCCGTCATTACACTTCCTGAAATCTTCCTATAACCTTTCTTCTTGGTTCTTCTCTTGCAGCCTTTCCCCCTCCATCATAATTTTTATTGAGTTTTCCATGTTTCATTTCAATTCAATACACATATTTACAACTTATATTATTTGCTCCTAGGGAGCATTGACCTCCTTCCCTCCCTCTTTCTGACTTCCCTATAACATTAACATATCTACCACATTTCCCTAGTCACTTCTTTACATTATATCAGCGTTTAAAAATCACTCTCTCATTTGTAAATTAGCACCTTAATTTCACATTACTAAACATTTCGTGTTAAGGCTACAAACCTTTTCAAATAAGTACAGTTTTCTTTCAAATAATAAATAAATTTGCTACAGTTTTTTTAGAAATCTTTCATCGGGTCGATTCCTGATTTCCCCCGTCAACTTTGCCAACTCCACAAATTCTACCATCTTTATCCGCCAGTCCTCCAGTGTGGGGAGTTCTGCTGTTTCCATCTTTGGGCCAGGAGTATTCTTGCTGCCGTTGTGGCGTACATGAATAAATGTACATCTTCTTAATGAATTTCTTCACTAATTAACCCTCTTGTCTTGCAGCTTTAGTCTCCTGTCTCCAGCTGGCCGATGCCATCCAGATTGTCCCCACCCCATCGACCCCACGTGTAGGACAAACGGTCACCCTCTCTGTGCAGGGCATAAGGGACCCCACCATCTGCTTTTGGTTCCGGGGTAACAGATTTGACAAGGGTCAAATGATCTTCCAGATTGAGGCCGGAAGGGTGGTCTCAAAGGGTGGGGGCTCCACGGACCGCCACAGCCTGGGGAGAGACTGTGCCCTAGTCATCCAAGGCGTGCAGTCGTCCGACACTGGGGAGTACTATTTTATTGCCTTGCACGGGAGACGCTCAGGTCAAAGATGGGAAGATGCTCTGACACGGCTGCAAGTTTCCAGTGAGTACATAAAGGGGAAATGAGACTATTATGGGGTGGGGGGAGGCTGGAAGCAGCCTGAAGGATCTGCAGTGATTCAGAGTTTAACCGATGTCGTGGACTGTTTGAAAGTAGCGGAATGGTGGGGGGAACCAGCTGCCCCCCCCCAGGGAAGAAGGCTCTGAGCCCGGGGAGTGGTAGTGGGACAGAGGGATGAGTGGTCAGAGGGAAAAGACTGGAAGGATGAGGTAACAGGGTATAGTAATAATAATAATAATAATAATAATAATAATAATAATAATAATAATAATTTTAAAATTTATATCCTGCCCATCTGGGGCGTTTTGCCAAGCGTTTGACTGGCCTTGTTCCTGTGTCTCAAAAAGCAGCTTGCAATGTAGATACAGTATCTGGTTATATGGTTTTTTAAAAAAATATTATTATTATTATCTGGTTATCTGGTTGGTAAAAGGGTGTGTGTGTGCACCACAAAAATAGTTTGCCTGTGGATTATGCTGCTACCTCTGGCACAGGAGCAAGAACAATGAGTGGTTGTCATGAGGGGGTTGCCAACTGATGAGACAGCAGCTGCTCTTTCGCCTCTAGCATCAGCTTGATCTGCCAACACCAAGAGGTCGTGCAAATTATACCAGGCCCAGTAGAAAAGTTGGCAACTCTAGGGAAGTTAGCGAAGTTGGAAACTCTGCGAGAGGCAATTTTCTCCCCACCCTTGAGCTGACTCTCTCCCTGTTTGTTGCAGACTGATGACTCTGGATCCTCTCCCACGGACCAACAGCTTTTGCTCCAAGAATGAAGGAATTGGCCCTTGAGATGAATGAATTTCTCCTTCGGTTCCCCTTCCCTTTCTTCTCTCTGATTTCCTCTTGCCTTCCACTAAAGGAGAACACCTGAATAAAATATCCGCACTGGCAATTCAAAACAGCCTGGAGATGAATTTGTGTTAGGTGCGTGCCGTGTTTGGAATGCTGTGTTTGAACCGGGGAATCTGTGGCCAGGATGAAGACCCTCTGGCCCGTCAGATGGCAGCTCAACTGATGGAAGCTGGAGTCAACATTGAAAGGGCCAGAGGTAGTTCATTCCTGGTGTGCAAGGTTGTCTATCAGGGATGGGGAAACAGGGACCCCCCCCCAGATGTTCTTGGAGAGCTGTTGCGGAGTGATTGTTTTCAGCTGGAGGAAGGCCTACGGGCCAACTCCTAAGGGCTAGGGTCCCTTCACCACCCCCATGTAATAAAAAATTTAAGGTCTTTTATATATATTATATTATATTTATTATCTTATCATCTTATCTTATCTTATCTTATCTATATAATGTTCATAAATGTACCAACCAAGCACATACATAGATATGTGGACCACATGTCTGGACCAGCACAGGAAGACCTTCCTGAAACCATTTTAACTCCCAAACTGACCAAATGTTTTCTCTGCAAGGAAGGAGGGGGTGAGGGAACCTTCCCATTGTCTCAGGAATTGGGTACTGTTCCAACAGGGCCAAAACCTTACTCAGCTCCCTCTGCCCCGTGACAATCTGTTGGCCCTGACACAGCGGGGGCTTTTCTGGAGATTTCCAGAGTTGATTTGGCCTCTTGCAGGAGGGGCGGGGTGGAGAGAGGAAAAGGAATGTAAATATTTACCAGCACAATGGAGCAGGGGATTTCCCCTGCACTGATTCAGTTCAAAAGGACTCACAGAACAAGGAAGCCCAAGAGGATCAGACAGATTTCCTCCCCGCCCCACTGAACTAAGGGACAGTCACGTTTGCCTGGTTTTTCTTTTTTTTCTTTTTACTGGGTTCTGTTGTTTATTATTATTTTTTTATTTCATAAAATATATGCACTGCTTGATTGCAAACAACCTCAAAGCAGTTTACGAAAAGGACAAATCAATAAAATTATGAGTGAAAACAGACAAAACATTCAAAAAATGAAAAGCAGCAATAAACTAAAGAACACACCAGCATTCTAGATGCCCAGGTAAAAAGGTAAAGGGACCCCTGACCATTAGGTCCAGTCGTGACTGACTCTGGGGTTGCGGAGCTCATCTCGCTTTATTGGCCGAGGGAGCCGGTGTACAGCTTCTGGGTCATGTGGCCAGCATGACTAAGCCGCTTCTGGTGAACCAGAGCAGTGCACGGAAACGCCTTTTACCTTCCCGCTGGAGCGGTACCTATTTATCTACTTGCACTTGACGTGCTTTCGAACTGCTAGGTTGGCAGGAGCAGGGACCGAGCAATGGGAGCTCACCCTGTCGTGGGGATTCGAACCGCCGACCTTCTGATCGGCAAGTCCTAGGCTCTGTGGTTTAACCCACAGCACCACCTGCGTCCCTGAGATGCCTGGGTAGGCTTGTCTAAAAGCTCTGCCCTCGTGTTCTCAAGTGCAGCTTGATCTGCAGAAATCAGCCATTGACTATTTTCATCGCGATGGTGAAGCACGACCCTATGCCAATCTGTGGCCTGTGAAAGGAAGGCTTGGCAATGCCCTGTGTGCTTTTCCGCAAAACCCACCCAGAACTGCAGTTATTTTGCTGCAAAAGCTGATGAAGGGTGGATTGTGTTCGAATCATGCCCACAGCAGATATAAACCACCGCCCAGGGCAAAGATCTCCCAATACCTTATCCCAAATCAGGATCTGCCATATATTTGATGACATGTCCTTGTGGACATGTTCTGCAACATGCTATTGATGTAATAATAGCGTATTTGTGGTGGATTTGTTCTGCGTTAGTTTGTTCTGCGATGCTTCTGCAATGCTACTGTCAGAATGGGTGCACATCTGAACTGTGTCTATGGTTTATTGCTGTAGATCATGGCATCAGTGCAGTTGGCATATATTGATAAAAGAAGAGATCCCGCAAATTCAGAGCTGTCCTGAACCTGGTACTCATCTTTATTTTAAATGAGTAAATTCCCTAAACTTAATGCCAAGCTCAGCGCACAAATTGCCTGTTACCAGCAAAGTTCACCGTATTTTTCGCTCTATAAGACGCACCAGACCATAAGACGCAGCTAGTTTTTGGAGGAGGAAAACAAGAAGAAAAAAAAATCTGAATCCCAAAAGCCAGAACAGCAAAAGGGATCTGGCTTCTGGGATAGCCGTGCAAAGCCTCTTCAGGGCAGCGGGATGAACGCTCCCCCTGCCCTCAAGAGGTTTTGCGCGGCTATCCCATAAGCCAGGACAGCAAGAGGGATCTCTGCACAGCTTCTGGGATAGCCATGCGAAGCTTTTTCCAGGCAGCGGGAGGAAGGCTCCCCCTAGAGCCGCACACCCTTTAAAGAGCGCATGGAGCGTGTGTGCGGCTCTTGGGGGCTTTCCTCCACATGCTCCACATGGCTCTTTAAAGGGAGCGCCGAGCAGAGCCTCCCGCCTGCATTTGCTCCATAAGACGCACACCTATTTCCCCATACTTTTTAGGAGGGGAAAAGTGTGTCTTATAGAGTGAAAAATACGGTAATTGTCACCTCCTGTAAAAAAAAAGTTGGGCAGAGACAACAAAGTCTTCCTCCGAAAGTAGAGTCATGACTCAGGAAGCCTACAGATCGCCAATGAGTCATTTCTCATGAGACTAACATTGGCACGTATTGACTCCAGCAAAAAGTTTCAGAAAGGTTTTCGGCAGAGTCCCTTGTGAAATTTCACTGAGGCTTTTGACAAATTTTCCCCTGATATTCTTGCAGAGAAGCTAGTAAAATGTGGGCTGGACAAAGTAACTGTCAGATGGATTTGTAGCTGGTTGAACCCATAGAGTGCTCATGAATGGTTCTTCATCATCCTGGGAAAAAGTGACAAGCAGGGCTCTGTAATGGACTTGGCGTTCTTCAACGTCTTTGTACAGTGGTGCCTCGCAAGACGAAAAGAATTCGTTCTGCAAGTCTTTTCGTCTTGCGATGTTTTTCGTCTTGCGAAGCACGGTCTGTCGCAACTGCGCCTCTTCAAGTGGCTTTAAAAAAAAAAGCGCAAGACGTTTTCGTCTTGCGAAGCAAGCCCATAGGGAAATTCGTCTAGCGAAGCAACGCAAAACCAAAAAACCCTTTCGTCTAGCGAGTTTTTCGTCTTGCGAGGCATTTGTCTTGCGGGGCACCACTGTAAATGACTCGGGTGAACGAATTGAGGGGATGCTCATCAAATTTGCAGGTGACACCAAACTGGGAGGGGTAGCTAAGGTCGCAGAAGACAGAATCAGAATTCAAAATGGCCTTAACAGATTGGAGAACTGGGTGCAAGAGAACAAAATGAATTTCAATAGGGACAAATGCAAGGTTCTGCACTTAGGCAGGAAGAACCAGCTGCACAAATATAAGATGGGGGACACCTGGCTTACTAGCAGTACATGCGAAAAGGATCCAGGGGTCTTGGTGGACCTCAAGCTGAACATGAGTCAACAGGGTGATGCAGCAGCAAAAAAATTGCAGCGGCCCCTTGTAAGGTCATGTTGGCATGGATGTTAAAATCCCGCAGGACAACCAAGCTAGGTGTCTCCAGGAGAACATCCGCCATGACCTGAAGCAGCTCGGGCAGGGAATCCTTGGTGCAGTGGGGAGGTCAGTACACCAAAAGGAATCCTGTACTGCCCCTATTGCCCAACTTCCAGAACATGCACTCAGAGAACTGGGTCTTCCCAATAGGACGCCTGGTGCAAACTAATGACTTCCTAAAAATCACTGCAACTCCCCCTCCCTGCCCACAAGGCCTGGGTTGCTGTGCGTAAGAGAAACCTGGTGGACAAGCAGTGGCAAGGACAGGCCCATCTGTTTCATCCAACCAAGTCTCTGTTACACATGCCAGGTCAAGTCCTCCACCCATGATCAAGTAATGGATGGCAGTGGTCTTATGAATCATTGACCTGGCATTGCACAGCAGCACCTTCAGGTCGTGTGGGCATCCCTTGCTGATTCTAGTATCCGTCCGGTCAGGAACAGATCCGAAGATGATCAAGGGTCTTGGAAACCCAGCCTTATGAGGGAGCTGGATGCATTTAGCTTGGAGAAGAGGAGACTGAGAGGAGATATGATATCTGAAAGGCTGCCATGTGGAAGATGGAGGAAGCTTGTTCTCTGCTGTTCCAGAGGGTAGAACTGATTGATTCAAATTACAAGAAAGGAGATTCTTGATTAAACATCAGGAAGAACTTCCTGATAGTAAGAGTTGTTCAGCAGTGGAACAAGTTACCTGCCGACATGCAGAGGGCCTTGCGGCCAGCTGGTAACCCCAGCTGTGCCGTCTCCATTCATCGGCCCGTGCGCCGATGTAAATCAGCGACCCGAACTTCAAAAGCCTGGGCACACTATTAGCAGTCTACTGTGCACACAGAAGTAGGCATGAGACGTGTGAAGTCATGCTACAGCTACAAATTTATTAAACATAAATCAGAAGAAAGAAACATGTCATCTCTCTCTCATGTCGTCTCAGTAAAAGGGAAAGGGTAAAGGGACCCCTGGCCATTAGGTCCAGTCGTGGCCGACTCTGGGGTTGCGGCGCTCATCTCGCTTTATTGGCCAAGGGAGCCGGCGTACAGCTTCCGGGTCATGTGGTCCGCATGACTAAGCCGCTTCTGGCGAACCAGAGCAGCACATGGAAATGCCGTTTACCTTCCCACCGGAGCAGTACCTATTTATTTACTTGCACTTTGACGTGCTTTGGAACTGCTAGGTTGGCAGGAGCAGGGACCGAGCAACGGGAGCTCACCCTGTCGCGGGGAATTGAACCGCCGACCTTCTTATCGGCAAGTCCTAGGCTCTGTGGTTTAACCCACAGCGCCACCCGCGTCTCAAAAGCAAAAGCTAAAGCTAAACACAAATGGAAGTTCCTAGCATACTGTGCTGGAGTGTAAACAGACATGTGACATGCAACAATCTCATGCCTGTTCCTTAAGGTGGAATAGAAATGCCAACAGTGGACTCTCCTTTCTTGGAGAGGGGTTGGACTAGATGACCCTTGGGGTCCATTCCAACTCTACGATTCTTGGATGCTAACCCTCTTGGCATGGTGATCAGGGAGCACACAGGTTTTGGACATGCAGGAGAGTTCAAGCACATTTCTTGCAACAGCCCAACATTACTGCTGTCCAGAGGGCCTCAGGCACAACAAAAGCAGGAGAAAAAACAATCTAGAACAGGGGTGTCAAACTCAAATTCATCGGGGGCCGCATCAGCAGTTTGGTCACCCTCAAAGGGCCGGTTGTATCTGTTGGACTATGTGTCCACTCTTTATTAACATAAATTATTGTCGCTGCATTCAATTATTACTGTTTTTTGTAATAATGTAAGGAGGATAAAAAGAGGGAGGATAAAAAGAGGGAAATAAACAACTCAATCAACCAAGATCGCATTTCTTCTTTTTTAATTTTTAATTTTTTTTCATTCAAGGGGGGGGGGAGAACAAGAGCCATTTAAAGGGGAAGAAGAAAAACAAAACCACAACAAAAGGGTTATTGCACTTAGACCTTTGAAGACGCGTGTAATTTACTCGGTGGGGAGAAAAGAGACGGGAGTGAAAACAACACATTCTTTTCATCTCGGGAGTTCCTGGTGGCTTTCAAGAAAAAAGGATTTCTTCTCTTCCTCCCCCCGCTCCCCGCCTCCTCTCTCTATCATCTGCCTCGTCGCGAAGGGCCAACAACTAAGATCAATAAAAGTTTTCAAACGGAAGAGGCGGCTGCGAGAGGCATCTGCTGCGGGGAGGATCGCGCTTGGTGTGAGCGGAGTTTTCCTTTTTTTTTTTAATTAAATTTTTATTAACTGGCCAATCACATCAAATTAAATCACATCACATAAATTCCAAATTACAAAGCCAAATTTTTAAATTTTGTTGGGGGAACCCATACTTCAAGATCCAAAGGGGGATTCAAATTATCTTCTTATTACTGCATTAATGTCCAAATCAGTCCCAATCAGTCCAAACAAAATTCATAGTTCTATCCAATCTTATCTTGGTGTTTCCACATCATATCTTGTTCATATAATTTCTCTTTTTCCTTTACGATCTCTTCTGTTAGTCTCCTTAAGCCAATAAGCAAATGTAATAATCCTGTGTGAATTTCCCGTTCTTCCCATCTAAGTCCAGATGGTTTCCATATAACATCTCCTTCGTAGATAACATTGCTCTTTCCATCATAAATTAGGCAGTTGTCACTCTTAAGTCCCACTGAGGAGTTAATCCACGGTATGTAAACAACTCTGTTTCTCTCTTTCTCCTCCCAGACTCAAGGGCTACGACAGTGCCTCCCAAAATGGCGACGGCATTTTTAACTGCGTCATTCCAAAACTCTTAACTTTCCAGCTTCGTCTTGGAACATTGCTTTGGTTCGAAAGTTTATCTCCACACAGCCTTAAATCCACAGCTTAAGTCCTTAAAATGACATTTCTGACTCATTAGGGGAGGGGATTCTTGTTTAATCACATAGAAAAGTAAATGAGGGTTTTCCCCCCTCCCCCCTCAGTCATTTGCCGTTACCGTTATCTTGACGTATCTTCTCATATTTTATTCTTATCTTGTTTTATCAGAGATCTCTTCTGTCAGCAGTCTTTACTCCCCCTCTTTCCTTGAAGTATGTGCAATTTATCTCATCCAAATTGTTTCTTTTGAAGATTATTGCAGCTAGTGGCACGGATCAGAAACGGCTTCGAGGAGTGCCGGAATCCCACAGGAGGGCTTTGTGCCTAGTGCCCCCATCCCCACAAATTTGGGGGTGGTATAGGGCACAGCAGGCAAGGGCCGTCCCCTCCACAATCCTGGGGGGGTTAAGGAGGCTAATTACCCCCATCATAGCCTCCAAATTACCTCATGTGGGTCAGAGAGATGTTATTGTCAGCCATCTTCCGATGCGCCCCCTAGTGGCCCCCCATGAGCGGAGTTTTCCTCACCTTCTGCTTCGCTCGCCACCGAGGGGGACAGGCGGAGGCGGGTCAGCCGCGGTGAAGGCAGAGCAGCGTCGACCCTCGGACCGCCGGAGAGCGAGCGAGAGCGACGAGGAGGGAGCAGCCGAGCCAGCACCACTGGCAGGCCGCAAATGAGCAGCCTCCCGCCCGCCGCCGGGACATTGCAAGTGGGACTTGCTGGGAGCGCCGAGGCGCCTGGACCTTTGGACTGCGCATAGGGCCCTGGGCGTGGGAGCGGCGGGCAGTGGCCGCAGCCTCGCCGGTGCGGCTGGTCGTTGGCCAGGGACGCCCCCGGGGAATGTTGCACGGTTTCCTGTGTAGAACGGCCGGCGCCGCTAGAGGGCAGACGTTCTCTGGCTTGTAGGCTGCCGTGCATGCGCTGAAGAGGCGGCTTTCTTGTGTCAAAAAAAAAAAGCGAGAATAAAAGGTGAAGGCTGGCAGCCGGTGGTGGCTACACGGGCCGCATGACGAGGTCTGGCAGGCCGGATTCGGCCCGCAGGCCTTGTGTTTGACACCCGTGATCTAGAACATTTGTGGTATAAAAAGTTATGGGATTTCAGCAAGCACAAACAGCAGTGGGGTCGTTTGTGACCCCCCTGAGTTGTGAGCTAGGGCTAAAAATAAGAGATCAAAATCAGTAAAACAACTAAAAACCTATAGTAAGAACAAAATTTGTTTGCCATAAGCATCCCGAAACCTCTTTCTTTAGAGCTAATTCTGCATACCTTGGTTTAAGAACAGCTTAGTTTATGAACAACTTGGATTAAGAACGCTGCAAACTCGGAAGGAGGTGTTTTGGTTTGTGAACTTTGCCTTGGAAGCAGAACATGTTGAGTGTGTTCCATTTGTAAATTGAGTCCCCCGCTGCTATGGGAAAGCATGCCTTGGTTTAAGAACGCTTTGGTTTAAGAACGGACTTCTGGAACGGATTAAGTTCATAAACCAAGGTACAGTCATACTTCGGGTTACAGCTGCTTCAGGTTGCATTTTTTCGGGTTACGCACCCGCCGAAACCCGGACGTACCAGAACGAGTTACTTCTGGGTTTTGGTAGTTATGCATGCGCAGAAGTGCTAAATCGCTGCAGGTTGCGAATGCTGCAGGTTGCGAACGTACATCCCGCACGAATCACGTTTGCAACTCGAGCGTCCACTATACTACTGTTACAGTGGTACCTCGGGTTACATACGCTTCAGGTTACATACGCTTCAGGTTACAGACTCCATTAACCCAGAAATAGTATCTCGGGTTAAGAACTTTCCTTCAGGATGAGAACAGAAATCGTGCTCTGGTGGTGCAGCAGCAGCGGGAGGCCCAATTAGCTAAAGTGGTGCTTCAGGTTAAGAACAGTTTCATGTTAAGAACGGACCTCCGGAACGAACTAAGTACTTAACCGAGGTACCACTGTATTTCATTTCTCACTTAATGTTCCTGTCCTAGCCAGTAGGTGGCAGGAGAGATCACAGTACATTATGTATCTTTTAGCTAACAGGCGTTGATTCCCTCCAATAATGCTTAGGATGGTTTATCAAGCAGATCACCTGTGCATTTCAACCCTTCCCCTGCAAGGCAGAAGTTCAACAGGGGAAGCGTTCCTCACTGAGGCAGCTCTGGTAGGAACGGAGCATCCCTGGGGTTTGGGACCTACTCCCAAGGAGACGAAAAAGGGAGACTTGAAAACAGAACAGCTGCATTGAAACAGCTCTCTGGAAGAGGTCTGCTGAAAGATTTGGTGCTGGGAAGAATCTGGGGAAATCAGAGGGGAAATCAGGTATTATGAGCCAACATTTCTGCAATAAAGCAGAGGCGGGAGATGGTGCCTCTTTTGGCCCCTTGGCCAGATGTGGCGCATAGATACTGTCTCTCGTGATGTGCCCCTTCCCCAGAGATATAACAGCAGCGTCCATCTCAAAGCAGCACTGCCCTCCCAACCCCCCAAATCCATATCAGATCTGAACATAGCAGAATCCATCAATAGTTCCTCTTTCTCAAGCATTCCTCAGCAAGCCAAGCCAAACTGGTTTCGGCCCCAGTCAAACTGGTTTTTTGGGTGACCAACGCTTGGAGGTGGGTGTGACCTCCTTGCACATTCCCGGTTCGTTTTCTGAGACAAAGGCCAGCCAACGGCCTCATTAATTCACGAAACCTGCAAGCGCCTCCTTTGTGGGTTTGCTAGCTCCTCCTATATCAGATGCATTTGCCAGATGCGGTCATGAATGGCTTGACTGGCAGCCTAGGTTCCCTTCCCTGGCATATTCACCTTTTAAACATTGTACGGTTTTTTTTAAGGGTTCTGGGAATTGTAGCTCTGTGAGGGGTCAACTACCGCTCCCAGCATTCAAAATCCTCTTTCTCCTCCCCCCCTTTTTCATTTTTTAATTGGAAATTTTATTTACAACATAACATAAACCCCCCACCCCCAATACAGAAATCCACCCCCATTAAATGTGAACATAACATACAATGAGCATAACATACAACAATACAAACAACCAAATAAAAGACTTCCTTTATCCTGTATCTTGTTTCGATTAATGTCTGCAGGAGACTTTGTGGATATTTCAGTTATAATTAGAAAAATCTTAATAATTATTCATAAAGGAAACAGCTTATAAGAAGTAAATAAGGAGGCCATATACCAAACTCCTCTTTCAAATGGAGATTTTGCAGTTGGGAAATTGAGGGCGGAATGCGTGCAAAGCCTGGGATGAAGGAACCACCAAGGGGAAAATGTGCAAGTCCTCTGGAGCACAGAAAATGTGCAAGTCCTCTGGAAGCAGTAGTATTGATGGACCTGCTCCTTATCTGCTATTCGGTCCCCTGAGCACAGATTCGCACGAAGTAGCAACCAACCTTGCAGGATTCAACAGGATTTATTTGAAATGCATATGCAGAACGAAGGTACAGAGTGATACGCTCGCAATCCGCACACCCCCGTCAGGGTGCGCCCACTTTTTATAGACTACAAAAAAAAAACAGAGAGTGAGACTTTACATTCTTATCCAATCAGGCCCTAACATTCCATGTTTCTCCTTTTGAAGGTCAACACTTCTTAATTTACTCATTCTTTGTTTGTCTGCCTGCTACGGCCTTCCCTGTCTTATAACAGTTGCTTTGTTTGTCTGCCTGCTAATGGCCTCGCCCGTCTTGTAACAGTGGCTTTGATAAGAGCATGCTGGAATTTCTATTTCTGAGGCCCTTCAGAGATGCGCAGGGCACCTTACCTTTGTGATACGCACAGCCACTCTCCCTTTCTAAGTTTATAAAGTCTCCTGCGTGTTCCTGAATGCTTAGTTGTAGAGCCTGCAATACAAATCCCCCCCCGTGTTGTTCCCATGAGCCTTGTGCAGAGTGACTCTAGGAGTTGATCCTCACTGGCCAACGCACTTCTTTTCACACCGATTTGATGCAAAGGCTTCTTCCCCATGGCCAGAAATTCCCCTTTTCGTGCTGATTGGGTGTCTCTGGGACGTTGGAGATAGGGACCCTGTTGCGAAAATGGAAATAGACCTTCCCATGCCCCGAGCAACTCCAAACAGCTACACTTCTGCCCATAAGCAAATCAGGAACGAATGCAGGACGAATGCTCATTGTTGTATAATTGCCCCCAGAAACAAATAGGAGAGAATGCTCAATTAATGACCAGACACAGTCTAACCTCCGTGTAGCCCTTGTGCAAGCTGTCGCCGGAAACCCCCCCCACACACACACTGACACGTGTTACACAAGCACCACACACACACATGCACACGTCTTCCCCTTCCTGACCCTGGGGACGTCCCTTTAGAGGGACATCCCTTGAAGCCTTCCGTAAATAAGGAAGCGCTAGCTTGACAGCTTTCCGCTATGGCACTCCGCGCAGTCCTATTCTTATTATAGGTAGACCGGCCGACCGAGTTCCGCTGTCAATCGGCGCCCGCCTCAGCCAATCAGCATTACCGAACAGCGCCCCTTGCGGCGGCCACGCAGGTACTGCAGGCTACTGCCGCTCTTTTCCCGACCCTTGACAGCTCTCAATACAAAGTTTCCGAGTTCAATTGACCGTGACTGATCTAATCAAAATGTAGCAAGCCGCTTCCTGAAGACGAAAGTGTTTTGAACTTCAAAGACAATATCCTTTATAAATTCACTAAAAATCAGCCGTATTTCGGATTTTCGCCGGACCACTTTTATTCTACTGTATATTGCAAGGACTATCAAAGGGGTGGCCTGATATCAAACGGCCATAATCCCTTCACCGAGCAGTCACGTACTCTGTGTTCCTTCCTGGTATACGTGACAACCTTGATAGCCATCGGTGATGGGCTCAGACAGAAGGCTATCAAGGACATAATGAACTGCATATCATAGTGTATTCCGCGCGGACTCTCACAAAGGACTGTGACCGGATTCCCCTCAGGGGGGCAGGAACTTTGCCCTTTTCTTTTGTCCTTGAATATGGCTCATGTAGGGAGGGGGAAGGAGACTCCGGCCAGGTGTCAGGACACTCAAGTTACCTGTGCAGCTCCTCCCCAACTCCTCCTATTTTTAATATAATCATGATGTAAATATGATGTAATTCTGAGGGTGTAGCTAAGGGGATTAGTAACTAATAAAAGCTAGGGTCTCCCTTTGTTCGGGGCTTCCATCTTGCTTCACCTTGTGGGCGGTGGGAGTCCTGTCGCGACAGTCTTTCTAAATAAAGACCGAGCCTACTGGCTGCTGTTTTGCTCTGACTTGCTCTGGTCGGTGTCTTCATTTGCCCAAGAGAGCCCTCAGATTTTTCCGTTAACAGTTGGCGACCGCGACTCAGGGACACTTGGTTCTCCTGTAAAGGTGAGAGGGGAGATAGAGGGGATCGGGCGCCACCGGACAACCTTAGCCCGGGGATCCTTTTCTTCCTCTCCCTGCCTCCTCTTTGCGGGCGGTAATCAACCGTCACCAGAAGCCCAACCAGAGAGAGCAAAGGCGAGGTAAAGCCGGCTAAGGAAGGATCCCGGGATCTGCGGGGGACATCTGCGAACGTGAGTATGGTTTGAAGTGAAATACAGAGGGAGGGGGGGTTGGAAAGGGAATATCTCCACGACAGCCAGACTTTCTTCTTTCACTTCTGACGTTGCCCTTCGGAGTCGGCCGGGAACGTTTCTGGAACTTTTCCTTCTCTCCACGATTTCCCCTTCGGAAAGCGGCCAAGGAAACCGTGGTACTTTACTGGTTTTCCGGCGTAACCTCTCGGAGTCGTCCAGGAACGCCTTAATCTCTCCCTCTCTCCTTTTTCTCCCCCGTTTTCCGTCTTGGAATTGAGTCCGGGAAAGCGTGGCTCTTCTACTATTTTTCCTGACGTCCTTCTCCCGGAGTTGTCCGGAGGCATCCTTCAAATATTCTCTTACTTTTCCCTATCTTAACTATGCAAACGAAGCCGCCCCTCCTGCCTGGCGACCTTTGTTAGGGATGACCCGGGTACGTGAGAACGCAAGGTCGTTTGTTTTCCTTTCAACCTTTGGATTTTCTCGGACCCCGATCTGACATTGCACTGCGCAAGCGTTCAGTAGGGAATTCCGAACTTAGTCACAAGGCTAGGCAGGAGGCTGTCGTGGAAAGAAAAGTGGGTGGTTCACAATTTGGGGCCCCACACTAGGGTTTAGTCCTGTGAAGCAGCGCGAAAGGAAGAGGTAAAGGTTTTCGGGCCAGGCGTCCCGAGGTAAAGGTTTTCGGGCCAGGCGTCCCGAGGTAAAGGTTTTCGGGCCAGGCGTCCCGAGGTAAAGGTTTTCGGGCCAGGCGTCCCGAGGTAAAGGTTTTCGGGCCAGGCGTCCCGAGGTTAAGGTTTTCGGGCCAGGCGTCCCAAGGTAAGGGTTTTCGGGCCAGGAGTCCCGAGGTAAAGGTTTTCGGGCCAGGAGTCCCGTGACTGTAGTTTGTACTCGCGTGTAAGGTTTCCTGAAACTGCTACTTGGAGATAGGTGAAAACTGTGATAGTCAAAGATATTCCAAACACTGAGGAATTTTTTTTCTACCCCCCTTTCCCCCCCCCTTCCCATCATTTCTTCCCCTGTGTGTGTGTTTCTACCCCTACTCTTACATAGGAAGAATGGGAGCCCAGGCTTCTAAACATTCCGACTGGACTCCTCCAGGCGACAAGGCTTTCGCGAAGCCTTCCCGCCAGATGGAGGACTCTGACACCCCCCTCCAATTTGTCCTTTTAAACTGGAAGGAATTGAGGGGGAGGAAGGGACTTTCAAAGTCCAAGTTGAGGGACCTTTGCAACACCTCGTGGGTTGCCTTCACCCACCATCTAGAACCAGCTTCCAGGTGGCCGCCCCACGGTTCCTTTAACTTACTGAAGATGCAAGCACTTAAAACTTACCTGGCTGACGAAAAGCCCCGGCAGCTGTACTACCTAAATGCCTTCGCTGAAGCCCGCGAACTATTTCAACGGCAGCAAGCACAAATTGTCCGACAAATGGCTGTTTTAAAAACAACCGGACCCCCCCATACGATGAGATCAGAGCTCAGGAAGAACAGCTGGATAGGACCCTCATCCCCTTTTACTACCCCGAACCTCAAGCACCTCCACCACCAAGACCCGGGGCGGCGGATGGAACAGGAGCCGGGGGAGCTGGTGGGGGGGGCACAGGGCCAAGGGAGAATACACCGCGCCCTGCAGCCGCTACACCTTCCCAAAGCACGCCAAATACACAACCAACCCCCGACCCTTCCTCAAGCTCATCCAGCGTAACAAGAGACCAATTAGATCTAAATCTCGGACCCCTGCTCAATGGGCAACTTTTAACCGAAGGAGGAGAGGGACCCGTCTCCAGTAGAACCAGGAACAGGGATAATCTGCAAAACGGAGAGGTGGAGGGTGCCTTTCCACTACGGGCCTTACCAATACCCCCCGTCAGGGCAGGAGACCCACCCCGCATGGTCTTTACTCACCAGCCCTTCCTTACCTCGGATCTAATGAACTGGTCCGACAAGATGCCCTCCCTAAGAGACGACCCCGACAAATGCCACCGCCAGGTGGCCACCATCTTCTCCACCCATAACCCCACCTGGGCAGATGTGCATATGCTGCTTGGGGCCCTCTTTAACGAGGCAGAGAAAAGAGAGATATTAGCGAAGGCGGGAGAGGCTCTCGCCCGGGAGGGGTACCAGCCAGATCGCCCCACCAACATGGCCCCGCTGACCGCCCAGACTCTAATCAACGACCCAGACTGGAACTATAACACAGAGGATGGCAAATGGGGTTTAAAAATTTTTAAGAAGGCCATCCTAGACGGCATTAAAGCTGCGGGACAGCGAACAGTAAACTGGACCAAGGTCCAAGCTATCCTCCAAGGACCAGATGAGCACCCCTCTGATTACTACTCTAGACTAGTCTCCGCCATTAAGACCTGGGGGGGAATTGATCCGGAGAGCCCTCAACACGAGGTAATAGTAAAAGGGTTTTTTAAAGACCAAGCTACGGCCGACATTCGAAAGGCTCTAAACTCTCACTTAGGATATGATGGAAAAACCATAAGTGAAATTCTCTCCATCGCAAAGTCTGTTTTCA
Organism: Podarcis bocagei; assembly: GCF_964188305.1. Taxonomy (NCBI): domain Eukaryota; kingdom Metazoa; phylum Chordata; class Lepidosauria; order Squamata; family Lacertidae; genus Podarcis; species Podarcis bocagei. The sequence continues at coordinate 10,827,177 of NC_138132.1, forward strand.
ACTCGAGGGATGAGCGAAAAAAGAAAGACCAAAAACCTGACTCCCCAAGGGTGTTAGCTTATGCAGCCGCAATGCCTACCCCGAAACAAAGGTTTAAACCAGGGGGGTCCGAACTATTTGAAGACCGCACTTGCTACCACTGTGAAGAAGTAGGGCACATAAAGAGAAATTGCCCACTTCGAACAGGAGCCAGAAAGGTCGAGTACAAAAACCCCAGACCATACTACCCAGAAAATGCCCACCCCAGATTCAGGGAACCTACTCCTCCATACGGACCTATCCAATCCTCAAATCTAACGCAACCCAGCGCTGAACCCTCGCTACCCCTGCCGCGACAACGAAACCAATCCCACGACGCTGCCAACCCCTTCGTGCAGGGAGGACGACCTGCAAACCCAACTCGCGAAATGGTGGTTGAAGAGTACCAGACACATTGACAATTAGAAGCAGATCCCGCCTCCTTCCCTTTCCTCTGCCCGGTCTTGCAATTATCCTCCACCGACCCCATGTGCACCATGCAAATTGATGGGCAGTCCTACGATTGCCTCCTGGACACTGGGGCCACCTACTCAACTTTAACAAATAGCCATTTGCCCCCGGGCGAAGAAACTAGGACCGTCATGGGGCTTGATGGGATTCCCCGAAATTGCCCTTTATCCAAACCTGCAAAAGTCTCCGTTGGACCGTTATCAGTTAAACATACTTTCCTATTAACCTCCAGCCCAGTCAACCTTCTCGGTAGGGATCTGCTATGTAAACTTAATGCTACTATTCAATGCGGCCAGGAAGGAATTTACTTACATATGCCAAACGACTCCATATTCAACTTCCAAGGAGTCCTGCAAGAAGCTAACAACAAACCCATTGATCTTCCTCCTGAACTTCTAAATAGTGTCCCTTCTTGGCTATGGGGAACTGAATCCACCTCCGTCGGACTTCTAAAGTCCGCAACCCCAGTAAAAGTCAACTATAGGAAAGACCTACCCTTTCCTTGCACTAAACAATATCCCCTACCTCCCGAAGCAATCGACGGCCTCACTCCGATGATCGATGAATTTCTAAAAATGGGAGTTCTAGTTCCCTGTGCCTCACCATGTAATACCCCCCTACTTCCAGTCAAAAAGCCGAATACCAACCCCGTAAAATGGCGCTTGGTGCAAGACCTTCGATTGATTAATTCCTTCGTTATTCCCAGACACGCCGTGGTGGCAAACCCACACCACCTTTTAAGCACCATCCCGGAAGGAACTGTAGTTTATTCCGTAATAGACCTCTGCTCCGCTTTCTTCAGTATCCCCGTGGATCCAGAAAGCCAGTTTCTTTTTGCTTTTACCTGGCAAACAGGCCAATTAACGTGGACCCGGTTACCCCAGGGATATGTAGAGTCCCCAGCAATTTTCTCCTCCATATTACACCAAGATCTCCTTGATGTGAACCTTCCGGGTGGCTCAGCCATCAGACTTTATGTAGATGACATCTTACTCTGTGGACGAGATTTGGAATCCTGTAAATCAGATACTATAACTCTCCTGACGATATTAGCACATAAAGGCCACAAAGTATCCCCAAAGAAGATACAATACTGCCAAAAGGAGGTAAAATATCTTGGCCACATCCTCGGACAAGGTACCCGTGCCCTCACCACCGATAGAATCGAGGCCATAACCAGACTACCCCTTCCAAAAACCAAGAGACAACTCAGGGGCTTCATTGGAATGAGTGGATTTTGCCGAGCATGGATCCCCCGTTATGGCGAGTTCACTCGGCCCCTCACTGCAATGACGCATGATAGCGCCCCAGACCAATTGCAGTGGACTGCAGAGGCACTCGAAGCCTTCGAATGCATCAAACGGGAATTAAGGTCATCGCCCGCTCTTGGACTCCCAGATTATAGACTGCCCTTCTCTCTATTTGTCCACGAAAACAAAGGGGTAGCCTCAGGCGTCCTTACACAACCGTTCCAGGGGAGGAACAGACCTGTGGCTTATTACAGCCTACAGCTCGACACTACGGTACTCGGAAATGTAGGATGTCTTAGAGCCGTAGCCGCTGCAGCCTTGCTTCTAGAAAAAGCCCAAGAAACGGTTTTGGGACATGAATTGACTGTAAACGTTCCCCATGCGGTGGCCACCCTTCTTAGCCTACAAGGCTGCCAACGCTTCACGATACAGAGACTGAATAGATATGAGGCTATCCTCCTAAGTCCATCAAACGTAACCATTAAAAGAGTAAATTCCCTCAATCCCGCAACCCTCCTACCCCTTCCAGACGACGGAACCCCACACCACGACTGCAGCCAAGTGGTACGACATGCCGAGAAACCACGGGGAGACCTTGACTATCTCCCTTTAGATAACCCCCACCTAGTACTGTACACTGACGGGAGCTCGAAAGTAGTGGGAGGAGAGCGGAAAAGCGGGTATGCGGTCGTTAGTGGCACTGATATCCTGGAAGCGCGCCCTGTCCATGCCAAGTATAGTGCACAGGCGGCCGAACTCATCGCTTTAATCCGGGCATGCGAGTTAGCAGCAGGAAAGAGGGTAACAATCTACACAGACTCCAAATATTGCTTCGGTTTAGTTCACGCTACCGGACAAATCTGGTTGCAGAGGGGCTTCCTAACGGCCGCAGGCACTAAGATCGCCCATGCGCCCCTAGTGCAGCGCCTTATGGATTCCATACACCTTCCCGAGGAAATAGCGGTAGTGCACTGCAAAGCTCACACCAAGGGAAAAGACCCAGTATCCACAGGGAATCGCTGCGCAGATCACACAGCACAAGAAGCAGCCCTTCAACCACTAACTTCAGATAATGAATTCCAGGGACCCCAAATTCCATCGGACATAGACTTTGACCTAATGTATAAAACCGCCACCCCGGAGGAAAGGCAAGGGTGGGAAGATCACGGAGCTATCCTTGAGAATGGCATCTGGTACCTTCCCGACAAGAGACTTATAATGCCTAGACTGTGGGTACCCAAGCATGTCAGAATTCTCCATCAGTGTACTCACTGGGGAAGAGACAAGCTTATAGACTCAGTTCAACGCTGCTGGTATGCCCCCGGACTGGCCCTTGCCGCTAAGACGGCAGTAAAGAACTGTCACACTTGTCAAACCTTTAATCCTAAGCATACTGCCAGAAGTCCACCTGGAGCCAGACCATGGGCTTTTGTCCCTTTTGAAAGTCTTCAAATTGATTTCATAGATTTGCCCCCTTGTCAAGGCTATAAACACGCCCTCGTCATCATTGACCAGTTGACTGGATGGGTAGAATGCCTCCCAGCCCGCCGAGCTACTGCCCAAATGGTTGCAAAAACTCTACTACACGAAATAATACCACGCTTCGGGGTACCCAGACATATAGATAGCGACAGAGGCTCCCACTTCACCTCAGAGATAGTTCAACAAGTCGCGACAGCTCTAGGGATCAAATGGAAACTGCACACCCCATACCATCCCCCATCCTCAGGCCAGGTTGAAAGAATGAATCAACAGCTAAAGTCACAACTAGGAAAGCTTTGTAAAGACTCTGGAATCAAGTGGATCAACGCTCTCCCCTTAGTTTTACATAATCTCAGAGCTTGTCCCCGAGGAAACTTAAACCTATCCCCCTATGAAATACTCTTTGGTAGACCCTCCCCGGTATATAATACCCAATTTCCAACATCCGAGTTGGAAGTAGGCGAGTCAGACTTGACACAATATGTGATACACCTACAGAAACAACTCATTCGCCTCCACAGATACGCGGCCTCAAACCAAAACATCCCCCTAGATGAAAACATCCACCCGTATCAACCAGGGGACTGGATATTAGTAAAAACATATCACAAGGTACCCCTACAGCCCACCTGGGAGGGCCCCTACCAAGTACTTTTAACCACTCCAACTTCTGTTAAGGTAGCGGAAAAGACAGCCTGGTTGCATCACACCCGCTGCAAGCCGGCTTTGCCACCTGAACCCACACCGGACGACTCGCCCTACCACGTCCCACGCCAACCAGCAGACGACGACAACTGCAACGAGCAGGACCAACAGACCGGACCAGATCGGGGCACGAATCGGGCCCAACAGACCGGACCAGATCGGGGCACGAATCGAGCCCAACAGACCGGACCAGATCGGGGCACGAATCGAGCCCAACAGACCGGACCAGATCGGGGTACGAATCGGGCCCAACAGACCGGACCTGACTCACCTCTCACATCAACACTTTGGTCTTCCGAACTCATCACTACACCTAGCCAGAAAGATAAACCCCCCATCCGCCTGAAACTCCGCAAGGTATCACCGCTCCCCATTTGACAGCTCTACAGTTTGACAGCTCCACCGCTCGCCGCTCCCCATTTGACAGCTCCGCAGTTTGACAGCTTCACCGCTCGCCGCTCCCCATTTGACAGCTCCGCAGTTTGACAGCTTCACCGCTCGCCGCTCCCCATTTGACAGCTCAGCAGTTTGACAGCTCCACCGCTCGCCGCCCCCCATTTGACAGCTCAGCAGTTTGACAGCTCCACCGCTCGCCGCTCCCCATTTGACAGCTCAGCAGTTTGACATCTTCACCGCCCGCCGCTCCTCATTTGACAGCTCTACTATGACAACCACCATACCCATCCTACTCCTCCTCCATTTCACCACCACCTTTTCCCAGAACTCCACGAACACACATACTTCTTGCCCTGGATTACAAACTGAATACAAATACCTGGACTTTGGCATCGTTGATATGGTAAAAAGAGGAACATTAGACCGCCTTGGGGATTTCGAATTCTGCTTGCCAGAGACCCGCGTTCTCCTTCGGCACTCTGTTTCACCGACCCTCTCCGCACACCAAACCTGGGAACTCTTTGTTCGCTCACCATCCTTCCGACCTCTGGGCAAATTCATACTCACCAGAGACGGACCTTGGAACCGTGCCCAATGCCTCAATGGCTCTTACGTACTTTTCTCCGATGGTACACCACAACGATCGCTCAACTGGACTGTCCTCGACAACGGTGGCGGAGAGTCAGTCTATACTGACCAGAACCACCCCACAGATCGTTTGATCCACGGATTTTACTGCCAAAGGGTAGATTCCACCCCCCGCCAAACCATTTTACAAGGCATCTGCCTCCGAAGGTACTGCTGCGTCTGGGATATTGGATTAGCCTCCAATTGGGACGGCAAAATGTACCTAGAAGGATGGCACTACCCCGTACCTCCAACAGCAGAATGGGATACCACCGGCCCCCAGAGATGTGGAGGCCTTGCCACAAACTTAACCTACTTGTTGCGCCAAGACCCCCTTCATCCGGCGGGCACTGCACCTCGACAAAGGGGGGAACTGTCAACGTCCCAAGACCCCAACAACAACGACCTCTTGTCCACCTGGCACTCCAACTCCTATCTGAAACTGATCTCCCAAATTGCAAAACAAACAACTGCCAACGAATGCTGGATCTGCGCCAACGCTCCTTCACACCTCCACAGTGGCATACCATTCCTTGGAGTACCCCTCACTTTAGAACAACACCTTTCCGCTGATGTACGCTCCTGGAACCTGACCGCCGTGAACTTAACCCACCAGTACATCTACCTGACGGGACCCACAACAGGCGACCTCTGCCGGAAATTCAGTGGCAACGACAAAGTTATCGGCGAGAGCACCTGTAAGTACACCCTTGATATTACCCTAAGCGGCAAGATTACCCTATGGCACCAAGGCAAACTTTCCACCCACCCTACCCTATTGTCCACATGGAAACGTGTAATGGCCTTGCCTGACCCCTGGGACCCTTCCCCGATCTCCCAGTGCTTTTTCCGCACCTTCCATACTGGGCGCATAGACTCGTGCTTGCAGGGGCTGTTCTGGATTTGCGGCCACCGCGGCTATACATGGGCCAGCCCCCACTCCCGTGGCACCTGCTACCTTGGACTAATTTTACCTGGGGTCCGTGTTACCCAAAAACTTCCCTCCGGAAAGAGGCGCAACAAGAGAGCGAAAGATTTGTCAGAACTCTCCGATGTAGCGGCCAACGGGGAAACTTACGGCCGGGCCCTCTTTCCCGCTTATGGGGCTGGCTCCAACCACGTCGATATCCTTAAACTGACCGACATACTGCTGAACTTTATGGAAGAATCCAATGCAGCTACCCAATCCATTTTAACTGAATTAACAGAGGTCAGGCAAAATTCGATCCAGAACCGCCTTGCTTTGGACTACGTACTCGCCTCGACTGGAGGGGTTTGTGCCCTCATAGGAACCGAATGCTGCACACACGTCACCGACCAGACCCTGAACATCACAGGACACCTTAATAACATCTACAAATTGACCGATAAACTTAGAGATATCCAACATGAGGGCCTGTCGGACACTCAACTCTGGAGCTGGCTACCGGGGTCGACTTGGATAAAACAACTTCTGGGGAACGGCCTCTTAATACTGATCACTGTTGCCATCTGCATTGCTTTCTTCTGCTGCATGATCCACTGCTTCCCGATGTGCTGTCAAACTTGTGGCTCTTGTCTTCCTATCCTTCGTCCGCGATCGACCACCATTTACAGACCACCGGCATCAGAAATCCAATCAACTCCCATCGAGATGGGAGCCTTGCACCACCTCCGGACTCTGGACTCTAGGTATGATGTGTCAAGCCTCTATTAATTATGCGGAGAAAAGGATTGCGCGGTTTCCCTACCCACGCAATCTTATCTCCGAAGGGGGGAACTGTCGCCGGAAACCCCCCCCCCCACACACACTGACACGTGTTACACAAGCACCACACACACACATGCACACGTCTTCCCCTTCCTGACCCTGGGGACGTCCCTTTAGAGGGGCATCCCTTGAAGCCTTCCGTAAATAAGGAAGCGCTAGCTTGACAGCTTTCCGCTATGGCACTCCGCGCAGTCCTATTCTTATTATAGGTAGACCGGCCGACCGAGTTCCGCTGTCAATCGGCGCCCGCCTCAGCCAATCAGCATTACCGAACAGCGCCCCTTGCGGCGGCCACGCAGGTACTGCAGGCTACTGCCGCTCTTTTCCCGACCCTTGACAGCTCTCAATACAAAGTTTCCGAGTTCAATTGACCGTGACTGATCTAATCAAAATGTAGCAAGCCGCTTCCTGAAGACGAAAGTGTTTTGAACTTCAAAGACAATATCCTTTATAAATTCACTAAAAATCAGCCGTATTTCGGATTTTCGCCGGACCACTTTTATTCTACTGTATATTGCAAGGACTATCAAAGGGGTGGCCTGATATCAAACGGCCATAATCCCTTCACCGAGCAGTCACGTACTCTGTGTTCCTTCCTGGTATACGTGACAACCTTGATAGCCATCGGTGATGGGCTCAGACAGAAGGCTATCAGGGACATAATGAACTGCATATCATAGTGTATTCCGCGCGGACTCTCACAAAGGACTGTGACCGGATTCCCCTCAGGGGGGCAGGAACTTTGCCCTTTTCTTTTGTCCTTGAATATGGCTCATGTAGGGAGGGGGAAGGAGACTCCGGCCAGGTGTCAGGACACTCAAGTTACCTGTGCAGCTCCTCCCCAACTCCTCCTATTTTTAATATAATCATGATGTAAATATGATGTAATTCTGAGGGTGTAGCTAAGGGGATTAGTAACTAATAAAAGCTAGGGTCTCCCTTTGTTCGGGGCTTCCATTTTGCTTCACCTTGTGGGCGGTGGGAGTCCTGTCGCGACAGTCTTTCTAAATAAAGACCGAGCCTACTGGCTGCTGTTTTGCTCTGACTTGCTCTGGTCGGTGTCTTCATTTGCCCAAGAGAGCCCTCAGATTTTTCCGTTAACAAAGCAAATCAGGACACAAGCTCAATGCTGAGGTTGCCCAGAGGAACCCCAGGAGGGAGAGGGGACGGGACATATTGTCCCTTTGAGGAAAAACGTTTCCTATGTTTAGCCCGGAGAAGCGACGGTTAGGAGGCACGATAGCTATCTCCAAATATCTGATGGGCTGTCAATTATATGATGGAGCAAATATTTTCCTGTTGCTTCAGAGCAATGGCTTCACATTACCAGAGTGTTTGAGGAAGGAGTGTTTGAGCAGGAACTGGTTCGAGACATTGTAGTGCCTGAGGCGAACCAAAAAATGGCGCCCCTCCCAGCCAGGGATGAAGGGGTGAGTGAAGATTTGCATCAGGAACAAGAGGGAATAGAGACTGAATTCGGAAACAAGGGTGAGAGGAGACCAGCAGCACCTCCTATTCGCCAAGAGGCTCCAAGGAGCATGAAGCAGCTATCGTTGCCATCATGGCAACATCAGCCGTGGGCCTTGCATTCCTTGGAAGCCAGTTATGCTGCCCTGTGAATGCTACCACCTGAGGCAGTCGCCTCACACTGCCCCATGTGTAGGCCGGCCCAGGACGTAGCGCAGGGGTAGGTAAACTAAGGCCCAGGGGCTGGATGCGGCCCAACTGCCTTCTCAGTCCAGGAATCAGCGTGTTTTTACATGAGTAGAATGTGCCCTTTTATTTAAAATGCATCTCTGGGTTATTTGTGGGGCATAGGAATTTATTCATCCCCCCCCCCAAAAAAAAATATAGTCTGGCCCACCACATGGTCTGAGGGACGGTGGACAATCCCACTGCTGAAAAAGGTTGCTGACCCCTGCCGTAGCGCAATGCTAGAGAATCTGCCACAGAAGATCCCTCACATCTCCTGGTAGGTAGTGTAGATAGTATTGAACTGTTGGGCCCGTTGCTGTTCAATGTCTTTGTAAATGACTCGGGTGAAGGAATTGAGGGGATGCTCATCAAATCCGCAGGTGACACCAAACTGGGAGGGGTAGCTAAGGTCGCAGAAGACAGAAGCAGAATTCAAAATGGCCTTAACGGATTGGAGAACTGGGCGCAAGCGAACAAAATGAATTTCAATAGGGACAAATGTAAGGTCTGCACTTAGGCAGGAAGAGCCAGCTGCACAAATATAGGATGGGGAACACCTGGCTTACTAGCAGTACATGCGAAAAGGATCTAGGAGTCTTGGTGGACCATAAGCTGAACACGAGTCAACAGGGTGATGCAGCAGCAAAAAAAGCTAACACTCTTCCAGGCCGGATCAACAGAAATATAGTGTCCAGAAATATAGGGAGGTCAGAGTACCACTCTATTCTGCCTTGGTCAGACCACACTTGGAATACTGTGTCTAATTCTGGGCACCACAATTTAAGAAGGATGTTGACAAGCTGGAAGGTGGGCAGAGGAGGGAAACCAAGATGGCCAAGGGTCTGGAAACCAAGCCTGATGAGGAACGGTTGAGGGAGTTGGATGCATTTAGCCTGGAGAAGAGGAGACTTGAGAAGAGATATGATAGCCATCTTCAAATATCTAAAGCGTCCTTTTGGAAGACAGAGCAAGCTTGTTTTCTCCTGCTCCGGAGGGCAGGACTCGAACCCATGGCTTCAAGTTAAAAAAAAGATTCTGACTAAACATCAGGAAGAACTTTCTGATGGTAAGAGCTGTTTGACAGTGGAACAGTCCCCCACTGGAGGTTGTGGACTCTCCTTCCTTGGAGGTTTTTAAGCAAAGGTTGGATGGCCATCTGTCATGGATGCTTTAGCTGAGATTCCTGCATTGCACAGGGTTGGACTAGATGACCCTTGGGTACCTTCCAACTATGATTCTATGGACTAGAACAGGGGTCTGCAACCTTTAAGACAAAAAGAGCCACTTGGACCCGTTTCCGAAGGAAAAAACAACTGGGAGCCGCAAAACTCGTCATTATAAAAATAATGTTTTTGTCACTTTTTTATTATTTCTTTGTTTGACCCCTCAGAATTACTCCTCCTCATAGAAATAAACGTTAAATTAACAAGTTACCTTTTTTGTGTGTGTGTTCTTCACTCCCCTTCAAAACAGTGACCAGCGTACATGCCCCCTTTCAATGCACTGACCAGCGTACATGCCCCTTACAATGTAGCGGGCGGGCGGGCGGGAAGGTGACGTCACAGCCAGTACAGCGCCCACCACAGTGGGGAGTGTCGGGGCGCACAATGCGCCTCCTCCCCTCACTAGTATCCGCCCTGGAGCCGCGGCAAAGGTATAAAAGAGCCACATGCGGCTCCGAAGCTACGGGTTGCAGACCCCTGGACTAGAAGGACCAGTGGACTGACTCAGTGGACTGACTCAGCGCCTCTCTGCAAACTTCCTGATGCTCCAGGTTGTTTAATAGTGGTAAAGTTGGCCTTGGAAGAGGGTGGACCCGCCTTCCACCTACGAGGGAGGCTGTAGCACCAGATTTTCTGCATTGAGAGTGGGTTGGATGCCTTGACCTTTGAGGTTCCTCTGAACTCTGTTCCTCCTTAAAGAGGAACAAGGCAGGAGATGTGAGGGTTGACCTGGCCTTGTGTGCGCTTTAATGCCAAGTTGTGGAAGCCGGCTTCAATGGCGAGGCCCAGACCCGGAACATCTGAAGAGAGGACCAAATCAGACATGGCGTTAAAGTGGTCTTATCCTCACATTTAAGGGATTGTTTCAGGCCCTCCAAGTGTGTCTATTTTCTAGGGACATCCTCAATTTACAGAAGCTGTCCCAGTTTCTGATTTGATCCTGGAATGTCGCCCCCTTTTTAATATAATTTTTATTATATATTTTACATTTCAAAATATTTAAAGAACCTTAAATCAATTACTTCCCTGCAAACCACTCAGTAAAACCATTCAGTAATCCATTGTTACATCCGTCAAAACTTATTTATGCTGCTGAATTCATCTTAATGCTACCAGCATTTTTAAATAAACACAATTTCTCCCCATATATTCAGTAAACATTTTCCAGTCTTCTTTAAACGTACATTCTTCTTGTTCTCTTATTCTATATGTTAAATCTGCAAGCTGCACGCATTTCATCAGTTGTCCAGCTTTTCCTTAGGATGCCCCTGTTTTTTTCGAAGAAATTCTGGAGGGTATGGACTTATCCGACCCCTGAGCCATCTGAACACAGCCCTGTATCGGGAAGGTTTTTTTTTGTTTTGTTTTACTGTTTACTGTTTTATTATGTTTTATATATGTTGGAAGCCAGTCAGATGGGTGGGGTATAAATAGTAAAGTTGTTGTTGAATAGGATGTCCCTATTTCCATCAGAGAAATGTTGGAGTGTATGTGTATTGTGCCACTTTAAACAGCCACAGCTTCACCCAAAGGATTCTGGGAGCGGAAGTTTGTTAAGGGTGCTGAACAGAGTATGCCCAGTCATTAGGTAAGGTGAAAGATCGCCTCAGGCGGTCAGTGTCATGCCTGCAGCTGCCCTGCCACCTCTTGCAGTAATGGAGAAGCACTGCTGCCGGTGGCACCAGTTTTGGGCAAGATCACATCCATTTGGAGCAAGATCTCACTGAAAACAGGAGCCATCTTGCCTGAAAAATTGGTGCCATCTCTGCTTGGGCACAGCGGCAATTCTTTCCCCGGCCCTGAGAGTTGTTAGGAGGCCTCTTATTCTCCCCCCAGAACTATAATTCCCAGAGCTTCGCAGGGAGGGAGATTGATAGCTGAACCACTCTGAATTGTAGCTGTTTGAGGGGGAATGGGGTCTCCTGACAACTCTCTGCACCCTTAGCAAACCCAAAACATCAGACGCGAGAAAGCTTGGGAAATCATATCTCGTTTGGCCCTGAGAATAAACAAGGATCTCTCTGAGCAAGTGCAAAGTTCAGTTCGGCCACCACTGCCTACGTGTATAACTTGGCATCTCTCTGCTTTGTTCTGGGTCAGGCGGCACAGGCGGCAAGGCACACAACCGCCACCCAAGGAACCCAGACTAACTAGCACAGAGACGCCTCTGCCAATGGATAACCTCTGGGTGACTCATTCACGCAAATTCCCAGCACCACAGTGCTGTTTGCAGCACTTTTTTTTTAAGTACGGGGCGGGGGAATCCCTCTTCCCAGGAAACTCTGAGAATTGTGGCTGTGGCAAGAGAATAGGGGCCTCCTGCAACTCTTAACTCCCAGAATTCTTAGCAACTCTCACCAACCACAGCTCCCAGAATTCTTTGGGGGGGGGGAGCCATGACTGTTTAAAGAAGATTCCCATCACAGAGCTAGAATTCCCAGAGTTCCCTGGGAAGAAAGATTGGTTGTTAAGCTACTCTATTATTGCAGGAATTTATGTATAGGTTGGGGGGGCGGTTGCCCCTCCAGCAGATATCATGCACATGCAGCCCACTACCAAAATCAGCACAATCGTTTTTGCGACTTTTGTGATTTGTCCCCACAAAACACTTCATCACAGTTTCTTCCCATCTATTCAAAGGGCCTTTGCTGCACGACACCAAAGGTAACAATTCACTGATAAATGTACTGGCTCACAGGGAAAACTTCAGAAATTCATATAGACAGGTGAGCTCAGCTACTCAGCAGCACCTCTGCCTGAGTGATAATCCCTGGCATCCTGATACCTGAGTGCCTGACAGGTAGCCAGTCCAGAAATAGCAAACCCAGATGAAGACAAAAGGGTGTGATTAACTTGGCTGGGAAATAGGGAAATGTAAAGATCTCTTTTGTTACACTTGATGGGTGTTTGGTGGAGGGCAAGGGGAACCATGGGGCAGGGTCCAGGATGCTCAGATTACTGCCACCAGACCTCCCCTTTCATGATGTAACCGTGATGTAGTTGGGTGTGTGTGTGTGTAACGTGGGGATTAGCAGCTAATAAAAGTTTGGGGGTTCTTTTGTTCGGGGCTTCCATTTTGTTCCACCTTGTGGCAGGTGGCAGTCCTGTCGTGACAGCCTTCAATAAAGACCAGGCCTACTGGCTGCTGTTTTGCTCTGGCATTCCTGGCTGGTGTCCTTGTCTTTTTGTCCAAGGGAGCCCTCAGATTTCTCTGTTAACACTATGAATTGTAGCTCCATGAGGGGAATTGTGGGATGTATCTCTCCCGTTTTCTCAACAAGCAAACTTTGTGCGGCAGGCAGAAATCCAACCGGTGCAGCTTGGGCTGGCGATGGAGATTCTGTGTGCAACAGATAATTACACCCTGCCTGTCTCGGAAGGCACCCCACTCCCTCCACCTCCCTGTACCCAAATGCCTGCAGCCAGCCCCACCTTTCCCATCTCTCTGTCACCCTGCCGTCTAACTAGTCAGGTCGGGTTAGGACTGGGAATGTGTGGGTGAGCAGCACAAGGGGAGAGGAAGGCAGGGAAGACGGAGGCAGAAAGATCCCTTCCACATCTTGTCTCCTCGTCCTCGGCGGAAGGTGAGAGAAAACCAGAATTCTCTTTGTTTTTCCACGTAAGTGGCCAGAAGGGGTGAATGGTTTGTGCAGCGCTGTTATAACCCGATCCCAGGCACTGCGCAACTCAGAAGGAAGCCCTGCTGAATCTGGAAGCCAGTAATTATATGTAGAGCCTGTGGCCCAATGGGTCAGTGTGTCTGGCTGTTAACCAGAAGGTTGGTGGTTCGAGTCCACCCAGGGATGGCTCTGGGCAGGATTCCTGTATCTGGGCCCTGTTTTTTTTTGGGGGGGGGGTCAAGGAAAGATGGTCGGGGGTGGGGGGGGAGCATATAAATCAATGTCAAGGCTAAAGCAAGGATTACCCAGATTTTTCAGAAGATGTCTGAAGGCAACCCTGTTTAGGGAAGTTTTTAATGTTTGATGTTTTATCGTGTTTTTAATATTCTGTTGGGTGCTGCCCAGAGTGGCTGGGGAAACCCAGCCAGATAGATGGGGTATTGATTAATAATAATAATAATAATTTCCTCAAACACCATCAGTTGGGAGTATTAATCTGCCCCATTCTACCCTTTCTTCTCCTCCTTTTGCAAAAAAATCAGACCCCCCCCCACTCTGCTTTAGAGGTTTAGAGTACTGCTGCCATTGTTGCATTTCTATCCCACCTTCCTCCCCAAGAGCTCAAACACACCTCCTTCTCCCTCGCTTTCTGTTCCATCTTCACAACAACCCTGTGAGGTATGTTTGGCTGGGAGGCAGTGAGAGGCCGAAGGTCACCCAGCGAGTTTGATGGTTCAGCTGTCGGATTTGAACCCCGGAGGCGGTACCTCCGGCCCTCGTTTGGTACCCTAACCGTTCTACTGCACTGCCACCTAACCATGGGGTGCTAGGATTCCTGGGAGGGGGGACCCTCTGAAGTCCAGTCCCAGAGAGGGGAGGCTTGTAGCTCACCCCACAACTTGCCCACGCCGGCCATGGCACAGAGCCAGCACACCTGGCCTGCTGGTTGGCTCAGTCGAAATTTTAATATCCCAGGACATTCTTGGCAGGCAGTGAGTCAGGCTTGAGCGCCTTTGACGCTGGCCTTGGGTGATGTTGTTGCTCCCGCCTCCCCACCCCCCATCCCACAGGCTCGCACCCCAAAGAGGCCAGGCGGGCACCAGGAGGAGGAGAAGGAGGAGGAGGAAGCAGTAACTGGCATAGGATTCTGCTGGGATCAGCATCCTCTTGCAAGAGCAACGCGGACAAATCACCCTGTGGAATGGAACAAGGAAGAAACCCGGGTGCCCATCTGATTGCCCAGTCTCGGTTTTAACCTCAGAAGTGTTCTTCTCGCTCGGAGGGGTCATTTGGCGAACTTCGGCCAACTTCCACCAAAGACCCGCCATGCAGGGTTTCAGCAGCCGGGTCCCCTTTCCTGGGGAATTCCTGCTAGCAGGTGAGTTGATGACCGAGGAGTAAGCAATGCGAACAAGCCTGCCAGCTGTTTGGGGGGGGCAGGGGATTGGTATGTAGGGTTGCCAACTGACCAGAAAAACACCTGGCCCAGCCTGCTCTTCTGCTTTTAAGGAATTTTTTTTGGAAACATATTAAAATGATCGGGGGGTGGTCACCTGCCAAGTGTTCCAGATCAAACTATTGTTCAAGGGAACATCTATGGCAACACTTTGAAAGGTTTCTTAAATTAATTCTATTTATTGTAACAAGCTGCTCCGGAGGGTAAGACTCGAACCAATGACTTCAAGGAGATTCTGACTAAACAGCAGGAAGAAGTTTCTGGGAGGAAGAGGCATTCAACAGTGGAACAGACTCCCTCGGGAGGTGGTGGACTCCCCTTCCTTGGAGATATTTTTAAACAGAGGTTGGACGGCCGTCTGTCATGGATGCTTTAGCTGAGATCCCTGCATTTCAGGGGGTCAGACTAGATGACCCTCGGGGTCCCTTCCAACTCTGCGGTTTTATGATTCTAACATAAAGACAATTTTTTAAGGATCCTGAAGCTGGCAGCTCTATTAACAAGTGGAACGTTGAGGGTGCTTCTGTTCCCTGGCTTGGAGGCGATACAAAAGGAGGGGACACTTTTGCCTGTTTTAAGTTCTGCATGCTAAGCTGCCATTAAAGACAGAAGAGCAGGGTCAGTTTAAAAAGTTGGCCATTCTGATTTATAGAGTTTGGGAGTGTCGCAGGGAATCGGTCAGTGCTGAACGGGGTGGAGTCCAGCAATGTACGGCTGGCCAATGAGTCCTCATCGCTGGCGCACGTGGATTCATGGGCGATAGTGCCATCTGGGCAGAATTTGGGGGCACACAGCAAAATTAGTGGGAGGGCCTCTCCAGATTCAACAAGGCTTACCACTTTTTGAAGTAAGTGAAAAATTCCATTATCCCTGGAATTACCTGTATTGCTGGGGGTTAGACTAAATGACTCTGGAGGTCCCTTCCAATTCTACGATTCTACCTAATTCAGACTTTGCCAACCTGGGGCTGATAGGAGCCACCCAAAACGCC
The DNA here is from genome assembly GCF_964188305.1 of Podarcis bocagei. Classification (NCBI taxonomy): domain Eukaryota; kingdom Metazoa; phylum Chordata; class Lepidosauria; order Squamata; family Lacertidae; genus Podarcis; species Podarcis bocagei. The sequence goes on from NC_138132.1 coordinate 10,842,861, forward strand.
TAAATGGTGCCCGATGGCGAAATCCTGACCTAATTTTACTGTGGTCAGTAGGCCAAACTTCTGGCTGAGAAGTTGGCAACTGCAGAATGTAGGAAGCTTTCTTATGCCACGCCAGACTAGTATTGCCTACACTGGCTGGCAGCAGCGCTCTAAGGGTTTCCACCTGAAGGCCCCTTTCATTGTCCCGGGGCCTTCTGCACTCAAAGCAGCTGCTCTGCCACTGAGCGACGCACCTCCCCCCTAGGGTCAGGGTTCTGCACATCTGCGAGTTCCTGCTGGACTGGGAACTGCTGGCAGCTGAACGGGTTCAGAGCTGGTTTGAATCTGTAGTGTGTAGACTAGGGTTGTAACTTTTTGACTCCCCCCCCCCCCAAGCCATTTCCTGTTGCAAAATGAACTTTTGCTTAGACACGCTGGAAAAGGGAAATGAAAAGTTGGAATCGCTGTAAAAGTTGGAATATTTCTCCTGTATTATAATACAGTCATACTTTGGGCTACAGATGCTTCAAGTTGTGTTTTTTTGGGTTGCGGACCACTGAAACCCGGAAGTACCGGAAGGGGTTACTTCCGGGTTTGGGCAGTTGTGCATGCGCAGAAGCACTAATTCACACTTTGCGCATGCGCAGAAGCGATGAACCGCAACCCGCGCATGTGCAGACGCACTGCTGCAGGTTGCGAACACTGTGGGTTGCAAATGTGCATCCCGCACGGATCACGTTCGCAACCCGAGCGTCCATTGTACATGCTATGCCTATTATACAGTTACTTACACAAAAACTGATTTATTGATTTTGGGGGCGGCCTTTCCTCAAAAGAAATGAACGTTCGTTCCTTTGCTTATAGGCAAAAGTTCATCTCACTAAGCCACAGGAGCATGAGGCTGTAAACAAAATTAGAACCTTAGTGTAGACCAGGCATGGCCAAACTAGGCCCTCCAGCTGTTTTGGGACTACAACTCCCATCATCCCTAGCTAGCAGGACCGGCGATCAGGGATGATGGGAATTGTAGTCCCAAAACAGCTGGAGGGCCAAGTTTGGCCATGTCTGGTGTAGACATCTGCTGAGCCAGGTGAGCGAGGGGGGGGGTCAACTTTCAGACCAGTAGGATGCAGGTGATGATGGAGGATGCTGCAAGTACCTGCGGCCACCTACCCTGACCCTCCCTCCCTCTTGTCTCACGCAGCCTGCCTCGTGGGCTTGTGGGCTCCCCTGAGCCAAGCTACCATTGGCAGCGTCTCGGTCGTGTCCATCCCAGAGACCCCCGTCGAGGGTCAGAACGTCACGTTCGCTGTGGTCAACGTGACGGGCACCATCCGCCAGATCGACTGGTACCGAGGTGTGGCGACGGACGGCTCGACCCGGCTCTTCAGTTACTTCCCTGGGAACAGCAACCCGCAGAGGAACGGGGTGCAACATACAGGGAGGGAATTCGGCTTCCCCAACGGGTCCCTCCTCATCACCAGGGTCAGGCCCAATGACAGCAAGGTCTACACCGTCATGCTTCTGATGCGGCCCAAAGGCTCTCTCAAAGGGTCCATCGAGCTTCAGCTGGCACGTGAGTGTTTGGGCTCTCTCCTGCCCCCAATCTCATCGCCTCCCCCTGTTTCCTGTCTTCGTGGCTCAGGGCTGCAGCACGGAAATGTCCATTCCGGCCGCCGTTGAGAGTTTGCCAATGCTTAGCTTCGGAGATCCTCTTTTTTTTTACCTCAACAGCTAAACAATTCTGCAACATTTCAAATTGAGCAACCAGTCTTTCCACCTACGACCCCCACCTCCCTCCGTGGTCCTCCTAAAATTTCTGTTTATACCTTCACCTTATCACAAAAGGAAAACAAAAAGTTCACCCCCCACTCAAATCCTATTTGCATTTTAATATAGCGTATTTTTCGCTCTATAAAACGCACCAGACTATAAGACGCACCTAGTTTTTGGAGGAGGAAAACAAGAAAAGAAATATTCTGAATCCCAGAAGCCAGAACAGCAAGAGGGATCGCTGTGCAGTGAAAGCAGCAATCCCTCTTGCTGTTCTGGCTTCTGGGATAGCTGCACAGCCTGCATTCACTCCATAAGACGCACACACATTTCCCCTTACTTTTTAGGAGAGAAAAAGTGAGTCTTATAAAGCAAAAAATACGGTATTTACACTTAGTTGTTGATATTTTTTCTTTTAAGTATTCTGCAAACAGAATACTCTTCTGGGGTCTTTAAAAATTGTGGACAGGAAGGAATTTTGACTTCTCTCTTCCGCAAAAAGAAGTTGTGTCATCCGGACGTTCCTTCCGAATCTCCTGTTTATTGTTTGCATGTATAACTTGGGAATGCTGGAGATGGCACGAGGAGATACTGGGCTGCTTGCTCCTGTTACATAACACAACTCAAAGCGCAATTAGCGTTATATAACCACCCACTTCTTCCTTGTACGCAACTGTCAAACAGGGGTGTCGAATGACTGTAGCTGAGTGGTAGGAACATCTTCAGTGTGCGCAGAAGGTCAATTCCCAATGGCATCTCCCGGAAGGGACGGGAGAGGTTTCCTTTCGGAAAACCCGGAAAGTTCAGTATTGCCACAATGCCAAACTGGTGCATCGATTAGATCAGGGTTTGCCAGACTTGGCTGTTTTGGGACTACAACTCCCATCATCCCAAGCTAGTAAATCGCTGTAAAAGTTGGAATCTATTTCTCCTGTATACATGCTATGCCTATTATACAGTTACTTATACAAAAACTGATTTATTGATTTTGGGGGTGGCCTTTTCTCAAAAGAAATGACCGTTCATTCCTTTGCTTCTAAGGCAAAAGTTCATCTCACTAAGCTACAGGAGCATGAGGCTGTAAAAAAAGTTAGAACCTTAGTGTAGACCAGGCATGGCCAAACTTGGCCCTCCAGCTGTTTTGGGACTACATCTCCCACCATCCTTAGCTAGCAGGACTGGTACTCAGGGATGATGGGAATTGTAGTCCAAAAAAGCAGCTGGAGGCCCACGTTTGGGAAATCCTGGGTTAGATCAATCAAAGCAAAGATATTTAATGGGCTAAAGAGGTACCCTGTATTGCCCTGTATTGGGTGTTGCCAAACTACAACTCCCATCAGTGCCAACAAGCACGGCCAATAGGCAGGAGAGATGGGAGTTGGAGTTCACACACCTGGTTTCAGTTGCCAGCAGAAGTGCACAGATTGAATAATAATTATAATTATAATAATTTATTATTTATACCCCGCCCATCTTGGCTGGGCCTCCCCAGCCTATCTGGGCGGCTTCCAAAACAATATTAAAATACAGTAATACATCAAACATTAAAAGCTTCCCTAAACAGGGCTGCCTTCAGATGTCTTCTAAAAGTCTGGTAGTTGTTGTTCTCTTTGACATCTGGTGGGAGGGCATTCCACAGGGCAGGTGCCACCACCGAAAAGGCCCTCTGCCTGGTTCCCTGTAACCTCACTTCTCACAATGAGGGAACCGCCAGAAGGCCCTCGGCGCTGGACCTCAGTGTCCGGGCAGAACGATGGGGGTGGAGACGCTCCTTCAGGTATACTGGGTCGAGGCTGTTTAGGGCTTTAAAGGTCAGCACCAACACTTTGAATTGTGCTCGGAAACGTACTGGGAGCCAAGGTAGGTCTTTCAATGTAGGTCTTGGCGGCTGCTCCCAGTCACCGGCCGCTCCCAGTCACTCATTTTATCAGTTGATGGGCTGAAATGCAGTTGAGGGTTCAACCAACAGGGAGACCCAATGCATGTCCACTCCAAGGGTAGCCCCATTGAGTTCAGTAGGATTTACTCCTAGGATAATGTGTATATGAGTGATGGGGAAATCTGGGCCTTCCAGATGGGCCATTGGCCATGTTTGCTGGGTCTGGTGGGAGTTCATGAGGCCGTCTTAATGGTGGGATTTTGCAGGCAGTTGCCTTACATCGAGTCAGACCATTGGTCCATCGAGCTCAGTATCGTCTACTAGGAATGGAGGAGAAACTGAAATCAGTCTGCATTAAAAGATGAACCTAGCAAATTATCGCTTTCTGGAAGAATACAGGCACACCGAGACACAGCCATCCTTTGCAATCCACCTTTATCTGAATTTTGCGAATGGAGGAACAAGACTAGGATAAAACGTGCGACAGAATACACACCTTGGTGAAAATAACGTACGAAAAGGCATTATTCTGTGTGAAACTGTTCTGCAAAATGCACATTAAGCAAAAATAACACACAAAAGTGTGTTTTGGGAGAAATTTGTGCTAAGAGCCTGACGAATTTTCGTGAAGGCCTTTTCCTTTTCTGAATGCAAACTGGTGAGGGCGTGTGGAGAACAGAATTTAAGACTTGCTGAGGGTGGGGAATGAGAAACTAAAACCAAAGGATTTGTCCATCCCTCTAGCCGACACTGAACAGCAGTTAGCTCTCCAGGGTTGTAGGAAGAGAATCTCTCCCAGCCATACCAGGAGATCCTGGGGTTAAAACCTGAGACCTTATGCATGGAAGCTGGATTGATTGATTGATTGATTGATTGATTGATTGACTGATTGATTGATTGATTTTATTTCCTTGCCGCTTTTTATTCAAACGAATCTCAACCAATAAATAACCATAATATAATAAAACATAATACCACATTGCAAATACAGCATATATCATAATTAACAAATTATCAACAAAACAGTTGCCATCTATTTAAAAAACCTTAACAAAACAGCCACTAAAAAATAAGCTGAACTTCACAATTATGAAAACTCATGTGATTAACAAATAATGCAGCGTTTAGAATCTATAAAACAATATTAAAAACATTAACAAAATAGCAATTAAAATATAAGCTGAGCACTAAACTCATTTTTAAATTTTTTTATTAGGAAATTTTATTTACAAACAAACACATAGACACAAAACAAAATTCATATTACACTAAGTTCGTTCGCACAATCTCTGCACCCCCATGCTTCTGCCACCGAGCTACAGCCCTTGTCTAAAGATCACCCTCTTCTATGCAGCTGTTAGATGTTCAGGAAGCCTGTTCCCTTTTGTGTCCTACCTACCTTGCAGGGTCGTTGTGGAGAGCTGTGAGGACAAAGCTATTTCCCGTCTCAAGCATTTGCTTGCTCCCTCGGTCGCTCGGTGGGACGCCTGCACCCGATTCTGGGTACTAACACCCACGTCCGTTCTCTTTCCTAGGCTCAACGACTACCACCCCACCCCCTACGACTCCCACCGCAGAGCCGCCTCCTGCGAAGGAGCTCACCAAACCTCCTTTGATGCTGGGCTGGATTGTTGCTGGAGTGGTGGTTGGCATCCTGCTTTCGGGGGCTGTCGGGGCTGTCCTGGTCTACCGCTTCGTCTTACAGAAGGCAGACCCAGGCACAGGGTAAGGGGGAATGAGGGTCATGAAGGCAGACCACTGAGTTGTAGAGTTTGGATGGGACCATGGAAGTCATGTAGTCCAAACTCCTGCAATGCAGAAATCTATCTATCTATATCTATCTATCTATCATCTATCTATCTATCATCTATCTATCTATCATCTATCTATCTATCTATCTATCTATCTATCTATCTATCTATCTATCTATCTATCTATCTATCTATATCATCTATCATCTATCATCTATCATCTATCATATCTATCTATCTATCTATCTATCTATCTATCTATCATCTATCATCTATCTATCTATCTATCTATCTATCATAATCTATCATCCCTCAATCAATCAATCAATCAATCATCATCTATCATCCATCTATCTATCTATCTATCTATCTATCTATCTATCTATCTATCTCTCTCTCTATCTATCTATCTATATCTATCTATCATCTATCTATCTATCTATCTATCTATCTATCTATCTATCTATCTATCATCTATCTATCTATCTATCATCTATCTCTATCTATCATCTATCATCTATCATCTATCATCTATCTCTATCTATCATCTATCATCTATTATCTATCTATCATCTATCTATCTATCTATCTATCTAAACTATCATCTATATCTATCTATCTATCTATCTATCTATCTATCTATCTATCTATCTATCTAACATCTATCTATCTATCCATCTCCATCTAACTAACTATATCTATCTATCTATCTATCTATCTATCATCATCATCATCATCATCATCATCATCATCTATCATCTATCATCTATCATCTATCTATCATCCATCTATCTCTATCTATCATATATCATCCATCTATCTCTATCATCTATCTATCATCTATCATCTATCATCTATCATCTATCATCTATCATCTATCATCTATCATCTATCATCTATCATCTATCATCTATCTGTCTGTCTGTCTGTCTGTCTGTCTGTCTGTCTGTCTATCTATCTGTCTGTCTATCTATCTATCATCTATCATATATCATCTCTCTCTCTCTTTCTCATCTATCTCTCTATCTAATTTAATTTTCTAAATTACATTTCAAAATATTCATTTAAACAACCTTAAATCAATGACTTCCCTTCTCTTTCGGTGGTTCATTTTGAATACCATACATCCGTGCATATTTTACATGAACTAAACCATTCAGTAATCTATTGCTACATCCATCAAAACTTATTTACGCTGTTGAAATTATCTTAATGCTACCAGCGTTTTTAAATAAACAAATCCCCCCCATATATTCAGTAAACATTTCCCAGTCTTCTTTAAACGTACATTCTTCTTGTTCTCTTATTCTATGTGTTAAGTCTGCAAGCTGCGCGTATTCCATCAGTCTAAGTTGCCATTCTTCTTCGGTTGGCACCTCGCTCGCTTTCCATTTTTGGGCTAACAAGACACGGGCTGCGGTTGTGGCGTACATAAATAGTCTTTTTTGACACCTGGGAATTTCCCTCTGAATTATCCCCAACGACAAAGACTCTGTTTTTGTTTGTTTTTTGAAAATGTACTTTTAATCATTTTTTTCCAATTCATTATCTATCATTTCCCAGTATTCTTTTACCTTTGTTAAAGGAGACATTGCTGGAATCTCAAGCATTTGTAACAGAGGGCCATCCAACCTCTGTTTTAAAAACTTCAAGGAAGGAGAGTCCACCAGCTTCTGAGGGAGACCATTCCACTGTCAAGCAGCTCTTACTGCCAGAAAGTTCTGCCTCAAATTTAGTCGAAATTTCCTTTCTTGTAACTTGAAGCCATGGGTTCGAGTCCTGCCCTCTTCCATGTGGCAGCCCTTGAGATATTTGAAGATGGCTTTTCTATCTCCTCTCAGTTCCCTCTTTCCCAGGATAAACAAACCTTGCTCCCTCAACCGTTCTTCATAAGCGAAATGTAGATACGCCAATGGGCAACCTCTCACCCATTCAAATTTGTTTCTAGGATGCCCGCAAGACTGGATCCAAGAGGGAAAAAGCCACCAGCACCCAAACATGGTGAGTGACTTCCTCTAGAATATTTGAGAGTCCGGGGATTCACTTTCCCCCCTGCAAACAGTGGCGCGTGCGCGTGCTTTGGAGTGGGATATCGCTTTGTTCTAGCAAAAGGCGTGTTAGCCCTGTGTACCTGAAGAAGCGTCTCCACCCCCACCGTTCCGCCAGGACACTGAGATCCAGTTCTGAGGGCCTTCTGGCGGTTCCCTCAATTCAAGAAGTGAGGTTACAGGGAATCAGGCAGAGGGCCTTCTTGGTAGTGGTGCCCGCCCTGTGGAACACCCTCCCATCAGATGTCAAAGAGATAAACAACTATCTGACTTTTAGAAAACATCTGAAGGCAGCCCTGTTTAGGGAAGTTTTTAATGTGTGACATTTTGATGTATTTTTAATCCTTGTTGGAAGCTGCCCAGAGTGGCTGGGGAAACCCCGTCAGATGGGCTGCATATAAATAATAGGATTATTATTATTAGCCTACTAGAATCTTGATAAGGGACGCAGGTGGCGTTGTGGGTTAAACCACAGAGCCTAGGACTTGCCAATCAGAAGGTCGGCGGTTCGAATCCCTGTGACGGGGTGAGCTCCCGTTGCTCGGTCCCTGCTCCTGCCAACCTGGCAGTTTGAAAGCACGTCAAAATGCAAGTAGATAAATAGGTACCGCTTCAGCGGGAAGGTAAACGGCGTTTCCGTGCGCTGCTCTGGTTCGCCAGAAGCGGCTTAGTCATGCTGGCCACATGACCCAGAAGCTGTACGCCGGCTCCCTCGGCCAATAAAGTGAGATGAGCGCCGCAACCCCAGAGTTGGTCACGACTGGACCTAATGGTTAGGGGTCCCTTTACCTTTACTTAGAATCTTGATAATAACGCAGCTCAGCAGCTGTTACGATATAGAAGCAATGCGGCCGCGAGCTGTTAGCTGGAAAGCAAAACATCAATGGGAATGTTGGGACTGTTCCGTGGGAAACAGAGGGACAGTCTATTCACAGTGCGAAGCACCGGAATTAGCTCAGAGTGTAATATGAGCTGTACAGGAAGTACAGGAGGAGTTTTGTCTCTCGGCTGTTGGAGTTTGGAGAGAGCAGACGTGTTTTCTGTAACGCTGCAAAGACAGAAATAAAGGCATGTAAATACGTTTCTGTCTATCTCTTTCCTCTGCCCGGGGGGGGGGGCAGGAAAGAGTGGTGTGCTCTTCTCACGCTGAGAAGGATCGCCTATCGCGACCTCTGCCTGGATCCTGCCGGGGAATGCAGACAGGGAGGTCAACCGGAGATCAAGCCGGGTGCCTGGAGAGTGGCCAGTTTCTCCTGATAAAGGCTTGATTCCCAACAGCAGCAGCCTAAGAACATAACAATAGCTCTATTGGATCAGACAGTGGCCTCTCAAGTCCAGCATCCCTTGCTCACAGGGACTAACCAGACACCCATGCATGGGTGTAGCCATGATTTTTGTTGTTGTGGGGGGGTAGGATCTCATATTTGTATATTGGTTTGATGGGCCACTGCTGCTCCCATTAGCTACGCTGGGGAGAGGCTGGGGAAATCCAGCCAGATGGGTGGGGTATGAATAATAAATTGTTATTATTAAATTACTATTTTGCCTTTGCAGTCCAGGCAGCTGGGGGGGGGGCAATGGCTCTCTCTCTTCGCCTGTAGTTTCCAGCAACAAGGTTGTTGTGAGAACGACATGCTATGCAGTTCTGAGGCATGTGCAGAATCGACAAACGTTACTGGTGATTTGTTCTAATCTCCGCATTCCAGGTGACAAGGAGCCCATTTATGAAACGATGGATTCGCCTGTGGAATCGCCCAGAGTAGAAGGGAAGGAGCCTCCGCCAATGTCTGGACCTCTCCCTGTAAGTCAAGGCATGGATGACCAGCCAAACGCCCTGGACTCAACCGCTCCTTGGTTAGGTTCTGCAAATGGGGTGTGATGGGACTGAGAAGATTAGGAGTGGCTGGGAGCGGGATTTCTAAGTCAATGAACTCCACCGTGCAACTCCCTTGGTCCTGATCCGGACTCTTGGAATTCCAAAGGTTCTGTATGAATTTGTTGGAACGGCCCTTTCTTCTGCACATTTGAGAGTCTGTGTGCCTAAGGGTGAATTTGTCAGGGACCGTGCTGAGGAGGGTGGGATCCTCCCCCTCCCCCTGCTCCTGATCCGGATCCTGAATCTTCCCAGGAGCAAGAGGACAGTATAGATTTGGAACAGCGGTTTGCAGAGGGACATAGTTCAGAAGACAGAAGCTGGGAAATACTGGATAGAGAACAGCTAGGAGAAGAAACTCTGGAAGAGAGAGGGTTAACAGATTCACAGTCCCTGGACAACATTCACCCCCCCCCTTCTCCAAAGTCACGGAGAGCTCAGAAAGTGGCAGAACAGAAAGCACAGAGGGCACAAGCTCAGATTACAAAACGTAGGAGTGACGTAGATTAATAGGGACAGAAGGGGGTGAAATCCTTAATTGGGAGCACCACCATTCTAGGAGATTGTTTCTTTGTTCTCTCGCTGTATAAAAGTTTCTAACTGGTAAGAAGACTCCTTTCCCTTTGCTCTGCTTATCTACTGCCACGGGGGAGGAAGCCTGACAGAATTTAAAGGACCCCCCCCCCGGCCAGTGGCATAGCTAGAGGGGCAAATGTTGTGGATTGCCCTGGGCGGCACTTACCTTTGGGGGTGGCATGCCGAAGCCCAAGGTGGTTTTCCAGCCCAGACGCCCTGAGGGCCCAGCATGCCACTCGCAAAAGCTGCTTGGGGCTGGGTTCATAGTGTGTGCCAGCTGTTGTGTGTCCCCCGGTGCCGCTCTGGTGGCCGAGAAGGATGCAACAGGCGCGCACCAGCCCCATGAGTGGTGCTGAGCTTGCAGGTTCCCCAAAACACCACGCCCCTCCCCGCCACCAAGGAGCAAAATCCCAGCAAAGGGAGGATCAAAATGAAGCCCACCCTTTCACGGTGATCCAATCTTTTTCACTGCCCACCATATTCTTTCTCTTCACAGCCTCTGCCGGGTCCTTGCCCCGGACTGGACACAAACTACATGGTAAGTTCTTAACCCTGTGGGAAGCTTAATCGGACTTTTCATTTCTTCCTATATCCATAGAAATGTAAGCCTGTCATCACGCTTTGCAGTTTGCAAGCCGGCCCGACCACTGGGACGACAAAGGGAAGCATCGCCTGACATCGCTATGAAGTCAGGTGATTGACAGGTGGGCATCTGTCACCTTTGGCTTGCCAGGAGCTTGGGAAATCAAGATCTGCCCTGCCAGCCAGGAAAGATCCCAGACCTTTCTGCCGCAAGGGATAGGGCAGGTGGGGTTGTTGTGATCTATAAGGGGAGGGAAGCAGGTGGCGGTGAGGTCTAAGGCTGGGTAGGCTGGGTTGGTGAGCAGGGGATCACCATCTGTGGGCAACCTTTGGAAGGTCATAGAGTAGAATCTTAGAGTTGGAAGGGATCTAAGGGTCATCTATCCCAACCCCCTGCAATGCAGGGATATGCAGCTGTCCTGTACGGGGACTGAACCTGCGACTTTGGCATTATCAGTACCAAGCTTTAATCAACAGCTTGGGACCAGATTACCTGTGAGATTGCCTTACCCAATTTATGCTCGCACGACATTTATCCCTGCATTGCGGGGGGCTGGACTAGATGACCTCAGGGTACCTTCCAACTCTACAATTCAATTCTATGGTGGCTCTAATCTGTGGAGCTGGTGCCAGATAATACTCATTCCACATGAGAACTCCTTGTCTATTGAGGCCAGGCAGGCACCTTCCTTGTACTCTTCTGCACACCTATTAGAAAGATTTTTGTTTAGGCAAGCCTATTTAAGTCACGTAGAACGCTGGCATGGACTTTCATCCGGTTTTTAGCTTAGCGTTGACTCTTAATTATTTTGTGCAGGTGTTAAACTGCTGCTTCTAGCTGGCTTTTACTGTTAATCTTATAGTTTTATTTGTTTGGTGAACCGATTTGAGGTTGTTGTTGTTTTGCAGTCGAGAGATAGATCAGCATTTGTGAAATTAATAAACAGGGTTCCTTTCCTCTTTAATTTTTAGGAGTTGCTTCGCAGAGCAGAATCCATTTACGCCGAGATCAAGAGGTGATTCCTTGCCTTGAAAGATGCTTCTCTGACTGCCCCCCTCCTGCCAGCCCCCCCCCCGCTCCCTGAGAAGTGACCCATTACAGTATTTTGGGATGCGAATTCTCCATCTCCCTTCATTTTGCTCTTTCTTGTCTGCTGCTGGCGGGATCTAGAATCCTTTCGCCTTATGACTGTGCATACAGCCAAGAATTTCAACCTACTGCCAAGTTCAAAGGCGATCGAGCCCAGGACTTTTCTCCTGATGGGACGGAGGAGCTTGCTGTTGCCTGGGCAATTTGATCTCATCTCTTCCTAAAAATGGACCACCACGCGTGGCTAAAGTCTTGCTCCTTTTCAAGGAATTCTGGCGGCGGGAGGAAATATTTCTGCTCGTGCTTGTGATTATTTTGATCTTCTGGGCTTTTTCGCTAATCCCGGGTTTTTTTGGTTTTTTTTAAACAAAAAGCAGCAATCTGCTTTGGTGCTCAGAACGTCTTTCTGTTTCCTGGAGGGCTGCTCTGCAAAGTGTTGGAGGGGTGCTCTGACTCCCACCACCCCCAAGAACCACTTTCTTTGCAAGGTGTAGATCAGGAAATGGGAGGCCACACACACACACACACACACACACACACACACACACACACACCCTTTGAGGTCATATTTGGCTGAGGAAACCCCCCTAAGATGCTCTTAGACAGCATCTTAAAAAGCAGAGACATCACCTTGCCGACAAAAATCCGTATAGTTCAAGCTATGGTTTTCCCAGTAGTGATCTATGGAAGTGAGAGCTGGACCATAAAGCAGGCTGATCGCCGAAGAATTGATGCTTTTGAATTATGGTGCTGGAGGAGACTCTTGAGAGTCCCATGGACGGCAAGAAGATCAAACGTATCCATTCTTAAGGAAATCAGCCCTGGGTGCTCACTGGAAGGACAGATCCTGAAGCTGAGGCTCCAAGACTTTGGCCACCTCATGAGAAGAGAAGACTTCCTGGAAAAGACCCTGATGTTGGGAAAGATGGAGGGCACAAGGAGAAGGGGACGACAGAGGACGAGATGGTTGGATAGTGTTCTCGAAGCTACCAGCATGAGTTTGGCCAAATTGTGGGAGGCAGTGGAAGACAGGAGTGCCTGGCGTGCTCTGGTCCATGGGGTCACGAAGAGTTGGACACGACTAAATGACTCAACAACAACAACAGGGCTTTTCCAGGACACCTCTAGTTTAAGCCTGAATTCAGTCCTGCCCTGGAAAATTCATAGAATCATAGAATCATAGAATCATAGAGTTGGAAGAGACCACAAGGGCCATCGAGTCCAACCCCCTGCCAAGCAGGAAATTCAGGTTGAGCAGTGATCGTTGATGGGGAGGTCTTGCTTAAAACCCTGCCTCCCCCAAAGATCTGACTTTTTGCAAGAAGGGAGCTGTGGGGGGTGATTCTTGCTATGACGCCACATCCTCTGACCTCCCTGCAAAACAGATCAGAACAGATGCTCTCTAAATCGCTAGTGTCTCTAATCTGTTTGGAAGTCCCCTAATTTAGGATCTTTCCTTCCTTCCTTTCCCACACATGTGAGGTTTGAAAAGTCTCTTCTCCTGCGTAGTCAGCACTTTAGACTAAAGCAAAGATACGTATTAGGTCGGAGGGGTGCGTGGATGTCAGCCTTGTCAGATTTTCGTTTTCCTTTTTTACATGAATCCCCAGAGCTACAAACCACTGCTGGTTATAAAAGATAGGCTGTAAAGGGTTTTTATTTTTAGTCAGATGCTGTCAGCCTGGGTAGCTCAGTTGGTTAGAGCATGGTGCTGATGATGCCAAGGTTGCAGGTTTGATTCCCGACAGCTGCATATTCCTTCATTGTAGTGGGTTGGATTAGATGATCCTTGGAGTATCTTTATGCTTCTGAATACTCCTTGCTAGGAATCGCAAGCAGGCTTTGGGTTGGCCATCAATGGGACAGGATCCTGGAATAGGCTATCCACTGGCCTGATTCAGCAGCTTATTCTTATTGCTACGCTCTTAATTTAAGAGCAGGATGCCCCCATTCTGAGCCTTGGGATGAGTTTTCAGTGCCACAGCTGAACTGAGTTTACAGTCCTTTTGCAAAAAACAAAACAAAAACCCACCTCCGCTCCCGGTGAGTTTTCTTCATTTCAAACAGTCTATCTGATATAGGGAATGTCGTGTTGTTATCACTGTCAAACAAACAGAGAGCCAGGGGACCCGGCTGCAAGTCGACCAGATGTCTATGCTTAGATATTGTTGTAGCAAAGAGGTATATGAATCGTTGAAATAAATAAACGAAGTAAGGTATCAGTCGACCCTGATGTACTAGGACTATGGGAAATGATGGCTCAATCGGGCAGACACACCCTATGAATTGAGCAACGTTGTGCCTCTGAGTATAGCCCTTGAATTGGGGATCCAGACCAGAACTAGGCCCCTAAGTCCACACACACACAAATCCACTCCTGGTTTTCCCACTTATCGAAGTGTTCTTTTTTCTTTTTTCTTTAGCGTGCTAATTTGGGCTTGTCTACACTTCTGGTTAGGGATGCGGGTGGCGCTGCATGTTAAACCACAGAGCCTAGGACTTGCTGATCAGAAGGATGGCGGTTTGAATCCCCGCGACGGGGTGAGCTCCCATTGCTCAGTCCCTGCTCCTGCCAACCTAGCAGTTCAAAAGCACGTCAAAGTGCAAGTAGATAAATAGTTACCGCTCCAGCGGGAAGGTAAACTGTGTTTCCGTGCGCCGCTCTGGTTCGCCAGAAGCGGCTTAGTCATGCTGGCCACATGACCCAGAAGCTGTACGCCGGCTCCCTCGGCCAGTAAAGCGAGATGAGCGCCGCAACCCCATAGTCAGCCACGACTAGACCTAATGGTCAGGGGTCCCTTTATCTTAACCTTTACACTTCTGGTTGGTCCCTGCCTAGCAAGCATGGGTCCGAGAGGTTTCCCCACACTTTCTAGGCACAGGTCTCAGCGGTTTCCTCATTCCTGGAAAACCTGGAAATCTGAACAAATGACAACCCTCAGAAGATGCAATTGCTGTTCCGACTCAGCTCTAAACCACAGGTTTTCCTGGGGGAAGGCGGCGAGGCAAATGGAGGTGTAAAAAAGCCCTTGGAAGGGCTGGGTGCACTTTTAGTTTAAATACCTGGGCATCAAAAACCCTGGCAAGTCACCCAGAGATCTATGTGCAGATCTTCCTGCCCACACCCGGCCTAACCCCTTTCATGCAGAGTGGGCAGGAGGAAGGACCAATAAGCTCTTTAGAAATCTGCCATGTGGCTACAGCCACCTCTTGTTTATCAGACATCTAAGGCTGTTGCCACATGTTCTGCTTGAACAGGATGGTCTGATCTGTAAAAGTTTCATTCTGATGTATTTATTATTTTCAACTAGCAACTTCATACCTGACAGTGCTTGGGAATTCTAAGGCTTATCCTCACTTCTGGGAAAATCTGTGATTCATTGCTGAATCTGAACAACCAGGAATCAGGTTTTCATTCCCCTTAACTGAGTTCTTCTTGCCCCTATCCCCGAGACATGAGAAATCCTCTTTCTGCTTAGAGTAACATCCAGCCTTTGCTGTGGATGCAACTCTGGCGACAGTCATTTTGTTTGGATTCCAACCCCTACACTGACCATGTTTCGAAAGGCTCAGCCTACCAGCTTGGTTCAAAATACCGTCCAATTTTGTGCCGTAATAAATGGAAATCTGCCCTTATTCCCTTATGGGGGACACAAGAGCCCTTATAGAGTCCTTTGCAGGTTCTCCATCGGTCGGAGAAAATAACAGAGGCCAACCAGAGAATATTGAGAAGCAAAGCAGCCAGTAAGCCTGATCTTTATTGAACTGTTGCAACAGGGTGCCCCCTTCACACGCAGAAGAAGGAGGAAGACCCAGAACGTAGGTGTGTCCGCCCTTATATAGGCATTTTAAATTGCCCGCTCTGGAGTCCAAGACCACCCCCAGACACATCATACCTACATTACAGAAAGGGCGGTCTACAGCAGAAATCTGAGTGCATTGTTTATCTAATGTCGTTGTTTATCTCCTGTCTGGCAGGTTACCTGTTAATACTTACTTGATTGGATACCCTGGGGAGCCTGGCCAGTGTTTTGTAATGATAAATACTTAGTTCCTGAGCCAGGTCACAGACTCACCCTATTCATACACAGATATACCCTTAAGACAGGTTTTGTGAATGAAAAGACAATGGGGAGGCTTTTCCTTTTTCCTCTGACCTTGCAGAGAAAACATTTGGTCAGTTTGGGAGCCAAAATGGCTCCAGGGCTGCCCTCCTGTGCTGCCTCAGACATGTGGCCCATACATTTATGTACGTGTTTGCTTGGTACCTTTATGAACATTTATTATATATATAAGACCTTAATATTTCTATTTCAATGTGAACACAGACAAAAAACTATTCCCTGATCTCGTGAACCGTCATGCAAAATTCGGCCAAGACATCCAAAGAGGTCCAAATTCACAGCGAACATACAGCTTTCCAAAGCAGGTATTAGACCCACCAATTTAATCTTTCCTAAGCGGACGCTGCTTATCTTGACTGCTGAAAGCATCCCTTGAGAGAAGACGCAAAGACGTTTCGGTGATAAGGGAGGCCTGTTATTATTTGTAATATGGGAGGCCTGTTATTATTTGTGACCTGCTACCCGAGAGTGTTTTGCTAGGAAATTCGCCCCAGTTGGTTTCAAGATGGGAAATGTTTAACAGAGTCACAAGATGTAACAAAGCAGGTTTCTGTTACGGGAGAAAGTTGCGTTTAGCCATTTAAGGAATGCAAATAGAGAGGAAATGTCCCCTGACACTGGGGAGAGGGGGGAGGAAAAGGGGCAGGTGTTTCTGTGGAAGATCCAAGTGAGGCGTCATCGCTCACTACCTTAATGCTTAAAGCCCACAGTTCACTAAGGCTGAGGGCCTGGGAAGAGGATGGCCCCAGCCTTAGCGGCCCCATAGAAACTGGGCTGCTTTAGTGTGTGAATGTTATTATTTATTTAGTTAATTTGTATACAGTGGTACCTTGGTTCTCGAACTTAATCCATTCCGGGAGTCCGTTCGATTCACGAAACAGTTCAAAAACCAAGGCACGGCTTCTGATTGGCTGCAGGAGCTTGTTGGACGTTCGGCTTCTGAAAAACATTCGCAAACCGGAACACTTTAACTTCCGGGTTTGTGGCGTTTGGGAGCCGATTTGTTCGGCAACTAAGCTGTTTGAGAACCAAGGTATGACTGTACAGTGGTACCTCTGGTTACGTACTTAATTCGTTCCAGAGGTCCGTTCTTAACCTGAAACTGTTCTTAACCTGAAGACCACTTTAGCTAATGGGGGCTCCTGCTGCTGCCGCTGCGCCGCCACCGCGTGATTTCTGTTCTCATCCTGAAGCAAAGTTCTTAACCCGAGGTACTATTTCTGGGTTAGCGGAGTCTGTAACCTGAAGTGTATGTAACCCGAGGTACCACTGTACTGGCCGTCATCTGCAGATTTCCGGGTGGTTCGCAGCATAAAAATACAATATAAAAACACCAAATACATGATAAAAACAAGAACAAAAATAATGATAACCAAATCAACAAGCCCCTCCCCAAATATACTCGATGCTGTTCAAGCTGCTCAGGAAGCAAAGGGGTTGGAATAAGAGGGAGCTCTGAACCCCAACAGCGATGTTTATGAGGAACTGCATGCTAAGATTTGTGTGAGTGCAGAATTACAAAAACATTGAGGAAGGAACACCCTAAAGAGCCAGGAGTGAACATGCTCGGAGCCAACAAAAGTGTTGTGGGGGCGTACCCTCCAACATTTCTCCGATGAAAATAGGGACGTCACATTCCATAATGATAATTTTACTGTTTATACCCCACACATCTTACTGAGTTGCCCCAGCCACTCTGGGCAGCGTCCAACATATATAAGAAACATAATAAAATGTTTAAAAAACCTTCCGTATACAGGATTGCCTTCAGACGGCTTGGGAGGGGGGGGGGTCGTATAACTCCATACCCTCCAGCATTTTTCCAATGAAAATAGGGACATCCTGAGGAAAAATGGGAAAAATCAGAAACCGGGATGGCTTCTCTAAATCAGGGATGTCCCTGGAAAATTGGGACAGTTGGAGGGTTTTGGGGGGGGGACAGAGATGGAAAACTGAGGGGGAAGCAAGAATGGAGTTGCATGTCCTGGGATAAGGGCATGGCTAGTTGAGTCGCTGGAACCCTGAGCAGGATATTCCACGCTGCAACATTTTGTTGCTGGCCCTGTTAGTTAATCTTTATCCCAGTTGGAACTTTTCCCTGGGATTCAACTTGCTTTGGTTAGTCAGCTGCACCCTGGAGAGGGTTTTTAATTCCCGTATTTGTTAACCGGTTAGCTAATGATCAATGCCAGGCTGCAATTAAGAAACCTCCAGAGATTCTTGAGCAAGGAGACGCCACCCCATTGCTCTTCCCGCCCGCTGCATAGGGCAGACACCCTGCCCCACTTCTCTAGGTGTCAGGAATTTGGAATGTGGGGCAGCCGCTTCCCAAGGTGCTCCTGCGCCTTCCAGGGCAGCCTGCCTTGCAGAAAAATTATGGGTGCTTCCAGACTGCCGAGGTTTTGCGGGAGGGATTCAGTCGCATACCGGAAGTTTAGGTTTGTGCAATTAACGTGATTTAAAGGGCTCCGTCGCCCTGTCACAACAAATCTGGTTTGGAAAGTGGCGGAGGGGAATGATTAATGGGAAGGCTTTTAATCAACACCCTGCAAGCAAATCGGGAGGAATGCTCACTAAAGGCCGGATATAATCTCATCTCCGCGTAAGGTTTGTGCAGGCAAACTAGGACAAAGGTGCCCAGGAATTAGGTCACCTGGAGGGGTTTGAATACAGGCAGAGTGTTTCTCTCGGGCAAGGAGATGGGGGGCGGCAGAAGCTTCACCCCATAGCGACTGAACGTGACTGTGTCAGCCAGCAATTAACGGTGCAGCAGAGAGTCCGTGAAACTAACAATGGCAACTCTGTCAAGGAAGTGGAACAAGGTCCTCTAGTTCCTGGCTCTCTCTGGAGAGGGCATTCCATATCCAGGGGGCCACCACTGAAAAGGCCACTCACTCCTATTGGACCTAGCTTGGTAGTGTTGCAGGAATTTATGTATAGGTTGGGGGGGGGGTTGCCCCTCCAGCAGATATCATGCACGTGCAGCCCACTACCAAAACCAGCACAATCGCTTTTGGGACTTTTGTGATTTGTCCCCACAAAACACTTCATCGCAGTTTCTTCCTATCTATTCAAAGGGCCTCTGCTGCACGATACCAAATGTAAGAATTCACTGATAAATGTTCCTATGTACTGGCTCACTGGGAAAACTTCAGAAATTCATATAGACATGTGAGCTCAGCTACTCAGCAGCCCCTCTGCCTGAGTGATAATTCCTGGCATCCTGATACCTGAGTCTCAGACAGGTAGCCATTCCAGAAATAAGAAACGCAGATGAAGACAAAAGGGTGTGATTAACTTGCCTGGGAAACAGGGAAAGATCTCTTTTGTTACACTTGATGGGTGTTTGGTGGAGGGCAAGGGGAACCATGGGGCAGGGTCCAGGATGCTCAGATTACTGCCACCAGACCTCCGCTTTCATGATGTAACCATGATGTAGTTTGGGGGGTGTAACATGGGGATTAGCAGCTAATAAAAGTTTGGGGGCTCTTTTGTTCAGGGCTTCCATCTTGTTCCACCTTGTGGCAGGTGGGAGTCCTGTCGCGACAGTCTTCAATAAAGACGAAGCCTACTGTAGGCTGCTGTTTTGCTCTGGTATTCCTGCCTGGTGTCCTTGTTTTTTGTCCAAGGGAGCCCTCAGATTTCTCCGGAGAAGATGTCTTGGACTGGCTGGATGCAGAGGAATGGTGGGAGAAGCCAGGTGGGGAACTCCCAAAGGAAGAAGGCTCAGAGCCCGGGGTGTGGTGGTGGGATGATGGTGAGCCATCAGCGGGAGAAGACTGGGAAGAGGTAGTCAGGAAGCTGGAGGGGTAACAGGGCTTAGTGAGCAGGGAGAGTCTGTGGCAGAAAGCAGTCCAGAATCAGAGGCAGAAGCTGAATCAGGAGAGGAAGGAGGCCAAAAGGCAGAGAGGAGTCAGGCTGGTGAAGAGTCAGGGGTGTCTTCCCCTCCTGCTGCGACAAGCTCCCCTCCCTCCTTGACTCACAGAACCCGCAGAGGTATGAAGAGGACGGAGCAAAGAGAGGCATGGCAACGAAGTCTCAGATTGCTGGGGAAGGATCCCAGGGAGAAGGATCCTGGAACAGCTGTGGTAAGGCTGGTTTCGTCTCCATAATAGACCTGCTGTGCTCATGAGGCCTGGCTCCCCTGAGCAGACCTTGTTCCTTCTAATAAAGAGTTGACTTCACCTACTCCGTGTGATTTATTGCTGGCTGGCTTCTGTTCCACTTTCTCTCTGCCATGCACAATTTTATAAACTTCCACCATGTCAATTCTTTTACCCCACTAATCCTTTTATTCACCACCACCCCTTGACCCCTTCCTGTGCTGCAGAGTCCATGCTGGGTGCAGAAGGCCCGGGAAAGTGTTATAAGAACAGCAGAGATTTGTTCCAGATGGGTAGCAAAGGGCCAAATCATGCAGCCTAAATGAAAATTTGCAGCTTTAAGGCAGAAAAAAGCAACACTTTATTTGAAAAAAGTATCAGGAAAAGCACCAACAGGCTTACAATAAGTTTGTTCAAAACTGGGTAACATCTGATAATTATGGGAAAACAAGCTACATAGGTTTGATATACTTTTCTGAGTTTCTATAAGTTGCACATCTTGTGCACTGTCTACATCAGAAGAGACCCAGTGAAATTAATGGGCCTAAGTTCATCATGTCTATTAATTCCAATGAGTGTACGCTGAGTTGATCGAATGCTGGATAGAAGTTTTAGAAACCTTTACATTATTATTTTTTTGTATTAACAGAAATGAAATAAAGTTTTTATATGTAATACTGCACAGGATCCAGGATATTTCTTCATCCATGGCTTGGCACTGCATAGAAAGAGGTAGAGAGACCTTCCTGGTTATCGGGAATCTGTTGCCCAGAGGGCGAGGCTGTGGAAAGATTTGGAGATTAGAATATTCATAGGGTATTAGTGATGTGGAGCTTGTACAGTATAAGCCGACAGAGAGAGAGTTCTTTGCCCCAAACAGCTTACAAAATAAAGTTTGCAAGAGGAGAAGGAAAATAGAGGCAAGATGAACACGTGACGAAATGATTTTGAGCTGAGTACTGTATTTTTCGCTCTATAAGACACACTTTCCCCCTCCTAAAATGTAAGTGGAAATGTGTGTGTGTCTTATGGAGCGAATGCAGGCTGCGCGGCTATCCCAGAAGCCAGAACAGGGAGAGGGATCGCTGCGCAGCGCTCCCTCTTGCTGTTCTAGCTTCTGGCTTAGCCGCGCGAAGCCTCTTCAGAGCACAGGGAGCCTTCATCCCGCTGCCCTGAGGAGGCTTCATGTGGCTATCCCAGAAGCCAGGACAAATAATTGTTCCCCCTTGCATTCCCTCTCTAAAAACTAGGTGCGTCTTATGATCAGGTGCGTCTTATGGAGCGAAAAATACGGTAGCTTGTTGTCGAGCATGAACAAAAAACTGGATGCAGCAGCAATAACTCACTATCAGTAGAAGTCACATTCAGAGATGCCAACTTTTCCTAGCAACCCCTGCTCCTGTGCCTTTTAAAGCAACTAGAGCTGTAGGCATTTGTAGGTAACAATGATCATGCCTGTGCGGGGTGAAACTTTCCCTGCTGGTTTCTGCAAATCACCAAGGCGTTGGGGGCTTTCGTGTGCGTGTTTGTTTGGCAATTTGTCTCGCAGGAAATGTTCAGCACCACTGAGAAAATCATTCCCTTTTTGTAAGCGGGAGGCTGCCGTTGTGGTTGGTGTCAAGCCTGGTGCCACCTGGTGGCTACTTCAAGCTTTGCCACCTGCTCCAGGGGGGAAATCCACCCAGCTTTTTCCAACGCCTCAATGGATTGCAGTGGCTCGTGCCTCTTACCAAGACCCTCCAAGTGCCCCTGTTTTCCAGGGACAGTCCCGGATTTACAGAAACCAACCCAGGTTCTGATTTGATCCCAGAATGTCTTGATTTCCCTTAGAACCAAATGCTTTGGAAAGGCAGGATGGACTTAGCCTGCTGCCTCTCATCCCAGGAGAGGGTGTTCCAAAGACGGAAGGTTCCAATGCCAGGACGGAAGAAGGACCACTTTAACAGAAGGTAAGACATAGGAACACAGGAGGCTGCCCTGAGTCCAGGGGTGATGCCAGGCCCAGGAGGCTCAGACGGACAAGGAGGGGGATGGGAGAGGAGGTCCAGAGGAAGCAGGAATTTGTCCCTCCCAAGATATGGTTGAAAGGGTGGCCATATGTCAATACTTTCCCAGATATAGCCGGAATATGACAGTCATAAGCAGTGTCCGGCTGGGAAAGCCACGCCGAAAGTTTAGATAAGGAGCTATTCTTTAAAATAGGTCAAAAACTTCAGTGGTTTTGTTTTTTGTGGTTTTTTGTGGTTTTTGCAAACAAACAAAAAAGCTCAGCAACTTTGGTCAAACAGCAACAGAAGAGTTTGGACTTGATATTCTGCCTTATCACTACCCAAAGGAGTCTCAAAGCAGCTAAGATCTTCCTTTCCCTTCCTCCCCCACAACAAACACACTGTGAGGTGAGTGGGGCTGAGCGACTTCAAAGAAGTGTGACTGGCCCAAGGTCACTCAGCAGCTGCATGTGGAGGAGCAGGGAAGCGAACCCGGTTCCCCAGATTACAAGTCTATCGCTCTTAACCACTACACCACACTGGCTCTCAGCAACTTTTGTGTCCGGATTTTCACTTTTTGAAATATGGCAACCCTAGCTCTGGATGGAAAGCAGGACTCTACCCTAGCCAACAGCCAGTGTTGCAGGAAGCGGCGCCAGGAGTGGGGCACGGCTTGGTCACCCAGGCCCTGATGGTGCCCCCATTTCTGGGAACAGACCCTCTTCCAACACAGTGACCGCCTTCACTCAGGAGTCTTGTGAGGCAGGAGAGTCCTGTGAGTAAGCAAGCCTTGCCCGTTGGGACAGCCCTATTGCTTCCGCCCAGTTCTGAACTGCTTGTCCAGATCTTGGACTCTCTGTAAACTGGAACCACTGCTTGCAGCCCAACTGGACTTGCCTTTCCTGTCGCTCAGGTGTGAGTCGCTGCCTGTTGCCAAGGCTTTTCATCTACTCTGCCTCAATGAAGGCCTCTTCCTCACTCTCAAGTCATCAGGGTCTGAGTGGGAATCAGGACAGAAGCTGCCTTGTAGCAAATCAGAACACCGGTCCATCTAGCTGTCAGGTGTGGGATCTCAACCAGCCCTACTTGGCGATGCCGGGATTTGAACCAGGGACCATCAGTGTGCAAGACGATTCTCCCCCATTGAGCTACAGTCATACCTCGGGTTACAGACGCTTCAGGTTGCGTTTTTTTGGGTTATGGACCCGTCGAAACCCGGAAGTACTGGAACAGGTTACTTCCAGGTTTCAGCGGTCATGCATGCGCAGAAGTGTCAAATCGCAACCCGCGCATGCACAGACGTGTCGCTGCGGGTTGCGAACGCTGCGGGTTGCGAACGTGCATCCCACACGGATCACGTTTGCAACCTGAGGGTCCACTGTATTTGGCTAAGCCCCAAACCTAGGATACCTGGAAAGCCTTTATTGATAGACAGGTCCACATGGGTTTTTGATGTCTTCATTGCTGTGCTTGAAAGAGCAGCTTGACTAGTTAATGTTTCATGCAGATCAAACTGCTGTTAAAGGCAAAGGAGCAGGCTAAGCAAGGTTCTTCTGATCAGTTTGGCTTTGGATTTCTGGATTTTCTTGGCGTCCTCGTTTTGGGCATGGGAGGAGAAGCACTGCACGACACTGGTTTCCTACGAGCTGAATTTGAGCCCAAACTGGGGAAGGAGCAAAAGCCCCAGAAGTTGTGGGTCCTGCGAGATCGAGCCCCCGCTGGCACTACCAACCCAACAAGCTGTCAACATACCTTGCAAAAGTTAGGGACTTTCCGCCAAACTCATCATTCATTCACGGGATGACTTTGCGCCTCAGTGAAGTGAGGGAGCCTAAAAGGGCGGAGGAAATGGGTTCATTAAGTATGTCCACATCCTGCCCTTCCTCCAGTGATAAAGAAACACAGAGATTGTCCTATTTTAGCCTCACAACAATTCTGCTAGGTAGGATAGGGCGAGTGGCTCAAGGCGGCCAAGGGAGCTTAGTGCTCCAGCGGAAATTCAAACCCTGGAACATTTATAGAACATTTCCCCTCCCACCCGATAAATCTTGGGAACTGTGGTTTGTTGTGCTGGGGGGTCCTGGTTCTGTAAATGGTACTGTTTTAAATGTGCATTTTACATTTGACTTCACTTAGCAATGATTTCTTTCGGAATGTTTAAGATTTTTTTTTTGTTAACTTTCTTTGTGTTAAATACGTATTCTGTAGTTGACCTCCTTTGTAATGTTTCATTTTGAAATCTTTAAGATAATATTTTAGTTTCCTGTTAATTACGTCGCTTTGACTGTATACTTTATATTTGACTTTCTTTGGAAATGTTTGATTCTGGATTGTTTAAATGTGCTGTAAAGCGCTTTGAGATTTTTCTTAAAAATATAAAGCGGTATTGAAATGAAATGAATAATAATAATAATACAGTTTCCCAGGCTTCTTTGGGGTGTACATGTTTGCTTTAAAGGTATGGTGCATTCCTGTCAACTGCTTTGGAAAAAACTGGGACGTCCCGTTTCTTCCTGAGAGAGAACAGTGGCCACTTTGGGAGCCTCGTGGTTGTGCAATTTCAGGCTGAAAACTCACCCCGAAAAAGTGCTTTACCCATCTCACACAGGCCATGTGACTTGTGCAGGATTTCAGACCCGAAAGATGGTGTCCCGGATTTGTGCCATGTCGGAAGGTATGATGGTGTGTGAGCCTGTCTGTGTGAGAGTGTGGGATGGCCAATGATGATTGTGGCATATGGGCCAAAACAAAACGCTTTGCCACTGGTCCTTATTCCCATCTCTAGGGACTTAAGAAGAACCCCACTGGGTCAGAGCAAAGGTCTGTTTGGTCCAGCACCCTTTCCTCACAGCAGCCCACCAGATGCCTCTGAGAAGCCTACAAGCTGGACTTTCATTCCCCAGTGGCTGGTTTTCAGAGACCTGATGCCACCATGACCGGCAGCCCTCGAGAAAGAGCCTTATCCTCATTTCTGAAGCTGCGTATCCTAGCGGTTTGTGTGCCACTCACAGAATAGCCCGGAGAAGACGGGCATCAGGGCGTCTGCCCAGGCGAGCGATCCAAGCAAGGTCCCAGCGACGACGGCTGCGCTGTAGGTCAAAGAGGCAGAGGCACGACCTTTTTGGGAGCCATGATCTTTTTGGGGGTCATGACCTGAAAGAGGGGAAAAAGGATTGGGAATGAAAGCATTGATCCAGAATCCGGCTCCAGACAGCTGCCCTGTTGCGATCCGGAGGTGCGTTCCAACACCCACGCAACGAGGTCTTTCCAACTGTTAAATAAACCTTAAATAAACAGCTTAGGTAGTGATTCAATCTGCGTAAATTAAATGTATCCAAAACTCCCCACCGCCTGGCCGTACAGGGTAAGCTGGCAACTTTATTTTGAAGAGGTCAAAGCATCCCTGAACAGGTGCGCATAGGATGGCACTGATTTGCACATGGCTGAAACAATAGTTTAAAGTCCCAAGATGGTGGAATGTTTTTTAGACCAGGCGTTCTCTCCAGTGTGAAAGAATGAGGCAGGGATCCCTCTCCCAACCTAGGGTTTGCAGTCCTCCCTAATAATAATAATAATAATAATAATAATAATAATAATAATAATAATTTATACCTCACCCATCTGGCAGGGTACTTTATAGTACTTAATCTAAGTACTTCTTAGATCAAGGCCCTGTCTGTACTATGCAGTGGTACCTTGGTTCTCGAACTTAATCCGTTTAAAGTGGGTGTCCGGTTTAAAGTGGGTGTCCGTTCGACTCCCAAAACCGTTCGAAAACCGAGGCGCGGCTTCCGATTGGCTGTAAGAGCTTCCTGCACTCAAGCACAAGCTGCGTTGGACATTCGGCTTCTGAAAGACGTTTGTGGACCGGAACACTTACTTCTCGGTTTGTGGCGTTTGGGAGCCGATTTGTTCGGCATCTAAGCCGTTCGGGAGCCAAGGTTTCACTGTATGTTGAAAGGAGTGCCATACCACTTTAAACAGCCATGACTTCCCTGCAAAGAATCCTGGGAAATGTAGTCTGCTGAAAAAGTTGCTGGGGGCTGTTAGGAAGCTCCAATTCCCCTCACAGAGCTAACAGTTCTCCACCCCCTTGCAATATTGTATATTTTTATGTGGTTGCCGCCTAGTGGCCAAAAGGCAAACTGCTCTTTTGAGAAACAGTTGGAGCTGAGTTCTTGGGAGCTGGTCCAAAATGGATGCTGGACTACAAACTGTGTAACAGAAACCAATAAATAAGACCACATATTGGGCACCCGCTGGTATAGTATACATATATTATACCTCTTCCCAGGGAATTCTGGGAATTGTGGTTCTGTGAGGGGAAGGGGGCAGGTGTCTCCTAACAACTCTTAGCCACCATAGCAAATTACACTTCCCAGAATCCTTTGGGGGGAAGCCATGACGGTTTAAAGTGGCATCAAAGTGCTTTAAATACGTGGTGTGGACAGGACCTAAAAGAGAGGAGGACTAGTTGACCAGTTTATGGTCAGGACCTGCCTTCTGCTACTCTTGCATGGCCTTCTCCAGAGACCAGACTCTCTGCATCTCCAGAGCACAGCAGCTCAGCACCTGCTCAAGATGCTCAGGACAGCAGCATGGTGTGAGCAACCCGCCAAGTTTGCGTTTCTTTCATTGGGATGCTGGATAGAAATTAAGACCTGCAACCAATCTCATTGCTTTCCACCACTCTTTGGAAAAGTGCAACAGTGGTGTCAGAAGTTAAACCGCAGCAGGAGAGAAAGCGCTAGAAGGGACTCCGCTTGGCCAAGGAAATGTTTTGCCCCTGGAATGCAAATGTTAAGTTTGGCGCCCCCCCCCCCCAGTGCTAGCAGTGGGGTTCCAATGTCTAATCGATGGAGTGGTTTGATGATACTAAAAACGCTTTTAAGGGGCCCCAAAGGGAAGAAGTCATTGTTTATTTAAGCAGGTGGCTGCCGTACGGTGTAGAGCTTTGGAGAGGAAGGATACTTGCCAGATTGTCGGAGGACGTCAAGATAGACCTGTCCCTTGTGCACCTGAACGTCTCCTATTTCAGGTTCCTGGTGCCCTGGTTGTTGTTGCTGGTCCCAAAGAGATTCGATCTTCACCGTGTAGTTGCCGGTGTCAGAAACATCAAGCTGCCTGATGTGCAAGGTGCAATCCTGCCTCAAAGTCGTTCTGTCTTGGGACAAGCTTTCCTGGTCTGTGTCCTCTGGGTCGTATTCGAGAACTTTTTCTTTCCCGCCCCTGGGGTGTATGACCCACTTGCAAAAGCTTAATTGCTTTGGGGCATTTTGTGGGGTCAGGGTGAGGTCCTGACCTTGAACAGGACGTTGTGGGTTGAGGTTTATGGACATGAGGCCTGTAAAAATAGAATTTGTGAGGATTTCAGATGGCTCAGGATGAGAGTTGAATATACCGTATTGGCCTGAATATACGCCTCACATTTCTCCCCAAATTCCAACTGTGAAAAGTTAAAGCATGGCTTAAATTTGAGACCTTACAAAAATGGGCTTTTACGATATCACTGTAGGATTTTCTTGTACATTTGCCATTTACCGGTGTGAGTGCCTGTGGAATTTTAAGGGAGCGGCTTATATTCGGGTATTGTCTCCCCCCCCCCTTTGAATTTTAAAGGTGCGGCTTATATTCCGGCCAATACGGTATATATATATTTGGAAAGCAGGTTGCCAACTTATTTCACAGCTTGCACTCCTGTGCACCAATCAGCGGCCGGACCCACAGACTTTGCCAAATGTTTATCACTGTGCTTCTGCAAACCAAGATTGTGCAGCCTATCTCCTTTCCTTTCCTTTCCGGTCAACTAGCAACTTTATGTGGAAGGGGCCAAACTACCCTTAAATAACTTTGCTCCTCCCCCCTGCTGGATTGCCACTTTTTTCATAGTCCCTGCTCCTACGCCTTTTGGACAGTAGCTTTGAAATGAGCGGCTGAAGCTTTTATCAGCATGGGCAAAAATCCAGACAGAGGTGTGTTTTTTCCTGACATTCAAATCTCAGATAGGTCTGGGAAACCCTGGACATATGGCAGCCCTAGGCAAGTACTGGGGAAAATCTTCCAACAACATTCTACCCCCCCCCCCGAAGGATACAGGAGTTGGTTTAAAAGGCAGAAAATTCCCACTTTCTTTTCTGACCCTACAATTTTAAATTTATTTAGAACCAAAACTTCCAGAAAAGGATGGTGAATTGATAGGAGTGTGCTGAGATCAAATTAGGGCTTGCCAGCTGACCAGAAAATCTGCCTGATGTTGTGCCATGGGCACACACACTTATTTATTGATACTCATCCATAGATATACAAAAATACATACACATTGTAAAGTAGCTTTTTTTAATAATATGCTAAGATAAAACAGCTACTTAGTCTAAAAAAGAACAAAGCCTGAAAGGAGAAAACACAAGACAAGGAGAGACCTACAGAAAGAGAAAGCGAGAGAGAAGAGAAAGAAAGAACAGAAAATAAAATAGAAGATAGTAAAATGACTTTTGGCTCTCTGTCCTGCAGCTACACATGACATTCGTTCCTTAAACCACAACCATTCTGTCTTCTATAAAGTAGTGTTTTTAAAATATCCAAATCCCGATAGTACACGTTCATTTCCTCTATCCTGCAAAAAGTCCATAAGAAATTTCCAATCCTTAACCAGTGCCAGCAATGTTTTTTCTCCAATTAAACATGTTGGCTTTGCCATCTCAGCCAGCTCCAGTAATTTTATCAGCCGTTCTTCTAGAGTGGGTCTCTTGTGCCCTTGATATATAGGAGGCCTGTCTGCAGAGACTGCCAAAGCCAAGCCTTTCATGGTGTGGAAATAATAATAATAATAATAATAATAATAATAATAATAATAATAATAATAATAATAATAATAATAATAATAATAATTATATCCCACCCATCTGGCTGGGTTTCCTCAGCCACTCTGGGCGGCTTCCAACAGAACACTAAAATACAATAACCTATTAAACATTAAAAGCTTCCCTAAACAAAGGGCCGTTGCAGTCGGCGGCAGCAAGAACATTTGCAGCAGCAAGCAGCAATCCAAGGAGTTGGGGGGAACCTCCGGCCCTCCACAACTCTCTCGATGGCCCCTGGAATCCTCCCCAGGCCAAGCCTTTCATGGCCACTTGTGCTCCAGACCCTCCCTGAGGGCATTTGCCTGGCGGGACTGGGCCCCCCCGAACTTCAACAATGCCTCTTGCTTGCCTGGCGCCAGGATAGGGAGTTGTTTGTGTGTGGAGACTAACCTCCTGTGCAAAGGAAATCTGAGCATTCTATATTAATGGCTAGAAATTGGAAGGGGGGGCAGGACACCAGCAAAGGAAGAATGGCAAGATAAATTGCATTTGGAATTAGCAAGAATGACAGTTAGGAACCAGCCAAACCAAAATGTCAAAAAAGAAAAAAAGTAAAAGTAAAAAGGAGTGGGAACGTGTAAAAGATTATCTAGGGAAACATTGTTCTCAGATAAAACCCTTGATATGTTCCGACTAAATTTTGCAACGTGAAGGTCAGATAGATGAGATATATTACCTATTAGAAAGGCAGTAAGGAAAAACAAGGGACGCGGGTGGCGCTGTGGGTTAAACCACAGAGCCTAGGGCTTGCCGATCAGAAGGTTGGCGGTTCGAATCTCCGCGACGGGGTGAGCTCCCGTTGCTCGGTCCCTGCTCCTGCCAACCTAGCAGTTCGAAAGCACGTCAAAGTGCAAGTAGATAAATAGGTACGGCTCCGGCGGGAAGGTAAACGGCGTTTCCGTGCGCCGCTCTGGTTTGCCAGAAGCGGCTTAGTCATGCTGGCCACATGACCTGGAAGCTGTACGCCAGCTCCGTCGGCCAATAAAGCGAGATGAGCGCCACAACCCCAGAGTCGGTCACAACTGGACCTAATGGTCAGGGGTCCCTTTACCCTTCACCTTAAGGAAAAACAGCACAGCTGAAAAGAGAACGAAGACAGAAAAAGCCGCACTGAGGTGGTGGGAAGAAATATTGTGTAGAAATGTTGTTATTGTTTGGTTTTTATATGTGTGCAATATATGTTAAAAAGTGAATGGAATATGTAGATGAATTACCAATTTAAAACTCAATAAAAAGCAATTTAAAAAGAAGAAGAAGGAAAAACTTAACGTTCTCCACCCTGCTCACTTTTGCCTCTGGTGCAACGCTAAGAAAAAAGGATGGCCCTTTCCCCATTACATTGTAGTTAAAGAAACAGGAGCCTTTCTTTGAAAAAGGTGGCGACCGAGCGGCTTGGTACTTACTTGAGATTTGCAAATAATAAGAGTCTGAGAGGTTTCTCCCTACAAATTGTTGCCCTTGGCCTGTTTGCTGGTCTGGGCCGAGCTGAATCACCACGGTGTAGTTCGCCGCATCGGACTGCGTCAACCTCGCGATATACAAGGAGCACCCGTCTCTCAACGTCTCCCGTCCGGTGTGTCCGGGGCCTTTTTCTGGCTGCCTCTGCCCAAATTGCGTGAAGATGTTCTCCGCTCTCCCTGAGTGGCTTTGCCGGAACCACTGGCACTGCGCAAACTGCCGGGGGGCGTTCCTCAGAGACAGCTTGACATCCTTGCCCAGAAAAGGCTCAATTGGCTCAGGGGTCAAAGACAACTGGGTTTGAAATTGTGCTGGCACCAGCTGCAACACGCAGCTTAGGAGGAAGCCTAAGAAAAGGGGATGAAAAATGGACTAAGACGACTTCTACAGAGCAGTGGTCTAACACACATAATAACATACCCTCCAACATTTCTCCGATGAAAATAGGGGCATCTTATTCCTTAACACTCCTGCCCACCTAGCAGTTCAAAAGCACATCAAAGTGCAAGTAGATAAATAGGTACCGCTCTGGCGGGAAGGTAGACGGCGTTTCCGTGCGCTGCTCTGGTTTCGCCAGAAGCGGCTTAGTCATGCTGGCCACATGACCTGGGAAAACCGTTTGTGGACAAACGCCAGCTCCCTCGGCCTGTAAAGCGAGACGAGTGCCGCAACCTCAGAGTCGGTCACGACTGGACCTAATGGTCAGGGGTCCCTTTACTTTTACCTTTATTCCTTAACAACAACAACAGTTTTATTATTCTTGCCCCTGCCCATCTGACCGGGTTGCCCCAGCCACTCTGGGTGGCTTCCAACGTATATAAAAACAACATGAAACATTTTTTTAAAAAACTTCCCTATACTGGTCTGCCTCCAGATGTTTTCTAAAGTTTGCATAGTTACTTATCTCCTTGGCTCGGGGGGGGGGGTCGGATAACTCCATACCCTCCAACATTTCTCTGATGGAAATAGGGATGCCCTACTGTACACTCCGATATTTATCAGGTGGAAATAGGGACATCCTAAGACTCTTGAGAGTCCCATGGACTGCAAGAAGATCAAACCTCTCCGTTCTTAAAGAAATCAGTCCTGAGTGTTCACTGGAAGGACAGATCCTGAAGCTGAGGCTCCAAGACTTTGGCCACCTCATGAGAAGAGAAGACTCCCTTAAAATGACCCTGATGCTGGGAAAGATGGAGGGCACAAGGAGAAGGGGACGACAGAGGACGAGATGGTTGGATAGTGTTCTCGAAGCTACCAGCATGAGTTTGACCAAACTGCAGGAGGCAGTGGAAGACAGGAGTGCCTGGAGTGCTCTGGTCCATGGTTTCACAAAGAGTCGGACATGATGAAACAACAGCAAAGGAAAAATGGGGCATTCCAGGATCAATTCAGAAACTGGGACAGCTTTGGTAAATCTGGGGCCGTCGCTGGAAAAGAGAGGCACTTGGAGAGTCTGCCATAAAGGACAAAGGAAGCTGGGTGTTTCTGTGCTTCAGGGTGTGGCAGAAAATGGTACCTTGAAGGGGAAAAGAGGAAGTTTGCTCTTCTGAACTGAAGATATTGGGCCAGCCTGCCCATGAGAAGGAGAAAGGCGGTCAGCTCAGGAGGCAGATTTGGGTCCAAGGAGCACACTGCCTACTGCCATGGCATGCCTCTGCCACACTAGGAGTGTGCCCTGCTGCTGAGGGCACCCCCTGCCACCTCCCCCATCATGGTGCAATCCCACCACTTGCCTCCCCCCGCCACCACAACCTCAGTGGGCGCACCCTAAAATCATAGATTTGGAAGGGATTCTGAGGGTCTCTATTTCAAGCCCCCGCAATGCAGTTTTCTCAGTAAAAACAAGCTGTTCTGCTGCGGCGGCTGCTTTGCTGCCACCTCCTCAGCTGCAGGTGTGCCTGCTCCAAGGAGGAGGCAGGTTGTGATCTGGGGGCAGCAGGTTCCCCTCCCCCAGTCTCAAGTGGCAAAATGTCCCCTCCTGGCCCCGCGCCTTGTGCAACCAGGCTGTCGATCCACCTAACTGGGGCGCCACAATTTAAGAAGGATATTGGCAAGCTGGAACATGTGCAGAGGAGAGTGACCGAGAAGATCAAGGGTCTGGAAACCAAAGCCTTATGAGGAACAGTCGAAGGAGCTGGGTTAAGAGGAGATATGAGAACCGTCTTCAAATATCTCAAGGGCTGCTGCCACGTTGGAAGATGGAGCGAGCTTGTTTTCTCCGGCTCTGGAGGGTAGGACTCGAACCCAGGGCTTCAAGTTACAAGAAAGGAGATTGCGACTAAACATCAGGAAGAACTTTCTGGCCGTAAGGGAGTTCCACCAACAGTGGAACAGACTCCCATTAGAGGTGGTGGACTCTCCTTCCTTGGAGGTTTTTAAACAGAGGTTGGGTGGCCATCTGCCAGGGAAACTTTTGCTGGGATTCCTGCATCGCAGGTGGTTGGACTAGATGACCACAGGGGTCCCTTCCAACTCTACAATTCTGTGATTCTGTGACTCTTTTGCCTGCACTGAACGGCAGCGGCTCTCCAGGGTTTCAAAGAATGGACAATCCTAGCCTGACCTGGAGAGCCAGGAATTGAACCTGCAGCCTTTTGAGTGCAAGAAAGACGCTCTGCTGCTGCCCTTTCCTCAGCTTACCTGCCAGAAACATGACCTTCCGTGCTCCCTGTCGGCTGTTGGGGAGACCCATCACCCTTTTCGCCTGCAAAACTTCAAACACTTCCAGGAATCAGGACGGACGGACGGACGGACAGGCAGAGCCTCTTCTCTGGACAAAGTCTGGGTCCCTCTGTTCCACGTCCCTCTGCCTGCGACACTCGCTTCCTCCCCTCTGCCTGTTTCTCCTTTTGTCCTGCAGAAAAAAAGGAAGGAAACGGGTACCGTAACACAAGGTCGACACATCCCTGCCTTCTTTGGTGCGTTTATTTTGCCGTTTCTGAGTTACACCATCTCAAGGTGACTAAGGCTGAGTCCTGGCAGTTTAGCCCTGTAGTGCAACTCCAGAGGTGTGGGGGAAAGAGGGTCACTGGGTTCTTGTGGGGCTGGCGGGGGAGATCAGCTGCTGCCCCTTCCATGCACAGAAGGGATTATTTATCAGTAGAGTGTCCTCAATGTACATTGTTAGCCAGGCAACACAGACAGGTCTCTGCTCTCAAAGCGCTTACAGTCTGCTATAGTGACGCAACAACACAGGGAGGGAAGGAGGGAGGGAGGGAG
The DNA here is from genome assembly GCF_964188305.1 of Podarcis bocagei. Taxonomy (NCBI): domain Eukaryota; kingdom Metazoa; phylum Chordata; class Lepidosauria; order Squamata; family Lacertidae; genus Podarcis; species Podarcis bocagei. Next base: position 10,876,164 of record NC_138132.1, read on the forward strand.
GGAGGGAGGGAAGGAGAACAGGCAACTACCATGCTTTAGTCTTGGCTGCAATCCTAACCGCACTTACCCAGGAGTAAGGCCCACTGAATTCAGTAGGACTTACTTCTGAGTAGGCACAGTTAGGAAACATGGCACAGTTCATAAGGATGGAAAGGCCTGTCAGTTTTAGGCCTCTCAGTGTCTCATGTTTCCACTCTTAAATTCAGTTCTTACATTCAGAGGGGGAGATTTTCAGCCCCGAGGGCCACATTATTTGCTTCGAAACCTTCTGGGGGCCACATGCCAGGGCAGGCAGGGCCAGAGGCAAACAATTCATACAAATATTACCTTTGCGCAGTAGGCTGCTTTGCGCCTCATCTTCAGGAGAAAAGGCTCAGGAGTGAAAGCTACGCAAATGTGGAGTGGAGTCTCTAAGACGGTTGGATGGCACCTTGTACGCCTCCTTCCGGCAGCTCCTGCTGCCAAGCTGGTGTCAAATGTATTGTTCTGTCTTCCTTTGGACCACATCAGTGAGGCTGAGAGGGGGGTCTTGTCCTCTGGACAGCTCAGGACCTCCCAACACACGGCTCACGCTCGCCCCCCAGGGAGTTCAGTCTAGTGCTGCAAATGCAGCCAAAATGACGCTGTATGCAGCAGTTATGAGTCTCCACAGCCACAGCAGGTGCTGTGATTCTCCAGCACTTTGATTTCACCTCCAGAAGTGCACTCCATTGTCTCTCGAGGCAGACGGATGCCCAAAGCCGCAAAACAGCAGGCTAATTCGATGCACGCCTTTCTTCAGCACCCAAACATTCAAGAGGCATTATCGGATTTCAAGGACGCATTCCCACTCAAGGGGTGTAAGGAGGGGTCTTGCGCGTGGAGCATCCCAGGGGCCAGGAATAAAGCCCCAAAGGGCTGCATTTGTCCCCGAGGCTGAAGTTCCTCAGTCTACCAGATGCCATGGCGGAATCTGGCTGGTGGAAGAGGCGCCTGGTAAGAAGACGGGGAGCAGGAATGGGCAGCTACCTTGAGGGCCAGCTTAAGTGTAGGACTAGGACCTGGCGGACCACAGTTCAAATCCCCACTCGGCCATCAATGAACTGTGACCTCGGGCCAGTCACTGTCCCTCTCAGCCTAATCTACCTCACGGGGTTGTTTGGGGGGATTTGTTGAGGAGCAGGAGAACCACGTGTGTCACCTTGGTAGGAAAGTGAGTATAAAAGCAAGAAGTTTGACATGATGCAAAATCGTCCAGGGCTTTGGCAACAGGGGTAAAGGGAAGGTAAACAGATGGAGGCCTCCTCCTTCAGCAGCCAAGCATCCTCAAAAGGGGTGGCAGATTGGCCAGATCGATTTGTATGCTGTTGGGAGGTTGTCGTCGTCTTGTTGAGCTGTATATGAAACAAAGGGGAGCCACAGTGGGGTGAAGGTGTCCTCTTTTGTTTGTTCCTGTGTTCATTTCAATTTTTATTTTATTTTTTGGTTAGCTTTTCTTGTAGGGTTGTTTCCCACACAGTTTGGTACCAGCGGTCCATGTTCACTCCTGACAGCTCCCTCCAGAGTCCAGCTGAAAAATACTCGGAGTCGAGAGTGGATTCAATGCTCTTTATTCAGCTCATAGTGGTGAGGAGGAATGAAAGTTCACCCAAAGTATATGCTTTAGATACATTATTTACACAATGGGCTGCACATGATTGGCTAATTCCGGGATTCTCCTGTAGGCCAATCAGGTTGTGGATTCACTTCCATCTGGAGCTGTATTGGCTGGCTCCTGTGGACCAATCAGACTGCTGCATTCTGAATCCTATTCTTCTAGGACCAATCAGACTGCTGCACTTTGGATCCTATTCAACTCCATACATAACACCAGTTTTGACACTCTTAAGCAAAACCCAATGTAGTCAACTAAATACAACCAACCAAGCTCTGGGCTCTCCAACCTCTCACCGCCAATGGAAACAAACAAACAAACAGACAGACAGACAGACAGACAGACAGACAGACAGATGAATGAAGAACCTGCCCTCACAACTCTGAAACCAAACTCTGCTATCTTCTTCTTCTTTGGTTGTTTATTTTTGTTTTTCATAATTGTGATTGATGTGATCAAAAGGGTGCATGTGAGGCTGAACATCTGGCTTACCATCATGTTGGGAGTGGTTTTTCAGGCTAGGAAAGCCTTACCTGGAGAGGCCAGGTATTGAAATTGGGACCTCCAGCATGCAGAGAAGGGGCTCTGCCACTGAACTATGGCCCTTCCCTGGCTCTCTATAGGTGTACAAGGTCCACCCCCTCCTTACCTGTCTCCCACCACCCTCTGCCACTAAGAAGTGCAACCTCTGTTTCCTGTCGCTTGCCTGCCCGTTGCAAAACAGCAGCATCGGTTCCATGATGCAACGCGTGGCTCTTGCTAGCTTCCTGGCAAGAATTAGGAAAGAAAGTTACGAAGTCCGTTTCCCTGCTGTCACCACCGCCTGACAGCAGCCGTTCAGACTGGAGCAATGCAGCAACCGAACTGACGAAAGTCACAAAAACAGACAAACTCCGATGGAGAGACGGGAGAAGTGAACGCTGCCAACTAGTGGCCATGCTGGGGTGTGCAGCTTGTTGTGGTATCCTTGCAAGTCTTCAAGCAGGTGGTTGAAACCTGTGGCCACTGGTCTGCTATTTGGATTCCAGTTCCCACCAGCCACAGCCAGCATGATGGGAATTGTGTGGTGAGTTCCCACGTCCCCCCAATGAAATAAAGACACAGGACACAAGAATTCAGGGTAATGGGTCAAATCAGGCCAAAACTTTATTGATTACAGGAATTGAGCGGTATTGGCTTAGGCATTGGTCCTAACAACTAACCGGCTTCAAGGCCGGTAAGGGTTAACCACCAGTGGGAGGAGTCCTGCTGAGGCACGTCAACTAGGACCTCCCCCCCCGGCGTCACCTCATGGGGGCGTGCCCTGGGCCCACACCTCCTTAGGCTTAGGACAAGGCCACCCCCCCCCCCGGAATCCTTTACTGGACTACCCTTTGTTTGGGGGAAGGTGATGGCGCTCCTTCCCCCCTTCATCTGCAAAACAATAAATCAGTACCCCCACCAATGCCTAACCACCAATACCGAGGAGTTGTGACGGTTTGCTACGAGGTAGGCGAAAACCAAATGGATGGTGCTAATCTGCCATTTGGGAAAATTCCTACCAGGCCCCTCAATGGCGACCAACCAAGGTCCATAGCAAGGTCAAAGAACCTACCTAAGGGTGGGAAGGGAGGGAAAACCGGGTCAGCTGCAGCGAGGGAAAGAGGAGGAGCGTCGGCTGCGGCAGACCTAAATAGCTGAGGCCACGCCCCTGGAGCCAACCGATTGGCTAGCCCGGGGTATGACGCAGCCGAGGATTCCCTCTGTTATCGCATGGGCTGGAGCCAGCCCCGCGAGTGTGGGGAAGGGGCGTGAAGCCCGCAACCCCACCTCCTCCTTATATCGGAAGTGGCTTTGTAGTCCAGCAATATCCAGAGGGCCACAGGCTCCCCATCTCTGCTTTGAACAATTGCATAGTTTATATCATTGTTAGGTGGTCACCTTTACAATGGCCCTGCTAATGGTTTTTAACAGAGCAGGAAATGATTTGGGAGAGGCAGCACTTCCCATGGTGTACAGACATATTTTATTTCACTCCCATTGTCTCCAGAAAAACAGGTGCTGCCAGGTTTTGTAGTACATGCAGGCCTCCCGCTGTCCAAATGCTCGTTAAACGAAAATTTGCTTGTTGAAATATGAGGCATTCGTATCTAAACTTTGCTATACACAGTGCAGATTCAGATATACCAACAGCCAGACCTGCATGTGTTACTGTAAACAAATAAGCAGCCTTCATCTGGAAATATAGAAGCATAGAATCGCAGAACTGCAAGGGACCCTGAGGATTATCTAGTTGAACCACCTGCAATGCGGGAATATGCAGCTGTCTCACCCTGGGATCGAACCTGAAACCTTGGTGTTATCAGCACAAATTGAGCTATCCAGTTGCCCAAGCACTACTGCTGGGAGGGAGGGGGAGTGATCAGACAAAGAACAGAGTATATTTCCCCTTCCTTGTTTGGCTTTTGCAAGGTTTCAGAGGGTTTTCCTGTCTGCCCCCTCCCCCCCCCACCATCATTTTTGGTTCAAAATTCTGTGGTTGGGAACACATCAGAAGTTTCTCCATAGGAATCAATAGAAATCATTGACTTGTTATGCAAACACTCACCTAAAAAAACGATTCCCTGACAATGCGTTGTGTTCAGGCAGCAGAACCTGCATGTAGCTCAAAATCCTATCTAACCTGTTTACCGGAGGCAGAGGTGGGATATGTGTTTGTGACCCAATTTAAAGAATTTTCAGGCATGTTCTTGGCCAGGGTGGGGGTGGGGATATCTATTGCCTTTCTGCAACCTTAAGTGTTCAGCATGCATTCCATACCCCTCTTCAACATCAGCTTCGTTGGACTGGTCATGTTGTGCGGATGCCTGATGATCGTCTTCCAAAGCAACTACTCTATTCCAAACTTAAAAATGGAAAGCATAATGCTGGTGGTCAACAAAAGAGGCTTAAAGACTGTCTCAAGGCATATATTTAAAAATGTAGTATAAACACTGACAACTGGGAAACACTGGCCTGCGAGCGCTCCAATTGGAGAACAGCGTTTACCAAAGGCGTCATGGGCTTTGAAGACACTCAAACTCAGGGTGCGAGGGAGAAATGTGTTAGGAGGAAGGCATGCTTGGCAAATGCACACTGTGATCAACTCCCACCCGGAAACCAATGTCCCCACTGTGGAAGGACGTGTGGATCCAGAATTGGTCTCCACAGTCACTTATGGACTCTGTTAAAACCATGTTTATGGAAGACAATCTTACTAGCCAAAGAAGAAGAAGAAATCTCATTCAGAGGAGGATGTATCTTAATCCAATGCAAACAAACAAGTTGTATAATCCAGAATTACGTAAGTTTATTACATTGCAAACACAATACAACGAGAAGAAGCCAGCTACCAAACACTTGGCCAGCTGCTTCAAGACAGTCTCAGTTCTCGGTCTCTGTGGCCTCTTTGTTCAGCCTCCTCTTCCACATCTTTTCTTATGTTCCCGTTTCGATGCACCATCTGCTTTGTTGCCCTTCTTTAGTCCTCAGTTCAGGTGCCAGCTGGCCAGAAGAAAAATGCAGGGAGGAAGGTCAAATTTGTTAACCTCAGCTTGAGCAGCAAAAAAGGCAGGGCGTGATGCTTCTTATCTTGTGCATGTAAGCATTACCACCTGCTAGCATTCGCAAAGGAAGGTGTGGTTGCGGGCACAGGAGTATGAGCTTGCCCCAAAGTTGTCTTTGGCGATCACTCGTAGCCAAGTAAGATTGTCTTCCATAAACACGGTTTTAACAGTGAGTCCGTAAGTGACTGTTGGAGGCCAATTCTGGATCCACACATCCTTCCACAGTGGGGACATTGGTTTCCGGGAGGGAGTTGATCACGGTGTGGATTTGCCAAGTGTGCCTTCCTCTTAGCACGTTTCTCCCTTGTGTCCTAAGTTCGAGTGTCTTCAAAGCCCATGACACCTTTGGTAAAGGCTGTTATCCAATTGGAGCGCTCACAGGCCAGTGTTTCCCAGTTGTCAGTGTTTATACTACATTTTTAAATATTTAACTTGAGACAGTCTTTAAACCTCTTTTGTTGACCACCAGCATTATGCTTTCCATTTTTAAGTTTGGAATAGAGTAGTTGCTTTGGAAGACGATCATCAGGCATCCACACAACATGACCAGTCCAACCAAGTTGATGTTGAAGAATCAATGCTTCGACACTGGTGATCTTTGCTTCTTCCAGTACACTGGTATTAGTTCGCCTGTCTTCCCAAGTGATGTGTAAAAATTTTCAGAGACACTGTTGATGGAATCTTTTGAGGAGTTGGAGATGGTGTTTATAAGTGGTCCATGTTTCACAAGCATACAGCAAGGTTGGTAGCACAATAGCTTTGTAAACAAGCATTTTGGTTTCCCTGCGAATGTCCTGGTCCTCAAACACACTGCACTTCAATCGGAAGAAAGCTGCACTCACAGAGCTCAGGCGATGCTGGATTTCGGCATCAGTGTCAGCCCTTGTGGAAAGATAACTGCCCAGGTAGGAGAAGCTTAAAGCCACAAAGTTGGCAACCCTGGTCTCTAAGCTCCTTGTCCCATAACTTCCTTAGTTTTTTCTCCCTGTCCTCCTTAGCCAGAGCTATGCCTGTCAGTATTTCACTTGGACTGTTATGGGTTCCCTGGTCCAAACGCAGCAAGGAAACAGCGCAATTCTCAGTGCTTTTTACCCAGAAGTAAATCCCATTGTATTCTGCAGGGCTCATTGCAGGGGCAGATCACCTATCTGAAAGCGCCAGGTGTCAGTTACCTGTAGGGATTGGGGGAGAAATCCGGGCCTTCTTCATTTGCACATTCTGAAACAATACAAGAACCCAGACTCAGCCATCCTATGAAATTTGCAGTTCCCTGAATTTTGCAATGCATTTCTTCAACATTATAATGTGTGCAAAAGTGCATTTGCTAGGATAACACCTGCACAAACATGTATTTATATATCAGCAAAAACAGCAAATGAGAACACATTATATAAGGGAACACTGTTTTGCAAAAATGTTATAAGGAAAAAAGCTATAAGGAACACCATTTCAGATAAAACCACAGCGGACCTTGCCACCAAACTCTGCCAATTTGTCCTTACCCACAACAACTTCAAATTCAGTGATGACCTGTTCCTTCAGATCAGCGGCACAGCAATGGGCACCCACATGGCCCCACAGTATGCCAACATCTTCATGGCAGATTTAGAACAACGTTTCCTAAACTCCTACCCACTCAAACCTCTCTTGTACCTGCGATGCATTGACGATATTTTTATCATCTGGACACATGGTCAACAGACCCTGGACACCTAGACCTAGCAAGGCAGCAGTTGAAGAAGGAGCAAAAAAGCTTTTCTTGTGTGTTTCTTTGTGGCTGATTAGCTGTGCAAAGGTCAGAGGGGGCAGGGTTTCTGTTGAGGCAGGGGATTAGCTGTGGGAGGAGCTTATCAGACCTAGCAGGGCAGCAGTTGAAGAAGGAGCAAAAAAGCTTTTCTTGTGTGTTTCTTTGTGGCTGATTAGCTGTGCAAAGGTCAGAGGGGGCAGGGTTTCTGTTGAGGCAGGGGATTAGCTGTGGGAGGAGCTTATCAGACCTAGCAGGGCAGCAGTTGAAGAAGGAGCAAAAAAGGTTTTCTTGTGTGGGGGTGTTTTAAACGGCGCGCACAGTTTAATCCATCTTTTAGATTTAGGGGAGCTAGTCTCAAATGTTTGTTGGGGGAGACCTAGGTTTTTTTTTCTTATGGGGGGAGTTATTTGTCCTGTCTTCACGCTTTTTATGATGGAGGACCGCTGTAGCCACCCCCAACGACACGTTCTCAGGATGGAGGGGGAGGGAACAGCTGCAGTCGCCTGTGGTTCCTGCGCAATGTTTGCCATCTTGCCAAAGGTTGCAGGCAGCTTTACCTGCAGCAATTGCATGTTGATTGCCCTCTTAAAAGACAAAGTCCAGCAACTGGAGGAACGTGTAGCTACGCTCCAAAGAATTAGAGAGCTGGAGCTCTTCTTGGAAGCAACAGAGCACACCGTCTCCACCAAGGAGGAGACAGGGGACTCCCCTGAGAAGGAGGCTAGTTCACCAACACAGGAGCCAGATATATGGAGAAACGTGACTCAAAGAAGTAGGAGGCCCAGGGTTCGCTCTGATTGTTTAGAAATACACAATCGCTTTGAGGTCCTCTCCCCTAGCATGGAAGACGAAGAGCAGACTCCATTTGAGGATCTCTCCCTCATTACAGTCGATCAGGTATATGAAGACGAGCAGCAAAGTCAGTCCTCAGGGAATGTGCAGGCGACCTTGGAACGGACAGCTCACGGAAGAACCCCGACCAAACCTAAGAGGAGGCGTGTAGTGGTGATAGGGGATTCCCTACTGAGGGGAACAGAAGCAGTGATCTGTGGGCCTGACAAGATGTCTCGGGAAGTGTGCTGTCTCCCCGGGGCTAAGATCCAAGATGTAACTGAACGACTGCAAGGAATCATAAAACCCACTGACGAATACCCCTTCCTCTTGGTTCATGTGGGAACCAATGACACTCCAAGCAATAGCCTCCAGAAGATCAAAAGAGACTATGAGGCTCTCGGCAGAAAATTGAAGCAACTAAATGCACAAATTGTCATCTCATCTGTCCTCTCAGTTGAACGACGTGGCCCAGGGAGAGAGGGAAAAATAGTGGAAGTGAACAGCTGGCTTCGTAAATGGTGTAAACAGGAACAGTTTGGATTCTTAGATCACGGACTGCAGTTTCTTGAAGATGGACCTGGCAAGCGATGGGCTGCACCTCACAACGGTTGGGAGAAATGTTTTTGCCAAAAATCTCAGAAACCTCATCAGGAGGGCTTTAAACTGACTAATGTGGGGGAGGGAGACAGTGCTCCTGAAGGTAGGAGTCTATCAATTGATGAAGATGATCATCCAAATGTCATAGACCAAATGGAGCAAACAGCACGCAGACCTAGTGGTGGGAGGAAAAAATCCTTAAATAAGAGACACGGGGGAATGATTAATGGACTTCATTGTCTGTACACTAATGCACAAAGCATGGGAAATAAACAAGATGAGCTTGAGCTCTTGGTACAGCAAACTAAATATGACATAATAGGCATCACTGAAACCTGGTGGGATAAGTCCCACAATTGGAATGTAATAATGGGGGGATACAATCTATTTCAGAGAAACAGACCAGACAAGAAAGGAGGAGGAGTGGCGTTATATGTCAGGGATGTGTATACCTGTGGAGAGATCCAAGATTTAGAACCTCAAAGCCAAAGTGAGAGCATTTGGGTCAAAATTAAGGGAGAGAAGAATAACAGAGATCTCATTGTGGGAGTTTACTATAGATCCCCAAGCCAAACGGAGGACATAGATGATGCCTTCCTGGAACAGATGGCCAAGCATGCAAAAGGAAGGGAGATAGTAGTAATGGGGGACTTCAATTACCCGGATATTTGTTGGATGTCAAACTCAGCCAAGAGCTTAAGGTCAAACAGATTCCTCACTGGCCTTGCAGACAACTTCATTGTCCAGAAAGTGGGAGAAGCAACAAGAGGAACATCCATTTTAGATCTGGTCCTAACCAATGTTGATGACCTGGTTAGTGGGGTAGAAGTGGAAGGATCATTAGGCACGAGTGATCATGCTCTTCTGAAGTTTACTATACAGTGGAAAGGAGCAGCCAAGCATACTAGGACTCAATTTCTTGACTTTAAGAAAGCCGACTTCATAAAACTTAGGGAAGTGCTGGGTGAGATCCCATGGACAGTAATACTAAAAGGAAAGGGAGTTCATGATAGCTGGGAGTTTGTTAAGAGGGAGATAGTAAAAGCACAATGTGAGGCAATACCAATGAGACGGAAACATGGAAGGTGCTTAAAGAAGCCAGGGTGGCTATCTAAAGAACTTTTAACTGAGTTAAGATTAAAAAAGGATGTGTACAAAAAATGGAAAAGGGGGGAAACCACCAAAGAGGAATTCAAACAAATAGCCAGCACGTGTAGACACAAAGTCAGAAAAGCTAAAGCACAGAATGAACTCAGGCTTGCTAGAGAGGTTAAAAGCAACAAAAAAGGCTTTTATGGATATGTTCGTAGCAAAAGGAAGAACAAAGAAACAGTGGGGTCACTCAGAGGAGAAGATGGTGAAATGCAAACAGGGGACACAGAAAGGGCTGAACTCCTCAATGCCTTCTTTGCCTCAGTCTTCTCCGATAAAGAAAACAATGCCCGACCTGAAGAATTTGGAGCAAATGATTCAGCAAAGGAAACACAGCCCAGAATAACTAAGGAGATAGTACAAGAATACTTGGCTAGTTTAGATGTATTCAAGTCTCCAGGGCCAGATGAACTGCATCCAAGAGTATTAAAAGAACTGGCAGATGTGATCTCAGAACCACTGGCAGTCATCTTTGAGAATTCCTGGAGAACAGGCGAAGTCCCGGCAGACTGGAGGAGGGCAAATGTTGTCCCTATTTTCAAAAAGGGGAAAAGAGAGGACCCAAATAATTATCGCCCAGTCAGTCTGACATCAATACCAGGGAAGATTCTGGAGCAGATCATTAAGCAAACAGTCTGTGAGCACCTAGAAAGGAATGCTGTGATCACCAATAGTCAGCAAGGATTTCTGAAAAATAAGTCATGTCAGACTAACCTGATCTCATTTTTTGACAGAATTACAAGCCTGGTAGATGAAGGGAACGCAGTGGATGTAGCCTACCTTGATTTCAGCAAGGCATTTGACAAGGTGCCCCATGATATTCTTGTAAAGAAGCTGGTAAAATGTGGTCTTGACTATGCTACCACTCAGTGGATTTGTAACTGGCTGACTGACCGAACCCAAAGGGTGCTCATCAATGGTTCCTCTTCATCCTGGAGAAGAGTGACTAGTGGGGTGCCACAGGGTTCTGTCTTGGGCCCGGTCTTATTCAACATCTTTATCAACGACTTGGATGATGGACTCAAGGGCATCCTGATCAAATTTGCAGATGACACCAAACTGGGAGGGGTGGCTAACACCCCAGAGGACAGGATCACACTTCAAAACGACCTTGACAAATTAGAGAACTGGGCAAAAACAAACAAGATGAATTTTAACAGGGAGAAATGTAAAGTATTATGTGGGAAAATGATTGCTTGTACATAAGAGCATGAGCAGAGTTCTTATTATTGCAGAGTGATTTTACAGCACGAGATATTGCTAAGAGCATGATGAGCACGTGAACACCTCATGCTAGACTAATGATTGGCTCACGTAGCATAACACTCTCTTTGTCTGTGGGCAAGGGCAAGGTTGCATTCCTTTGATTTGTTACTTTTGAGTACCAGGCAGAGCAAGCGCAGTGCTGGAGGAGAGAGGATGATTTATTTCTTACTGCACACAATAAACATGGCACGGCTGAAGCCAAAGCTTTTTCTTCAAGTCATCTTGGTGTGAGACTGATTTTCTTACTGATGTCGAGCTGGTTCTCGACATTTGGTGCCCCGTGTGACTACCTTCGGACTCCACGTTGTTTCTCATCGTTCAGCGCTCACCACACGTCTTTCATCCGCTATGGATCCCGGTGAGTGCTCCCTTGGTACCCCGTGTGTTTGATTCTGGACTTCGCGACGTTACGGACTTATCATAATAATAATAATAATAATAATTTATTATTTATACCCCGCCCATCTGGCTGGGCCTCCCCAGCCACTCTGGGCGGCTTCCATAAAAACCAAAAATACAATAAAATATCACACGTTAAAAACTTCCCTGAACAGGGCTGCCTTAAGATGTCTCCTGAATGTCAGATAGTTGTTTATCACTTTGACATCTGCTGGAAGGGCGTTCCACAGGGCGGGCGCCACTACCGAGAAGGCCCTCTGCCTGGTTCCCTGTAGCTTTGCTTCTCGCAATGAGGGAACCGCCAGAAGGCCCTCGGCGCTGGACCTCAGCGTCCGGGCAGAATGATGGGGGTGGAGACGCTCCTTCAGGTATACTGGACCGAGGCCGTTTAGGGCTTTAAAGGTCAGCACCAACACTTTGAATTGTGCTCGGAAACGTACTGGGAGCCAATGCAGGTCTTTCAAGACCGGTGTTATATGGTCTCGGCGGCCGCTCCCAGTCACCAGTCTAGCTGCCGCATTCTGGATTAGTTGTAGTTTCCGAGTCACCTTCAAAGGTAGCCCCACGTAGAGTGCATTGCAGTAGTCCAAGCGGGAGATAACCAGAGCATGCACCACTCTGGCGAGACAGTCCGCAGGCAGATAGGGTCTCAGCCTACGTACCAGATGGAGCTGGTAAACAGCTGCCCTGGACACAGATTTGACCTGCGCCTCCATGGACAGCTGTGAGTCCAAAATGACTCCCAGGCTGCGCACCTGGTCCTTCAGGGGCACAGTTACCCCATTCAGGACCAGGGAATCCTCCACACCTGCCCGCCTCCTGTCCCCCAAAAACAGTACTTCTGTCTTGTCAGGATTCAACCTCAATCTGTTAGCCGCCATCCATCCTCCAACCGCCTCCAGACACTCACACAGGACCTTCACCGCCTTCACTGGTTCTGATTTAAAAGAGAGGTAGAGCTGGGTATCATCCGCATACTGATGAACACCCAGCCCAAACCTCCTGATGATCTCTCCCAGCGGCCGCATGTAGATGTTAAAAAGCATGGGGGAGAGGACAGAACCCTGAGGCACCCCACAAGTGAGAGCCCAGGGGTCTGAACACTCATCCCCCACCACCACTTTCTGAACACGGCCCAGGAGGAAGGAGCGGAACCACTGTATGACAGTGCCCCCAGCTCCCAGCCCCTCAAGACGGTCCAGAAGGATGCTATGGTCGATGGTATCGAACGCCGCTGAGAGATCCAGCAGAACTAGGAAACAGCTCTCACCTTTGTCCCTAGCCCGCCGGAGATCATCAACCAGTGCGACCAAGGCAGTTTCAGTCCCATGATGAGGCCTGAATCCCGACTGGAAGGGATCCAAATGGTCCGCTTCTTCCAGGCGTGCCTGGAGTTGTTCGGCAACCGCTCGCTCAATCACCTTGCCCAGGAATGGAAGATTTGAGACTGGGCGATAGTTGGCCATCGTGGCCGCATCTAAAGATGGTTTTTTAAGAAGCGGTTTAATAACCGCCTCTTTCAGCGGGTCTGGGAAGGCTCCCTCACGGAGGGAAGCATTCACCACCCCACGAAGCCCATCGCCCAGTCCTTCCCGGCTAGCTTTTATAAGCCAGGATGGGCAAGGATCCAGGAGACAGGTGGTTGGTTTCACTCGTCCAAGCAGCCTGTCCACATCCTCGGAGGTAACAGATTGGAATTGATCCCACTCAACTTGACTAGACAGAACTCTAGCACTCTCCCGCCCCGGCCCTGCTCCCACGGTGGAGTCTACTTCTTCCCGAATTTGAGCGATTTTATCTGCAAAAAACTTTGCAAAATCATTGCAGGAGAACATGTGGCCCGTACTGGGCCCCGATGTTGCAGGTGGTTCCGCTAAATTGTGAACCACCTGAAAAAGTCTCCTGCTGCTGTTTTCTGCAGATGCAATAGAGGCGGTGAAGAAATTCTTCTTCGCCGTCGCTATCGCCACTTGGTAGGCTCGACGTTGAGCTCTAACCTGTGTCCGGTCAGATTCGGAATGAGTTATCCGCCACCGGCGCTCTAGCCGTCTCAACGATTGTTTCATTGCCCTCAGATCCGTGGAAAACCACGGGGCTGTCCGGGCTCCATGCAATCGGAGAGGGCGCTTCGGAGCCAAACAGTCAATAGCCCTGGTTAACTCCACATTCCAGCGGGCCACCAGGGAATCGGCTGAAAGGCCATCAACATGGGATAAAGTATCCCCTACCACTCTCTGGAAACCATTTGGATCCATTAAGTGGCGGGGGCGGACCATCCGAATTGGTCCCACCTCCCTGCAGAGGGGAAGGGTCGCGGAGAAGTCCAGTTGCACCAGGAAGTGATCTGACCATGGCACTTCTTTCGTTTCGCTTTTACTTAGTGTCAGATCACCAACATCCATAGAGGTAAACACCAGGTCCAAGGCATGTCCACGGCTGTGGGTTGGGCCAGACTTATTCAGGGACAGCCCCATGGAGGCCATGCTTTCCACGAAGTCCCGAGCGGCCCCTTGTAAGGTCGTGTCGGCATGGATGTTAAAATCCCCTAGGACAACCAAGCTAGGTGTCTCCAGGAGAACATCCGCCACGACCTGAAGCAGCTCGGGCAGGGAATCCTTGGTGCAGCGGGGAGGTCGGTACACCAAAAGGAATCCTGTACTGCCCCTATTGCCCAACTTCCAGAACATGCACTCAGAAAACTGGGTCTTCCCAATAGGACGCCTGGTGCAAACTAATGACTTCCTAAAAATCACTGCAACCCCCCCTCCCCGCCCATGTGACCTGGGTTGCTGTGCGTAAGAGAAACCTGGTGGACAAGCAGCGGCAAGGACAGGCCCATCTGCTTCATCCAACCAAGTCTCTGTTACACATGCCAGGTCAAGTCCTCCATCCACGATCAAGTCATGGATGGCAGTGGTCTTATGAATCATTGACCTGGCATTGCACAGCAGCACCTTCAGGTCATGTGGGTATCCCTTGCTGATTCTAGTATCCATCCGGTCAGGACCAGACCCGGAGGCAGGGATAGTCCTCAGACAACGACTAAACCTGCCTCCTCTGTAATGACATGGTCTGGTTTTAGCGTAACTCCTCCTCCTACCCGTGATCACTGAGATCGGTTGTCCCAGTGCATCCCCCCCTGTGGAACATGCCCCAGCCATTTTGTAGGCTGGGGCCCACTCCCCGGCAGCCCTGACCCCTCCCCCTAAAAACAAAATAACACCTTAAACAAACAAACAAAACCAATAAACCAATACAAACAAAAAAATGTAAAAATTACAAAAACATCAAATTAATAATAATAATAAAAATTCCCCAAGCCCAACCAAACATCAATCCCACCCCCACCCCCCACATACAAAAAATCCAGAGAAAATTTTTAAAAACATTTTAAAAACACTCTGTGCCTCTCCGGCAGTAACAACTGTCCTAGTGAGGCCTGTCAGGCCCCGCCCCGGGCCAGGTGGTAAGTGGCAGGGAGGAGCAGGGCCCTCAGGCACTCACTCAGGGAGTCCTCCTGGGCAGCAGGCCGCAAGCAGCACGCAGTCCTTATGAGGCCCCAGGCCCCGCCCCAAGCCAGATGGTAAGTGGCAAGAGCAGGGCCCACAAGCACTCACTCAGGGAGTCTTCCTGGGCAGCAGGCCGCAAGCAGCACGCAGTCCTTATGAGGCCCCAGGCCCCGCCCCAGGCCAGATGGTAAGTGGCAAGAGCAGGGCCCACAAGCACTCACTCAGGGAGTCCTCCTGGGCAGCAGGCCGCAAGCAGCACGCAGTCCTTATGAGGCCCCAGGCCCCGCCCCAAGCCAGATGGTAAGTGGCAAGAGCAGGGCCCACAAGCACTCACTCAGGGAGTCCTCCTGGGCAGCAGGCCGCAAGCAGCACGCAGTCCTTGTGAGGCCCCAGGCCCCGCCCCAGGCCAGATGGTAAGTGGCAAGAGCAGGGCCCACAAGCACTCACTCAGGGAGTCTTCCTGGGCAGCAGGCCGCAAGCAGCACGCAGTCCTTATGAGGCCCCAGGCCCCGCCCCAAGCCAGATGGTAAGTGGCAAGAGCAGGGCCCACAAGCACTCACTCAGGGAGTCTTCCTGGGCAGCAGGCAGCAAGCAGCACGCAGTCCTTGTGAGGCCCCAGGCCCCGCCCCAAGCCAGATGGTAAGTGGCAAAAGCAGGGCCCACAAGCACTCACTCAGGGAGTCTTCCTGGGCAGCAGGCCGCAAGCAGCACGCAGTCCTTATGAGGCCCCAGGCCCCGCCCCAGGCCAGATGGTAAGTGGCAAGAGCAGGGCCCACAAGCACTCACTCAGGGAGTCTTCCTGGGCAGCAGGCCGCAAGCAGCACGCAGTCCTTATGAGTGCTCCCTTATTTTATCAGCGCTCACCACGCCCGGCAAGGGTTTCAGACGCGTCCTTCATCCTTTTTTAGGATCCCGGTGAGTGCTCCCTTATTTTTGCCATTATGGGGCAGTCTCTCTCTCCACCACAGAAAAAGTTTTTTGAAGACCTTAAATTTCTCTTGGCCAGCAACAGCCTCATTGTCTCAGATGCTGATATCATGTCTCTTATAGAAGCATTGGATACCCACTGTCCCTGGTTTCCTCAGAATGGGAATTGGCATTTAAAAGACTGGGGAAAAATAGGACAATTTTTCCAAAACCATCCTCAGATTGATGTCAAAGTTTTGCATGCCTGCTGTAAGGTTTATAAGGCTATCTCAAGCCTAACTCCTACAAATCTCCTCCTGGCCGCTGCTTCCGCTCCTTTGCCCCCCCCTCCCAGTCCTCATGCTGCCTTCAGAAGCACCGTCTTATCAGCCTCCTAAACAGGCAGACATTTTTTCTCCTTCGGCTCCTGTCCTCCCTCCCCTGCATTCTCCGCATTCTTCACTTCCTGCGCCTCCCGTTACAACTCCTCTCCAAGAAGGGACTCTTTGTACTGCTGCTCCGTTGCTGCCTTTTGATTCTGATACTCCAAATCTCTTTCCTGTGATTGCTCCTGCACTCCCAGCCCCCGTCATGCTGACCCAAACCGATGTTCTCGATGGGCTGACGGGAGGAGGCAATTTTCTTCCTATTGCCCAACAGTTGGCCCTTGATCCTATGTATTGGGCAGCCACCACAGCCTCAGCCCAAGAGGCTCTGGCCTCTGTCCCTGATGACAGGAATGAGCACGGTGGCCTATTGGGAAGCGTCAGACAGGGCCCTGCAGAGCCCTATGGACAATTGGTTGATCGCTTGTACAATACCTTCAAGCGGCAAGTTCAGGACCTGGCAGAACAAGACCTGACTGTACGCCAGCTTGCGTTCACTAATGTAAATGAGAACCATAAGCAAGCACTGTGCCCTTTGATGACAACATCAAATATAGCCATTGCTGATATCCTTACAGCCTGCCAGTCAGTGGGCACTGAGATGCACAAAGCTCATCTTTTAGCCATGGCCTTGTCCTCCGCCGTGTCCCAAAATCCTGCAAAGGATAAAACCTGTTGGATTGACAGTGGCTAAGAAAAAAAAATCCAGCGGACTTTACCCATTACGTACCTGGGACACAAGCTGACAGCATCTGCAGCCATTCCAGTTACGCCTCAACTACAGTTTCCTGATCATCTTAAACTGGTGGATTTACAACAAATTCTTGGACAGCTGAATTGGATAAAGAGTTATTTGGACCTGCTCACCTCCACTTTGTCTCCACTATTTTCTGCCCTTAAAGGACATAAGGATCCAGCAGACAAGATCACAGTCACCTCTGCAATGGAAGAGGCTCTAACCACTGTGAACAACCATCTCCGCAGATGTATGGTGGACAGGATTCCTTCTCTTTCCATGGCACATTTATCACTTGCAGTATTTGCCAGCCCGCTCCTTCCAACAGCTATATTGTACACCACAGGCCAGAAGCCTGGGACTGTGTCTATTGTGGAGACCCTCGTTTGTCTTTCCTTACAGGGCTACGTTATGTCTTGCGAACTGCTTTGTCCCTCCTACCCTTACCCTCCGCCCTTACTGTGTTCACTGATGGTACCAAATCCAGAGGGGTGGTGGTGTGGGAAGAGGAGGGGGAATGGAAAAGTTTATATAGTACTGAGCAGTCCTCAACACAACGTGCTGAATTGGCAGCTGTAATTTTGGCATTTCAGCAGTTTGCTAATATCCCTTTCAATCTCATTGTGGATTCTCAGTATGTATATAATCTTTTGAATGTCTTACCATTGTCTTATATCACTCCTGCTATTGATCAAAATTTGTTTACATTGTTTTCCACTTTGCAGAACTTGGTACAAGCTAGAACCTGTCAGTTTTATGTTGCCCATCTCAGATCTCACACTGGCCACCCTGGGTATTTAGCAGAAAGTAATGCCCGGGCAGACCATGATTTGAAGAATGGTATTTTTTCATTGTTTTCAGACCCATTTGGAAGTCATTCTGTATTTCATCAAAATGCTAAAGTTCTGGCGAAATCTTTTTCGTTGCCCATTTCTCAAGCTCGAGACATTGGGCTTCTTCTGGATTGTGGTTTTTACATGCCAATAATCGAGCCATGAAATATCACACAGGTTGCTCGGAAGTGGCCATTGGAATAATTTACCATTCTCATCCTTATTGGCATCGCTTGGATTTTACCCCCCCCCAGATCTCTTCTTTTTTTCTCCTCCCTCAGGAGTCCTGCCCTATGATGTGTTCCCCTGAGCATGTACAGAGGGCTGTCTTGGAACTATTGTGGACTCTTGGCAGGTGAGGGGATGAGGGGATTTCAGTGTGTTCCAGTTGTTTCATTCTTGTGCTTTGGCCTGGTTCCCGGAGAGAAAGCAAGTTGCAATATGGTTCTTTAACAAGGTCTGCAAAGACAATGGGCTCTGTTCTCGACCTTGTTGCAATCTTTTTTAGTTACAGCAAGTGGAATATGCTTGAAGCAAAAAAAATATGCTTGGCTAGTGCCCTTTTAGCTGCTGAGAAAAATGATTAAAAAAAAGCTTCTCAAAGCTTTCAGCCTTTTTTGGTGGTGGTATTCTAGCATTCCAGTAAATGCTTCATTTAAGATTAGCAATAATATGAAGGACAATCGTATAAGTTTATCACCTGTGTTTTGTTGCTTGCAGAAATAGTGTCTTATTGTTTTCGTTTTAATCATAATAGCAAAAAAAATTTAGGTCATTATCCATATTGTAATTGGACCTATGAGTATTTTGATGGATTTTTTTGTTTTTTGTTTTTTTTAATGTTACCACTATGAGTGATAGGCCAAAAGTCTCAGTTAATAATGTCACAACTTACATGACTTATGAACAACAAGCTGCGTGTAGAGATTTTTATGTTTGGTTCAACTGGATGAGAAAGAGCAGTAAATCTACATGTTTGCTTCAATCTGATTTATGGTTATTCTGTGGCAAATTGGACCGAAGCTTTGTTTTTAATTCTATCATCTTTGTTTTAAAAATAATTAACAAAAAAAAAAAAAAGAGTCAGAAATGAGAGAAGTTGCTTTATAAACTTTCTATGCTTTAAATGTAATCTTTGCCTCTAAAGGTGGAATTTATGCCTTAATTCATTCTCATTATTGTATGTATATAACTGATCAATCAACCAATATCTCTGCTACTATTGATTATATGGAACAAATGATAACCCATAATCCTTTGAATCCACCTGAAGGTTTTGATCCATGGGATTGGTTATTTTCTTGGTTGCCTAATGGAGTATGGTTAAGAAATTTATTATTGATTGTAATTGCATGTATTGTTGGTTTTATTATTCAATGCTTGCTTGCTTTTTGATTTCCCAATGTATTGCATGGTGGTTTCGACCACGGCCCACCACAAGGGTTACAAGGGGAATTTATGTTGCAAAATATAAATGCTTAGGTAATGGGAATGCGATTCTGATTAAGATTCCCTCTTATAATATAAACAAGAAAAGAGGGCATGTGGGAAAATGATTGCTTGTACATAAGAGCATGAGCAGAGTTCTTATTATTGCAGAGTGATTTTACAGCACGAGATATTGCTAAGAGCATGATGAGCACGTGAACACCTCATGCTAGACTAATGATTGGCTCACGTAGCATAACACTCTCTTTGTCTGTGGGCAAGGGCAAGGTTGCATTCCTTTGATTTGTTACTTTTGAGTACCAGGCAGAGCAAGCGCAGTGCTGGAGGAGAGAGGATGATTTATTTCTTACTGCACACAATAAACATTGCACGGCAGAAGCCAAAGCTTTTTCTTCAAGTCATCTTGGTGTGAGACTGATTTTCTTACTGATGTCGAGCTGGTTCTCGACAGTATTACACTTGGGCAAAAAAAATGAGAGGCACAAATACAAGATGGGGGACACCTGGCTTGAGAGCAGTACACGTGAAAAGGATCTAGGAGTCTTGGTTAACCACAAACTTGACATGAGCCAACAGTGTGACGCGGCAGCTAAAAAAGCCAATGCAATTCTGGGCCTTATCAATAGGAGTATAGCATCTAGATCAAGGGAAGTAATAGTGCCACTGTATTCTGCTCTGGTCAGACCTCACCTGGAGTACTGTGTCCAGTTCTGGGCACCACAATTCAAGAAGGACACTGACAAACTGGAACGTGTCCAGAGGAGGGCAACCAAAATGGTCAAAGGCCTGGAAACGATGCCTTATGAGGAACGGCTAAGGGAGCTGGGCATGTTTAGCCTGGAGAAGAGGAGGTTAAGGGGTGATATGATAGCCATGTTCAAATATATAAAAGGATGTCACATAGAGGAGGGAGAAAGGTTGTTTTCTGCTGCTCCAGAGAAGCGGACACGGAGCAATGGATCCAAACTACAAGAAAGAAGATTCCACCTAAACATTAGGAAGAACTTCCTGACAGTAAGAGCTGTTTGACAGTGGAATTTGCTGCCAAGGAGTGTGGTGGAGTCTCCTACTTTGGAGGTCTTTAAGCAGAGGCTTGACAACCATATGTCAGGAGTGCTCTGATGGTGTTTCCTGCTTGGCAGGGGGTTGGACTCGATGGCCCTTGTGGTCTCTTCCAACTCTATGATTCTATGATTCTACCTTTCACCAGAAATTTAATGATTTTCACCCCACAATCAACCTTACAATGAATCAATCTATGCAAGAAATACATTTTTTGGACACTACTATAAAAATACAGGATGGGCGCATAGACACCACCTTATACCGTAAACCAACTGACTGACAAACATATCTACATGCCTCTAGCTACCATCCCAAACATACCAAACAGTCCATTGTATATAGCCAGGCACTACGTTACAGCCGCATCTGTTCCAATTCTACAGACAGAGACTCCCACCTAAGAGATCTACAGCAAACCTTTTCAGAACTAAAATACCCAGCAGATGAAGTTAGACAACAGATCAACAGAGCCAGACTGATACCCAGAGAGAACTTGCTGCAAGACAGACCCCAAAAAGAAAATAACAGAACACCACTAGTAATCACATACAGCTCCCAAGTTAAAACAGTACAACGCATCATCAGAGATCTACAACCTCTCCTGGACAATGACAGTTCTCTTTCTCAAGCTCTGGGAGGAAGACCTTTCATTGCCTACAGACAGCCACCCAATCTTAAACAACTCCTAACCCACAATAATACTACAACCAGACTTAACACGGACACTGGCACCAGAGCCTGCAACAAACCCAGATGCCAACTTTGCTGCCAAATCTGAAGCCTTATTTACTTGGGATCCATTTGCCCGCTTACCCAGGACGTGGAGGTGACAAAGAAGCACCAGGGATTCAGTTCCTTCGGAGAAAAGGGTTTATTGTGATCTGCGCAGAGGCAACCAGCGGAATTGTTTCCAAAGGCTGGTGGCCCCCAATACACGTAAGCCAGCAATATTTATACCCCTGCAGCACCTCCCGACCACCCCATCATATCATATTCCTTGATTTGCCTTATTGCCTCTTTGGGTGTTGCTAAAGCATTTTGGCAGTGCACTCCTTTCGCTTATCAACCAAGCCTGCGTATCTTGTTTGCTCCAGATGCATTTCTCCTCCTGCTCTCCGGGCGTTGCCTTCCAACTGTCAATGCACCCCCTGCCCACTCCCTTCACATACACCCGGACAACACCATTACTGGCCCCAACAACATCACACATACCATCTCGGGACTATTTAATTGCTCATCGTCTAACATTGTGTATGCCATCAAATGCCAACAGTGTCCTTCAGCTCTCTATATTGGACAAACAGGCCAAACCTTACGCCAAAGAATAAACGGGCATAAATCTGACATCAAGAATCATAAAACAGAGAAACCAGTAGGAGAACACTTCAATCTCCCAGGACATTCTATACAAGATCTCAAAGTAGCTGTTTTACTACAAAGGAATTTCAGAAATAGACTGGAAAGAGAAGCTGCTGAATTGCAACTCATTACCATACTTAAAACCATGGAGAGACCTGGTCTGAACAAAGACATTGGATTCTTATCTCATTATACATGACTAAGCCATTTCTCACCTTCTCACCCCTTGCCTTTTCCTGTAAGACCTATTACAGTCCATTAAGAGTCGTCAACAGGCTCATCTCAGCTATCTGCCTATCTCCCATTCCCACCACCCTTCTGAGTAATACCCCTCCCCACCTTCTCACTATATAGAAGGATCTGGCAACTTCTGTTTCAGTGTATCTGAAGAAGTGTGCATGCACACGAAAGCTCATACCAAGAACTAACTTAGTTGGTCTTTAAGGTGCTACTGGAAGGAATTTTTTTATTTTGCAAAAATGTTTCTGTTAGGGGAAACGGCACACGAGCACCTGCATATTGGGAGAACTTTGCACACAAATGCTGATGATTTTCATGACTCCCCCCAACCCCAAAGTTAATAAACAAATGAGGAAATGTGGAGATCTGCTGCCTCTCCTGCCCTTAGAGAGTGATAGCAATCTGATAATAATGCATGAAGAATTAGGGGCATTCTTATTATCAGCTACTTGAATGGACAGTTCAGCTAAGTGGCAAAGAGGAGCTGATGTGGTGTAGTGGTTAAGAGTGGTGGACTCGTAATCTGGTGAACCGGGTTCACGTCTCCGCTCCTCCACATGCAGCTGCTGGGTGACCTTGGGCTAGTCACACTTCTCTGAAGTCTCTCAGCCCCACTCACCTCACAGAGTGTTTGTTGTGGGGGAGGAAGGGAAAGGAGAATGTTAGCCGCTTTGAGACTCCTTCGGGTAGTGATAAAGCGGGATATCAAATCCAAACTCTTCTTCTTCTTCTTCTTCAGTGTGGGATAAATAGAATATGAGAAATAGTTCTCTCAGAGCATCTCACTCACCATAAGAGTGCGGTTTGTGGGCAATCTAAAAAGGGCCGGTTTGATGGGACTTGCTTTCTGTTCCTCAATTCTGTAAGCAAATCCACCAGCTCAGTGGATTTCTGTTCCTATATTATGTCATCATTTGGAAAGGGAACTTTCAGGTTGATTTGCAAACCTTAAGCCATCCCAAGAAGCAGGGCTGTGAAAAGACCCTTTGTTGGACTCTGGGCAGCACCATCAGGACAGCCCAAGCAGACACCACTACACTAGATGGACCAAATGGTCTGACCAAAAAACAGCTACACATATGTTCTGCCTGGTTTTGCTGGAGTCAGGAACACAGGCAGAGCCCAGGTGAAGAAACTTTGAACATTCCGTGACATCACCTCGCCTCACCCAATCAGCACCAGAGGCCTCACTGCTGCAGTTGCTATGCAGACACGTTTTCGTAGAGAAAAAACACACGCACACACACACACAAATATCAGCGTACACTTTCTCTGTGCTTAATTTCTTGAGAACAAACTTCATCTTGACGTTTGGCTCCTTATTTACAGAAGTGTGGAGCGGTACCTATTGTTCTTCCGCAGTGATGGTAACACACACACCACACCTGTTCAGAAATCTGCTTTGCAGTTCATAGGGTTGCCATATTTCAAAATATATTTTGCAGGAAAGTTGTTGCACTTCTTTTTTTCCTCATTTGCCAAAGTAGTTGTTGTGCTCTTTTTGCAAAAGAGGCATAGGTTGCCATGGGCCCTGGGTCTTCCTGGACATTTTAAACGATTCCACCCAGATGCTGTTTCCGACAGACAAATCCCGGACATGTCCAGGAAATTCTGGACTTATAGCAGCCCTAAATTACAACAAAGCCTTTGTGACGTTCCCTTGCATGTTCAAAATGGGTCTTGGGGGTCCAGGTGGAAAAATCAAAATTGGAAACAGAATTGTTAGATCCAAAAACCAAGAATTTGTTAAGAATGTATAACTTGCTGTTGAAATGGAACACTCAGGATGAAACGGTGAAATCAGCTATGATTAAATGGGCACAAGATGTTGGACATAACATAATGATGGCTGACTGGGAACGGTTATGGACCACAGGTATGAAATATACGGCATGTAATGCCCTAAGAGAAAATTTAATGAAAATGATTTATAGGTGGTACATGACACCAGTTAAGCTTGAAAAAATCTACCATTTGCCCGATAATAAATGTTGGAAATGTAAGGAGACTGAAGGTACATTCTTTCACCTTTGGTGGACGTGCCCAAGGATCAAGACATTCTGGGAGATGATTTATAATGAAATGAAAAAGGTATTTAAATATACCTTCCTTAAGAAACCAGAGGCCTTTCTCCTGGGCATGGTCGGCCAATTGGTGCTAAAGAAGGATAGAACTTTTTTATGTATGCAACAACAGCAGCAAGAATACTTATCGCGAAATATTGGAAGACACAAGATTCACCCACCAGGGAAGAATGGCAGATGAAGTTGATGGACTACATGGAATTGGCGGAAATGACTGGCAGAATCCGAGACCAGGGAGAAGAGTCGGTGGAAAACGACTGGAAAAAGTTTAAAGACTATTTACAGAAATACTGTAAAATTAATGAATGTTAGAAAAATGTTGGAATGAAGTTATATGGCTTTAGTAGAAATGTTATAAGGAATTAAGTATAAATAGATTAATAGAGTATTAAAGGGAAAAATAAGTTTGAATGTGTTAAGACAATTATAGGATAGAAAACAGAGGAAGATGGAAAGGAATTGCTGAAACAATTAATAGAAGTGGAATACAAAAAGGGAGGTGTGAGGAGGTCGTGGAAATAAGTGAAAGAAAGATAAGCTATTGAAATTGGTCTGTGTTTTAAATGGTTTTTGTTTTGTTTTGCTAGTTGTATGTGTTAGTGTTTTGTAGTGTTTTTTGTACTGTATTGTATTCTTCTATGTTTTTTCTCTTTTGGTTTTTTGTAGTGTTGTGTTTAATTTGTTGGAAAATTAATAAATATTATTTTAAAAACAAACAAACAAAATGGGTCTTGGGGGCTAGTGGCTGCCAGGCCTGCTCTCGAACGGAAACTTTGTCACCCGAGATACTTGATTCCTCCAGTATGCAAATAAGGCATGGTAAACAAATGCTTCACAGGAGCTCAGTTTTGTTGAGAGATGAACGAGACCCCTCTGACTTTTCCCTGCTGCCCGCATCCCTTGAAACAGTGTCCGATGGGGTGTGTCTTCAACCTTGCGCCACACAAGCCTTCGTTGGACAGAAGTCTTCATTGTTCCCTCTCTTTGCATAACAGGTATCGGCTGGGATTAACTTGTTTGTGACTCTGAATGGGTTGAGAGGGTGGAACCACAGCACATTTTATTCTGGCACCTCTGTCCTCCCAGACCCCCTCCCTCGTGGACACATCTCTCAGCAAAATAGGCAAAGCATAGGTGGGAGTTGGCAAAATAGACAATTGAAACCCCATTGCGTGCTAATGTCCCAGACAGGGATCTGATGCAACAGAAGCCATCCACACATTGGAGTCTTCTCTTGCTTGGGAGAAGAAGCAGGGAAAGAGGAGGATTTAGGGAGAGAAGTTTTTTGCAAGGGGTCAAAAAATAGGGTAAGGTTTGCAAATCAGCCTGAAAGTCCTCTTGACGTTGCACAAACGGTGCATTTGCTACAGCTCTGCACGTGTGAGGAAAGCCAATGGAACATCTATTTGCCAGCCCAAGGTCAAAGCTTTGGTTAATATTTCTTCTTGCAGGTAAGGAAGATCCAAACGGGCAAAGGAATTGGCCACAGTAATTCGGGTCAGAACCCTAGAACAGTGGTCAGAGGAGCTTGCAAAGATGAAATGAATGACTTTCCTTGCCTTTATGCAAATGTTGATGCTGAATTTCCACTTGATGTTGTGGATATTCACAACGTTCCCGAGATTCGTCAAGTATTTGTTGTTTTTGTGGTTTACCTGTAATGGTATGTAGGCTTTCGGTCTTTGCCAGAATATGGTTGTTGACATGCAGCGGTGTCTCTAATACCAACAGTATATCATAAATGAAGTGAAACGGTAAAAATACCAGGTGTTCTGGAAGTTTATATTTGACACCTGACAAAATCTAATCGAGAGACGACAACAAGTTGTGGGTGAAGTTTCACGTATAGAATTTTGAGCAGGGGAGTGGAATGCGACATTTTGGCATGTTTCAAATGGTGGGAAATGTTTAGTTCCAGTTTTATCAGATTGCACCCGGAAAGCCTTCAACAGCTGATGAGGAACAGAGTTACACCTTACGGGTGCATAGTTGCCCGGCTATTTCCTGTGTCTACAAGTGAAATGTCTTAGTGCAAAATTTGAGATCTGGGGTGCTAATGAAATAAGTTGCTGGACAAAGCACTTGCCATCTGCCTAACCCTTCAACAGCTATGGGGCAGGTAGAAATTCAACAGGTAGGGGCATTTCCCATTAGTGCATCACCTTCTTGGGAATCATCAGTTTAAATTTCTGCTTGTTATACTGCTGTTAAAAACACAGAAGCTTTGCAAGAAAGAAAAAAGAGGCAGCTTTATTAGGGATACTGTATGTTGTGCATGATTTGGAGTGGAAAGATGAGCTATCTGAGGAAAGAACTGGAAAAACTGCTGGTTCAAAAAGGGAAAGATCCATCAATATAAGATTTTGCATTTACTTTGATTTTATTCTTGCAGAATCAGTCATCCTGAGCTCCTTCCTCCCGATGGCCCTGGGAGAAACAGAGAGGGTGATTTCTGCCACGGACCAGAGTGGGATCTCCACCACAGAGGAAACATCACCAATCTCCCAGTTTTGTCAGTGATCACTGAGATCACAACCTCCACCCTTGTTTCCTTATCACTTAATTATTGGGTGGGGGGGTTAGATCCTCAGGAAAAAGGGTTGGGACTAGATTTTCTTTCCCCAGTGCCATTGCTTCAGCCAAAGTTTGAGTCCCACACAGCTTCTTTGAAGTGTGAAAAACAACAACAACAGGGGATCCCATTGTGAATCCTTCACATCGCATGGAGTTTGGTCCCTCATAACTAGGCCTCAAGCCTGTTTCTGGAATGTTCTGGAATGTGAATAGAATGTTCTAGAACGTTGAGAGAACATGATGTTGGGAACGAGGTTTTGAGTTCTGTGGTAGGGAAAAGGACATAAATGTTCTGTGGAGGGAGAAAAGTGGTTTATAAATAAAGACACACACCCCAAGCGCTGAAGCAGACCTTATTTTAGGGATTGCCCTTTCATCCTGACCTCACTGTTGATTTCTGTTCCTTTTTCTTTTCTTTTTTTAATGTAGACCGGCCAAAATCTGCCACAATAAGCCCCTCTGGAAACATCACCCAGCTCTTGGGTTCCAGTCTGACTCTCATCTGTCGTGCTGCAGATTCGAATCCTGATATACAGTATAGATGGTATTTCAACAACACCGATGCAAACGTGACAAGCAGCAATCTGACCATTGAATCAATCTCCTGGGAAAATGAGGGGACCTATGTCTGCTGCATATCCTACCATCAAACAAATGTCACAGCCTATGCGACTGTATCTCTGAGGATAAAAACAGACAATGGTGATTTTCTTGGCTGTTCTGTCTGCCGGAGAGCTGTGGGGAGTTCATTCCGAGTTCAGCCTAAACATGTTTTCTCAGAAGTAAATCCCACTAGATTGTGTCCAGTTAGGTTTCCCTCAGAGTAATCCCACTGAAGTAGGGCACAAAAGTTGTCGAGCTTTTTAAATCTCCAAGGAAATTTGAGGTTTTTGAGCTATTTCTAAGGAAATCTGCCCAAAAGTCAATACTTCTGGCATGGGGGGTTGCCCTACACCTGGGTATTCCCAGACATTTTTTTACAGACTTTCGGAAATTCAGCAATTTCCGATGGATGAATCCTGGATATGTCCGGATGTACGGCAGCCCTACACTGAAGTGACTGTGCCCAATTTAGGGTTCATCTTTGCCGTTCCCCCACAAGGAAAACCCACAGTTTATGGCTGAATTGGAACAAACAGAAACTGGGGTTTGGGGGGCACATATTGCCATTTGTTCTGAATTAGCTGTGGGTTTCCCCAGAGAAAGTCAAAAGAATTCTGGGAGTTGTAGATTTTTAAGGGTGATGAGGGCTGTTAGGAGACCCCCCCCAAAAAAAATTTCCCTCCCAGAGCTACAATTCCCAGAGCAGTTTAACAACCAATCCTTCTTAAATCCAACAGTTTTAACGTAGAGCAAATATAGTATTAATATATATAGTTAATATTTGGGCTTTCATTCTCACGTAATGAACTATTTTAAAAACATGTAAATAATTGCTTGTAGGCCAATATGATTTTGATAGTGCACTATAAAGCTAAAGATTTATTTTTACAAATTTTAGGGTTTCAGATGTTATATATTAAGCCTTTACAGGTTAACAGAGCTGATTGTACAGGAATGTAAAAGCTGCTGTTTTAAATTTATCTAGATTCTTGGAGCGACTTTCAGTATTAAATCAATTGCATGATTGTGATATTAAGCTAGGCAGTTTGGCTGTTAGTGTACTTTTGTCATTGTGATTTTAAGAAAAGGAAATTTAATGTACATTTGAATTTATTTGATGGTGAACAAGTCACCTCTCAAAACAATGAAAGGTGTAATTTTGATATTTTAAAATTATACATCTTTTCATTAGGAATTCCATACTGTCTCTTACACAAGGTTTAAAATAAATTTTTGTGGGACGGGGTGTGAGGAGGAAAGAGAAGGGGGTTCTGAGCTGTTTGACAGTGGAACAGTCTCCCCCAGGAGGTGGTGGACCCTTCTTCCTTGGGGTCTTCAAGCAGAGGTTGGGTGGCCATCTGTCATGGATGCCTTAGCTGAGATTCGGACATTGGCAGGTGTTTGGCCTAGATGACCCTTTCAGCTCTACGATTCTGCGATTTATATTGTTATTCTTCTGCATTAAAAAATAACTTCTTAGAAAAGAGAAGAAACTGCAACTCCCTCCATCACTGACCCTGCTTGCTGGGTCCAGCAACCTCTTGAGGGTTTCCTCACGCCAGACTGGCAGGGTGGTACTGCTGCAGCAGCAAAAAATATGCAGCCCACAGGATATGAAAACAGCTTTCCCTTTGTGACGACAAACACTGCATCCTGTGCTGGGTTGCAATATCTATTTCTGACACACGCGCCGGGATTGGGCAAAGAATGCACAATGAGACATCTTGCTTAGCTTCTCAAAGCAAGAACATAACAAACGTCTGGCCAAAGACCTAGAATCATAGAATCATAGAGTTGGAATAGACCACAAGGGCCATCGAGTCCAACCCCCTGCCAAGCAGGAAACACCATCAGAGCACTCCTGACATATGGTTGTCAAGCCTCTGCTTAAAGACCTCCAAAGTAGGAGACTCCACCACACTCCTTGGCAGCAAATTCCACTGTCGAACAGCTCTTACTGTCAGGAAGTTCTTTTTAATGTTTAGGTGGAATCTTCTTTCTTGTAGTTTGGATCCATTGCTCCGTGTCCGCTTCTCTGGAGCAGCAGAAAACAACATTTCTCCCTCCTCTATGTGACATCCTTTTATATATTTGAACATGGCTATCATATCACCCCTTAACCTCCTCTTCTCCAGGCTAAACATACCCAGCTCCCTTAGCCGTTCCTCATAAGGCATCGTTTCCAGGCCTTTGACCATTTTGGTTGCCCTCCTCTGGACACGTTCCAGTTTGTCAGTGTCCTTCTTGAACTGTGGTGCCCAGAACTGGACACAGTACTCCAGGTGAGGTCTGACCAGAGCAGAATACAGTGGCACTATTACTTCCCTTGATCTAGATGCTATACTCCTATTGATGCAGCCCAGAATTGCATTGGCTTTTTTAGCTGCCGCGTCACACTGTTGGCTTATGTCAAGTTTGTGGTCAAGACTCCTAGATCCTTTTCACATGTACTGCTCTCAAGCCAGGTGTCACCCATCTTGTATTTGTGCCTCTCAATTTTTTTTGCCCAAGTGCAATACTTTACATTTCTCCCTGTTAAAGTTCATCTTGTTTGTTTTGGCCCAGTTCTCTAATCTGTCAAGGTCGTTTTGAAGTGTGATCCTGTCCTCTGGGGTGTTAGCCACCCCTCCCAGTTTGGTTGGACCTAGCTAGTCCTGTGTTCTGTTCTCACAACAGCCACACAGATAATAAATAATAATAATAATAATAATAATAATAATAATAATAATAATAATAATAATGCGTCAGAGAACAAGAAGTAAAATCCTAGGGGTAAAAAAAGAGGGGGGAATGTTCACACCACTCTTGCTTTTCTGTTCCAGAAACTTCTTCAGCTCAACCACAGCTTCCTCTGCTGGTGTTTGTCGGCATCGTGTTTGGGTTGGCGGCTGGGATTACTTTGGTTGGCGCCTTGCTATGCTGTTTCTGTGAGTAAAGCCCTTGAACTGGGAAGATCGGACTCCTGGGTTCTGTTCCCAAGGGTTGAGTGTTAGGAATGTCAAAGGGGCTCTCGGCTTGCTCTGTATTTTAACACAAACCTACCTAATCTGCAGTCCGTGAAACTATCCTTCTAAATTAGCTTATCATCCTTGATACAATACTGTGCTGGTCCCGGGGGGAAGGTTACTGTTACCGTAGCCCAAGTTCAGTCCTAAGTCACTAGCCTGGAGATAGTCCACAAAGTGCGAGGTGAGGTCCAAAACAGGGAGCCGGGCGGGGACAGGAACACTCGAAGATCAGAAGCCGGAAGCCGGGCGGGGAACAGGAACACTGGAGGAACAGGACTGGATGCTGGCCGAAACAGCTCTTCAATGACGACGTTGCTCCCGCAACCTGGGACCGGGCTG
Source organism: Podarcis bocagei (assembly GCF_964188305.1). NCBI lineage: Eukaryota > Metazoa > Chordata > Lepidosauria > Squamata > Lacertidae > Podarcis > Podarcis bocagei. The sequence continues at coordinate 10,906,467 of NC_138132.1, forward strand.
ACTGCACTTTATCTTCTCTAAGGCCAGGGGCGGTCCCGGCCCCCAGGAGCCCCGCCTCTCCTGGCCTTAAAGCGAGCACTCCTCCTGGGAGAAACCAGTTCCCTCCGCCTCTCTGCCCTAAGCCTCTGCAGTTCAGGAGAGGCCGAAGGGTTACTGGGCCCCGGGGAAGGCTCACCTGTAGACACTGAGTCCTCAAGCACCTCTGGGGCCAGAATGGTTTCACCTGGTGCCTGCTCCTGAGGATCTGGCACAGGTGCAGGCTCCTCAGAATCTAGGCCTTGCCCCAGTTCAGCCGGCCCTGGAGGCGGGGACTCCTGTGCCGGCTGGGATTCCTCCGGTTCACTCTCAGAATCGGAATCCCAGGCCATCACAAATACGATACGATAACCTTTATTGTCATTGTCCCATACAGAACAACGAAATTGAAAAAATCTACATTAGACATTCAAAATCAACAAGCCTGCTATCCCACCTATCCCAGCCTGGTTAGCCCCCTAAAAACTCATACCACTTAATTAAATACAATATGCTCCCATAGAGACTACCTTACACTGCGTTTAAAACCAAAATCACATTTGGATAGAAACTGTTTCTCGGGTGGCTAGTCCTAGTCTTTATAACCCTGTACCTTCTTCCAGAAGGCAGAAGCTGAAAGAGATCATTTCTGGGGTGCGCACTGTCCTGCACTATCTCTGCAGCTTTCTTATGGCACCTGGAAGCATAGATTGGTGAATCAACGAAAAATCTTCAAGCCCTGGTCTTTGTGAAATATTATTTATTTATTTGTAAAACTAGTTACAGGCCAATATTCTTCTTTGTGTCTCTCCTCCACGAGATGTCTAGAGGGTGGCAACACGAGAACAGGCCTTTTCTGCAGTGACTTCCTGCTTGTGGAGTGCTCTCCCCAGGGAGGCTCGCCTGTCCCCATCATTGCATTTCTTTAGACACCAAGGGAAAATGTTCCTCTTCAATGTTCCTTTGACTGATTGACATCCAATGCCCTTTTAAATCTATTGTGGGAGGAGGGGTTGGTTTTGTCCCGTTCTTAACTCTATCATGTATTTGGTGTTTTTATATTCCTATTTTATGTTGTGAACTACCCCGGATGAAGGGCGGTATACAAATTTAAATAAGAAGAATAAAAAATATTCATTTAAAAACCAGAGTGGTTTACAGCAATTGAACATGAAACCGTACAATAAAAACCATATTAAAAAGTTTAAAAATCTCTATAAACAGGGTAACCCAGAGTACTGAGCCAATGGCACAAAGATGGTTTCTTGTTGTCTATCAGACCTTTGCCAACTTGAGGAGAGATCAGTGACACTCCTGTAGATTGTCTCAGTAATCAAGCTGGGCTATAATTTATAAAAGAACCTTGAATCTGGCTCGGTAGACAGAAGAAGTGCTTTTCTCCATTCTTACCTTGTCTCCAGATGTCCACATTCGGAGGAAGAACCTGCAGCCGCCGCCGCCACCACCGATTTCGACAATCCCATCCTTACCTAAGGACTTCTCTCGATCCAAAATGCTTGGTAGCAGAGCCAGAGAAGTAAGTGATGATTGAGATACATTGCAGCTAGAACAACCACTTTCACCCTGGCACAGCAGAGGTTCAGTTGGTGCTGAACTTTGGCGCTCAAACCCAGGGCTGTGGGTTAAGCCACAGAGCCTAGGACTTGCTGATAAGAAGGTTGGCGGTTCAAATCCCCGCAACGGGGTAAGCTCCCGTTGCTCGGTCCCTGCTCCTGCCAACCTAGCAGTTCAAAAGTACGTCAAAGTGCAAGTAGATAAATAGGTAATCTTCCAGCAGGAAGGTAAACGGCGTTTCCGTGTGCTGCTCTGGTTCGCCAGAAGCGGCTTAGTCATGCTGGCCCCATGACCCGGAAGCTGTACGCCGGCCCCCTTTGGCCAATAAAGCAAGATGAGCACCGCAACCCCAGAGTCGGCCATGACTGGACCCAATGGTCAGGGGTCCCTTTACCTTTCAGCTACTGAAGGTTATGGGGCCCTTTATATAGCAGGCGGGGCCCATGAATTACATCATAGGAGCCTACACAACACAAAACACTGTCGCTGTATGTAGGTTTTATTTTATTTGTTTTTTATCTCATATTTTGGAAATGGACATCCAGTTCTTTTTTACTTTAATTTTTTTTCGGGCCCCCCCAAGAGAGTGGGGCCCTAAGCTATAGCTTGTTTAGCTTATACGTAACTCTGTCACCGCTCAAACACAGAGCTCAGCCACCCACTCCTGCCCCATGACTACCCGGGGAATGGCAGCTGTTAGGGGCAGTGGCAGTCTTGGCACTGAGAGACGAGAGAGGTTTTTGTTTCGTTTGATTGTAGCATAAACCAGACTCGTTTGCACTCCCTGAACTAATATCTGCACCCTGAATTATTCTGTGCAGTTCTTCAAGCAAAAACCCTGTGCGCCAAAGGGCATTTATTAGATAAAACATACACGCTATGTGTAAAAGTAAAGAGACCCCTGATCATTAGGTCCAGTCGTGACTGACTCTGGGGTTGCGGGGCTCATTTCGCTTTATTGGCCGAGGGAGCCGGCATACAGCTTCCGGGTCATGTGGCCAGCATGACCAAGCCGCTTCTGGCGAACCAGAGCAGTGCACGGAAACACCGTTTACCTTCCCGCCAGAGCGGTACCTATTTATCTACTTGCACTTTGACGTGCTTTCGAACTGCTAGGTTGGCAGGAGCAGGGACCAAGCAACAGGAGCTCAACCCGTCGCAGGGATTCAAACCTGCCGACCTTCTGATCGACAAGTCCTAGGCTTTGTGGTTTAACCCACAGCGCCACTTGCGTCCCACACACGCTATGTGTATGAAGACTTAATTCTGTGTTTTGGGGGGGGGAGGGGGAGGGGAATGCATTTATGTGTTAAAGTAAACCATCCACAAACCCGAAGTGAAGTTTTTTGTTTCTTCATACAAAAATCAGACTTAAAAAAAAAGAAAAGAGCAGGGACATGTCCAGCCCTCCACAGAATTGCTTCAGCAACCTAGAAAGCTTTCCTGTTTGTCTTTGTTCCAGACCAAGCCTGAGAACCCTGCTGAGCCCAGCACCATCTACCAGGTAAGTGTACAGCTTCCGTCATTGCAGGGGGTTGGACTGAATGACCTTCAGGGGTCCCTTCTGACAATTTATGATTCCATGATACCTCCAGAGTGAAGATTAGACTTAGGAAGGAAGAGACCAAGGGAAAGAGAATGAAATAGGGACTTCCGCTCTTTTTGGCAAGCCAGCCGCGAGTCCGTTCTGGACTGTCTAGTCTGCTAGACGTGACAGGAGACAAAAACCACCGCCACCCACTGCTGTCTGTGGCTTTTGGGGGCACAAAGGTTGTGCAGCCGCCCTACTGTGTAGGCAAAGAATTGCGATAGCGGTGGTTGTGTTGTTGTTTTTATGTTCCTTTGGCAAGGCTGACTCATACCACACTGTGACGTAGGGTTTGCTCATTGCATGACTCAGCGGATGGCTCAGAGCCTAACTGGCCGTTGTTCTGTGGGTGGGGGAAGGATCCTGCCCACGCCGACTGCCCCTTGCAGGATCCTGCCTCGTTTTGAGTCAGCATTGCCCACTCAAGTCTCGCCGCCACCCACCCAAATACCTGGTGCCCTGCGAATGTTCTTGGACCACAGCCCTAAATTGGACATCTCCGGCGCAATATGATCCTGGGCTGCCTTTGAAGACAGTTTGGAAACTGCAGGTGGTGCAGAATTGGGCGGACAGATTGGTGTCGGCCTTGCAGAGGTCAGCAGAAGGCTGGGGGAAAGGCTGCCTTGCTGCTGGTTTCTGATGCTCTGAAGGGTAGGGCCCAATAGTTTCAATTTACAAGGAATTACCAAAATGATTAAGGTTAATTTTAGGTTATATTTTAGTGATCAAGGTTTAATATATATTTTTAACTGCCACTATATCTGAATTGGGACGTGGGTGGCGCTGTGGGTTAAACCACAGAGCCTAGGACTTGCTGATCAGAAGCTCCCGCCAACCTAGCAGTTCGAAAGCACGTCAATAGTGCAAGTAGATAAATAGGTACCACTCCGGCGGGAAGGTAAACAGCGTTTCTGTGCGCTGCTCTGGTTCGCCAGAAGCGGCTTAGTCATGCTGGCCACATGACCCAGAAGCTGTACACCGGCTCCCTCGGCTAATAAAGCGAGATGAGCGCCGCAACCCCGGAGTTGGTCACGACTGGACCTAATGGTCAGGGGCCCCTTTACCTTTACCAAAATGATTAACGTTTTAAATGACAATTTTAGGTTATATTTTAGTGATCAAGATTTAATATATATTTTAAACTGCCGCTATATCTGAATGGTCTCTGTTATACCCAGTTGCAATTCAGTGTATTCCTGTTGTGTTTTATGAGTGAGCCGGAACTGGTCTGTGACCGTAATAATGAAATTCATTCATTCAATTTACAAGGAAGGGGATTCTGAGTGAAAAAAAACTCTCTGGCGGTAAGAGCTGTTCGACAGGGGAATGGTCTCTCTCAGGAGGATGTGAACTCTGCTTCACTAGAGTTTTTAAAGCTGAAGTTGGATGGTCAATCGTCAGGGATGCTCCAGCTGAAATGAACCTTGGGGTCCCTTCCAACTGTACAATTCTATGATTTCATGACTGTACTCCGACACACAGCAGCTCGCTCAGGCCCCAATTCTACGGCAGAACGGTCGGCTAGGCCTACTGTCTTAAGATCCCTTTAACAGGAGAGGGATGAACCTAGGTGTCAGGTGTGGATTGCAATGGTGGTCTATGGACACCCCCACCCCCAAATTAGCGTGCAAGGCAGGCAGATCAGACCCACAGCTGAACTCTTTCAACGTTTTGTCTTCAGGAGGTGCTATGTGACGACGGGGGTGTGTATCAGGAACTGGAGAGGTAAGCCCCCCCCCCCCGTTTCTGTGACTTCTCCTGGCTTTGGGAAGGAGGCGGGAGGACTTTAGGACCCTGCCAGAGCTCTCACATCTCCTCCCCAAAGCCCAGGGCCTCACTTACCCGGTTCTAAGATGGCACCCCCATGGCTCAGTGCCCAGTGTCCAGCCCTAAAGCTGCCCCTGCCACCTTTCCGTATACAGAAGGTGACTGGACCAGCAGTTGAAAATTTAACTTCTAGTGAACTTTAGTGAAGGCGCAATGCCTTCCCCCACCCCTTGGGGGCAACAGGCTAACTTAGGGGGCACTGAGCACACACAGTTCTGCCCTGCCCCACAGCAGCTCACTGCAGCTTATTGCCTGCCCCGCCCCACATTTCCTGCACGTGCATTTCCTCAAATCCCATCGCTGAGTTTTTGGCATTGGAAATAAATTCTGGGCCAGATCCTGCACCCTTGACACACATTCATTTTTTTTTCTCTCTCTCTGTTTATCCAGGTGATTTCTGAGTGTAGAATCTCCTGCGTAGCAATAAGGACTTACAATACCTTCTCCCAGCTGAACGTTTCTGCCTAGATGCCTGTCAGCTGCAAACTCCCAGCCAGACCGTCCTTGATATACCTGCCTTAAAAACCCAGACTTCTCTAAATATAGTGCTTTAAATACATGGCATGAATGTGGCCTTAATGTGCATCCCTGCAGATCATTCTGAGGTAGAACTCTGAATGGTTTAATCTTCAATGTGTTGTTGTTTTTACTTTAAAAGAAAAACGCATTAGACTCTTTGTGCTTGTTTGCTTAAATATCAAAACGGCTGGAGAAAATGCATTAAATAATTTCACTGTTTTCTTACTGTCTTACGTCTCTTTTTGACGGCAACCTGAAACGATCCAAACATTGGGTAGTTGGGTTAAATTACTGAGGATCGTTTGCCATAAACTTGAATTGATCTGTGAACCGAGTGTGAACCGAACTAGGCTGTTTTATACAGGATTGAGCATGAACTGAAGTTACCGTATTTTGCGCCCCATAGGACGCACCGGCCCATAGGACGCACCTAGTTTTTTGGGGGGGAAATAAAGAATTTTTTTTTAATTTCCCCCCCAGGTGCGGGGCTGGAAGAACCAGGTCGGGGAACAGCGGGAAGGCGCGCTCCGCCTCCCCGCTGTCCCCCGAGCTTGTGGGGCTGGCGATGGGGAGAAGTGCGTTGAGCCCGGGACTGCAGGCAGCTCTGCGCAGCCATCGGGAACCGGGCGGGACTTCGCGCCCTGCTCCCGATGGCCGCGCAGAGCTGCGCTGAGCCCGGGACTGCAGGCAGCTCTGCGCAACCCTCGGAGCCGGTCTCCCGAGGGTTGCGCAGAGCTTCCTGAAGCCTGGAGAGCGAGAGGGGTCGGTGCGCACCAACCCCTCTCGCTCTCCAGGCTTCAGCGAAAGCCTGCATTCGCCCCATAGGATGCACACACATTTCCCCTTCATTTTTGGAGGGGAAAATGTCCGTCCTATAGGGCGAAAAATATGGTAGTTCCTTTCTGGATGTGTCAAGTTGGAGCTAATTCCTTTTTTAAATGATCTTTCTGAGATCTGGACCCCACCTAGGACCCCTGGAGCTCGGCAGCTGCTGTTCACACTTCCTGTTTAAGCAAGTAAAGAATGTATTGGATTTGTATCCCGCCACCCCTCCAAGGAGCTCAAGATGGCAGCATACATGGTCCCTCCCCCCATTTTATCCTCACAACGACCCTGTGAGGTGGGTTAGGCAGAGGTCTCATCCAGGCTTCCCACCGCTTCCCCCTCTTTTGTGCTGAATCTGAGCAAATGTCAATCAGCTTTCCCAGGGACTAACATTTGTTCCGATACAGAGCTAAAGAGTGGGTTTTCCTGGGGCAAGCTGTGGGGCAAACAGAGGATCAATCGGACCCATGCTTCCTAGGCACACGACAAGGAGAAGCATGGGTGAGCCCTAAGAACCAGGCAGAGGGCCTTCTTGGTGGTGGCACCCGCCCTGTGGAACGCCCTCCTATCAAAGAAATAAACAACTTGTTGTTGTTTAGTCGTTTAGTCGTGTCCGACTCTTAGTGACCCCATGGACCAGAGCACGCCAGGCACTTCTGTCCTCCACTGCCTCCCGCAGTTTGATCAAACTCATGCTGGTAGCTTCAAGAACACCATCCAACCATCTCATTCTCTGTCGTCCCCTTCTCCTTGTGCCCTCCATCTTTCCCAACATCAGGGTCTTTTCCAGGGAGTCTTCTCTTCTCATGAGGTGGCCAAAGTATTGGAGCCTCAGCTTCACGATCTGTCCTTCCAGTGAGCGCTCAGGGCTGATTTCCTTCAGAATGGAGAGGTTTGATCTTCTTGCAGTCCATGGGACTCTCAAGAGTCTCCTCCAGCACCATAATTCAAAAGCATCAATTCTTCGGCGATCAGCCTTCTTTATGGTCCAGCTCTCACTTCCATACATCACTACTGGGAAAACCATGGCTTTTACTATACGGACCTTTGTTGGCAAGGTGATGTCTCTGCTTTTTAAGATGTTGTCTAGGTTTGCCGTCGCCTTTCTCCCAAGGAACAGGCGTCTTTAAATTTCGTGGCTGCTGTCACCATCTGCACTGATCATGGAGCCCAAGAAAGTAAAATCTCTCACTGCCTCCATTTCTTCCCCTTCTATTTGCCAGGAGGTGATGGGACCAGTGGCCATGATCTTCGTTTTTTTGATGTTGAGCTTCAGACCATATTTTGCGCAAAAATAAACAACTATAGGACATTTATAAGACACCTGAAGACAGCCCTGTTTAGGGAAGTTTTAATGACTGATGTTTTAATGTATTTTTAATCTTTGGTTGGAAGCCGCCCAGAGTGGCTGGGGAAACCCAGCCAGATGGACGGGGTAGAAATAAATTATTATTATTATTATTATTATTATTATTATTATTATTATTATTATTGACATTGACTGGTCCATGGTCACCCAATGAGCTTCATGACTGAGCGGGAATTTGAACCCTGGCCTCCCAAGCTCCTAGTCCAACGTTCTAACCACTGCACCACATTGCCAGGAGGTTGGCAAAAGAGCACCAAGCCTGTACTTGCTTAGGAAATAAACAACTATCCGACTTGCAGAAGACATCTGAAGGCGGCCCTGTTTAGGGAAGTTTTTTATGTCTGGTGTTTTATTCTATTTTTTTATATTTTGTTGGGAGCTGCCCAGAGTGGGTGGGGTATAAATATTATCATAGCCATCGGGGTATAAATAAAAATTATTACAGTGGTACCTTGGGATACATACGCTTCAGGTTACATATGCTTCAGGTTACAGACTCTGCTAACCCAGAAATAGTGCTTCAGGTTAAGAACTTTGCTTCAGGATGAGAACAGAAATTGTGCTCCGGCGGCGCGGCAGCAGCAGGAGGTCCCATTAGCTAAAGTGGTGCTTCAGGTTAAGAACAGTTTCAGGTTAAGTATGGACCTCCGGAACGAATTAAGTACTTAACCCGAGGTACCACTGTATTATTATTAATAATAATAATAATAATAATAATAATAATAATATTTATTATTATTACTATTACTACCATCTGGCTCTGGGCAGATTGGGCCCATGGAGAGAGAGAGGGGGAGAGAGAGAGAGAGAGAGAGAGAGAGAGAGAGAGAGAGAGCAGGTGAAGGAGCAACAACAAACCACAAAGGTGAGATGGGTCCAAGGATCCAGCTGAAGGCATCTTGTCGAAGGTTCTCCCTCCCCCAAAATCCCTGGAGCCAACACTGCCCATCGCAACACAATGGAACAAAGGAGTATGGGTGCCACTAAATGGGCACTGGAGGCTTTTATTTCACAGGTGTATATTTGATGTTATTTTCTACCTCTGGGGGGTCCGATTGGCCGTAAAGGTTGGTGCTCAAGAAGCTGCCAGACTGTCCTTGATTATTTCATTCACAGTTTCCAGGTAGATGGAGCTCCTCCTCTTGCGGTGGGGAGGGCAGTGACTCATACAGTCTGTGGGGTTGGCTGTTGCTGCTCCAAACGCCACTGCTGTACTGGAGAACGATGATCTCTTCTGCTTCCTCCCTCTCTAAAAGAGAGCTTGTCTAGAATCAGAGAAGGGAAATTAGAAGCATCCGTATCCTACTCCCTTTGGGACTAGAAGGGTAATTCCCAACCCACTAGGTGCCACATCCACCCAAGTTCAAGGCCAAGTCTAGCCCCAACCCCTCCTGCTGTACACACAGCTCCCTTAACTGAAGTCGCCATGCTCTCGTTGACATCTGGAGGTGGAAATGGACCCTCAGAAGGAAACCGTGACTACCAACCTCTGTGATTTAAGGCAGGGGTGCAGAATCTTTGGCCCTCCAGATGTTTCTGGACTCCTGGCTTTTGCTTCAGATCAGAATTGAATGGGCTTGTTCAGGATCAATTCTACGCAAGGAAAGAGGGAAAGGAACAACGATTGCTGGAGTGAGAAGCTGGTTCTAGTTCATATTTTTTGAAACATCCCTATGCCGCCTTTGAGAGGAAAGGCAGCTTGCCACGGAACACAGAAATACAATTTATTTATTATTGTTTTATTTTTAAAAATTTCTATACCGCTTTATATTTTAAAGAAAAATCCCAAAGCAGTTTACAGCATATTAAATCAATAAAACAATACAATGCAAGTACAATATCATGGATGCAAAAAATTACGGGGAAAATGAAATATTAGGAAAGGGCAACCAATAAGAGAGGAACAAGCCCTACACAGCAGGGTCCCGGCCTAAGATGGTTGGACAGCACATTGTATACACCTCCTTCACTTTTTGGTCAAAGAATATAAACAACACCCATCGTAATTGGGGACTATAGAGTTAAATATAGTTTCCGGTTGTTCTGGGTTGGGGCAAAGGCTCTACATTCAGCCTGTCTTCCTGGTTGCTTTCATTCTCCTGCGTGGTTCTGTATTGGCCTGCTCATCCGTAAAGCAGCCTATTGTTCCAGACCTGCCTTATATTATACTTACCGTATTTTTTGCCCTATAGGACGCACCCGACCATAGGATGCACCTTGTTTTAGAGGGGGAGAACAAGAAAAAAAAAGTCTCCCCCTCTCTGCTCAGTGCCCCTTCAGCGAAGCGGGAGGAGAAATGGAGCCCCTTCCATTTCTCCTCCCGCTTGGCTGAAGGGGCGCTGCGCAGCTCTCCCTCTCTGCTGAAGCCAGGAGAGTCTTGCTCTCTCTGCTGAAGCCGGGAGAGTCTTGCTCTCCCAGCTTCAGCAAAAGGAACCTGAAGCCTCCGGACCACAGCGGGACTTCTAGCTGTGCTCCGGAGGCTTCAGGCGGCTATCCCTGAAGCCTTCGGAGCGCAGCGCAAGTTCCTGCTGCACTCTGGAGGCTTTGGGTTCCTTTTGCTGAAGCCGGAAGAGCAAGACTCTCCTGGCTTCAGCGAAAGGAACCTGAAGCCTACGGAGCGCAGCGGGAACTCGTGCTGCACTCTGAAGGCTTCAGGCGGCTATCCCTGAAGCCTGGAGAGCGAGAGGGGTCAGTGCGCACCAACCCCTCTTGCTCTTCAGGCTTCAGAGAAAGCAACGCGTAGCCTCCGGAGCGCGGAGGGAGCACTCCCTCTGTGCTTTGGAGGCTTCGCGTTGCTTTTGCTGAAGCCAAGGAGCCTGCATTCGCTCCATAGGACGCACACACATTTCCCCTTAATTTTTGGAGGGGGAAAAGTGTGTCCTATAGAGCGAAAAATACGGTAACCAAAATGAAATCAAAAACAAGCTAGCGTTACCTTGCATAGTTGCTCAACGTGTAGTAGGAAGCGATGCCTACCAAGACCAGAGACAGCGAAATACATCCGACGACAAGCCCCGCCGTGACTTTGGCAGGTGGAATATGCACCTTCCTTTTTCTGCCCAGATCTCCACATGCAGACAGCAAGCAAAAAATATGCATATAATAGGAATAATAGTACAGCAGTACCTCGGAAGTCGAACGGAATCCGTTCCGGAAGCCCATTTGATTTCCAAAATGTTCAGAAACCAAGGCACGGCTTTCGATTGGCCGCAGAAGCTCCTGCAGCCAATCGGAAGCCGCAGAAGCCTTGTTGGACGTTCGAGTTCCAAAGAACGTTCGCAAACCGGAACATTCACTTCTGGGTTTGAGGCATTTGGGAGCCAAAAAATTTGACTTGCAAGGCATTACGGATCCAAGGAATGACTGTAATAGTAGTAGTAGTAATTTATTACTTATACTCTGTCCATCTGGCTGGGCCTCCTCAGCCACTCTGGGCAGCTCCCAACAGAATATTAAAAACGCGATAAAACATCAAACATTATAAACTTCCCTAAACATGGCTGCCTTCAGGTGTTTTCTAAAAGTCAGATAGTTGTTTATTTTCTTTAGCTCATCCTCAGGTAAGCTGAGCATCCCTGTGCTCTGCATCAGTTACAGGTAAGGGTGAGGGAGAAAATTGATTCGGTTCACAAGGAAAGGTGAACCCAGGTCTTTCACATTTTCCAAAATAATACAAGTACAGGGGTACCTCAGGTTACAGACACTTCAGATTACAGACGCTTCAGGTTACAGACTCTACTAAGCCAGAAATAGTACCTCGGGTTAAGAACTTTACCTCAGGATGAGAACAGAAATTGCACGGCGGCAGCGGGAGGCCCCATTAGCTAAAGTGGCACCTCAGGTTAAGAACAGTTTCAGGTTAAGAATGGACCTCCAGAACGAATTAAGTTCTTAACCTGAGGTACCACTGTATGAGGGCCGGACCATCCATGAAGGAAGGTGAGAAGACTGCCTTAGGCGGCAGGATCCATAGGGGTAGATCTTTAGTTTCCCCTTGTTCCTTCATGTTCACCCCTTCTTCCCTGGCAGGGAAAAGGGACGCCATTTTGTGGTTTGTCCCAGGTGCTAAAATGCCTTGGACCAGCCCTGGCAAGAACTGAAACACAGCTCTGCAAATGCGCTGCTCTGAATTTTGCACGGCAGTTCACTAGCCAAGGGTTTTGTACAGAAATACCTATTCAGTGGTAGCTTGGTTTGCTACAGCTTTGGATTACAACCATTTTGGATTACAACCACATCAAACCCGGAAGTGCGTGTCCCTTTTTTTGGATTACAACCAATTTTTTGGGGGGAGGCCCCATTGGCGAAAGCGCGCCTTGGGTTACAACCAGTTTTGGTTTACAACTGGACCTCTGGAACGGATTTTGATGGTTAACCAAGGTACCACTGTATTAGGTCAAAGTGTGCATAAAATCACATAAGTTGGTGAAAATATTTTGCAGAAGCGCACTATATTTAGGGAAATTGCCTTGCAAAAAATTGTCACAATTGCATACATACATGTACATATCTATGGAGAGTTTCCATTCAAATGATGATGAATTGTCATGATGACCTTTTTTAAAAATTAAATAAATTGCAAACTGGTGTAAAAATGTGAAGAACTGCACCTAAGACTGGAAAAATGAGAAACCGAGATATTTGTTTATCCTTAGTTCCAGGGACGAAATATACTCACCTCTGACCGCCAGGTATATCCTCCCCACTTCGGATGAGCTCAGCAGATCTTTTTTCTTTTGTATCATGTAGTAGCCGCTGTCCAGGAGGGTTAAATTAGTGATGTGTAGGGAGCAATGTGGATTGATGTCCACCCGCCCAGTGTAGGCCCAGCTGATATTGAATATGGAGACTGGCTGAGGTTGGTAGGTCACAATATTACTTGCCTCTGATATTTTCCCTCGGAACCAGCTGCAGAATAAGACCCTCTCCATGCTACTGACTGGGACTAGTGTTACGTCCTTTCCCAATGATGGACGCCACGGATGCAACACGATGGGAATTCTAATCTTCTCAGCTTGCACCAGTGCAAAGCACGAATTCAGAATGTGGGCTAGAAGAGCAGGGGTTGGGCGGAAGGGGAAAGAAGCAAAAGTTCAGTTCAAGGAAGAGGTCGGAGACATCGGCGCTTGCGATGTATTTATCAAATTCATTTATCAAATTCCTGCCCTGTGCAATTTCAAAACAAAAGCAAGCAGATTGCAACATTCTGGAAATTCGGAAGCAGCTGCAGTTTGAAATGTTCTGAAACCAATGACAACTAAAAACATGTTTCCGTTATAGAGCAAGAACCAAGAGGGTTTTCCAGTGTTATGTCTTGGAGAAAAAGGGAGAAAATTTGGGAGGCATGACTTATATTGAGGCTGCAGCAGAGCTCATAACAAGTGCCTTAAGAACAGACTCCCTGCCTAAGCCAGAATTTTAGACCCCAGCCCTGAATCCTGTTACCAACTGGGGAAGGGGTTTTCTGAAAATCCTATGCGCCATCTGCACTTAAAGCAGCACCATACCACTGCAAAGAATTCTGGGGACTGTAGTTTGTTGCTAGGAGACTTCTTTAAAAGTATATTATTATTATTATTATTATTATTATTATTATTATTATTATTATTATTATGCCACCCACCTTATTGGGTTATTGTTGGGCAGCTTCCAACAAATTAAAACACAGTGTTATTATGATGATGATTTATTAAATTTCTTATTCCCTTTATCTTGCCCAGTGCAGTGCCCAAAGTAACATATAACCAAAGTAACATACAAACCAAACTCCCCACATAGAGACATTAAAACCAAGTGGGGGGGGGGAAGAAATATATTTAAAACATCCCACCTACTTCGGTCCATAAATTACCGTACAGCATATATTCAACACACACAAAAACAGCGACAATTTGTTGTTGACAAAGGACAGCTGGACATTTAAAGGGCCCCATTACCTTCAGTAGCTCAGGGCCTCATCAAACCTAAATCCGGCTCTGTTTGTGAGGCACATGAAGGAGGACCGCAAAGGATGGTCAGTTCATATGGGGAGAGGCAGTTCTTGAGGTATTGAGGTCCTGAGCCTTTACATTTGAATTGGGCCTGGAAAGTACCGTATTTTTTGCTCCATAGGGCGCACTGGACCATAGGGCACACCTAGTTTTTAGGGGGGGAAATCAAGAAAAAAAAATCTTATTTTCCCCCCAGCCCCAAAGAGCAGCGTACAGGCTAAAGAAGCCATAGCCCCGTGCAGCTTCTCCCTGCCGGAGGGGTTGCGCGCAGCTATGGAACAAGCCAAGGTGGGATCCATCCCGCTGGCTGTTTTGGCTTCCTCTTTAGCCCCACGCAACCTCTCCCTGCCAGGAGATGCTGCGCGGGGGTAAAGAAGCCATAGCCACTTGCAGCCTCTCCCTGCCGGAGGGGCTGCACGGGGCTATCCCTGAAGCCTGGAGAGTGAGAGGGGTCGGTGTGCACCGGCGCCTCTTGCTCTCCAGGCTTCAGCGAAAGCAACGCGAAGCCTTTGGAGCACGGAGGGAGCGCTCCCTCTGCGCTTCAGAGGCTTAGCGTTGCTATCGCTGAAGCCAAGGACCCTGCATTTCCTCCATAGGACGCACACACATTTCCCCCAATTTTTGGAGGGGAAAAAGTGCATCCTATAGAGCGAAAAATACGGTAATTGGCAGTGCAGTCGGGTCAGGATTGGTGCAATATGCTCAAACCATCTTGCTCCGGTGAGCAACTTGGCCGCCAAATTTTGCACCATTCAAAGCTTCTGAACTGTCTTCAGAGGCAGCCCCACTGATGACGCATTTGCCACAGTCTCTCACCTGCTAGAAGCAGCATCGGCCAAGGTCTTCCACGGCCAGAGGGGCCCCCAGCTATTGGGTGGGCTCTCTGCATGGTGTTGGTGCCACTCTTGTAGGTGAGAGGGCTTGGGGCATCCTGGGAGGATGATTTTGTGCCCAGCCATAGACATGGGTTCCTCCCCTGTCCGTAACCACAGATGCCCAGGACCACCCAGCCTAGGCCACCTGTTCCCCACCCCTGCAAGATCTCCTCAGCTTTAGCCTAGGATACCTCACTACAGCCTCCCTCACCTGTTAGCTCCCAGGTAACCATAGGAGGTCATAAAGCTGGAGTGTGAGCCTTGGTGAGTTGGGTGGGGAAGACCCCATTTGGGGGGCCCATCCGAGAAAGGCGCATCAGTCCAGGGTTTAAACCACAGCGAGCTGGCAGGGTTTATAATGAGCACAAATAATGAATAGACTTTTTAAAAGTCATATTTCTTGGTTTCCAAAGATGTGTAGCAGGCTATAACTATGTGGCTAAATACACTGATCCTGGCCTGACTGCACTGGCTACCAATTAGTTCCCGGGCCCAATTCAAAGTGCTGGTTTTGACCTATAAAGCCTTAAACAACCCAGGACTGCAATACCTCAAGGACCGTCTCTTTCCATATGAACCTACCCAGACCCTGAGATCATCTCCCAAGACCCTCCTTTGTGTGCCTCCTCCTAGAGAGGTCCAAAGGGTGGCAACACGAGAACGGGGCCTTCTCTGCAGTGGCTCCCCGTCTGTGGAATGCTCTCCCCAGGGAAGTTCGCCTGGCGCCTTCATTATATACACCTTTAGGCTCCAGGCAAGAATGTTCCTTTTTAAGCAGGCCTTTGGTTGATCTTACTGACATCCAACACCCTTTTAGAATGTGGCTTGGGGGGGTGTTATTGGGTCACTGCTTTTGGTATGATTTTATATGTTGTGGTCTTCTTTGTGAACCGCCCTGAGACCTCTAGGTATAGGGAGGTGTATAAACTGAATAAATCACCACCACCACCATCATCAAACCCCTTTCGCCCTCACGTCAATCTCAGCAACAACCAGGTACATACCATACTTTTCCGTGTATAAGATAAGGTTTTATCCTGATAATATTATGTATTAAATTGGGGCTCGTCTTATACACGGATAGTGCAGAGTGGGGACGGGGGATTGGTTTTTGTCACGAGCTGATTGGTGGTTGTGGCAAGGGCTGCTGTCGATTGGCTGTTGTTGTGGCAATTGGGCGAGTGATTGATGGCTTCTGGTGGCGATCGGGCAGACGATTGGTGTCCTCTGTGCTGTATGCTAATGGCAGCGTTGTTGGGGTGGGTGAGCGATTTGTTGCAACCCACCTTCAAGAAAGCTCAAAAACTGTAGGAATAACGGAGACGACAGGAGGTTGGATGCAGGTGAGCTGTGCAGGAGCAAGCTGGCAAGCATGTTCCAAGCAAGCTGCCGGCTAGCTCTGCCGAGGATCCTTTTATTAGCAGAAGTCAACAATTAGAAACAGTAACAGCAGTAATTATATTATATGCAGTAACAGCAATTATATGCAGCAACAGCAGCTAGGATATTATTGGCCCAGAAATGGAAGCAAGAAGAATTGCCAATGATCGAAGAATGGAGGATGAAGCTGATGGACTACGCAGAATTAGACAAATTAACAGGAAGGATCTGAAACTGCTGGGACCAGAAATTTACCGAAGACTGGAGTAAATTTACGAATTATATGAAAAGTATTTGTGATGGTCAGACAACGTTTGTAGGTCTGTAAGAAGTTCTGTGAGGAGTATTGTGGGAAATATTGTAAAAATGTAAAAGGTGGGATGATAAGTTGAGAGGGTAAAGGCAATATAAAATTAAGTAATGCATAAAAAGAGGTTAAGATGGAAGATCATCGGAGATGCTGATGGAAGTCCAAAAAAAGTGTATTTGCAATAATCTGTGTGGTACATTTTAAAATTTGTATGTTAAAATCAATAAAAATATTTTTAAAAAAGAAAAGAAAGAAACAGTAGTGAAACCACCCTAAACTTAACGTATTTCATCTAAGCACATTTCCAGCATTAGCATATACATGTGTCAGCAGGTGTTTGCCTAAGATGTTCCCCTGATACTTGATTACGTCTGCGTTCCCGGTCATGCTCCAGCCAAGCGAAATGTCTAAGCAAACGAATTGTGAAAGGACGAAAGGTCAGGGGGAAAACCCTGTTTTCTAGCCAAGAAGGCAAAAGGTCAGGGAGAGCAGGCGCAATGCTCCTTGACACACTGTTGCACATCTGGTGCGAGGTTTGCTTTCGCAAAGTGGAGCATTACCTCCACAAACAACTCTGGGCAATCTCCCCCTATTTTCTTAATATTGCGTCTTATACATTGGGGCGTGTTATACAGGGAAAAATATGGTATTCATGTCTGTAGAATATTCGTTCCTCTTCCCTTTGACAGGATTATCCTGTGTTTTTCTGCCAGGGTGGTACAGGGAGCACCCAGCCTCACAAAGCGGCTCAGAGCTGGTGTTGATCCGGCAGTGAGGGCTTGTCTGCCACACAGCCCTCTGTACACACAGCCTGGGTACCATGAAACCATGCTCCTCCACTGCAATTGCTCTGTCTGCATGCCTGTTTTATAGTTTAATTTTTCATCTTTCCATTTTTGTCTGTTGCTATGTTCTCTCTGTTTTATATACATTATAAGATGAAATAATAATAATAAAGATCTTCCCCCCAAAAAAGGGGGTGGGGTGGGGTGCTCTGTCTTCGACCAATTGCCAGAGGGTTGCTTGCAACACAAGGATTGAGTGAGACATCTTACACCAAGGAGATGCCACAACAAAGGGGGGGTCACCAAACATTGTACAGTGGTACCTCGGGTTACATACGCTTCAGGTTACAGACTCCGCTAACCCAGAAATAGTACCTCGGGTTAAGAACTTGGCTTCAGGATGAGAACAGAAATCGTGCTCCAGCGGTACAGCAGCAGCAGGAGGCCCCATTAGCTAAAGTGGTGCTTCAGGTTAAGAACAGTTTCAGGTTAAGTATGGACCTCCGGAATGAATTAAGTACTTAACCCGAGGTACCACTGTATTGTAGTTATTTGTTGGGTCCAACGTGATGAATGGTTACTTCCATCTGTTAATGTAAGCACCCAGTTTGGTGCAGCCTTGCCAACAACTTTTAAACAAGAATGAAGAGAGAGGTTTCACATCTCAATTTCATTTTGCAAACTGACACTCTTCTTATGCTGTAGGATACAAAACTGGGGCCACATCCACACCGCAAATCTAAAGCACTACAATGCCACTTTAAACAACCACGGCTTCCCCCCAAAGAATTCTGGGAGATGTAGTTTGTTCATAGCTGTCAACGTTTCCCTTTTTTAAAGGGAAATTCCCTTATTCATAATAGGATTCCTCGCAAGAAAAGGGAAAAGTTGACAGCCATGAGTTTGTTAAAGGTGCTGAGAGTTGATAAGAACACCCCAAAGAGATGCAGTTTGTAGTTTGGTTTAACAGTCAGCCCTTCTTCCCAAGGAACTCTGGAATTTTGTAGCTCTACATGGGGGTGGGGGGGATAAGGATTTCCTAACAACCTGGATCCTTGGGTGACTTATCTTCCCTTCCAGCTAAATACCAATAGCCAGACAGAGTTGGGGAGGGACCAATGATCATGATAAAAAGCCAACGCATCAATTCCATTCTTAGATCATGATGAGTTTCCGGCGTCATTACCCCTCCTGTCCAGAAGGGGGAGCAGAGGTACTTGAAGGACCAGTGAGAACAGTGGAGGTTGAGCATTTATAAGCCTAGAATTCATAAACTGGTTTACTTCCTCCTTCAATGGTTCTCATCATTGATGTCCTACAGAACTATTCGTGGTGACTTACAATAATATTATATATTATAACACAATGCACGACTCTGGAATATGGCGAGTCCTGTCTCCACAATCTCTGGCACAAAGTACAAATATAGTCAAAACTAAGCATTGGAGGGTTTTCTTGTTTTGTTTTTAATTTCATCAGTGGACATGATGGTGTGCTTTCCCCCTGCCCTGTTGGGTTTGGGCTAGGTACAAAGGCTGATGCTTATCAAGGGGCTCTTGATTCTTCCATCATCATTTTCAAATAAATGGAGTTTCTCTTCTTGGGGAGATGGGGAACATAAAATCCGTGGAACTCAAGGAAGCTCTTCTGGGCTTGGCTCCGAAGAGTTTTCTGCACTATTGGCTATTTTTCTTACCTGGAAGAGAACCAATCATAGGCTGAAAACCAGAACCACCATTATTATTTCACCCTCACCACCCCACCCGTTCACCCTAAGGTTCCAGAACAGGTTACAACAATTAAAATACAACATTAGAGACAATGTACAATAAGAGAAATAAGATTGTAAATGTGCATCTCAGGCATCAAAAGGCATTTTCATCTTCTGCATTCACCAAAAACTGAAGGTGACAGACACGTCTCAATGGGGAGGAAGTTCCACGACTTAGGGGCTGCCACAGAGACTGCCCTTTCTTGGGCCAACCTTCCTGAGCTTCTGAGGGTGGTGGAGCAACCAGGAGGGCTCCCTCTGACAATTTTAACACCCAAGGGAATCTGTAGGGAAGGTGGAGGACTAAGCATTGGAGGCCTGTGTCGTTTAAGGCTTCAAACACTAAGGTGAGCACTTTGAGCTGAGCCCAGAAATGAACTGGCAGCCAATGTCAACATCTACTCTTGGATTTCTCAGAGGGAGAACTTCTGGATATACATGCTGGACCCCTGGACTTCACATGGCCTCCTCCCGGAGGATAGTCTCAGCATCACTTAAAGGTAAAGGGACCCCTGACCATTAGGTCCTGTCGTGGCCGACTCTGGGGTTGCGGCGCTTATCTCGCTTTATTGGCCAAGGGAGCCCGGCGTACAGCTTCCGGTTCATGTGGCCAGCATGACTAAGCCACTTCTGGCAAACCAGAGCAGCGCACAGAAATGCCATTTACCTTCCCGCCGGAGCCGTACCTACGTATCTACTTGCACTTTGACATGCTTTCGAACTGCTAGGTTGGCAGGAGCAGGGACCAAGCAACGGGAGCTCACCCCATTGCAGGGATTTGAACCGCCAACCTTCTGATCTGCAAGTCCTAGGCCCTGTGGTTTAACCCACAGTGCTTCAGCAAATGGGGGTCTTCTGAGCACCCCATCCCATACCCTCCAACATTTCTCCTATGAAAATAAGAACGCCCTATTCCATAACAACACAGCAACAACAGCAGCAACAATTTTACTATTTATACGCCACCCATCTGATTGGATTGCCCCAGCCAACTTCCAACATATTTAAAAACATAATAAAACAGTAAACTTTTTGTATTTATTTATTTTTGCTATGCAGGCCTGCCTTCAGATGTCTTCTAAAGGTTCTATGGTTACTTATCACCTAGGGCTGTCCTGAGGTAAAACGGGACATTCTGGGATCAAATCAGAAACCAGGATGGCTTCTGTAAATCCGGGACTGTCCCTGGAAAATAGGGACACTTGGAGGGTCTGCCAGTCTGCCATTCTCATAGCTTTATAGCCAGTGCTTTTTTCCTTTAAAAATGTTTAGGGGTCCTCTCATTTTGGCTCAAGAACATCACCATTTTATACTTCGAATCAGGAAAGATAAATACAGTAAACGGCCAAAAGGCCACCATCGGGGGTAAAAACCGAACTGACTATTCACCGTGCTAGAGAAGAAACTAATTTTTATTTAAATTTTTAGTTTCTTCTCCCATTAGTTTCACAAACTGTTTAGGGATTTGCATACCCCTGTGTACCCCCCAGGGGAAAAAAAGCACCGTTTATAGCTATCACCTTGGAAACAGTAACTTTTAAAAAGTCAGAGCAACCAACAAAGGTGATGTTGGTCACTGTAATAAATACATGGTTTAAGTGATTAACAGCATCCTCCCACTCAGGGCCGGCTCAAGAGATTTCGGCACCTGAGGCATGCCACAAAATGGTGCGCGCACCCTGCCAGGGAAGAAGGGGTGAGCGAAAATCTACAGTGGAAATGGGAGGTGGGATAAAGATTGACATGGGGAACTAGGGCGGGAGAAGACCGGAGGTGCCTCCAATTGGCCAAAAGGCTGTTGTAGAGGCAGCCTGAGGGGGGGGGGGCTGCTGCTGAGGCGCCAACAGATCCGGCCTCCAAGGAGCTCCCAGACCATGCATTCATTGGAAGCTGCATCTGCTGCCCCTTCAGATTTTGCCACCTGAGGCAGTTGCCTCGCCTTGCATCCTGTGTGAGCCGGCCCGGACCCTACCTGCATCCGAGACAAATTTGCCGGAAGTACTGTCTGATATTCTTTCTTTCTCTCTCTCTCTGTTTCTCCCTCCCCCTTTCTGTTAAATTATCTACATTACTGTACAAAACCTTGTGTGACTGTGTAGGAAATCAGGCCTACAAGAAAGACAGCCCCGACTATGCAAGCCACAAAAATCCCGGCGATGGCTCCTCCAGAGATGCTCGTCCCTTTTTTCGTGTCGGCTCGCTTTTCTGGAGAGACAGAGAAAGGTCAGGTGAGAAGTAGGAAGGAGAACCGTAATTCCTTGTCTCTTGTTTATCTCAGGTACCAAGGGCATTCCCCCCCCCATCCTCTCCATCGGTCCTGGAGACCAAACAGGGCCACTGAGGCAGCGCAAGATGGTTTCTGAGAAGATCGTTCCCTTCCCGTTTCCCCCATGCTTGCTGTGGCAACCCCCCCCCTCTTTTCTCACTACGTGGTACGGTCTCAAGGCTAAAAGTGTGAGCAGAGAAAGTTCCATGTCTAGGTTCGGGGGGTGAGCAGTTTGCGTCCCTCCAAGCTTCTCTTCCTGGTCCTCAGGCCACACCTCCTCTCTTGGCTGTAACCCTCACCAACCCACTTCTCCATCCTTGCCCTTTGAACCCTTGCTTCCCTGGATGAGGATGGAGACGTGCTCTTTGCCCTGGGCTAGATGAACAAGGATTGCCAGTTTCCTATGGTCCTACACAGATTCAGTTGCTAAAATTATATCTTGCTCCTGTTTACAGATCTCCGTATTCTTTTTGTTCGGCTGAACCCAAGCACATCATCCTCTCCAAGAAACAAAAGAGGCTGCTTTCTATTGAAATAGCTCAGTTGGCTAGAGTGTGGTACTGAGGAGACCAAGGTTGTGGGTTCGATCCCCATACAGGCCGCCTGCATTACAGGGGGTTGGAGAAGATGAACCCCGGGTCCCTTCTGACTCTGTCATTCTACGAGTCAGTCCAACTAGCTCAGCACTGACTCAACAAGATAGCTCAGTCGGTAGACTATGAGGTGCTTAATCTTAGGGTTGTGGATTCGAGCTCCATGTTGGGCAAAAAGATTCCTAGACTAGGTGACCCTCAGGATCTCTTCCACCTCTACAATTATATGATTCTATGAATTCTTCAGGGTTCCAGCCAGGTCTTCCCCAGCCCTACCTGGAGAAGCCAGGATTGAACCTGGGACCATCTGCATGCCAAGCAAATGCCCTACCCATTGAGCTAGGGCCTGTCCCCTAATAAATAGTAAACCTAATACAGTGGTGCCTCGCAAGACGAAATTAATCCGTTCTGCGAGTCTCTTCGTCTTGCGGTTTTTTCGTCTTGCGAAGCATGGCTATTAGCGGTTTAGCGGCTTAGCGGCTATTAACGGCTTAGCGGCTTAGCGGCTATTAACGGCTTAGCGGCTTTAAGAAAAAGGAAACAAACTCGCAAGAACTCGCAAGACGTTTCGTCTTGCGAAGCAAGCCCATAGGGAAATTTGTCTTGCGGAACGACTCAAAAAACGGAAAACTCTTTCGTCTTGCGAGGCATTCGTCTTGCGAGGTACCACTGTACATGCAGAACTTATTTATTTATTTATTTATTTATTTATTTATTTATTTATACCCTGCCCATCAAGCTGGGTTTCCCCAGCCACTCTGGGCAGCTCCCAACAGAATACTAAAAACACAATCAAACATCAAACATTAAAAACTTCTCTAAACAGGGCTGCCTTCAGATGTCTTCTAAAAGTCAGATAGTTGTTTATTTCCTTGACATCTGATGGAAGGGCGTTCCACAGGGTGGGTGCCACCACCGAGAAGGCCCTCTGCCTGGGTCCCTGTAACCTCACTTCTCACAGTGAGGGAACCACCAGAAGGCCCTCAGAGCTGGACCTCAGTGTTTGGGCTGAATGATGGGGGTGGAGACGCTCCTTCAGGTATACTGGGCCGAGGCCATTTAGGGCTTTAAAGGTCAGCACCAACACTTTGAATTGTGCTCAGAAACGTACTGGGAGCCAATGTAGGTCTTTCAAGACCGGTGTTATATGGTCTTGGTGGCCACTCCCAGTCACAAGTCTAGCTGCCGCATTCTGGATTAGTTGAAGGGTCTCAGCCTGTGTACCAGATAGATACACTGAGCTGCAGCGCAACTGCTAAATATACGAAACCAAAATACCTATTCAGATTCAAGACACAATAAACATCATTGACACACCAGATGATATCATCATGCGGTGCGTGTCTGTAGAGAGATATCAAGAGGGGAAGAAAGATTGTGTAGGTTAAGAAGGGGCATGTGAAACATTTACCTATGACCACTAAGAATATCTGCCCCACTTCTGACTCCTTAGTAGTGTTTCTTTGCATTATATAGTACGTGATATCTGAGACTGATATGTTCTTGATCTGCAAGGAGCAATCCGTGTTCACAGACTCCCGCCCAGTATACGAGGCTTTGTATTGAACATCTTTCACCGGAGGCGGTTGATAAACCAAGATCTGATTCTTCTCAGCCGTATCCCACCGGAACCAGCTGCAGGTGTCCACCTTCTCCTTGCTGTCTTCCGGAATCAGCAAGACCTCCCCTCCTACCTGGGGGAACCAGGGCTGGACGGTGATGAGGAGGGTGAAGTTCTGGTCCGCTTCCAGAAACACAAAGCAAGAAAACAAGATATGGGCTGAGGGAGGTGAGGGGGAGAGAAGAGGCAAGAGATTCAGGTAAAGGAACAAGCCGATAACACACAGTAACCCTTGCGGGTTTTCACCCCAATCAGAGACATTTGCAACTGTGCAATGTGGAGGTCGTGGGTGGTGCTGTGGGTTAAACCACAGAGCCTAGGACTTGCCGATTAGAAGGTTGGCAGTTCGAATCCCCGCAACGGGGTGAGCCCCCGTTGCTCGGTCCCTGCTCCTGCCCACCTAGCAGTTCAAAAGCACGTCAAAGTGCAAGTAAATAAATAGGTACCACTCTGGTGTGAAGGTAAACGATGTTTCCGTGCGCTGCTCTGGTTTGCCAGAAGTGGCTTAGTCATGCTGGCCACATGACCCGGAAGCTGTATGCCGGCTCCCTCGGCCAATAAAGTGAGATGAGCACCGCAACCCCAGAGTCATAGAATCATAGAGTTGGAATAGACCACAAGGGCCATCAAGTCCAACCCCCTGCCAAGCAGGAAACACCATCAGAGCACTCCTGACATATGGTTGTCAAGCCTCTGCTTAAAGACCTCCAAAGAAGGAGACTCCACCACATTCCTTGGCAGCAAATTCCACTGTCGAACAGCTCTCACTGTCAGGAAGTTCTTCCTAATGTTCTTCCTAATGAACTTCTTCCTAATGTCAGCCACGACTAGGCCTAATGGTCAGGGGTCCCTTTACCTTTACCTTAATGTGGAGGTCAAGATAGCCTTCTGTTTCCCAAACCACAATTTTAGAGCACAGCTGATCTGGGTCTCTCTCCTCCCCACACCATCACTATGCTAACCCCCACTGCCCCACAGGGAGCCCCCAATCTTTCACCTGCCAGAAGGAGCAGTGGAGATTTGAAGGTCTTTGGCATCATGGGAGATTCCCTTTATGCCCGGCTGGATGCCTGGGTTCCTTTTATCTTCTTTGCTCCCAATGCTGGGGGCATCAGCTGAACCCACCTGCTCACGACCCACCCTAGGCTTTCCCCTACTGGAGCTCAGGAGGCCTCACAGTCAGCAGCCCCCTTCCCCATTGCGATCTCCTAGGCAACCAGAGGAGGTCACAAAGCAGCCTGGACTGTGTTGAACTGGAAGTGGGAAGCCCTTTATGGGGTCCCACTCAGATAGCCGGACTACAAATTTATATATCTATCTGAGGCTGTGATTTGGCTGGAAAAGTGGCGTAGTGTAGGGGAGGCAGAGGGGTGATTGCCCTGGGTGTAAATTTTTGGGGGGCACAATTTCATCACCGGGTGCTGCCCCAATACAATTGTGCACTACTATCACTAGGCTCGATTCAAATGGCTTCTCCAGGCAAACCAGGAAGTGACCTCTCCTGGGTGGTCAGATACTGTTAGGCAGTTGAATGCGCATGCGTAATCTGGCTGTTTCCCACTCACTCCTCACAGCCCCGGGCATTGGCAACCCATGGTACGCCACTGGGGGAGGGACTGTATGGACTTGTCCCTTCCGGTCTATTGCAGGCACTTTCAAATTTCACATTCTACCAATTAGGTGATTGTATTTTCACATTTGTAGTCCAAGCTTTCTCCAAGGAGCTCAAGGTACGTGGTTCCTTGCTTGGAGGTCTCTAAGCAGAGGTTGGATGGCCGTCTGTCATGGATACTTTAGCTGAGATTCCTGCACTCTAGTGGGTTGGACTAGATGGCCCTTGGGGTCCCTTACATAACCATAAAAACCCATCAATTTAATTTTTTGATCATGGTGAGTTCCTGGTATCACTACCCCTCCTGACCAGAAGGGGGAGCAGAGGCACTAGAAGGATCAGTGTAAGCAATTGGTTTTATTGTTTACATTTTTCATTTTCAGGTTTTCTCATTTTATGAAACATATCAGAAAATCTTTTTATACATTTAAATATACTATGGTCTACCCTCCTCTCCTTTCTGTAGTTACATAAGTTGTATCTTCTTTTTTCTGCATCTGCAACATTAAAACCTAAATATAATGAATCACTTGTACTCGAAATTTTAATATCACCATCTGCACGTGTTTATATCAATCCTGCTAATGTTTTAAGTCATTTACAATCATTCTTTAGATATTCAACAAACAATCCCCACTCTTGCTTAAAGATTCTATCTTCTTAGCTCTTAATCTTCTAGTAGGTTTTGTCGTTTCTGCATACTCCAGGAACTTTTGCTGCCAGTTCTCTTTATTTGGGGCATATTCCACCTCTGGGCACATGCCATTTGGGCTGCTGAGGTCATATACATAAATACCCCCCCCCCCCCGTTCTTTAGGTATCTCAGATCCAATTATCCCTGAAAGAAGGGCTTCTGGTTTCTTGACAAATGTCACCTTAAACATTTTTAAAAATTCGTTATATATCATTTCCCAGAAGGCTTTTTGAGGATGCCCAGAGCTTACAGAGTTAACAGCTCAAGGGAAATGATATCCTGTCACTGGGGGTGTGTTCACATACGGGTTTCGTACTTTGTTATGTGAACGCTTTTATCATGTCTTCGCTCTCTCCTGGCTGAAATGTTTGTTTTGCTGCTATACAATAAAGCAGTGTTTCCCAACCGGTGTTCCGCGGCACACTAGTGTGCCGCGAGATGTTGCCTGGTGTGCCGCGAGATGTTGCCTGGAGGGAGGCGGGCGAGTCCAAAAAAGGTTGGGAAACACTGACTTAAGTTTCTCTTTCAAAAAGGAAACGTGGGTTAAAGCGGCGACGCCGCCCCCCACTCACTTTCCTGCTCTGGCTTCCCTAACAGTTTTCCGAGTTGCGTCACTGGATCCAGCCCCCTTTTCCACAGGTGACACGGGGCTGGAGGGAGGGAAAGAGGGCTTTACGTCACGCACAAAGGCAGCCTCCTAGAAGCGCTCTGGGCCGGGGCCGTTTCGCCGAAGGCGCCGGAGGACCCCCACCCTCAGCTCCTTCAGAAAGGAAGCCCCGCCCCTCGGCTCCCTACGAGGCCAGCCGCTGCACGCACGCGCCGGCTTGTCATCAGCTCCGTCTGTTTCCACCCCCCCTGCTCGCCTTCGCGCGAGCTCAGTCGGGTCCCTCAGCCGAAGAAGCGGAGCCTCTCTTTGCCGCCTCTTCCTTCTTCCCCGGGTCTCACTCCGGTTTGGGGCCTCCCCCGCCGCCGCCGGCCACCTCGGCCCCGCCGCCGCCCCCTCCTCCGCCCGCTATCGCCGCCACCACAACAGCCGCCGCCGCCTCAGCTGGGCCCATGCCTGCCGGGAGCGGCGGCGGCAGCAGCAGCAGCAGCGCCCCAGCGCCCTTCCCTCACGGCGGCGACCCGGCCCTGAACGAGCAGGAGAAGGAGCTCAAGCGGCGCCTCAAGCGGCTCTACCCGGCCATGGACGAGCAGGAGACGCCGCTGCCGCACTCCTGGAGCCCGAAGGACAAATTCAGCTACATCGGCCTCTCGCAGAACAACCTGCGCGTCCACTACAAAGGTAGAGGGACGGAGGGAGGGCGAGGCCGAGGCCACCGCCATCCCCAGGCCCCCTCCGCCTCTTCCTCCGAAAGGCAGGCTGAGAAACTCCCAGGGAAGCTCTGAACGTCTCCCCCGAAACCGTCGGGAGGCTTCGGTTGTTGCCTTTCTCCGCTGAGGTCGGTGGACCCCGAGCCTAGGCTTCCTTCCCGCACCCCGCTTTCCGAAGACCGCACACCAGTTGGGCCAGTACATATTCCCCTCCCGTGACTGGAGCGGAATAGCCCTTTCTCTTCTTCCCCAACCCTTGTCGTTGGAGGAGTCCCTCAGTCCCTCGCTTTGATGCCTCCTCCCCCCCCCACCCCCAAAGCTTGGAGGTTCCCCGGCAAGGGGGAGGGAAAAAATTGAAACTTTCACTTTCGTGCGTCCCTCCCGGCGTAACGCTGCGCGCTGACGTCACGGGGCTGTAATGGTGGTGTGCCTCGAGATTTTTTTCATCAAACAAGTGTGCCTTTGCCCAAAAAAGGTTGGGAAACACTGCAATAAAGCTTCGTAGAATAGAAGCAGCTGTTGTACGAGAGTTTTACTGCATGGCTGAGATTCCTTTCACACAGACACACCTCTGCTCAAGATACTCTGCTGTAGCCGGGAGAAGCAGATGGGCGCAGTGGAAGTGGACTGGACGTCACAACAGTGCCGCTGTTTGCAGCCTTGATGGATGCTCAATGGAACAGGCATTCTCCTTTTTACAGGCCCACCACCAGTGTGGACAATTGAAGCCGAGCATCTGTAAGCATGGAATGCATAGCCTGGTGTGCTTGTCTGCTTGCTCACTGAGGAATGAGACTTGGGCTGCAGCAGATCCATGCATTAGCCCTTGGAATACCAAGCAGGGACAGACCTTGGCACGTCAAATGTCAGTGGTGCCCTGTCCGATGCCAAAATTTGCTCCCCTGCCTCTTGCCTTCCATTGAAGTAATACTGGTGGCCCCTTCTCCAGCACCCCAGCTGCTCTGCGCCTGGTGCAACTGTACCAGTCACGCTCCCCTAGAGCCGTCTCTGTACCCAGTTACTGTCAGACTTGCATTCGACCGAGTGACACCTCTGGTCGAGTCCTCCGATGTGATTAACAACCTGAGCCTTTAATAAGGCTCCAGGCAAGCTCCCTCATTACGCAGAGTATCCAGCAGCAGGGAAGGATGAGAAATATGAGCTACATTGCAAAGAGGTTTATTTTCTAACTATGCAGACAGAAAAATACATCCTCTCTCTGTGAGAGCAGAGAGGCAACTGGAACAAAGCAACAGGAAACCAGTAATATCAACATCCGTCTCCTGTGAGACTTCCAACAGTCTGGAATCCCTGGAATGTAAACAGAGTCCTGTGACTCCAAGCACTGCACTAGTGGCACAAACAGAAACCTAACAGTTACCCTCAGCACTGCTAATGTGCTGGTCCCGGGGGGGGGTTACCTTGAGGCGTGGTCAGAGTCTGGTCCTGGGCTGAGTGTCTGGAGACTCTCCACCAAGGGTGAAGTGGGGTCCAAAACAAGAAGCCAGGCGTGGTCGGGAACTCCGGAGAAACAGGTCTGGGTGCTGGCAGAAACAGGTTTCCAACTTCGTTGCTCCCGCAACTTGGGACTGGGCTGACTGGCGTTTATCTCCTCTGAGGCCAGGGGAGGTCCCAGCCCACAGGTGACCTGCCTCTCATGGCCTTAAGGCGAGCACTCCTCCTGAGAGAACCCAGTTCCCTCCGCCTCTCTGCCCTGAGCCTCTGCAGCTCAGGAGAGGCTGGAGGGTTACTGGACCCAGGGGCAGCTTCACCTTCCCCTGACAGGGCTGGGAGAGGCGCACCTGCAGGCAATGGGTCCTCAATCACCTCCGGAGCCAGAGTGGATACATCTGGTGTCTGCTCCTGAGGATCCGGCACAGGTGCAGGCCCTTCAGATTCAAGCCCCTGCCCCGGCTCAGCCGGCCCTGGAGGCGGGGACTCCTCAGGTTCAGATTCTGAATCAGATTCCCAGGCCATCACAGCTAAGCAGGACATGAGCACTTATGTTCCATCTGCCCATCATGCGACTCTGGGAGCTTAGCCAAGGCCAGCCAAAATGCTCAAGGGGCTGGAGCAATTCCCTTATGAGGAAAGGCTGAAGCATTTGGTGCTTTTTAGTCTAGAGAAAAGGTTAAGTGAGAACAGGAAGAAGGGTCATTTTATCACATGTGGTGGCCCTGTGGAAATGGGTGGGGGAATGATACACAGTGGTGACTCGGTTTTTGAACGTCTCCATTGACAAACATTTCAGTTCTCGAATGCCATAAACCTGGAAGTAAATGTTTCGGTTTTCGAACACGCCTCAGAAATTGAACATGCCATGTGACTTCCCGAGTGCAAGATCCTGAGGCCTAGCTATCGGCTATTGAGTTTTTGGTTTTTGAATGTTTCGGAACTCGGACGGTCTTCCAGGACGGATAACGTTTGAAAACCAAGGTACCACTGTATAATGAATTGAAAAACGATGTTTAAATTTATAATCCCTATAATCACAAAAAAGCCCGAAGCCTTTTTACTAGAATAATGGGGACGGAGGTCCGAAGAAAGCAGACTAGTTTATTTATGCACATGACAACAGCAGTTAGAACTTTATATGCACCTTTTTTTGGACAAAGAAGTTTTAAAGATGTGCTGTTGTTGTTTTTAGAAAACACTTCTAATATGGGCTGCCATATGCCTGGCTTTTCCCAGACTTTTTTTTAGCAATTTCCGAAAATTCTGCCTGAACACAATTTTCGACAAATGAATTCCAGTTATGTCCTGAATTTTCTGGATGTATGGCAGCCCTGGTGGAAAGAGAATGGATTACCAACGGAGGAGAAACGGGTTATGAAACTGCTGGACTATGCTGAAATGGCAAGATTAACTGCCAAATTAAGAGGACATAATGACGAGGATCTTAGGGAGGAATGGAGACCACTGGTGGATGATCTACAAAGTTATCACTTATATATTAAGTCACGGGCAGGATTTGAAATATAAGCAGCGGATTACTGAAAGATTTAACCGGTAGCGGGGTTTAGATAATAAAAATATGTGTGTTATAAAACAGCTAATAAAAAGGAGTAAAAAACAATCAAACATCAGGAAAGGGTGGGAAGTGAAGAAGAAACTTTGGTTGTTAAAAAGCAATTGTATATGATGATAAATGCTTTGAAATGTTTTTGGAGGCTTCGTAAAAAATGATATGGGGGAAAAGAGAAAAGGTAAAGTAAGAAATGACGTGATAGAAGTTTATAAAATTATAAAAGTGGGTGGAGGAAAGTTTTTCCTCCCTCTCTCATAAAGTTAGAGCTTGTGAACATCTACTGGAGCAGAACGTTGGAGGATTCAGAACAGAAAAAAGAAAGTACAGTGGTACCTCGGGTTAAGAACTTAATTCGTTCTGGAGGTCCGTTCTTAACCTGAAGCACCACTTTAGCTCATGGGGCCTCCCGCTGCCACCACGCGATTTCTGTTCTCATCCTGAAGCAAAGTTCTTAACCCGAGGTACTATTTCTGGGTTAGCGGAGTCTGTAACCTGAAGCATCTGTAACCTGAAGCAACTGTAACCCAAGGTACCACTGCACCTCTATAAGCAGTGCATTGTTAAACTATGGAACTCCCTTCCACAGAAGGCAATGACCACCAAGTTGATGGTCTTCTTATTTTACAGCATGGAACCACTTCTGGAATTTCATTCCATTCACATGAGGACGAATCTGCCTAATTCACAGCTCCCAAAACAAAAGACAGACAGCCTTTGAAATTTGCACTTTCATGAATTTTGTGACGCAGTTCTCCGGCCAAGAGCTGTGTACAAAAATGCACATATTGAGACAAAGTGTGCATAAAAATGAACATGTTAGTGACAACAATGTGCAAAAAGGGCAGGCCTTGCTTTGCTAAAAAGGTGAGCACTGCATACATAAATGTGCATGTGAGGAGAAATTTGTGCTAAAACGCTGGTGGGTTTTCAGGAGGACATCTTAGAAACAACTCACAAAATGATGTGGAAATGTGGAGAAATGAACATAAGAATGGAAGAAACAGAGAAACACTGAAACCGATAGACTGCCCCGTTCCTCACAATCACTGAGTTTCACTTCCCGCCAGGACCCACCGCAGCCCCTACCCCAACCAATATTGTAATAATATAATATAATAATAATAATAATAATTTATTATTTATACCCCGCCCATCTGGCTGAGTTTCCCCAGCCACTCTGGGCAGCTCCCAATCAAGTGTTAAAAACAGTACAGCGTTAAATATTAAAAACTTTCCTGAACAGGGCTGCCTTCAGATGTCTTTTAAAGATAGGATAGCTACTTATTTCCTTCACATCTGAAGGGAGGGCGTTCCACAGGGTGGGCGCCACTACTGAGAAGGCCCTCTGTCTGGTTTCCTGTAACCTCACTTCTCGCAATGAGGGAACCGCCAGAAGGCCCTCGGCGTTGGATCTCAGTTGAACGATGGGGGTGGAGACGCTCCTTCAGGTATATTGCCATAATATTATGTGTTACAGTGGAATATGGAGAGAGCCGTCCCATCAGACCCTGGCAAAGGAATATGGGCACAGCAGAAGTGGGCATTGGAGGCTTTTATTGCCTCAGGGGACATAATGTTCTATCTGCCCCAGGGGCTGTGGGTGAATCACAAGGGCCTTAAATCATTTCATCGTGATTTTTCAAGTAGATTTCAAGTAGATATTTCAAGCGGAGTTTCTCTTCTTGGCAGAGTGGGGGAAATGGTCGATGCTGCTCCAGTCTGGAAGGCTGACAAAATTGTTGACCAGGACGATCTCTCTCTTACTCTTTTTGTTTTTACCTGGAAGAGAATCAGTCTAGAATCAGAGGATGGAGAGCAGAAATAAGGAAAGGTAAAGGACCTCTGGGTGGTTAAGTCCAATTGGATTCAACTATGGGGTGTGGCACTCAACTCCACTTTCAGGCCGAGGGAGCCGGCCTTTGTCTGCAGACAGCTTTCTGGGTCATGTTGCCAGCATGACTAAATCGCTTCTGGTACAACGCAACACCACGACAAGAATTAAATCATTATGCTGGATAGTAGGGTTTAGTGAAGTCAAGGCCGAGGCTGGGTTTGGCAAGAGAGGCTGTTTAACCATTTTGGAGATAATATCCAAGACCCTGGTCCAAAATATATAAACAATTTTTCATGAAAGCATGTTCCAAAGTTCCCACAGCCTCTCCAACAAAGTTGTGAGATAGGGGTTTGTTGATTTTGGCTAGATGAACCGGAGTCCTGAAAAAAACCTCTTAGGCAACCACCCAATCTGAAATCCTTAAGTCCTGCTGCCCACGAATGTAGACGCTACTGAGCTGGATAACAACAACAACAACAACAACAACAACAACAACAACAACAACTTATTATTTATACCCTGCCCATCTGGCTGGGTTTCTCCAGTCTCTCTGGGCGGCTTCCAACAAAAGATTAAAAGTAAATTAAAACATCAGTCATTGAAAATTTCCCTAAACAGGGCTGCTTTCAGATGTCTTCTAAACGTCAGTGTCTTGACTCTGCATAAGGCAGCTCCCTATGTTTTTGCGGATGAGCGGTGCAAAAGAGCGGGCGCCACATAGATCTACTGCTGTGGTCCTCCCATGTAGGGCTGGCAGGTACTTACTTCTTGGCTTTGGGTGCTCCTTTCTTTGGACCTTTTCCCTTCTCACTCCCCTTTTTCTTCTGAGCCTTCTGGCCTCCTTTATTCCTAAGGAAACAAAGAGACCCTTGCTGTTGTTCCCTGGCAACCAGCATTCAAGTGGCACATGGCCAGCATTTGCCCTCTCATCCTTACTGGTTCTTTCCCCAGCACCTTCCCACTGTCTGTCACGGCATCCATTGACTCATGGAGTACTGCAGTAGCATGGCCACTTGTTCATCAGAATAAGAGCCCTGGCGGGACTTCCGGGCAAGGAACGTGGCGGACTGAACATCTACTGTCGACAGCTAAGCCAACAGAGATAATTGCATGGGGATTAATTTACAGATAGGTAGCCGTGTTGGTCTGCCATAGTCAAAATAAAAAAAATTCCTTCCAGTAGCACCTTAAAGACCAACTAAGTTAGTTCTTGGTGTGAGATAAGAATCCAATGTCTCTGTTCAGACCAGGTCTCTCCATGGTTTTGAGTTTGGTAATGAGTTGCAATTGCAGAGACATTGGATTCTTATCTCATTATACATGACTAAGCCATGTTTCACCTTCTCACCCCTTGCCTTTTCCTTTAAGACCTATTGCAGTCGTTAAGAGTCGTCAACAGGCTCATCTCAGCTATCTGCCAATCTCCCATTCCCACCACCCTTCTGAGTAATACCCCTCCCCACCTTCTCACTATATAGAAGGATCTGGCAACTTCTGTTTCAGTGTATCTGAAGAAGTGTGCAGGCACACGAAAGCTCATACCAAGAACTAACTTAGTTGGTCTTTAAGGTGCTACTGGAAGGAATTTTTTTATGGGGATTAATGATAGCCAAGCCATAGATCTTGGTTATCGAATTCTCACTGGATAGAGTCAGGGCTTTTTCCCCCCTAGAAAAAGAGGTGTCTACAGGTTCTATGGGGGAAGCCATGACTGCATGAAGTGGCATCATAGTGCTTTAAATGCATGGTGGGCATGCATATACGTGGCTTGGGTTTGGTTTAAAGACACAGTAAGGGAGACGGGGGATATTGCATTTGCTCACCCACAGTTATGATCTGGACAGTATGCCTGGCCATGAAATTAGTATGGAGAAATGTACTGCATTGCAATTAAAATTATGGTAGCTCTCTTTAATGGTGCATCTATACATACAGTGCTACCTTGGTTCTCAAACAGCCTAGTTCACGAAAAACTTGGAACCCGAGTGTAGCAAACCCAGAAGTGAGCGTTCCGGTTCTCATTTTTTTGGGGGGGGGGAGTCGAATGTGCTTTGTTTTGAGTTGCACTGATTATTAGCGTCCTACCATTTTAATCAAAGAGTTCCGCTTCCGTTTTTAGTGTTGTGCTGCTAATTAGCATCCTACCTATCTACAGACCAGTGTGAGAGAGCACTGATTTGGGAGGTGGGGGAGAAATGTTCTTGCAGTGCTCTGCAGCCCAGCTGCTTTGACATGAGAGAGAGAGAGAGAGAGAGAGAGAGAGAGGGAGGGAGAGAGAGAGAGAGAGAGAGAGAGAGAGAGAGAGAGAGAGAGATCTCAATAGATCATGCTGATTAGGGCAGTGCAGAGAAGCGCCACGGCAGCTCTGAAGCCCAGAAAGAGGAAGAGATCTCAAAAGATAGCACTGATGGGGTGGAGGTGAGAAGCATTTTAGGGGTAGTTTTTCAACAGTCAGGAACGGATTCATAGTTTTTGCATTACTTTCTATGGGAAAGTGCGCCTTGAGTTTGGAGTGTTTTGGTTTTGGAACGGACTTCTGGAACGGATTAAGTTTGAGAACCAAGGTACCACTGTATAGCACAGCACGTGCCCATTCTATGCAAATCTTCATTCTCTTTGGTCCAGGGCCAGCCCAAGGCATTTTTCTGTCTGAGGAGGAGGAAGAGGTTATGCTCCCAACACCATTCCATGCACGGAAACCAACTGGAAAGGGAAGGTGAAACATTGGCTAATCAGTAGTGTCCTTCATGACACATGGTACCAGCAGGTTAGTTATGGGGGTTCAGGATAGGCTGCGTGACAGACACAGCTCTGTCCTCCAACAGAAGGCAAGTAAGAAGTGTGCCATGATAGAAGTTTATAAAAAATTATGCACGACCTGGGAGAAAGTGTATAGAGAAAACCTCCCCCTGCCAAAAAAACCCCTCTAGAATGTTAGAAGTTTCAGAACAGATAAGATAAATTCCTTCTTCAGGCAGCGCATCGTTGAACCATGGAACTCATACCTGCAGTAGGCAGGGATGACAATTGACTTAAAGGTAAAGGGACCCCTGACCATTAGGTCCAGTTGTGGCCGACTCTGGGGTTGCGGCGCTCATGTCACTTTACTGGCCAAGGGAGCCGGCGTACAGCTTCCGGGTTATGTGGCCAGCATGACTAAGCCGCTTCTGGCAAACCAGAGCAGCGCACGGAAACGCTGTTTACCTTCCCGCCGGAGCGGTACCTATTTATCTACTTGCACTTTGACTTGCTTTCAAACTGCTAGGTGGGCAGGAGCAGGGAACCGAGCAACGGGAGCTCACCCCATCGCGAGGATTCGAACCGCCGACCTTCTGATCGGCAAGTCCTAGGCTCTGTGGTTTAACCCACAGCGCCACCCACGTCCCATGACTATTGACTTAGGTGGCTTCAAAAGAGGATTGGACAAATTTATTGGGGGGAAGGCTACCATTGGCTATGTTCTGCCTCCACAGTAGGAGGCAACAATGCTTCTGAAGACCAGTTGCTGGAAACCACAGGAGTGGAGAAGTGCTCTTCTGCTCAAGTCCTGCCTGTGGTTTTCCCACTGTGACACGCATGAGCTGAAAATGGGAGGTTCAAGCTCCATTCACACCCCATCCTGACACCCTGGCACTTACGGTGGTTGGGACTGGCTGGGTACCGATGGTGGTGCCTCTGCAACTGGTGGCGCACTAAGGAAATAGGAAAAAAGAGAGCAAAGAGTTCAGAAGTGAGAAGCACGCTTTGGCCCCTTGCGACTACGCCAGAGATAGCAGCTTATTTACTTCCTCCCCAACTGTTGCGTGGCGAGTTCCTGCCCCCCCCCAGTGGAAAAAAAAAGACTCATAACACAGTTTTTAAGGTTAATGGGCAAAATAAGGCCACAACATTATTGGTTTCAGGTGGTGAGCGGTATTGGCTTAGGCATTGGTCCTAACCAACTATATCCGGCTTCAGCAAGTCTGGAAAGGGTTAGCCAGCAGTAGGGGGAGTCCTGCTGATGCACATCAACTAGGAACTCCCCTGGGGTCACCGCTCGGGGGCGTGCCTTAGGCCCTCACCTCCATAGGCTTCGGACAGGGCCACACCCCCCGGAATCCTTTATTGGGCTACCCTTCAATATGTGGGTCAGGTGATGGCGCTTCCTCCCCTCTTCCATCTACATAGCAATACCAATACCAATGCCTAACCGCCAATACCGAGAAGGTTGTGGCGATTTGCTACGAGGTCGGCGAAAACCAAGTGGCTGGTGGAAAAATTCCTACCAGGCCCCTCAACGGCGACCAACCGAGGTCCATAGCAAGGTCAAGGAACGAAAACCTTAAAGGGCGAGAGGGTGGGGAAAGTAGGAACTGCTGGCAGGCGGCAAAGAGGGAGATCCCCGGCTGTGCCCCCTTTAAATAGGTCAGGCCACGCCCCCAGAGCCAGCCGATTGGCTAGCCAGGGGGTGACGCGGCCAGGGATTCCCCTCTTTTGCCGCCTCCAGCTGCTCCTGTTTCCCACCCTCCCGCCCTTTAAGGTTGGCTCCAGCCACCGCACGTGTGGTGGGAGCGTGAAGCCCGCAACCCCACCTCCTCTGGAGGGCGGAAGTGGCTTTCCCAGTCAACAGAGATCCTTACAGATCCAAACCTAGACCAAGGAGTATAAAATGACAGCTAAATAAAATCATAGCTAGTTGCTCTCCTCTGCCCCTCACGCTTGCTATCTTATAGTTCAATCCTACACCTGACGGTTCAGAGGTGCTTCCAAGCACTGGTGGAGAAAGGGGTGTGCGGTGGGTGCTGCCAACCCCGGGGGGGTGTCATCCCTGAGGTGGGTGACACCGCTGCGGGTGGTGCCCCCTGGGATGCTCGCAGACGCACCCCCCGGGCAGCTAGCCCCTTCCCCAGTGCACAGCATGGAGCTGTGCTTCCAAGTCCCTTTCTCACAAGTAGCTGAAGACAGGTACAAATTGCTCGTACCCAGGAACACCCCCCCCTAAGTGCACTGCTCAGCTGCTGGGTCACCAACTACATAGACTGTAAACTCATTGAATGCTACCTGTGCATACCTGAATACAACTATTTGTGCCCCAGGTCCACAGACTGTACACTCCTGTGCACTCAACTCCTTTTGTTACTCTCCCCATTCAGTTTGATCAAAGATTAAAGCAAAATGCCTTATAAAGAAGTAAATAAACTAAACAACAAATGATAAATATAATTACGCTTTGCTCCTTTTGACTTGGTAAGTTATCAGGCCTCCAGCTAAGATGATCCCCAAAAAACTTCCAATAGCCATCACTGCGATGATCCCCAGAGGAAGGCCTTTGCCTTTTACCGCTTCGTCTCCGTCCTCTCCTGAAGGTTTAGTCTCTAAAAAACCCCCAAAAGACATGTGAGAACTAGGAAAATGGCTCCCAATGCCTACTGGCTCCAGCTTGTACCAAGTAGTGGCCTTCCTTATCCTTGCCACCATTGGAAGGTAGGGATGGGAGAGTTGTTGGCTGGCATCCCTCTGTCTCGAGAGACAATGGAGTGTGCCTCCTTGGGTGAAGCCAAACCGCTGCAGTAGCAGCGCCAAAGTGACTTCCTGGGCAGCGTGTATGGAGGTTCTGGGCTGCCCGGGCGACAGGACTCCTGATGTGGCCTTGCTGATGTGGTCTAAGGAGATAGATCAGAGGGGCTTGGAAATTACCCATCAACACAGTGAGCTCCTAGACAGCAGAATGAGAAGAAGAAGAAGAAGAAGAAGAAGAAGAAGAAGAAGAAGAAGAAGAAGAAGAAGAAGAAGAAGAAGAAGAGGCAGAGGCGGAGGAGAAGAGTTTGGATTTGATATCCCGCTTTATCACTACCCGAAGGAGTCTCAAAGTGGCTAACATTCTCCTTTCCCTTCCTCCCCCACAACAAACACTCTGTGAGGCACTTCCGGGGTGGCGCCATCGGCAATGGCGGACTCACTCTGAACCGGAGGGACCAGCTCCGCGCGAAATGGGTCTTTTACGCTGCGGCGAAGCGGGGACTCTTTCAGAAATCACAGGTGGATGAAGCCTGTGACTGTGGGACTCGGCGGGCACCTTTAGCGCCCCCCAACCCGCAAAGGAACCCACTAACGGGCTCCGAAGCGAAGAGGGGAAAGTGGCGCGGTGCTGTGAGTCAACTGCCATTTCCGTGGAGCGAAGCTGCACAGCCGTTGCCAGAGAGCGCTGCCTTTTTCCTGGGACAATTTGGCATCTAAAGTAATCACCCGTGAGTACTCAAATATTGAACAATTGGACTTCAAATAAGAACTGGCGATTAGAAAGGAATTGGACTTAAAAATTTACCTTAATTTGGCACTGAAACGAGAAGGTCTAAACAGGAAGTCAGCCTTCCGTTTCCTTGTAGTCAGAAGAAAGCAAAGACAACGTAAACTAGAGCTTAGAAAAATACTTTCAAAGGATTGGTTTTCACCATTTAAAACCGTTGAACCCCCCTTCGGTAGCAGGAGAAGAAGGGGGATTTTTTTTGGACTGTTTAAACCTGCAGAAGTGAGTTTAAAGTAAAGTAACTTTCCACCGTCCTGACCCTGGAGCGGGGTGTCAGAATTGACGTTTTGAAGCTCATTGACCAGAGACAAATGCTTTTGACAGATAGTTAAAAGAAGAGTAACATTGTGATCCCACTGTTTCCTTTCGCATTTTAAAGGAACTAATATTGACAAAGTATCTTAAAAAAAGAAAAACTTTGTTGCTATTGTCCTTAAAAGAAAGAACAACCAGAGGTTCCCCCTCTAGAGGGGGACTGTGAAATTGTAACCAATTCTAGGGAGCTTGCAGCTGCCACAGATTACAACTGTGGGAAAGGAATTGTGACCTTGCAGGACAATATTATCAGAAGCACTGTTGGGTGCTTTCTGTAAAATAAATGCCCTAATTGGATCAGAAGACGGATTTGATGACTAATGCGGCCAGAACATTTGAACAGGTAGTGGGAAATTATATGGAGCCCACCCAGGAACTTAAACAGGAGTGTGTCCTTACAGAGCAGATGATAGAAGAGGATGTTGCAGAATCTTGGGCGCCAGAGATGGAGGGACTTTTGGCCCAGCAGGAAAATGAGCCTTTGGATTTGACAAATGAACTTGGAAAAAACCAGATTTGGAAAGACAAAGTTTGGATTGATTTGGAAATGGGGGGTTGGACTGACCCCCCTATGCAGGGATGTTTGGACTTTCCGAGTCTGGCAATGGGCCGTCAGAGGTTTGGAGCTGTTGGGACTTCCAACTTTGGAGGGAATTTGAATCATGTCTTAAAATACCACATGGAGTCTAGTCTGGACTGTGAGAAAGGGGCTGATTTGTTGAAAAGGGTCAAAAACACTACCAAGCTGGAGTTCCCACGAGTGAAAGGAAAATATGAAGAAGAGCTGCAGAAGGGACATGGAAGAGATTTGAAGGCCTCGGATATAAGATCACCAGGTTAATGTGCCAGACTAATGGGATAAAAAGGACTGATAATCCCGGGACCGGGGGGAGGGGACGCTGGAAGAAGATTGGATTGTTTTTATTCTCTTTTTTATCATCAGAAATGTTTTATGAACGTTGGAAAAATGTTGAAATGAAATTACTTGGCTCTTGTAAAAATGTTTAAAGAATTAGGTAAAAAGGTAATGGTTATGAGAAGCTGGTAAAAATAAGATTTAAGTCTTAAGTTTTAAGGTTTTTTATAAGATAAGATGAAAATAGAGTAAGGTAATGTAATGACAAATTATGAATTATGGAAAGGATTTGCTGTGACAATTATTAATCAAGATACAAGAGATGGGAGGAGGAGGAGGTCATGGAAAGAAGGTAATGAAAGTGGAGAATGTGAAAATGATGGTTTTATTTTTTCTTTTTATTTTTCTGTTTTTGTCTTTTTTCTTTGTAATTTTGTCTGTTTTCTTTGTAATTTTTTAAAAAATTCTTTTTTTCAATAAATATCATTATAAACAAAAAACAAAAAAACAAACACTCTGTGAGGTGTGTGGGGCTGAGAGACTTCAGAGAAGTGTGACTGGCCCAAGGTCACCCAACAGCTGCATGTGGAGGAGCGGGGAAGCTCTTTTTTTGAAAGTGGGAAGTGGGTGTTGTAACAAAGCCGCTGATCGTTTGCACACTGGCTCTCACGCAGGGTCACTATGGTGAGGGGTAGCGTAGAATTGTAGAGTTGGAAGGGTCATCTAATCCAACCCCCTGCAATGCAGGAATCTCAAGTGTATTACTATTTATCTGTACCAGTGAAGTACCGTATTTTTCACTCCATAAGATGCACTTCTTTCTTCCTAAAAGGGAAGGGGAAATGTCTGTGCGTCTTATGGAGCGAATGTGCGGTCCCTGGAGCCGAATTGCCCAGGGGCAAAAAGCAGATCATGCTCTCTTTTTTTGAAAGTGGGAAATGGGTGTTGTAACAAAGCCGCTGATCGTTTGCTGATCGGGGAGAGAGATAAGGGATGCTAGAGATAAAGAAGGCTCCCTGTGAGCAGGGAAGGTAAAGACAGCAAACTTGCAAAGGGGGGAAACAGGAAAACTAAAGCAATAAGGAGAGAAATTAGAAGAAAAGGAGGAGCAAAAAACTGCTCCAGCTAATGAAAAGACACTAAGGCAAACAAGAGGGAAGGGAGTGTTGAAAGGAAGCAGCTGATTGGCGCTAGAGATAAAGGAGGCTGCCTGGGAGGGGGGAGGTAAAAGCCCATGGATCCTCAGGATTTTTGCATTGGGCCACCCCAAATTCACCATCAGATCACACATCTGTGGCCACAGCATGAACCACAAAAATCATACATCCACTGTTTCGTTCAGAATATTTTCTTTCCTTGTTTTCCTCTAAAAACTAGGTGTGTCTTATGGTCAGGTGCGTCTTATGGAGAGAAAAATATGACACACACACACACACACACACACACACACACACACACGTCTCTCTTGTATCCTCCTTTTCAGGCTGCAATTCCTCTTTACTGGCAAAGCCTCGGTGGCCACTGTCCTACTAAGCTCTCTAGTGGATGCTTGGCTCTGCATGAAGGCCAGTCCTCCCGTTTGGCCGTGAGGCAGATACCTCAGGCAGCAGATTCTAGGGGTCACAGAAGGGCATCAAGTTGGTATTTAATTTGCTAACGTATTTCCTTATCACAGTTATTTAGTTTAACACCATCCATGCTTGGGAGAAGGAGAGGCGTTTGTGGGATTTCCTGCCTCAGGTGCTAAAACAATTTGCTGTGCATCTTGATTTGGAGGGGTGATGGTGGAACAGACACTTGTCTTGCTGACTCAGGCAACAACATGCCTGGGGACACCCCTGTCTCGCATCTCAATGGTAGGTTGGTGTGCCAGAAAGGGGCTGCAGCTCAGCAGAAGAGCACCGGCAAAACCAAAACTGGTGCCAATTTGAACCAAAATAAAACAATTAGTGGTTTGATTCCCTG
This sequence comes from Podarcis bocagei, assembly GCF_964188305.1. Lineage (NCBI taxonomy): Eukaryota > Metazoa > Chordata > Lepidosauria > Squamata > Lacertidae > Podarcis > Podarcis bocagei. Next base: position 10,947,680 of record NC_138132.1, read on the forward strand.
CCCCCCAGACCTAGGCTAAGGTTCTATAGGATGTAAAATGTTTACCTTTGAACACCACAGATTTTTCTCCCTCTTTCATTTCTTTACCATCAACTCCTTCCACCTGCAGCAGATATAAGGTGGCATCTTCAGGAGTTAGCTTCATTATGTGGAGGGCACATTCTGCATTTACAGATTCCCTGCCAGTATAGGCAAAATGGTACTCCAGTGAGGAATTGGGTGGTGGTATGTAGGTCAAGATTTGATTAGACTTTGCCTTACTCCCCCGAAACCAAGTGCAGGAGGCGTAGCTGCCTATCCCTTTTGGGATTAGGGTGACATCCTTTCCTATCTCTGGAGTAACGGGTTCCAAATCGATAGTAATTTCACCACCAGGACTCTCGGGTTCATCAGGCCCCCCAGGAAAATCAGGACCTTCAGTTTCCATAGTTTGCATGGTTCCCGAACCAGTAACTGTGGCACCCATAGTTTGTGACCCAGGAGGAATGGTAGGAACCTTTGTTGTTGCTGCAGGAGGAAGAGGAGGAGGAGGTGGTGGTGGAGGAGGTGGAGGTGGTGGTGGTGGTGGAGGAGGAGGAGGAGGAGGAGGAGGTGCAACAGTAGCCTTAGGCGTCACTGGAGGAGGTGGAGGAGGTGGTGGAGGTGGAGGTGGTGGAAGAGTAGCCTTAGAGGTCACTGCAGGAGGAGCCCCAGTTGTTGCAGGTGGAGCAGCAGCCGTTGTAGGTGGAGCACCAGCTGTCGTTGCAGGAGCCCCAACTGTGGTGGCAGGAGGAGCGACAGCCACGGTTGTTGTTGCTGCCGTCATCACAGGAGCAAACAGGAAGCAAGAGCTCAAGATGTAGGCTGTGGAGTGAGGAAGAGAGACAGTCATTCAGTTCAAGAGGCCAATAGCAGTCAGGAATAACAGAGATAGCAACCCTCTTGATTTTATTTCTAGATCACCAAGCCAGACTGAAGGCCTGGATGATGCCTTCCTAGAACAGATTACCAAACATATTTTTTTAAAAAAGGAAAGATATAGTAGTCATGGGAGACGCCAACTACCCCAATATCTGTTGGAACACAGACTTCCCAGGAGGTGGAAGAAGCAACAAGGGGATCTTCTATATTGGACCTGGTCCTCACCAACAGGGAATAACTAATTGACAAAGTGGAAGTACTTGGAAAGTTTGGAGGAAGATGAATGTAGTTGGACATGAACTCTGGATTTTAAGGAGGCCAATTTCAAAAAGCTCAAGGAGCTAGTGGATGAGATCCCATGGTCAGAAGTATTAAAAGAGAAGGGAGTCCAAGGTGGATGGGAGCTTCTTAAAGGTGAAATATTGAAGTCCCTAAAGCAGACATTTTCAACAGGAAAGAAAAGTAGGAGGCATATAAAGAAACAGATGTATCTGCATAAGGAGCTTACAGGTGAGCTGGGATTCAAGAAAGGCACATTTTTTAAAAAATGGAAGAAATGGGAAATCACAAAGGATGAACCAACACACGAGTAGCCAACAGTTGCAGAGTGAAGGTCAGGCTGGCTAAAGCTCAGAATGAGCTCAGACTTGCAAGAGAGGTTAAAAATAGTAATAAATGGATTTCTGGCTTTGTCATGAGTCATTGGTGGTCGCTCCTCACCGCCCTCTGCGAGAAGCAAGGAGGTTGAGGTGGGGGAAAGCCAGGATTTATGAGGCAAAAATAATATGCAGTTGAAAGGGTTGACCATAGGACCCATGAAGGGGAGGATAGGAAGTTCAGAGATTCGGAGGAATCTTTAAATACGGACATGTATGATTGTACAGTGGTACCTGGGGTTACATATGCTTCAGGTTACAGATGCTTCAGGTTACAGACTCCACTAACCCAAAAATAGTACCTCGGGTTAAGAACTTTGCTTCAGGATGAGAACAGAAATCATGCTCCAGCGGCGTGGTGGCAGCAGCAGGATGCCCCATTAGCTAAAGTGGTGCTTCAGGTTAAGAACAGTTTCAGGTTAAGTACGGACCTCCGAAATGAATTAAGTACATAACTCGAGGTACCACTGTATTGTCATATTCTTATACTTGTAAAATCAAATAAAAATTATTTCTAAAAAGGAAGAAGAAGAAGCTAATGCTGTTCTATGCAGCCTTGACAGAAGCATAAGGTCCAAGGGAAGTCATAGCCTTGGTCAGACCCCCAACTGGAGTCATGTGTTCTAGGTGCCACAGTTTAAGAAATATATTGAGAGGTTTGGAACGCTGATTCTTCTCCCCAGGCCCTCCCCAGGCCAGAACCTCTGTTCCCCAGAGATACCCCCCATGTCTTACCTGCTAGAAGTAGAACCAGGCAGGACCTTGCAAACCCAGAAGGTCCGCAAGCTGTTGGGCGGCGTCTGCATGTTGATCGAGTTGGTCTTGCAGGTGGGAGGGTGTGGGGCATCCTGGGAGGTTCTCTTTGTGCCCAGGTTGGTGCCTGGGTTCCCCCCGTGTTCTTTGATGCCAGTGATTGGGATCCCCAGCTGAGCCCAGACACCCATCCTAGGTTCTCTTCTCCCACCCTAGGCCCAGGGTGCTTCAGTGCCAAGAGCCTGCTCAACCCCAGTGTAAACTCCCGGGTAACAAGAGAAAGAGGTCATAAAGCGGTGATTGCCCTGGGTGTAAATTTATTTGGGGCACAATTTCATCACCAGGTGCTGCCCCAATACAATTGTGCACTACCATCACTAGGCTCAATTCAAATGGCTTCTCCAGGCAAACCAGGAAGTGACCTCTCCAGATCTCCTGGGTGGTCAGATACTGTTAGGCAGTTGAATGCGCATGCATAATCTGGCTGTTTCCCACTCACTCTTCACAGCCCCGGGCATTGGCAACCCATGGTACGCCACTGGGGGAGGGACTGTATGGACTTGTCCCTTCAGGTCTATTACAGGCACTTTCAAATTTCACATTCTACCAATTAGGTGATTGTATTTTCACATTTGTAGTCCAAGCTTTCTCCAAGGAGTTCAAGGCACGTGGTTCCTTGCTTGGAGGTTTCTAAGCAGAGGTTGGATGGCCGTCATGGATACTTTAGCTGAGATTCCTGCACTCTAGTGGGTTGGACTAGATGGCCCTTGGGGTCCCTTACATAACCATAAAAACCCATCAATTTCATTTTTTGATTATGGTGAGTTCCTGGTATCACTACCCCTCCTGACCAGAAGGGGGAGCAGAGGCACTAGAAGGATCAGTGTAAGCAATTGGTTTTATTGTTTACATTTTTCATTTTCAGGTTTTCTCATTTTACAAAACATATCAGAAAATCTTTTTATACATTTAAATATACTATGGTCTACCCTCCTCTCCTTTCTGTAGTTACATAAGTTGTATCTTCTTTTTTCTGCATCTGCAACATTAAAACCTAAATATAATTAATCACTTGTACTCAAAATTTTAATATCACCATCTGCACGTGTTTATATCAATCCTGCTGATGTTTTAAGTCATTTACAATAATTCTTTAGATATTCAACAAACAATCCCCACTCTTGCTTAAAGATTCTATCTTCTTAGCTCTTAATCTTCTAGTAAGTTTTGTCGTTTCTGCATACTCCAGTAACTTTTGCTGCCAGTTCTCTTTATTTGGGGCATATTCGTCTTTCCATCTCTGGGCACATGCCATTTGGGCTGCTGAGGTCATACACATAATTATCCCCCCCCCCCCCGTTCTTTAGGTATCTCAGATCCAATTATCCCTGAAAGAAAGGCTTCTGGTTTCTTGACAAATGTCACCTTAAACATTTTTAAAAATTCGTTATATATCATTTCCCAGAAGGCTTTCTGAGGATGCCCAGAGCTTACAGAGTTAACAGCTCAAGGGAAGCAGCTGTTGTACGAGAGTTTTACTGCATGGCTGAGATTCCTTTCACACAGACACACCTCTGCTCAAGATACTCTGCTGTAGCCGGGAGAAGCAGATGGGCGCAGTGGAAGTGGACTGGACGTCACAACAGTGCCGCTGTTTGCAGCCTTAATGGATGCTCAATGGAACAGGCATTCTCCTTTTTACAGGCCCACCACCAGTGTGGACAATTGAAGCCGAGCATCTGTAAGCATGGAATGCATAGCCTGGTGTGCTTGTCTGCTTGCTCATTGAGGAATGAGACTTGGGCTGCAGCAGATCCATGCATCATCCCTTGGAATACCAAGCAGGGACAGACCTTGGCATCTCAAATGTCAGTGGTGCCCTGTCCGATGCCAAAATTTGCTCCCCTGCCTCTTGCCTTCCATTGAAGTAATACTGGTGGCCCCTTCTCCAGCACCCCAGCTGCTCTGCGCCTGGTGCAACTGTACCAGTCACGCTCCCCTAGAGCCGTCTCTGTACCCAGTTACTGTCAGACTTGCATTCGACCGAGTGACACCTCTGGTCGAGTCCTACGATGTGATTAACAACCTGAGCCTTTGATAAGGCTCCAGGCAAGCTCCCTCATTACGCAGAGTATCCAGCAGCAGGGAAGGATGAGAAATATGAGCTACATTGCAAAGAGGTTTATTTTCTAACTATGCAGACAGAAAAATACATCCTCTCTCTGTGAGAGCAGAGAGGCAACTGGAACAAAGCAACAGGAAACCAGTAATATCAACATCCGTCTCCTGTGAGACTTCCAACAGTCTGGAATCCCTGGAATGTAAACAGAGTCCTGTGACTCCAAGCACTGCACTAGTGGCACAAACAGAAACCTAACAGTTACCCTCAGCACTGCTAATGTGCTGGTCCCGGGGGGGGGGGTTACCTTGAGGCGTGGTCAGAGTCTGGTCCTGGGCTGAGTGTCTGGAGACTGTCCACCAAGGGTGAAGTGGGGTCCAAAACAAGAAGCCAGGCGTGGTCGGGAACTCTGGAGAAACAGGTCTGGGTGCTGGCAGAAACAGGTTTCCAACTTCGTTGCTCCTGCAACTTGGGACTGGGCTGACTGGCCTTTATCTCCTCTGAGGCCAGGGGAGGTCCCAGCCCACAGGTGACCTGCCTCTCCTGGCCTTAAGGCGAGCACTCCTCCTTAGAGAACCCAGTTCCCTCCGCCTCTCTGCCCTGAGCCTCTGGAGCTCAGGAGAGGCTGGAGGGTTACTGGACCCAGGGGCAGCTTCACCTTCCCCTGACAGGGCTGGGAGAGGCGCACCTGCAGGCAATGGGTCCTCAATCACCTCCGGAGCCAGAGTGGATACATCTGGTGTCTGCTCCTGAGGATCCGGCACAGGTGCAGGCCCTTCAGATTCAAGCCGCTGCCCCGGCTCAGCCAGCCCTGGAGGCGGGGACTCATGTGCAGGCTGGGAATCCTCCGGTTCAGCCTCTGAATCAGATTCCCAGGCCATCACAGCTAAGCAGGACATGAGCACTTATGTCCCTCAGGGAGGCCTCGGGTGTGTGTGGTGGGGTGGGTGTTCAGTTGGGTGGGGGAATTTGTTTAATTTAATTATGTTGTGTTTGTAACTTTGTTTTTTGTTTTTATAGTTTTATTGTTCTGTTAGTTTGTTTTTTGTATAGGCTTTAATTTGATTTTAAGGGGAGGAGTCAGGGCTGCCTGGGAGTGGGTCCCAGCAAACAAAATCGCTGGGGCAGGTTCCACAGGGGGGGATGCACTCGGACAACCGATCTCAGTGATCATGGGTAGGAGGAGGAGTTACGCTAAGACCAGACCATGTCATTACCGAGGAAGCAGGCTTAGTCGTTGTCTGAGGACTATCCCTGCCTCCAGGTCTGGTCCTGACCGGAAGGATACTGGAATCAACAAGGGAAACCCACATGACCTGAAAGTGTTGCTGTGCAATGCCAGGTCAATGATGAACTGGTAGCGGGGTTTAGATAATAAAAATGTGTGTGTTATAAAACAGCTAATAAAAAGGAGTAAAAAACAATCAAACATCAGGAAAGGGTGGGAAGTGAAGAAGAAACTTTGGTTGTTAAAAAGCAATTGTATATGATGATAAATGCTTTGAAATGTTTTTGGAGGCTTCGTAAAAAATGATATGGGGGAAAAGAGAAAAGGTAGAAGAAGAAGAAGAGTTTGGATTTGATATCCCGCCTTTCACTCCCTTTAAGGAGTCTCAAAGCGGCTCATATTCTCCTTTCCCTTCCTCCCCCACAACAAACACTCTGTGAGGTGAGTGGGGCTGAGAGACTTCAGAGAAGTGTGACTAGCCCAAGGTCACCCAGCAGCTGCATGTGGAGGAGCGGAGACGTGAACCCGGTTCCCCAGATTACGAGACTACCGCTCTTAACCACTACACCACACTGGTAAAGTAAGAAATGATGTGTTAGAAGTTTATAAAATTATAAAAGTGGATGGAGGAAAGTTTTTCCTCCCTCTCTCATAAAGTTAGAGCTTGTGAACATCTACTGGAGCAGAACGTTGGAGGATTCAGAACAGAAAAAAGAAAGTACAGTGGTACCTCGGGTTAAGAACTTAATTCGTTCCGGAGGTCCGTTCTTAACCTGAAACTGTTCTTAACCTAAGGTACCACTTTAGCTAATGGGGCCTCCCGCTGCCACCACGCGATTTCTGTTCTCATCCTGAAGCAAAGTTCTTAACCCGAGGTACTATTTCTGGGTTAGTGGAGTCTGTAATCTGAAGCGTCTGTAACCTGAAGCAACTGTAACCCAAGGTACCACTGCACCTCTATAAGCAGTGCATTGTTAAACTATGGAACTCTCTCCCACAGAAGGCAATGACCACCAAGTTGATGGTCTTCTTATTTTACAGCATGGAACCACTTCTGGAATTTCATTCCATTCACATGAGGACGAATCTGCCTAATTCACAGCTCCCAAAACAAAAGACAGACAGCCTTTGAAATTTGCACTTTCATGAATTTTGTGACGCAGTTCTCCGGCCAAGAGCTGTGTACAAAAATGCACATATTGAGACAAAGTGTGCATAAAAATGAACATGTTAGTGACAACAATGTGCAAAAAGGGCAGGCCTTGCTTTGCTAAAAAGGTGAGCACTGCATACATAAATGTGCATGTGAAGAGAAATTTGTGCTAAAACGCTGGTGGGTTTTCAGGAGGACATCTTAGAAACAACTCACAAAATGATGTGGAAATGTGGAGAAATGAACATAAGAATGGAAGAATGGAAGAAACAGAGAAACACTGAAACTGATAGACTGCCCCGTTCCTCACAATCACTGAGTTTCACTTCCCGCCAGGACCCACCGCAGCCCCCTACCCCAACCAATATTGTAATAATAATATAATAATAATAATAATTTATTATTTATACCCCACCCATCTGGCTGAGTTTCCCCAGCCACTCTGGACGGCTCCAAATCAAATGTTAAAAACAGTACAGTGTTAAATATTAAAAACTTTCCTGAACAGGGCTGCCTTCAGATGTCTTTTAAAGATAGGATAGCTACTTATTTCCTTCACATCTGAAGGGAGGGCGTTCCACAGGGTGGGCGCCACTACTGAGAAGGCCCTCTGTCTGGTTTCCTGTAACCTCACTTCTCGCAATGAGGGAACCGCCAGAAGGCCCTCGGCGTTGGATCTCAGTTGAATGATGGGGGTGGAGACGCTCCTTCAGGTATATTGCCATAATATTATGTGTTACAGTGGAATATGGAGAGAGCCATCCCTTCAGACCCTGGCAAAGGAATATGGGCACAGCAGAAGTGGGCATTGGAGGCTTTTATTGCCTCAGGGGACATAATGTTCTATCTGCCCCAGGGGCTGTGGGTGAATCACAAGGGCCTTAAATCATTTCATCGTGATTTTTCAAGTAGATTTCAAGTAGATATTTCAAGCGGAGCTTCTCTTCTTGGCAGAGTGGGGGAAATGGTCGATGCTGCTCCAGTCTGGAAGGCTGACAAAATTGTTGACCAGGACGATTTCTCTCTTACTCTTTTTGCTTTTACCTGGAAGAGAATCAGTCTAGAATCAGAGGATGGAGAGCAGAAACAACGTAAGGTAAAGGACCTCTGGGTGGTTAAGTCCAATTGGATTCAACTATGGGGTGTGCCACTCAACTCCACTTTCAGGCTGAGGGAGCCAGCCTTTGTCTGCAGACAGCTTTCTGGGTCATGTTGCCAGCATGACTAAATCGCTTCTGGTACAACGCAACACCACGACAAGAATTAAATCATTATGCTGGATAGTAGGGTTTAGTGAGGTCAAGGCCGAGGCTGGGTTTGGCAAGAGAGGCTGTTTAACCATTTTGGAGATAATATCCAAGACCCTGGTCCAAAATATATAAACAATTTTTCATGAAAGCATGTTCCAAAGTTCCCACAGCCTCTCCAACAAAGTTGGGGGATAGGGGTTTGTTGATTTTGGCTAGATGAACGGGAGTCCTGAAAAAAACCTCTTAGGCAACAACAACAACAACAACAACAACAACTTATTATTTATACCCTGCCCATCTGGCTGGGTTTCTCCAGTCTCTCTGGGTGGCTTCCAACAAAAGATTAAAAGTAAATTAAAACATCAGTCATTGAAAATTTCCCTAAACAGGGCTGCTTTCAGATGTCTTCTAAACGTCAGTGTCTTGACTCTGCATAAGGCAGCTCCCTATGTTTTTGTGGATGAGCGGTGCAAAAGAGCGGGCGCCACACAGATCTACTGCTGTGGTCCTCCCATGTAGGGCTGGCAGGTACTTACTTCTGGGCTTTGGGTGCTCCTTTCTTTGGACCTTTTATCTTCTCACTCCCCTTTTTCTCCAGAGCCTTCTGGCCTTCTTTATTCCTAAGGAAACAAAGAGACCCTTGCTGTTGTTCCCTGGCAACCAGCACTCAAGTGGCACATGGCCAGCATTTGCCCTCTCATCCTTACTGGTTCTTTCCCCAGCACCCTCCCACTGTCTGTCACGGCATCCATCGACTCATGGAGTACTGCAGTAGCATGGCCACTTGTTCATCAGAATAAGAGCCCTGGCGGGACTTCCGGGCAAGGAACGTGGCGGACTGAACATCTACTGTCGACAGCTAAGCCAACAGAGATAATTGCATGGGGATTAATGATAGCCAAGCCATAGATCTTGGTTATCGAATTCTCACTGGATAGAGTCAGGGCTTCCCCCCCCCCCTAGAAAAAGAGGTGTCTACAGGTTCTATGGGGGAAGCCATGACTGCATGAAGTGGCATCATAGTGCTTTAAATGCATGGTGGGCATGCATATACGTGGCTTGGGTTTGGTTTAAAGACACAGTAAGGGAGACGGGGGATATTGCATTTGCTCACCCACAGTTATGATCTGGACAGTATGCCTGGCCATGAAATTAGTATGGAGAAATGTTCTGCATTGCAATTAAAATTATGGTAGCTCTCTTTAATGGTGCATCTATACATACAGTGATACCTTGGTTCTCAAACAGCCTAGTTCACGAAAAACTTGGAACCCGAGTGTAGCAAACCCAGAAGTGAGCGTTCCGGTTCTCATTTTTTTTGGGGGGGGGGAGTCGAATGTGCTTTGTTTTGAGTTGCACTGATTATTAGCGTCCTACCATTTTAATCAAAGAGTTCCGCTTCCGCTTTTAGTGTTGTGCTGCTAATTAGCATCCTACCTATCTGCAGACCAGTGTGAGAGAGCACACTGATTTGGGAGGTGGGGGAGAAATGTTCTTGCAGTGCTCTGCAGCCCAGCTGCTTTGACATGAGAGAGAGAGAGAGAGAGAGAGAGAGAGAGAGAGAGAGAGAGAGAGGGAGAGAGAGAGAGAGAGAGAGAGAGAGAGAGAGAGAGAGAGAGAGATCTCAATAGATCATGCTGATTAGGGCAGTGCAGAGAAGCGCCACGGCAGCTCTGAAGCCCAGAAAGAGGAAGAGATCTCAAAAGATAGCACTGATGGGGTGGAGGTGAGAAGCATTTTAGGGGTAGTTTTTCAACAGTCAGGAACGGATTCATAGTTTTTGCATTACTTTCTATGGGAAAGTGCGCCTTGAGTTTGGAGTGTTTTGGTTTTGGAACGGACTTCTGGAACGGATTAAGTTTGAGAACCAAGGTACCACTGTATAGCACAGCACGTGCCCATTCTATGCAAATCTTCATTCTCTTTGGTCCAGGGCCAGCCCAAGGCATTTTTCTGTCTGAGGAGGAGGAAGAGGTTATGCTCCCAACACCATTCCATGCACGGAAACCAACTGGAAAGGGAAGGTGAAACATTGGCTAATCAGTAGTGTCCTTCATGACACATGATACCAGCAGGTTAGTTATGGGGGTTCAGGATAGGCTGCGTGACAGACACAGCTCTGTCCTCCAACAGAAGGCAAGTAAGAAGTGTGCCATGATAGAAGTTTATAAAAAATTATGCACGACCTGGGAGAAAGTGTATAGAGAAAACTTCCCCTGCCAAAAAAACCCCTCTAGAATGTTAGAAGATTCAGAACAGATAAGATAAATTCCTTCTTCAGGCAGCGCATCGTTGAACCATGGAACTCACACCTGCAGTAGGCAGGGATGACAATTGACTTAAAGGTAAAGGGACCCCTGACCATTAGGTCCAGTTGTGGCCGACTCTGGGGTTGCGGCGCTCATGTCACTTTACTGGCCGAGGGAGCCAGTGTACAGCTTCCGGGTTATGTGGCCAGCATGACTAAGCCGCTTCTGGCAAACCAGAGCAGCGCACGGAAACGCCGTTTACCTTCCCGCCGGAGCGGTACCTATTTATCTACTTGCACTTTGACTTGCTTTCAAACTGCTAGGTGGGCAGGAGCAGGGAACCGAGCAACGGGAGCTCACCCCATCGCGAGGATTCGAACCGCCGACCTTCTGATCGGCAAGTCCTAGGCTCTGTGGTTTAACCCACAGCGCCACCCACGTCCCATGACTATTGACTTAGGTGGCTTCAAAAGAGGATTGGACAAATTAATTGGGGGGAAGGCTACCATTGGCTATGTTCTGCCTCCACAGTAGGAGGCAACAATGCTTCTGAAGACCAGTTGCTGGAAACCACAGGAGTGGAGAAGTGCTCTTCTGCTCAAGTCCTGCCTGTGGTTTTCCCACTGTGACACGCATGAGCTGAAAATGGGAGGTTCATAGAATCATAGAATAGAATCATAGAATCATAGAGTTGGAAGAGACCACAAGGGCCATCGAGTCCAACCCCCTGCCAAGCAGGAAACACCATCAGAGCACTCCTGACATATGGTTGTCAAGCCTCTGCTTAAAGACCTCCAAAGTAGGAGACTCCACCACACTCCTTGGCAGCAAATTCCACTGTCAAACAGCTCTTACTGTCAGGAAGTTCTTCCTAACGTTTAGGTGGAATCTTCTTTCTTGTAGTTTGGATCCATTGCTCCGTGTCCGCTTCTCTGGAGCAGCAGAAAACAACCTTTCTCCCTCCTCTATGTGACATCCTCTTATATATTTGAACATGGCTATCATATCACCCCTTAACCTCCTCCAGGTTCAAGCTCCATTCACACCCCATCCTGACACCCTGGCACTTACGGTGGTTGGGACTGGCTGGGTACCGGTGGTGGTGCCTCTGCAACTGGTGGCGCACTAAGGAAACTGGAAAAAAAGAGAGCAAAGAGTTCAGAAGTGAGAAGCACGCTTTGGCCCCTTGCGACCACGCCAGAGATAGCAGCTTATTTACTTCCTCCCCAACTGTTGCGTGGCGAGTTCCTGCCCCCACCCAGTGGAAAAAAAGACTCATAACACAATTTTTAAGGTTAATGGGCAAAATAAGGCCACAACATTATTGGTTACAGGTGGTGAGCGGTATTGGCTTAGGCATTGGTCCTAACCAACTATATCCGGCTTCAGCAAGTCTGGAAAGGGTTAGCCACCAGTAGGGGGAGTCCTGCTGATGCACATCAACTAGGAACTCCCCTGGGGGCACCGCTCGGGGGCGTGCCTTAGGCCCTCACCTCCATAGGCTTCGGACAGGGCCACGCCCCCTGGAATCCTTTATTGGGCTACCCTTCAATATGTGGGTCAGGTGATGGCGCTTCCTCCCCTCTTCCATCTAAATAGCAATACCAATACCAATGCCTAACCGCCAATACCGAGAAAGTTGTGGCGATTTGCTACGAGGTTGGCGAAAACCAAGTGGCTGGTGCCAATTTGCCAAGTGGAAAAATTCCTACCAGGTCCCTCAATGGCGTCCAACCAAGGTCCATAGCAAGGTCAAGGAACAAAAACCTTAAAGGGCAGGAGGGTGGAAAAAGTAGGAACAGCTGGCAGACAGCAAAGAGGGAGATCCTCGGCCGTGCCCCCTTTAAATAAGTCAGGCCACGCCCCCAGACCCAGCTGATTGGCTAGCCAGGGGGTGACGCGGCCAGGGATTCCCCTCTTTTGCCGCCTCCAGCTGCTCCTGTTTCCCACCCTCCCGCCCTTTAAGGTTGGCTCCAGCCACCGCACGTGTGGTGGGAGCGTGAAGCCCGCAACCCCACCTCCTCTGGAGGGCGGAAGTGGCTTTCCCAGTCAACAGAGATCCTTACAGATCCAAACCTAGACCAAGGAGTATAAAATGACAGCTAAATAAAATCACAGCTAGTTGCTCTCCTCTGCCCCTCACACTTGCTATCTTATAGTTCAATCCTACACCTGACGGTTCAGAGGTGCTTCCAAGCACTGGTGGAGAAAGGGGTGTGCGGTGGGTGCTGCCAACCCCGGGGGGGTGTCATCCCTGAGGTGGGTGACACCGCTGCGGGTGGTGCCCCCCTGGGATGCTCGCAGACGCACCCCCCGGGCAGCTAGCCCCTTCCCCAGTGCACAGCATGGAGCTGTGCTTCCAAGTCTCTTTCTCACAAGTAGCTGAAGACAGGTACAAATTGCTCGTACCCAGGAACACCCCCCCCTAAGTGCACTGCTCAGCTGCTGGGTCACCAACTACATAGACTGTAAACTCATTGAATGCTACCTGTGCATACCTGAATACAACTATTTGTGCCCCAGGTCCACAGACTGTACACTCCTGTGCACTCAACTCCTTTTGTTACTCTCCCCATTCAGTTTGATCAAAGATTAAAGCAAAATGCCTTATAAAGAAGTAAATAAACTAAACAACAAATGATAAATATAATTACGCTTTGCTCCTTTTGACTTGGTAAGTTATCAGGCCTCCAGCTAAGATGATCCCAAAAAGACTTCCAATAGCAATCACTGCGGTGATCCCCAGAGGAAGGCCTTTGGCTTTTGCCGCTTCGTCCTCTCCTGAAGGTTTAGCCTCTAAAAAAACCCCAAAAGACATGTGAGAACTAGGAAAATGGCTCCCAATGCCTACTGGCTCCAGCTTGTACCAAGTAGTGACCTTCCTTATCCTTGCCACCACTGGAAGGTAAGATGGGAGAGTTGTTGGCTGGCATCCGTCTGTCTCGAGAGACAATGGAGTGTGCCTCCTTGGGTGAAGCCAAACTGCTGCAGTAGCAGCGCCAAAGTGACTTCCTGGGCAGCGAGTATGGAGGTTCTGGGCTGCCCAGGCGACAGGACTCCTGATGTGGCCTTGCTGATGTGGTCTAAGGAGATAGATCAGAGGGGCTTGGAAATTACTCATCAACACAGTGAGCTCCTAGACAGCAGAATGAGAAGAAGAAGAAGAAGAAGAAGAAGAAGAAGAAGAAGAAGAGGAGGAGGAGGAGGAGAAGAGTTTGGATTTGATATCCCGCTTTATCACTACCCGAAGGAGTCTCAAAGTGGCTAACATTCTCCTTTCCCTTCCTCCCCCACAACAAACACTCGGTGAGGCACTTCCGGGGTGGCGCCATCGGCATTGGCGGACTCCCTCCGAACCGGAGGGACCAGCTCCGCGCGAAACGGGTCTTTTCCGCTGCGGCGAAGCGGGGACCCTTTCAGAAATCACAGGCGGATGAAGCCTGTGACCGTGGGACTCGGTGGGCACCTTTAGCGCCCCCCAACCCGCAAAGGAACCCACTAACAGGCTCCGAAGCGAAGAGGGAAAAGTGGCGCGGTGCTGTGAGTCAACTGCTATTTCCGTGGAGCGAAGCCGCACCTAAAGTAATCGCCCGTGAGTACTCAAATATTGAACAATTGGACTTCAAATAAGAACTGGCGATTAGAAAGGAATTGGACTTAAAAATTTACCTTAATTTGGCACTGAAACGAGAAGGTCTAAACAGGAAGTCAGCCTTCCATTTCCTTTTAGTCAGAAGAAAGCAAAGACAACGTAAACTAGAGCTTAGAAAAATACTTTCAAAGGATTGGTTTTCACCATTTAAAACCGTTGAACCCCCCTTTGGTAGCAGGAGAAGAAGGGGGATTTTTTTTGGACTGTTTAAACCTGCAGAAGTGAGTTTAAGTAAAGTAACTTTCCACCATCCTGACCCTGGAGCGGGGTGTCAGAATTGACGTTTTGAAGCTCATTGACCAGAGACAAATGCTTTTGACAGATAGTTTAAAAAAGAGTAACATTGTGATTCCACTGTTTCCTTTCGCATTTTAAAGGAACTAATATTGACAAAATATATTTAAAAAAGAAAAACTTTGTTGCTATTGTCCTTAAAAGAAAGAACAACCAGAAGTTCCCCCTCTAGAGGGGGACTGTGAAATTGTAACCAATTCTAGGGAGCTTGCAGCTGCCACAGATTACAGTGGTACCTCGCAAGACGAACGCCTCGCAAGACGGAAAACCAGCTAGACAAAAGGGTTTTCCGTTTTGGAGGCGCTTCGCAAGACGAATTTCCCTATGGGCTTGCTTCGCAAGACGACAGCCCATAGGGAAATATCGGGGACAGCGGGGAAGCGCAGCGCGTCTTCCCCACTGTCCTTGGACCTCCTCCGAAGCTGGGCGGTGGGGCGGGAACGCCTCCTCCCGCCGCCGCCGGGCTTCGGAACGATGCTCCGAAGCCGGGCGGCGGGGCGGGAACACCTGCCTCCGAAGCCGAGCGGCGGGGCGGGAACACCTTCTTAAGGCGGGCGGGGGGGGGAAGTCTTTGTTCCCCCCTGCCTGCCTTCCCGGGAGAGCGGAGAAACACAGCACGTTTCTCCGCTGTCCCGGAGGGCTTTTGAAGGCAGGCGGGGGGAGCAAAGACTTTCGCCCCCCGCCCGCCTTCAGAAGAGGTCCTGGACCTCTTCTGAAGGCGGGCGGGGGGCAAAAGTCTTTGCTCCCCCCCTGCCTGCCTGTCCCGGAGGGCTTTTGAAGGTAGGCAGGGGGGGAGCAAAGACTTTCGCCCTCCGCCCGCCTTCAGAAGAGGTCCAGGACCTCTTCTGAAGGCTGGCGGGGGGCAAAAGTCTTTGTCCCCCCTGCCTGCCTTCCCAGGGGCTTTTAAATCGCCCCGGACAGCAGAGAAGTCCTCCGCTGTCCCAGGGCGATTTTAAAATGCCGCCTGCCAGCATTTTAAGATCGCCCGGACAGCGGAGAAGTCCTCCGCTGTCCCGGGGTTTTTTAAAATGCTGGGGGTGGGAAGAAAAGCCCTTGTCCCCCCCCAGCCTTCAGAAGAGGTCCGGGGACAGACTGTCCCCGGACCTGGTCTGAAGGCGGTTTCCCTAGGAACGCATTAATTGATTTTCAATGCATTCCTATGGGAAACTGTGCATCGCAAGACGAAAAACTCGCAAGACGAAGAGACTTGCGGAACGAATTAATTTCGTCTTGCGAGGCACCACTGTACAACCGTGGGAAAGGAATTGTGACCTTGCAGGACAATGTTATCAGAAGCACTGTTGGGTGCTTTCTGTAAAATAAATGCCCTATTGGATCAGTTAAGTCAGAAGACGGATTTGATGACTAATGCGGCCAGAACATTTGAACAGGTAGTGGGAAATTATATGGAGCCCACCCAGGAACTTAAACAGGAGTGTGTCCTGACAGAGCAGATGATAGAAGAGGATGTTGCAGAATCTTGGGTGCCAGAGATGGAGGGACTTTTGGCCCAGCAGGAAAATGAGCCTTTGGATTTGACAAATGAACTTGGAAAAAACCAGATTTGGAAAGACAAAGTTTGGATTGATTTGGAAATGGGGGGTTGGACTGACCCCCCTATGCAGGGATGTTTGGACTTTCCAAGTCTGGCAATGGGCCATCAGAGGTTTGGAGCTGTTGGGACTTCCAACTTTGGAGGGAATTTGAATCATGTCTTAAAATACCACATGGAGTCTAGTCTGGACTGTGAGAAAGGGGCTGATTTGTTGAAAAGGGTCAAAAACACTACCAAGCTGGAGTTCCCATAAGTGAAAGGAAAATATGAAGAGCTGCAGAAGGGACATGGAAGAGATTTGAAGGCCTCGGATATAAGATCACCAGGTTAATGTGCCAGACTAATGGGATAAAAAGGACTGACAATCCCGGGACCGGGGGGAGGGGACGCTGGAAGAAGATTGGATTGTTTTTATTCTCTTTTTTATCATCAGAAATGTTTTATGAACGTTGGAAAAATGTTGAAATGAAATTACTTGGCTCTTGTAAAAATGTTTAAAGAATTAGGTAAAAAGGTAATGGTTATGAGAAGCTGGTAAAAATAAGATTTAAGTCTTAAGTTTTAAGGTTTTTTATAAGATAAGATGAAAATAGAGTAAGGTAATGTAATGACAAATTATGAATTATGGAAAGGATTTGCTGTGACAATTATTAATCAAGATACAAGAGATGGGAGGAGGAGGAGGTCATGGAAAGAAGGTAATGAAAGTGGAGAATGTGAAAATGATGGTTTTATTTTTTCTTTTTCTTTTTCTGTTTTTGTCTTTTTTCTTTGTAATTTTGTCTGTTTTCTTTGTAATTTTTAAAAAAATTCTTTTTTCAATAAATATCATTATAAACAAAAAACAAAAAAAACAAACACTCTGTGAGGTGTGTGGGGCTGAGAGACTTCAGAGAAGTGTGACTAGCCCTAGGTCACCCAACAGCTGCATGTGGAGGAGTGGGGAAGCTCTTTTTTTGAAAGTGGGAAGTGGGTGTTGTAACAAAGCCGCTGATCGTTTGCTGATCAGGGAGAGAGATAAGGGATGCTAGAGATAAAGAAGGCTGCCTGGGAGCAGGGAAGGTAAAGACAGCAAACTTGCAAAGGGGGGAAACAGGAAAACTAAAGCAATAAGGAGAGAAATTAGAAGAAAAGGAGGAGCAAAAAACTGCTCCAGCTAATGAAAAGACACTAAGGCAAACAAGAGGGAAGGGAGTGTTGAAAGGAAGCAGCTGATTGGCGCTAGAGATAAAGGAGGCTGCCTGGGAGGGGGGAGGTAAAAGCCCATGGATCCTCAGGATTTTTGCATTGGGTCACCCCAAATTCACCATCAGATGACATAGCATGTCCATGGCTATAGCCTGCACCCAAAAATCACGCATCCACTGTTGCTTTTGGCACAAAAACATGGTAACAAAGCACGGATCCACATGGATTCTCAGGATTTTTGCATTGGGATACCCCAAACTCACCATCAAATCACACATCTGTGGCCACAGCATGAACCACAAAAATCATACATCCACTGTTTCGTTCAGAATATTTTCTTTCCTTGTTTTCCTCTAAAAAAAAGGTGTGTCTTATGGTCAGGTGCGTCTTATGGAGAGAAAAATATGACACACACACACACACACACACACACACACGTCTCTCTTGTATCCTCCTTTTCAGGCTGCAATTCCTCTTTACTGGCAAAGCCTCGGTGGCCACTGTCCTACTAAGCTCTCTAGTGGATGCTTGGCTCTGCATGAAGGCCAGTCCTCCCGTTTGGCCGTGAGGCAGATACCTCAGGCAGCAGATTCTAGGGGTCACAGAAGGGCATCAAGTTGGTATTTAATTTGCTAACGTATTTCCTTGTCACAGTTATTTAGTTTAACACCATCCATGCTTGGGAGAAGGAGAGGCGTTTGTGGGATTTCCTGCCTCAGGTGCCAAAACAATTTGCTGTGCATCTTGATTTGGAGGGGTGATGGTGGAACAGACACTTGTCTTGCTGACTCAGGCAACAACATGCCTGGGGACACCCCTGTCTCGCATCTCAACGGTAGGTTGGTGTGCCAGAAAGGGGCTGCAGCTCAGCAGAAGAGCACCGGCAAAACCAAAACTGGTGCCAATTTGAACCAAAATAAAACAATTAGTGGTTTGATTCCCTGCCCCCCAGACCTAGGCTAAGGTTCTATAGGATGTAAAATGTTTACCTTTGAACACCACAGGTTTTTCTCCCTCTTTCATTTCTTTACCATCAACTCCTTGTACTTCCACCTGCAGCAGATAGAAGGTGGCATCTTCAGGAGTTAGCTCCATTATGTGGAGGGCACATTCTGCATTTACAGATTCCCTGCC
Organism: Podarcis bocagei; assembly: GCF_964188305.1. Taxonomy (NCBI): domain Eukaryota; kingdom Metazoa; phylum Chordata; class Lepidosauria; order Squamata; family Lacertidae; genus Podarcis; species Podarcis bocagei. The sequence continues at coordinate 10,965,811 of NC_138132.1, forward strand.
AGTATAGGCAAAATGGTACTCCAGTGAGGAATTGGGTGGTGGTATGTAGGTCAAGATTTGACTAGACTTTGCCTTACTCCCCCGAAACCAAGTGCAGGAGGCGTAGCTGCCTATCCCTTTTGGGATTAGGGTGACGTCCATTCCTATCTCTGGAGTAACTGGTTCCAAATCAATAGTAATATCACCCCCGGGACTCTCGGGTTCATCAGGCCCCCCAGGAGAATCAGGACCCTCAGTTTCCATAGTTTGCATGGTTCCCGAACCAGTAACTGTGGCACCCGTAGTTTGTGACCCAGGAGGAACAGTAGGAACCTTTGTTGTTGCTGCAGGAGCAAAAGGAGGAGGAGGTGGTGGTGGAGGTGGTGGAGGAGGAGGAACAGTAGCCTTAGGTGTCACTGCAGGAGGTGGTGGTGGTGGTGGAGGAGGAGGAGGAGGTGCAACAGTAGCCTTAGGCGTCACTGCAGGAGGTGGAGGTGGTGGTGGTGGAGGAGGAGGAGGAGGAGGTGGTGGTGGAACAGTAGCCTTAGGTGTCACTGGAGGAGGTGGAGGAGGTGGAGGTGGAGGTGGAGGTGGTGGAAGAGTAGCCTTAGGTGTCACTGGAGGTGGTGGTGGTGGAGGTGGAGGTGGTGGAAGAGTAGCCTTAGAGGTCACTGCAGGAGGAGCCCCAGTTGTTGCAGGTGGAGCAGCAGCCGTTGTAGGTGGAGCACCAGCTGTCGTTGCAGGAGCCCCAACTGTGGTGGCAGGAGGAGCGACAGCCACGGTTGTTGTTGCTGCCGTCATCACAGGAGCAAACAGGAAGCAAGAGCTCAAGATGTAGGCTGTGGAGTGAGGAAGAGAGACAGTCATTCAGTTCAAGAGGCCAATAGCAGTCAGGAATAACAGAGATAGCAACCCTCTTGATTTTATTTCTAGATCACCAAGCCAGACTGAAGGCCTGGATGATGCCTTCCTAGAACAGATTACCAAACATTTTTTTTTTAAAAAAAGGAAAGATATAGGACTTCCAGAGGCGGCGCAAAACGGTAATGGCGGTCCTCTTTGCGCTGTGAAGAGGGGCTCCGCGGAAAAGGGTCGTCCGTTGCGGCAGAGCGGAGACCCGTTAAGAAAACCCACAAGCAGAGTGAGCTTGTGGTCGTGGGACTCGGCGGGCACCTGGAGCGACCCTGGAAACGAAGAAGGAACCCTGTAAGGGGCTCCGGAACGTGAAAGGGGGAGCGGTGCTGTGAGTTCATCGCTCTTTCCGCGGAAGTGAAGCCGCGCGGCTGCTACCGATGAGCGCTGACCTTTCTTCTATGAACATTCGACTTTAAACAACATACTCGTGAGTAAGAACCACAAGATTGGGGAACTAAATTACTGAATTCGGCTGAAAACGGGAGACGTCAAAAGGGAAGTCCGTCTTCCGATTCTGCTTAAGATCAAAGCAAAAGACTCTGACAAGCGGGAGCGCTGAAAGGGGGACTTTAAAAAGGAATCGGCTTTTACTGTGCAAACTCTAACTTTGCTATTTACAAGTAAAGAGGATTACTTTTGTGTAACTAAATTGGATTTGGACCGGGACTGTGCCCCTCTTGGTGGATTACAAAATTTTGAGAAAAGACAGTCTGCGGACTGCCGGGATACAAAAGATCTGTCAATTTGCGGAAACTGTATCTAAAGATTTAACGTGCTACTTTTGAGCCTCATCGTCAGATACAAACAGGGAACTGTTACATGCACCATTATTGAAACTTTCTTTCTGACTTGGGTAGAGCTCTGCAAGTTTAAAAGCTTAAAAGGATATTGAAGGTACTTCCTATTTTATCTTTTTTTTTTCCTCTTTGTTGGTCTATTGGGAACTTAATGGTGGAAAGTTTTTACTTTTCTTTGACTACAGGGGAGCTCCCCCTAGAGGACTGTGGATTATTTGGTCTCTGAGAACTTCTTATTGTTTTGTCTATCTTCTGCCTGGATGTTTTTATTCTGGATTACTTTTCCCATGGGATTTACAATTTGACCTTGACACATAGACAGCTGTGGAATGAGTGGCACAGGGAGAACAAGGGCTGCTAAATCAAAACCAAAACAATCTGAACTGTTGCAAACAACTTTGACTGTGCAGACACGCAGATCATCTGTTCCAACTGTCTTAGGCTTGCAAGAAGGAGAAATCAAACAGCCAGATTCAGGGGATATGGCTTCAGGAGGGCTTGACCCAGTCTCTAAAGAAATCCTGGAACAATTGGCAGCTTTAAACAGGAAAGCTGATGAACAGGCGGAAAAATTTGATCAAGTGACAGCCACTATCAACAAATTGACTGAGCAAGTTACTCAAAATACACAAGCAATTGGGAATATCCAAACAACAACGGCTGAGAATCGTAAACTGGCTGAGGAAGCGAATCAAAAAGCAGAACAAGCCAACAAGAAAGTTGAGGAGGTAAGAAAGGAAGTAAGGCCACTGAGCAGGCAAATTAATGAACAACAGGCCTATCTGTCTATGGTGGAATTGAAAAATTGGGAGAATAATCTTAGACTGAGATCAATTCCAGAACTTGAAAAAGAAGACTTGATTGGCTTTTTGACAGCAGAATTTTCTAAGTTCTGGGGTACAGCGGAAGACAAGGACTTTAAAATTGTCACCGCTTTCAGACTGGGAAGAGTGGTAAGGAAGGATAGATCTAGAGACTGCCTGATCATTTTAAGATCTAGGCAAGAAAGAGATAACATACTAGGCCTACATTTCAAAAATCCACTGGTGATTCAAGGCAAGAAAGCAGAAATCTACAGAGACGTTCCGAAACAACTTTTGGATTTAAGAGCTACATACAAAGACCTAGCAGGACTATTGAGAAACAATACAATTCCCTATAGGTGGGAATTTCCCCAAGGAATATCTTTTAACTTCAAAGGGAAAAAAGTAAAAATTAGATCAACAGAGGACCAAGAGAAGTTTCTGCACGACCACGGGGAGGACCTTCGGAAAGGAGTGGCAGGAGTCTGGCCACCACCTCCGCCTGAACCAACACCTGGGCCACCTGTAGGTCTGGACGAAAAAGTTGACTCTCTACTAGGACTTGCAAATTGATCCAGGATGTCTCTACAGCTACTTAGTTGGAACATTCATGGCGCAAATTCCCCGGAGAAAAGAAGAAGGATTTTTCATATTTTGAAAAAAGAACAATTGGACATTATTTGTTTGCAAGAAACACATGTGACTAGGCTCCACAGGAAAGTGCTAATCAACAAAAGATTAGGCCAAGAATTTATTTCTTCAGACAAAGTCAAGAAAAGAGGCGTAGTGATTTATGCAAAGGAGAACCTGTCACCGAAATTTATGTTTAAAGATGAACAAGGAAGAATTATAGCAATAGAGATACAAACACAAGGAGAAAAATTTTTGATAGTAGGAATCTACGCACCAAATGAGGGGAAATCGGAATTTTATAAGAAGCTGCATGAGACAATGCTGGACTATATGGACTATACTAACATCATTATGATGGGAGACATGAATGGAGTGGTCTCTACTTATATGGACAAGTCACAAAGCCAAAATTTGACTAAAGATGGCAGACTACCTAAAACTTTTTTCGAACTAACTGACACTATGGACTTGATTGACATTTGGAGGACAAAGAACCCCCTAGGGAAAGAAGGAACTTTCTTCTCTGAGGCCCACCTATCATGGTCAAGAATCGACCAAATATGGACAACTAGAGGGCTGGCGCCTAAGACTAAAAAAGTGGAAATCTGCCCAAAAACCTGCTCCGACCATAACGCTCTGAAAATGGAATTAAGACTTACTCCACCCGGTTCTTTTAGATGGAAAATGAATGACACTCTGTTAAGAGATCAGGAGATTGTGAAGAAGGCCCAAAAAACTTTGAAAGATTATTTTGAAATAAATTTAAACACTTCGGTTGAAAAGAGAACAATCTGGGACGCAAGTAAAGCTGTGATGAGAGGGTTCCTGATACAACAGAATACGATCAACAAAAAACTCTGGACTGGAAAAAAGGATAAGATATTAGAGAAGATAGGAGACGGAGAAAAAAAGCTGAGATTAAAACCAAAATCAAAAGAAATTCTAAGAGAGATTAAATTCCACCAAGCACAATATGCGAAATTGATAAACCAAGAAGTGGAATGGAAAATTAAGCAAATGAAACAAAGATCATTTGAATCGGCAAATAAATGTGGAAAGCTGCTAGCATGGCAGCTGAAAAAGAGACAAAAACTGAACTTTGTCACCAATCTGGAGGTTGAAGGGAGAAATATTCAGAAACCAGAAGAAATTAGAAAGTGTTTCCAGAGATATTTCAAAAAACTGTTTACGCAAGGGCCACAGGAAGAGACTGAGATAGACCAATTTTTAAAAAATAATGGATTACAAAAATTATCTCAAGAGAAGAGAACAACCCTGAATTATAGAATAACACAACAGGAAATCGAGAGTGCCATTCAGAATATGCAATTAGGGAAATCTCCAGGCCCAGACGGACTTACCTCCAAGTACTATAAGACATTAAAAGACTTTTTGATTCAACCATTAATGGAGGTATGCAACCAGATTATGGAGGGGGAAAGGGCACCAGAATCGTGGAAAGAAGCATTCATCACATTGATACCTAAATTGGAATCTGAAAAGACTCAACTAAAGAACTACCGTCCCATCTCACTCCTTAATGTGGATTATAAAATTTTTGCTGATATTTTGGCTAATAGACTTAAAAAAGTGTTAAATGAAGTAATTCATAAAGACCAGGCTGGCTTTCTCCCAGGTAGACATTTGTCTGATAACACTAGGAACATTATTGACATTTTGGAATTATTGCAGACCAATATAAACACGAAAGCAGTTTTAATTTTCATAGATGCAGAGAAGGCCTTTGACAACATTTCTTGGAAGTTCATGAAGAAAAACTTGGAAGGGATGGGAGTGGGACAGGCGTTTCAAAACAGTATAGAAGCAATCTATTCAGAGCAAAAGGCCAAACTGATAGTGAACAATGTGGTGACGGAAGAGTTCAAAATTGAAAAAGGGACATGACAGGGGTGCCCTCTCTCCCCTCTGTTATTTATTTCAGTCCTGGAGGTGCTTTTGAATTTACTTAGGGAGGACCGGTTGGTGCAAGGAATACAGGTCGGAGTGAAACAATATAAACTGAAAGCTTTTGCAGATGACTTGGTGTTAACACTACAGGAGCCAGAACCTAGTACCAAAAGAGCTTTAGAACTGATTCATGAGTTTGGTCGGGTGGCAGGATTTAAGTTGAACAAGCAAAAAACCAAGGTTCTGGGGAAAAATCTGACACCTTCAGAAATAGATGGGTTTCAGAAGGAGACAGAGTTAAATGTGGTTAAAAAAGTGAAATACCTAGGGATTAATTTGTCTGCTAAAAATTTGAATTTATTCAAAGATAATTATGAAAAATGTTGGTCAGAAATCAAAAAGGATTTTGAAATCTGGTCAAGATTAAAACTTTCCTTGTTGGGACGAATAGCTGCCGTTAAGATGAATGTATTGCCTAAGATGTTGTTTTTGTTTCAAACCCTACAGATCGTGGACAGAGTGGAATGTTTTGGAAAGTGGCAGAAGGATATTTCGAAGTTTGTCTGGCAGGGCAAAAGGCCCAGGATAAAGTTTAAAATTCTAACTGATGCAAAAGAAAGAGGGGGATTTGCCCTGCCGGACTTAAGGTTATATTATGAAGCTGCATCTTTCTGCTGGATGAAAGATTGGTTCTTATTAGAAAACACCGATGTCCTAGATCTGGAAGGGTTTAATAATGCTTTTGGATGGCATGCATACTTGTGGTACAACAAGGTAAAAATTCACAAAATGTTCAAAAACCATATTGTCAGAAAAGCTTTATTTATAGTCTGGACTAAATACAAGGACTTGTTAGAAAACAAGACCCCGAGGTGGCTATCACCAATGGAGGCTAAGGCCCGAAAAAGACCCAACATGGAGGTTGGTTGGCCAAAATACTGGGAGATAATAGAAAAAACCGGAGATAATTGGAGATTGCAGACCTTTGATAAATTAAAAAACAAGGTGCAAGACTGGTTGCACTATGCTCAAATTCAAGAGGTATTTAAAATGGACAAAAAACAGGTTTCCAGGTGGAGAAATCAAAATTAGAAACAGAATTATTGGAACCAAAGACTAAAATTCTTTCAAGAATGTATACCGTATTTTTCGCACCATAGGGCGCACCGGACCATAGGGCGCACCCAGTTTTTAGGGGGGGAATTCAAGAAAAAAAATCTTTTTTCCCCCCGCAGCCCCAAAGAGCAGCGTACAGGCTGCACACAACCTCTCCCTGCCGGAGGGGTTGCGTGCAGCTATGGATCAAGCCAAGGCAGCGAGCGGGATGGATCCCGCTCGCTGTTTTGGCTTCCCCTAGCCCCGTGCAGCCTCTCCCTCCCGGGAGAGGCTGCGTGGGGCTAAAGAATCCATAGCCCCGTGCAGCCTCTCCTTGGCAGAGGGGTTGCGCGCAGCTATGGAGGAAGCCAAGGCAGCGAGCGGGATGGATCCCGCTCGCTGTTTTGGCTTCCCCTTTAGCCCCGTGCAGCCTCTCCTTGGCGGAGGGGCTGCACGGGGCTTTCCTGGCTTTACTGGGAGGTGGGGGGATTCCCTCACCTCTCCCAAAAGCCCGCAGAAGCCGTGCAAACCCTTTAAAGAGATTGCGGCTTCTCCTGGCTTTCCTGGGAGGCGGGGGGATTCCCCCACCTCCCGCGAAACCGGCAGAAGCCGCGCGCCTTTTAAAAGGGCTGCACGGCTTCTCCTGGATTTCCTGGGAGGCGGGGGGATTCCCCCACCTCCCGCGAAACCGGCAGAAGCCGCGCGCCTTTTAAAAGGGCTGCACGGCTTCTCCTGGCTTTCCTGGGAGGCGGGGGGATTCCCCACCTCCCGCGAAACCGGCAGAAGCCGCGCGCCTTTTAAAAGGGCTGCACGGCTTCTCCTGGCTTTCCTGGGAGGCGGGGGGATTCCCCCACCTCCCGCGAAACCGGCAGAAGCCGCGCGCCTTTTAAAAGGGCTGCACGGCTTCTCCTGGCTTTCCTGGGAGGCGGGGGGATTCCCCCGCCTCCCGCAAAACCAGGCTCCCCCCCGCCAGCCTTCTAACCAAGTCGGGGGACAGCGGGAAGGGCGCGCTGCGCCCCTGCCGCTGTCTCCCGAGTTTGCGGGGCTGGCGACGGGGAGGAGCAGGCTTCTCCCCCCGCCAGCCTTCTAACCAAGTCGGGGGACAGCGGGAATGGCGCGCTGCGCCTCTCCCGCTGTCTCCCGAGTTTGCGGGGCTGGCGACGGGGAGGAGCAGGCTTCTCCCCCCGCCAGCCTTCTAACCAAGTCGGGGGACAGCGGGAAGGGCGCGCTGCGCCCCTGCCGCTGTCTCCCGAGTTTGCGGGGCTGGCGACGGGGAGGAGCAGGCTTCTCCCCCCGCCAGCCTTCTAACCAAGTCGGGGGACAGCGGGAAGGGCGCGCTGCACCTCTCCCGCTGTCCCCCGAGCTTGTGGGGCTGGCGGTGGGGCTCTCCTGAAGCCTAGAGAGCGAGAGGGGTCAGTGCGCACCGACCCCTCTCGCTCTCCAGGCTTCAGCGAAAGCCTGCATTCGCACCATAGGACGCACACACATTTCCCCTTCATTTTTGGAGGGGAAAAAGTGCGTCCTATAGTGCGAAAAATACGGTAACTTGCCAACTACCCCAATATCTGTTGGAACACAGACTTCCCAGGAGGTGGAAGAAGCAACAAGGGGATCTTCTATATTGGACCTGGTCCTCACCAACAGGGAATAACTAATTGACAAAGTGGAAGTACTTGGAAAGTTTGGAGGAAGATGAATGTAGTTGGACATGAACTCTGGATTTTAAGGAGGCCAATTTCAAAAAGCTCAGGGAGCTAGTGGATGAGATCCCATGGTCAGAAACATGAAAATAGAAGGGAGTCCAAGATGGATGGGAGCTTCTTAAAGGTGAAATATTGAAGTCCCTAAAGCAGACATTTTCAACAGGAAAGAAAAGTAGGAGGCATATAAAGAAACAGATGTGTCTGCATAAGGAGCTTACAGGTGAGCTGGAATTTAAGAAAGGTGCATTTTTTAAAAAATGGGAGAAATGGGAAATCACAAAGGAGGAACCAACACACGAGTAGCCAACAGATTTATGCGGCAAAAATCCTGGTAATGTTCCCCAGTGGGGTCTGCAGAGCTCACTGCATCCCACTGTGCTGCTCAAGCCCGTGTCTGCCAACCTGAAAGTCAGAGCGCGTGTGACCTGGGAGCGTGTCCCTACCAAGGATAAGCCTCCATCTCTGGCATAATTTGTGGCTGGTTCCTCCATAACCTGGACAATTGTCATTAATCAAGAGGTGCTCCTGGGCTGACATATGCCAATGGGCTGCAATCAATCAGCTGCCGAAAGGACTGGGCTCTTTGAAGGGGGTGGCGGGGGGGGAGGGGAGAAGATCCAGGTAGCTACCGACCGGTGAGCTTGACATCGATGCCAGGAAATGTCCAAGAACAGAGAATTCAACAGTCAGTCTGTGAGCGCTTAGAAAAGGGTGCTGTGATTACTAAGACCCACCATAGGTTTCCCAAAAACAAGTCATTCCAGAGGAATCTCACTTCTTTTTTTGATAGAGTTATAAGCCTTGTGGATTGGGAGAATGAGTCAGAAAAAAAAAAAGCTAATGCGTACCAGAGAAGAATAGTAAATTAAACTGTTGGAACGAGAATGGTAATTTAAACTGACCGGGAAGCTCAGGAACCAAGAAGACCAAAACTTTAACAAAGAGTGGAGGGGGGAATTATCTTGGAGACCACCGTAAGCAGATGAAAACGTTAGCAGGACTGCAATAACACTTGTAATGTAGCAAATACTATGGAGACAATGGAGTGATATAAAATTTGAACTAACTGAATAATATGCAGTTAAATCTGCAATGATAAAATGGGCACAAGATATAGGATATAATATTATGTTTGCTGACTGGGAGAAGTTGTGGACCACCGGGATTAAATTTACGACGTGTAATGCCCTAAGAGAGAATATTATGAAAATGATGTACAGGTGGTACATGACTCCAGTCAAGCTTGCAAGAATATATCATTTGCGCGACAATAAATGTTGGAAATGTAAAGAAATTGAAGGTACATTCTTTCACCTTTGGTGGACGTGCCCAAGGATTAAGGCTTTCTGGGAGATGATCTATAACGAAATGAAAAAGGTATTTAAATATACTTTCCTGAAGAAACCAGAGGCCTTTCTCCTGGGCATAGTTGGCCAATCGGTGTTAAAGAAGGATAGAACTTTCTTTATGTACGCTACAGCAGCAGCAAGAATTCTCATTGCAAAGCACTGGAAGACACAAGACCTACCCACTGTGGAAGAATGGCAGGTGCAATTAATAGACTATATGGAAATGGCGGAAATGACTGGCAGAATCCGAGACCAGGGAGAAGAGTTGGTGGAAGAAGATTGGAGGAAATTTAAAACTTATTTACAGAAACATTGTAAAATTTTTGAATGCTGATGACATTGAAATGAATTGAAGGGGTTCTAGCAACAAGGTAAAATGCAAGATGGGATTGATAATAGATAAACTAATAGGATATGAATTTGCTGAACCAATTTTTAAAAGGGATACAAAAAAGGGAGGCGTGAGGAAGTCAGGAAAATAAGTTAACTAAAGATGAGAAATTTAAAAAGAGGGAGTTTTGTTTTCTTTTATATGTGTTTTAATTTCTTCTTCTTTTTCGTGTTTAATGTTTGTATTTTTGTATTTTGTAATTTTGTATTTTTTTCTTGTTGTTTTTGTATTTTTCTGAACTTTTTCTATTGATAAAACTTAATAAAATATTAATTAAAAAAATAAAAATAAAAATATGCAGTTGAAAGGGCTGACAATAGGACCCATGAAGGGGAGGATGGGAAGTCCAGAGATTCAGAGGAATCTTTAAATATGGATGAGTATGATTGTATTGTCATATTCTTATACTTGTAAAATCAAATAAAAATTATTTCCAAAAAGGAAGAAAAAAGAAGCTAATTCTGTTCTAGGCAGCCTAGGGTCCAGATCCAGGGAAGCCATAGTACTGACTGCTCTAATCTGCCTTGGTCAGACCCCCAACTGGAGTCATGTGTTCTAGGTGCCACCGTTTAAGAAATATATTGAGAGGTTTGGAACGCTGATTCTTCTCCCCAGGCCAGAACCTCTGTTCCCCAGAGACACCCCCCATGTCTTACCTGCTAGAAGTAGAACCAGGCAGGACCTTGCAAACCCAGAAGGTCCGCAAGCTGTTGGGCGGCGTCTGCATGTTGATCGAGTTGCTCTTGCAGGTGGGAGGGTGTGGGGCATCCTGGGAGGTTCTCTTTGTGCCCAGGTTGGTGCCTGGGTTCCCCCCGTGTTCTTTGATGCCAGTGATTGGGATCCCCAGCTGAGCCCAGACACCCATCCTAGGTTCTCTTCTCCCACCCTAGGCCCAGGGTGCTTCAGTGCCAAGAGCCTGCTCAACCCCAGTGTAAACTCCCGGGTAACAAGAGAAAGAGGTCATAAAGCAGAGACATGAGTCACAAGCTGAGGGAGACCCCATGACTTTCCTTCTGCCCTGCTATGAAATAATAATAGTAATTATTATTATTGTTATTACTATTATTATTATTATTTATACCCCACCCATCGGGCTGGTTTTCCCCAACCACTCTGGGCGGCTCCCAACAGTATATTAAAAACACGATAAAACATCCAACATTTAAAACTCCCCTAAACAGGCCTGCCTTCAGATGTCTTCTAAAAGTCAAGTAGTTGTTTATTTCCTTGACATCTGATGGGAGAGCGTTCCACAGGGCGGCCGCCACCACCGAGAAGGTCCTCTGCCTGGTTCCCTGTAACCTGACTTCTCGCAGGGTGGGAACCGCCAGAAGGCCCTCAGAGCTGGACCTCAGTGTCTGGGCAGAACGATGGGGGTGGAGACACTCCTTCAGGTCTACTTGGCTGAGGCCGTTTAGGGCTTTAAAGGTCACCACCAACCCTTTGAATTGTGCCCAGAAATGTACTGGGAGTCAATGTAGGTCTTTCAGGACCGGTGTTATGTGGTCTCAGTGGCCACTCCCAGTCACCAGTCTAGCTGTCGCATTCTGGATTAGTTGTAGTTTCCAGGTCACCTTCAAAGGTAGCCCAACAAACAGGCAGGCAATCAACTCTTACATCCTCCTAGTGTCGCAGTAGCTTCTGCAGTGTGTGGAGACTGGCCCCTTCCTTGGAGATATCAGAGGCACTTTATCTGATTTTATTTTCTTTAGCATGAAGCTAGGTTTAGGGGGAGAAACTTGACTTGGTTGGCATATGAACCCTCCTATACCTCACTTTCCAAAGCAATTAGAATCATAGCATCGTTGAGCTGGAAGGGACCACAAGGGTCATCGAGACAAACGCCCCCTGCAGTGAAGGAATCACTTCTTTGTGATTGGCAACCCAGTTCCCTGGCCAAGGAAGGTGTGCAGAAATCCATGCGCTAGGCATTACGTCGGGCAAAATTGCATTGCGGGGAAAAAAGGTGTATATCTCTGCTTGGCAAGAAATGTGCATGTTAAGAGAAAATCCGTGCTTTCACGAGGTCTTTAAAAAACCAACTTACTGCGCACTAATGTGTAGTTGAACTTGTAATTGCAAAATATGAGAAATGGGGAGAAACAGAAATGGACCTATTTGCCTACTGTTACTCACTGATGAGACAACAGCAACACCACCAATAACCCAATAACAATATGCACATTATAGAATACTATGGCAGATACTGGAATATAAATTAATTAATTCTTATGATGTTTTTATAATGTTGCACTATTTTAGTGTTGTTAGCCGCCCTGAGCCCGGCTTCGGCTGGGGAGGGCGGGATATAAATAAAATTTATTATTATTATTATTATTATTATTATTATTATTATTATTATTAACCCATCCCAGCAGTCCTTTGCAAAGCAGTGCCAATACAGTCAGAAATAACCACTTGAGGCTTTTATTTCATCAGCAGATATGGTGTGTGTGGTTTTTCTTTTTCTGCCTGGGGGCCTGGATAGACCTAAGAGATGGTGCTTAAGTGATCCACCACGATCTCCATGCATACGATATTCCTCTTCTGGGGTGGGGTAGGGGGGGGGTTGGAGGTTCCTTGGACTTTGCTGATGCTGCTCCATACTTGAATGATGACAATATTCTGGACTAGAATGATCACTCTGGCTTTAACCTGGAAGAAAGCCGGTCTAGAATCAGAGGACGGTCACCACAACTGGAAGCAACCCCACCATCTTTATCTCTGATACGCTGGAAGGTTATACTTCTAACACATGAAATTTATTTAATTGTTGCAATTATATCGCCCCCTGTCCCCCTCCAAGGAGCTCGAGGGGGCATACATGGATCTCTGCCTTCTCATTTGAGCCTCAAAACAGGCTAGCTAGGGCGTCCCCTGCCAATCGGTGTTGATGATACTGAGATAAATGAACCAATGGCCTGGCTCATTATAGGGTGATTTCCTGTGCTGCGCAGGATGCTGAGATGCTAGAAGAGGATATGATATTTGTCGGATATGATCCTTCCTTCCTTACGTTTGTGAGTTCAGCAGAGGGGAACCCCCCTCCCCCAATAACAATATGAATTTTGTGCAACATTTGTCTTCATTTAATAACTGGACCCTCACCCCAAACCACTTTCTCCCCAAAGGTGGAAATGGAATTCCAGAAGTCTGCCCTCCCTCTCTGCCTCCTGCCAGATGTTGTTTAATCATCATCATCTTCTTCATTTTATTATTTATACCCTGCCAATCTGGCTGGGTTTCCCCAGCCATTCTGGGCAGCTATCAGAATATATAAAACATAATAAGGCATCAAATCTTAAAAACGTCCTGATACAGGGTTGCCTTCAGATGTCTTCTAAAAGTTACGTCGTTCTTAACTTTTAGAAGCCATCTTAACTTAAGTAGTTTGTGGTTTTTGGAGAGAAAATCCAGTTTTCTCCAGAAAGAGAGGTTTCAGGCTCCATCCTCTAGGTTTGCTACTTACTGTGCTGCAGAAGACGTGGTTACCGTGGACAGGTCCAATTCATTGCTAAAGAAATGGGGGAAAGGATTGAAGAGTTTAGGAGGGAGAAGTTTGGCACCTCTCCGTTGTGTCAAAGATGGTCGCTTCTTTAGAAAACCTCCATGTCCCTTATTTGACTGGGGCTCTGTTTTCTGCCGTTCACTGAGCCTCTCTGGTGCTTAATTTGCCTTCTGGGGACACCTCATTCAATGTTTTGGCGTGAGATGCTACCGTTGTCATTCAACTCCCCTCCCCAGGGTCTATTCATGTCTAAGGGTGGGCTGATTCAGTGCCAGATTTATGTATAAGCTAAACCAGCTATAGCTTAGGGCCCCACTCTCTTGGGGGCCTCCCAAAAAAATTAAAGGAAAAAAACCTGGATGTACATTTCAAAAATATAAGACAAAAACAAAATAAAACCTACATACAGCAACAGTGTTTTGTGTTGTGTAGGCTCCTACGATGTACATATTTTGTTATGTGCAGATGGCTTTAGATACCTATTAGGTCCATAAATTTCCATATAGCATATATTCAACACGAAAAACAGCGACAATCTGTTGTTGACAAAGGACAGTTGGACATATAAAGGGCCCCGTTACCTTCAGTAGCTGAGGGCCTCATCAAACCTAAATCCAGCCCTGGGGCTACCCCTTTGCAGTTTAAAAGGAACTTGGATTGTTTAAACTAAGAGGCTCACACTAGCCCAGGGGTCTGCAACCTTTAAGACAAAAAGAGCCACTTGGACCAAAGAAAAAAAAAACGGGAGCCGCAAAACCACTGCGACATTTAAAACAGTGGGGAGTGTCAGGGCACACAATGCACCTCCTCCCCTCGCTAGTATCCGCCCCGGAGCCGCGGCAAAGGTGTAAAAGAGCCACATTCCGCTCCGGAGCCGCGGGTTGCTGACCCCTGCACTAGCCTATCCAAGCTGCCTCAACACCTGAGCCCAAGCCCTGTGTCATTTAACCCTTGGTTCACATTACACCAACAAGAAGAACTTGCAGGAGAGCTGGTGTGGAGAACCTCTGGCCTTCCAGATGCTGCTCTCATCTTCCCTGAGCATTGGCCGTGCTTGCTGGGCCTGAGGGGGGTGGGTGGTTGTGGGCCAGCAACATCTGGAAGTCCACAAGTTTTCTGCACCTGCCACGGAGGCAGGCTGAGGAACTTGCGCCCCACACACCCAGCACTCACTGCCCCATTGTGTAAGGCTGGTACTTACGTAGGTGCCTTGCTCTGACTGCCCACCCTAGGGAAACAAAGGAAATTTCAGATGTAGGCATTAGACGTTCATCGTTCCCCACAGTGGACCAGAGTCTCCCTTCTTTTGAAGGCATCTATGCAAAGCTCCACCTCATCCTCTCATCCACCCCCGAGACTGGGTTGGTGGAGCAGCCCTGTGGGACTGCTGCAGCCATAGATCTCTCCCAACCTCACTGCTGCCTTGCCCTGGTGAGTGCAACCCTAGTGGTACCAGGGGAAAGTGCCACTTTCCCCACCAACAAACTAACCAGGGGTGTGTTTTTTTCAGCAGGAACTTGGGGAAACTGAGTTCCCTTACCTTTTAAAATTAAATAATATATATAAATATATTGGTCGAGGGTGGGTGGGTGGGCCTGGAACATATATGCCGCCTCCTCCTCCTCATCATTTTTAATTTGTATACCGCCTTTCTATCTTTCTTTTTTTTTTAGATAATTTTATTTATTTATACATACAACAAGAAAAAAACACACAGAGAAAAACACAAATACCAAATGACACACAAATTACAAAAATAACCATAGACATATAATTTTCTTGGCAAACAATAAAACATCTATTGGTCTTAACACTAAAGACCCAACTTCCCGTCTATTCCATATTTCAAATTCATATTACGTATTGCCAATACACACTTTTTTCATAATTAAACTTATTCTCAATAAATCTAATTTCTTCTATCTACCTAGCAACTATCACTGAAGTTCCTTGAAGTTTTCTATCTTACAATACTCAAGGCGGTTTACAAGCTGAAGAAACAAAAAATTTACATCTCATAACAATCTAATACAATACAAAAACGTGATAATAAAACATAACTTTAAAATAGGCAACCTCCATCAAAAAGCTGACATTCAACAGTCATTAGAATAGTATAAAATAATAATATCAACATATAAAAGTTAAACAGAAATCCACTCAACAGTTACAATACTATCTAAACTATAATCAATAAAACAACGGAAAGCCACAGTGCATAAAACAATACAAGACACATTGAGAAGCAGAGGGTGGAGCAAGGCAGGTGGAAGGAGGCCTTGCCTGATGGACGCACCCAATCCCTGAGCCAAAAACACACCTATACCTGTAATCAATGAAATTGTGGCCATTTCTAATCCAGATCGTTGTCTGCTTGAGTTTATTAATTGCATCTTACATTTAGCCGCGGCCTGGGGAGGAGCTGTCTGCGCTGCAACTGGGTCCGCAACAAACAAACAAACAAACTTTGCGGTGAGTTCCCCCACTCCCCACCCCCTGTCCTAGAAAAAAGCACTGGAGCTACCACTGCTCAGGGGAGTAGCTGAATGACTGACCTAGTGATCTATAGGGTCCAAGGCATTATAGGGCAAAGGTGGAGTCGTTTATTTTTTTTACTAGGACCCCAGTCAGGTGCCGGACTTGGGTGGGTGGATATATGCTCAGAATGGGGTACCTTGGAACACACATACTGCTCAGGAATTTGTGATCTGTACCCAGGACCAAGCTCACAAGTCCCTCCACACAAAAGCCTGCTTCTTTCTGCGTGCTAGACCACTACAAAGTCACAAACCCTTGTTGATCCACTGCAAATCAGCCAAAGATCTATCAGTATCCGTTCCTCCTGATCTACCTTCTGCCCTCCTGTTCCAGGGGACCCCAAGAAAGTTCCATTTCCCTGAGGAAATCTGGCCTGATCCGCAACAAACATCTTAAAGCACAGCCAACACACCTTGAAAGCACATGGCTTCCCCCCAAGAATCCTGTAGTTTTCCAGTCACAAGAATTGCAGTCCCTGGCACCCTTAACAAAATACAGTTCCCAGGATCCTCTGGGGGAAGCCATGAGCTTCAAATGTGCATTGGTTGTGCTTTAAATGCATGGTGTAGCTCTTTCCATAGTCACAGTGGGTTTTCCCAGCTGTTCCCCAGGTTGAAGATTGTTTAGTTTGTCCCATTGGTTGGAGCCAATGAGAACCAACCAGACCCTAT
This sequence comes from Podarcis bocagei, assembly GCF_964188305.1. Taxonomy (NCBI): domain Eukaryota; kingdom Metazoa; phylum Chordata; class Lepidosauria; order Squamata; family Lacertidae; genus Podarcis; species Podarcis bocagei. The sequence continues at coordinate 10,982,101 of NC_138132.1, forward strand.
TTGAATAGCTCCACCCCTTTATCTCTGTAGCCCTGCCTTGAACTAGAAACCCACCGACTTCACCGTTCTTAAGTGCAGTACTTAGTGCTGGTTCTTACTAGTCTCCAGGGATAGGGGTTACCACCATTTTTTGGTTTACGTCTTCCATAACAGAGGGTGGAGTCAGAAGTGGAAACTCTTGGGGCTTAAGCGTCTTCTCAGAATTTAAGCCATAGGTATCTTTCCCCTACAGAACAGAGTTGTTCAAATCCCAGTTCTGCATGTCTGCTGCAGAAATTGACTAAGGATAGCACTGATTGGCTGGTTCCTGTGATGTCAGGAACCTTCAACCTTCCCTGGACACATCCTTGGAGAAGGTTTTGCAGTTCTTTTAAATTGTTTCTTTTGGGGGGGGGAGATGCACATTCAAATGAACAGGAGTAAATGTACATGCTGTGCTTAAAAATAAAATATAATTCAGACAAGCAGTCTGAAGAAGCACTGTGGGGATGTGAATGTCAGATTGTTGAAGTAGTGTTCAGTTTGCTGACATGCATGCTTGCCATTTCAGGTAGGAAGCCTGGAGAAGCCAGACTCCTGCTATGGCTGAGGGACACTCTGTAAGTTCTCTTATTTTTGTTACCTGAATCCCTGCACTTCTCATAGAACCCCAAATATGGAAATGGAATCTTGGAGCTCTGAGACACTCCTGTAACTCCCAAAAGCTGTTTTTTTCAAGAAGGAGGAGGAGAAGGAAGAAATGAAGAAGAAGAGCACCCAGGATTTGCCTGCTGCTTACCTTGAAGGTTTATTGCTTGCTATTGCAGGTTCTGGTCCAGCACTCCTAAAATAAGCAAAAGGACAGAGAGTTCAGGAGCAACAAGGTTGTTCTGGACCCTCTCAACTGCATCACAGAAAGTCCTCAGATATTTGACGCCTAAGTCATCTAGGTGCTTTAAACACTAGTCCGAACACCTTGAATTTCACACAGAAATGAACCAGCAGCAGAATGGAGCCGTCCATGAGGAATAAGGGGAGGAGGCATCTAACCAACAGCTCAGTTTTCCTGACCAAAATTCTGTGCCACCCTAGGCTATTTGAGTTTCCTCTGCATGAGAATGAGGAGGATGGTCTAGATAGGGAAAGCACTGCCGCGTGAACAGGGAACAGCCCTCCCCAATGCCACAACTCATCACCAAAAGCAGGGTTGTGTTATGAAATGCCTCCCCAACAAGACCCGACCAGCGCCCACCACCCACCATCTTCAGACACCAGGCAGCAGAAACCAGGTTCTTCTAGAAGGCTTTTGGGGTCTCGCTGTTCATTGCTTCCCCTGTTGCTATAGAAACGGTTATTGATTTCTGTTTTAAACATTTTGATTTAGCCGTCAGTAGAATTATGTAGTGCTCACTGGAAGGACAGATCGTGAAGCTGAGGCTCCAATACTTTGGCCACCTCATGAGAAGAGAAGACTCCCTGGAAAAGACCCTGATGTTGTGAAAGATGGAGGGCACAAGGAGAAGGGGATGACAGAGGACGAGATGGCTGGACAGTGTTCTCGAAGCTACCAGCATGAGTTTGACCAAACTGCGGGAGGCAATGGAAGACAGAAGTGCCTGGCGTGCTCTGGTCCATAGGGTCACGAAGAGTCGGACATGACTAAACGACTAAACAACAACAGAATTATGTATCTTATAGTAATGGAGCTCCGGAGTTGTGGGCAATACCTATCAGGTGTCCACACTAAGTTTGGCATAGTTTCTCTCTTAATGAAAAAGATTGCCTCAGAGCGTTAGGCCAAGCCCTCCAGCATTTCTATGATTATTTTTTTAAAAAATCTTTTACCAACAACCAAAACACAAACATTGAAACCCCCTAGGCAGCTGATACATTGGGTATACATATTCAATAACATACATATTCAATCATATACTCATTCAATAATATACATATTCAATAATATTCAACAATAACATGTTCACATCAACCATATGTACACTTCTATATACCTTAACACTCCTCCCTCCACAAGGTTTATTTAACTTTTAACATTTTAATTGCCCCAAATTGTTCAAAAATACCAAAATAATTCAATATCTTCTCAAACCAATCCTCTTCTTTCTCACTGACCTTAAACCCTTTCATTCTTTGTATCTTCACAGTTAGGTATTCCAAAATTATAATATCATTCAGTTTTTTCCTCCATTGGTTCACCCCTAGCTCTTCTGCATTTTTCCAATTACTCGCTATAACCTGTCTGGCTGCAATTACCATGAATTTTACCCATTTACATTCCTCTTTTGTTTTTAACTCAGGCTACTCAGAACTGAGTAGCTCCAACATTTCTATGATGAAGATAGTTGTCATCCCTATCTATACCCTCCAACATTTCTCCGATGAATTTAGGGATGCCCAGTGCTATTTTTCTGGAAAAAGAGGTGCCAGAACTCATAAGGAACACCTCTTTCGTTCTACTAGAATGGCAATGGCACCCACCAGACAGGTGCCGGAACTGAGTTCTGGTGAGTTCCGGCTGGCAGAGAGCCCTGAGGATTTCCTATTCCATACCCTCCAACATTTCTCTGATGAAAATAGGGACATCCTGGAAGAATGGCAGATGAAGGTGATAGACTACATGGGATTGGCAGAAATGACTGGCAGAATCCGAGACCAGGGAAAAGAGACGGCGGAAGAAGATTGGAAGAAATTTAAGAACTATCTTAAGAAACAATACAAAATTAATGAGTGCTAGAACGATGTGGCTTTAGAAATCAAATGGAGTACAGCTGTAAAGATTAAGTTAAAAGAAAAGAAAGGTTGACAATTAGATAAAATTAAGGGTGAGGATTTGCTGAACTAAATATTTGAAATGGGAATGCAGAAAGGGGAGGTATGAGGAGGTCGGTGAAGTAAGTTTTAAGAAAATAAGGTTCTGAAATTATACTTGTTCTTTTTTTGTTTGTGTTTGTGTGTATTGTTTTGTTTGATATAATTTGTAAAACTTCAATAAATATCTTTTTTTAAAAAAAAGAAAATAGGGACATCCTAAGGAAAAGCGGGACATTCTGGGATCAAATCAGAAACCAGGATGGCTAGTGTAAATCTGGGACAGTCCCTGGAAAACAGGGACGCTTGGGAGGGTCTGGGTTGGCTCCTTTCAGTTTCCTGAAAGATTAAATCAGAATCTATCCTTCTAAGATACAAGGAAAAACAACAAAGTAATAAGTGACGAAGAGATATTTGTTACCTTTGAGTTGATTTGGTTTGGTAGCTAATCAGTCCCACGGCCAATATGACCCCCAGGAGACACCCAAGAACAATGGCTGTGATGGCTCCTCCTGAGAGGCCTCCGGCTCTTTCTACCTCTTTCTCATCTCCTGGAGGTAAGGGAAAAGTCATGTGAAAACAGCGATGGGAACCCAAATCTGCCTGTGGCATTGGCACCGTGTGGTTTCCAGAAATGCAAAGAACACTTGCCTCTCTATGGACTCTGACCGTTAGCCTTCTATTTCTGTCTCGGAAATTATGCTTTATTATACTAAACCAGGGTTGTGAGACATGAAAGAAAGTTGCTGAACTTCCTTTTGCAAAATCTCCCCCCAAAATGAGGGGATTTGGTGATTTTAAAGGAAATTCTTGGACATTTCTACGGATTTTTGTAAATTCCGCCAGGACACTATTTTCGACGGGCGAATCCCAGATATATCTGGGAAATGATGGACATATGGCAGCCCTTGCTTTGGCCATTTGCCACCTGACACCAGAAACAGCTGAGAACTCTTTCTATCACCTGTTTCTGGTGTATGGTGGCCAAAGGCCATAGCAACAGTTCAACAACTCTGTCTACAGCTCAGCCGAGTGCAGCAGCTGAGGGCCTTTTTATGCAGGCATATTTTTATAGATTGGATTGAGGTTTTCGCCTTGATGGAGGTGCTCCTAAACCAAGCATTCCATTTAAGCTTGATCGTCTTTCGCACCTGTTCTAGAGGAAAGAAGGGCCCAAAAAGCAGTTACCTGTAACCTCCAAATATTTTTGCCCAACGAGAGAGTATTCTATCCCATTCCTCCACACTTCCATCTCTACCTCATATACAGCAGTGTCCTCAGAGGTGATTTTGGTGATGAGGAGAGAGCAATCCTGATTAAGAATTTCCCGACCGGTATGGCCAAACATGTATTGCAGCGAGACATTTGGCTGCGTATAGAAGAGCGCAATGGTCCTCGATATAGGGCCTACCCCTCGCTTCCAAAGGCAGCCCACAAAGCCTTTGATATCTCCATCCAGGGTGAGTAGAATGTCCTCGTCTATGACCGGAATCGATGGGTAAAAACTGATAATGATATCCCCCCTGGGTGGTGCCACGGGTTCCTCGGGCTTAGGGCGCTTCGAAGTAGGACCACCAGGACCACCAGGAGGACCCTTAGTTGCCACTGCTGGAGGGAGAGGGGGGGGAGGAGACTTAGTTGTCGCTGAAGGAGGACGGGGACGAGGAGTCTTAGTTGGCACTGCAGGAGGAATGGAAGGAGCCCCAGTTGTCATTGCAGGAGAAGTCCCGATTGTCGTTGCGAGGGGAGTCCCCTTTTGCATTGCAGGGAGAGCCCCTGTGGTTGTTTCAGCAGCTGCAGCTGCTGTTGCGGGGGGAGTCCCGGTTGTTGCTGGAGGAAGAACAGAAGCATTCGTCGTGGCAGCCACCTGAGGCAAACAAGGAGGCTTAGGAGCGGCCATTTTCTTCACATGAGGATGACGAACTTTAACCCTTCTGGCAGCTTGAGTCAACAGGAAGCAAGAGCTCAAGATGGAGGCTGTGGAATGGGGAGGAGAAAGTCACTCCGTTCAACAGGCCAAGAACAGGCAGGAGTAATGGAGACAGAAACCCTCGTAATTTCATTTATTCTTTCTCCTACGTTTAAATCCTGCCTTTCTTCTGTCATGGCACCCAAAGTGCCATACATGTGGCTCTAAGGTGGTCAACAATTCAGCCACTGACCAGACTGAGACCTACTAGGCCTCAGCAAATTAGTGGTGGCCTCACCTGCCTTCAGACCATACCCTGCAATTTTGCAACCAGAAGGGGCTTCCCAGCTTACCCCCTGCGAACAAATAAAGGGGGATTTTCGATCAACTTTATATTTAAAAAATATACAATTGTCATCTCAGAATTTGGGAGGCATGGCTTTTTATACTGAGGTGGCCGTAGAACTTATAAAACAGCTTCTCTCTCAGTATTAGATCTCAGCTGTACCTCACTGTTAGGATATTGGTTGAGATCATTTCTTCTAAATGCACAAATGAAAAATGAAGCTACAAGGAAACTAGCAGAATATGAAAAGAAGCTGACAAGAGATCATATAATGGCTAAGGGATGAAATTTCCTTTTATACAAACCCTTTTCATGAACCCATTTTGCTCCTAACAAAATCTAAAAAGCTGGTGCTAATTAAATTGGGATATAAGCATTGAAGAAGATAAATTGAACAATTTATGGACAAAAGCACCATATAAATATTTGTCAGCAACTACCAGGGAATGCTTATTAAAAATTGTGCATGGATAGTATTTAACACTGAGGCATCTATGGATGCCAAATTATAGGTACACACCAACTTATGTGGTGGAGCTGTCCACAAATGGAACAATTTTGGAATGAAGTTTTAAAAGAGATTGTAGCTCAGACAACCCCAATAACCCCAGTAACAGTCTTACTTCATTACTACAGATATGGACCAGTTAAGAAGTAAGGAATTAATAACACATTTATTGAAAGCAACTAGAATGGCAATAGCCAGAAATGGGGAAAACCTTGCCGTTAATGAATATTGAGCCCTGGTATAATACAGTCTGGCAAGCAGCTGTAATGGAAAAGCTGTTTGAATCATAGAATCATAGAGTTGGAAGAGACCACAAGGGCCATCGAGTCCAACCCCCTGCCAAGCAGGAAACACCATCAGAGCACTCCTGACATATGGTTGTCAAGCCTCTGCTTAGAGACCTCCAAAGTAGGAGACTCCACCACACTCCTTGGCAGCAAATTCCACTGTCGAACAGCTCTTACTGTCAGGAAGTTCTTCCTAATGTTTAGGTGGAATCTTCTTTCTTGTAGTTTGGATCCATTGCTCCGTGTCCGCTTCTCTGGAGCAGCAGAAAACAACCTTTCTCCCTCCTCTATGTGACATCCTTTTATATATTTGAACATGGCTATCATATCACCCCTTAACCTCCTCTTCTCCAGGCTAAACATGCCCAGCTCCCTTAGCCGTTCCTCATAAGGCATCGTATCCAGGCCTTTGACCATTTTGGTTGCCCTCCTCTGGACACGTTCCAGTTTGTCAGTGTCCTCCTTGAATCGTGGTGCCCAGAACTGGACACAGTACTCCAGGTGAGGTCTGACCAGAGCAGAATACAGTGGCACTATTACTTCCCTTGATCTAAAAGCTATACTCCTATCGATGCAGCCCAGAATTGCATTGGCTTTTTTAGCTGCCATGTTTGGGGGAAAAGGTGCCATGGTGGAGAGAAAAAAAACCCAGATATGTCTACACAGTGTGTTGTGATTTTATTAAATATACAAACAAAGCAACATACGGATGAGAAATACCTGCAACCTATATTGCAATATGGCATAGATAAACAGGAACTACTCATTCGCTCCCTCCTATTACTCTGTGTTTTCTAAGCTGAACTGCTGAAGAACTCATTTTACAGGTTTACTGTAATTATCTCATTATTACGTATGTACAGTCGTACCTTGGTTCTCAAACGCCTTATGACTCGAATGTGTTGGCTCCCAAACACCGCAAATCTGGAAGTGAGTGTTTCAGTTTGCGAACATTTTTTGGAAGCCAAATGTCTGCAGCCAATCGGAAGCTACGCCTTGGTTTTTGAACGTTTTCAGAAGTTGAATGGACTTCCGGAATGGATTCCTTTCAAGAACCAAGGTATGACTGTACTGTAAAACAAGATAGTTGGTATTTTAGGTCCCCACCCAGTAACCCATATTTTGTTAGTCCTGTTATGTTTAGGAGCTATGTGTGTACAATTTTGTAAAAGAATATTATATAGCTATAGCTATAGCTATAGCTATAGCTATAGCTATAGCTATAGATATAGATATAGATATAGATATAGATATAGATATAGATATAGATATAGATATAGATATAGATATAGATATAGATATAGATATAGATGATATAGATATATGTATTTTAAAAAATAAATAGATCTCAGTCCTTCTGGGTCTCTTCTCCCCAGACCATCATCAAGCCAGGATCTCTGTTCCCCAGAGACGCCCCCCCCCCCAATCTCTTACCTGCTAGAAGCAGAACCAGGCAGGATCTTGCAAATCTGGAGGGGCCCCAAGCTATAGAATGGTGTCTGCATGATGTCTGTGTTGTTCTTTCAGGTGGGAGGCTTACGGGCATCCTGGGTGGTTCTCCGTGCCCAGATTGGGGTCTGAGTTCCTCCCAAGTTCTTTGATGGTGATGACTGGGATCCCCAGCTGAGCCCAGACACCCATCCCTGCTTTTCCTCTCCCCCTCAGCCCAAGATGTCTCACTGCTTGGGAGCCTCCTTACCCCCTAGTGCAAACTCCCAGGTAACAGGAGAAAGAGGTCATAAAGCAGAGATATGAGTCATGAGCTGAGGGAGACCCCATGAGTTTTCTCCTGCTTTGAAACAGGCAAACTAGAGACTCATACATCACTCCGATAGCCCCTGGAGTCTGTGTGCTATAGAGGTTGGACCCTGTAGATATCTGAAGTGCTGCGTTTGATTTAAAAACAAAAACACATACTGTATTTTTCGCTCTATAGGACGCACCCAACCATAGGACGCACCTTGTTTTAGAGGGGGAGAACAAGGGGGAAAAAATCTCCCCCTCTCTGCACAGTGCCCCTTCAGCGAACCGGCAGGAGAAACGGAGCCCCTTCCATTTCTCCTCCCACTTAGCTGAAGGGGCACCTACTCTTCAGCGAAAGGAACCCGAAGCCTCCAGAGTGCAGCGGGAACTCCCACTGCGCTCCAGAGGCTTCAGGCGGCTATCTGGAGAGGGAGAGGGGTCGGTGCGCATCGACCCCTCTCGCTCTTCAGATAGCGTTGGGTTCCTTTCGCTGAAGCCTGGAGAGCAAGACTCTCCTGGCTACAGCAAAAGGAACTCGAAGCCTCCGGAGCACAGCGAGAGCGCTCTCTCTGCGCTTCGGAGGCTTCGCGTTGCTATCGCTGAAGCCAAGGAGCCTGCATTCGCTCCATAGGATGCACACACATTTCCCCTTAATATTTGGAGGGGGGAAAGTGCGTCCTATGGAGCGAAAAATACAGTATGTTGCATCATCCAGCAGGCCACACAAAAAGCCCTGTTCCCAATCCACGGAGCTCTGCCAGCTTAGAGTTAGCATATTGAGGAAACAATCCATCATTCTGCCATCTGTCCTGACTCCTGTCTGATGACCTCCTCAGACTCAGATTATGGCTTTCAGCAGAAACTTCAATGATCAGATCAGTACGACACATAGGCCAATTGGAGACCTAAAGACACAGCATGGGCTAGAAAGCTGGACACTGTAGCTGGGAGCAGAATAGGAGTCTCCTAAAAACTCTCAGCACCTTTAACAAACTACTGTTCCCAGAATTATTTAAATAAGCTATGGCTATTTAAGGGAAGCGGGTGGCGCTGTGGGTTAAAGCACAGAGCCTAGGACTTGCCAATCAGAAGGTTGGCGGTTTGAATCCCCGTGACGGGGTGAGCTCCCGTTGCGCGGTCCCTGCTCCTGCCAACCTAGCAGATCGAAAGCACGTCAAAGTGCAAGTAGATAAATAGGTACCACTCTGGTGGGAAGGTAAACGGCGTTTCCATGCGCTGCTCTGTTTCGTCAGAAGCGGCTTATTCATGCTGGCCACATGACCCAGAAGCTGTACGCCGGCTCCCTCGGCCAGTAAAGCGAGATGAGCGCCACGACCCCAGAGTCGGTTGCGACTGGACCTAATGGTCAGGGGTCCCTTTACCTTTACCTTTTAGGGCTATTTCAAGTGGTGCAACGTTGCTTTAAATGTATAGTACAGAGGAGACGGACCTCATTACATTCATTTCACATTGGAGGCCTTGTTTTGAAAACGGATCCCAAACCCTCTGATGAAAATAAAGACGTCCCATTCCATAATGATAATTTTACCATTTACACTCCACACATCTTACTGGGTTGCCCCAGCTGCTCTGGGCAGCTTCCAACATATATAAAAACATTAATATATATATTTTAAAAAACCCTTCCCTATACAGACGGCTCGAGGGCTGGATAATTCCATACCTTCCAACATTTCTCCAGTGATAATAGAGACATCCAGACTTGAATCACTCTGAGAAAATGTACCTTCTCTCCACAAAGGAGAGTTAAAAAATAAAATTAAAAGGAGTTCAACGTCCTCCTGAAGTCTCTGGCAATCAAGTCTCCTTTCATCCAGTTTAGCAGATGTGGCGTCTTTTTTCTTCTTCTTTTTTAAATATATTTTTTATTAGTTCTTACCTTTTTTAACACAACATATCCAACATTATAATAACAAACAAAATCCGCTCGCCCCGTCCCTTGGGTGGGCAGGGTTTGCGACACCATGTGGGCTCCTGGGACAGGTGAGCCACCCACCTGTGTTCCAGGGAGGCCATTGCCCTGCCCCCATCTCGGCAGGCCTATGGGCAGCTGGCTGGGGGTGGAGCGAGGGCCAGCATAAGGGACCAATGACCCCAGGCTCACTTTTTTTCCTTCCAGGTCCCAGGACCTTTGCTGGTGAGGTAAGTGCTGCCCCCCCCCCGCCATGTGGGTTTTGGGCTGCTGTGCTCGCTCTGCAGTACTGCCCCGCTAGCCTTGTACGTGTGTGTGTGTGTGTGTGTGTGTGTGTGTGTGTGTGTGCCTGGCGAATGTTTCCTTTGACAGAGCAGCGCGTGCCTCTCAGCTGGCTTGGAACTCCCGGGACCGCAAAAGCATTTTGTTGTTGCGTGTGTGCTACATATCCAACATTATAATTACAAATACAGTGGTACCTCGGGTTAAGTACTTAATCCGTTCTGGAGGTCCGTTCTTAACCTGAAACTGTTCTTAACCTGAAGCACCACTTTAGCTAATGGGGCCTGCCGCCGCGCTGCCGGAGCCCGATTTCTGTTCTCATCCTGAAGCAAAGTTCTTAACCTAAAGCACTATTTCTGGGTTAGCGGAGTCTGTAACCTGAAGTGTATGTAACCTGAAGCATATGTAACCTTAGGTACCACTGTATAATCTTTGCTTTGCCAAGCTTATGACTTGCCTCCGGCCCTTTAGCTGGTTTTTTTGTTTTCAAGTCCTTGTATCGCACTTTAAAACATCAATTTCTGACCTTTATGCCTTTAAAATCAGTTCTATCTCAATTGGTCTAGAAAATTTTAAAGTTTATCATTGCCAGATTCATTCCAATCCCGCTAGTGTTTTCACATTTTTACAATAATTAGTCATATACCAAATAAATTTACTCCAGTCTCTTTGAAATTTTTGGTCGTCTTGGTTCCAGATTCTACCGGTCAGCTTGGCTAGTTCCGCATATTCCCTCATCTTCGTCTGCCACTCCTCAATCATTGTTAAAGCCTGCAATTTCCATCTTTGGGCTAATAAAGTTCTTGCTGCCATCGTGGCGTACATAAATAATCTTTGGTCTACCTTCGCAATTTCTTCTCCCATCAAAGCCAGCAAAAATGCTTCTGGTCTTTTGGGGAAAGTATATCTAAACATTTTTTTAACTCATTGTAGATCAATTCCCAAAATGCTTTTACTTCATTGCAAGTCCACCACATATAATAAAAATCTCCGTCTTTCTCTTTGCATTTCCAACACAATTTGTTTCTTATCCTGTACATTTTGGCCAATTTCACCGGTGTCAAATACCATCTATGCATCATTTTCATTACATTCTCTTTTAAGGCCATACAAAATTTTATACTTTGATTCCACAATTTTGACTAAGCTTCAAACTCAATATTATACCCAAAGTCAATAGCCCATTTTATAATAACTTCATTGGTCTCTTCATCTTTTGTATACCATTCTAACAACAAATTATACATCTTTGTGAACAATTTAACTTTGCCCTCCAACAATTCGGTGGCATCTTAGGCAGTTGTACACATGCCTTAGAAGGAACCAACATGGCACCCTGCAGGTGTTGTGAGACTCCAACTCCCATCAGCCCCTGCTACCATGGCCAATGGTCAGGGGTGATGGGAACTGTAGTCTAACAACACCTGAAGAGCACCGTGCTGGCTACCCCCACAAGACATCTCCAACAATCAAATGGACCCATTTATCCAACCTGTGTGCAATTGGGCAGACAGATTGGATAAATGCCAATTATAGTACACATGCCGTGTAGCATTCATGCCATGGAAAACAACAAAGTTACAGGCAGCAGATGGTCGTCCGTCTGTCCCGCTTGAAATCAGTGCAAAAATGGAAGCAAAACTGAAATGAAACAAAAGTAAATTGAAAACAAGGTCCATGGAAATAAACAAAACAAAGGCATCCTTCAAAACGAAAATTAAATGGAAGGCGAAATCTATTCCCGTTCAAGTGCCTACCCTTAATTCAAGGTGATTCACCATGATGTTATCAATTTTAATATATACATTATGTAATACCATGGAAGTTAATGGCGTATACACCCATCCCAACCCAGCCCCGGGCAAAGGATTACAGATGCCAAGAGAAGTGGGTTCTGGAGGCTTTTATTTCATCAAGGGCCATGTTGTTTTTATGCCCCTGAAGGCTTGGGTGGGTGTTGGTGTTTAGGGTGTTGATTATTTCGTCATGATTTCCAAGGATATGGTCTCCTCTTCTGGAGTGGTGGTGGTTGGGGGTCCACGGGCTTGGCTGATGCTGTCCAAGACTTGAATGCTGACTAAATTCTGGACTAGAACGACCTCTGCTTTCACCTGGAAGAAAACCAGCCTAGAATCAGAGGAAGGAGACCAGAAGTGGAAGCCGCCACATCCCCCACCAGCTTCCGCTTTGAAGGCTACAGGTCTAATCCCATTCCACAATGAGAGTCTGACCCAAGCTGGACATAGAACTAGAATCGAGGAACTTTGATCTCTGTAATGATCTCAGGCAGGCAAGCAAGCTCCGATAAGAATTAATGAGTCTGGAAAAAATTTAAAGATTATTTACAGAAATATTGTAAAATTAATGAATGTTAGAAAAATGTTGGAATGAAGTTACATGGCTTTAGTAGAAATGTTATAAGGAATTAAGTATAAATATATTAATAATTAAAGGAAAAAATAAGGTTAGAATGAGTTAAGATAATTATACGATAGAAAACAGAGGTAGATGGAAAGGAATTGCTGAAATAATTAACAGAAGTGGAATACAAAAAGGGAGGTGTGAGGAGGCCGAGGAAAGAAGTGAATGAAAGATGGAATAATGAAATTTGATTTATTTTATTGTTGCATTGTTTTGTTAGTTTAATGTATTGTATTGTTGTGTTTTTTCTTTTCTTTTAGTGTTTAATTTTTTGGGGAAAGTAATAAATATTATTATTTTTTTAAAAAAGAATTAATGAGTCTCTGTTTATTTACAATTAACACCCAGAGAGTGGCTCCGAGCCTGCCGCTCTTCGCTACGAATTGGTCACTCTGAGTCTCCTCCCCTTTCGCAGCACAAAGGGCGCCAAAGTCCAGTCCTTCCTCTCTTGTACTTCCGTTGCATTTTCACCCTTTCAGTTCTTCTGGTTCAGGGAGAAGGTGGGTGGCCTCCCCTCCCCAAACGAAGAGTCCTCTGAATGCTGCCTTCCTCCTGTTTGCTTAGCAACCCTTCAATGCCATCTATCTCCTCCCTTCCCTTAGCCTGCAAGCTTTCCGAGTCTGTAGCTCTATCTGAGCCTGGGAACTCTTGATGAAGGCGGCCCGAACTAACCCACTCCTGCTCTGTCTGTGATTGCATCCCCTCATCTCCAGAGTCAGGCAATCAATTCAGCCACATCCCTGACAACCTCCAACTTCTGTGGTTTCAGACAACACGGGGCAAAATGAGGTAGAAAAGTCCTGAGTCCACGTCCCTTCTAAGCTTATACAGTGGTACCTCGGGTTAAGTACTTAATTCGTTCCAGAGGTCCATTCTTAACCTGAAACTGTTCTTAACCTGAAGCACCACTTTAGCTAATGGGGACTCCTGCTGCTGCCATGCCGCCGGAGCACAATTTCTGTTCTCATCCTGAAGCAAAGTTCTTAACCCGAGGTATTATTTCTGGGTTAGCGGAGTCTGTAACCTGAAGCGTATGTAACCTGAAGCGTATGTAACCCAACCACTGTACAACCTTCTCTAAGACTATACAATAATCTTACAGTGATGCAATAATAATAGTTAGGGATGAATTGCGATGACCAGTGGAGATCTCCTTGTTTTGTCTTTCTGCTAGATCTGCTCATTTCTGCTTCAGTATCTTGTTTCCCAGTTATTTGTGTTTTCAGTGAAGTTCCATTCTACATAACTGGCAGGGACTGTAGTGAGGAGGTACTTTTTCTGAACCAAGAGCAGGAGGACAGTATTGATTTAGAACAGTGGTTTGAAGAAGGGCATAGTCCAGAGTGGAAAAGCTGGGAAATACTAGGTGAGGAACAGCTAGAAGAAGAAACGGCAAGAGACAGCTGGCAGATTCAGTGTCCTTGGACAGCATTCCTTGCACACACACACACACACACACACACCCTTCGCCTAAGACTAGAAGGGTTTGTGAAGCGTTAGAACAGAAAGCACAATGACAACAAGCTCAGATTACCTGACGTAGGAGTGACGTAGATTAATGGGGATGGAGGGGGTGAACCTTTACTGGGAGCAACGCCGTTTTTTAGAGAGATATGCATTCCTTTGTCTCTCGCTGTGATCATTAAAGAACTTATCTGGTAAGAACGCTCCTTTCATTTGATCTGCTTATTTACTGCCGCAGGGGGAAGGGATCTGATTCCCCGAAATCTGACAGTAACAGAACTTTCATGACATTCTCTTGAAATGGAAGCACCTTGGGTTTCCAGAGTTCCTAAATGCTTAGCTTCAGAGCACACAGAACAACTCCTCCTTGGGGTTCCTCCCATGCGCCTTCTCCAGAATGACTCTAGGAGCCAATCCTCAATGGCCCCCCTTTCACTCCAATTGGCTCCAATCAGCACAAAGAAGGCTCCTTCTCGGTGGCTAAAGCACTCCCCTTTCATGCTGATTGGGCAGCTCCTGGATGTTGGAGATAGAGAACCTGCTGGGACCCTGCTGCAGAAATAGTAGCGGGTCTTTGATCTCACCAGGACCCTGGACCACTACACCACTGCAGATGGGGCTTGAGAGAGAACCAAGGGACAAGGCATAGAGGAGGAGGAGGAGGAGGAGGAGGAGGAGGAGGAGGAGGAGGAGGAGAAGAAGAAGAAGAAGAAGAAGAAGAAGAAGAAGAAGAAGAAGAAGAGGTTGAGGAGGAGGAGCAGTTTGGATTTGATATTTGGATTTGAGAGCTCTACCTCTCTTTTAAATCAGAACCAGTGAAGGCGGTGAAGGTCCTGTGTAAGTGTCTGGAGGCGGTTGGAGGATGGATGGCGGCTAACAGATTGAGGTTGAATCCTGACAAGACAGAAGTACTGTTTTTGGGGGACAGGAGGCGGGCAGGTGTGGAGGATTCCCTGGTCCTGAATGGGGTAACTGTGCCCCTGAAGGACCAGGTGCGCAGCCTGGGAGTCATTTTGGACTCACAGCTGTCCATGGAGGCACAGGTCAAATCTGTATCCAGGGCAGCTGTTTACCAGCTCCATCTGGTACGTAGGCTGAGACCCTATCTGCCTGCGGACTGTCTCGCCAGAGTGGTGCATGCTCTGTTTATCTCCCGCTTGGACTACTGCAATGCACTCTACGTGGGGCTACCTTTGAAGGTGACTCGGAAACTACAACTAATCCAGAATGCGGCAGCTAGACTGGTGACTGGGGGCGGCCGCCGAGACCATATAACACCGGTCTTGAAAGACCTACATTGGCTCCCACTACATTTCCGAGCACAATTCAAAGTGTTTGTGCTGACCTTTAAAGCCCTAAATGGCCTCGGTCCAGTATACCTGAAGGAGCGTCTCCACCCCCATCGTTCTGCCCGGACACTGAGGTGCAGCGCCGAGGGCCTTCTGGCGGTTCCCTCATTGCGAGAAGCAAAGCTACAGGGAACCAGGCAGAGGGCCTTCTCGGTAGTGGCGCCCGCCCTGTGGAACGCCCTTCCAGCAGATGTCAAAGCGATAACTACCTGACATTCAGAAGACATCTTAAGGCAGCCCTGCTCAGGGAAGTTTTTAACGTGTGATATTTTACTATATTTTTGGTTTCTATGGAAGCCGCCCAGAGTGGCTGGGGAGGCCCAGCCAGATGGGCGGGGTATAAATAATAAATTATTATTATAAATTATTAATTATTATTATTATATTCCGCTTTATCACTCCCCAAAGGAGTCTCAAAGCGGCTAACATTCTCCTTTCCCTTCCTCCCCCACAACAAATACTCTGTGAGGTGAGTGAGGCCGAGATACTTGAGAGAAGTGTGACTGGCCCAAGGTCACCCAGCAGCTGCATGTGGAGGAGCGGGGAAGCGAACCCGGTTCCCCAGATTACGAGACTACCGCTCTTAACCACTACACCACTCTGGCTTAGGAAGCTCAGGAAGAAGGAGGAATCAGAACCATGAGACAGGCCAGGTTGGGGTCTGAAACTGGGGGGAAAGGGATGGCACTATTTTCCGATTCTCATTTTAATTACCCACATGTGGGCCCCACAAATCTTATTTTCCTCCCACCGGTACTTACCCAGGTCGGACATTGTGGCTGCTTAATATCAGCTGATTCTCCATCCTAAGGAAACAAATAGAATCTCAGAGGTGGGCTTGGGACTCACAGGGTTCCCAAAACAGGACCAGAATCTCCCCACTTTTCCAGCTCCTCTCCGCAATGCCGCCCCCCAGGATACAGCTAAGAACCTGATTAAAGGACATGCCAGCATCCTACACATCTGGATAGGCTTGCCTAAACAAAAATGTTTTTAGCTGGTAAAGAGTACATGCCTTAGGCTGAGGGGACAATGAAAGGCCTGGTGTCAAGAAGCAGAGAGTTCCAAAGTTTTGCAATCTTTGCCAGAACCAAGAAAAGTACAGATTGACAAATTTGCCAATTTTGGTTCTCTAAATTCCTTGTTTCCCCAGCATTTGAGTGCGAATTTCTCATAATGAACCCATTTTTGTCTAATCAACACCCCCTCCCATAAAATAAACCAATCATTTTTGGGAGGGTTGCTTTCACAAACATGCATTTATATGCACATTTTAGTATATGCATTTCTGAACATATTTTTTTGCCTGGAGAACTGCATGGCGACTTTTAGGGAAATGTGGATTTTGAAGGATAACTGTGCTTCAGTTCACATTAGGCAAGCTCAATTTTAAACAAGAACAGAATCATTTCCCACAGGAAAACTGGAGAGGCCATGTTCGTTCTCAGGCTGAGGGACCCTCCATGGGTCCCCTCAATTTGCATTCACTGAATCATTGGACCCTCATTTAACCCCCAAAGGTGGACATGGAGTCCCGGAGCTCTGAGACCACTCCAGCCCACCGAAGGTGGTCTTCTTCCAAAAACAGGATCTGGGCTGTATCCTAAAGGCCTGCGATTTACCTTGCGTGAGAAGGTCTGTTGCTTCCCATAGAGCTGAGGAAAGAGGAAAAACAGCAAAGAATTCACGTGTGAGAAGTTTATTTCTGGAAGCTCTCAGCTGCCTCCCACAAGCGCCAGCTTCCCTTCTTTGACATCCATGGAGAAGTTTTGCAACAGTTTTAAACTGTTGAGGGGCATTTTGAACATATGAGAGGAATTGTATGTGCATGGTTTTAAAAATAAAATAAAATCTGCAGACAGTGTATATTTTTAGGACCCATCTGATTTCTGTAACTGTAAGTTGTTTTAAACCATTTTAAATGTTTTCATGTTCTAACCTGCCCTGGGACCTTAGGGTTAAGGGCAATGAATGAATGAATGATATGAATCACAGTGAGGAAGACCACGACTGACTGTTGAAGTCATGTTCAGTTTTCTGCTCTGCATACCTGCAATTTCAGAGTCATATTATGGCTGAGGGAACATCCCTTCCCCAATAACAATACAAATTTTGTGCAACATCTGTTTCCATTTGAATAACTGGGCCCCACCCCCACCCCAAACCACTTTGTCCCCAAAGGTGGAAATGGAATTCCAGAAGCCTGCCCTCCCTCTCTGCCTCCTGGCCGATGTTGTTTAATCATACCTGAAGGAGCGTCTCCACCCCCATTGTTCTGTCCAGATGCTGAGGTCCAGCACAGAGGGCCTTCTGGTTGTTCCCTCACTGTGAGAAGCAAAGCTACAGGGAACCAGGCAGAGGGCCTTCTCGGTAATGGCACCCGCCCTGTGGAACACCCTCCCATCAGATGTCAAAGCGATAAACAACTACCTGACATTTAGAAGACATCTGAAGGCAGCCCTGTTCAGGGAAGTTTTTAATGTGTGACATCTTAGTGTATTTTTGGTCTTTGTGGAAGCCGCCCAGAGTGGCTGGGGAAACCCAGCCAGATGGGCAGGGTACAAATAATAAATTATTATTATTATTATTATTATTATTAATTATTATTATTATTATTATTATTATTATTATTACGCCGCCGATCGAGCTGGGTTTCCCCAGCCATTCTGGGCAGCTATCAGAATATATAAAACATAATAAAGCATCAAACATTTTAAAAAGTCCTGATACAGGGTTGCCTTCAGATGTCTTCTAAAAGTTATGTCGTTCTTAACTTTTAGAAGACATCTTAACTTATGTAGTTTGCGCTTTTTGGAGAGAAAATCTGGTTTTCTCCAAAAAGAGAGATTTCAGGCTCCATCCTGTAGGTTTGCTACTTACCGTGCTGTAGGAGGCATGATGGTTACCACGGTGGGGTCCGATTCATTGCTAAAGAAACAGGGAAAAGGATCAAAGAGGTTTTATATATATATATAAAATATTTATTAAAGTTTCAAAAAAAGAAATTACATAAAAACAAGAAATACAAAGGTAAAAGACAAAAATAAAAATACAAGAAAAATACAGAATAAAAAAAAATAAGTGCACTTACAAAAAAAGGGGGGGGGAATGAACCTTTCCATATCTTACATTCATATCCTTGTTTCCCTGACCTCCTCATACCTCCCTTTTTTGTGTTCCAATTCAATTAATTATTTCAGCAATTTATTTCCCTCCTTATTATCCTGATCTTTGATCTTAATATATTATAACATTAAATTTTTACCTATTTAGAAATCCAATTTTTCCATATTCTTTTATATCATTACAGCTAGAAACCACTTAACTTCAATCAAACATCATTCTAACATTCATTAATTTTGCAATACTTCTGTAAATAGTCTTTAAATTTCTTCCAATCTTCTTCCACCGACTCTTCTCCCTGGTCTCGGATTCTACCAGTCATTTCCGCCAATTCCATGTAGTCCATCACTTTCATCTGCCATTCTTCCAGAGTGGGTAAATCTTGTGTCTTCCAATACTTTGCGATGAGTATTCTTGCTGCTGTTGTAGCATACATAAAGAAAATTCTGTCCTTCTTTAACACCGATTGGCCGACTATGCCCAGGAGAAAGGCCTCTGGTTTCTTCAAGAAGGTATATTTAAATACTTTTTTCAATTCATTATAGATCATCTCCCAGAAAGCCTTAATCCTTGGGCACATCCACCAAAGGTGAAAGAATGTACCTTCAGTTTCTTTACATTTCCAACATTTATTATCGGGCAAATGATAGATTTTTGCAAGCTTGACTGGGGTCATGTACCACCTGTATATCATTTTCATAATATTCTCTCTTAAGGCATTGCATGCTGTAAACTTCATACCTGTGGTCCATAACTGTTCCCAGTCAGCCATCATTATGTTATCAAAGAGTTTAGGAGGGAGAATTTTGGCGCCTCTCCGTTGTGTCAAAGATGGTCGCTTCTTTAGAAAAGTTCCATGTCCCTTATTTGACTGGGGCTCTGTTTTCTGCTGTTCACTGAGTCTCTTTGGTGCTTAATTTGCCTTCTGGGGACACCTCATTCAGTGTTTTGGTGTGAGATGCTACCGTTGTCATTCAACTCCCCTCCCCAGGGTCTAGTCAACATATGTCTTGGTGGGTTGATGAGATACATCTTCAGGACATAGGAACATCCAAGGAGGCTGCTGGATGAGGCCAATGGTCCATCTCACCCAGCATCCTGTTCCCACACCCAGATGCCTATGGGAAACCCATGAGCAGGATCCGATCACAACAGCAACTCTCCCCTCCTGTGGTTTCTGGAAACTGGTATTCAGAATCATTGCTGCCTCTGACCATGAAGACAGAGGAGAGCCATGATGACTGGTAGCCATTGATAACCTCCATGAATTTGTCTAAACCTCTTTGAAAGCCAGAAAGCTGGTGGTTTCTCATGTGGAGACAACCCATGAGAATGGAAGTGCATGAGCAATTGGGCTGTCTCCCAGTTTCTCACCCCCCCTCCCCATATTTCCATATCGGTTTGTGATTTGTTTATTGTTAAATCCTCATGAGAATTCATCAGCATTATTGCGACTTTCTCCTAATGCAGACATATTTTGTAGAGACATTCACAGAATCACAGATTTGTAGAGCTGGAAGAGACCACGGGAGTCAACTAGTCCAACCCCTTGAAATGCAGGAATCTTTCACCCAACCTGGGACTCGAACCCACAACCCTAAGATTAAGAGGCGCATGCTCTACTGACTGAGCTATGGGATTTTGCCTGATATACACATTGTGGAAAAGCAATCTCGTGTAGGCACCAGCTCTTTAGGATGACCCAGTGCCCACACAGGCCATTCGTATGCTGGTCAAAAACCTGGCTCTTCAAGAAGGCTTTTGGGACCAGCTGATCTATTGGATCTCCTACTACTACTACTCAGAAAAAAGTGGGATTGGGCTTTGCTTTTTAAAAATTTGTGCTCAGGCCATATTCAATATCTGACTCCTCCTATCCCTCTGATTCTCCTTCCGTTTCAATTTTTTTTAGTCATTTTGCATACAACTTTTACATTTTTGGTTAGCCCCCTCAAGATTTGTGCAAGATCAAACTGGAATGCAAGAAGGAGAAGGAGAAGGAGAAGGAGAGGAGGAGGAGAAGGAGAAGGAGAAGGAGAAGGAGAAGGAGAAGGAGAAGGAGAAGGAGAAGGAGAAGAAGAAGAAGAAGAAGAAGGAGAAGGAGAGGAGGAGGAGAAGGAGAAGGAGAAGGAGAGAAGGAAAGGAGGAGAAGAAGGAGAAGGAAAGCAGAGGAGAAGGAGAAGGAAAAGAGAAGGAGAAGGAGAGGAGAAGGAGAGGAGAAGGAGAGGAGAAGGAGAGGAGAAGGAGAGGAGGAGAGGAGGAGGAGAAGGAGGAGAAGGAGAGGAAAAGGAGAAGGAGAAGGAGAGGAGAGGAGGAGAGGAGGAGGAGGAGGAGGAGAAGCAGAAGAAGGAGAGGAGAGGAGGAGAAGGAGAAGGAGAAGGAGAAGGAGAAGGAGAAGGAGAAGGAGAAGGAGAAGGAGAAGGAGAAGGAGAGGAGGAGGAGGAGGAGAAGAAGAGAAGGAGAAGGAGAAGCAGGAGGAGGAGGAGAGGAGAAGAAGGAGGAGAAGGAGAAGGAAAAGGAGAGGAAGAGAAGGAGAAGGAGAAGGAGAAGGAGAGGAGGAGGAGGAGGAGGAGAAGGAGAGGAGAAGGAGGAGGAGAGGAGGAGGAGGAAAGGAGAAAGAGAAGAAGAAGAAGAGGAGGAGAAGGAGGAGGAGAGGAGAAGGAGAGGAGAAGGAGAGGAGAAGGAGAGGAGAAGGAGAGGAGAAGGAGAAGGAGAAGAAGGAGGAGGAGAAGAAGGAGAGGAGAAGGAGAAGGAGAAGGAGAAGGAAAGGAGAGGAGAGGAGAAGGAGGAGAAGGAGAAGGAGAAGGAGAAGGAGAAGGAGAAGGAGAAGGAGAAGGAGAGAAGAAGGAGAAGGAGAGGAGGAGGAGAAGGAGAGGAGAAGGCGAGGAGAAGGGAAGGGAAGAGAAGGAGGAAGAGGAGGAGGAGGAGGAGAAAGCATCACCTTGTAGAAGGTAACATAGTCAGGAGAGTTACCAGCACAACCCCAAAAAGAATCGCTCCCACAATGCAGCCAAAAGCGAGCCCTGCGATAGCTCCAGGAGTTAGACTTCTAGGCTTTCTCAGCTCTGGAGTCTTTTCTTCTGTGGAGACAAGGAAAGGCAACCGTGAGAATGAGGAAAAGGAAGGATCACAAACTTCTTGCTCCAAATTGTCAAAGCTACTTTGCTTTGGCAAGTGAGAATCAGGTTAAGTTTGCATGGAATCGTAGAGTTGGGAGGGACCACCAAGGGTTATCCAGTCCAACCCCCCTGCAATGCAGGAATATCAGCTGAAGCATCCATGACAGGTGGACATCCAACCTTTGCTTAAAAACCTCCAAGGGAGGAGAGCTCACAACTTCCAGTGGGAGACCATTCCACTGTCAAACAGCTCTTACTGCCAGAAAGTTCTCCCTGATGTTTAGTCGGAATCTCCTTTCTTGTAACTTGAAGCTCTTGGTTTAAGTCCTACCCTCCGGAACAGGAGAAAACAAGCTCGCTCCACCTTCCAGGTGGAGCCTAGGACTTGCCAATCAGAAGGTTGGCGGTTCGAATCCCCACGACGGGGTGAGCTCCCGTTGATCGGTCCCTGCTCCTGCCAACCTAGCAGTTCGAAAGCACATCAAGCGCAAGTAGATAAATAGGTACCACTCCGGCGGGAAGGTAAACGGTGTTTCCGTGCGCTGCTCTGGTTCACCAGAAGCGGCTTAATCATGCTGGCCACATGACCCGGAAGCTGTACGCCGGCTCCCTCGGCCAATAAAGCGAGATGAGCACCACAACCCCAGGGTCGGCCACGACTGGACCTAATGGTTAGGGGTCCCTTTACCTTTACTTATCATAAATGTGAGCTGAGTCAGATTTCTTCCCCCGGTTCCCAGTCCTTACCTGTGACCAGTAAGAAGGCCTCACCCACTTCGTTAGCAATCTTTCTAGTCTTGAATATTTCGTAGAGCCCAATGTCGTCGAATGTTACGTTCCGGATGTGCATGGAGCAATCGAAGCTTGGCGTCTGGCGTCCATCATAGGCTGCTTTAGGGTAGAATGCAGCTTTTGGGGGTGGGTGGTAGAGGAAGATGGGGAAAGACTCGTCCTTTTCCCCCTTTGTCCACAGGCAGGAGATGACGTCTATCATAAGCCCTTTGGGGACGAAGGTGACATCCTGCCCTACCAGGGGGTATTCTGGGTCTAGGCTGACATCAATGGTGATATTCTGAACAGCTTGCGTCAACAGGAAACATGAACTCAAGATATGACCTAGAGGTGAAGGGGTAGAGAAGAGACAGTCAGGGCAGGGCTACACTTGACAATTATATTGTTATAACTGCATTATAAACATGTGGCACCAGATGGCGCTGCAGAGCAGCAATCCATCACCAGAGGGATTTTCCATTAAGAGCTTTTCTAGCGTTTTTTTCCCCTATAGAGTTTTTTTAAATCTGTATAGATCCAGCCTCAGTCAGTTCTAGGAAGTGACATAAGAAAAAACTCTTATATTGGATCATACCATTCTATGCATGGGGGTCTGCTGAGGGCCTTCTGGTGGTTCCCTTGCTGCAAAGCTACAGGGAACCAGGCAGAGGGCCTTCTCGGTGGTGGCGCCCACCCTGTGGAACACCCTCCCATCAGATGTCAAAGAAATAAACAACCACCTGACTTTTAGAAGACATCTGAAAGCAGACTTGTTTAGGGAAGTTTTTAATGTGTGATATTTTAATGTATATTTTAGAAGCCACCCAGAGTTGCTGGGGATGGCGACGGGAGATTGTTTGCAGCCGCGAGCAGGAGATATACAGTGGCGATTGGGCAGGTGATTGATGTATGCACCGAGGGCTGTTTGGGATTGGCCGTTGTGGTGGCAATTGGGGGGGCGATTTGTGGCTGCTGGTGGCGATTGGGCAGATGATTGTTGTTTTTTGCGAGGCGTGCGATTGACAGCTGCGGTCAGGCAGGTCAGGAGGGTGAGTGATTGTTGGCAATCTGCCCCCCATAAAGCTCAACAAGTCTGGGCAATCCCCCCCCAAGGAAAAAAAAATACCCTCTGGGCAATCTCCCCCCATTTTCTTAATTTGGAGTCCCCAAAAATAGGCGTTGTGTTATACACGGTGTGTGTGTGTGTGTGTGTGTGTGTGTGTGTTATATACGAAAAAATACTGTAAGTCCTGCCCCACATAGTCAATCACATGACGCAGCACACACAAAGCTTTTGAATGGCGGTACCCATCAGTTTTTTGGGGGGAAGCCCCCTCGAATATTTTATGGCAAAGCCCCCATGGCCCCTATGACTAGCCCACAAAGGCAGGTCCATGTGCTCTACGAAGGGTTGTATCATCAAGAACATGCCTCCCATGGAGGGTCTGATGAGACTGTAGCCCCTTCTCTGGTGGGTTTGAGAAGGACGTTCCGCGACTCCCACACGCCCAGCACCAATATGGTCAGCACTGGCTATGGTACAGTCACTTCTGAGAAAGCGGTTGGTTGGGAGCTAACCAAGCATTTAACTAAAGATCAGTACCGGAGTTTGTTCTTTTCTTCCACCCTCCCAATGCCCTTTCCTTTCATGCCATGTATTTTGGATCGTAACATTTAAGGGCAGGGACTACAGAGGCTGGGAGTACTTTTCCACCGAAGTGCAGGGTGTAATGAGGAGGAGGAGGGAAAGGTAAACACCAGGGGAAGAACAAGAATCAGGTGGGGTTGGACTAGATGATCCTCAAGTCCCATTCCAACTATGAGTTCTATGAGGAAGGTCTGACAAAGTTGCACCCCTGGGAAAAGGGGTTAGTAAGGGGAACATGTCAGAGACATCACTTTGCCAACAGAGGTCCGTATAGTTAAAGCCATGGTTTTCCCAGTAGTGATATGTGGAAGTGAGAGCTGGACCATCAAGAAGGCTGATCGCCGAAGAATTGATGCTTTTGAATTATGGTGCTGGAGGAGACTCTTGAGAGTCCCATGGACTGCAAGAAGATCAAACTTATCCATCCTGAAGGAAATCAGCCCTGAGTGCTCACTGGAAGGACAGATCGTGAAGCTGAGGCTCCAATACTTTGGCCACCTCATGAGAAGAGAAGACTCCCTGGAAAAGACCCTGATGTTGGGAAAGATGGAGGGCACAAGAAGGGGATGACAGAGGACGAGATGGTTGGACAGTGTTCTCAAAGCTACCAGCATGAGTTTGACCAAACTGAGGGAGGCAGTGGAAGACAGGAGTGCCTGGCATGCTCTGGTCCATGAGTTCAAGAAGAGTCAGACACAACTAAACGACTAAACAACAACAAAGGAGAACATTATATCCTCTTTACATATTTCAAAGAACAGTTGTATTGTTGCACCACGTTGTCAGGATTTTGGGGTTGGGTGGGGCATGGCTTGTACTAAGACAGCCAAAGAGTTACATCACCTCGAAAGGGCAATTTTAGATCTAAGTGCCTCCCCATGGAGTCCCAAATAAACTCTCACCTGCTAGAAGGACCAGGGCCCAGGATCTCCCATGGCTACAGGAGGCGCCACCTTTTGGGCACTGTCCACATGATGTTCCCGCCCCTCTTGGAGATGGGAGGGGCTTGGACATCCTGGGAAGGTGGCCTTTGTGCCCAGCTGGTTGCTTAAGTTCCTCCCGTGCTCCTTGCCGCCAGCGGCTGGGACCCCCAACTGAGCCCACCCACTCCCCACCCACCCCAGGCTGTCCTCCTAGGCCCAGGGTGCTTCATCCATAGCTCCCCTCTTCTCCCCTCCACCCCACCCCTCCACCCTACAGCAGTGTGAAGCTCCCTGGTAACCGGAAGAGGTCACAAAGCAGAGGTCTGAGCCACAGGGAGCAGCGTGTGACTGGGGTAGAGTGGTCCTGTCTGGGGAGGTTCTTCTGAAAGGCAGGCTATACATTTGTACACCAAGCCAGAACTTTTTGCCATTTTGGAGGTGGGGGCAGTTGGTTTGGGTCAGCGACAAGGAGATTCCTTCCCCCCCCCCCATAACTTTTATTAAATTTTATACAATTATGACACACTCTACAACAACAACAAAAGAAAAGAAAAGAAAAGAAAAGACAAAAATAAAAATAAAAATAAAAAGAAGAAAAAAACAAAAGATACATCTGTAACAGATAACAACCAACACATAAACCACAAAACAATCTTAGTTATTTAAAAATCCAATCTTATAAACATATTAATTGACTTCCTCAAATCCCTCCCTTCTGAATTTCCTTGTGTCTGAATGTAACAGTTTTCCAATATCATTATTAACCCACAATATTCCAGTTATAATCAATTTTCTTCACTTTTCTTAATGTTCTAAATCTCATTTATTTAAATGAATCATAATTTGATCCTAAGCCTATTTGGTACTTTTGTGTAACTTCTAATTTTTAATATTACAATATTTATTCAAATAGTCTTTAAATTTCCTCCAATCTTGGTCTTCTTCTTCTTTCTGGTCATGGATTCTTCCAGCAAGGTCCGCTAGCTCCATGAAGTCCATCATCTTCATCTGCCATTCTTCCACAGTTGGTAGTTCTTGTGTTTTCCACTTCTTGGCTAGTAAAATTCGAGCAGCAACGACAAGGAGATTCCAAGCCAACTCCCTGAATTATCAGCTGTGTGTGTGTGTGTGTGTGTGTGTGTGTGTGTGTGAGAGAGAGAGAGAGAGAGAGAGAGAGAGAGAGAATTTTCACATTTCTTTTCACATTTTACAAAACACAAGAAAACTAATAACGTTTTTTACTCATTCACAAAAATGTATTTAATGATAATAATAATAATAATAATAATAATAATAATAATAATAATAATAATAATAATAATAATAATAAAAATTTTATTTATACCCTGCCCTCCCCGGCCAGAGCTGGGCTCAGGGTGGCTAACACCAGTAAAATTACAGTAAAAACATAATAGGGGAGAAAACCCAATTTAAAATACAGGTTAAAATGCAGTTTAAAATGCATCCTCATTTTAAAAGTAGCCCATAGATCAAAACCATAAGGGAAGAGAGAACATAAGAGTCAGACTGAGTCCAAACCAAAGGCCAGGTGGAACAGCTCTGTCTTGCAGGCCCTGCGGAAAGATGTCAAGTCCCGCAGGGCCCTGGTCTCTTGTGACAGTGTTCCACCAAGTTGGGGCAGTACTGAAAAGGCCCTGTCTCAAGTTGTGACCAATCTAACCACCTTGCGACTTGGTACCTCCAAAAAGTTGTCACTTGTAGACCTTAAGGTCCTCCACGGGGCATACCATAGGTACATGGGTCCTATATACACCTCTATTGCTATAACACCCCAAATGGTTTAAATTCTGCATAGAACTATGCAATATTAAACAGTTAACATCTATTGTTATTGCTTGGAAAGGGGTCGCATGCTTGAAAGGATAGTCTTTCTTCACACACGCCACGGCCTCGGCTGAAATACCCATCACAGCTGAACCAGAGAAGCCAACTGACGGACAGAGCATCGCTTTAACACCAGGAAGTATAAATCTGAAGACAATGAGTGTCTGCAGCTGGAGAAAAACAAGATCGTTATCTATTTCCTACATCCACTTTCTGCACAGAGAATTGGATCTGCCCTCACTGGGAGGGAAGCTGGGACCCCCAAACTGCTCTCTTCCCATCATAGATTTAAGGCCAAGCGACTCTGGAACTTATAAACTGAAAACAGAAAGACCTCTGAGACATGAAACAGTCCATCATTAGGAAAGATTTCCCCTTTTCCTATCTTTTAGAGACTCCCAATGTGCCTTTAGAGGGTTCTCAGTACATGGTCTCGGACCAGGTTTCTGAGCACCAGCTTCCTAAAAAAATTGCCTTGTTGATTTTTGTAATGAGAGTGAGCAGCCGATGTCACGAAGCACAGAAACCTCAGCTTTCCTCAAATTGTATGCTGTGCTTCCTCATTTTAGGAACCATCGGCTTTTAATTGGTGCATCTATCGAAGCCGGGCGATGTTCAACTTGCCCTTGCAGTCCATACCTCTGATTCAATAAACATTTGTTGTGATTCGGGAATGTCTGTCGTTGATCCTACAGACCACAAGGAATGTCTTGGTGACTTGCATCCAGAACTTTGGGGGGTAATATCACAAATGATATTTAAAAATTGGATTTAAATGCTGGGGGCGGGGCAAGGCAAGTTGGCATTTTGATGCCGCTGGCATTGGGCTGAAGTTGTCAAAGATTTGCATGCATGAGCAGCACCCAGCCAATGGGAACTTGAGGGTTGCAAGGCGCTCCAGGGATGGGCAGGTCCAAGGCAGGTTTAAAGGAGAGAGAGAGAGAGATGTCCCAATGACCCAGGGACATTATTTACAATGAATTTTTAAAAATATTAAAATATAACTTTAGCAAAAAAAAAAGAGGCATTTTTATTAGGGCTAATTGATGAAGAAATTGATAAAAAATATGTAAATTTATTTATGTATGCCACAACGGCAGTGAGAATCCTCTTGGATCAAAGGTGGAAGTAGCAAGAACTCCCTACATTGGAAGACTGGAGAATAAAAAGGGTAGAATTTGTGGAGTTGGTGAAGCTGATGGGGAGAATCAGGAATCAGCCCGAAGAAAAATATCAAAAGGACTGGAGCAAATTTATTTATTATTTGAAAGAAAACTGTACTCATTTAAAAACGTTTGTAGCATTAACGTGAAATTATGATGCCGATTTATAAATAAGAATGTGATTTCTTAACATGATTATAGATAAAGAAGTGATTATGGGAATGCGAAAGATATGTTATAGGCTATAGGGGTGTCAGAAAGAGAGGTAGAAGGAAGTCAAAGCTCACTTTGAGCAAATAAGATGTTGTGAATATGTGTATTGAATTAAAATGAAATGTGGAAAAATCCA
Organism: Podarcis bocagei; assembly: GCF_964188305.1. Classification (NCBI taxonomy): domain Eukaryota; kingdom Metazoa; phylum Chordata; class Lepidosauria; order Squamata; family Lacertidae; genus Podarcis; species Podarcis bocagei. The sequence goes on from NC_138132.1 coordinate 11,010,089, forward strand.
ATAAAAATTGTGTGTGTGTGTGTGTGTGTGTGAGAGAGAGAGAGAGAGAGAGAGAGAGAGAGAGAGAGAGAGAGAGAGAGCTGTCAATTTCAGGACATTGGACAGCTCTGGGAAGGGAAGAAAATCTAAGATAGCTAAGGCATTTGCAATTTCTCCCCCTCTGTACATTATCTCAGTGCATTTTAAATCGACTTTCTTTTTGGTGTGATTCTTTGGCCAATAGCTGCATGCTCACTGGAACAAATTAATATGCCGTCCACCAGGCAAGGCCTTTTCCACCTGCCTTGCCCTCCAGTCTCTGCTTCTCAGTTGTATTATTTTATGTACTGTGACTTGCCATTGTTTTTATTGATGATGGTTTAGAAATTATTTATTGTACTTGTTAAGAGTGGGTTCCTGTTTAATTTTTATATGCTGATATTTAATATTCCACACTGTTCTAATGGATTGTTGAATATGACATTATTTGATATCGGTTGCTTATTTCAAAGTTATGTTTTATTATCACATTTTTGTATTGGATTAGATTTTTACAATATCTATATTGTCATTGTCCTATAAAGAACAATGAAATTGAAAAATCTACATAAGACATTCAAAATCCCCTAAAAACTCTGAAACCCCATTTTAAAATACAATATACTATAGAGACTCCTTATACTGCGTTTAGAACCAGAATTGCATTTGCGTAGAAACTGTTTCTCAGGCGGCTAGTCCTGGTCTTTATAACCCTATACCTTCTTCCAGAAGGAAAAAGCTGAAAGAGATTATTTCCGGGGTGTGCACTATCCTGCGCTATCTCTGCAGCTTTCTTATGGCACCTGGAAGCATAGATTTGATCCAAGGTGGGAAGAGTGCACCCAATTATTCTTTCTGCAGTCTTTACAACCCTGGACAGCATTGTTTTTCCCCTGGCTGTGCAGCTCCCAAACCACACACAGAGACCATAAGTTAATACACTCTCCACAGTACAATGGTAAAATGCCATCAACAGGTCCTTTGAGAGATTGTTTTTCTGGAGGATTCTCAGAAAATATAACCTCTGCCATGCTCTCTTCATCAGGTCTTTGCTGTTTTCTCCCCAGGTTAGGTCATCTCTCAACTCCATTCCCAGAAATCGAAACAGCGAGACCTGTTCCACGCACTTCCCCTCAATAATAAGTGGCTGAATATTCAATTTACATTTCCTAAAGTCCACAATAATCTCTTTTGTTTTATTTAAGGAGTAAGTTGTTTTTCCTGCACCACTCCCCCAACTGCTCAACTTCCTTCCTATAGGTCGCCTCCCCCTCTCTAGCCGTAATTAAACCAACCACCGTTGTATCATCTGTGTTATAAGGTTGTTATGTACTGAGTTGAATAGGATCCAAAATGCAGCAGTATGATTGGTCCGCAGGAGCCACCCAATCCAGCTCCAGGTGGAAGTGAATCCACAACCTGATTGGCCTACAGGAGAATCCCGGAATTAGCCAATCACGTGCAACCCATTGTGTAAATAATGTATATAAAGCAGACATTCTGGGGGAACTTCCATTCCTCCTCACCACTATGAGCTGAATAAAGAGCATGAAATCCACTCTAGACTCCGAGTATATTTCAAAGGAGTACATTCCTTGAAAACCGCCTTGGGTATAGTAAAATAGAAAGGTGGTATAAACATTAAGTGGCCGACTCTGAGGTTGCGGCGCTCATCTCGCTCTATTGGCTGAGGGAGCCGGTGTACAGCTTCTGGGTCATGTGGCCAGCATGACTAAGCCGCTTCTGGCGAACCAGAGCAGCGCACGGAAACGCCGTTTAGCTTTCCGCTGGAGCGGTACCTATTTATCTACTTGCACTTTGACGTGCTTTTGAACTGCTAGGTTGGCAGGAGCAGGGGCCGAGCAACGGGAGCTCACCCCGTCGCTGGAATTTGAACCGCCAACCTTCTGATCAGCAAGTCCTAGGCTCTGTGGTTTAACCCACAGCGCCACCTGTGTCCCGATGTGGTCTTAGCTGAGATATATTGAATGACTGACTCAGCTAGATGCAACCAATAAATGTTCTGGCTAAGTACACCCAGAACTTTCTGGTCAAAGTACATCAGGTTTACAAGTGTGGAGGAAGCAATGAAAGGCAAGAATAAGTCTTCCCCTGGGTGAGGGGAATGGGGCTCTCTGCTGGCCAACAGGCAAGGGCTTTCCGCATCTGTCTTGCCACATCTTCCAGCCCTCAGAGCCCTAGGAGCTTTCAGAAGGAAGTTGCCTGGCAATGGGGCGACACTGGGGGCTTTTCCTTGGGTGGAAAAGGAGCTGGGAGGCAGCACTTCTAGCAGGTGAGAGGGATTGGGACCCTGAGGGGGGAGGGGGGGAGGAAGACCCAAAGTGGGTTGCGGAATGGGTTACCCTTGATAGTCTTTGGTGGTGTGTAAGTAGGTTTCCGCACTGTACTTGTCTACCTTTGGGGTTCATTCCCCAAATCGATTCATCCTGCTGTTGCTGTAGCTACTGCTGTTATTAATACAAATGATTCCCCACCACCACCACCAGGGCCGCATTTAGGTTTGATGAGGTCCTCAGCTACTGAAGGTAATGGGGCCCTTTATATGTCCAGCTGTCCTTTGTCAACAACAAATGGTCGCTGTTTTTTTGTGTTGAATATATGCTATATGGTAATTTATGGACCCAACAGGTATCTAAAGCCATTTGCACATAACAAAATACAGTGGTACTTCGGGTTAAGTACTTAATTCGTTCCGGAGGTCTGTTCTTAACCTGAAACTGTTCTTAACCTGAAGCACCACTTTAGCTAATGGGGCCTCCTGCTGCCGCCGCGCCACCAAAGCCCAATTTCTGTTCTTATCCTGAAGCAAAGTTCTTAACCTGAAGCACTATTTCTGGGTTAGTAGAGTCTGTAACCTGAAGCGTATGTAACCCGAGGTACCACTGTATGTATTTTATCAAAGTAATTGTTGAACTGGAATACAATTAAGAAGAAGTAGATTAATAGTGAAATACAATTAAGAAGAAGTACATGGGGGGGCAAGAGAGAGGGGGCCTAAGCTATAGCTTGTTTAGCTTATACGTAAATCTAGCACACACACCCCCGACAGCCAGTTCTGTTCCTATTTCTGATGCTCTCTGGGACAGAGGACCCCCACCCACTTTTGATAAGATTTGCACAAAATCAGAAAACGGCAGCAGTAAAACTCATCGTAAAAATTTCTGCGCCCTATATATTGTGCAGCAATTTTGTGTACGCAAAGTTTATGGCTCCATTCCTTTCTTTCCAAGTGGGTGTGTCAGGAACATAGGCTTTTATACGTATAGATGGAGGAGCAGCACCGTTGCCAGGAAAGGTTCCAGAGTTTGGGCCTCTTTAGCTCAAGGAAAAGGCGAGTCGGAGGCGACACGATAGAAGTTTATAGAATTCAGCCTAGTGGGCAGAGAAATGTTTTCCTCCCTCTCTCACGACACCAGAATTCATGGGCATCTAAGGGAGCTAAGTGTTAGAAGATTCAGCAAAGATAAAGTCCTCCTGCACACATACTTAAACTATGGAACTCACTGCCACAAGAGGGCAAATTCATGGATCGCAAGACTATCAAGGGCTACAAGCCATGATGGCTGTGCTCTGCCTTCAAGATCAGAGGCAGTACAGTGGTACCTCAGGTTAAGTACTTAATTTGTTCCGGAGGTCCGTACCTAACCTGAAACTGTTCTTAACCTGAAGCACCACTTTAGCTAATGGGGCCTCCTGCTGCTGCTGCACCGCCAGAGCACGATTTCTGTTCTCATCCTGAAGCAAAGTTCTTAACCTGAAGCACTATTTCTGGGTTAGCGGCGTCTGTGACCTGAAGCGTATGCAACCTGAAGTGTATGTAACCTGAGGTACCACTCTAATACGTCTGAAGACCAGTTGCTTGAGATGGCAGGGGTGCCAACTTGAATAAAATATGGGGGGGGGCCTAGGTATGCCCTGTCCTGCATAACCGATCACATGATGCAGTGCACACACAACATTTGAATGACAGTGCCCACCAACTTGGGGGGGGTGAGCAGCCCCCTTAAATATTTTATTGCAGAGGCCGAAGCCCCATGGCCCCCTAGGAGTTCGCTCCTATGGCAGGAGGGGAGAGTCAGTTGCTGCTTGCCAGTTTTGCCAAAGACATCTAGTTGGCACTGTGAGAACAGGATGCTAATTAGATGAGCCTTTGGCCTCATCCTGCAAGGGACTCTTCTTATATTTCCTTTTGATCCCTCACTAGCTATATCTATTTATTTTGATTATCCCAAATTTACACACACACACACACACACACACACACACACACACACACACGAACCGATTGCACAAGCAAGTTCGCAATTGCCTGTTGACTTTTGCACATTTCTCGGGTGGGGGTTGTTTTAAAAGGAAGGCGCACCCACGGCGTTCTGTGCGCATGCCCTGCCTGTACTTTACTGGCATAACAGATTTGACAAATTAAAAGGTGGGAACAAACAATCCAGGGGAACGCTTCCTGGTATGAACAGGTGAAGCCGAAGTTGCAAATACATGCAGGTGTGGACTGCTTTGGTCTATCGCAATTGGGGATAATGGGGATTAACAGCAAAGTAGTGATATAATGTGGACGAGTCCCATGTTTCCTAGAGGAAATGGGGGCAGGTTGCTGAGAAGGTCCAGGAACAAATGCTCAAAACAGCTTTCAAAAACAGTTTTTCTCGCTACCACCATATATATATATGGCCTATATAATAGTGTTGACACGGTGGGTGCGAGGCGGGCAGGGTGTACTCTGGGCAAGAGCGATTACAGTGGTGCCTCGCAAGACGAAATTAATTCATTCCACGAATTTTTTCGTCTAGCGAATTTTTCATCTTGCGAAGCACGGTTTCCAATAGGAATGCATTGGAAATCAATTAAAATATATAAAATAAAAATAATGCGTTCCTATGGTCAAAAAAAGTCCAAACAAAGCCAAATTTGCTACAACAAGAGTTTATTAAGTGCTCTTTAAAGTCACACATACTGTAAAGAGCATTTCAAAATTCAAACCCAGAATTTTTTTAAAAAACAGCAGAGTGGCCCAATGGTCACAGAAAATCATAAAAATGCAGAAAAAATCACACACAAGCTTCCAGATTCTTGCAAACCCCTCCCCAACTGTTCCCCCAGCCACCCAGCACACAGAAATTCAAATCCAGATTTTTTTAAAAAAAACAGCAGAGTCCCCAAATGGTCACAAAAAATCATAAAAATGCAGAAAAAATCACACACAAGCTTCCAGATTCTTGCAAACCCCTCCCCAACACCAAGTCCTTGAATTCCAAACACCCCAACCCAAAATCCAAAACCCCCCAAAAAAGTTTTAAAAGCTTAACTTACCAAATGGCTGCAAAAGAAGTTCTGGAAAAGCTTCAAAAATCACCAAAGTCTTTAAAAACCTCAAAAAAGGCTACTATGTACACTGCGTGCTATGAGTTGCTCCTCGAAGTCAAGTCGCAACTGTATTAACGGTGTTAAGAAAAAGGAAACAAACTTGCAAGACGTTTTCGTCTTGCGAAGCAAGCCCATAGGGAAATTTGTCTTGCGAAGCAACTCAAAAACAGAAAACCCTTTTGTCTAGCGAGTTTTCCGTCTTGCGAGGCATTCGTCATGCGGGGCACCACTGTATTTCCTTTTTTCTACAGCATCACCAGGAGGAAGGGGTGGGTGCAGCTTAGCACAGTGCCATCAAATAATGGTCAAAGAATAGTGGCTCATAGAATCATAGAACTGGAAGGGGCCCCAAGGGTCATCTAGTCCAACCCCCTGCAATGCAGGAATCTCAACTCAAGCATCCATGACAGAGGGCCATCTAACCTCTGCTTAAAATCTCCAAGGAAGGAGAGTCCGTACTACTGTTGGACAGCTCTTACTATCATAAAGTTCTTCCTGGTGTTTAGTTGAAATCTCATTTCTTGTAACTTGAATTGGTTTGAGTCCCACCTTCCAGAGCGGGGGGGGGAGGGGGAGTTTGCTCCATCTTCCCTGTGACAGCCCTTGAGATATTTGAAGACAAATCTCCTCCCAGTCTCCTCTTTTCCAGGCTAAGCATACCCAACTCCCTCAACCATTCCTCATAAGGCTTGGTTTCCAGACCCTTTGTTGCAGGAAAACCTACTCCCTTTCTCATGAGTAAACCAAAAAGTTCATGAAGTGGGGTTTGTGAAAAAGGAGTCCAAACATTTATTTCTGCGCAGAAGTTTTGATCTAGTGGGATTGCTTTGCAAAGACTGGACAACAAACAAAGAACCCAACAGTTTTTCTATTCATTTACAAAAACTACAAATTCAGTCACCTAATCAGAGCATTTTGTTTCTCTCTTACAAAACTCACTGGTATGAACATGCTGTCTCCTCCTAATTGGTCTGAATTGCAAACAGTGAGAGCAGGCGTACTAGTTAGCTTTAGACAAAGGAAATTCCTTGTGGTTTGTTAGATTTTTATTGCAGGATTAAGTTTCACCTCAGTTGTCAAGGGCTCCATGATCACTGCAGATGGTGACAGCAGTCATGAAATTAAAAGACTCCTGCTCCTTGGGAGAAAGGCAATGGCAAACCTAGACAACATCTTAAAAAGCAGAGACATCACCTTGCCAACAAAGGTCTGTATAGTAAAAGCTATGGTTTTCCCGGTAGTGATGTATGGAAGTGAGAGCTGGACCATAAAGAAGGCTGATCGCCGAAGAATTGATGCTTTTGAATTATGGTGCTGGAGGAGACTCTTGAGAGTCCCATGGACTGCAAGAAGATCAAACACATCCATTCTTAAGGAAATTAGCCCTGAGTGCTCACTGCAAGGACAGATTGTGAAGCTGAGACTCCAATACTTTGGCCACTGTTATGTACTGAGTTGAATAGGATCCAAACTGCAGCAGTCTGATTGGTCCTAGAACAATAGGATCCAAATTGCAGCAGTCTGATTGGTCCTAGAACAATAGGATTCAGAATGCAGCAGTCTGATAATAATAATAATAATAATAATAATAATAATAATAATAATAATAATAATAATAATAATAATAATTTATTATTTATACCCCGCCCATCTGGCTGGGCCTCCCCAGCCACTCTGGGCGGCTTCCATAAAAACCAAAAATACAGTAAAATGTCACACGTTAAAAACTTCCCTGAACAGGGATTGGTCCTAGAACAATGCAGCAGTATGATTGGTTGGCAGGAACCACCCAATCATGCTCCAGATATAAGTGAATCCACAACCTGATTGGCTTACAGTAGAATTCCAGAATTAGCCAATCATGTGCACCCCATTGTGTAAATAATGTATATAAAGCAGATACTTTGAGGGGACTTCCATTCATTCCTCCTCACCACTATGAGCTGAATAAAGAGCATGAAATCACTTTGCGACTCTGGGTATATTTCAGCCACCTCATGAGAAGAGAAGACTCCCTGGAAAAGACCCTGATGTTGGGAAAGATGGAGGGCACAAGGAGAAGGGGACGACAGAGGATGAGATGGTTGGACAGTGTTCTCAAAGCTACAAACATGAGTCTGACCAAACTGCGGGAGGCAGTGGAAGATAGGAGTGCCTGGCGTGCTCTGGTCCATGGAGTCACGAAGAGTCGGACATGACTAAATGACTAAATAACAACAACAACAGTTGTCAAGCATGCTCAGATCATACCAAAAGCTCAGTTCAGTATGTTTCCCTGTTCTTCATTACCTCACCTTGATCCTCTTGGTCACTGCCCTCTGCACACCTTCCAGCTTGTCAGCATCCTTCTCTAATTGTGGCACCTGATGAAATTGTGGCACAAATTTGGGGCCTGGGAGTCTGCAGCGAAAGGGCGTTAAGGAGGAGTGTAGGAGGCATTCGACCTCCTGCCTTCTGTTCCTCTGCCAAAGTCAACACCCTTCTTTTTCCTTCTTCCCAATCTTAAGAACATGAGAAGGTCAGGGGCCCATCAAGTCCAGCATCCTCACATAGGCTAGCCAGATGTCTACAGGAAGGCCACTGGCACAACCCGAGTGCTGCAACAACACCCTCCCTACTTGTGACTTCCAACAACTGTTATCCAGAAGGATAACACCTCAGACAGTGGAGGTGGAACGTTTTGTTGTTTAAAGCCCTACATGGTCAGATCCCAAATATCTGAAAGGCCATCTCCTTCCCCACAGACCCTCCTGAGTGTTAAGATCAGCTGAGAGGGTCCTCTTGGTTTTTCCACCATCTGCAGAAGCTCAGCGGGTAACAGTCCAGAAAAGGGGATTCTAAGTTATGGATCTCTCTCTCCGCTATAAGTTTTCAGCAAATTCTGAAGATGCCCCTCTCTGGCCTTTGAGAGCCAGTGTGGTGTAGTGGTTAAGAGCAGTGGACTCGTAATCTGGTGAACCGGGTTCAATTCCCCGCTCCTCCACATGCTCATGGGTGACCTTGGGCTTGTCACACGCCTCTGAAGTCTCTCAACCCCACTCACCTCACAGAGTGTTTGTTGTGGGGGAGGAAGAGAAAGGAGAATGGTAGCCGCTTTGAGACTCCCTAGGGTAGTGATAAAGCGGGATACCAAATCCAAACTCTTCTTTGACACCTGAGACACAGAATTTTTTAGGACCCACCTTGCCATTGGCTTCAAACAGCTTTTCACGCTGCATTGTACATGGGGAACCACAATCCCTCACCACCAACAGTTGGAATGGGTCCTGAGAACGCCTCTTGCTCAGCCAGAATCTTACATGTGCAGAAATGGGAAGAGGAAGAGACCCCAACCAAAGAAGGACAGCTTATAACGTTAATGGAGGATGCTGAAATGGCTGAAATTGGCTGTAAAACTCAGAGATTGAAATGATGAACTGTTTATCTTGGAAAACTGGAGAGCTTTTTGGGGACCATCTGGGAACCAATGTAGGTCTTTCAGGACTGGTGTTATATGGTCTCGGCAGCTACTCTCAGTCACCAGTCTAGCTACTGCATTCTGGATTAATTGTTTTTTCAAGGTCACCTTCAAAGGTAGCCCCACATAGAGCGCATTGGAATAGTCCAAGTGGGAGATAGCCAGAGTATGCACCACTCTGGCAAGACAGTCTGCGGGCAGGTAGGGTCTCAGCCTGCATACCAGATGGAGCTGTCGTACCAGATGGAGCTGGTAGACAGCTGCCCTGAAAACAGAATTGACCTGCGCCTCCATGGACAGCTGTGAGTCCAAAATGACTCCCAGGCTGTGCACCTGGTTCTTCAGAGGCACAGTTACCCCATTCAGGACCAGGGAATCCCCCACACCTGCCCGCCCCCTGTTCCCCCAAAACAGTACTTCTGTCTTGTCAGGATTCACCCTCAATCTGTTAGGCACCATCTATCCTCAAAATAATAATAATAATAATAATAATAATAATAATAATAATAATAATAATAATAATAATAAGTGTCTTTCTCTCCTGGTCATATGATAGATGGTTGTGTAGTAGTTGTGTAGAGACTAGTCCACTGTACAAAGGTATGTGTCCCTCAGGCTGAAAAAGATTGCCACCCCTGGCTTGATGAGAAAAATCTCTCTTATTTCCCACACTGCAGCCTCCATCGTGAGTTCTTGCTTCCTGCTAACTCAAGGCCAGGACACCATCGCCACCAAAATCTCCATCGCTGTGGAACCACTGAATCCAGTAGCAGGGCAGAGCATCACCCTTACACCAGGAGTTGTCTTAGAAGATTTTAAAAGGTGCCACTGGTACCGTGGGGTGACAGCTGAATCGGAGGGACTGATCTTCACCCATACACCTCCGTTTTATGTGCCAGGAGCGGCCTACACTAGGCGAGAGACAATGGGTCCTGGCTGCTCCCTTCACATCAGGAATTTAGTACCAGAGGACTCTGGGATTTATACAGTAACACTGGACGAAAGTGGGATGCTTTCCGCCACAGGCCATGTGGACATGGAGGTTTCAGGTATGACGTTCTCCAGCCCTTCTAATGCCTTTATGTCAGGGATGAGGAAATCTGTGGGCCTCCAGATCCTCAGCCAGCATGGCCAATGATCATGAATCATAGAATCATAGAGTTGGAAGAGACCACAAGGGTCATCGAGTCCAACCCCCTGCCAAGCAGGAAACACCATCAGAGCACATCAGAGAATGAAGGAAGTGGGAGTTGAACAACATCTGACACCATCCTGATATATCTTTAGGCACCGGGGGGACGGGGGGACATTCTTCTATAAACAAGTATTTGGCCTTCAACCATCTGTATGTAGCCTTTTAGATATAGGTGTAATATTTTTAATGTATTTCTTCCCCCTCTTTCCCCGCTTGGTTTTAATGTATCTACCATATTGGCCTGAATATAAGTTGCACCTGAATATAAGCCACACCTTTAAAATTTGGCAGTTTGGGGGAGGCTTGGGAGTCTCAGACGGGACGGGCGCCGTTGCCCCGTGCTCCTGGGCTGCTTCCTGGCGTGGGGGGAGCCACGCCGCTTTGCCAATGGCATAAGGTCGTGAATACAGTGGCGTAGCGTGGGTTGTCAGCACCCGGGGCAAGGCAAGTAATTTGCGCCCCCTAACCCGTGGATTTTAGCACTCAAGTGCGAGCGCGCCCTCGGATTTTTCCGGTAACACTTGACTTTATAGAATCATAGAATCGTAGAGTCGGAAGGGACCCGATGGTCATCTAGTCCAACCCCCTGTGGTGATGATGATGATGATGATACATTTTATTTATACCCCGCCCTCCCCAGCCAGAGCCGGGCTCAGGGCGGCTAACACCGGTAAAATTACAATAGAAACATAATGGGGGGAGGGACCAATTTAAAATACAGGTTAAAATGCAATTTGAAAAGCAGCCTCATTTTAAAAGTAGCCCACAAATCAAAACTGTAAGGGGAGGGAAGGCATAAGGGTCCCACTGAGTCCAAACCAAAGGCCAGGTGGAACAGCTCTGTCTTGCAGGCCCTGAGGAAAGATGCAGGACCACGCAGCTGTCCCGTGCGGGGATCGAACCTGCAACCTTGACATCCCTATTTCCATAGGGTTCGGGTTTCCGAGTGGCTAGGGAAACCAAGCTGGATGGGGAGGGGAAGCCACAAACATGAGTCTGACCAAACTGCGGGAAGCAGTGGAAGACAGGAGTGCCTGGCGTGCTCTGGTCCAGGGGGTCACGAAGAGTCAGACACGACTAAATGACTAAACAACAACAACAATAATAATGTATGAAGTTACATTGAAAGACCTACATTGGCTCCCTGTACGTTTCTGAGCACAATTCAAAGTGTTGGTGTTGACCTTTAAAGCCCTAAACGGCCTCGGCCCAGTAGACCTGAAGGAGCGTCTCCACCCCCATCATTCTGCCCGGACACTGAGGTCCAGCGCCGAGGGCCTTCTGACGGTTCCCTCCCTGCAAGAAGTGAGGTTACAGGGAAGCAGGCAGAGGCCCTTCCTGGTAGTGGCACCTGCCCTGTGGAACGCCCTCCCACCAGATGTCAAAGAGAAGAACAACTACCAGACTTTTAGAAGACATCCGAAGGCAGCCCTGTTTAGGGAAGCTTTTAATGTTTGACGTATTAATATATTTTTTGGAAGCCGCCCAGAGTGGCTGGGGAAGCCCAGCCAGATGGGCAGGGTATAAATAATTTATTTTTATTTTTATTTGACACCCCCCAAGCCAAGGAGATAAGTAACTCTACAACTTCACAAGTCATCTGAAGGGAAGTTTTTTTAAATGTTTCATGTTTTATTATATTTTTATCCAAGGTGACTGGGGCAGCCCAGTCAGATGGGAAGGGTATAAATAATAAAATTATTACTATTATTATTATTATGGAATAGGGCGTCTCAATTTTCTTTGATGAAATGTTGCAAGGTATTCCGATTAATGCTTTTTATAGGATATTGGACACGGTGCGAGTTTATGGCTGCCAAGTATTGGCCTGAAAGGAAGCGCAGCCGGCGTCAGAGAACTGCTGGAGGATGGAGCTTGCAAGTGTTAGAATGCAAAACGCGGACAGGTTCAGGCACGCAAGAAGGTGGGGGAAAGGGGAGCCCGGATGGCTCAGTTTAAGAGCACGGCGCTGATAAGGCCAAGGTTGCAGGTTCGATCCCTTGTAGGGGGCAGCGGCGTATTACTGCATTGCAGCGGGTGGGACTAGATGACCCTCGGCTCCCTTCCAGCTCGACAGATTCTATGAAAGCACATGGAGCGCGGAAGTTGCATTGCAAGTAGTACGGGGGGGGGCGCAAGGGTTGCAGAGAGAGAGAGAGAGAGAGAGAGAGAGAGGGAGGGAGGGAGGGAGGGAGGGAGGGAGGGAGGAACTGGCCCTCCGCTGGACAACTGACCCGGCCGGGCTCTGTTTCCCAGGGAAGCAGCAAGAAGTTGCAATCCAAAGTTGCAGAAGCGCCCTGCTCCTTCTTCCGCGGAGGGAAACGCTCCTGCGGAGGCAAGAGGCAGCGAGGAGGCGACGAGGTGAGGCTTTTGTGAGGTAGGGAGAGGAAAGACGGGGGAGGGAACCCAAGGAGGATTTGCACGAGAGGGAATGAAAGGGAAACGCGCCTCCCACGCGGAGCACTTTTCCCCGGGAAATGCACGGGGTGGGGTCGTGGCTGATCCGTGCTGCGCACTTGCGTCGTGCGGCCCAAAGTGCTGCAGGATCGCCAATGCAAGACCCCCTTTTAAAACCTCCCCCTCCCCCAGCTCTGGAAAAAAAGGGGGAAGGGAAGGGAAGGGAAGGAGGAAGGGTATGGCGTCAGGGTGCGGAGGCTGCCCGTGCCCGGCCAGGCGTCGGTGGTGGCGTCAGCGCTGCTGCAGCGGCTGCTCCTGCAAGCAGTGAGTGGAGCGCAGCCGCAGCGGCGGCGGGGGGGCGCGCGTGCGCCAAGGCGCAAGGCTGGCGGTGGCGGCGGGGAGCCCGTCGGAGGAAGGAACTTGTCCCTTCCCTCTGGACTCGCGCCCCCCGCAGATGTTGCGCCCGGTGCGGCTGGCACCCCTGGCACCCCCCACGCTACGCCACTGCGTGAATATAAGCTGCACTTTCAGACACGATCAGCTGCACGATCAGAATTTGGGGAGGAAAGTGCAGCTTATATTTGGGCCAATACGGTATGTGGGGTTGTTTGCTTGGAAGTCACTTTGTTTTGCCCTGGGCAAGATAAAGGAACTAACCAAATTTTATAATTAACAATAACAATAATATCATCTGGGGAGCCACAGGTTCCTTCATGCCTAGTTTAAATGTGCCCTGAGTTGTCTCTCCTGCTGCGTCATTAAAAAACCGGAGGCATTCCTTTTAGGTTTAATTACAAATGATATCCCCGACAATCAAAGGAAAGTATTCCTTTATGCAACAACAGCTGCCAGGATGCTTATAGCAAAAAACTGGAAAGGGAGAAAAATTCCATCAATGAAAGATTGGCAAATTAAATTTTGTGAATACATAAATCTGGCAAGACTCACAACATTCGTAAGGGGACAATCGGACCAGAAATTATTAAAAGAATGGGGTTGTGCTAAAGAGTATATGAAAAAACATTGTTCTGGAGTAAGTATATTGGTATGTAATGAATGATGCTTTACAGGGTTAAAGGGGGGGAAATGGTGTTAAAAAAAAAAGTACAAAGATGGATGTAATCTAACCAGACACAACAATATAGTAAGAGTAAAATTTCTGAGGTCTTAGAACAAAGGAATATAATAATAATAATATAATAATATCTTTATTGTCATTGCCCCCTCTCGGGGACAACGAAATTACTTGGCTGCTCCATCCACCCAGGTAGTCAATATGTGTATATGTACGTAATGATATGGTTTTTTCTGTAGATGTGTGCTTTTTCATTTTTGTTTAGTGTTGTTTTGTTTCCTTTGCTTTTTTTTTTTTTTTGCTTTTTTCTGGGGGGGGGTTTGTATGTTCCGTTCTTTTTTGTTTGTATAGTATTATTTTGGATTCAATGTTTGTAATTTTTGTTATGATTATGCATTGAAAATTAAAAAAATAAAAAATAAAAATAAATAAATGTCAGGCTTCAGAGGATGCAACTCCACACGGTAGGTTGCCAGGAGTGGATAAGACGAGGAAAGTTCTTACCAATGTTTTTTTATTCAGTATTCACAGAGAGAGGCTTAGAAATGCAGCCTCTTGGAGTAATGGTGTTGCTCTGATTGAAACGCTACCCCCTCTGTCTCTCCCATTATGCATCATCACTACGGTGGGCTGAGCTGTGCCTTCTGCCTCTGAGCTCTCTGCTCTCCTACTTTCAATGCCTGCCGGATTCTGGGAAAGGAGGGGTCTGGGATGCTTTCTAAAGACACTGAGTCTGTCAGCTGTCTCTCCCCTGGTGCCAGTGTGGTGTAGTGGTTAAGAGCGGTAGACTCGTAATCTGGTGAACCGGGTTCGCGTCCCCACTCCTCCACATGCAGCTGCTGGGTGACCTTGGGCTAGTCACACTTCTCTGAAGTCTCTCAGCCCCACTCACCTCACAGAGTGTTTGTTGTGGGGGAGGAAGGGAAAGGAGATTGTTAGCCGCTTTGAGACTCCTTTGGGTAGTGATAAAGCGGGATATCAAATCCAAACTCTTCTTACACAGGCACACATGCTAGTCTCCCAACAGCTTACAGCCTAAAGGAGGTGATTCATTTAAATGTCAGTGCACTATGCCAACCATTCGGGGTTCCTTTTCCAGTCAGCAGAGTCACCCAGAAAGGGAAAGGATAGTGTTAGCCACTTTGAGACTCCTTTGGGTAGTGATAAAGCGGGATATCAAATCCAAACTCTTTTTCTTCTTCTTCTTCTTCTTCTTCTTCTTCTTCTTCTTCTTCTTCTTCTTCTTCTTCTTCTTCCTCCTCCTCCTCCTCCTCCTCCTCCTCCTCCTCCTCCTCTCCCACTATTTCCCAGCTTTTCCCCTCATCTGCCTCTGAGTTGTTGTAATTCTGAACTGTCTTCTTCTTCTTCTCTGGAAGGGTCAGGCTGGAGAGGCAGTCTCCACCATTTTTTCCTCTGCCCAGTCCCTGGCATTAAGTAAAGCATCCCATGTGTTTCACCTGAGAGTCTAGTCAACCTCACCCCCTCCCCAAGTGAGCCTCTCCTGTCTTGGGAAATGGTCTAAAGGTGGGGTTCCTCAATGGTCATATGTGATGGAGAATGCAAGAGCTGGAACACACAAGGACTCACCAAGGACAAGCCTCTTTCTATTCTCTGTACAGAAATCCTCTCCAGACCAGTTCTGTTGCCTGTAGAATCGGTGCTGGCAGAGAACAGGAGCGTCACCTTGCGCTGTAGCACCTCCGACAGCTCCAATGTCAAAGTCTTCTGGTTCAAGAATGGGGAGCTCCTCCAAGCTCAAGCAGGACTCTCGGAGCAGAACAGAACCCTCACTCTAGCTGGAGCCTCCGAAGATGAATTGGGGACCTATACCTGTGAGGCCAGAAACCCCATTAGCAACGCCATAAGCAATCCCAGCGTAATAAGTGAGTAATCCTAACCTGACCATGCTGCTAATTCCTATTCTCCTCTCTTGGGGTGGGTGGGTTGTGTGCATCCAAGAGATGTTTTAAAAAAAAGGTAAAGGATCCCTGACAGTTAAAGTCCAGTTGCGAACGACTCTGGTGTTGCGGTGCTCATCTTGCTTTATTGGCCCAGGGAGCCGGCCTACGGCTTCCGGGTCATGTGGCCAGCATGACTAAGCTGCTTCTGGCGAACCAGAGCAGCGCACAGAAGCGCCGTTTACCTTCCCACCGGAGTGGTACCTATTTATCTACTTGCACTTTGACGTGCTTTCGAACTGCTAGGTGGGCAGGAGCAGGGACTGAGCAACTGGAGCTCACCCCGCCACGGGGATTCGAACCGCCGACCTTCTGATCGGCAAGTTCTAGGCTCTGTGGTTTAACCCACAGTTGGTGATTACCTATTGTCACGGGCTGCCTCTGGTCTCAGCTCACAAAAGACCAACGCCAAGCTCTTCTTATATACAAGGATGTTTATTGCAGTTCATTCTTGGTTCCACAACCGAGGCATGCAGCCCCGAGTGTCTAACGTCAGACATTTGAAGTCCCCTCTGACTCGGTCCCGCCCCAACTTATGAGGCTTGTGCTAGACCACCGCTTCCTGTCTTTCCTTTTCCGCAGGGTCTTTCTGCCCCCCCTGGGTTCCTTCCCTCCTGCTCTCTCCCGAAGCGGATTCCTGAGATGCCTGTTCCCCCCTCCTTCGTGCTTTGGGGCTGGGCTCCTCCTCCGGGCTTTCTCCATTTCCGCGCGCCTCCACATTTGAACTTGGCGCGCGCTCGCTACCCCTGACCTTCCTTTTGACACTGACACTACTCCCTGTACTACTCTCCCCCTCTTCCGGCAGGACGTTCTCCCCAGATCTCCTTCCCCTGTCTCTTTCCTGCTCCGCTCCGTGTGTAACACTGGGAACCCCCCTCTCTTCCCTTCGTTCCTGCTGGGAAGCCGGCCCCGATCTCCCACTCCCGCTCGGGGTTTCCCTGCTGCTTCCCTGCTCCTGGCAGGTCCCCCCTGTGACCCCCCTTGTCCTGACTAGGGGCACCCCCTCCTGAGAATCCTCCGATTCACTTGAGAGACTCATGGAAGATCTCAAGTCATTGTCATCCTCTTCCTCACTGTCCTGGGATTCTTCCTCGTCGCTCTCCGTCTCCTCCCTCACCTGTGCCTCTGTCCCTGAACCCCTGACACCTATTTTGCAAAATGAGAGGTGCTGAGGGCAAACCTGCCTAGCAGCTGCAATTTCCCACCTTCAGAGATAGGGTTGGTCCTAGAACATATACACGCCATGTAAAAAGGTGCGCCTTCAGCATTCACCAAAAGCTGTATAGAGAAGGTGCTAGGACTATTTCTGTGGGGAAGATATTCTACAGTTTGAGGGCTGCCACAGAGAATGCCGAGTCCTGGCTGACTCCCTCGACAACTGAAGGTAGAGGAACTACAAAGAAGGATCCCTCTGCCAATCGTAACACTAAGGGTGGTCTGTAGGGAAGGAGGCAGCTTTCCAGATATTTGGGACCTATGTTGTTTGGGGCTTTAAACACTAGCATGGGCACCTTGAATTCTCCCTGGATACAAACCGGCTGTCGGCACAGTGGTTTTAGAATACTGATTAATTAAGTTCTAAAGGTAAACACAATCATTAATCTGGCCACTGCAGCCCTCAAAAGGACATTTTTCGATTCCAGGTTCTCGTTCAAGTCAAGCTGCTTGGAAAGCAGAGGACATTGCTAAGATCACTACTGGGATCTTGATTCTGATCCTGTCATTGATTGGGCTGGGGATCTCGCTCTACAGATGCCGTGAGTATGACAATGAAAGCTGCAAGCTAGAACTAATTGCTAGAAAGTTAAAGCTGGGGCTGTTGCTTACAAATCCCTATTGGGGGCAGTGGGGGGGGGGAATAAGCAGTGTGGGAACATAGGAACAGAATAGGGAGTTAGAATGTGCCATACAGCCCAAATAATGGGGAATTGTTTTAGAATCTGTATGGAACATTTCGTTAGACTTAAAATGGAGACTGATTCAGCCAAAATTAATGTTTCAGGTATACTCGACTTCACAAGGTATAGTCTAATAGGATAGTGTGAAACAGTCTAACATAGCCTATTGCAGAGGAATACTGTGGTACCTCTGGTTGCGAACAGGATCCGTTCCGGAGGCCCGCTCGCAACATTAAAAGAGTGCAACCCGCAGCAGCGTGTCTGCGCATGCACGGGTTGCTATTTGCCACTTCTGCACATGCGCGTGACATCATTTTGTGCTTCTGCACATGCGCAAGTGGTGAAACCCGGAAGTAACCCTTTCCGGTACTTCCGGGTCACCACGGGATGTAACCTGAAAGAACGTAACATGAAGCGGACGTAACATGAATTATGACTGAAATGCTGAAAAGGCCTCATTGAGGCATCTAATGTGGCATGTGACCCAAAATTCCTTTTGGTCTGAAGGTATTGTCTGCATTCCTTTTGTACTGGAGAACTCCTTTGCAGTTGTCTATTTGTTTATTGCATTTTCGAAGGCAGCCCTGTTCAGGGAAGTTTTTAGTGTGTGGTGTTCTATTGTGCTTTTACTATTTTATTTTTCAACCACCCAGAATGGCTGGAGCTACCCAGTCAGATGGGCAGCACATTATTATTATTATTATTATTATTATTATTATTATTATTATTATTATTATTATTATTATTATTTCTGCCCCACTTTTCCTACAATGAGCTCAAGGTGGCATATGTTGGTTCTTCCCCATTGCATTTTATCCTCACAACAACTTTTGTGAGGGAGGTTAAGCTCAGAGATAGCGACTGGCCCGAGATCACTCGGTGGACTTCAGGTGGCCAAGTGAAGATTTGAACCCTCGTCTCCCAGCTCCTGGTCCAGTACTCTAAGCCACACATATCGTATATTCTTAAAAAGTAACAACTAATGGAGAGCTTGAATGTTAAGATTTGGTTTCCAGTAGCCTCTCTCCCTCAGGTGGCCGATGTCGGACTGAAAATACTTCCACTGTTGAGGCACCTGAACCGCCAACATGTGACCCTCCTGCCTATGAAAATGTTGCCATTCCAGACAGGTAAGGCCTTAGATGAGCTTTGTAAGGCACCCCTACAACGAGGCAGTATTTCCTTTCAGTGCTGTCATTAAGCCTGGTGTTCTAATTGAAGAGAATATAAAGGAACCTGCCCTGGGTAATTTATAGGCTAGATTAAATGAGTTAAACTGAGGGTCACCAAAAGGCAGTGGCAATCCTGAGCTCTTCCCTGGTTGCCTATGAACCCTCTGAGCACCACACTCACACAGCCTCCTTGCACATGAGGTGGTGAGAATGGTTACCCATTTTTCCCTTGAAAAGCAAACAAGGCTGAAGAATGAAAGCTGGAAGAGAGACGCTCTTTCCCGCTTCCTCCTTCAGCTCTATGACCTTTCCAAGGTTCAGATTCATTCTATTTGGATTCAGCTTTTACTGAGATCCCTTGGAAAAGGGAAACTCGTGTGTACACGCTTTCTCTCTTTCAGTTTTTCCACGGGAGCAGAGGTGGGAGAGAAGTGACCCGAGGGCAGGCACGCCAACTCGAGAAAGAGATTGTGGGGGCTTGCGTTGCGTCCAGGCATCACGTGCGACGTCACAACATTGTGCGTGATGCCTGGACGTCAGATACGAAAAAACACCCACTGAAAATATAGGGCATAACTCACTTAGATTAATCCATTCAAATGGGCCTTTCTGTAAGTAGACGTATTTGGTACAGCCCCTAGGATGGCATCCCTGGTACTTGTTCCATTAGCAGAAGGATTTACACTTGCACAATGGACTTCCCTTCTCCTTCCCTCGAATCTGCTCTGGAGGGTCAGGGAAAGCCCAGAACAGATTTAGGGGGCACATGGGAGTACAGGAGAAAGTTCCATTGAGCAAGCATAAATCCTTGCACTAACGGAACAAGTTACTCAGTGTTGCACTGGATGCAAGTCCTAAACTCCGTGTAAAGGATGCCTGGATTCTCCAGCCAGTATAAACCAACCAATGAGAGAGCGCTTATTAGCTGCTCTTTCAAAAGTGCATTCTGCTTCTAAGGGGGGGAAACGCAGCCCATGCCATCACTGTTCTCTGGTGCTGCCCAGGAAAGCAAATAAAAGCAACACCAAAACGGGGTTGACTTTGAAGTTTCCAACCTGATGAACCCCCGTTTTCTCTCCAGACCCCGCAGTGAAGAGACAAAGTCTGCGTAGAGAAGATGTAACATGGTGACAGAGGAGCCCACCAATGTAAACAATTGAAAATATTAGCAGGATTTTGAAAACACTTGCAATGAAGAAGAGAAGAAGAAGAGAAGAGTTTGGATTTGATATCCCGCCTTTCACTCCCCTTAAGGAATCTCAAAGCAGCTAACAATCTCCTTTCCCCTTCCTCCCCCACAACAAACACTCTGTGAGGTGAGTGGGGCTGAGAGACTTCAGAGAAGTGTGACTGGCCCAAGGTCACCCAGCAGCTGCATGTGGAGGAGCGGAGACGCGAACCCAGTTCATCAGATTACGAGACTACCGCTCTTAACCACTACACCACAGAGAACTATGATAAAAAACTGAGTTTTAGGAAAAGATGGAGAATATGATATGAAGCAGTTTGAAAAGAATATCTGGGGAAACCATGGAGGGAAGTTCGGGGATTTTGAGAATCCTATTTGTAAAATGATTATGATGATAAATGTTATGATGATTATGATGATAAATGTTAAAAGTGAAATTGAATTAAAAAAATGTTTGAGAGAGAGAGCTGGAAGGATGCCAGGATCCTGCCAGAGCCTCGTGCCTCCTTCCCAATGTGGGAATGTTCAGGGTGGCAGGGGAGGATATATTGTTTATTAACATCCTTCCTAACTTGCTCTAGCAAGTTTCTTTATGTAGCAGAGTTACATTCCCCTTTTCATGCGCAGCAGATAGCTGGTTGCAGGCTCGTGTGAGCCTCTCACTATTATACAATTCAGTCTGTCTCAGATTGAATTGTACATTCCTGGTAAATTCCCTTAAATCCCTCTTAAAAGAATAAAGACACCACAATCTTATTCAAAATCAGTAAAAGAAGTTTACTCACATCAGTTCACAGTTGGATTCCTGAAGGCAGACTTAGTTACAAATATGTACATGTGGATCTACCCCATATGGGGGAATAATCCCAGTGCTTCTGCTATCTGAGAGCTAGCAGAGCAATCCTAGCTAAAAGCTGGTCAAATGAAGAAAGTCAAAAAGAGGAAGGTGTGCTGCGTGACTCGTCCTTTCGTTACCTGGACAGGTTAGGTCATATCCACCGTCTATCAGATGCAAAAGGAAGGATGCTCCAGCCAGGAGGAACAGGAAGTTTTGACTGGCTGGACCAAACATTCCCTCGCATGACTTCTCTAGCATTACAAGGAATGTTGTACTTGACTGCCTCTCATGGATCACATTCCACACCCAAAGCCCGGCACCTCGCTTGGGGGGCTTTAGGAAGGCAGTGTGAGGGCTGGGCAGGGCCATCAAATGTTGGCCTCACTTTCCTCCGACCCCCTTCCCCATATGACAAGGCAGTGTGCACACTGTGGGTTCCTTGCCAATGTCTTCAATCAATCAATCAATTTCCTTTATTCGACCGATAGTCAGAATTAAAACATTACACAATAATTATAAACTATAACATCATAGGGGGTACATAAATAAGGTAGGGCCACAGTACTAGACCTCTCACAGATAACCCACGTCAAAGCATTCAGTTATACGTTTCTGACACTTGAGTGCCAGGAAAAGAAATTTAGCCACTGACAAGGTTGTTTTCCCAGAAGACTTATTTAGCAGATATGCTGTCTGCTTTCCTCTTTGTCGGGAACTGAGCTGGGGTAAGTATGGAGTTATAAGATACTGTCTTAAATCGTTGTAGAAGGGACAGCTCAATAAAATGTGCTCTGTGGATTCTACCTCACCCAATGCACAGTGGCATAATCTCTGGTCATATGGAACTCCTCCATATCTTCCCTTCAGGATCGTCGAGTCAAGAACATTCAGCCTAGCCGCAGTAAATAGTCTGCGGTATTCCACGTAGTGGATATCCGCCAGGTAGCGAGCTGGAGCAGCCCGATACAACTGCTCCCCCAGAAACAACCCAGGTTTCACACGGGCTATGTCCTCCTGTCTGGCAATATCCCTTAATCTTTGCGCGATCACCGCCTTTGCGTGGCTATACGTCATGGACTCTATATAAAGGGAGGACAACCCGCACTTCTGCACTTCCTCCACTATCTCCCCTTCCCATGGAGATTTAAAGTTATCCCTCAGAATCAAGGGGGCCAAACCCACCGGTCTGAAACAGAGCTTGAGCCATAGCCATAACTTCGCTTTCAGGGCCACATACCTAAAGGCTTGACAACCGGTTTCCAATCTCATGATCGCGCCTGCCACGGAGGGGGGGATCCTGAGTATGGCCCTGAGGAATTGGGTTTGGATAGATTCCAATTTTTCAAAATCCCTACATGAGCCCAAGGCAATGCCCACCAGCAGAAGAGGGAGGACTTTCATTTTAAAGAGACGTAAGGCAACATTGACAGTTTGTGCCTGTTTCTTGGAGTACAGGGTTCTAATCACCAGGGCTGCTTTGGATGCGTTCGAGGCTATGTATTCTCTGTGCGCCAGGAAGGACCTATTTGATCTTACAACCTGACCCAGGTATTTGAAGCAACTGACCTGCTCTAAAGGAATACCATTAATTGACCATAAATTAGGCTTCAGTCGAGCAGCAAAGACCATTATTTTGGTCTTGGCATAATTTAATTGGAGCTCGTGTTGGGTCTCATATTCATGAAGAGCTCGAAGCATCCTCCTTAATCCGATGGGGGAGGTAGCTAATAGGGCAGCATCATCCGCATACAGTAGGACATTTAAGGCTCGTCCTGCCAGTTTTGGTGGATGGAAATCAGCATTTGCCATATGCACCACTAGCGAATTAATATAAAAATTAAACAGAGCAGGGGCAAGCAAACAGCCCTGTCTTACCCCCCTAGTGGTGGCAACCGGATTGGAGACTAGCCCCTTACTATCTATCCTAATCCTCAAGAGGGTATTTGTATGCAGATTAATAATCAGCAAGAGAAGGCGGCGGTCGATAGATGTCGCTGCCAATTTTGTCCATAGCTGGTTCCTGGGAATTAGATCAAAGGCCTGCTTAAAGTCTATAAAGGCGACGTGGAGGGCTTTTAGGCCATTGCCAGCGTACTTGGTGGCCAAGTGATTTAAGATTAAGATTTGGTCTGTTGTTGATCTTCCGGGGCGGAAACCCGCCTGTTCCTCTGCGATGATATTGTTGCTTTCCATCCAGGTCGTTAATTTGTTAAGTAGAAATCTTGAATAGATCTTCCCGATAACATTTAGCAGGCTAATTGGTCTAAAATTGGCCGGGTCTGTGCGCGGCCCTTTCTTGTGAATTAACACAATCAGTGCAGAGTTCCAGCTTGGAGGAAATTGTGCTGTTTTGTTTATATAAGTAAAAAGAGCTGCTAGGGGTGGACACCACCAATCCTTATTGGCTTTAATAACATCTATAGAAATAAGATCGTCTCCGGGTGCCTTGCCCGCCTCAAATTGGCCTATAAGTGTTTCCACTTCAGAGCAGGTAACAGGATCCCACTCTGGCAAGGGGGCCAAATCTAACCTTCCTCCGCTGGGTGCGTGAGCTGCATATAAAACGGAGAAGAAGCTTTCCCAGGTGTCAGCTGAAATTTGGGGTTCTATCCTTGACAACGGTCTACCCAGGTATTTGGAAATTTGGTGCCAAAAGGAGGAGGGATTTCTATTTTCTGCAGCTTTTAAAAGGTTCTTCCAATCATTTCTTTCTGCCGCAAGCTTCTTTTCCTTTAATAGTGCTTTATACCTTCTCTTGAGGTTCATAAGGTGACTGCTAGGTGCGGGGTCATTTGATGCCCTATATGCCAAGAATTCATTATATAGGTTGTTCTTGAAGTGCCTACATTCCTCGTCAAACCACTTTTTATGAGAGAAATGGTTACTATTCATTACCGGGGTCTTAGCCAACGAAGGTTTTAGCAGTTCTACTAAATTGTCATATATTGGCAGTGGCTCAACTGCCTGGATAAGGGAGTCCCTTGTCTCTTGCAATTGGTCAGACCAAAGGAGTTCATTTATCCGTTGAGCCATATTGTCGGTCCATTTTAAGGCAGTGGGCCTCATCTGAAGCTGGTTATTTGTAATAGGCACACAGGAATAGGTAGCCAATTCTCCATCCAGGACCAGAGAAAGTTCTAATGGAAAATGGTCACTTTCCAGCCTCGTTACCACCCTAAAGTTGGAAATTTTGGGAATTAGGTCTACTGATGTCCAAATAAAGTCTATGGTAGAGGCTTGGGAGCCTGACCAGAAAGTAAATTCGGCAGGGTAATCAGAACTGAGAGCTCCGTTTAGAAGGTGAAAATTAAGAGCCATCAAAGTTTGTCTACATTTAAAACCTGCGTATGTAGCAACACTGTCTTTAAAATTCCTGGGTAAAAGGTCTGAGGTTAAAATGGGTAGTGAGGGATATTTATTATATTTAGCAAATAATGATTTATCAGAGTGAGACAATCGGCCATTGAAATCTCCTGCAACTAGGAAGGTGGCTTCAGGATATTTCTCTAGGAGAGTTTCAAGAGTCTGTTGAATTTCCCTCCATCTTTGGTCCACCAGGTTTTTCTTATAGATTGGGTGCAAATAAACATTAATCAGCACGAACACTTCCTCCGCTGTTTGTAGCTTTACACCCAGCATGGATGACGACTGGATGTCAATTTGTTCCACCTGCAGGTTTAAGGCCAAAGAAACTAAGGTAGCCAACCCACCTTGTGGTCTGCCAGATGATAGTAAATTCTGTTGTGCATTCAGGTAGAAGCCCTTATACCCTGATAGGGAGAAGCCCTCGCAAGCCCAGGTCTCTTGCAGCAAAAGAATATGACTGCCTTTTATGTAGGCGACAAAGGATGGATCCATCAGCTTAGGTTTAATGCCAGCTACATTCCAGGATAAGAAAGTAAGTAATCTCCTGGTCACCCCTTCGAGTCATGCTGGGCCTTGCGGAACCAGCACGGCAGAATCCACCTGGGAATGCACGCGGCGAGGGGGGACAATAGGCTGGAAGAAGGAAGTAATTGTAGCTTGCTTACCAGGCAATTTCCGAGCACCACTTACCGCAGCAGCAACCATGAATTGAGGCTTAATTATTGGTAGCTGCAGGGATGGATTCTGGTGCACGGGGGTATCACTTAACGACAGGTCCATAGACTCTACATTTAAAGTATGCTCTAAGATTGAGGGGGGTGGGCCTTTTAGATCTGCGGATGCGGATGCTGTAGGGAACATGCAGTGTAAGGCAGGTGGAAGGCATCCTTTTCGGTTTGCCTCCAAAAGAGCATCCAGTCTTGCCACAGCTTCCGAGTTTGACCAAAGGGTTGTCGAATCTTCCACTGTATCCTGCCCGGGCTTGACATCCCGAGGCCGTGTACAGCCAGGTTGCAGATCAAAGGTCGTTAAAGCAGGTACCACTTGGGCTTGTGTAGACTGATCTACAATTGGTGAGGAATTCATCTTATTTATATGAGCATGGTCTTCTGAGTTACGGAGACAGAGTAGCAGCTCGTCCAATCTGTCCGTTATCTCAGTCCGCTCCAGTTTTGGCAATTGGGAGAAGGATAGAAGTAACTCACGCTCCGTAGAATTCTCCAGATGTATAGCCTTTGTCAGTGGAGGCAGGGGGGCTGATTAGATCTGCGGCCAGGGGAGTTGGGGTCGTGACAATTGGCGGACCCTCAGACTTGTCTGCTTTCTTTTTGAACAAGCAGTTTGGTAAGAGGGGGCAGATCTTGGTATTGGTAAAGACTCTTGTAGCAAGGATTCCATAGTTAATTAGAAGGCTTCTTGAGGACATAATAAGTGCAGGGAGCTTTTTGGTTTTAAAGGAGAGCAGCACTCTCTGCCTCTGAGGTCTGCTGCTAATATGATCAGTATGCTTCAGGTCAATAGAGCTAGGGATTACCCTCAGAAGCTCCGCTAGGTGTCTCCTTATATCACTCTTATAATGCCAGTTTATCACCTTGCCTCTAAAGGGGCAAACCGTTAGGCAGATTTTGGTAGCTTGCAGCAGCAGTTTGTGAGGAGGTGCAGAGTGTTGTTCCTTCTTATTTTGCTCACCTTGCTCACTTTTCTGATTGCCAGCAGCTTGAGGAATTATACAGGAGGTATGAGGTAAAACGGGTGCTCTGGGCATTTGTAAGGGCTTCATCTCAGGTGGTACATCAGGGGAACTGTCTTTACCTGTTAGGGATACAAGCGAGATAATCTTCTCCAAGGATCCTTGGATGTCTTTTATGTATTTAAAGATATAGTCCACTGTTCTAGCAACTAGGTCTAAAGTAGACGAGTGTTTAAATAGTATCTCGTCAATGCAGCTTTCACAGGCTCTAGTGCAGACATTCGAGTGGATGCCAGTATTATTATTGCTTGAAGGTTTAGTAGGCAGGTTATCAAAAGGTTCTTTCACACTGGTTTCCTCGTCATTCATCTCTGCTAGCAGTGTGAAAGAGTTTGAAACCGGAATATTAAAAATATCCTTTGTACTTTCAGATTCACTAATTTTTGTTTGTTTAGCAAGCGGCAGGCATCTCAGTTCCTCTGTGTCGTCTAAATCTCTGGAATCTCTGGTACGTTTCCCAGTTCCTCTCCCACAAGCAGGGCTGTATGGTTGCTTAGTCATTTCTCTCTTCATGCACCCGCCCCAGTTTCAAGGTCAATGGTTGTCTCCCCGATAGAAAGAGGCGTCCTCCTACTTACTAATTTAAAACTAAAACTAAAAAGCTAAAAACTAAAGTTAAAAGTTAATAGGTTTCTATACTCATTAAAACAATCTTAAAAGATAAATCAGGGAGCTCACACTCACGCTGACTAAGTGCTGTTCGCCATCTTGGATCTCTTCTTGCGGGCCACTTGCTATAAAAAGTTGGACCGCCCTGGTCTACAGGATCTCTACATCACACATGTGCGGAAATGGGGAAGAAAGACCCAAGGAGTAGCTGGTCCATTTTCGTCATTTGAGAGGACATCCAAATCGTACCCAAGGGGTGTGCACATGCAAGAGACACAGGAACTCTATAAGGAGGAACAGAGCAATGGGTGACACAGAGAGAAGGGAGGTGGTGAAAGAGATAGAAAGGCCTTCTTTTGGTACCAAAACACAAGTCTAAATGGTGGTAGTGTCCTCCTCTCTCGCTCCACATCAACCACAAGTCTTGGCCGACGAGGAAAAATGCTGGAAAACAAAGAGAGAATTTTGTCGCTATAATTGTTCAAAGTTTGCAGCAAGAACACTTGCCTCACTTCCACTGGAAAATAATAGTCTGCCAGCATCTCAGCATGTGATTTATGGTAAAATCCTAGCACTAGTAATCACAAATTTAAATTGAAACAGCAGAAGCAGGTGGCAAGTTCCTGGCTGGGAGTCTACAGCAGATCAAAATTCTGGACTGGTTGGAGACTTCCGCTTTAGACATTTTTTGTAATGAACCCTAAATGTCCCAACTCTCGGATATCGTCTCCCTCTTTGCACTCTTGCAACCCGGACTGCATCTTTGCTGTCGTTTTTTGAGGCGGGTGCTGCTGAGTTGTATTTGAGCAAATAGTTCAGGGATTGGCTTGGCTAGTAAGGGGATAGGAGGAAGTTAATGAAAGAGCTTTGTTTGGATGATTTCCAACCCTTGGGGGAAAACCCAGTGCTGAAAGTTCAGCGGCCAAGTTCCTGTTTCTCTGATCAGAGACTCACTCGGAGCCAGCAGTGGTGCTGGAACCAGATACTAGGCAAGGAGCAGAGAAAGACCCCAGAGCACGAGCTGTCAAGGTACAGAGAGCCAGATCGATTCTCCAGGAAGTGCACCCACAAGATGGACAGGCCACGCAGATCCCATGGCTGGAATGTCTCCTGGAAGATGCTGCCCTTAGCAGGTGGGAGGTCAGCACCCTGCAATGGGGAGGACTTACTTGGGGGGAGTTGAGGATTCTGGAGGAATTTGGTCTTTTAGCTCAGATCTGTATCTCTCCCACTAATGCAGATGTCGAAACCTAACTCTGCACCCAATTTCCTACTTCTCCAAATGTTGTGGTGCAGTTCTCAAGAATTCAAATTAGAGGAAGGTGTTGTTTTGAGTGAAAAACCACTGTTTAAACATGTATTTATATGCTAGGGACCACCCTGTTGCACCCTTGGTTTCCTACCTACTAGGATGCAGAATCCGGACCCCATTTCCAAAGGGGTTGCTGGTAAGAGCACTGGAAGGAAGCAGGTGGAGTTACATGCAGCTGAGCTTGGGGGTAGCATGAGTATGCTGGAGGAATTTGGCCTTTTAGTTCTAATATAGATCTGCACCTCTCAGACTAATGCAGAGGTCTACACCTCACTCACTGCCAGATTTCATGCTCCTCCAAATGTTGCTGCGGTGTCCTTCTCAGGAATTCAAACTAGACCATTGTGTTAATTTGCAAGAGAATGCATTTTAAATATGTACTTAAACTTGCAATGAAATGCAAAATTGGCAAGTCCCACTAAGGGCCGCACCGCTTCACCCTCTGTTTCCTACCTACTTGGATGCAGAATCAGGCCCCCATTTCCACAGGTAAGAGTTCTGAAAGACTGCAGATTGAGTTACATACAGACCCTCCAGGTGTCCCTGTTTTCCAGATACAGTCTCCGATTTGCAGAAGCCAGTTTCTGATTTGACCCTGGAATATCCTGGTTTTCCTTAGGATGTCCCCATATTCATTGGAGAAATGTTGGAGGGTATGGTTCCATGATGACTTTGACAATGCCTCAGAGCCTTCTAGACAAGCAGCTCTGGAGGAAGGTAGAGAGGTAGTACTTAAGGGGCAGGCTGGATCCCTGGGGGAAATAAAAAATGGTAGAAGGATTCTTAGTGCCCGGTGAGCACTTTGTGTGAAGAAAGGAATCATTTATTAAAATGAATGTTATTTTTCTTTCAATCAATACCGGTGATTGGCAAGACAGATTGAAATTATTGAAATAAATGGCAAAAAGATATCTGGCAAGGGGAAAAACCAGGAATAAAATATAAAATATTGATAGATGAGAAAGAGAGAAGAGGTTTCTCCCTGTCGGATATGAGATTATACTTTGAAGCTTCCTGTCTGTGCTGGTTGAAGGAATGGTTGTCACTGAAGAATCCGCATATTAAAGACTTGGAATGTCATGATAATATATTTGGCTGGCATGTGTATTTGTGGTATGGTGAAAGCACATAAAGGATTTATAAATCAGATTATTATGTTTATTTGTTAAAAATGAAAAATTATAAAGAGAAGAAAAGAAAGGAATCATCCTGAGTCCCTGAAGGAGGTAAACACAGACAGATGCCCAGACCTCCTTCACTGGACCCCTTTATGTTAATGTTTGCTTAGCTAGACACATGGGAGGGTCCTGGAAGGGGAAATGCAAGAGCGCTTCCCCTTTGTTCATGTCTGCCCCAGAAGAAGGTTGAGGCTGAGCTGCCAGGAAAGGAACTTCCTTCTTGCTTGCTCAGTAAAGTAAGGGCTACACTTGGTGTTTGCAGGAAGCTCTTGAGGGGAATCACTGTTACGAACTGGGATATTTAGAGTGTGCCGTGACATTTCGGCAGAGGTTAGATGGCTCCAGGAAATGCCTATTTTCTTCTTCTTTAGCAGAACATGTCTTTCATTTTCTTCTCCACACTGCAGCCTCCGTCCTGAGTTCCTGCTTCCTGTTGACTCGAGGCCAGGAGACAACTGGAATAAGTATCAGAGTTGCTCCAGAAGTGCTGAAAGAAGGAGAGAGTGTCACCTTAACACCAGAAGGTCTTGATCTGAAGAATATTGCCAGCTGCAAATGGTACAGAGGGGCAGCTGGAGAAAGAAACATGATTATTTCCTTTTTCCTAGCTCCAGTTAGTGGTGAGTCCAAGGGACCTGCCCACACTGGCAGGGAAACTGTGAAGCCAGATTGCTCCCTTTACATCACAGATTTAAAGCCAGATGAATCTGACTCTGGAATCTATTCATTTAAACCAGAAGGTCTTGGGGTTACCAGCACAGGGGATACAAACATCACCGTTTCAGGTATGATTAACTTGCTCTCCAGTCATTCTTACTTCTTATGCACCCAAATCTATCTCCTCTGCTGCGCTCTGAGGTGGAGAGTTCTGTGTCTTCCCCCTTAGGGAGGGTGGGATGCGGCTCGTGAATTTGTCCTAAACACAATTCCTCTGCCCCAAGAATGTGCCCCTACAAAATCATTCATTTTTTCATCAGAAAACTATACCAGAATACGCTAGTCTTGCAACAGCCTTTTTAGCTGTTCAAATGGGGAAATGTTTGAGGGGGTTTTTGGGTGGGAGGGGGAGTTATATTCATTTAAAAGCATTTTTAAACCAACATATGGTGTTGGAGGAGACTCTTGAGAGTCCCATGGACTGCAAGAAGATCAAACCTCTCCATTCTTAAGGAAATCAGCCCTGAGTGCTCACTGGAAGGACAGATCGTGAAGCTGAGGCTCCAATATTTTGGCCACCTCATGACAAGAGAAGACTCCCTGGAAAAGACCCTGATGGTGGGAAAGATGGAGGGCACAAGGAGAAGGGGACGACAGAGGACGAGATGGTTGGACAGTATTCTTGAAGCTACAAACATGAGTCTGACCAAACCGTGGGAGGCAGTGGAAGACAGGAGTGCCTGGCGTGCCCTGGTCCATGGGGTCAGGAAGAGTCAGACACGACCAAACAACTAAACAACAACAACAACAACAAAACATGTCA
The DNA here is from genome assembly GCF_964188305.1 of Podarcis bocagei. Taxonomy (NCBI): domain Eukaryota; kingdom Metazoa; phylum Chordata; class Lepidosauria; order Squamata; family Lacertidae; genus Podarcis; species Podarcis bocagei. The sequence goes on from NC_138132.1 coordinate 11,040,381, forward strand.
GTGGCTCAAAGTGGCTTTCTTTGATGGCTTCTCTTAAAGAGACCATAACCAGATTCAGCGACCATGAGGACCCACAAATGATGATTGTCTTTTCATCTGCAGAAATCCTCTCCAACCCAGTCCTGCGGCCGACAGAATCCCTAGTGGCAGAGAACACAACTGTCACCTTACACTGCAACACCTCTGATCACTTTGACGTCTCCATCCTTTGGTTCAAGGATGGTAATCCTGTCCCATCTAATACTGGGCTTTCTGACCAGAACCGAACCCTCATGCTAACTGGCATCACCAAAGAGGACGAAGGGATCTATATATGTCAGGCAGTCAACCCTGTCAGTAATGCTACAAGCAACCCCAGTAAGATAACTTTGGCATGTGAGTAATCCACTAATAAACAAGTAAATCCTTTCCTCTTGACTCTGCTCTCCATGCTAGTTGCTTCTAACTCCCTATCGCTTTTTGTGTGGAGGTAGATTATGGTGTTTCATCAGAGAAATGTTGGCGCATATGGGACAGCTGTTTTCAATGCTCAAGGGGCCTATAGCTTGTTGTGCGGCCCACATAGCTGAGTGTGGGAGAAGAGCTTGGGGGAGCTGGAAGGATCAAAGAATATCGCTAGACTGGGGTAGAAGGAGGTGGGGAGAGGGGGTTGGGTGGTAATATTTAGGGTGTATGTTGAAAAAAGAGACAACGCATGTTCTTTCAAAAACCAAGAGAATATGTAATAAAAACATTCAGGAAGGAAGGGAGGAAGGGAGGAAGGGAGGAAGGAAGGAAGGAAGGAAGGAAGGAAGGAAGGAAGGAAGGAAGGAAGAAAGAAAGAAAGAAAGAAAGAAAGAAAGAAAGAAAGAAAGAAAGAAAGAAAGAAAGAAAGAAAGAAAGAAAGAAAGAAAATCACTAGACTGGGCACTGAGTCCGAGGAAGAACTATTTCTCACCTTTTGGAGGGTAACACCTTGGCTTCTTTTCTAGCCAATCTTATGTGAGCCAGGAAGAGCTGCATTCATTTCTGGACATTATATGCTGCTGCCTCTCTGCCCCCAAAGCTGGGTAATTCTAAAGTATTGACCTTCCTTCCTTTAGTGCTATTAGAGGGAGAGATGAGAGGCCAGATTATTGTCAACCCTTAATGCAAAATCATGAAAAAAGTCCTTTGCTCTTCAGATTCATCAGATGGTTCTTCTTCTTCCTCTTCTGGTTCTGCTGGAGCCCTCGCTGGGACTGTTATCGGGTCCCTGGCTGTGATATTGGTGCTAGTAGGAACACTGACTTACGTCTTTCTCCGTGAGTAAAACCAGAGCAGCCCGTGGACTGCAGGGTGCTCTCAACATGGTGCTCTCAACTGTGGGATGAGTTTTACTAGTTAGGAGAGGATATATTAATTGCAATTTATACCTCCAGGCAGGGACACGGGTGGCGCTGTGGGTTAACCCACAGAGCCTAGGGCTTGCCCATCTGAAGGGTGGCAGTTCGAATCCCCGCAACGGGGTGAGCTGGACCTAACAGTCATCCGTGACTGGACCTAACAGTCAGGGGTCCCTTTATCTTTACCTTACCTCCAGGCACCCACTTAAACAAGCTGAACAGAGTTTAAGATCCCATCCTTAGCAGAAAATTAAAGCATAAGAATTGTGAAGCCTTATTTGGGTAAAGCCCATCTAAAACGTAAGCTGTGTCCCCCTTTCTTACCTTTCTTGACAAAGAATCAGGCAACAGACTGGGAAGTAAGTTAAAATATGATTTACTTACTTATAGCCGTGCATTGGTTCTCTGCAACAGCAGCAGTAAACAAACTATGCAGGTAAAATACTTATATTTACAGTAAAAACAGCCTCAGACATGTGTATGAGCTGGAGCAAGCGGAGCCCTCATTGGTGGTTAAAGAAAGAGGGGTGGGGAGGTGGGGAAATGAAATCACACAGAGCCCTCTCTCCCATGTACATCTCTATAGTCTGCCTATCAGCAGTACAGCTCTGTGGTCTTAACCCCTTCTCATGCTAACTGGCAAGAATATGCATTGTTAAGTTGGACTTCTAATCTCCTACTACACCAATGGTCCCAACTCACACACTCAAGTGAAGAGAGGAGAGGAGGAATAATTCGCTGTATATACAGTTTTACTTTATTTCCGTTAGACGAATAGTTTTATAAGTTGCAATTTTAATTCTGCAATAAAGACTTTAAGCTGAAATGAAATGGATGAGGTGTTTATTCCCACGTGGGAATTCACCAACACATGAGCTGAACTGAGAAGACTTTCTGGGTGACTCTGCTGACTGGAAAAGGAACCCCGAATGGTTGGCATAGTACACTGACATTTAAATGAGTCACCTCCTTTAGGCTGTAAGCTGTTGGGGGACTAGCTTGTATGCCTGTGTAAGAAGAGTTTGGATTTGATATCCCGCTTTATCACTACCCAAAGGAGTCTCAAAGCGGCTAACAATCTCCTTTTCCCTTCCTCCCCCACAACAAACACTCTGTGAGGTGAGTGGGGCTGAGAGACTTCAGAGAAGTATGACTAGCCCAAAGTCACCCAAGAGCTGCATGTGGAGGAGCGGGGAATCGAACCCAGTTCACCAGATTACGAGTCCACCGCTCTTAACCACTACACCACACTGGTGTAAGAAACGGTGTCATGGTTAGAGTGTCATACTGGGAAGCTGGAGACCAGGGTTTAAATCCCCACTTGGCCACGAAGGACCTTGGGCCGGTTGTTGCTTCTCAGCTTAACCTACCTCACAGGGTTGTTGTGAGGCTGAAATGCAGAGCAGCAGAACTGTTGCACCCTGAGTTCATTGGAGAACAGGGTGGGATAGGATGCAATCAATCAATATCAATAAACTGCATTTCTCCTTCTTGTTAAGGACAAGATGCTTCTTAAAAAGCATAAAGAAATAGTCTTGCTGCAGTTTGCTTGATGTTAGCCTGCTCTCAGGGGCAGATCTGTAGGGTCTGTTGTAGGATATGAGGTCCACATTACGAGTTTATTCCCAGACTTCTCCCTCCTCCAGGTGTCTGTCGTCGAAATGGCAAAACTTCCACCCAGGTTGTATCCACCCCTCAAATATATGAGAACGTTCCTCCGTCTGGACAGGTGAGTGACTCGGGGGGCCTCCAGATGGTCGTTTGGGGTGAGATGGGGCCACCTCAAGCATGGCAAGCACTAGGCACCTACAGCATCTAAATGCCATCTCCACCCCACACCCCTTTGATCTGGGTTCCCTCTTTTCAGGCGAAATTCAATAAGTTAAAAAAAAAAAAAACCCTATTGCCCACAATGAACCTGTTTATGTACCTGTCTCACCTCCAACACATTTGGGGATGGTATGATTGGAAATTTGTATCTGATGTAGAAATATTTCATCTTGCTTTCTCCTCCTGAACTGTGAAGATCTCTGGAGGACTTCAGTTCTCTGCCAGGAGTATTAACGGAGGGTCAATTATTTTATTTTATTTTATTTTATTATTTTTTTACTAACAACCAAAACACAAATAGTGAAAACAAACAGTGAAAACCCCCAGGCGGCTGATGCATTGGGTATACATAATCAATAATAACATATTCAAATCAGCCATATGTACAATTCTATATACCTTAACACTCCTCCCTCCACAAGATTTATTTAACTTTTAACATTTAATTGCCCCAAATTGTTGAAACCTACCCAAATAATTCAATATCTTCTCAAACCAATCCTCTTCCTTCTAACGGAGGGTTGATTATAACCAGGCTTTGTTGGAAGAAAGATGATCACCTTGTGAGGAAGGCTGCCATCAAGCTAGTTTTCTTATGCTGTTGTTTATTGCCAATATTATGATGGGTTTAGAATGGAGCCGATCCTCTCAATTTTAAAGCATTTACCTGGTAGACAAGGAGTGGGGAAAGTGAGTTCTGGGGGTTAAATATCACTTTGCCGACGCTCAGTCTTTCCACAACACACACTCCTTCTCAGATCATGTCCACCACCAACCTGGCTTCACACCTTGCCTGAATGTTTTTGCCTGGCTGGAATATGTCTTTGAAAGTCTCAGCCTTGCCTGGATGAAGGTGTAGAGAGGGATGTGTGCAGAAACTAGCCTACTGCACAAAGGTGAAATTTGCATTTCTCGCTCCACCCATTTTTACATCTGGCTCCACCCACTACTGATCTGCGGCTACTTAAAATCTTCCTTTCCCATCAAGCTGGGGAAATTTTTCTTTCTCTTGTAGCAAACCATGTGAATGGAAAGGGCAGGAATATTATTAGAAGGGAAACCCATTTTGGTAATTGAGGCAGGAGCTCAGATGATCTTAGAATTGGGTTTTGGGTAGATGTAGAGTTGAACATGTTTTCTCTGTATCATGTTGGCATTCTGTGTTATGACACACTGACCAGATGCTTGGAAGCTGTGGCTGGATGGTTTCGTGGGAGCCGATTGAAACTAAATCCTTCAAAGACAGAGTTCCTCTGGCTGGGTCGGGATGGCATGAGGATGAGGGACCAACTCCCTTCTCTTGCGGGGGCCCAATAAGTGCCATTGCCTTCCGTTAAGAGTTTGGGTGTAATCACTTCCGGGGGCGGCGCGAAACTGTAATGGCGGTCCTCTTCGAGCTCTGAAGAGGGGCTCCGCGGAAAAGGGTCGTTCGCTGCGGCATAGCGACGACCCATCAAGATAAACCACGGGTAGAGTGAGCCCGTGGCCGTGGGACTCGGCGGGCACCAGAAGCTGCTCCGAAAACACAGAAGGGACCCCGTAAGGAGACCCGGAGTGAAGGAGGGGTAGCGGTGCTGTGAGTTCATCGCTCTTTCCGCGGAAGCGAAGCCGCGCGGCTGTTACAGATGAGCGCTGATCCTTCTTCCTAAAATCAACGCTAAACTGCAAGCAACATACCCGTGAGTAAAGGGGTTTAAAATTTGGCAAAAGAAATTCGGTAAATTTGGCTGAAAGCGGGAGACGAGAAAAGGGAAGTCCGTCTTCCGACATTGCTGACAAGATCAAAGCAAAGCTTTTAAAAACGGAAGCACTTGAAACGGGACTGTGGGAAGCTTAAACTTTTTCGTGCTATAAGATCTGCTTATTTTATTGAGCTGAAGGTGGAAATGGACATTGACTAAAAGAAGTAGTAAGTGGTGACTTTCCTCCTATCTTTTTTCTCCTTTGGGCTGTATTTCTAAAGAGCCAGATTGTCGGGCTGCCAGAGAGAGAGACTGTGTCAAACTGCGGAAACAGTTGCAAAACTTTGCTGGAACGTAACTGTTATATTTGAGCAGAAAAGACTGAATGGGATACTGTTACAAGCACCTTTCGTGAAACTTTGTTGATCTATAAAAGGCGCTTTGGGAAATTTTGAGTTTATGAAGGGACTTTTGGACTAATGAATTTACTGTCTTGAAACAATTTGGAACTTTAATGGCGGATTACTTCCTTCTTTGTCTTTGAAACCTGGTGGTACTCCCCCTACAGGGCTTTCGGATTATAAAATCCTGGGAACTGACTTTTGTTTTGAATTCCATCTCACTGGTTGTTTACTCCTGAATTTGTCTTTCCCATGGAACAATAGACAATTTGACCTTGAACATTGACAGATGTGTAATGAGTGGTGCAGGGAGAACAAGAGCATCTAAAGCAAAGGAAACTAAAGAGGCTAAGGAAAGAGAAAAGGAAAGAAGACCAGCACAATTTGTACAAACAACATTGACCCAAGGACGCCGTTCGTCGGTTCCAGCTGTACTGGTGACCCAAAGAGAACAAGGGGAAATAACTGAGAAGTCCACTGAGGAAGATATGGCAGCAGGTGGGTCAGATACACTATTAAAACAAATATTGGAGCAATTATCAAGTCTAAACCAGAAGGTGGACGACCAGTCTGTGAAGATAGATAAAGCAACTTCCTCGATTCAAAAATTGACTGACCAAGTTTCCCAGCACACGCAAGCCATAGAGAAATTGCAAGGAGCAACAGCGGAAAATCGGGAATTAGCTGGAGAAGCAATCCAGAAAGTGGGAGTTCTACAAAAAGAGGTTGAAGAAATAAAAGGAGAAGTCAGGCCCCTGCACAAACAGGTGGGTGAACAACAAGTCTATCTGTCAATGGTGGAACTGAAAAACCGCGAGAGCAACATCAAATTGAGAGGTATTCCGGAACTCGAGCAAGGAGACTTGATTGGATACCTAACATAGGAATTCTCGAAGTTCTGGGGTTTAAAGGAAGATACAGATTTCAGGATTGTCTCGGCATATAGACTGGGAAGACTGGTAAGGAAAGACAGATCCAGAGACTGTTTGATAATTTTAAGAACAAAGGAAGAGAGAGACAAGATCCTAGGCCTTCATTTCAAAAAAGCAATTGAAATACAAGACAAAAGGGTGGAAATTTACAGAGATATCCCGAGGCAGCTGCTGGACCTTAGAGCCACCTATACAGAATTAGCAAAATTGCTGAGACACAACGCAATTCCCTATAGGTGGGAGTTTCCACAGGGATTATCCTTCACCTACAAAGAAAGGAAGGTTAAAATAAGAACACCTGAAGATAACCAAAAGTTCCTTCACGACCACGGAGAAGATCTCCATAAAGGAGCGGATTGGCTTCCAGTTTTACCAGCACCAATACCGCCCGGAAGTGGGCCAACGCCTACACCCTCGGGATCTGAGCAAAAGGAAGACACCCCATCTTAAGAACATTTTAAATAGAACAGGATGTCTCTGCAGCTACTTAGTTGGAACATAAATGGCGGGAATTCTCCGGAAAAAAGGAGAAGGATATTTCATATCCTAAAAAAAGAACAATTGGATGTAATATGTCTGCAAGAAACACATGTGACTAGGCTCCACAGGAAAGTATTAATCAATAAAAGACTTGGCCAAGAATTTATCTCATCAGACAAAGTTAAAAAAAGAGGTGTTGTAATTTATGCAAAGGAGAACCTATCGCCAAAATTTTTATTCAAAGATGATCATGGAAGAATTCTCGCAATTGAAATCCAAACACAAGGGGAAAAGATTTTGATACTAGGAGTTTACGCGCCAAATGATGGAAAATCAGAATTCTACAAGAAGCTGCATGAGACAATGATGGACTATTTGGACTATGCTAATATTATTGTGATGGGAGATATGAATGGGGTGGTGTCTACAAATATGGACAAATCCCAAAATCAAAACTTAACAACAGACGGCAGACTCCCCAAAACTTTCTTTGAAATGACAGACAATATGGATTTGATTGACATTTGGAGGACAAGGAACCCCTTGGGTAAAGAAGGAACCTTCTTTTCTGAGGCCCACTTGTCATGGACACGAATCGACCAAATTTGGATATCTAGAGGGCTGGCTCCGAAAACGAGAAAAGTGGAAATCTGCCCAAAAACCTGCTCCGACCATAATGCCTTAAAAATGGAACTGAGACTTTTCCCAACTGGATCCTTCAGATGGAGAATGAATGACACCTTGTTAAGAGATCAAGAGATTGTGAAGAAGGCCCAAAAAACACTAAAGGACTACTTTGAAATAAATTTGAACACTACGGTGGAGAAAAGAACAATCTGGGATGCAAGTAAAGCTGTAATGAGAGGGTTTCTGATTCAACAGAATTCGATAAAAAGAAAATATTGGAATGGAAAAAAAGAAAAAATTTTAGAGAAAATAAGTGAAGGAGAGAAAAAGTTGAGAATCAAACCGAAGTCAAAAGAGGTGCTAAGAGAGATCAAATTCCATCAAGCACAATATTCGAAACTGATCAATCAAGAGATTGAGTGGAAAATCAAACAAATGAAGCAGAGATCGTTTGAATCAGCAAATAAATGTGGAAAGTTGCTGGCTTGGCAGCTGAAAAAAAGACAAAAGTTAAATACGGTTACAAATTTGGAGATTCAAGGAAAAATAGTTCAGAAACCAGAAGAAATAAGAAAGTGCTTCCACAGATATTTCAAAGAGCTCTACGCACAGGGGCCTCAGAAAGAATCGGAAATGGACCAATTTCTGGAAACAAATGGACTACCTAAAATAAGTCAAGATAAAAGATCAATTCTTAACAGCAAAATAACTCAACTGGAAATTGAAGGTGCCATCCAAAACATGCAGCTGGGCAAATCTCCAGGCCCGGACGGACTCACCTCCAAATATTATAAAACTTTGAAGGATTTCTTGATACAACCGTTGTTGGAGGTTTGTAACCAGATCATGGAGGGGAGGAAGGCACCGGAAACGTGGAAAGAAGCATTTATCACATTGATTCCCAAGTCAGAAAGGGAAAAGACTCAGCTTAAGAACTACCGTCCCATCTCACTCCTGAATGTGGATTACAAAATTTTTGCAGACATTTTAGCAAGTAGACTTAAAAATGTATTAAATGAAGTAATTCACAAGGACCAAGCAGGCTTTCTCCCTGGTAGACACATGTCGGACAATACCAGGAACATTATTGATATATTGGAGCTGTTGCGAATTAGAAACACAAGGGCTGCTTTAATCTTTATTGATGCGGAGAAAGCTTTTGACAACATTTCTTGGATGTTTATGAAGAAGAACTTGAAAGGGATGGGAGTGGGACGGGGGTTTGAAAATGGATTAGAAGCAATTTATTCAGAACAAAAAGCTAAACTGATAGTGAACAATGTGGTATCGGAGGAACTTCAAATTGAAAAAGGGACACGACAGGGGTGCCCTCTATCCCCTCTGCTATTTATTTCTGTTCTGGAGGTATTGCTGAATATGATTAGGGAGGACCAGTTGGTGCAAGGTATAGTGGTCGGAGCGAAACAATACAAACTGAAAGCTTTCGCAGATGACTTAGTCTTGACATTACAGGAGCCAGAATCTAGCACAAAAAGAGTTTTGGAACTTATCCTGGAGTTTGGTCGGGTGGCGGGATTTAAGTTAAACAAACAAAAAACTAAGGTTTTGGTTAAAAATCTGACACCTACAGAGATAGAGGGGTATCAGAAAGAGACAGAGTTAAGTGTGGTTAAAAAAGTGAAATACCTGGGAGTATCCTTGTCCACTAAAAATTTAAATCTTTTCAAAGATAACTATGAAAAATGTTGGTTGGAAATTAAAAAAGACTTGGATATATGGTCAAGATTGAAACTTACCTTGTCAGGCCGAATCGCAGCTATAAAGATGTGTGTTTTGCCAAAAATGTTATTCTTATTTCAAACCCTTCAGGTCGTGGACAGAATGGAATGCTTTGGAAAATGGCAGAAGGATATTTCTAAGTTTGTCTGGCAGGGCAAAAAGCCCCGAATAAAATTTAAAATACTAACTGACTCAAAAGATAGAGGGGGGTTTGCCCTGCCGGATTTAAGGTTGTATTACGAAGCTGCAGCCTTCTGCTGGTTGAAGGATTGGTTTCTGTTGGAAAACACCGATGTCCTAGATCTGGAAGGGTTTGATAATGTGTATGGTTGGCACGCATATTTGTGGTACGACAAGGCGAAGATTCATAAATTGTTTAAAAACCATATTGTCAGAAAATCGATTTTTGCCGTCTGGATGAAGTACAAGGACCTATTAGAAAGTAAGACCCCGAGGTGGTTATCACCTGTGGAAGCCAAGATTTCTAAAAAAAGGCCCAATATGGAGGCCTACTGGCCAAAATATTGGGAATTGATTGAAAGAGTTGGAGATAATTGGAAGCTCCAAAGCCAGGACAATCTAAAAGGTAAGGTGCGAGATTGGTTGCATTATGCTCAAATTCAAGAGGTATTCAAAATAGATAAAAAAGTGGGTTTCCAGTTGGAGAAATCGAAACTGGAGACGGAGTTACTAGAACCAAAGACTAAGGTACTTTCGAGGATGTATGACTTGCTGCTTAAATGGAACACACAGGATGAGACAGTTAAATCTGCTATGATAAAATGGGCACAGGATGTAGGACACAACATTATGTCTGAGGACTGGGAAAGGTTATGGAACACCGGTATGAAATTCACGGCATGTAGTGCCTTGAAAGAGAACATTATGAAAATGGTATACCGGTGGTACATGACCCCAGTCAAGTTGGCTAAAATATATCATCTTTCTGATAATAAGTGTTGGAAATGTAAGGAGGCAGAAGGGACATTCTTTCACCTCTGGTGGACCTGCCCGAAGGTAAAGGCCTTTTGGGAAATGATACATAATGAGTTGAAAAAGGTATTTAGATATACCTTTTCTAAGAAACCAGAGGCCTTTCTCCTGGGCATGGTGGACCGGAAGGTGCCAAAGAAGGACAGAACCTTGTTTATGTATGCAACCACAGCAGCTAGGATTCTCATCGCTAAGTTCTGGAAAACACCAGATTTACCCACACTGGAGGACTGGCAGACGCAGTTGATGGACTACATGGAGTTGGCAGAAATGACTGGCAGAATCCGAGATCTGAGTGAAGAAACAATGGAGGAGGACTGGAAAAAATTTAAGGACTATTTGCAAAAACATTACAAGTTGTTTGAATGTTAAGATAGCGCACGATTAAGAAACGTTATGCTTCTGCAATTTATTTTAAGCAAATGATAAAGTAAGCATTGATGAAAAAAAACGAGACATACTTGAAACAAAATATTATGTTTATTAAGAGTGTTAAAACTAAATTACAAATTTTTGAAATTGGTAACATAATATATTTAAAGGTATAATAAGATGGGAAACAAGATAACAAATTGCTGAACTGGCTAGAACAATGAATGCAATGCTGAGAGGATGTGAGGAGGTCCAAAAGTGAACTGTTGAAGGACGTTAAGGAAAGTTTCTTAATATTTCTTCTTTTTTTATTTTTCTTCATATATATATATATAAAAAATGTTTCTTGCATGTTGCCATGTAAACAAATTTGTTAACCTATGAAAAGAAACGCAATAAAAAATCATTATAAAAAAAAAAAGAGTTTGGGTGTAATCCTTGACGCCTCCCTTTCCATGGAGGCACAGGTTACAACAGCAGCCAAGGCGACATTTTTCCACCTTCGCCGCATCAAGCAGTTAGTCCCTTACCTTTCCCGCCCCAACACGGCCACAGTGATCCATGCGATGGTCACCTCCAGGCTTGACTACTGTAATTCTCTCTTTGGCTTAGAATCAGTTTGATTCCCTCCCCCTCTTTCTTTTTCCTTTCTCCTCCTATGAAGAGATTGCACCCTAATGTTTTAATGTTGTATTTTAATCGTTTAAATTGTATTTTAATCAACTTGTTTTTATTATTGGTTGTTAGCCACCCTGAGCCTGGTCTTGGCAGGGGAGGGCAGGGTACAAATAAATTATTATTATTATTATTATTATTATTATTATTATTATTATTATTATTATTATTTTATCTGGAGTTGGTGACTGCAGTTGAATTTTGCACCAGGTCTCTGGCCATGTGAAAAAACATGATTTGACCTATTTAGAGTACTAAGTATTGTGGGTTAAGAGGCACCCTCAAGCTTTTCCCGCTATTGCATGCTGTTTAACATTTATGTTTTGCATCAGTGCTAACTTAGCTGACCTTGAGAGCAGATGAGGGGTGCCATTTCCATGATCCAGAGGATTTATAGTCTAGATTAAACAGTGGAGCACAGAAAGAAATGACAAATTAAGTCACAAAGATACGAAAGGAAAGTGGGTTTAAAAAACAAAATAAAAACAGAACTTTCTGTTTTCAGAAAAACACTCCCTCTTTCAGCATCTGCTAAGGTGCCCCTAAATGTGGGTCTTAAGAAAATGGAACTGGCCAAGTTCAGCTGGCCACACATTTAAAACTGGCCATAATAATATAAACTGAATTCTCAGAATTCTGCACTGACACACTGCAAGAACTGGGCATCAGGGCTACAGTGAGGTGCTCCCTTCAACATATTTTTGTCGTTGACCCAGGTTCATCCTGAAAATTCCTCCAGCGCTGCCACCACATATGAGGTGAGTCCTTTGTGCTTCAGAATATTTGGAAATGCCAAATATGACCAAATATCTGTTACAGTGGTGCCTTGGTTCTCAAACGCCTTGGTACTCAAGCAACTTGGAACCTGAACACTGCAACCCCAAAAGAAAGTGTTCTGGTTTGCGAACGTTTTTCAGAAGCCGAATATACTCCGTTTTGAGTGTTACACTTCTGATTTGAGTGCCACACTTCCGTTTTGAGTGTTGCGCTGAGGTCTGTCTGTTTTTGCTATTTATTTCGCATTTTTTGATTTTGCGGCTGTTTTCTTTTCTTTTTGTGACTGTGGAACGCAGTCCAGCTACTAATTGATTGATTGATTGATTGATTGATTGATTGATGATGTGACTGCAGTACATTGTTCGTTGCTTTCATTTTATGGATCAATGGTCTCATTAGATAGTAAGAGTTGTTTTTAAAAGTCTGGAATGTCTTAATCCATTTTGCATTACTTACTATAGGAAAGCGTGCCTTGGTTTTGGAACGCTTTGGTTTGGGAACAGACTTCCGGAACGGATTAAGTTTGAGAACCAAGGTACCAATGTATTAACAAGAGCCCATCAGCTGCTCTCACAATTAACCCGAGATTACAGACACAACTCAGAAAGCTGGCCTCGTACATTTTAGGGCCTTATGGGCAATTGTCTTCCTCATGTACCTACCCAACAGAACATAGAAAGTGGCCAAATACCAAGTCACCTCTTTAGTCTATCAAGCTGAGTAAAGCCTACATTGAATGGCAGCTGCTCTCCTAGATTTCAAGCAGGGATTTCTCCTTCCAGAACAGAAATGTATGTACACCTAGATGGCCAGCTGCAAAGGTGTGCAGGTCTCCTGAAGGATTGTAGAGTCAGGTGGAAATGGGTGTTTCAGCAAGTGAAGCTTTTCTCTGCTCACACTGCAAAAGAAGCCCTGAGGGAACTAGACCTGAAATTCCTCCTTCGCATTGAATTCACAGTGGCATGCCCTGTATTCCGAATTATCCAAATTCCAGGCAGAGGATGCCCAGGTTCCCTGAAAGTATAAACCACTTGCCTTAAAGTCACTAGCTCTGATTTCCATCTCTTCTTACAGGCCATGCAGCTTCCAAGAATATAAATACGTAAATAAATGTATTCTTACACTGGCCAGGAAAACAAATGAAAGCAAAGGTGGATTTGACTTTCCTGACCCATCTCCACTTTCTCTTTAGACCTTGCAGCCCAGAATCCCTTCTGTCTACGAAGAGATAAAGAGATAAAGACATGGACCAGCAACTTCCTCTCCTCTGCTGAGGCCTCTCCTGGGCCCTCAAGCCTCTTCCCTGATCTGATCTCTTCCTTTCAGATGGTGCTGAGTAAATACAGGGCATGTCTTTCTGGAAATCCTAGTCCTTGTTCTGAACAAAGGAAGCAGCCTTAGTCCCCAAGGGACTCTCACACTGGGAAAGGCTTGGGGATACTGAGACAGAGACACAAAGGAAACTCCTCCTGGAACGGCCAGGCAGAAATCCTTGGAATTGCATCTTGTGTGACTAAAGGATTAATGCTGAGGGAGAAGAAAGAAAAGGGAAATTCCTCATGAAAATTTGCCTGCATTTTAATGTAAATATAATATATTTACATATATATGTAAATATAATAAATTTAATGTGATATACACATTTTTCCAAATAGTTTTGACAGATGTTCACATTTTCAGGTATTCCCCTCCCCTAAAAAAATCCACGTTTCCATGTTATTTTCACACTATATGCACACACACTACACCCCTGAATGCTACTGCTGGAATGAGAAAGTCTTTGTCATACACCTGCAGTTGAGTAATAATAATAAATAATAATATTTATACCCCACCCATCTGGCTGGCTTTCCCCAGCCACTCTGGGTGGCTCCCAACAGAATATTAAAAACATGATAAAACATCAAACATTAAAAACTTCACTGAACAGGGCTGCCTTCAGATGTCTTCTAAAAGTCAGATAGTTGTTTATTTCTTTGACATCTGGTGGGAGGGGGTTCCACAGGGCAGGCGCCACCACCAAGATGGTCCTCTGCCTGGTCACCTGTAAAAAGAATGTCTGTCTGCTCTCATGTGGGAGGGAGTTCCACAGGCTCGGGCCTAGGTCACCAAAGGTATGGCTTCCAGTAGTTGTGTTGGACATTTTCCATATCTGCTATTGGGTCCCCGGAGCACAGATTCACACGAAGTGGCAACCAACCTTGCAGGATTCAACAGGATTTATTTGAAATGCATATGCAGGACAAAGGCACAGTGCGATAAGCTCGCAATCTGCACACCCCAGTCAGGGGGCGCCCACTTTTTATACATTTGCAGAATACAATACCACCGGATTTCTTGTAAAACCACCTGATTTCTGGGAAATCGAAAGTTATAGCAACTTCCTATGTCCTTACATAGGCTTGCCCCCCCCCCCTTCCTGCAATGGCCCCACCAGCCTCTCCACACCACGGAAATGTGCATTTCTGAGTCTGCTTATCTCTTTACAACCTTGAATAATAAACATTTGAGCCTGTTCCATCAATGCCATCGTTGTTCTCCTGACGGACCTCTCCTTTCTCAGAAAGGCCATGGGGGGGGTGTCTTATGGCCCTACAGTTGCAAGCTATGCACCCGAGCTTTGGTGGACCACAGACAGAGACTCCCTTGGATATTGCCATGCTTGGGCAGGGATATAAGGGGTTTGTGGTGGTCCTTGAGACTGTAAGGAAACCTCTGAGCCGTTTAGTACAATCCAGCTGTGAAAGAAAGCTACCCTGGCCTTGTGTTGCTGGAATTTAACCTCTCACTGCATCCATACCCCCGCCCCCATTGACGTCTGTGTCCCAGAAGCTTGTCGGTGAGGCAATGCACCCCTCTGCCCGAAAACGTTACCCCACACCGGATCTGATTGACACTTTCCCTTCCTCTAATATGAGAAAGCCTCTCCTCTCCTGAAGCGGCCTCATTTGCTGTGTGGTTTCTCCCCAACAGCCTTCCTTCCTTCCTTCCCCATTCGTCTTTGCAGAACCACAGCTTCTGCACTCCTCTCTGGGCAGAAAGGGAGCCGTCTGCCCCAAAGAAAGCAGAGTTGTCCCACCCAGCCTCCTGTCTTGTTGGGGTGAAGGGTCCAGCCAAGCACAGCGAGCGACCTGGGGGTCACTGGCGGCTGAGTGGAAGCAGGAGCGGCCGGAGGAACCCAGGCATCCTGGTGGTCCTGCTGGCGGCAGCATCCAGCGTGTGAAGTCCCACAATGGGGAGGAGGCAGGAGCGTCATCGGAGCCTAGCAGGTGAGGCAAACAGGGGTGTCAGAGAAAGCCTAGGCATCTGGCAAGGTGCTGAAAGGGAACCGCAACAGGTTTTCCTCTTTTTTTGTGGCTGCATTCCCTGTGGCTGTGTCCATTTGTATAAGAGAGGAGGGAAGAAGGGGTGGGAGCAGACCAATTTGACAACATCCCTGCCCATGGATCCTCAGCAACAACAACAACAAGTGGTTTCTTTTAAAATTGTAGACCAATGCAGAAAGAAGGAAGTTTGCAAGCATGCAGTTGAACACACACAAAAGCAACATACAAACAGACGTACGGTGTATTCCCACGCATGTTGCCTCAGAAGAAAGTCCTGTTTAGTTTAATGGAACTTACGTACTTCCATGTAGGGGTCAGTTTTGATTTTCTCCGTATCTCGTTTTTCCAATCTCAAACTCGGTTCTCCACACTTTGAAGCAATTTGTGATTTTATTTTTAAACGCTCGTTGAAATTGTTCCGCAAATTAGTGGGCATTTCTCCTAATAAACATGCTTTTGTGTGCAGTTTTGACTAATTGTGCGCACTTTTCGGAAGCAATTTCTTCTAATGTAATGCACTTTTCTATATTATGTTCTGCTAAGAACATATTTCATATTTATGCGAATTTTCTCCACAATATTCAGCTTGGTAGGGGAACTACATCATAAAATTCAATAAAGTGAGAATTTTGAAGGATGTCTTTATTTTCATTATTGTACTGTTTTGGGACATGCAAATCTGAGAGACTGATTTTCATGTGAACTGAATCAAATTTCATGACTATTGGCAGCTGCATATATATGTGTGTGTGTGTGTGTGTGTGTGTGTGTGTGCGCGCGCGCGCGCCTAGTACAGGTGTTTTTGTTTTCTTCTCCACAACACAGCCTCCATCCTGAGTTCTTGTTTCCTGCTGACTCAAGCCCAGGGCAAGACCGAAATACACATCACAGTTGACCCAAATGTGCTGAGAGAAGGACAAAGTGTCACCTTAACACCAGGAATTGTTGATCTGAAGCAATACCGCGGCTGCACGTGGTTTCGAGGGACACTTGAAAACAAAAATCGAATATTTACCTATGCCAGAGCTCCATTTGAGGATCGGCTAAATGGACCTGCCTTCACAGGGAGGGAGACTGTAGACCCATTTTGCTCCCTTCGCATCACACTTTTAAGGCTAAATGACTCGGGAATGTATACATTGACAGTGGGTTTACCTGTGATACTCAAAACGGGGAATGCAAACCTAACTGTCTTAGGTATGAATCTCGCTTCCTTTCCCATCTTTAATGCCTTTAGAAGTAACCTTTTATCCCTCCAAAGTTGTGTCCTCAGTTCAGTTCTTGACTAGATTTATGATTATTATATCCTCCAATGAACTTGCCCCCAGTACATCTACCGCTCTAGAGAAGTCCAGGCACAACTGCTGAGTTCAGTAACCACAAGCAAATAATGAAGGTTTGGAAAATAAGTTTTCCTTTAGGTTCCAGCTGTGGGATGGTTCTTTTCAGCTTTTAGTTTCCCAGCACAATGTGGTAGCTAGTCCGAAAGCTCTCTTTTCAACTTCATAGAATGGGTGTTTTGCTCAAAGGGGAGGTCTCTTTCCCTTCCTTTTTCTCTCCTTTACCATAATCTTAGTTTTCAGGTTAATAATAATAATAATAATAATAATTTATTTATTTATTTATTTATTTATTTATACCCCGCCAATCTGGCTGGGCTTCCCCAGCCACTCTAGGCAGCTTCCAAAAAAATATTAAAATACTGTAATACATCAAACATTAAAAGCTTCCCTAAGCAGGTCTACCTTCCTGTTAACTCAGTGTTGCAGGAAATGTTATAGCACAGGGGTCAGCAATTTTTTTCAGCAGGGGGCTGGTCCACTGTCCCTCAGACCTTGTGGAGGGCAAGACTATTTGTTTTGGAGGGGGATGAACAAATTCCTATGCCCTACAAATAACCCAGAGATGCATTTTAACTAAAAGCACACATTCTACTCATGTAAAAACACACTGATTCCCGTACTGTCCGCTGGCCGGATTTAGAACATGTTTGGGCCGGATTCGGCCCCCGGGCCTTAGTTTGCCTACCCATGTTATAGCTGAACAGAAGAGCCAGCCAGTGGCGTAGCGTGGGTTGTCAGCACCCGGGGCAAGGCAAGTAATTTGCGCCCCCTAACCCGTGGATTTTAGCACTCAAGTGCGAGCGCGCCCTCGGATTTTTCCGGTAACACTTGACTTTATAGAATCATAGAATCGTAGAGTCGGAAGGGACCCGATGGTCATCTAGTCCAACCCCTGTGGTGATGATGATGATGATGATGATACATTTTATTTATACCCCGCCCTCCCCAGCCAGAGCCGGGCTCAGGGCGGCTAACACCGGTAAAATTACAATAGAAACATAATGGGGGGAGGGACCAATTTAAAATACAGGTTAAAATGCAATTTGAAAAGCAGCCTCATTTTAAAAGTAGCCCACAAATCAAAACTGTAAGGGGAGGGAAGGCATAAGGGTCCCACTGAGTCCAAACCAAAGGCCAGGTGGAACAGCTCTGTCTTGCAGGCCCTGAGGAAAGATGCAGGACCACGCAGCTGTCCCGTGCGGGGATCGAACCTGCAACCTTGACATCCCTATTTCCATAGGGTTCGGGTTTCCGAGTGGCTAGGGAAACCAAGCTGGATGGGGAGGGGAAGCCACAAACATGAGTCTGACCAAACTGCGGGAAGCAGTGGAAGACAGGAGTGCCTGGCGTGCTCTGGTCCAGGGGGTCACGAAGAGTCAGACACGACTAAATGACTAAACAACAACAACAATAATAATGTATGAAGTTACATTGAAAGACCTACATTGGCTCCCTGTACGTTTCTGAGCACAATTCAAAGTGTTGGTGTTGACCTTTAAAGCCCTAAACGGCCTCGGCCCAGTAGACCTGAAGGAGCGTCTCCACCCCCATCATTCTGCCCGGACACTGAGGTCCAGCGCCGAGGGCCTTCTGACGGTTCCCTCCCTGCAAGAAGTGAGGTTACAGGGAAGCAGGCAGAGGCCCTTCCTGGTAGTGGCACCTGCCCTGTGGAACGCCCTCCCACCAGATGTCAAAGAGAAGAACAACTACCAGACTTTTAGAAGACATCCGAAGGCAGCCCTGTTTAGGGAAGCTTTTAATGTTTGACGTATTAATATATTTTTTGGAAGCCGCCCAGAGTGGCTGGGGAAGCCCAGCCAGATGGGCAGGGTATAAATAATTTATTTTTATTTTTATTTGACACCCCCCAAGCCAAGGAGATAAGTAACTCTACAACTTCACAAGTCATCTGAAGGGAAGTTTTTTTAAATGTTTCATGTTTTATTATATTTTTATCCAAGGTGACTGGGGCAGCCCAGTCAGATGGGAAGGGTATAAATAATAAAATTATTACTATTATTATTATTATGGAATAGGGCGTCTCAATTTTATTTGATGAAATGTTGCAAGGTATTCCGATTAATGCTTTTTATAGGATATTGGACACGGTGCGAGTTTATGGCTGCCAAGTATTGGCCTGAAAGGAAGCGCAGCCGGCGTCAGAGAACTGCTGGAGGATGGAGCTTGCAAGTGTTAGAATGCAAAACGCGGACAGGTTCAGGCACGCAAGAAGGTGGGGGAAAGGGGAGCCCGGATGGCTCAGTTTAAGAGCACGGCGCTGATAAGGCCAAGGTTGCAGGTTCGATCCCTTGTAGGGGGCAGCGGCGTATTACTGCATTGCAGCGGGTGGGACTAGATGACCCTCGGCTCCCTTCCAGCTCGACAGATTCTATGAAAGCACATGGAGCGCGGAAGTTGCATTGCAAGTAGTACGGGGGGGGCGCAAGGGTTGCAGAGAGAGAGAGAGAGAGAGAGGGAGGGAGGGAGGGAGGGAGGGAGGGAGGAACTGGCCCTCCGCTGGACAACTGACCCGGCCGGGCTCTGTTTCCCAGGGAAGCAGCAAGAAGTTGCAATCCAAAGTTGCAGAAGCGCCCTGCTCCTTCTTCCGCGGAGGGAAACGCTCCTGCGGAGGCAAGAGGCAGCGAGGAGGCGACGAGGTGAGGCTTTTGTGAGGTAGGGAGAGGAAAGACGGGGGAGGGAACCCAAGGAGGATTTGCACGAGAGGGAATGAAGGGGAAACGCGCCTCCCACGCGGAGCACTTTTCCCCGGGAAATGCACGGGGTGGGGTCGTGGCTGATCCGTGCTGCGCACTTGCGTCGTGCGGCCCAAAGTGCTGCAGGATCGCCAATGCAAGACCCCCTTTTAAAACCTCCCCCTCCCCCAGCTCTGGAAAAAAAGGGGGAAGGGAAGGGAAGGGAAGGAGGAAGGGTATGGCGTCAGGGTGCGGAGGCTGCCCGTGCCCGGCCAGGCGTCGGTGGTGGCGTCAGCGCTGCTGCAGCGGCTGCTCCTCCTGCAAGCAGTGAGTGGAGCGCAGCCGCAGCGGCGGCGGGGGGGGCGCGTGCGCCAAGGCGCAAGGCTGGCGGTGGCGGCGGGGAGCCCGTCGGAGGAAGGAACTTGTCCCTTCCCTCTGGACTCGCGCCCCCCGCAGATGTTGCGCCCGGTGCGGCTGGCACCCCTGGCACCCCCCACGCTACGCCACTGGAGCCAGCAAGGCTGGAGGGAGGAGCTGCTGGGATTCTCGACTTTCTCTTGTCTGATGTTGATTTCCTGATTTCTCTCCTGGAACACATGAAAGCATTTTGTTGTTTGCCTTGTCTAGCGCTAGGGAAAGCACAATATCTGCCTCAGGCGCCAGATTTTGGTGGCTATTGAAGATGGCCAGGGTATAAATATTATTATTATTATTATTATTATTATTATTATTATTATTATTATTATTATTATTTAGCAGCAGATTATTGGATTATTAGAAATTACGGTAATTATTTTAAATAGGATTGGGAGCTCTGCTTGTGTTCCCCATCTTAGCCTTAGCTTCTCCTACTTCCGGTTCTGCTGGAGCCCTCGCTGGGACCATTATCGGATCTCTGGCTGTGATATTGGTGCTGATGGGAACCCTGACTTACGTCTTCCTCCGTGAGTAACACCAGCACTGGCCCCATGGTTCAGACCCTCCGTGTCCCTATTTTCCAGGGACGCCCCTGATTTAGAGAAGGCATCCCGGTTTCTGATATGATCCCGGAATGCCCTGCTTTTCCTTAGGACGTCTCTATTTTCATCGGAGAAATATTGGAGGGTGTGGAGTTATGCGACCCCCGAGCCAAGTAGATCAGTAACTATACAACTTTTAGAAGACACCTCAAGGCAGTCCTGTATAGGGATGGTATTTTGTTTTGTTTTGAAGTTTAATGGGCAGTATATAAATAATAAATAAACTGGAGAAATGTTGGAGGATGTGGACTAGTTTGTCCCTATTTTATCAGAGAAATGTTGGAGGGTATAGAGTTATCTGACCCCCCCCCCCGAGCCATCTGAAGGCAATCCTGTATAGGAAAGGGTTTTTATGTTTAATGTTTTATTATTATTTTTTCATATATGTTGGAAGCTGCCCAGAGTGGCTGGGGCAACCCAGGAAGATGGGTGGGGTATAAATAGTAAAATTACCATTATGGAAATGGACGCCCCTATTTTCATTGGACAAATGTTGAAGGGTATGCATAGTTCAGGGGTCGCTCTTCATTGAGCTGCTGATGGCCTCAACAGACACACAACACACTCACTTTCACTCTCTCTCTCTCTCTCTCTCTCTCTCTCTCTCTCTCTCTCACACACACACACACACACACATACACCAACCATTGGGGCCACACAGACAAGCTTGGCTCCCATTCAAAAGCCACAGTGCACCCACACACTGCTGAAACAGCTGCCTGAGAGACTAGAGGGGAGTGGCAGCACAGCTGGGTTCAGCCTAAGTAGAGACCCTTCTGAGCTCCTGGGGTCCTCAGCCAGTGCATGATCTGGCAACAGGCAGAAACCACTGGAACCTTCCAGGCTGTTTTGGTGCTTTTCCTGCTATGGGGCAGGAAGCAGATGCGGAACCCAGGTTGCTTCCACTCTGTGGAATTATTCTTATTATCAATTATTAATAGTTTTTATTATTTTTATTTATTATTTATACACCGCCCATCTGGCTGGGTTTCCCCAGCCACTCTGGGCGGCTCTCAACAGAATATTAAAAACGCGATTGTCAGGGGTTTAGGAGCAGAGGCACGGGCAAGGGAGGAAACAGAGAGCGAAGGGGAGGAGGCAGAAGAAAAGATGAGTGATGACGACGACCCGAGATCTCCTAGTCTTTCTAGTGAATCAGAGGATTCACAGAAAGGAGCACCAGTGGCCAGGGCAAGGGGGGCACCCCAGGAAGATAGAGCCAGAGGGGACTCAGGGGGGAGCAGCTGGAAATCGGGACCAGCGTCACCGCCAGGAAGCAGGGAAGAGGAAGGGAGCCAGGGGGGAAGCGCTGGCAGCTCACCACAGGAGGGAGGGCATGAGTCAGGAGTGGCCACACCTCCATCGGGGAGCGAAGAAACGGTTAAGAGGAAGGTGGAAGGTTGGGCGCGCGCGCCAAGTTCAAATGCAGAGGAAGGCGGCGCAGTAAGCAGCCCCGAAAGGGAACCAGGTCCTAAAGCCCGGCGCAAGGAGGCAGGAGGGTCCGGGTCAGCGTCAGAAGAATCCCGGAAGGAAGAAGCCCCGGGGGGTAGAGGGACCCAGAGGAGGACAGTCAGGCGGAAAAGGTGGAGCAAGGCTAGGATATTAAGTTGGTGCACACGGGGCGGAGACTCAGACGGAGCTTCGCCGATCTAGCTACTAGACGTAGAGTTTGCGCGCAGCAGCGTGAGAATGGAAACTGTAATTCAATAAAGACTTTTACTTAATGATCGCTGGCTAGCGTGATCCTCTGTGAGCTAGGATCTTCAAGCAACTCTGACAGTAAGCTCCGTCTCCCCATTGTGGGCATCTACAGCCTCGAGGAGGGGAGAGAAACAGGTGCCTACTAGCGAGCTCACGAACGGCAGACGACATGACGGCTGAGCAGCAGATAGAGGACCTCAGAAAAGCAGTGGCACAACTGAACG
Source organism: Podarcis bocagei (assembly GCF_964188305.1). Classification (NCBI taxonomy): domain Eukaryota; kingdom Metazoa; phylum Chordata; class Lepidosauria; order Squamata; family Lacertidae; genus Podarcis; species Podarcis bocagei. Next base: position 11,062,560 of record NC_138132.1, read on the forward strand.
CCGAGGTTCTCGCATCCAGGAAGAGAGAGGAGGAGGCAGCTGCCGCCTGCAGGGATCTCCAGGTCAGGTTAGACGTGCTGACAAAGCAGACACCCCGGCAGGAGGGAATTGGGTTGGCGAGACGGACAGGCGGGCTGGTCTCTCACTTCGATGGGAACCTGCAACAGTATCCCAACTTTAGAGCCGACGTACTGTGCGCACTGCAACTGCTGCATAAAGACTTTAGAGATGAACAAGAGAGAGTGGGGTTCATCATGTCCCATCTGCATGGGGATGCGAAAGCATGGCTACGCAATTTATGGAGAGATAATGATCCGGCGCTCCAGAATGCGGATGCCTTTATTAAAGCGATGGATGGGTGCTTTTTATCAAGTATTGACGTGGATCTTGCACGGAAGGAGGTGCATGGGCTGAGACAGAACAGGGCACGCGGGAGTGGCACAGAAGGAGCGCATCAACGAAGTCACGGAGATTTTGGACTCCAGATGGGGGGAAGAGGGGGTAGAATACTTTCTCGCCAAGGAGGGCACCCCGGCCAGTGCGAACAGCTGGGTGCCGGGCTACGCCTTAGACGAACCTCTGCTCAAAGACGAGTTTCATGCCCTCTTCCCACATAGACCTATGCCAGCAGACTTTTTCGACGACTGGCTTTTCACGCCCACGCTTTCGGCCAGCACGTTCCGGGGGTTCGACTCGGACGAGGAACCGACACGAGACGTCCGTTCCCCGGAGGGGTCACCCTCGGGATCCGCCTCAGAACCCTCGTATTGGTGGGACGATAGGCCAGAGGAGCAGTTCCGCAGAAAGTGGCTGGAATGCTCAGGACGAGCAACGCCGCCAGGAGGAAGTGAGGGAGAGACGGACATGGACATTTTCGGGGACGACCCTGGTTTCGAGCACGGCGGCACAGAGATGGAAGCGGAGGTGACCGTCGTCGACGAGAGCAGGGAGGAAGACCCGGGAGACTTCAGATGGAGGCCCGCCACGGGAAGCGACCGATATCCGACGTTCGTCCCTTTGCAACAGCAGCCCCCAGCTCCAGCACCGGAAGGAGGGGAGGGGGGAATGGGGGGCTTCGAGGGGGGGATGGATGTCAGGGGTTTAGGAGCAGAGGCACGGGCAAGGGAGGAAACAGAGAGCGAAGGGGAGGAGGCAGAAGAAAAGATGAGTGATGACGACGACCCGAGATCTCCTAGTCTTTCTAGTGAATCAGAGGATTCACAGAAAGGAGCACCAGTGGCCAGGGCAAGGGGGGCACCCCAGGAAGATAGAGCCAGAGGGGACTCAGGGGGGAGCAGCTGGAAATCGGGACCAGCGTCACCGCCAGGAAGCAGGGAAGAGGAAGGGAGCCAGGGGGGAAGCGCTGGCAGCTCACCACAGGAGGGAGGGCATGAGTCAGGAGTGGCCACACCTCCATCGGGGAGCGAAGAAACGGTTAAGAGGAAGGTGGAAGGTTGGGCGCGCGCGCCAAGTTCAAATGCAGAGGAAGGCGGCGCAGTAAGCAGCCCCGAAAGGGAACCAGGTCCTAAAGCCCGGCGCAAGGAGGCAGGAGGGTCCGGGTCAGCGTCAGAAGAATCCCGGAAGGAAGAAGCCCCGGGGGGTAGAGGGACCCAGAGGAGGACAGTCAGGCGGAAAAGGTGGAGCAAGGCTAGGATATTAAGTTGGTGCACACGGGGCGGAGACTCAGACGGAGCTTCGCCGATCTAGCTACTAGACGTAGAGTTTGCGCGCAGCAGCGTGAGAATGGAAACTGTAATTCAATAAAGACTTTTACTTAATGATCGCTGGCTAGCGTGATCCTCTGTGAGCTAGGATCTTCAAGCAACTCTGACAAAAATATCAAACATTAAAAAGGCTGCCTTCAGATGTCTTCTAAAAGTCAGATAGTTGTTTATGTCCTTGACATCCGAAGGGAGGGCGTTCCACAGGGCGGGCGCCACTACCGAGAAGGCCCTCTGCCTGGTTCCCTGTAACCTCACTTCTTACAGTGAGGGAACCGCCAGAAGGCCCTCGGCGCTGGACCTCAGTGTCCACTGCATTTCATTCAAACACACCTCATGCATTGCTTATTCAGTCACTGGGAGTTTGTTGTTTTCAGAACACAGAAAATTCAACTTTTAAAAAAAACTTAGTGGAATAGCTGGACAGTTTTGCCAGGTATAGAGGCCTTATTGCCCTGCTATTCTGGCCAATCGTGGTCCATAGACCAACTTCCTAAATTATCCTAAGAAACTTCTTTGTCCTCTCCATTAGTTTGACCCACTTCTTTCAAATAGCATTGCATTATTATTATTATTATTATTATTATTATTATTATTATTATTATTATTCTATATCACCCTTCTTCAAAGATCATTGGGTGGCTTACAATATGCAAGACTCATAAGAATATGGAAAACTGAGAAAGGGAATAATTTTGCTGAAGATTGCTTGATGTTACACTGCTGTCGCAGGCCGGTCTGTAGAGTCTGCACTGGAGTAAGGTGTTCCGTGTTAAGACTTTATTCCCTGACTCCCCCCCCCTCCAGGTGTCCGTCATAGGAAGGACAAAACTTCTACCACAACCTCTGCGGCCACACCCACCCCTCAAATATATGAGAATGTTCTTCCACCAGGACAGAGAAAGCCTGAGGTAAGTGACTTGGGATGGGTATTTGTCATGAGAGAAATACTCCTCAAGCATGTAGTTATTTCAGAGTGCCCACTGACATAGAAATGCAAGCCCATATCCCCCCCCTCCCCAATTTCATCTGAATTTACCCTTTCAAGCGGTGGGGAGGGGGATGCGCGCAATGAAATTCAGACACGTGGTTTACATACTTATGTATGTGCTTGCCTTGTAAATTTATGAGCATTTAATTTATATATTTGAGACCTCAAATTCTTATAACAGCCCCTTCCAACTCTACAATTTTGTGACCGATGAATGATCTTTGCCATCTTTTTCTCTTTGTTGCAGATTGAGCCTGAAAGCTCCTCTGAGGCTGGCAATGTATATTTGGTGAGTGGAAATCCCTTGCGCGTTCAATGTCAAATATGTTCCAAATATCTGTTGTTGGCCGGAGCCCCTTGGCAGCTATCACGCTTCATCAATGCAGTCGGATCTACATGGGCTTCCAGTTTATTTGCATTCCATGCAGGGCCATCTTACTCATAGGCACTAGGGGTGCGGGGCATCCGGGCGCAGTCTCTCAGGGGTGCCAGGCCGAGAGTCCGGGGCCGAGATTTGAAGTCCGGGGATTGGGAAGAGTCAACAGCCGCTGCTGAGCGGAGCAGAACAGAGCCCATCAGAGTACAAAGCTCTTCTGCTGCAGGTGAGCGGGGCACTGAGGCAGCCGGCCAGCCCTGCGCTCCTGCTCGCCTGGGATTGGTGGGCCGTTGAGAGGCCCGTCCAGCGCACGCTGCTCACACGAGGCACCTGGCTCCGCTCAGCCGCCTCAGTCTCGACTGTTGTTGCACTGGGGTCTGCTTGCCCACCCCTTCAGACGCCTGGCCCCAGCCTTGCTCTGCTGCCACCGCTGCCTCAGGCTACTCTGTTCTTGTTGAGGCGGCCGGCCAGGCCAGCTCTGCTGCGCGCGCCTCGCTGGCCCACCCTAAAAAAGGTCAACAATTTTGGGGTTCCCCCTACAACTCTGGGCAACCTGGGGGGGCACCGGATGGATCTTTGTACCCTGGTGCTGCATAGACGGCCCTGATTCCATGCAAAGGAGACACAGTAAAAGGGCTTATACCAGGCATCCCCAAACTCGGCCTTCCAGATGTTTTGGTACTAAAACTCCCATCATCCCTGCCCACTGGTCCTGTTAGCTAGGGATGATGGGAGTTGTAGTCCCAAAACATCTGGAGGGCCAAGTTTGGAGATGCCTGTCTTATACACATCCACCTTTGGCTCTGTGTGTCGCCGTTTGCTCCAATTTGATTGTTAGAAGCAAGTTTTCGCAGGGAAACTGGTGAGGCAAAAGAAAAAATAGCAACTTTGTTGTTTGTTGTTACTGGACCTGGTAAGCCCAGCCAGGTGAGAATGGGTGAGCCCTAGCTCATGCAGAATGAGGGCAATTTGCAAATGAAAATGTGTTTGTGGCTTCCACCTGAGCCATCTCCATTTTCTCTTTAGGCCTTGCAGCCGACAACCCAGTCTGTATATGAAGAGATAAAGAGATAACAGATGGACCCCACAACCTTCTCTCCACTGCTGAGGCCTCTCCCGGGCCCTCAAGCCTCTTTCCCTTTCCAATTTCTTCCTTTCAGTTGCAGCCAAGTGATTGTCGGGACCAGGACATTTTCTCTTCAGGGCTTAATCCTTCTGGAAATCCTAGTCCTTGCTCTGAACACAGGAGCCAGCCTTGGTTCCCGAGGGTCTTTCATGCTGTATGATGGGAACAACTTGCAGATACTGAGACAGAGACGCGAGGGAACCTCTCCCTGGAAAAGGCCGGACTGAAATCCTTGAAATCACACCTTACATGTCTAAAGGATTGGCGCTGAGGGGGAAGAAAGGAAGTTGGCAAATCCTCATTAAAACCCACCAGCATCTTTCTCCTACTGGACACATTTTTGTAGGCCGTTTTGAAGGATGTTCTAATTATTGCAAGCAATTTCTCCTAATATGAGGCATGGTTTCCTGAGATTTCCATGGATCAATTCTTTTCAATGCACACTTTCACCTAATATATGCATTCTGGCACTCATAGCTTGGTCATTTCAAAGTTTAGACAGTGGCGTAGCGTGGGGGGTGCCAGGGGTGCCAGCCGCACCGGGCGCAACATCTGCGGGGGGCGCGAGTCCAGAGGGAAGGGACAAGTTCCTTCCTCCGACGGGCTCCCCGCCGCCACCGCCAGCCTTGCGCCTTGGCGCGCGCACGCCCCCCCCCCCCCGCCGCTGCGGCTGCGCTCCACTCACTGCTTGCAGGAGGAGCAGCCGCTGCAGCAGCGCTGACGCCGCCACCGACGCCTGGCCGGGCACGGGCAGCCTCCGCACCCTGACGCCATACCCTTCCTCCTTCCCTTCCCTTCCCTTCCCCCTTTTTTTCCAGAGCTGGGGGAGGGGGAGGTTTTAAAAGGGGGTCTTGCATTGGCGATCCTGCAGCACTTTGGGCCACACGACGCGAGCGCGCAGCACGGATCAGCCACGACCCCACCCCGTGCATTTCCCGGGGAAAAGTGCTCCGCGTGGGAGGCGCGTTTCCCCTTCATTCCCTCTCGTGCAAATCCTCCTTGGGTTCCCTCCCCCGTTTTTCCTCTCCCTACCTCACAAAAGCCTCACCTCGTCGCCTCCTCGCTGCCTCTCGCCTCCGCAGGAGCGTTTCCCTCCGCGGAAGAAGGAGCAGGGCGCTTCTGCAACTTTGGATTGCAACTTCTTGCTGCTTCCCTGGGAAACAGAGCCCGGCCGGGTCAGTTGTCCAGCGGAGGGCCAGTTCCCCCCTCCCTCCTTCCCTCCCTCTCTCTCTCTCTCTCTCTCTCTCTCTCTCTCTCTCTCTCTGCAACCCTTGCGCCCCCCCCCCGTACTACTTGCAATGCAACTTCCGCGCTCCATGCGCTTTCATAGAATCTGTCGAGCTGGAAGGGAGCCGGGGGTCATCTAGTCCCACCCGCTGCAATGCAGTAATACGCCGCTGCCCCCTACAAGGGATCGAACCTGCAACCTTGGCCTTATCAGCGCCGTGCTCTTAAACTGAGCCATCCGGGCTCCCCTTTCCCCCACCTTCTTGCGTGCCTGAACCTGTCCGCGTTTTGCATTCTAACACTTGCAAGCTCCATCCTCCAGCAGTTCTCTGACGCCGGCTGCGCTTCCTTTCAGGCCAATACTTGGCAGCCATAAACTCGCACCGTGTCCAATATCCTATAAAAAGCATTAATCGGAATACCTTGCAACATTTCATCAAAGAAAATTGAGACGCCCTATTCCATAATAATAATAATAGTAATAATTTTATTATTTATACCCTTCCCATCTGACTGGGCTGCCCAGTCACCTTGGATAAAAATATAATAAAACATGAAACATTTAAAAAAAACTTCCCTTCAGATGACTTGTGAAGTTGTAGAGTTACTTATCTCCTTGGCTTGGGGGGTGTCAAATAAAAATAAAAATAAAAATTAATTATTTATACCCTGCCCATTTGGCTGGGCTTCCCCAGCCACTCTGGGTGGCTTCCAAAAAAAAAATTAATACGTCAAACATTAAAAGCTTCCCTAAACAGGGCTGCCTTCGGATGTCTTCTAAAAGTCTGGTAGTTGTTCTTCTCTTTGACATCTGGTGGGAGGGCGTTCCACAGGGCAGGTGCCACTACCAGGAAGGCCCTCTGCCTGCTTCCCTGTAACCTCACTTCTTGCAGGGAGGGAACCGCCAGAAGGCCCTCGGCGCTGGACCTCAGTGTCCGGGCAGAATGATGGGGGTGGAGACGCTCCTTCAGGTCTACTGGGCCGAGGCCGTTTAGGGCTTTAAAGGTCAACACCAACACTTTGAATTGTGCTCAGAAACGTACAGGGAGCCAATGTAGGTCTTTCAATGTAACTTCATACATTGTTGTTGTTGTTGTTGTTTAGTCATTTAGTCGTGTCTGACTCTTCGTGACCCCCTGGACCAGAGCACGCCAGGCACTCCTGTCTTCCACTGCTTCCCGCAGTTTGGTCAGACTCATGTTTGTGGCTTCCCCTCCCCATCCAGCTTGGTTTCCCTAGCCACTCGGAAACCCGAACCCTATGGAAATAGGGATGTCAAGGTTGCAGGTTCGATCCCCGCACGGGACAGCTGCGTGGTCCTGCATCTTTCCTCAGGGCCTGCAAGACAGAGCTGTTCCACCTGGCCTTTGGTTTGGACTCAGTGGGACCCTTATGTCTTCCCTCCCCTTACAGTTTTGATTTGTGGGCTACTTTTAAAATGAGGCTGCTTTTCAAATTGCATTTTAACCTGTATTTTAAATTGGTCCCTCCCCCCATTATGTTTCTATTGTAATTTTACCGGTGTTAGCCACCCTGAGCCCGGCTCTGGCTGGGGAGGGCGGGGTATAAATAAAATGTATCATCATCATCATCATCACCACAGGGGGTTGGACTAGATGACCATCGGGTCCCTTCCGACTCTACGATTCTATGATTCTATAAAGTCAAGTGTTACCGGAAAAATCCGAGGGCGCGCTCGCACTTGAGTGCTAAAATCCACGGGTTAGGGGGCGCAAATTACTTGCCTTGCCCCGGGTGCTGACAACCCACGCTACGCCACTGAGTTTAGATAAGTGAAAATTTAGAAGCATGGCTGCAATTCAGTTCTCATGATCCAGAAAGAGACCTCATTCCATACTCTCCAACATTTCTCCGATGAAAATAGCGACGTCCCATTCCATAATTATAATTTTACTATTTATACCCCACACATCTTATTCAGTTGCCCCAGCCACTCTGGGCAGTTTCCAACATATATAAAAACATAATAAATCATTAAACACTTAAAAAAAACCTTCCTTATACAGGATTGCCTTCAGACAGCTTGGGGGTCGGATAACTCCAACATTTCCCCAATGAAAATAGGGATGTCCTAAGGAAAAGTGGGGCATTCAGGGATCAAATCAGAGACCGGGACGTCTTCTCTAAATCTGGGACACTCCTGGAAAATAGGGACACTTGGAGGAGGGTCTGTTATTCTTGAGAAGAAGTCTCTCCTCTTGTGAGGGTCACTCATCTGCTGCCTGGTTCCCCCCGGCAGGTTCCGGACTAAAATGACCTCCTTCCTCATTCCTCTTTGCTATCCATCAACTGCAGAACCATATCTCTAGCACAGGGGTAGGCAAGCTAAGGCCCATGGGCCACAAGCAGCCCACAGGGGTCGTTTAAAAGGCCCACGAGCCGCCTCCGCACCGAGCTGCTTGCTCGGCAAGTCCCCATGCGCTGCACTAAACCAGCGCAGTGAGGAGCAGGGACTCACTTCTGTAGCGCCGAAAATTGCATCTGCACATGTGCATGTTGACATTTCCATTCCACCTTAAGGAGCAGACGTGTGGAATTGTTGCGTGTCACATGTCTGTTTACATTCCAGCACAGCTTGCTGTGTTTTTATCTGTTCTCTCTGAGATGATGAGAGAGAGAGAGAGAGAGAGAGAGAGAGAGAGAGAGATATGTTTCTTTGTCCTGATTTATGATTAATAAATCTGAAGATGTATCATGCTTCCATAAGCCTCACGCCTATTCTGTGTGTGCAGTTCAATCAGCTGATAGTGTGCACTGGCTGAGTAAGCCCAGGTTGCTGATTTACGTCAGAGCAGAGGTGATGGTCTTCACAGCAGGATGGCTGGAAGGAGACTGCCCAGTCCGGGCTAGTCAGCTGACCTCCCGGCCCTCTGCATGCCAACAGCGCAGACACCGGAAATTGTGTCTGCACAGACGAGCGTGTGCGCAGTCCAGCCCATGGAGGGAACTCCACTGGAGTGAACTGGCCCAGGTGAGGTAAACCTTGCTGTCCCCTGCTCTAGTACTTCTCTCTGACATCCCATCAAGGGAGATAGCTTCCTACAGGGCAATGGTGCCAGCCTCCTACCTCATTGGACTGGACTCAGTCCAGCAGGCTGAGAGGGCGGTCGGGAGCCACAGGTGGGTGGGTGAGTGTTTGGTAGGGAGAGGAGCCAGAGGAACGCAGTCATCCTCCTGCTGCTGGCGAAAGAATCCAGCTTTCCAGGTGAGGTGAACTGGGGAGACAGTGATGGGTGAGGATGATTTGCTCTCTGCTCCATATCAACCACAAGTGTCACTGCTGAGAAAACTTCCAGAAATCCCAGTCAAGCTTGCAAAAATTTACCACTTGTCTGATAACAAATGTTGGAAATGTAAAGAAATTGAAGGTACTTTTTTTCACCTTTGGTGGACGTGCCCAAGGATTAAGGCTTTCTGGGAGATGATCTGTAATGAATTGAAAAGGGTATTTAAATATACCTTCCCTAAGAAACCAGGGGCCTTTCTCCTGGGCATTGTCGGCCAGTCGGTGCAAAAGAAAGACAGAACTTTTTTTATGTATGCTACAACAGCGGCAAGAATACTCATCGCAAAGTATTGGAAGACACAGGATCTACCCACCTTGGAAGAATGGCAGATGAAGGTGATAGACTATATGGGACTAGCAGAAATGACTGGCAGAATCCGAGACCGGGGAAAAGAGACGGCGGAAGAAGATTGGAAGAAATTTAAGAACTACCTTAAGAAATATTGTAAAATTTACAAATTTTAGAATAATGTGGCTTTTAAAATTAAATGGAGTACAGCTGTAAAGATTAAGTGAAAGGAAAGTAAGGGTGATAATTAGATAAAATCAAGGGTGAGGATTTGCTGAATTAATTTTTTTGAAATGGGAACGCAGAAAGGGGAGGTATGAGGAGGTCGGTGAAATAAGTTTTAAGAAAATAAGGTATTGAAATTATACTTGTTCTTTTTTATGTTATCTTTGTTTGTGTGTGTGTGTATTGTTATGTTTGTTATAATTTGTAAAACCTTAATAAATATTTATATATATAAAAAAGAAAACTTCCAGAAATCAAAGAGAGGGTACAACTACTTAATGGGTTCAGAAGATTAAACACCTATGCATGAAATCTTGGTTCACTTGTATCGGGGGGGGGGGGGAGTAGTATGGCAATACCTTAGCACAGCAGTTCTCTGAGCCACACTTTCAAAATAAAAATTTGCTCATGCTGCAATGAATTTTTAAATTTTTTTTAATAAGAAATGCACTGGAAAACAAAAAGAAACAACACCTATCAGTGCTTGATTTATAACATAGGGCTTATAATATGACTGGGTTTCCCCAGCCACTCTGGGCGGCTCCCAACAAAATATTAAAATACGATCAAAACATCAATCATTTAAAACTTCCCTAAATAGGGCTGAATTCCAATGTCTTCTAAAAGTCAGATAGTTGTTTATTTCTTTGACATCTGGTGGGAGGGTGTTCCACAGGGCGGGAGCCACTACCGAGAAGGCCCTCTGTCTGGTTCCCTGTAACCTCACTTCTCGCAGTGAGGGAACCACCAGAAGGCCCTCGGAGCTGGACCAAAGTGTCCGGGCAAAACGATGGGGGTGGAGATGCTCCTTCAGGTATACTGGGCCAAGACCATTTAGGGCTTTAAAGGCCAGCACCACTTTGAATTGTTCTTGGAAACGTACTGGGGGCCAATGTAGGTTTTTCAGGACCGGTGTTATATGGTCTCAGTGGCCATATAACTACACTGAAATGTAACTGCTTGGCGGCCACTATACTACACTGAAATGTTTAAATGTTTCTTTGGTGGTCCGTATAGTTAAAGCTTTGGTTTTCCCAGAAGTGATGTATGGAAGTGAGAGCTGGACCATAAAGAAGGCCGAAGAATTGATGCTTTTGAATTATGGTGCTGGAGGAGACTCTTGGAGTCCCATGGACTGCAAGAAGATCAAACCTATCCATTCTGAAGGAAATCAGCCCTGAGTGCTCACTGGAAGGACAGATCCTGAAGCTGAGACTCCAATACTTTGGCCACCTCATGAGAAGAGAAGACTCCCTGGAAAAGACCCTGATATTGGGAAAGATGGAGGGCACAAGGAGAAGGGGACGACAGAGGACGAGATGGTTGGACAGTGTTCTTGAAGCTAGCAGCATGAGTTTGCCCAAACTGTGGGAGGCAGTGGAAGACAGGAGTGCCTGGGGTGCTCTGGTCCAGGGGGTCACGAAGAGTCGGACACGACTAAACGACTAAACAACAACAACAACAATCTTCCTGCCATGATTGCCATCCTCTCTTGCCACACCAGGATGGCATGAACCACTGCCTTCGCGTGTGATGTGTGTCTAGACACTAACACGATTAAGTGTAAAGGAAATGTGAAATTGGGTGCCAAGTTCCTGGTTGGGAGACTAAGGTGTGTTTGTGGTCCTGATTGGTTTGAAGACCACTGCTTTAGACCTTTTCCATGATTAATCCTCAACTTCCCAACTCTGTATGACAGTCTGCCTGGACCCAGTTCTTCAGCTCAGATCACATCTTTGCTACCAGCTCTGAGAGGCGGGTGCTGACGAGTTAAGCATCTGAGCAAATTGTTCCCGGAGTGGCTTGGCATATGAGGAAGAAGCATAGAGTTCTAGTATGGGTGCCTTGCAGTTCTTGGGGAAAACCCAGTCTCGAAATCTCAGCTGCCCAGTTCCCCTCTGTGTGGTCAGTGACTCAGCCGGAGGCAGCAGTGGCACTGCATGCTGGGCAGGGAGCAGAGAAGGACCCCAGAACACCAGCTGTGAGGAGACAGGCAGCCTAAACCAAGCCCCCAAAAAGGGTGACCGCAAGATGGGCAGGCCATGGGTGGCGTCCTGGCAGATGCTGCTCTTAGCAGGTGAGAGACCAGCACCCTACAAGGGGAAGGACTTACTTGGGGGGAGTAGGGGATGTCCAAAGGATTTGCTCCTTCCAACTCTGATGCTGGCTGACTTTATTTGCATTTCTCAGACTAATGTGGGGCTGGGAGCTTAACTCTCCCTCAGATTTCATACTTCTCCAAACATTGTCGAGATGGAGCTCTCCAGAATTCCAGCTAGAGGAAGCTGTTGTTTTGAGAGAAAATGCATTTTAAAACATGCAATTAGGTGCATATTTTAAAATGGAGGGTCGCCTTGCTGCTGCCCTAACATTTCCACAGGTGTTGCTGGCAGGGAATCTGAATGAAGAGAGCTGGAGTTACAAACAGTAGAGAGGGAGAAGGACTTTGAAGGTGTCCCCACACCTTCCAGCGAAGGAGCTGTGAGGAAAGGTAGAGGGGAAGTACTAGGGAGGCAGGCTGGGGTTCTTACAGAGACAGAGAGCTCAGATCCCAATGAAGCATCAAAGCAACCATATCAGTGCTTGGATTGTGGAAAGAGCTCCATTAGCAAGGCACATCATCCCACCTCATAGGAAAGAAATGTCACAGGTTTGAAACCATCTGAATGCTTAGAATGTGGAACGAGCTTCAGTCACAAGGCTAGTCCTACTTCACATTTTTAAAAAATCCACGCAGGAGAGAAACCATAGGAAGCAAGTCTAGAGTGAGAGACTAGGATGATGTCCACAGTTTCCAGAAACTCTACTTGTTGTGGGTGAGCTGAGAGTTTGTTTCAGTGCTTTTTTTCTGGGGGGACGCAGAGGGATGCATGGAGCTCAAGGTGGCTTCTGTAGTTCCCCTGTTGCTCATTCAAGCCCCACAACAACCCTGTGAGGTAGAGGTTAGGCTGAGAGGTAGCAACTCTCACAACGGCTGAGTGGGGAATCGAACCCTGGTCTCCCAGGCCCTAGGCTGACACTTTAACCACTGCACTACCACTGGCCAATTTCTCTACCATCCCCAGATTATGGGCAGCAGTCAGCCTGGTTTAGTGTGCATCAGGAGCCTTTTCTGATCTTGCTATTCTGAGTCAGAGAAAGTATTGACTCATCATGGTGACCCAACTCATTGGCTCCCAGGAACAAGAGGATGGATGAATATGATGCAAAGATGATATCATCACCACTCCAACACTAAAACTCTGTACAGAAGGATGGGGTATGTTACAGTGAAGGAGAATTTAAGCTAACTTGCACAAACTGGTCTGAAACTCTTTGGCAACTCCATCGTCTTGGCCTAGAACCATTTCCCCCCTTTTAATTCTTTTTCTTCTCCATCCTGCAGCCTCCATCCCACGTTCTTCCTTCCTGCTGATTCCAGGCCAGGGCAAGACGAAAACACACATCACAGTTGAACCAGAAACCCTGCGGGAAGGACAGAGTGTCATCTTAACCCCAGGACGTGTTGATCTGTTTAGCTGCCACTGGTACCGAGGGGCAGCTGAAGAGAAAAATAAGATCTTTGTTTATTCACTAAGTCCATTTGCTGAACAGAAAAATGGACCTGCCTTCAGTGGGAGGGAGTCCGGGGCCACAGACTGCTCCCTTCGCATCACAGATTTAAGGCTGAGCGACTCTGGAACTTATACATTAAGAATGGGAGGATTTCTGCGTAATGAAATGGGAGCTACCAGTATAACCATCTCAGGTATTTCCCCCCCCCCTCCTTTCTCACCTTTTAGAGATGCCTTCAGATGTCCCCTCTCTTTTATCTGTCCAGAGTTGTTACATTCCTGCATTGCAGGGGGTTAGACTAGATGTCCCTTGAACCCCTTCCAACTCTACAATTCTATGATCTGCTGAGTTTTGCATCTGCCGAGGACCAAGTAAACTTGCCTCCAGAACAACACCTTCTGTGGAGAAGCCCAATCATAATAATAATATTATTATTTTATTATTTATATCCCATCCATCTGGCTGAGTTCAGTAATTATAAGTGAATCGCGAAGGCTTAGATTTGTTTGTTTATTTATTTTTAAGGCTCTGCTAATGGGACACGGCTCCTTTCCTGGAGCAGCTTAGCAGAACAAACTTTATGTTTCCCGAATGTGCCCTAACCCCAAGCAAAATGCACATAAATCTCTCCCAACACGCCAGGAAGAAAACCAAAAGCTCCCTAACCTTTACAACTGCTCCATTCCTACATTAGCTTATAGTGGGTCAAAATTATGTGTCGAAAATAACAGGGTGCTACTTGATCCCTTTAAGATATTCATCAATGGCAATGTGCTGCATACCCCTCAACTGTCCCGGTAAAACTGGGACATGCTGGTTTTTCCCCCACCAGAGAACGGCTGCCTTTTTGAATGCTGTGATCTTGCATGATTTCGCATTGCAAACTCGCCCTGAAAAAGCACTTTTTCAGGGCTGTGTTCATGTAACTCATGCGGAAGTACAGCCCTGGAAGGCAGCTATACAGTGGTACCTCGGCTTAAGAACCTAATTCGTTCTGGAGGTCCGTTCTTAACCTGAAACTGTTCTTAACTTGAAGCACCACTTTAGCAAATGGGGCCCCCGCTGCCACTGTGCCACCGTTGTACGATTCCTGTTCTCATCCTGAAGCAAAGTTCTTAACCCGAGATAATATTTCTGGGTTAGCGGAGTCTGTAACCTGAAGCATATGTAACCTGAAGGGTATGTAACCTGAGGTACCACTGTACTGAGTAGCAGCCTCAAAGTGGCCTTCTCTAGTAGCTACAATTGAAGAGACCTTAACCCAGCAGCTCTCAACCTGTGGGTCTCCAGATGTTGTTGGACTACAACTCCCATCATCCCTGAGCTCTGGCCTTGCTAGCTAGGGGTGATGGGAGTTGTAGTTCAACAACATCTGTGGATGTTGAGAAAGGCTGCCTTAAGCAGGTTCAGTGACCATGAGGACCCACAAATGATGACTGTCTTTCTGTTTCATCTGCAGAAATCCTCTCCCACCCAGTTCTGCAGCCGACAGAATCCCTAGTGGCAGAGAACACAACTGTCACCTTACACTGCAACACCTCTAACCGCCTTGATGTCTCCATCCTTTGGTTCAAGGATGGTAATCCTGTCCCATCTAAGACTGGGCTTTCTGACCGGAACCGAACCCTCAGGCTAACTGGCATCACCAAAGAGGATGAAGGGATCTATATGTGTCAGGCAGTGAACCCTGTCAGTAATGCTATAAGCAACCCCAGTAAGATAACTATGGCATGTGAGTAATCCACTAATAAACAAGGAATACCTTTCCTCCTGACTCTGCTCTCCATGCTAGGGTTAAGAACCTTTCTTCAGGATGAGAACAGAAATCGTGCTGCAGCAGCGGGAGGCCCCATTAGCTAAAGTGGTACCTTAGGTTATGAACAGTTTCAGGTTAAGAACAGACCTCCAGAACGAATTAAGTTCTTAACCAGAGGTACCACTGTATCTGACTTTTAGAAGACACCTGAAGGCATCCCGTTTAGGGAAGTTTTTAATGTTTATTGCATTTAATAATAATAATAATAATAATAATAATAATAATAATAATAATAATATTCTATTGGGAGCTGCCCAGAGTAGTTGGGGAAACTCAGCCAGATGGGCAGGGTATTATTATTATTATTATTATTATTATTATTATTATTATTATTATTAATTAATTAATTATTATTATTAATTATTATTATTGGCTCCTCCTCACCCTGTCCTGTCTGTTCACTATCCCTCAAGCACCCTGTTTCTAGCACTTCCTAGCTCCTCTAAGGTGTGGCCAGAATCCCACCTCCCGTCCCCAGTCTCAAAATCCTCTTCCTCTGCGCCTTCCTTGAGCAGCTGTTGGTTGGGCAGATTCTACCCTCTTCCTCATGCAGCCAGTCCCTGACATGGCGGCGCTTAAATTATGCTGACAGACTCACCATCTGAAGAGGCTCAGAGCTGCACCCCAGTAAAACCCAGTTTACCCAACAGAGTAAGCTCTGCTCCTAACTGTATGGTGGACAGTTTTGCTGCTGTTTTTTGCTGGTCCAGAAACGCTCACTGGGCGGAGGTGTATACAGGATAATGCCCCCCCCCCACCATATTTCCAGCCCCTTGCTTCTACCAGCGGGTCTATAGAGGCTAGATTACAGGCAGTCCTTAATTACTACATCGCTCAGTCTCTTAAATATATGCCTTGCTCTTCAGATTCTTCTGCTTTCAGTTCTGCTGAAGCCCTCGCTGGGACTGTTATCGGGTCTCTGGCTGCAATACTGGTGTTGATGGGAACCCTGACTTACCTCTTTCTCCGTGAGTAAAACCAGAGCAGATCCCAGACTTCAGGAGACCCTTGTCAGGGCCAGGGCTGAAGTAGCTGCCATGGGCAGCAGAAGCCCAGTAAGCAAGGGTTTGGGGGGTGGGGGGCAGGGCCAGGGCCAGCAGCTGTTGCAGAGTAGCAATATTGCACAGCTAGGTAGCTAAACATGTGTAAGACTGACTCCAGACTTCTTCTCCCTCTTTCAGGTGCCCGTCATCGGAATGGCAGAACGTCTTCTCCGGTTGTACCCACCCCTCAGGTATATGAGAATGATCCACCATCTGGAGAAACAAAACCTCAAGTGAGTGAATCAGGGGGCTTCTAGATGGGTGTTTGTCATGAGATGGATATTGTGGAATGTGATCCATGAGAGGCAGTCAAGTACAACATTCCTTGTAATGCTAGAGAAGACATGCGAGGGAATGTTTGGTCCAGCCAGTCAAAACTTCCTGTTCCTCCTGGCTGGAGCATTCTTCCTTTTGCATGTGATAGACGGTGGGTATGACCTAACCTGTCCAGGAAATAAAAGGATGAGTCCCGCAGCACACCTCTCTCTTTTTGATCAGCTTTTAGCTTGGACTGCTCTGCTAGGTCTCAGCTAGCAGAAGCACTGGGATTATTTCCCCCATATGGGGTAGATCCACATGAACATATTTGTAACTAAGTCTGCCTTCAGGAATCCAACTGTGAACTGATGTGAGTAAACATCTTTTATCGACTTTGAATAAGATTGTGGCATCTTTATTCTTTTAAGAGGGATTCAAGGAAACGTATCAGGAACATGCAATTCAATCTGAGACAGATTGAATTGTATAATAGTGAGAGGCTTACATGAGCCTGCAACCAGCTATCTGCTGTGCATGTGAAAAGGGGGGGGTGTAACTCTGCTACATAATATGTATATTATGTATTAGTATTAGGATATTAGTAAACAATATATCCTCTCCTGCCACCCTGAACATTCCCACAGATATTACTCATACAGGCAGATTTTTCATTGAGTTCACAGCCTTCCTTTGGCATCAAGATGCCAGCCCATATTTTCCCCTATGTGGTATTGATTTACACTTTTCCTGGGGAATGTTGGCCACAATCCGTTCGCAAGAACTCAAAGATTCGGCAGTTGTCTGTGCTAGTATAAGCTTCAGCATATTTTTGTGTTCTATCCAGGTTAAGCCTGAAAGTTCCTCCAAGGTCAACAACACATATGAGGTGAGTAGAAAGTCCCTTGCCCTTTGAAATGTTTGGAAAATTTCAACTAGGCTCAACATATCCATTATCAACCAAATAATAGCCCATTACTGAAAGAGCTGCATTGGCTTCCAGTTAGATTTCAAGCACAAGTCAAATGGCTAGCTTTAAGCTTCTCTCATACTGTTTAGGCCTTAGAGTTCACCTTCTCCCACAGGTAGATCCCCAACCATTTGGACCATCTTCTGAAGCCCTTTTCCAGACCCCCCCACCCACACACCTTCAGTGGTAATGTGGGTGGCAGCCACAAACAGAGCCTTCTCTGAGTGGCACCCCAAGTCTGGAAGTCATCCAGAAGGGAAGTTTGCCTAGCACCAGCCCTGCTGTCATTTGGCTACTCAGTGCAAATGGGCAAATCTCCTATAATAGAAATGGGTATCTTGGGAAGTATAAGCTTTTCCCTCCACGCACCAAAGGAAAGAGCAGCAGATATTGCCCCCGAAATTGCTCTTTTACAGCGGCAATCCCTGTATTGTAATTTATCCGAATTCCCATGTGAAGGGCACCGAGGTTCCCAACTGATATAAATTATCCAGACAAAAGGCACTTGCATTGATTTGCTTCTCTTCTTAAAAGATGTTCTGCTTCCAAGAATATAAATAATGTCACCAGCCTTAGTCTCATGCTACCCAGGAAAACAATTCAAAACCAAAATGGTTCTGACTTTCTTGTTTCCGCCTGACTCATCTCCATTTTCTCTTTAGACCTTGCAGCCCAGAAGCCCTTCTGTCTACGAAGAGATAAAGAGATAAGACATGGAACCAACAACTTCCTCTCCGCTGCTGAGGCCTCTCCTGGGCCCTCGAGCCTCTTTCCCGTTCAGATCTGTTCCTTTCAGCTGCAGCTGAGTAACATTTTCTCTGCAGGGCCAGGTGTCAGGAGTGTGGGCAGGAGCCAGGCCCTGTGACCAGGACTGGAGCCTTCCTAAGTTTGTTCTGGAGAGGCAAGGCTCGGCTGCACAGGTGAGGCCGCTTGGTAACTCACTGCACCAGGTGGCAAGAGTTGGGAAGGGATATAAGGTCAGCATTTCCCTTCGGCTCTTTGCCACAGCAACACGTTCACTGCCTTGCTATGTTTGGCTCCTTGGCTCCTTGCTTCCTGACCCTCGGACCCTTGGCTTCTTGCCTCCTGGCTCTCTGACCCTCGGACTCTGGGCTTCCTGGCTTCTGGACTCCCATTCCTTCTCCCACCCCGCCATCTTTCCCCCAGTCCTGACGTCCTCAGCAGGGACTTCGATCGCCCCTGAACTGGACCATGACACCAGGTCCTTCTGGAAATCCTAGTCCTTGTTCTGAAGAAAAGAGCCAGCCTTGGTCCCCAAGGGACTCTCACGTTGGGAAAGACTTGCAGATACTGAGACAGAGACACAAAGGAAGTTCTCCCTGGAAAGGCCAAACAGAATTGCATCTCGTGAGACTAAAGGATTAATGCTGAACAGGCAAGGAATCGCCATGAAAATTCATCAACCTTTTTGTGTACGCCTCTCTTAATAAACACATTACATATGCATTTTTTGACTAGCGTTCAAATTTTTGCAAGCACTTTCTCTGAATGTGATGCATCTTTTCCTGTTGTTTTCATGACTATATTCCTTATTACACTTTCCCTTAAAATATACATGCTTGTAGACATCAGTTGGTTGCAGAACGGCATTGCAAGATTCAGGTGAGTGTGAATTCTGTAGGATGCCTGCATTTTTGTTCCCATGTTCTTCGGGAAATTTGCACATTTGATATATTTGCCTTCAGTGCAAACTGAACTTCCCTTAGGAACACCACTTCAGCCCTGTCCATCTGTGCTCCGCAACACCAGTATTCGGCAGACCAAATATTGCTGCGCTCAACCTCCCATGAACCCCCACCATGCTGCTTGGGGCTGATGGGAGCTAGAGTCTCACAACACCTGGAGGAGCCGAGGATCACAAACACACCCCTGCTCTGTTGCTGATTTCTTCTTCCTGCTTACAAACCAACTTTCCACATGTATCAAGTTTCTCCCCTTGCTTGTATCTAATCCAGCCAAGGAGAACCTTGTCAGGTCCTGATCCTTGCCCTCCTCGAGTGTCGTTGCCTTGAACTGTGATGAAGCCTTCTGCTTGCATAGATGGAGGTTGGAACTGTGTGTGTGCAGAAGAAACCTCTGATTTACATCCTGAAGACATTCATTTACTGCTTAATATCCCTCACTTCTAAGTGGTGTACATTTAAATAAACCATACAGAGAGCAAAACAATAATAATAATAAAAATCCATCCTAAGGTCCAAAACACTAGCTTGAAATGCCTGCTGGAAGAAGAAGAAAAGTCTTTGCCATGCACCTGAAGTTCAGTTGAAAGAACATCTGCCTGGCCTCATGTGGGAGGGAGTACCCTAGGCCTAGGTCCGCAGCATTGAAGGTGTGTCTCTGAGCCATGGGGGAACCACATGGAACAGAGACTCTCCCAAAGATCTCCCAAGATCAGGCAGGAATACAGGGGTTAAGGCAGTCCTTAATGTTGTATTAAAACCTCTGAGCCATTTATTACTATCGAGCATTATATAAATGCGAAGGAAGGAAGGAAGGAAGGAAGGAAGGAAGGAAGGAAGGAAGGAAGGAAGGAAGATAGCTCAGTCAGACTCTTACTCTCAGGGTCTGTCAGGGACCGTGCTGAGGAGGGCTGCATGGAGAAGGAATGGTGGGAGCCCCCCTCCCCCTGCTCCTGATCAGGATCCTGAATCTTCCCAGGAGCAGGAGAACAGTATAGATTTGGAACAGCGGTTTGCAAAGGGACATAGTTCAGAAGGCAGAAGCTGGAAAGTACTGGGTGGCGAACAGCTAGGAGGAGGAGAACTGGGGGAGAGAGAGTTGACAGGCTCAATGTCGCTGGAAAGCATCCATCTGATCAGCCCAAGGTCAAGAAGAGCAGATAAGGTGGCAGCACAGAAAGCACAGTGGCTGTGAGATCCGGTTGCAAAATGTGGTAGTGACATGGGTGACTAGGGAGGAAGAGGGTGGAACCCTTAATTGGGAGCGCCTTCATTCCTAGGAAATGGATTCTTTGTTCTCTCACTGTGATCATTCAAGTTCTAACTGGTAAGAAGACTCCTTTCCCTTTGTTCTGCTTATCTACTGCTGGGAGGGGGGAGCCAATTCCCTGAAGCCTGGCGGGGTCATGGGTTCGAGCCCCAGCTCGGGCAAAAGATTCCCACATTGCAGAGGGTTGGACTGGATGAACTGTTAGATTTCTGTTATGCCACTGTGCAGTTTTTGGAGTCACAAGACTCTGTTGATATTCCAGACCGTTGGAAGTCTCACCGGAGATGGATGTTGATGTTACTGGTTTCCTGTTTCTTTGTCCTGTTGTTCGCTGGCTCTCACAGAGAGCAGGTGCATATTCTTTTCTGTCATGCGTAGATAGAAATAAACGTAGCAATGTAGCACATATTTCGGCTCCTGCTGCTGCTGTTTGGGTACCCTGCAGAATGGGGAGCGTGCCTGAAGCCTCATTAAAGGCTTAGGTCGTTAATCACCGTCGGAGCAGAGGCCGATGGATTCCGAAGATACGACGAGGAGGAGAGCCATTACAGCTCGGTCGTATGGAAGTTCTGACATGAACCTCATGGTCCCTTCCAACTCTACAATTCTATGATTCTAGGAAGGGAGGGAGGGTGGCCAGAATATACCTCCAGGTACAGCCTCACATTCCACCCACCCCTGGCATGTGATCTTTGGAAGAAGAACAAAGTATCTGTATCTGATTGGCCCTTTTCCTGGCTGCAGTCAGAGGAAGTTTCTCCACTCCCCAGCCTGATTCATTTGCCGTGTCCCCAGCCCTTCCTTCCCCATTCCCCTCTGCCATCCATCATCTGCAGCACCAAAGCCTTTGCACTCCTCTCTGCCCCCACCCATTAGCAGTAACTGGACAGAGAGAGGGAAAGAAGGAAGGAAGGAGGGGAGCTAGCTGTCTCTGGGACAGCAGGGCTGCCCCACCCAGCCTCCTACCGCAGGAGGAGGAGGGGGAGGCGTTGAAGGAACCCAGGCATCCTGGTCCTGCTGGCGAGAGCATCCCGCTTAAGTCAAGCCCAGGAGGAGGAGGCAGCAAGAGCATCTGAGTTGAGCAGGGGAGGGGAGCTGTAGTAACAGAGAATGAAAAGAGGCAGTGAAAGTGTTAGAAAGCCAAAGAAAGTCTTTTTTGGTTAACACCCGGGCCTAAATGGCAATGCAAGTGTGCCCTCTTGCTCCATCAGCCACAAGAAAACCAAAGGAAATCAAGCAGAGGTTACGAAAACTGAAAGGGAACTACAACTAATCCAGAATGTGGCTGCTAGACTGGTGACTGGGAGCAGCCACCGAGATCATATAACACTAGTCCTGAAAGACCTACATTGGCTCCCAGTACGTTTCCGAGCACAATTCAAAGTGTTGGTGCTCACCTTTAAAGCCCTAAACGGCCTCGGTCCTGTATACCTGAAGGAGCATCTCCACCCCCATCGTTCAGCCCGGACACTGAGATCCAGCGCCGAGGGCCTTCTGGAGGCTCCCTCACTGCAAGATGTGAGGTTACAGGGAACCAGGCAGAGGGCCTTCACGGTAGTTGCGTCCACCCTGTGAAATGCCCTCCCATCAGATGTCAAAGAAATGAACAACTATACAACTTTTAGAAGACATCTGAAGGCAGCCCTGTTTAGGGAAGCTTTTAGTGTTGGGTGTTTTATCGTGTTTTTAATATTCTGTGGGGAGCCGCCCAGAATGGCTGGGGAAACCCAGCCAGATGGGCGGGGTATAAATAAATTGTTGTTGTTGTTGTTGTTGTTGTTAAGTGTTCAGGAGTTTGACCAACAATGCATGAAATATGGGCTCACTCCTGCTTCAAAAAATAATACGCCAGTGTCTTAGGGCATGGTGCGGGTTTAAACGCCAGCACTATTAAGCCTAAACGAAAACTAAAAATGTGAAAGTAGGGCCCCAATTCATGGTTGGAAATCTAAGATGGGTCTCAGGTCTGGACTGGTTTGGAGATCACTGTTTCGAACCTCTTCTGTAATGAACCCTAAAGTTGCCAACTCCTTATGCACACTCTTCATCTCAGATCGCATCTTTGCTCCCAACGCAGAGAGATGGGTCCTGCCAAGTTACATATTTGGGTGAGAAGTTCCAGGAATGGCTTGCCTGATAAGGGCATAGGAGGAAGTGTACAAAAGAGTTTGGTTTGGATGATTTCCAACCCTAGGGGGGAAACCCAGTGCTGAAAATTCAGCGGCCAAGTTCCCGTCTCTCTGATTGGAGACTTGCTCAGAGCCAGCAGTGGTGCTGGAACCAGGTGCTAGGCAAGGAGTTGAGAAAGACCCCAGAACACTAGCTGTGAAGGGACAGAGAACACCCACAGAAGTACACCCACAAGATGGACAGGCCACGCAGAACTCGAGGCTGGAAGGTCTCCTGGAAGATGCTGCTCTTAGCAGGTGAGAGGTCAGAACCCTGCAATGGGGAGAACTTATCTGGGGGGAGTTGAGGATGCTGGAGGAATTTGGTCTTTTAGCTCAGATCTGCATCTCTCCCACTAATGCAGATGTCGAAACCTAACTCTGCACCCGATTTCATCCTTCTGCAAATGTTGTGGTGCAGTTCTCAAGAATTCGAATTAGAGGATGGTGTCATTTTGAGTGAAAATGCCTTTTTAAACATGCATTTATATGCAAAAGGCCTGCTAGTGACCACCCAGTTGTACGCCTCCGTTTCCTACCTACTAGGATGCAGAATCCGGACCCCATTTCCAAAGGGGTTGCTGGTAAGAGCCCTGGAAGAGGGCATAAGAACTCCTTTTGGAATGAAAGAAGCTTACACGCAGCTGAGCTGGGGGTAGGATCGTGACCTCAGAGACTTCTCAAGAAGGAGCTCTGAGGGTAGCACCAGCGGTATTAGAAACTGAGATAGGAGCTAGATGGCAGTTTAAGCCTAGGTTATGGGTGCAACAAAAGAATGTCTAGGCACACTTTTTTAAATAACGAAAACACAAAGCTGAAAATGAAGGAACTGCAGCTAAAATATTATGTTCATATTTCACATGGTCTAGTCCTTCCCCTGCCCACCCCCTTAATATTCTTAAGAGGGTATCTTCTCCAGTCTTCAGAGAGTAGCTGGAAGTGGGGACACAGAAAAGGGTCTGCCTTTCCTTCCCCTCTGCAGTTTTAATCTGAAATCTTCGGCGCAGTACTGCCCCCAGAGCTCAGAAACTGCTCACGCTGATGAAATTCCCTGTCGCAAAGTGTGCCTGGAACAATGGGAGTTTTGAACGCTGAACACCAGCGGACCAGCCTGTGCTCCTTTCTGAGTCAGAGATGGAGAGGCAAAACTATTGGAGGAGGAACCTCGGTACGCAATGAGATGAGGGCCTTGTGAGTAGAAAGGACTCATCCTGAGTCCCTGAAGGGGGTGAGCACAGACAGGGGCGCAGACCTCCTTCCCTGGGCCCCTTTACGCTCCTGTTTACTTACCTAGAAGCACGGGAGGGTCTTGGAAGGGGAAGTGCCAGAACGTTTCCCCCTTTTTCATGCCCCAGAAGGTGGCTGAGGCTGAGCTGCCAGGAAAGGAACTGACTCAGTTGCCCAATAAAGTAAAGGCTGCATTTATTGTTTGCAGAACAATTCTTGAGCGCAGGGGCGGTCCAGGACATGTTGCTGGTGTGTACAAAATGCCAACCAAATAATAATAAAAATTTATTATTTGTACCCTGCCCAACTGGCTGGGTTTCCCCAGCCACTCTGGGCGGCTTCTAACAAAATATTAAAATACAATAACCTATTAAACATTAAAAGCTTCCCTAAACAGGGCTGCCTTCAGATGTCTTCTAAAAATCTGGTAGTTGTTTTTCTCTTTGACATCTGGTGGGAGGGTGTTCCACAGGGCGGGTGTCACTACCGAGAAGGCCCTCTGCCCTCTGCCCTTGCCACCATGCCTGTGCTGCTGCCAACTCCACCGTTGCAACAAGGTAGTGGCAGCAACCAGGGTGCCACATCAGCAGCCGGGAGCGCTAGGGGTAAATGGCAGCAAGTGGCATGGCGGCATGGGCAAAGCCGCAGCAGGGCTAGCAGTGGCACAATGGCGGGGCTGGACCTGCTGCCTGAGGCGCAATATTCTGCCAGCCTTGCTGGGATCGCCGAAATGGACTGGGATATTTAGAGTGCATTTGTAATGCTTGGTTCCTAATGAGTGTTAATGAATATATAATCGGCTATGATGTCATTCAAAATATACGAATAAGCCACTTCAAAATGATGTGAATATCATACAACACATCTCCTCAACACATTTTAAAAGGGCACTGGACGTCAATCAACCAAAGTCCTGGTTAAAGAGGAATATTTTTGCCTGGCACCTAAAGGTGTATAATGAAGGCGCTGGCCAAACCTCCCTGGGGAGAGCATTGCACAAATGTGGAGCCACTGCAGAAAAGGCCCTGGTGTTGCCACCCTCTCACAAAGGAGGCACACAAAGAGAGGCTTCAGAAGATGATCTCAGGGTCCGGGTCGGTTAATATGGAGAGAGGTGGTCCATATTTTTTTCCTTCTTCTCCACCCGACAGATTTCATCCTGAGTTCTTGCTTCCTGATGACTCAAGCCCAGGACAGTCTTGGAAGGCCCTTCACGACTGAAGGAAATTCTCCAGAATCACAGACTGCCGTCTTCACAACAGAAGGTACTGACCTAAAGCAACTTACTCTCTGCTCTGGGACCAAGGGACATTTGATGAGAGAAATTGGATTTTTATCTCTTATCAGGTCTTGCTATCCAAACACAATGCGTCCTCAGGAAATCCTTTTGTTAGGTGACTGTTTGCAAGTCAACGATTTCCATTGATTCCTATGGGGAAATTTCTATTGCGTTCCCAACCATGAAATTCTTACCCCCAAATGGTGAGGGGAAACCTGGGGAAACCCTCTGAAACCTTGCAAGGGGCAAATGAGGAAGGGCAAAATGCTCTCTAATTTGACCGATCTCTCGCCCTTCCTCCCTCCCACCATGGTTTCTGGCGAAACACCTGCCATGGACCAGGGAGAAACCCCCAAAAGGTTGTTTAAGGATGCATGTGAGTCCAGCTGTTTGGATATCTGAATCTGCAGTGTATATAGCCAGGTTGGGTACTAATGCCTCACGTTTGGATAAGTGAATTTTCACATGGCAAGCGTTTGGATAGCGGGACCTCTGCTGCGGACAGGAAAATGTATCTGCCTTCATTGGGTGGGAAACTGGGGATTTAAGGCCAAGTGACTCTGGAACATATACACCACAAATGCAAGAATTTCTGGGCTGTTATGAAAATGATATATCAATGGTATCACCGTGCAAATTGGCAAAAATGTATAAATCTAAATCAAATTATTGTTGAAAATGTAAATAGAAAGAAGGTTCTTTGTATCATATGTGGTGGTTTTGTAGGAAGGTTAAAGCTTACTGGGAAATGATATGTAATGGATTGAAAAGGATGTTTAAAATAATGTTTGTAAAAAACAAAACAAAACCAAAAACCAGAAGCTTTTCTTTTGGGAATTATAGGGACAGAACTACCTGAACTGTATAGAAACTTATTCATGCATGCTACTACAACGGGAAGAATGTTACTTGCCCCAAAATGGAAAGAAGTAGAAGTCCCACCAAAGGAAGAATGGATACAAAAACTTATGGAATATGCAGAAATGGCAAAACTTACCGGAAGAATAAGAAATCCAGATAACAAACTTTTAATAAAAGAATGGAAATAGTTTGTTGAATATTTACAGAGAAATTTTAAACAGATAAGAACATTGGCAGGATTATTGTAATAACCTGCAGTTTCATAAGAGTATATATTTAAAGTAGATGAATAAATGAACAAATTAAATTAATTTGGGTATGCAGAAGATGTTAAAAATAAATTTATGGAACCGCAGAAAGAGGGGGAAGTGAGTCAAGTTTTGAAGTGTTAAAATGACTGTAAATTTATGGAAATGTATAAACTTGAAAAAGCATTAAAAAAAATAATTTCTGGGATGTGAAACAGAATATAAACATAACCATCTCAGGGTTGTTCCCCCCCCCCCAGTTTCCCATCTTTTAGGGGGATGCCCTCAGTGTGTTCCTTTTATTCACCCAGAGCTGAGTTCTCTTTTCAGACTCTACATTTTTAGGGAAAGTTGCTTTGTGAAAGCGTATGTCTCAGGCAAAATTACATGTATATTGGAAGAAATTGACTCCTAAAATGTTGATGGATTTTCACCAGGAGGTGTATTTTCTTTTCTATAACTTTCAAACGAATGTGGAGAACTGAACCCAACCCAAGATTGGAAAAAATGAGAAACAGAAATCCCTAGTCTGGAGGGGGCCCAAGTCCTCTTCCGTTTCCTTTAAGTTAATGGTCCTTTTCTCTGTCCATCCCCACTGTCAGGAATGAGCCAGCTCCTAGTGGAACTTCGCAGCTAGATGCAGAAAAGAGAGGGTTAGATCTGACGCAGGCTGAACAGTGGCGAGTGTCCAGTGCGACTCCCTTGGACATTGAAATGCCGGTTGCCAAGGGAACAACTGAGAGTGGGCTGGAACACAGCCAAAGCTCTCAGGAAGTTCAAACAGATGCAAGCAGACACAGAGATAGTCTGTCAGAATGGGAAGAGGCTGGAGCTAATCCAATAAGTCTGAAGAGTTGGGGAATGGGAGGGCTGCTAGACAGGATGCAAAACCAGAGTCTTAAGGTGCGAAAGTTCAATATCTTCTGTAGGAACCAGAAGGAGTCTTCAGAAGTGTCATCTTGAGTAATAATGTTGGCTGCTTCGTTAGAGCTGTCCAGAGTTATCTGTTAGTTTTTAAAATAAATCCTCCTTATTATTTACCTACGCTTACTCCTTTTTAATTACCTATGCTTACGCTGGAACCTGGACTCCTGGCACCCACCCTGCAGCTGCCAC
This sequence comes from Podarcis bocagei, assembly GCF_964188305.1. Lineage (NCBI taxonomy): Eukaryota > Metazoa > Chordata > Lepidosauria > Squamata > Lacertidae > Podarcis > Podarcis bocagei. The sequence continues at coordinate 11,089,333 of NC_138132.1, forward strand.
CCATTTCATCTTCTTCTCAATGCATTCACAAACTGCGACCAGGACCATAATATCAACGACAGAGGAACTATCAGATCTACACAAAGAAAATAACTTCACTGATACAGAAACAGGTGGGAACTCAGAGCAATAGTTTGACCTCCAAGTACTGAGGGGAGGGGAATTCTTACAGTTCCAGTTCTGAGCAGCAAGCAGAGGTGTTAACCTTGCTTCTTTCAGATCAAGGGATGGATTTCACCTAGCAACTGAAGTTCCTAAAAATATTCTCCGCAGGCCCAGTCAACCCTTCAAAAAGTGTGGTGGCCACCATCGTCATCATTGTGGTTCTGCTGGTACTCGTCGGAGCTGGGTTTCTGCTTTACTTCTTTCTCTGTGAGTAACACACTGGAACCTAGGAGCACAAGACTCCCAACCACGAGAAAGAAATGATGGTTCGTGTCCAGAGCAGGAAGGAGATGGGGAACCTGGAGTCTCCCCCTTATTAAGGAAGGAGATATGTTTGTAGGCTTAAAATCCACCCCTTTCCTTAGACCCTTTGGAGACCCTGTAAAAAGTGCTCCTAGGAACCTAGGAGATCATGCTAGTGGTCCATCTAGCTCAGGACAGTCAACACTGACAGGCAGCAGATTGCAAGCAGGGGTCATGAATCATAGAATCATAGATCAGTAGAGTTTAAAGGGACCCTGAGGATCATCCAGTCCAACCCCCTGCAATGCAGGATTATTATTATTATTATTATTATTATTATTATTATTATTATTATTATTACCCCACCCATCTGGCTGAGTTTCCCCAGCCACTCTGGGTGCCTCCCAACAGAATATTATTATTAGTAATAATAAAGCGATAAAGCATCAAACATTAAAAACTCCCCTAAACAGGGCTGCCTTCAGATGTCTTCTAAAAGTCAGATAGTTGTTTATTTCCTTGACATCTGAAGGGAGGGCATTCCACAGGGTGGACGCCATTTCCGAAAAGGCCCTCCGCCTGGTTCCCTGTAGCTTCGCTTCCTGCAATGAGGGAACCGCCAGAAGGCCCTTGGAGCTGGACCTCAGTGTCCAGGCTGAATGATGGGAGTATATGCAGGTATATATCCTTCAGGTATATGCAGCTGTCCCGTGTGGGGATCAAACTTGCAACCTTGTCATTATCAGCACCATGCTGTAACCAACTGAGCTATCCAGTCTCTCCCAGCCCAACCTGGAGATGCTGATGGGGATGGCACATGGGACCTTCTGCATACAGGGCAGGTGTTCTACCTCCAAGCTGCCTTATAAGAAGTCTTCCTTTTGTTCCATCTTGATCAGTATTGTCTACACTGAATGGTCCAGAGATTTGAAGAGGGGATGCTCCCAGCCTCACCTAGAGGTGCCCCTGGGGACGGAACTAGGGGTGTTGTGCTTGCAAAGCAGATTCTCTCCCACTGAGGAATTATGACCCTTCCCCCTTGCCCTTCATTTGACTCCGAGCCTCCTCCTTTCTCAGGTGTCCGTCGTAAGAGCCACGGGACACCCACCCAGGTCATCTCCGTGACATCGTTATATGAGAACATCTCCCCTGCTCAAGAGGTGAGGCCTCAAGTGGGCGACACAAAGGCTTTGGGGAATCAGCTTCCTCCCCTGTGGCAGTAAATAAGATCAAATGAAAGGAACGTCTTACCAGTTAGATTCTTTAATAATCACAGCGAGAGAGAAAAGAATACGTCTACCTAGAAATGGCGGTGCTCCCAATTAAGGGCCACTCCCCCCCCATTAATCCGCATCTCTCCTATGTCTTGTAATCTGAGGTTGTACCCTCTGTACTTTCTGTTCTGCCACTTTCTGAGCTCTCCATGTCTTTGGGAAAGGCGGGTGAATGCTATCCAGAGATTGTGAATCTGTTAACCCTCTCTCTTTCAGTGTTTCTTCTGCTAGCTGTTCACCACCCAGTACTTCCCAGCTTCTGCCTTCTGAACTATGTCCCTCCACAAACCGCTGTTCCAAATCTATACTGTCCTCCTGCTCCTGGGAAGATTCAGGATCAGTAGGAGGGGGAGACTTCCTCAGTGCAGCCCTCCTCAGCACGGTCCCTGACAACTATTCAACACTGGCTTTGAGATTTTGAGGTGCTGTCGAGAGCATAACAGTCCTTGTCCAGGGGTATTTACCAACTTTAAACAGGAAGATATGTATTTATTAAAATGCATAATAACAAATGTATCACATGATAATCCCCAGCCCACAGTGATTTATCAGGTGCTACATTAACACAAAGCTTAGGCTGAGAGACAGTAGCTCAGGAGTGCCCAAACTTTTTTTAGGATTGAAGTTGTAGAACTTTTTTTTTACAATTTTACCCCAATTTTACCCATTACCTACCATGGGGGCCAAATTAAAAGAGTCCCCAGAAACGGGGACTCTGAACATGCCTGCAGTAGCTGGTCGCCCAGTAACCTTGCAGGGATTTGAACCCTGGGTATAACAACCAATAAATGACCTTCAACCATTTTTAATTCATTCCAGGTCATGCCCAACAGTTCCTCTGCTGCTGACCAGGGATACGAGGTAAGCACTGGCAGGAGCTCTTCATGATTTACCCTTCAGAAAAGACCCGGAAGAAGCCAATATTAGGCAATAATTTTGGAGGTGGTGCTGGGTGCACTCCAGGGAGCCTCGATGCAAAGGAGAGATGGGCTCTTGTGTCTCTGAGAGCTGGTCAGAGGACGGGATTTCTTACCTTTCCCTCCTCCCAGGCACAAACATCAATCATGTCACCTGATGCACTGCCTCCATTTCTTCTTTAGAGTCTCCAGCATGGAGATCAGAACGTCTACAACGAGTTGATGTTCAGACAAAACCCATCGGAAGTCCCCTCTGTTGGGTCGTCTCCTTGACTCTCGTTGCTCATCCCTTTTCAGAGGAGATGTGCTCATTTCAGCGCATCTGAAGTGGGGATATCATCTTCTCCATCAAAATGGACCCTCCTTCCTTCAAGGCCTGTCCTTCTGCAAATCCTAGCCCTCGCTTCGAATGAGCAGCCACAACAAATCAGGATCAGAAGAAGAGTCTGCTTCCTCGTGACCCTGCTCCCGTCTTAAGATGGAGAGGCTTTCACAAACATCCCTGCTTGCCGAGGGATTGTGGGTGGTGAATGCTGAGTTTTTTGGGTGGGAATTTTAAGAATTCACTGGATGCCTAGATCCAGGTTTGGGGCAAGTCATCTTTGGTGAGAGAGCTCCAGCAGAGACTGAAAATCACTAAACACGCAGCGAAATAAAGCATGGAAATATAGGCTGCTGGACCTTTAAAATATCCCCTTCTTGGTTGCTTCCAAAGCTCCCCACTGCCCTCAGCATAGAAAGAGACCACAAATTTGGTAAGTTAAAAATGGTTTACTTGCAAACTCTTTGAGACCCACCATCTCCTCCCATCCTGCTTTTTCAGTGGCAGGAGTGGGCACATGTGGGAATATTCAGGGATGCAGGAGAGGATATTTGTTTGATTATAGCCTTTCCAACTTGTGTTAACAAGTTCACAATTTAGCAGAGTAACATTCCCCTTTTTAAACTCACAGCGGATGGGTTTGCTCAGGCTCACTAAAGCCTCTATAATAACTGTTCTGGTATTTCCCCCTTATTCTCTCATAAAAGATAAGACACGACACAGTCTTCTATGAAAGTATAAAAAGAGTTTACTCACATTCTGTTCACAATAGGATCCCAGAAGGAAGTCTTAGCTTAGAAAAGTAACATACACCTGGAAACTATCTCATAAGGAGACAGTCGCTTTGTCCTCTCTTGGCTGGAAGCCAAGACAGCATCTTTGGCTAAGCAGATGTTGCTTCTTTGATGCATGTGGTCAAAGAGAGAGAGATGGCTGCCCTGCCCTGTGCTTTTGTCATTACCTGCACAGGTGAGGCCACGCCCACCTCTAGTCACATGCAGAGGAAGTCTGTCCCAGCCCAGAAGGAAACAGGAAGTTTACCTGCTGGCTGGACAAACATTCCTCCCCATGTGTAAACATGTTCACTCTAGGAATGTTGTACTTGACTGCTCTTGTGTTTCACATCCCACAGCACTGTTACGATATAGAAGCAATGCGGCCGCGAGCTGCTGGTAGCTTGAAAGCAAAACATAATGGGAATGTTGGGACTGTTCCGTGGGAAACAGAGGGACGGTCTATTCACAGTGCGAAGCACCGGAATTAGCTCAGAGTGTAATATGAGCTGTACAGGAAGTACAGGAGGAGTTTGTCTCTCGACTGCCGGAGTTTGAAGAGAGCAGTCATGTTTTCTGTAACGCTGCAAAGACAGAAATAAAGGCATGTAAATACGTTTCTGTCTATCTCTTTCCCCTGCCTGGGGGGGGCAGGAAAGAGGGGGGGGTGTTCTTCTCACGCTGAGAAGGATCGCCTATCGTGACCTCTGCCTGGATCTTGCCGGGAAAGCAGACAGGGAGGTCATCAGGAGATCAAGCCGGGTGCCTGGAGAGTGGCCAGTTTCTCCTGATAAAGGCTTGATTCCCAACAAGCACAAAGATGACCTTGGGTCCCCTGGTCCCCCAAATCACCTTGGGGGTTTTCCGGGGATTTTACAATCTCACGTAACCCCCCCTTCCCTCCGCCTGAGTTCCCCCCACGAATGGGAGAGCTGCTTTCATGGCCCCAGACACGAACTGGAAACTGCAGCCGCGTATTTTAAAGACTAACAAGCATTAAACAACCAAAAGCCTTCCCGTTAGGTATTTTAGGTCAAGATCTGCCGAAAGAGAAGAGGACATTATTTATGTATGCTACTACGGTGGCGAGAATTCTGATAGCACAAAGCTGGAAGACTGGAGAAATTCCGACAAAAGAACAATGGCAAGAGAAATTGATGGATTATGCAGAACTGGCAAAACTGATGGACTACGAGAAAAGGACAACAGTGACTTTGAAAAAGAGTGGGAACCTTTTATAATATATTTGCAGAATCAAAGAAAGAACATCGACTTGATGGCAGGATTTAAATAAACACTCGCATCTTTATTAACAGAGAACATTTAAAATAATAAAGAAATGATATAGTGGATTTTAAGAAACAGCAGTATGTAATAAGGGAGTAACAAACCAGAAATGGAAGCTGAGGGAAACCCAGGAGGGAAGAGGTGTAATATGTATGCTATTGATATGAGATGTATGCAATGACAGAAAAGAAAGTGAATAAAAAAATATTTTAAAATAAAATAAAGACTAACAAGCAAACCCTATTCCCAGCTCAATCAAGATTTGAACTGGGTGCTTATAGCTATAAGTCTCTGCTTCTGAAGGAATATTGATTGACTTGAACCATTTGTTCTCCATTTGATGTGTTCTATGCTGAGTTTAAATTGTGTTAGCTGCTGTGTTTTCTGCAGATTTCTGCTAGGGTTCTTGTTTTGACTGAGCTCCTTTGTTTCGGTTTCTGGATTTTTATTATAAATTGCGTTTTGTGTTTTATTGTAATAAGTAAAGCACCTGGAGAACATGGCTGGGTGGCTGGTATACAAATGTAAATAATAATAGTAAATGATTAGCAATAATAATAGATGATGGTGAATATTTGCTCAATAAACAGGTTGTCTGAAAGAAACCGCAGTCTGCTGAGTTGACTGTGAGTAGCACCCACCCGTCTGTATGGTTATGTAATGTTTGACTCAACGCTGCAAGACTGATAGTTCTGATAATGGAGGAACGTTCTCTGAGGGAAACCCCGTTGAAGTGAATTGTGCAAGCATATTGTTCATTTAGAGAAGATTCCCACAGGATTCTGCCCCATATTACTTAATTGTGTGTGAGAGAGAGAAATTGACGTGCAGTTTCCTCAGGCGCCTGAAAGATTTGAGTCATGACACCATCTATTGCTTCCTTCTTCAGTTGTCAAAACAATCTTTCTGTGTTTCTACAATCACCTCTCCACACTTTGAGTCATCTATCTGGGCTCTTTCAGGCTGTCACTATTTTGGGGAGACAATTTGCAGGCCGCACTGCTCTGCACATAACTGGATGCATTTCCACAAAGGCAGGGATGTGACTTTATTTGGATGCTATGCTTTTATACGTGCTGTGAGCCGCCCAGAGTGGCTGGGGAAACCTAGCCAGATGGGCAGGGTATAAATCCTATTATTATTATTATTATTATTATTATTATTATTATTATTATTATTATCACCTATCAAACACCATATACTGGTCTGCAACTGCCCACCCCAGCTTGCCAGTTGACCACTCCAGCTGCATGAGACTGAGAGGGCAATAAAAACAACATGCGAGTCTTTTTACATCTCCTCTGCAGTGCCATTGGACACTGGACTTTGGGAGCCATCTATGTTCTCACATGATTCCTTTTTGCACCAGGATGGGGTGGAGAATGGAGTGTCCTTCATGGAATTATAGAGTTGGAAAGGGTCCCCAGTGTCATCTAGTCCAACCCCCTGCAATGCAGGAATCTCAGCTAAAGCATCCATGGCAGATGGCCAGCTGACCTCCGCCGAAAAATATCCAAGGAAAGAGAGTCCCCAACCTCCCAAGGGAGTCCATTCTGCTGTCGAACAGCTCTTATCGCCAGAAAGTTTTTTCCTAATGTTTAGTCGGAATCTCCTTTCATGTAACTTGAAGCCACTGGTTCGAGTCCTACCCTCTGGAACAGGAGGAAACAAGCTTGTTCCCTCTTCCACGTGACAGCCCTGGAGATATGTGTCTAATCATCTTTTAAGGCTATGCTAGTGGGTGGCCGTCACTTGCGGGAGCGAATTTCACAGGTTAACTATGGGCCGTGTGGGAAAAGTCCTTTCTCTGGTCTGTCCTGAACCTTCAACTTCACTGAACACCTCCGAGTCCTAGCGTAGGGTTGCCATATTTCTAAAAGTGAAAATCCGAACACAAAAAATGTTGAGCTTTTTTAGCCCAAAATTATTGGGCAAAACAAAAAATAGGGAGTTTTTGAGCTATTTTTAAGTGTCCAGATTTTCACAGACCCTTCGGCGATTCCCGTCCGGACATTGCTTCCACCTGCAGTATTCCGGCTATGTCGGGGAAATTCCAGACATATGGAAACCCTAACTTAGCTCCCCTACCCACCCACCCCCCAAACCATGTCTGCCACCGGCTGGAAGGAGAAATTCAAATACTTTGAAATACTTTATTGTCACTTGTACAACTTGTATACAGTGAGATTACACGAGCACCCCCCACTCAGCTCTCTTAGTAAAAATTTCTTAATTCGCACTCCCACCAAACCCGAAAGTCAGTTGCCCTGTTGTTATCTTTTCATTCAGCAGCCTAACAGCCCACGGATAGAAGCTGTTCTTTACCCTGTTGGTGCAACTAATCATGCTTCAATATCTTCTGCCCGAGGGCAGGAGATCAGGAAAGTGCCGGCCAGGGTGTGAATCATCCCTGAGAATTTTCCTCACTCTCCTGAGGCAACCTTCTTCCGTGATTATCCAGCGGATTCACGGGACAGCCCATAATATCTTGTGCTGTATTCACCACCCTCTGTAGGCACTTCCTATCAGTTGATGTCAAACCAGCGTACCACACCGTGATGCAGTATGAAAGGACACTTTCTATTGTGGACCGTAGAAGGAGAACATCAAATGTTGATTGACATCGTTCTTTGGCAATATTCTGAAATGTGGTAACCTTTCCTCCATCCCCTTGATAAATTGGGCAGTCCTTTTCTGAGCCCTTTTTGCAACTGTGCAATATTGTTTTATGTACAACAAAACATCTGGAGGCAGTTAAGACCTGGCAGCCTCTCATTGGCTCAGGCTTTGGGCTGGGCATCTGTGTCTGTCTTGTGGCCTCATCATTAAAAGGTAAAGGGACCCCTGACCATTAGGTCCAGTCGTGGCCGACTCTGGGGTTGCGGCAATCATCTCGCTTTATTGGCCGAGGGAGCCGGCGTACAGCTTCCGGGTCATGTGGCCAGCAGGACTAAGCTGCTTCTGGCAAACCAGAGCAGCACACAGAAACGCTGTTTACCTTCACGCCGGAGCGGTACCTACTTATCTACTTGCACATTGACGTGCTTTCAAACTGCTAGGTTGGCAGGAGCAGGGACCGAGCAACGGGAGCTCACCCCATCACGGGGAATCGAACTGCCGACCTACTGATCGGCAAGTCCTAGGCTCTGTGGTTTAACCCACAGCGCCACCCGTGTCCCTGGCCTCGTCATTAGCTGATGCTGAAGAAGCCACGGGCTCCTTCCTTCCCCTTTTTCTTCTGCCAGATGCCCACCAAAAGCTTTTGCTCCCTTCTCAACTCCACCAGCACATGACCTGGCACCCAACAAGAGGGCTGGGAGTCACGGGAGGAGGAAGCCCTGCTCTGCCTGGGTCACACTGAGGACGGGGTGCCCCTTCCCTCCCAAGCCCCTATTCCACTCCTGGACTTGCAAACCACCCCCTGGAGCACTCGTGGGGGGTAACAGGAATAGCAAAGGAACCAGGCATAGCTGTCAACGTTTCCCTTTTTTAAAGGGGAATTTCTTTATTTCGAATAGGATTTCTCGCAAGAAAAGGGGAAAGTTGACAGCTATGAACCCAGGCATCCGGCAGACAGCACTATTGTCCTGTCAAGCAAAGCCCCCAAAATGGAAAGGCAAGCAGGGCATCTGTGGCTCACCTGGACCCTGCGAAGGTGTGTTGCAGGGGGTCGGACTAGATGACCCTTGGGTCCCTTCCAACACTATGATTCTATGAAGAGCCCCTGGCAGGCAGCCCTCCTCCTGGCTGTCTTCGCCTTCATCGACTCGTCCGCATCCGTGCCGTCCCTTTAGTCGACATAGTCTCCATCGCTCTTTTCCCGTCGGGGCCGCCCAGGAGTTTTGTTTATTGCGCATTTATGACGCTCCTGGACTCCTCGGTTCCAGGCCAAACGCGGCTGAGCTTCGCGCTCCTCCGTCTGGTTCTGGGCAGAGCCCTCTTAGCCCTTGCCCCCGACGTCCGCGCATTGGCGACAATGCAGCGGTCCCCCAAGGACGCAGGGAAGGAGCCAGCCAACTGAGTCGGCTCGCGGTGGATGGAAGCCCGGCCCCCGAGGAAGGCAGAGCCGGGCAGGATCAGCTCTGGGCTGCCCGCAAGCGGGCAAACGAAGAGGCCCCCACCACGAAGCGAAGCCCCGCCATAGGCAGGTTGGACGTGCGTCCAGCCCAGCCTTGGAGACCCCCGGGATGGAGGAACTGCTGGCTCGCGGCGCTCCTCGCAGGTGAGCAGGATCGGGACCAAACTGATGGATATGGTTATGATTTCGTGCTGCGAAGCTCCCGGGACTTTTTAAAACGAAGAGCGGGGGGCAGAGGGATCAGGGGGGCTGCAGAAGCATAGAGACTTATTTCACTTTACGCGTGCTCGCGTTGTTCCTCTGATCAAAATCGCCCCTTCCAGCAGCTTGCAGACACGGTTTGGTGGAGGTGGGTAGGAGAAGTAAGTACGTGACTCTCCGCCACCCCATGGCTATTGGCAGAAGTGCCAACTTGGTGCCCATGGGTGCCCGGGGCCGCAGATGCCATGCAGCTTACATGGCCCTGGCACCGAAATTTGTGGGTGCCTTGCCCCTTCATGGGGAATTTTGTGGGTGCTTGGGCACCCAAGACCCCAGGGAGTTGGCACCTATGGCTATTGGCAGCTTTTGGATCAGGGTTTCCCTTGAGACTTCATTTCAATCTCCCTTTGGACTTCATTTCTGTTGTCACTCAGTTTTGTATCAGAAAAATGTTATGCAGGGTGACCATAGCATAGAGAATTGAATACTCCCGACAGTTGAAATTCTCCACTCAGAGAGGCTGAATTCTGCGCAGGCTGAGAGCCTTTGCCTGGGGCTCCTTATTTTGCCTAATTGTTTCAGGTCTGGGGGTTTGCATCTGCCAGTCGTGGCAAAGAACATTGCAGCGTGCAGCAAAGGCACCATCTTCCTTCCTTCAGCTGAGATGGCATCTCTGGTTCATCAGCTGTGGCTGACACTCACACAGCCCTGTGTTTTCGCAGTGGGAGGTGAGGTGGGGTACCAATTCCTTGGCTACCCAACTTCAGAATGTGGGAGGAGTGGGCAAAGGGGTGAAGACCCTGCATACGAAAACTTAGGACATTTTTTTGTTTCTTCCACTCTTACTTGTACATTCAAGAATGTGTGTATTGCAGTTGTGTGGTGTGTTGTATTTTTTAAATTAATTTTTATTGCATTTTCAGTTTTATCATAATCACAATTTCCATACATATTTCAAAAAACTCAAACCTCACTCTATTCGAGCATCGACTTCCTCCCACCCCTTTTTCTGACTTCCATACATATTTACTTTATTCTTAGCATTTCCATAACAACTTTTTTACCTTCTCTCTTGTTTTTTAATTCACCTCTTTAAATGTAAATCAGTTCCTTATATTCTCTTTCAAAACATTTCAACTCAAACTACAAACGTTTTCAAATGTTTACATTGTTCTTTCAAATATACTATAAATTTGCTCCAGTCCTTTTGAAACGGTTCGTCACGCTGATTCCGGATCTTCCCAATCAGCTTTGCTAACTCTGTGTATTCCACCATCTTACTCCTCCATTCTTCCACTGTTGGGCTCTCCTGTGATTTCCATTTCTGAGCCAAAAGTATCCTTACGGCCATTGTGGCATACTTAAACAGGTTTACATCTTTTGGGGGGATTTCATCTCCAATTAAACCTAACAAGAACATCTCTTTATTTTTTATTAAAGTTATATTTCAAAATCTTTTTTAATTCATTATAAATTATATCCCAATAGGCTTTCACCATGGTACACGTCCACCACATATGATAGAAATTCCCCTCCTTCTCCTTGCATTTCCAACAATTTTTATCCTGATTTCTATACATTTTAGCGAGTTTGGCTGGTGTTATATACCAACGGTACATCACCTTTGTTACATTTTCTTTGAGTGACATACATGCTGTGAATTTAATTGTTTTTGTCCACATTTTTCCCATTTTTCAAAACCAATGTTATGTCCCAAATCTTGGGCCCACTTAATCATAACACTTTTTACCTCCTCATCCTTTTTGTGCCACTCTAGTAATAATTTATACGTTTTCGACAATGTTTTTCTTTGACTGCTCAGCAATTCCATCTCTATGTGTATTGCAGTTGTTGAGGTCTCTTTGATGCAGTGAAACAGACTTTGGGGCCATCCGTGGATCTCTGAAAGAGAACAGAACTGTGCTGAAACTAGGACTTTTGTTTGAAGTGACGTCTCCTCTTCGCTCTCTCCCCTTTACAGCCTCCATCCTGAGTTCCTGCTTCCTCTTGACTCAAACCAAGGGCGAGAAGGAGATAGTCATCAAGATGGACCCAGAACACCCAGAAGAAGGAGGCAGTGTCACTTTCACACCTGTAGACATTGATGTGGGGAACCTTAACAGCTTCATCTGGTACCGAGGGGAAATTGAGGAGAGTAGTCGAATCTTTACTTATATACTAGTACCATCTAGAATACAGAATAATGGACCTTCCTTCACTGAGAGGGAGACTGGGGGCCTAGACAGCTCCCTTAACATCAGGGATTTATGGCTAAATGACTCTGGACTCTATACATTGACTGCTAAAGTATCTTCAGGAACGGTGATAGGATTTATACTCATAAATGTCTTAGGTATGGTGTCTACTTTTAGGATCCGCCTTACTTCTATTACTGTAAGTTATTTTAAACTGTTTCTAATATTGTGTGTTTTAATGTTATAGCCTGCCCTGGGAACTAAGGGCCCAGGGTGGGTAAATAGTGGTAAAGGAAATAGTAATCACAGAACTGACTTTATAATCTGAAACACACACAGAAAGAGAGACATCGCACGTTCTTTTGTAATTCACGGAAATCTGTAATAAAAATTGTTTTTTTAAACAAATCAAAGAATTGCAGAGTTGGAAGGGACCCCAAGGGACATCTAGCGCAACTCCTTGCAATGCAGGAATATGCATGGAGAAGAGTGATGAGGGAGCCCAACAAATCCATCGGCATGTCACTACCTGGCAGCCCTGCTGACCTTGAGGCTCATATTCCATAAACTGGGAACGTTAATTAATGCCGTTGCGATCTTGCTTGTTAACCTTCGGGTAGAGTTGCTTAGTCGGTTACTGGTCCTGTTAATACGATTTTGTAATTTCTGCTATATTGTTGTTTTACCCATTTTATTTTTATCGCTTTGCTCCCTGCTCTGGGGTTGGAAAAATCCAATGAGGAACGGGATAGAAATACTGTAGATTAATCAGAACGGCATGGAATTCTCTCGTGTGCAGGGAAGCCGGAATGTGCAGTGCACACAGGTGTATTTGTCCACGCAGGTCACCCTCCAGCTGCATTCGTGGAGGGATGTGAAGAGAAAGTTTGAGACGCTTCACTGCAGCAAGGCCACAGACAAGCTTGGGGCAAAGTTCCCACCTTTTTTCTTTCTTTTTTTGCTCCTGTCTTTAAAAGTAGTCAGAGCAGGCAAGAAAGATTCTGGTGATACTCTTTTTACCACATACAGTCATACCTCATGTTACGTTTGCTTCATGTTACATTTTTTCAGGTTGCATCCCACAGCGACCTGCAAGTACTAGAAAGGGTTACTTCTGGGTTTCATCCCTCGTGCATGCGCAGTAGGGCTAAATCGCGCTTCGCACATGCGCACAAGTGCCAAATCGTGCCGCGCAGATACAGCGCTTCAGGTTGCAGGCTTTTCACGTTGTGAACGGGCCTCCAGAACAGATCCCATTCACAATCAGAGGTACCACTGTATCTCCATGCCAGGGAGGGGGGGGGGAAACCTTTAGCTATTCATCAAGGCTGTTCTGAATCAAATAACTGGCAACATTAGGTTGATGTCCAGAAGAGCAGGTTTCACTGAAAATTGCCCTATACTCAATGTTACACATGTGGAGGACATGCAAGAAAATAAAGGAATTTTTGGAATGTAATCTATAATGAGCTTTTAAAAATGATTAAGGTTCCTATCCTTTATTTTAAAAACCGGAGGTGTTTCTCTTAGGGATATTTGGCCCAGATATACCTAAAAATGCGAGAGAATTATTCTTGTATGCTATTGTAGCTGCAAGAATATTAATTTCATCAAACTGGAAAGGAGAAAAAATTCCAATAAAGCTGGAGTGGCAAAGTAAGTTGTTGGAGTACGCCAAATTGGCAAAAATGACAGTAAAACTGAGAGGTTCTACAGGGCAAACTTTTATTAAGAGATGGGATATGTACAAAAAAAATACCTTATAAATTACTGTAATAACATAATGCCAGTGGGAGGACTCGAATGAATTCTGTGGTATGTTGACTAACAAGAGAATACAATATTGATAATTGACAAAAGCAAATAAAAGAAAAGAAAATGAATGTTAATAGTGTGCTAGAGAGATGAAGCGGTAAATACACGATGGGGTGGCAATATTGGGATACTGCCAGGGAGATAAAGTCCATCATGGCCCCCAAGCCGGCTGCCGGACGATCCATCGATCTCCCGTAGTCACGCAGTATGAGCAATTAGCGACACGAGTTTCCTGAAAATACCTTGCCACATTCCAGGGCTCATGCACACTCTTATCAGCAGATAATGCACAGCCAGAAGTCGCACTCAGGAGAGCATTATTTACAAGCTTTTATTCAGCGTTGATCAGAACAAAGAAAGACATGACTGTCTGCATCAGTCTTCGACAGAGAGAGAGAATGAAAGCAATAGCAAACATAAACATCCTGTGAACAGGAAATACGCAGGCTGTGACACAAACATCCTGCTCCCTTTTAAGGTGGAACGGAAATATCCTAACATCCTCCCCCTTTCCGTGTAACCTGTAGTACCTGTGGTTCAACCCAATTGCAACCTTTGTACGTAAACCTTAAGTTGTTCTCTGTTAACAACCTTAGACAACAGATCAGCAGGAATTTCATTTCCTGGCATGTAGGACACCTGAATGAGTCCTTTCTGAATACAATCTCTTGCACGATGTAGCTTAATCTGCAAGTACTTGGTTCTTTGCTTGCAACTCTCTGAGTTCAGCAAAGCCAAACTCGATCTATTGTCTTGATACACTTGTACAGGACATTTCACAGACACTCTGATGTCCTTAAACGGTTGCATCAACCATTCACAATCCATGAGTGAAAATGACAGAGCATTGAGTTCTGCTTCACAGGAACTTAGGCTCACTGTTGTCTGCTTCTTGCACAACCAGTCAAACAGGCAGTGGTTGTACATGTAGCATACTCCAGAAGTGCTCGTACCATCCGTGGTGTCACTTCCAAAACTTGCATCTGCAAAGATTTCAAGACCTCCAGTCTTCTGACTGGTGAACCTCAGCCTGTAGTGCATAGTCCCTTTTAAATAGCGGGCTATGCGCTTCAGAGCTTTCCAATCCCGAACAGTAGGATTGTTGGCATGTCTGCTAAGCAGCTTACAGCTTACAGCTATGTCAGGTCTTGAGCATCTAGCAATGAAATTCAACTTACCTAGAATGCAACGTTGTGTCAGAAAACGCTTCAGCAGTACTGTCTACCTGGTAACCTGTCACCATCGGTGTGTCTGCTGGGTTTGCATCAACCAAATTCAACCTGGTTAAAACATCAGCAATTTTCTGTGTTTGGTGTACCAGAAAATTACCTGCTTGGTCCCTCTCCACCTGTAGAGAAAGATAGTTGGATACCTTCATGTCAAAGTGCTCCTTCAGCTGAGCTAGGGTGTTTTGGTAGAAAGCCTGATTCTTCCAAAACATCAGAAGATCATCAACAAAACATAAACAATACAGTTTGTTTTGCCCCTCCTCCTTGACAAACACACACGGATCAGCTTTGCCCTGGTGAAAACCTAGAGAAAGCAACGTCTCAGTGAGTTTCGTGTTCCAACACCTGGCACTCTGCTTGAGACCATATAAGGATTTCCGCAGTTTACAGACCATTCCCTTCTGTATCTGCATCCCGTCAGGTGGAAGCATGTACAGCTCCTCCCCCAAAATCCCGTACAAAAGAGCTGTATTAATGTCATGGTGGGAAACATGCAGTTTCTCCTCCGCAGCGATCTTGAGCATCAGCCGAATGCTCTCATATTTGACTGTGGGGGAGTAGGTCTCATGGTAATCCTGTCCTGGTACCAGTGAAAAACCTCTGGCAACTAATCTAGCTTTGTGTCTGACAACCTTGCCATTCTGGTCTGTCTTGGCCTTGAAGACCCATTTGCTGCCAACCAGTCTCATCCCTGGGACTACCGGTACCAGTTCCCAAGTTTGGTTCCTGTTCAAGGAATCAACTTCAGCCTTCATGGCATTAAGCCAAGGCTCAGCATCTTTAGAGGTTAACTCCTGAACCTCTTGAAGCTTGAAGGTTCCCACACCTTCTCTGAGCTACTAAGAACAGCAGTTGCTGTCTTAGCAAACTCATCAGCAAATCTCTTTGGAGGTCTGCCCTTCGTGGCTCTCTCAGATCTGCGTACTAGACGCAAGTCTTCTGGACTCATCTCCTCTTTCTTAGGAGAAAAGTGACCAATGGTGAACAGTGGTTCTTCCAGTTCATTGTCAGACGCATCAGATGGTTTGACTGAGGCCTTTGCGCTCTTGTAGTCTGCTGTGTCATCACTGTCACTGATACCAGCAGCAGCGCCGCCCACTGAACTGGAATCTGAACTCTGATCATCATCATCATCGTCATCATCCTCAGCAGCTTCTTCAGCTTTAGCTGCTTGCTTGACATCACCTTTTAGCTGCTTGCTTGACATCACCTTCAGGCTACTCTGTTGTTGTTGAGGCGGCCGGCCAGGCCAGCTCTGCTGCGCGCGCCTCGCTGGCCCACCCTAAAAAAGGTCAACAACTTTGGGGTTCCCCCTACAACTCTGGGCAACCTGGGGGGGCACCGGATGGATCTTTGTACCCCGGTGCTGCATAGACGGCCCTGATTCCATGCAAAGGAGACACAGTAAAAGGGCTTATACCAGGCATCCCCAAACTCGCCCTTCCAGATGTTTTGGTACTACAACTCCCATCATCCCTGCCCACTGGTCCTGTTAGCTAGGGATGATGGGAGTTGTAGTCCCAAAACATCTGGAGGGACGAGTTTGGGGATGCCTGTCTTATACACATCCTGTAAGACCTATTACAGTCGTTAAGAGTCGTCAACAGGCTCATCTCAGCTATCTGCCAATCTCCCATTCCCACCACCCTTCTGAGTAATACCCCTCCCCACCTTCTCACTATATAGAAGGATCTGGCAACTTCTGTTTCAGTGTATCTGAAGAAGTGTGCATGCACACGAAAGCTCATACCAAGAACTAACTTAGTTGGTCTTTAAGGTGCTACTGGAAGGAATTTTTTTATTTTGACTATGGCAGACCAACACGGCTACCTATCTACTTTTAAATTATTATTATTATTATTATTATTATTATTATTATTATTATTATTATTATTATTATTTAACTTGTATGCTTGTTTCATCTTTTTAATCTCAATAAAGCAATTTAAAAAAGAGAAAAAAAAGAAAATTGCCCCATACTCATGTGATCAACTGGGGAAGGAAAATCATGGACACATACTTTCCAAAGCTCACAGCACTTTTCTCTCCCGTCTTGCAGATGTAGAGGAGGCTGACTCCCATCCCCAAGCGTCAATTTTTGGAATCATCCTAGGTTGTATGATTGGAATCGTGGCCATGGGAGGTCTGGGGTTGCTCCTGTACCCCAGGTTTCACTCAGTGTAAGTCTGCCGTCCTGGTCCCCTTGAATCAGGGTCCCCCTGAATTTGCCATCTCCCCCTGGTTCTCTGGGAAGTTTCTGCTCTGCTTAACTGCTTTGAGTGGTCTCTCTGCTCAAGCTCAGGGTTTGAGGCTGTCTCACTGTGGTGAGCCAATGTGGTGTAGTGGTTAAGAGCGGTAGACTCGTAATCTGGTGAACCGGGTTCGATTCCCCGCTCCTCCACATGCAGCTGCTGGGTGACCTTGGGCTAGTCACACTTCTCTGAGGTCTCTCAGCCCCACACACCTCACAGAGTGTTTGTTGTGGGGGAGGAAGGGAAAGGAGAATGTTAGCCACTTTGAGGCTCCTTCGGGTAGTGATAAAGCGGGATATCAAATCCAAACTCTTCTTTTCCTTCTTCACTGGTGTCCTGCCCGGTTCCCCAGATTACGAGTCTACCGCTCTTAACCACTACACCACACTGGCTCTCACTTGCAGCAGCTGAGGTTGCCTTTCCTTGATAATCCACCAAAGGCACCGTAGGCCTATCCTCTGTTAAACCTGATGATTCTGATACACAAACATTTGCAATGAGTAGATGACCACATCAAGCACCCCTCCAAAATTGGTTAGAAACTGTACACATTGGGTTGACTTTTCAATTCTAAAAGGTAAAGGTAAAGGACCCCTGGCAGTTAAGTCCAGTCGTGAATGACTCTGGGGTTGCGGCGCTCATCTCACTTTACTGGCCGAGGGAGCCGATGTTTGTCCACAGACAGTTTTTCCGGGTCATGTGGCCAGCATGACTAAGCCACTTCTGGCGAAACCAGAGCAGTGCACAGAAACGCCGCTTACCTTCCTGCCGGAGCGGTACCTGTTTATCTACTTGCACTTTTTGGCGTGCTTTCGAACTGCTAGGTTGGCAGGAGCAGGGACCGAGCAACGGGAGCTCACCCCGTCGTGGGGATTCGAACCGCCGACCTTCCGATCGGCAAGCCCTAGGCTCATGAGGGGTAGCTAAATTGTGACCTTCCAGATGCTGTCAGACTCAATAAATGTCTGGAGGACACCTGATTGAGGAAACCTTCCTTAAAGGTATTTTTTTGCCATTTGGGGAGTTCCTAGCAAGGCATTTTCTTTGCACCCCTAACCCATCTCAGGCCACTCGCCTTGCCTGCTTCCACTAATCTAGTAGGAGTTGTTCCTTCCGTGGTCTCAGCCTTTTGAGCAGAGGGTTCAAAAGGAGCAGAGGGTTGTGGGTTTTGAGTGTCTCCTGCTTGGCTCTGGTGGGCTTATTCTCCTGGATCTCTCTCTGTTCCCTAATGCTCTTTCTGTCCTGTTTCTGTCATTTCAGAGCCAGGCGTCGCTGACACGAAACCCACCATGGTAAGAATGATACACATATGATTCCTAATGTATTCAGACTCCAATCTCTAGAAAGGAGTAGGAAGGGAAGGGGAGGGGGTTTGAGCCAAAGCAGAGCACAGTGAAGGTCTTCCTTCCTCAGAAGGAAGTAGGACATGGATGAGGAACTTTTTCAACCCAGCGAGCCAGATCCTTATTTCCATGAGTCCTGTGGGCCAACTTTGACATGTAGGCTGGGTCACCCCTCTACCAGTCACCTGACATCTGCCCCTCTCAGTGTGTCCTGGTTGGTTCTGCTGGGCCTGGGTTCTGTCTGTTGTACGTTCCAGGTCCGTGACTTTCTCTCTTTGTAATTTCAGACCAGTGCTTCAGTGTATCGGTAGGAACAGAATACAAACCCACACTGGTAAGGATAGAACAATGGCGGTACCTAATATATGCAGACTTCAGCATTCTGATTCAAAGTCTAGAAGCGGGAGAGGGGTTGAGTTGCAGCAGAGAATGTCTTTCTTCCTGCAAAGGAAGTAAGAGCAGGAGTGGAGAACCTCTTCAGCCCAGCAGTCCAGATCTTTATCTCCATGAGCCCCCTGGGCCAAGTTTGCCAGGTAGGCTAGGTCACCAACCTGTCAATCACATGACAACAATGACTACGAATTTCATTTGCAAGGAGGTTCCTTTGAAGTCGCTTATAAACAGACTTCAAAGTGTGGGCCACCTTTGGAAAGCAATTTTCCAATCTATATAAGTTGATGCAACCCCAGGATAAAGACGCCCATGTTATTTGGAATAAAACTTGCAGCATTTACTGAGGACAGACAAATACTCTATATAGAGAATAATCCCCAAGAAATACAAAATGTTATAAGAGCTCTTAAAACCAACAATTCACCAGGCTTTGATGGTTTACCTGCATAATTTTATAAAAAACATTTTCAGATAGCAGTACTGTTAAAATTAAGCTGTTTAACTATTGTAAGCTAACTAAGGTAATATAAGAATCTTGGAAAGATGAAAAAATAACCTTAATTCATAGGAAAGACAAATATCCGACATTACCCTAATCTTATAGACCAATATCATCATTAAACCAAGATTTCAGAATTCTTGCTCCAATGTACACAAAAAAGTTAAAGTTATTTTAATGTATAGACATCCAGACCCATGGATGTCATAGAAATAGCTTTGGTTTTCTTAGATGCTGAAAAAGCTTTTGATGGGATAGAAAGTAATTATTCATATTCCCTGTTGGATAAATTAAATACTGATGTTCCTTTCTTGGAATATATCAAAGCTGTTTCTGAAGACCCATGCACAGTTTTATATATAAACAAACAAATATAAATATTTGAAATCATTTTTGAGGAAGCAGAGCCCCCCCCCCTTCACCTTTGCATTTTTTGTGTGCTGAACCATTGACAAAATTGATAAAGAAGTACCGGGGGGAAATGTTAAATCAAATACCAATGCTGGTATTCATAATATTGATGTTGTGTGAAGTATATATGTATTCGATAATACTATGTACCTATGAATTTGTTGAGTTTATGTGTTTGTTGTGTTTTTTAAGTGAAATTTAAACATATATTTAAAAGGAAGGATCTAGAGCTTGGCTGTTATCCTGACACCTTTACACTCGCTGCCTGGATTTCTGGAAGGTGGGATCAGGTTTGATGTTTCCTGGATAACAGATTGATTATTGATTGCATGCTTTCCCTTATAACCCTGCAAGTAGAAAGTTGTGAGCTCTGTTGTGTCATCATGCTTGCTTTTGAAAAATTCAACAAAAGCTAGAAATCCAGGGAACGGCCTTGCAATAAACACTCAAAAGGGCTGCCCCTTTACAGCCCCCGATACCACAATGCCTTTGAACTTCCCCTTGGTCCCACTGACTCCTTCTGATGTTCTCTTGCAGGGTGAAGACATACAATATTCAACACTAGCCTTCAAGGCCAACCACCCTCCTTAGCCAGAGCCAGCAGCCGTCTGGCCTTTGGAAAGCAACATAATATGCTCAGAAATCAAGAAGAAATGATCAGGGATAATTCTCCCCCGGTGCTCTCCTCAGTGCAAACATCTCCTGTGACTCACCTCCTTTGCCTGGATTGTTTTGGGGAAGTGTGTTGAAAAAATTGGTTGCCTTGTCTGAAGAGAACCCACATAGGCACACAGTCACCTGGTGTAATAAAAAGTTTTAGCAGTGGGACCAAGTGGTTCAAGTGGTTTTTGCCCCTCTCGCCTCTTCTTCCAGCTCCGCCCCCCAGTGCCGCTTCTCTGGCCCACCACAAGGTCTGAGGGACAGTGGACCAGCCCGCAGCTAAAAAAAATTGCCGGCTCCTGACCTAGGCTCATTGTGTACGAAGAGAGCATTGCTCAAAGACAACAGTCTTGATCAGAGATAATGGGATCTTAAGGAGACAGTCACCTGCTCATAGCAGTAGATGATATGAGGTGGACAAAAGCTTATTTGAGGGTGCAGGGCATAGAAGTCTGCTATCCTAACCATGCCTACTCAGAAACAAGTCCTCCTGAATTCAGTGAGGCACACTCCCATGTAAAGTGGGGTTAGGATTGTGGTCCCAGTCATCTCCTTGATGGGGAGAGCCAATGTGGTATAGTGGTTAAGAGCAGTGGACTCGTAATCTGGTGAACTGGGTTCGCGTCTCCGCTCCTCCACATGCAGCTGCTGGGTGACCTTGGGCCAGTCACACTTCTCTGAAGTCTCTCAGCCCCACTCACCTCACAGAGTGTTTGTTGTGGGGGAGGAAGGGAAAGGAGAGTGTTAGCTGCTTTGAGACTCCTTTGGGTAGTGATAAAGCAGGATATCAAATCCAAACGCTTCTTCTTCTTCTCCTTGAGCTCTTGTTACGAGCTATTGTGCAAAGAAGGAACTGAGAACAAATCCCTCCCTCCAACTTTTGATCTCCAAGTGGGGCCAATGGAAGGAAGTTTGCCTCTTCTTTGTCCCTTCTGCGTAGAGCCGCCTCCCTTCCTTCCTTCCCCTTTTCTGCCGCAGCCAGAAGCCGGGCCTCAGCTCTGGTCTCTGCCCCACAGTCTGTCCCCTGGCTGGCTGGCTTCGGCACAGAGAGAGATGTGAGGTGTGGGATCCTGGTGCTAAGTTCCCCACCCTACTCTGTGCCCGTCGGGGGCTCTTGCCCGGCACAGAAGCAGGAAACACAGGAGCACCAGAAAGAGGACGAATCCAGGAGTCAGCTGAGGGGAGTCTCCTCTGGATCAAAGTCTGAAATGAGGCAGGAGAAGCCGCCGTGGTGTGCTAGGGCTTCGCTGGGGAAGAAGGGCTCATGGCAGGCCACGCTCTTCAAAGGTGAGATGGATAGGGACCCTAAATAGGAGGAAGGAGACACAAAGAGGGAGGGGAAATAGGTGCTGCATTTCGATTTGTCCTTTGCCAGAGGGTGGCTAGTCTTTGGTGGCTGACTGTACAGCTCCAGCCACCTATTTCCCAACATTTTACTGCAATGCGCTCTACGTGGGGCTATCTTTGAAGATGTCCCGGAAACTACAACTAATCCAGAATGCGGCAGCTAGACTGTTGACTGGGAGTGGCCGCCGAGACCACATAACACCGGTCTTGAAAGACCTACATTGGCTCCCAGTACGTTTCTGAGCACAATTCAAAGTGTTGGTGTTGACCTTTAAAGCCCTAAATGGCCTCAGTCCAGTATACCTGAAGGAGTATCTCCACCCCCATCGTTCTGCCCAGACACTGAGGTCCAGCGCTGAGGGCCTTCTGGCGGTTCCCTCACTGCGAGAAGCTAAGCTACAGGGAACCAGGCAGAGGGCCTTCTCGGTAGTGGCACCCGCCCTGTGGAACGTCTCCCACCAGATGTCAAAGAGATAAACAACTACCTGACATTTAGAAGACATCTGAAGGCAGCCCTGTTCAGGGAAGTTTTTAATGTGTGACGTTTTGATGTATTTTTAATCCTTGTTGGAAGCCGCCCAGAGTGGCTGGGGAAACCCAGCCAGATTGGCGGGGTACAAATAATAAATTATTATTATTATTATCTGCTATGTGATAGCACGGAAAGAGATTTCGATCTCTCTAAGGGTGATAGGCTACATTCACAACATACATTTAAGGCACTGTGATACCACTTTAAACCATCATGGCTTCTCCCAAAGGATTCTGGGAGGTGTGGTTTGTTAAGGGTGCCGAGAATGGTCAGGTGACTACTATTTCCCCTCTCAAAACTACAGTTCCCAGAGATGCCTGTGAAGAGGGATTGACTGTTTAAGCTACTCTGGGAAGTTCTTGAGGGCTGCAGTCCAGCACTGAGCAGGACACACAATCACTTTTTTAAAAAATAAATAAATTAATTTATATACCGTTCCTCATCTGAAGAGCACAGAATTGTTTACATATAACTTTGAAAAACCATAACATAACCTTTAGAGGAGGCCCTTTTCTCAGTCCTGTCCCCTTCACAGCCAATCTTGGTTGGGATGTAGGACAGGGCCTTCTCAGTGGCTGCTCCCAAACTTTGGAGCTCCTTTCTTAGAGAAGTTAGACCGGTTTCTTCCTTGTCCTTCCTTTCTTATTTCAACATGCTTTTAGGAACTGACTATTCTTAAGGAAAGGGCTGGTGCTGTGATGTTTTTATTGTTATTATCTCTATTTTTAATAGATCATAAATGTGTGTTTGTGTGTGTGTTTAATTATCTTTTAATGATTCCCCCCCCCCTATGTTTGTAGCTTTTGAGTCCCCGTCTGGGAAAAAGCTGGGCTATAAATAAATATTATAATAAATATAACAAAAACAACCACACACATGAACATAGGGAGTTGTTTTATTATGTACTTGAATTGTGAATGTTGACATTTCAATATTTGTGCAATTTGTTTTTATAATCCACTTAGAAGCCTATTTTAGCATTAAGTGACATATAAACTAAGAAATTATAATGGAAAGAGATGGAAAGAAGATAAAGTCCCTGCCAGAGAAGAATGGCAGATCAAGTTGATGGATTGTGCCGAAATGGCTAAAATGACCGGAAGAATCAGAAATCAGGAAGACCAAAATTTTAACAGGGAATGCGGAAAATTTATAACTTGTCTTAAAGACCATTGTAAACAGTTAAAATTGTTAGTAGGATTGGAATATCACTTGTAGTTTACTGGTGAATCTTGGACACAATGGAGAGATAGAAGATTTGGATTATTATTTGGTATGTTAATTGGATGCCTTTTATTGGAAAATTAATAAACGTTCTAACAAAATTAAAAAAGATTTGGATTATCATAAAAGATACAGGAGGAAATGATTAACAATAGGACCCACAAAGGGGAGGAGAGAATTCCAAGAGATTCTTTGCAATCTTGTTTTTATGCTGCATGTCAGATATGTGACTGTAAAATTTTAATCTGAAAAACCAAATAAATAAATTGCAAAAAAAACGAAAAGAAATTATAATACGGGGACGTGTTTTTGCTCTTCTTTCCCCCGCTTCATGCTGCAGCCTCCATCCTGAGTTCCTGCTTCCTCTGGACTCAAGCCCAGGCCAAGACAGGAATACCTATCAAAGTTGAACCAGAAATACAGCAAGAAGGACAGAGTGTCACATTAACACCAGGAGATATTGATGTGACCACACTTCGTAGCTGCAAATGGTACCGAGGGTCAAGTGCTGACGAAAATCGAATCTTCACCTACTTCCTAGCTCCGGTGATTTCACAGAAAAACGGATCTGCCTTCACTGGCAGGGAGACTGGGAGAAGAGACTGTTCCCTTCGTATCACAGATTTAACACCAAGCGACTCTGGAACCTATACACTGGAACCAGAAGGACCTCTGGAACAGAGAATAGGGGCTATCAATATAACCGTCCCAGGTATGATGAGCTTGTTCTCCAGTCATTCTGACCTTTTATGCACCCAAATCTGCCTCTTCTACTGAGCTTTGAGGGCCAAATGACTCTGGAACCCATACATTTAATGTTTTAATGTTGTGTTTTAATCTTGTTTTTAAGTTGTATTCATTCAACTTGTTTTTATTATTGGTTGTTAGCCGCCCTGAGCCCAGCCTTGGTTGGGGAGGGCAGGATATACCGTATCTTTCGCTCCATAGGGCGCACCGGACCATAGCGCGCACCTAGTTTTTAGAGGGGAAAATAAAGGGGGGGGAGAATTGTTTCCCTTCTCACCCTCAAAAAGCAAAGAAGCCAAGACAGCGAGCGGGATCCACCCCGCTGGATGTCTTGGCTTCCTCTTTAGCCACGCGCAACCTCTCCAGCCGGGAGAGGCTGCACACGGCTTCGTTTTTAGCCGCGGGGCTGGGGCGGGGGAAGCCCGAGCTTCCCATGACCCCAGCCCCTAGAACAGGCTGCTATCCGCAAGCCTTTGGAGCCCAGCGGGAACTCCCACCTGGCTCCGAAGGCTTGCAGATAGCTGCCTGAAGCCCGGGGAGCGCAGCGGGAGTTGGCGCTGCGCTCCCCGGGCTTCAGGCTTCAGGCTGCTATCCGCAAGCCTTCGGAGCCCAGCGGGAACTCCCGCCGGGCTCAGAAGGCTTGCGGATAGCTGCCTGGAGAGCAAGAGGGGTCAGTGCGCACCGACCCCTCTCGCTGTCCAGGCTTCAGAGAAAGCCTGCATTTGCTCCATAGGATGCACACACATTTCCCCTTCATTTTTGGAAGGGGGAAAGTGCGTCCTATAGAGTGAAAAATACGGTAAATAAAAATTATAATTATTATCATTATCATTATCATTATTATACGTTGAGAACAGAAGGGCCTCTGGGTTTTGAAACAGGAAGTCAAACCTAGAGGTCTCAGCCATGATTCCCCCCCCCATCTTTTAGGGGGTCCCGTTGGTGCCTTTAGAAGTTTCTTCCCTTTTATCCCTCCAAATGTGTCCTCTAAGCAGCTTCTGGCTAGGTCTCTGAGCATTTCTGCTGAGGGCTGAGTGAACTTGCCCCCAGCACAACTGTCTCCAAGGAGAAGCCCTGTCATAGCTGCTGGGTTCATTAACTGCAAGCAAATTATGGAGAATTAGAAGAAGAAGAATGTTTAGGTTCAGGTATTGAAGGCAGCTACTTTTAATAAGGGTTCCTGCTGCAATTCCCTAATTCCTAGCACAACGCGGTTGGTCTGGAAGCTCCCCTGGGTGGGGGGTAACTCCATAAAATGGGCCTTTTGATTGAGGGTAAGGTTTCTTCCCCCTTTATAAAACCCCTCTCACGTGGCAACCACAACCCTCAGTTTTTGCTTGACTCAAGCCCAGGGCAAGACCCCAACTGAAATAGTTCAGTTGCTGCCTTCATTATACACCTTTAGGCACCAGGCAAAAACGTCCGTCTTCCTGCAGGCCTTTGGCTGATTGGCATCCGATGCCCTTTTAAAAGTGTGTAAGGGGGGGGAATTATTTGTTTGTTGTTCTTATTTTTATCATGTATTTTGTGGGTTTTTTATATTGTTATTTTATGTTGTGAACTGTCCTGAGATCTATGGATAAAGGGTGGTTAACAAATTTAATTAATTGATTGATTAATAATAAAAATGGTGGAACCAGCAAACCCAAAAGATAGGAAGAGTTTCTGCTCAAATAGGTTATTCATTACTAGTCCTCAGGGTGTTGCAGGAATTTATGTATAGGTTTGCGGGGACAGTTGCCCCTCCAGCAGATATCATGCACATGCAGCCCGCTACCAAAATCAGCACAATCACTTTTGTGATTTGTCCCCACAACACTTCATCACAGTTTCTTCCTACCTATTCAAAGAGAGCCAGTGTGGTGTAGTGGTTAAGAGCGATAGACTCATAATCTGGGGAACCGGGTTCGCGTCTCCGCTCCTCCACATGCAGCTGCTGGGTGACCTTGGGCCAGTCACACTTCTCTGAAGTCTCTCAGCCCCACTCACCTCACAGAGTGTTTGTTGTGGGGGAGGAAGGGAAAGGAGAATGTTAGCCGCTTTGAGACTTCTTCGGGTAGTGATAAAGCGGGATATAAAATCCAAACTCTTCTTCTTCTTTGCTGCAGGATACCAAATGTAACAATTCACTGATAGATGTATCTGTGTACTGGCTCACTGGGAAAACTTTAGAAATTCATATAGACATGTGAGCTCAGCTACTCAGCAGTCCCTCTGCCTGAGTGATAATTCCTGGCATCCTGATACCTGAGTGCCAGACAGGTAGCCATTCCAGAAATAACAACCCCAGATGAAGACAAAAGGGTGTGATTAACTTGGCTGGGAAACAGGGAAAGATCTCTTTTGTTACGCTTGATGGGTGTTTGGTGGAGGGCAAGGGGAACCATGGGGCAGGGTCCAGGATGCTCAGATTACTGCCACCAGACCTCCCCTTTCATGATGTAACCATGATGTATTAGTGATGTAGTTTTGGGGGGTGTAACATGGGGATTAGCAGCTAATAAAAGTTTGGGTTCTCTTTTGTTTGGGGCTTCCATCTTGTTCCACCTTGTGGCAGGTGGGAGTCCTGTCGCGACAGTCTTCAATAAAGGCCAAGCCTACTGGCTGCTGTTTTGCTCTGGTATTCCTGGCTGGTGTCCTTGTTTTTTTGTCCAAGGGAGCCCTCAGATTTCTCTGTTAACAAGGGTCAGCAGATGGAAGGAAACTCAGCCATTGCCTATTACCAACCTTCACTTAAGGAACAGATCCATGGGTTGTCTGGCTTTTTAAAAGGCAGATTCTTTCATTTCTGTGTTTTGCATCATGACTATGTTATTCTTTCCTCCATTCACCTCAAAGGCCTTGATGTGTTTGAAAAGAGGCGGTCAGCCAGATGAATGTTGGTCCTTATTGCTGCCATTGCTGCGTTCCTCAAAACCTTCTTTCTGGTTCCAGATACTGCTCTGCTGGATGCAGGAGTCGTTTCTCGGATTGTTGTTGGGTCTCTGGTTGCACTGACGTTGTTTGGAACACTGCTTTGTGTCTTATTCTGTGAGTAAGATGTTGGAAGTGCGGAGCCTCAGATTCCTGGGTCCTGTCGCCAACTACTGGAGCCCAGGGGTATTGCTGGACAGGGCAGGGGCAGAGGGTCTGCAGAAACAAATGTGCATAAAATGTGTTTGTGCTATCTTAGACATAAATGCCACATTATTGTTGTTGTTGTTGATGATGTTGTTATTACCCCGCCCATCTGACTGAGTTTCCCCAGCCACTCTGGGCGGCTCCCAACAGAGGACTAAAAACAGGATAAAACTTCAAACATTAAAAACTTCAGATGTCTTCTAAAAGTCAGATAGTTGTTTATTTCCTTGACATCTGAAGGGAGGGTGTTCCACAGGGCGGGTGCCACCACCAAGAAGGCTCTCTGCCTGGTTCCCTGTAACCTCACTTCTCACAGTAAGGGAACCACCAGAAGGCCCTCAGAGCTGGACCTCAGTGTCCGGGCTGAATGATGGGGGTGGAGACATTCCTTCAGGTATACTGGGCCAAGGCCATTTGGGACTTTAAAGGTCAGCACCAACACTTTGAATTGTGCTTGGAAACGTACTGGGAGCCAATGTAGGTCTTTAAGGACCAGTATAATATGGCCTCGGTGGCCACTCCCAGTCACCAGTCTGGCTGCCGCATTCTGGATTAGTTGGTAGTTTCCAAGTCACCTTCAAAGGTAGCCCCACGTAGAGCGCATTTCAGTAATCCGAGTAGGAGATACCATACTTTTCTGTGTATAAGACTAGGTTATTTTATTTAAAAATTATGTTCAAAATTGTAGTTCGTCTTATACACGGATACAATCCCCCCCCCCATTTTCTCAATTTGGAGTCCCCCAAAATAGGGGGTGTCTTATACATGGGGGCATGTTATACACAGAAAAATACGGTAACTAGAGCATGCAAGCCATCCATGTCACACCCCAAAAAAATTCTTCAGTGAAGTCCCATTCCATTCATTTATTCCCCTTTGAATTTTCTGACAGAACCTGCTCCAAATCAGTTCTGCTTCTATCATCTCAATTCTTTACCCCAATATCATCCCTTATTATAAAGGAAAAAACATAAAAGCAAAGCTCTGTGTAGGGTGAATGTTCAGGTTTGATTCCCACTTTTCTTCCTACTTCAGGGGCCTGTCGTCTGAGATTTAAGACGTCTGCCCAGGTTGTATCTCCACCTCCTTTACCTGATGATGTTCCCTTTTCTGGACAGGTGAGACCTCAGTATAGCGAGGGAAGCCATTTGCACTGCCAAATCCTATTTCAAGTTTATTTTCAGCATGCTATATTTAAGAACATGAAAGGATTGCAAGGGCCCTGCCCCAAGGAATATACAATCAGTAAGGAAGGGAAAGGATTAGCAGTTGACAACTCAGCAAAGAGGGTGGGGTTGGGACACAAAAAATCGGCTTTCTAAAAGGGAGGCTGCCCTCCTCTGGGGCGTTAAAAAATGTTTTGCAAGCCTGCGTCTTCCCAGGGTTCACCTAAGCCTGTTGATACCCGCCTTCATTTCTCAACGGATCCATTTTGGTTCAATTTCTGTTGCCACACAGCACTCAACCAGAGCCAGGGCCTTTTCAACTCTGGCTCCCGCCTGGTGGAACGCTCTGTCTCATGAGACCAGGGCCCTGCAGGAGCTGATTTCTTTCTGCAGGGCCTGTAAGACAGAGTTGTTCCGCCTGGCCTTTGGCTTGGAATCATCTTGATCCCCTTCCCCTCTATCCTTTTTCCTTTCTCCTTCTGTGATGGAACTCCTATTTGTGGACTTCCCTGGCTTTTTTCTGGCCCACGTAGGAACAGTCTGGATAGTTGGCTTTGGTGAAGATTTGATGTTTTCATCCCCAAAAAGTTTTTGATTTGAGTTTCTATTGAAATGAGGCTGCATTTTCATGTTGTATTTTAATCTTGTTTTTAAGTTGTATTTTAATCAATTGTTTTATACCTGGTGTTAGCCACCTGCCCAGTCTTGGCTGGGGAGGGCAGGGTATAAATTATTATTATTATTATTATTATTATTATTATTATTATTATTATTATCATTATTATGTTTGCTATTAGAACTAGCCATATTCAGAATTCAGCACTAACGCACTGTCTGGGCTAAACAGTTCACCAGTCCCTGCTACTGGTGCTGTTGCTTAATAACCAAGAACTGTTCTTTAGCATCATTACTATTACTGTCATTTGTATTAAATCCAGGTCAAGTCTGACAGCTCCTCTGATCCCAACCGCATGTACCAGGTAGGTGTAGGTCCTTCACATTTATCCTTCTCTCAGAAAAGACATGTGATCCCATGTGATCTCCTCTCTCAAAGGGACAGAGCCACTGGAAGGAAAGGCCCTACCAGCCTTCTTAAGTCCTCAGATGACTTTGGTCTCTGGCTGAAACAACATCCACTTTAACTCAGCAACATGGTTGACTGGGAGCTGTCCGTGGTCCTGATTTACCTGGTCCTGATTTACCTGAGCCCCAGCAGAATCAGAGGCAGAAACTTTCAGACATGTACTACACAAACACCTCCTCCACATATGCTGACCTTGTAAAGGAACATCTTCACATCCAAGGTGATGGGGGATTTGTTCTGAATATGGATTCAGGTTTCCTCCTCCCTGCTTTCCATACTGATGCCTTCCTCTTCCTCTTCCTTTCTTGGTTAAAAGTTGTTTGTCTTAAGAACTTAGAAGAGTTCTTAAGACAACTAGCAAAACTGACGGGAAGAGTTAGAGGAGTACTGAACCAGAAAATATTTGGAGAATGGAGAATATTTAAGGATTATATAAGATCATATTGTACCAATCACACCATATTAGCAGAACTTGAGTGATACTTGTAAACACAACAAATACCGTTTGTGGTGTAGACGGGAACAATATTAAAGAATATAAAACTGTGCGAAAGAAACGACAGTATAAACAGTACAATGAGAATGATTGGAAGACTCGTTTTGTCAGAAGTCTTTTTTATTTAAATGTTTATTTAAGTATTAATTTGGAAGATGAAGTTTTTTTATGTACATAAATTTGCTTTTTCTTCTTTCTGTATTTTCTTTTCTTTTTTCTTAATTGTTTTTTCTTTATTTTTATTTTTGTAGTATGAGATTGTAAATTCTTTGTATAAGTGTGTAATTTAAATTAATAAATATTATTTTTTAAAAAAGAACTTAGAAGAGTCTTAAAATAAATAATTATAGTACAAATAATTAAATTTTCAAAGACTCAGGACAATTTTATAGTAGATAAGTCTATTAACGGCTATTAATATGGCTGGCTGTGTGGTACCTCCATGGTTAGACTCATAGGCTCACGGAATGGTAAAGTTGGAAGGGACCCAAACGGTCATCTAGTCCAACCCCCTGCAATACTAGAGATGGCCATTCAACCTCAGTGGCCAACTTCCCAGGATACCCAGGTTAAAAAAGAAGAAAAGAAAGTTTTGCTCTCGGTGCTTCTGTCTCATGCAACTCCATTTCGTCCTCAGGCCCTCCAACAGAGAGACCAGCCAATGTACAACCAGCCGAAGTGGTGATGCAGGAACCCACCAATGTCCATTTTACTTCTGAATTGGAGCTTCAATGGAAGAGCACACCCTGGAAGTCCGAAGTACAGCCCCCTGGTTCTCTGGCTAAAGGGATCTTGTGGAAGGGCAAAGGAGACCTTGGAGATCCAGTTGGAATAAAAGTTCTGAGCTAGCTCTGAATCTGCATGAAATAGCTTCCGATGCCCTACTCTGGGAAGCTCTCCCCGTGATGGCCATTAAATTCATCAAAATGTTACTTGTGTGGCCAGCATGGCCTCCTTTGCCAACCAGGTGCCTGGCAGATGTTTTTGATTACAACCCCCATCAGATCCAGCCAACCTCTGGGGAGCACCTGTTTCTGGATTAAAGAAACAGAAAACCATATTCCATTTTTTGCTATGGACGGAGCTGGTCCAAAAGAATTGGTTGCCCGAGGCAACAAGAGTAGTTGAGCATTTCTTTTTGGCAAAGTTGTTGAGCTTGCAAAAGTTCTTCCATCTTGGCAGCAATAAGTAATTAGCAATTTGTTATACTTTCAAATCAGCTGCCCGAGGCTGCTATCTCACTCTGCCCAATGGAAGGGCCAGCCCTGGCTAATGGGCAAACTGCCTCCTTTCTTGGTGGTGTGAGAACATGCCCCAGGGTCAAGGTAAAGGACCCCCTGGATTGTTTGTCCAGTCAAAGGCAACTATGGGGTTGTGGCACTCATCTCGCTTCAGGCCAAGGGAGCCGGTGTTTGTCCACAGACAGCTTTGTGGGTCATGTGGCCAGCATGAATAAACCGCTTCTGGCACAACGGAACACCATGATGGAAACCTGAGCAGCGCACGGAAATGCTGTTTACCTTCCCGCCGCAGTGGTACATATTTATCTACTCGCGTGTGCTTTTGAACATACTATATCCAGTTGGTTAGGACTGAAAATCCAAGGAAGATGATCGCTTAAGTTCGCAATGCTTTGCCCAGGCCTTCTCCAACCCATAACCCCAGAATCTCTGTTTCATTTGCTTTTATATATTTTATACAGTGGTACCTCAGGTTAAGTACTTAATTCATTCCAGAGGTCCGTTCTTAACCTGAAACTGTTCTTAACCTGAAGCACCACTTTAGCTAATGGGGCCTCCTGCTGCTGCCGTGCCACCGGAGCACGATCTCTGTTCTCATCCTGAAGCAAAGTTCTTAACCTGAGGTAATATTTCTGGTTACAAATAGGTAGCCGTGTTGGTCTGCCATAGTCAAAATAAAAAAAATTAAAAAAATCCTTCCAGTAGCACCTTAAAGACCAACTAAGTTAGTACTTGGTATGAGCTTTCGTGTGCATGGACACTTCTTCAGATACACTGAAACTGGAAGGAATTTTTTTATTTTTTTATTTTAATATTTCTGGGTTAGCGGAGTCTGTAACCTGAAGCGTATGTAACCCGAGGTACCCCTGTACTGTTTTATTTGTTTTGGATAGTATTTCAGAGAGAGAGAGAGAGTACATAGTACACCACTTACAGATTTTAAGCACTTTGGAAATGCTTTTAAATAAATCAATGAAGCTGCTGGTAGATGCAATTAAAAAATAAAATAAATTTCCTGAATCACCACCAGGAGGCACATGATTGCATGTATTGAGAGAGTTCCTTGAAACTCAGCGGAATAAATTTCTGAGTAATGTCATCCTTCTAGGAGGGTTGAAATGAAGGTCCCCCCCCCGTCCCCCCCCCCGCCCCATCAGTCTTTGTCAAAGTGCTTTGGCAAATGTCCTGGCAACTTGGTTCCCGGGTGAAATGGATTAACCCAAGTCCTTTTTCGTCTGGTTTCCAACCTAGTTTTATTTGTTAGTTTGCTTTTTACCTTTCTTTACCACCCATCAACTTAACTGTGCTCTCAGCAGAACACCTGCCCACGTGGTAAGACAAATTATCTCTAGAGAACTTAACCGCTGCTGACACTGGCCACAGACAAGGCATGAAGCGAAGGAAGGAAGACGAACTTACTCCATTCATAAGCAGAGGTTGGCTGGCCACCTGTCCTGGATGCTTTGATTGAGATCCCTGCATTGCAGGGGGTTGGACTAGATGACCCTCAGGGTCCCTTCCAACTCTACAATTCTATGATTCTGAGATTCTAGGACCCTAGAGTCTAGCAGTGACCAAAGTCAGACTCCTGTTCCACTGGCTAAGGCACTGGACCAAGTTCCTGCCTTTGAGGTTGGCAGTCAGGGGCAAACTAAATGTTATCCCATGCTGCAAAGCAAAAGTTCCTGTTAAAGGTTGTTGTTGTTGTTTAGTCATTTAGTCGTGTCCGACTCTTCATGATGCCATGGACCAGAGCACGCCAGGCACTCCCGTCTTACACTGCCTCCCGCAGTTTAGTCAAACTCATGCTGGTAGCTTCGAGAACACTGTCCAACCATCTCATCCTCTGTCGTCCCCTTCTCCTTGTGCCCTCCATCTTTCCCAACATCAGGGTCTTTTCCAGGGAGTCTTCTCTTCTCATGAGGTGGCCAAAGTATTGGAGCCTCAGCTTCAGGATCTGTCCTTCCAGTGAGCACTCAGGGCTGATTTCCTTAAGAATGGATAGGTTTGATCTTCTTGCAGTCCATGGGACTCTCAAGAGTCTCCTCCAGCACCATAATTCAAAAGCATCAATTCTTCGGCGATCAGCCTTCTTTATGGTTCAGCTTTCACTTCCATACATCACTACTGGGAAAACCATAAAGGAGCTGAGCTTAATTTTCTCTATGAAAAGTTAAGTCTCCAAGGAGATGAGAGACTGTTGCTGCCCCACTGAGAGGGAAAGTCCTCTTGAAGAAGAGACTGCCATTTCCTGAACAGCCGCTAGAGGGACACAGAATCCCATATAAATAAAAAGACAGGGTGTTGGGGAGTTGATAGAAAACATCCAATCTCGGTTTTGAAAGTCAGTGGGTGGTCTCCAGCAAATATTCCTGTCTCAGCCTAATTTATCACACAGGGTTGTTGTAGGGATAAAATGGAGTAATTCCAGGCCCACCGTCCGAAGCTCCTTGGAGGAAGTGTGGGATGTGATATATAACACCACCACAGCCAGCAACAGGCTCAGCTTGTGGGCTGTTGATTTGCAAGGCTGTGTTTTGATGAAGTATGTTGCGAGAATGCTTAATGGGCACTGGTGCTTCTCCATTAATACTGAACACACATTAAGTGCTCAGGAAACCATTTTAACTGCGTTGCCTGAATCAAGAGGCGTTGTCATCACTAAATACCTCCTCAAATGATGGGGCATTTAAATGCATTTCACGAGATGCAATTAGTACCTAATCGGTTCAGTTGTTTTCACAATGTGTGCAGAAATTAATTTGGTATCCTAACAGTTGTTTTGTTTTTGTTTTTTGCAATTTGGAGAGGGGTTTTTTCCCTAGGGCGTCTTTGGAGGCCCAAACCCTAATCTTGTCCCATCACCAACTTTGGTTGCCATCCCAGTCATCTTCAAGGAATGAGGTGGGGAGGAATGTTATCCTTAGTCTCAGGCAGCAAAATGTCTTGGGCCAGCTCTGCAGGCAGCCAACATCCAAAGGGATTTGTGCCTGTGCACGTGTTATAATTAGGATTTTCCATCTCAGGCACCAAAAATGTCTTCAGCCACTGCTCTGTCAGTGTTGCGGGCACCGCCGGGTGCCCCTGCAGAGCCCTGCCCACAGGGTCTTACTGCCCCCATTCCTCCACAGGCACAAATCAGGTTTGAAAGAAGCAAGAATCCTCTCCCCAGCAACAATCTCCAGAAGGATCACCACACAAAAAAAGTAAATAATTTGTTTACAAAAAATAGCTTGGACAAAAGTTACAACACTCTTTTTTCAAACCTTGGGGCAGCGTGGATCAACTATGAAACTAATAAAGCTTAGGTTTCAGGGCCCATAAGCAACTTTTGATTAAAAATTTTGTGTTGAGAAGACCTAATTTGAGTCACATAACTCTAATTGGTTAATCTTGTGTTGAATATATTTCAAGAATCCCAAAGTTTGAGAGTCAGTAGCACAGATGTTGTAAAGGTGTGTTGATCTGTCGGGGAACAACCCCCTTGAAGAATCATACAACTGTAGCGTTGGAAGAGATCACGAGGGTTAAGCCAGTCCAACTCCTTGCAATGCAGAGATCTTTTGCCCAACATGGGCTCGAACCCACGACCCAGAGATTAAGTGTCTCATGCTCTACCGACTGAGCTACTCGTTGCTGGCTGCCAATGTCATTTCAAGGGGCTCCCATGTCAGTTCAAGCTTCAGGGCCACAAAAATGTAGGTCCGCCACTGCTTTGGGTTTGGAAGTGTGGGTTTGTGAGCGCGGTTCTCGTGTGCGTAATTGCGCAACAAGCACCGAGCGGTGCAAGCGCGGTTCCGCCGTGTGGCCGGGAACGTTTCCCAGGCTTGTAGATGCTCCCAGGGTTCCCCGAAGGTTAGCGACCCCCTTTTCCTCCCGTGCCACGTTTCTGCCCGAAATTCGCCCTGCCTTTCCGGGCGGGCGCCCTGGGCTCTCTCTATTGCGCTTCCCAGACGTGGCGGGACGGGCGCGCCCTGGCTCTTTCTCCTCCTCCTGCTCCCCTAACGGGAAGTGTCTGCTCGGCAAGGCGGGGCCGATCGAGGCTTCAGTGGCCGCTGGCTGGTTGTGGGCAGAGTCCTCTTCTCCCCGCCTCCGACGGCCGCGCCTTTCCTGCGAATCCCGCTACCTGGCCGAGGACGCGGCGGGCTGGAGCGCGCAGACCGGGTACAAGTCCGGCCCCCGAGGGCGGGACGAGCGAGGCAGGGTAGGGCAGGGCAGGGCAGGGTCGCCTTTAGGCTGCCGGATCTCCAGGCGGGCAGATCAGAACCCAGAGATCTGTGGCCGGGCGCTGGTGAGCAGCTGGAAGCGAAGGGGCCCCCTCCCACCGCGAAGCGAAGCCCCGCCATGGGCAGGCACGAGGCGTGGAGACCCCCCGGATGGAGGTGCTCCTGGCACACGGCGTTCCTAGCAGGTGAGGCGGATCGGGACCCTAAAAGAGAGCCACAGATTTGTTTATTTTTTGGGGGGGTCTTAAAGGAATGGGGTGGGGAGGAATGGGGCTTCTCTCTCTGGCCCCGCTTGCCTGCCCCAACAACTATGATTCTGCGTTGAGATCCCTGCATTTGCAGAGGGTTGGACTAGACGGCCCTCGTGGTCCCAAAATTGGAAGGGATCCAGATCTAGTCCAAGCCCCTGTGTGGGGCTCAAACCCACAGCCCTGAGATTAAGAGTTTTGTGCTCTACCAACTGAGCTACCCAGGGGATGATTGCACAATTCTAGCTCATATGATTACTGTGTTTATTGCTTTTATTAAAGCAAGATCCATGGGGTGATCAGCTGTTTAGTGACTATTCAACGCCTCGCTCTTGATTTTGGCTTCGGTGCCCCTTAGCGCCATAGGTCCACGCTCATGGCAAATTGCGCCTGAATTGCGCACCTCTTCCTGAGAATCTCCTAGGCATCCACTTTTTAAAAACTTTTGAATACTTTTGCAGGGTTGAGGTAATTTCGTGGAACAGGAAGCTACCAATGGCTGCTAGGCAGGCAGGCTATAGATTACCTCTGGTGTTGAATACAGTCCCTGAATTCCAGTCCCTGGGGAAGTGGAGCAGGAGAGGGTGGTTGTACTCATGACCAGTTTGTGGGCTTCACAGAGGCATCTGGTCGCCGCTGTGGGACCAGAATACTGGATTAGAAGAGTCCTGATCCAGAAGCCAGGCTGTCCTTATGTTCTTAAGTTTTACGGGTTCCCTAACCCAAATCAAGGGACCTTTTAGCACCTAGAACCTAGTCAATCCCTCTCCATAGGGTCAAGTTACATGGGAGATTGGTGATTAGGGTTGCAATCTTATGCCCACTTATCTAGGAGTAAGTCCTACTAAACTCAGTGGGACTTACGTCTGCGTAGACATGTAAATGTTTGCATTGTAGATCTCCCAACAGCTTTAAAAAACTTTCATGGGGAGTGGAGGCAAAATGGACCAGGGTGGCAGCATTTGGTGGAAAAGAGTTTAATTCTCTTCATTCAAACATACCATGTGACCAAAATTGCCTGCCTTCAGGTGTTAATGGACATGATTTTGGGTCAGTGGTGTCTTTCCCCCCTCGAGGACTAATGGCAGCTTTTGGAGTGTAGTGTTCATTTAAGGAAATAGTCCCGCAAGGTGGGGGTGGGGGAGCAG
Source organism: Podarcis bocagei (assembly GCF_964188305.1). Taxonomy (NCBI): domain Eukaryota; kingdom Metazoa; phylum Chordata; class Lepidosauria; order Squamata; family Lacertidae; genus Podarcis; species Podarcis bocagei. Next base: position 11,125,969 of record NC_138132.1, read on the forward strand.
GGTTTTAAAAAGGGCCCCTTTCTCCTGAGCTGCAATCCTTGTCGAGCTCATCCTTCTTTGAGGTTGGGCAGGGGTCGGCAAACTTTTTCAGCAGGAGGCCAGTCCACTGTCCCTCAGACCTTGTGGAGGGCCGGACTATATTCTGAAGAAAAAAATATAAACAAATTCCTATGCCCCACAAATAACACAGAGATGCATTTTAAATAAACGCACACATTCTACTCATGTAAAAACACCAGGCAGGCCCCACAAATAACCCAGAAATGCATTTTAAATAAAAGCACACATTCTACTCGTGTAAAAACACGCTGATTCCTGGACCATCTGTGGGCTGGATTGAGAAGGCGATTGGGCTAGATCCGGCCCCCGGGCCTTAGTTTGCCTACCCATCCTGTTGGGTGACATCTGATTGGGACTTTCCCGCCCATAGATCCAAACCAATTCCAATGGGAATTCCCATCCCCATGGCAGGGATGAGATGGAAAGTGAGAGAGATAAAAGGAAGGCAAAGGTTATAGTTCTATGCACAGTTTGCTGATAATGCTGAGGTTTATGGAATACTTGTATGGCTAAGGAAAAGAGGAATTGTTAGAAACTCAGATATATAAGTTAGGCGCCAAATGGCTCCTTAAACCAAGGTGCCAAAGCGGAAGGCCTAGTTGCCATTTTGGGGCCAGACAGCTTGAAAGTCATATTTTACAATACGACTTTTTGGTTCCTGAAGTTCATTCTGATTGTGCAGATAAAATATAACGGATAGAATTCTACAGGATGTGTTGCTAGTGCGTGAAAGCAGTCCATATCCAAGAATCCCCAGGCGGGCAATTCCAGATGGTGGAGACGTCAGACGGGATACCTGTTTCTTGACTATACCATTTCAGAACGCAGGTGGGGTGTGACAGTTGACTTAATGATCTCCATTTTTTTAAAAAGACCATTATTGTTTATTTTCTTTCACTTGTTTATATGCTCATTAATGTGGGCATTGTAATTATATCAGCACTCCTTTGGGTTGAAGTCTCTTTGAAATAGTGTGAAATCATTTCTTCATTACCTGACGGCCTTTTGGAATATGATTACTACACGTGCTGATATCTGTTATTTTTGCCTAGAACAGGTCTTTTGCTTGCAGTTAAGTTTCCTTCTTTTCTTCTCCACACTGCAGCCTCCGTCCTGAGTTCCTGCTTCCTGTTGACTCGAGCCCAGGAGACTGGAATAAGTATCAGAGTTGTTCCAGAAGTGCTGAAAGAAGGAGATAGTGTCACCTTAACACCAGAAGGTCTTGATCTGAAGAAGCTTGGCAACTGCAAATGGTACCGAGGGATAATTGAAGAAAAAAACATTATTATTACATTTTTCATAACTCCTAGTGGTCAGACCGAGGGAACTGCCTACACTGGCAGGGAAACTGTGAAGCCAGATTGCTCCCTTTACATCACAAATTTAAAGCCAGATGACTCTGGAATCTATTCATTTAAACCAGAAGGTCCTGGGGTTACCAGCACAGGGGCTACAAACATCACCGTTTCAGGTATGATTAACTTGCTCTCCAGTCATTCTTACTTCTTATGCACCCTAATCTATCTCCTCTGCTGAGCTCTGGGGTGGAGAATTCTGTGCCTTCCTCCCGGGGGGGGGGGTGGCTCGTGAATTTGTCCTAAACACAATTCCTCTGCCCCAAGAATGAGGCCCTACAAAATTATTCTTTTTTTTCCATCAGAAAACTATACAGTGGTGCCTTGCAAGACGAAAAGAATCCGTTCTGTGATTCTCTTCGTGTAGCGGTTTTTTTCGTCTTGCGAAGCAAGCCCATTGAAGGATTAGCAGATTAGCGCTATTAGCGGCTTTTAGAGGCTTTTAGCGGCTTATCTGCTGATCAGATCAGCTGATAAGCGGCTTAGCGCTATTAGCGGCTTTTAGCTGCTTTTAACGGCTTATCTGCTGATCGGATCAGCTGATAAGCGGCTTAGCAGCTTAGAAAAAGGTTGGGGGAAAGGGGGGAAAAACCAGCAGGAACTCGCAAGACATTGTCGTCTTGCGAAGCAAGCCCATAGGAGATTCGTTTTGCGAAGCACCTCCAAAACGGAAAACTCTTTCGTCTAGCGAGTTTTCCGTCTTGCGAGTTTTCCGTCTTGCGGGGCACCACTGTACCAGAATACACTAGTCTTGCTACTGCCTTTTTAGCTGTTCAGCTGGGAAATTATTTGAGGGTTTTTTTGGGAGGGGGAGTTATATTCATTTAAAAGCATTTTAAAACCAATTAATATTTTAAAATCCCTAAACTCTGTTACTTGCAATAGTAGGAATGGGGGGGGGGATCCAATACAGTTCACATTTAAAAGCAGACCTTCCTAAGTCACAGTTTCCAAAACAATATGAGAACACAGCCACCCTTTGAAATTCACACTTACTTGAATTTTGCAGTTCTCCAGCCCAGCAATGTGTCCAAAAACACAAGATAACAAAGATAACGTGCATAAGAATGCATATTTGTGACAATAACATACAAAAATGAATTATAATGTGTGTGTTAGGCAAAATTACAAAGCAAGTTATGTACATTGGGAGAAATTGCACTAAAATCCTGTTGAATTTTTTGAATTTTCATGAGGATTTCTTTTGATGGGGAAATGTATAGAACTGAATACAGTGGTGCCTCGCAAGACGAAATTAATCCGTTCCGCAAGTCTCTTCATCTAGCGGTTTTTTCGTCTTGCGAAGCAACCCTATTAGCGGCTTAGCGGATTAGCGCTACTAGTGGTTTAGCGGCTATTAAAGGCTTAGCGGCTATTAAAGGCTTAGCGGATTAGCGGCTAAAAGGCTATTAGCGGATTAGCGGCTTAGAAAAAGGGGGGGAGCGGGGGAAAATCAGAACACTCGCAAGACGTTTTCGTCTTGCAAAGCAAGCCCATAGGGAAAATCGTCTTGCGAAGCAGCTCAAAAACGGAAAACCCTTTCGTCTAGCGGGTTTTCCGGCTTGCGAGGCATTCGTCTTGCGGGGCACCACTGTAGTGGAGAAATGAGAAACTTAAGAGAAACCAAAGTTGACAGATTTGCCCATTCCTCTGCACTGGTCACCCTAATATACTGTTATATTAGTTAACTCCCATAATATGCTCTCAATCTGGATTGCTAAAGAGGCGTAAACCTGCACCATTTCCCCCTGTGCTATCAGTAAATGCTCACAGGGGAAATCAAGTTCCTGATTGTTGTTAATGATTTATAGTGCAAAAATAGGAATTGGTAGTGACTCCAGATTAACCAAACTGGAGGGGAAAGGGGTCTTCTGAATGTGGGATGTGAGCCAGTCTTCCTGGATCTGTGCCAGCTTGTTGGTATTGATAAGAAGTTGATTCAATTTGGCTAACTTGCTGCAGGAAAAAAGTAGTTCTCCATTCTGAGTGAATGGCACAGGCAGGAGTGCCAAGAAAAACTATGAGCAGTGGTGTCTGGGTTATCAATAGAATAAGGTTGGCTGATATATATATATGTAGGGTGGTACTCTCTGCCATCTTTCTGCATCTGGTCTTGCACAAAAGTGGTTGGAAGGCTACCCCAAAGCGGTAGAGCAGGTTCAGTCCCCAACATTTCCAGGTAGGGCTCGGGAGAGAATCCTATCTGAGATAATGTAGAGCAACTGCCTGCTGGTGTAGATAATAGTGAGCTAGATAGACTAAGGCAGTGTAAGGCTGTGTTCCTATAAGGGACAGTTCTTCCCCATTCTTTTGGACTGGGGGCTATCCTGCCTTGTTACCTTGGTGAAACTTTCCCAGGGGTGTCTTTATACAATGACATTGGAGCAAATTAATCCACTGTTTTGCATGTGCTGTTCTAGTATGCAACAGGCTGCCGAGCTGCAGAAAGCGAGTGGAGCATCTGCACATTGAGTTAAGGCCACATGGAGGCCGATGTACATGACCCAAGTGACATGATGAGAAGGGAGTTGGGTGAATGCGTGTTGCATTGCTGGTTACATTGCTGTCATGGCGTGGGTTTGTTCCATGTACACCTCGCTTGAACCAGAGAGTTTTCCAAAGTGCCAAAACTGGTGTGGCAAATGTGGTGCAAGTTACATCCGACTAAGGATGTGTTCACACTTCTTCTGTTTACAGTGCACTCGCACTGCATTTCCAGTGCTGGGTTTTTTAATCCCTGTTCACATGACGTCGGCCAAAATGCCCATGTTATCTTGTATTTTGTTATAAGATGCTACTGTTTGATGTGTTGTTTCTCAAACCAGCTTCACCCCAGTTGGAATCCTTATACCTCTGCATAGAGTAGAGACATCCCCACTTTGCCAATGCCCCCTGGTGTGTGTGCAAACAGAAACAAATCTGACATGAATGAAGATGTGCTTATGTGAACAGCTTGCAGGGGTGAGGAGCAGGGAAATGCTTTAAGACGGCAGTATCTACCCAAAGTTCTACTTGAAAATGACCCTCTGAAATGAAAGGACCAAATTTAGTCATATCATTTCAGTGGGCCTACTCTGAGAATGACTAACATTGGGTGCAACCCATTGTCTTTAAAATGAGTAGAAGAAGCAAGAGTGACCCATGAGCAGCACTGTAGGAAATGGACAGACCTGACTCATGGGGTACAATATACATGAGCCTTATTGCAATGAACAAGAGCTATATTCTTAAAACATACAGGTGCAGGAAAATCTATTGATGCATTGCACCCCATGTTACATTAGGTTCCACTGGATTTTTCCTTGTTTTGCACCAAAATGTATTTGCTTGCTCCTGAATGGCAGAGTTGGCGTATCAATACTCCGGGATGATTTAAATATAGTCTGATTTGACTTAGCAGAGGTGATTCCCCAAACCTGGTTGCCTACGTGGACTTTGGGTTTTAATATTCCAGGGGTGCCCTGTGCAACGCTCCCTGCGGCACCCTCTTGGCCCAGCGCCCAGTGCGGGCGAAGCAGTCATGCTTCCCTAAATTCGCCTCTGCCTGCGTGTTCTCACACGCATGGATTCCTAGATTGTAGTCTATATCACTGATGTTTGTGTGTTTGGATCACATTTGTTCATATGCTACAGTATACCAGCTATATTCATCTGAGTGTTGCAACGCGTGCTATCATATTCTGTTAAAAGGGTATTAAACTTGAGTAGGTATGAATGGAATTCAGAATTCTTAAAATCTGCATATTTGCCAGGGAGGTTTTCTGAAACACTGAATGAGATCATGGATTTGTGAAATCTAACTATTTTCCAAAGTTGCTGGGCATCTATTTGTTTATTTATTTCCGCTAATATGCCAAAATGGTTGTCTGATCCAGCTTTCTGACAATAATCGGACTGTTGATATACATTATGCACAGGGTTGCTGGAAATACACATGCGCAAACCAGCACTGAAATATTATCAGATCAAACACTTGTACAGCGCTTGAATACTTGTAGCCGAATGTGGGAACTGAAAAAACACCGAACGCTCAATTACTTGTCAATTATAAATGTGTTCTGCATCCATCAGACTCCGTGGAAGCATCTCTGTTCTTTTCTGTTTTTGTTAATACATTTCCAAAGTGCTTATTTGCTGGGTATTTGTTTCTACCAATCTCCATCAAGCGTCAGTAGGAGAAAGAAACTGTTGTTAATGGTTCTCTGTTGGCAACCCTCTGGTTTCAAACCAGTGATAGGATAGTTCCAACTTGCAGCTGATGTGAGCTGATGCTGGACGAAGCAACTCACTTTGGACATCCAATTCCAGGGTGCTATTAAGAATCAGAATGCAATTCATGATCTGGTGGTGGTGGTGTTATATTTTACCAGCATTTGGATTGCCATTTGGATTTTCCTGCCTTGGGTACCACCCGGCTTCTAAAATGGGGACAGTCTTTGGTTCCCTTTCTCATGCTTTCACATAGCTCAGCAATGATAACACTGTGTCTCTTCCATCTGTAGAACATCTCTCCGAGCCCAAGGTGCTTGTTTCCCCATCCCCTTTCCTAACTGAGTTCGAGACTGTCATTTTAACTTGCAACACCACGCCTAGCATTGTCAGTGTCGCCTGGTTCTGGGATGGATTGCCTCTCAGGGAGAGCTCTCAGATGCAGCTTTCCGATGCTAATCGGACTCTCACCATCCACGGCATTAACCGCAGCGATGCTGGGGATTATCGCTGTCAAGTGTCCAACCCGGCCTACACTGAAATGAGTGATGCCGTATACATTTCAGTGTTCTGTGAGTATCTGTCTCCAAGCGCTGTCCATTGGACCTGTCCCGGTCTCTGCTTCTTCTCTGTCCTGTGGTATCTTCTCCCGCCTCTACATCTCTTCAGGTGCTTCGGTTTCGAAAAAAGTCTTATTTTATTTCTGGTTCTTCAGATCTCTCTGGGTTTCTTCTAGGGAACGCCTTCATGATGCTTGGATAGAGAGTCAAGATATGGTGATTGAACTGTGCCAATGCAATGTGCAAATTTTGTTGTGGTATCCATGAAAACCTAGTCCCAACGGTTCAGTTCAGAAATCCACCTCTGCTGCTGACTCTAGCACCTTGGTCACCTTCTTTGTCTTCTCTGTTCCTCATTAGATTAAATTGTAGTTTACCCTCACCTTCTAACAGGAATGGTCCTGTTCAGTATCTTTGCCAGTCTGCCATGCCCTCCTCCAGAATACCCCATTTCATTCCCCGCCCTGTTTTCCATTTTTCTTTCTTTTCCAACAAACAACATTAGGTGGCTGAGTCCACACGGCTGTTTTTGCTGCCTTTGGTTGTTTTTAAATAAAGATTTGGCATAGTTATACAAACCTCAGAATTCCTCCAAGCACTTCCTCTCATTTTCCCAGTGGCATATATAAAGTGTACAATAGGTGTGGTTGGGTTTTTTTTTACAACTAGCGAAACAACCATAAAATAAATGCAGGTTAAAGTCCGAATTGGATTTCCACATGAAATCAAAGTTGACTTGTCCTTCTGGGAACAACACGCGGAAGGATAATATTAATAATATGGCCCAACGAGTCTGGATTACATTTTTGAAGAGAGGAAGCAACAGATCATTCCAAATAAAAGCATGAAGCAGGTAGTCCCAAGAAGAAGCATGATGTCGTGGAACATAAGTTTTGTAGTAACTGAAAACAGTTAAGTTTTTTAGTATTTAATTTAAATATATCTATATGTTTGCCATGTAGGGCAGGCACCATTTGTTCTGTCTCAAGCACCATATTGAGGGCCTTACACAGGAAGGAGTGAAGCCATTGAGAACTAGGAAGAGAAATGGCCTGAGGATTTCCCTCAGATTCATCCTAGCTCTGCCTTAGTTTGAACATTTCGTGGGTCAAACTGGCATGTGGCTCTTCCAAGCAATTTATTCATGTTCCTCTTGCCTGAGGGAGATTATTTGTGGACATGGGAGGAGGCTGAGAAATCTCCGAAATCTCGCTTTGAGGCTCACTTATAAAATCCCAGACTCCCACCCTTTGAGCAGAGAACACTGACAGACATGTTCTCTTCATGAAGATTAAACGAACCAAGCTGCCAACATCTTTCTCTTTTTTTTATCTATTTCCTTCCCTTTTCTTGCCCACTTCAGATAATTCTGAAGCAACAAATAAGTCAGGAGAGGGGTGTGTGAGGGTTCGCCCCAGAGTCTAGTCAGGTGTGAGGGAGAACGGGCTTGGGCCCGGTCTCGGCTGCCACAGAAAGGCCTCTGCAGGATTTCCCCCCTCACACAGTTTTGTTTTTCTCTTCCTCCTCCTCCTCCTCTGTTTCTCATTAACTTGACAACTGTTTTTATTTGCTGGCATCAGGCACAGGTTGCTGGCACCACTCACTATGACTCCCTTGGGTAAAAGGGCACCCAGGCAAGCGAGGCGAGGCAGAACAGGGGCGGCCTTTTGCAACCGAAAGGCATAAAGGCCTGCTCTGCTAGGGAGCTGAAAAAGGTTTATTAACATGGCTCTTCTTGCAAAAAAGGGAATGTAGCCGCAGCTATGCCTTTTATCAAAGGAGGTGCGATTTTGAGGCTCCGAGTTAGCCCACATTGGCCACACAACTCTCCCTTCTCCACCCCAATAATATAGTTTGCGGTAGTTCAAGGAGTTTAAAAAGTGTTCTTGGGGATACATTTAAATGCAGAACAAAGCTTGCTACTTTTGGGGGCTGCACTGGCAAAATTGAGGCAGAATGAGCCAGACGTCAAAGAGTTCATTGTTGTGACTATAGTATATATCTGGTCCCATCTTGGTAATTATTTCAGTTATTAGAAAGGCAGAGCTGGGAAAACAGGCCCACCGTGCCTAACGGTCATTAAAGTTCCTTATTCTCCAAATAGTAAATTCAATTTCACCGACTATCGCATATAAAATGAGATTGCAAGGCATGATTATTATTGTTTCAGCAAAATGGCTTCCCCTATTAGTCTACTGGAAAGGCAGATTAGCTGCTGTTCTTTGCTGTCTTCAGAAACCTTTGCCCTCATACACAGACACAACATGCATTTTTTAAAAAACTGAAGGCAAAATTTATTTTAAGTCTGCTCAGGGACACAACTCAGCCTTCAGAAACGTCTGGATGAACTTTAGCCATAATTTCTTTAAATAATTTTGTAATTAAATTTTCTACAAAAAAAAAACTTGACAAATACAATAACAACCAAAAACAAAGACAAATATGCCCCAAAACAGTATCAAATCCATAAAATGGGATTCTCTGAACCCCATGACTTCCCTTCCACCCACCCACCCCCGGTTCCTTTTCTTTTCAGCTGCATATCATTACTACAAATTATTATTTTTTACCTCAGATTTCCTGTACTATTTCTAAAATTAAAAGTGTTTTTAAAATCCTGCCAATGTATTAATGAACTTTAGCCATAAATGCTAGTGTTTCTGTTTTAGTTATGGACAGAGCACGCAAACCATGAACAATCCACAAAAGTTTTGAATGGGTGGCAGGACAGAAGGCCGGGGGCTCCAGACTATAGCTGTCAACTTTTCCCTTTTCTTGTGAGGAATCCTATTCGGAATAAGGGAATTTCCCTTAGACCCATTGGGAAAATCCTCTATGAAAACAGCGCACAGCCATCTCTGATCTGTAGGGCTAAATGATCTGACTGCAGCCGCTTTTCCTCCATTCCATATAAGTGAATAGAGCTGTGAATAGTCTGTTTCCTCCACTAGAAACCGGGTAAGGAGGATTCAATCAGGGAAACCCTTTGCGAAGGAAACACAATCTTTCTGTGCTGCATTTTTAATGCTTACTGTTTTGATCTTTTCACTTGCTGGCCTCCTTGGGAGAACTCGTTCATAAAGGCAGGATGATAAATAATTACAATGAAGGTATAAATAAGTAAAAAAAATGAAATGCCTCCACCACCCTGGTTGCATACAAGAAGGCTGAGGGCCAACTTTTTGCTGGGGGCAGCAAAATATTTCGAGCCATCCCTGTTAGGCGGACTTCCTCCTGTGCCACTTCCTGCGGCACATCCCAGAGAACATCTCTCAGAGGCTGCTAGTATGTGCAGCCATCACTCCTGTGCTGTATTCTGTGTCCCTGCAGAATAGGAATCAGCCAGTTGAGCATTTTTATTGCGTCATCTAAATAAAGGTCATTCCAGTTCTCCCTAGAGACAGGTAGAATAGGAACAGCAGTGTCTGGAAATGGTGCCAGCTAGTACTGGCAGGTTGTCCTCCAAACAGGTGCTGTTTGTACAATTGTTTTATTTCCTTCTTCCTAGTGCAGAGCCCTGACAATGAATAGAAAGTTTGATCCTGGTCTCAGCCGTGGCTCAAACTAAACCCTGAGGGCACTTCTCTCAGTCCTGCTAATTTTCTCAGTCCTGCCCTCTCTGTCTACAGTTCAAAAGGAATTTTTATTATTTCCTTCCTGCCCTGTACCTGTTGGTACTGTAAAGCTGCCTCTCATTTTCATTTCATTTCTGATTTGTATACCGCCTTTTTATATTACTCTGCGCAAGTATATTACTATATAACAAAGATGGCACACCTTATGACAATCTGATCCTATACAAAAATGTCATGATGAAAGCCTAAAATAAACAACTTATATCAAATAAACTAATATTCAATCATCCATTACAATATAATAATAGCACACAATGAAGTTAAATATCAGCAAATAATAATTAAACAGAAATTCACTTTTAACAATTACGATAAATAATTTCCAAACAATAATCAACAAAAATAGCAGCAAGTCACAGTGCATAAAATAACACAATACAAATTGTGTTTGCCAGTAAGTTGCGTTGTGGGCCATTTCAATGACAGTCTATAGTTCAACAAGATAAAGTTGCATGCTCTGAATACAAAAGTTTCTGGATTCTGTGCCTCGCACCTCCAGTGAAAGGTTATGGAAAATACCTTTGCCTGAGATCTTGGAGACCTATTACCAGTCGCATTGAATAGTATTGTGTTAGCTGAACAAATGGTCTCACTTAAATAGCTTCCCCTTGTATGCTACTGAGGCATTGCTCTTCCACAGCTAGCTGGAAATGGAATTAAAATAGATGGTGCTTAATACTGTACCATTTTGTATCCAGCAATAGCTGTCCATATGGCCAGGATCCTTCTATAATGTCTACTCACAAAAGCATCCCATTCAAGAAAGGCCCCCTTGAAAGCCTTGGTAATATTTTATCCACACCAGGCATCATGTTTAGGCTAGAATTACATTTTATAGGCTAGAATTACATTTTATACCAAGGGACGTGGGTGGCGCTGTGGGTTAAACCACAGAGCCTAGGGCATACCAATCAGAAGGTCAGCGGTTCGAATCCCCGCAACGGGGTGAGCTCCCGTTGCTTGGTCCCTGCTCCAACCTAGCAGTTTGAAAGCACTTCAAAGTGCAAGTAGATAAATAGGTACTGCTCCGGCGGGAAGGTAAACGGCGTTTCCATGCGCTGCTCCCCAGAAGCAGCTTTGTCATGCTGCCCACATGACCCGGAAGCTGTACACCGGTTCCCTCGGCCAGTAAAGCGAGATGAGTGCTGCAACCCCAGAGTCGTCCGCGACTGGACCTAACGGTCAGGGGTCCCTTTACCTTTACCTGCTCATACCTCCATATGTCAGGTTCGAAGACAACACAGAAAACCCTGGGACACAACAATTTCCCATAAAAACTGAAGGAGCAAAGGATGGCAACTCCTAGGGAAGAGACTAGTGTGGATGCAACCTTAGTGTAATTCCAGAAGCTGCTGAGCAGAGCCCTATAGTAGCTATGCAGAAATTGACTGAAGTGGGGTCTTGGGATCTCATTTTGCAACCAGAAAGCAGAGGTGGAACAAAGGGGAAGGATGCATACCAAGGTGACAATGACGAAAACCAGCAGCCTGCAGCTAAGACTCATCACTGTAGATCTGTATGGAGATACACCAAGCTTGTTGTCATGACATCTTCTAGGGGTGAGATGCACAGGTTTCTAGGATGCCTGTCAAGGAGCAGCAAATAGACCCATGTGAAGAAATAAGTCCTAGCAAGGTTCTCTCTTAGCACTGTTCTATTTACTTGTGTCTGTCACCTTTCCCTGGAACATCAGGTGGCTAAAAATTCCCTGTCTTTCTGGCTCCATCTTGTTCTGGTGAAGGAATCTTTCATGTTGCGAAGGGATGGGAGGGAATCTTAGTCACCTTCTGGAATAACAACATGGTAGCTTCATCTGTTTGCCTCAGTTGGACCCGAAACACCTGAGATCCAGCCAAATACAAGAGTTTACAATGAGCATTCTGATATCCAGCTCACCTGCACAGCTATTGGAGAGCCTGCTATTGTCTATACTTGGTTTATCAATGGGACAGAATATTCTGTCGGATCCCAACTGCTCATCCGAGACATTTCTGTGGAGCAGTCTGGGACGTATCTCTGCAAGGCGGTGAATAAAGTGACTCGTGACCAGAAAAACACCACCCTGGAAATTGAGGTGGTGGGTGAGTAGCTCAAGAATGGCTGTCTGTTGCCACTATTGAAGGAACATGATCTGCTCCGACCTGTTTACTGATTACACCCTGCTGTCAATTTGGGTTGATGAAGGGTTCTCTTTATATCTGAATTTGGACCTCAAGCTCTTAGCTTGTTGTCTCTCATGCTGTGATCCCACTGTGCTTTCATCCAGTGGCTGACTCTTGTTTGTTTTGTTTTCATGTCCTTTCTCCCTTAGGGTATGTCCAAGCCATCATTCTTGATGCATTAGATTTTTAATCTCTGCTATGACCATTTGTTTTGTTTGTTTTTTGTATGCTGTCAATCTTTTCCTTTGGGGTGCCAAGGTTTTCCTAGATGTCTTCCCACTTCCTCTGATATCAACAGGAAGCTTGCACATGCCACTAAGCCTCTATATTTCCTTTGTAAATGGAAGCCAGTTTTGATTTACAAGCTGTTTTGTTTTGTTTTTTTGTGGGGTCAGGATGGAATATGGTGCTGATTGTTAGCCACAAAATCTCAGTTATTTGTGAGATTTTACCTTCTGTCTTAAATCTTCTCTGGGAAGCAAATGATCAACTGATAGTACAACACTCGCCCAGCAATGATTTTTCCAATGGTCTCTTCCTTTGTCTGTCTGGGCCCGGTGCCTGTTTCTCTTAATATTGGTTCTTTTCCAAATTGATCAAAACCCAGGGCTGTTGCACTACAAGAAACATGGAGCCCTTTTGCAACTTTTCTTTCTCAACAGGAGAGGTACGTAATGTGACCATTTCCGGCCCCTTTAATGCCAAAGAAAACAATAGTGTCACTTTGAACTGCAGTGCTGCTGGCACCAATGTTTCGTATTACTGGCTGAAGGGAAGCCAGCTGATTGAAGGAGGAGGTCATATCTCTTTAGACAACAACAACCAGAGGCTCATTCTCAACCCAGTCACCAGGAAGGATGAGGCCAACTACACCTGCTTTGGGAACAACAGCTTCTCTGAAATTTCCAGTGAGCCACATTGGCTGCAAATCTTCTGTAAGTCTAGACTGACTATGTGGGCAATGGCAGGCAGCTGGGGTCCCATAGTCCAAACCCAGCCGCAGTCAATCATAGGTTGCCCCATCACATTCTACCTTCTGTAGCAGACAAAAGTGGCTTTTTTAGCTCTTATCACAGCTGGCTTCAGGAGGGAGGAGAAACTGCCAGAGTCTGTCCTGTGCACACGTTTGCTACAGCCTCCCTCTTTTTCTGAGAGCAGTGTGGCTCTCCATTGCAACTAGCTGTGAGTGTACTTGCTGCATGAAGTCAAGAAGAGTAAGAGATTTGACCCACACCTGGCACTCAACTATAAATTGGTCCGCAGGTCAATCGTATTGCTAACCCCTAATTCTGTTGTTATTGTTGGAGGATTTTTTCTATTCTCCATTTCATCCAAGAACACACACACACCCCCACCAACACGCTTCAAGTGCACAAATTTCAAATACAAAATACAACTTTCTTACGGAGTTGAAAGGATTATTTTAGGTAACCTTGTGTGTAGCATTCAGGGGAATTTGCCTGTTTGGGCTATCCCAAAAAAAGACATAGAGAAAACTGAAATAATCATTGGTTTTCAATACATCTGTCTTTTGATCAATAGGCTGATTGAAATATCATCTGCACCCTGATCATGTTTCTGCTCCTTAATAGATCAATACCAAAGGAAAGGCTCAAGAGTGGGTAGTGAGTGATTTCCCCTGAAGTGCATACTCTTTGCATCTAAAAGAGTCATCTATTACCTAGAGCCAATTTTAATGATATACTGTATATCTTCCCAAATACCCTAGAGGTCATATATTCACTGAGCATCCATTCCCAGGGTGGGGCATCCATTTTTCTCCAGCTCAGTAAGATCGCACGGGGACAGCAGGTTGCAAAAACAAAGGTTCCAAGGGCTCTGTGTTTTGGCATCAGTGTAGTAACAACTGAGTAGCACCTCTTCTACCAGCACTGCCTGGCCCATTCCAACATGTGGTTTTCCTATATTTGCTTCAGACGGGCCCGACATCCCCACAATCGACCCTCAGGACCCAGTTTATAGAGACCAATCCACCCTTAACCTCTCGTGTTCTGCCAACTCCAACCCACCTGCCAATTATTCTTGGTATCATAATGAGAAACTTCTGGAAGCTCAGGATGAGTCCCAACTCCTGATCTCGCATCTTTCTCTAAATGATGCCGGCAATTATACTTGTAATGCCACCAATGATGTCACCGGCCTTTTCAGCCACACCAGCCTGGAGATCAGCGTCCTGGGTGAGTAGCTTGAAAGCCAGGCTGCATCCTAGGCTAACTTGCGCCTTCCTGTGGCTGATAAGACTGTCCTTGCAGTCACTGTTCATCTGTACGATGGGGACTTGATTGTGCAATCTCTGTCTCGTGGCCATTTTGGCTTCCAGGATGCATTCCTCGTATTCTGTCACCTCACTGTCCCTTTACAGTATCCATGGCGATCACTCCAGTTCAGTTCCTGAAGTACCATGAAGTTTCTCTTCTTCAGGTCAAATCCAGTTCCTGGTCTTGGAGTCTCTCTGTCTCTTACCAGATTTCTGGACTCACACTACTTTTTTCCTGTCAATGAAAACTCCCAGATAACAAAGAAAAAATGCGCCTCTCTCATCTGCCTCTATATATTGTTGCCTCAGGCCTCACTTTTCCTCAAGGTGTTTTGCACATTCCAAGTCACAAACTCTCAGTCAATGGACCATTTCTGTTCCTTGTATGCAGTCAACCTTTTCAGGGTTCCAAAGTTTTGCTAGATGTCTTCCCACTTCCTCTGGTATCAACTGGAAGGTTTCACCTGTCACTAAGTCTTTATATTTCCTTTATAATAACAAAGCTATTTTCATTTCACTGTCTTTTCAAACTGGGGTTTTTTTGGGGGGGGGCGGGGAAAGAATATGGCTCTGATGTTTGGCCACAAAATCTCAGTTCTTTGTGAAGTGCTATCTTCTGTCTTAAATGTTGTCAAGGAAACAAACTATCAACCGGTAGTACAACACTCTCCCGGCATTGATTTTTCCAATGGTCTCTTCCTTTGTCTGTCTGAGCCCAGTGCCGGTTTTTCTCAATATTGCTTCTTTTCCAAATTGATCAAAACCCAGCGCTTTTGCACTACAAGAAACATGGAGCCCTTTTGCAACTTTTGTTTCTCAACAGGAGAGGTACGTAATGTGACCATTTCCGGCCCCTTTAATGCCAAAGAAAACGATAGTGTCACTTTGAACTGCAGTGCTGCTGGCACCAATGTTTCGTATTACTGGCTGAAGGGAAGCCAGCTGATTGAAGGAGGAGGTCATATCTCTTTAGACAACAACAACCAGAGGCTCATTCTCAACCCAGTCACCAGGAAGGATGAGGCCAACTACACCTGCTTTGGGAACAACAGCTTCTCTGAAAGTTCCAGTGAGCCACATTGGCTGCAAATCTTCTGTAAGTCTAGACTGACTATGTGGGCAATGGCAGGCAGCTGGGGTCCCATAGTCCAAACCGAGCCGCAGTCAGTCTTAGTTTTCACCATCACATTCTAATTTCTGTAGCAGACAAAGTATATCTTTCAGCCCTCATCACAACTGGCTTCAGGAGGAAGTCGAAACTGCCAGAGTCTGCCCTGAGCACACGTTTGCTATAGCCTCCATCTTTTTCTAAGAGCAATGTGGCTCTCCATTGCAACTAGCTATGAGTATACTGGCTGCATGAAGTCAAGAAGAGTAAGAGATTTGACCCACACCTGGGACTCAACTATGAATTGGTCCGCAGGTCAATCGTATTACTAACCCCTAATCCTAGTGTTATTATTAGACGGTTTTTTTCCTATGCTCCATTTCAGCCAAGACAGGCCCCTCACTCACTCCCCCGGACACTCTCCAAGTACACAAATCGAAATTTCAAATAAAAAATACAACTACCTTATGGAGTTTAAAGGGTTATTTTAGGTAACCTTGTGTGTAGCATTCAAGGGACTTTGCTCATTTTCCAAAGGCCAGAAAGCTATAACTGAAGCTTGAAAGTCTAGTGGCCAATTGGGAGGAATACTATAGAAGAGATCCGGTATTAGTTCCCTTGAGTCACCCAAATTTGCGAGCAACTTCGCTCACTGCCACACCCAGTTTCGACAATCCCAACAAAAGTTGTGGAGAAAACAGAAAGAACTGTTTGGTTTTACTGCATCTGTCCCTTTGATCAATGGGCTGATTGGGATATTATCTGCATTCTGATCAGCTTTCTGCTACATGAAAGGCTGAATAATGGGGATTTAGCATTACTATCACACCCTTAGGGTCCTGATATTCCTCCAAATAACCCTGAGGTGATATATTCACTGAGCATCCATTCCCAGGGATATTTCTCCAGGTTGGAATTGTTGCATGGGGACAGCAGGTTGGGGGAAAAAACACAGTTCCAGTGGCTCTGTGTTTTGGCATCAGTGCAGTAACAACAGAGTCGCACCTCTTCTACCAGCGCAGCCTGGCCCTTTCCAACATATGGTTTTCCTATATTTGCTTCAGACGGGCCCGACATCCCCACAATCGACCCTCAGAAGCCAGTTTACATAGAGCACTTCCCCCTTAACCTCTCGTGTTCTGCCAACTCCAACCCACTTGCCAGTTATTCTTGGTATCATAATGAGAAATTTCTGGAATCTCAGAACGAGTCCCAAGCTCAGAACAAGGGAGGAGAAACTGCCAGAGTCTGTCCTGTGCACACGTTTGCTACAGCCTCCCTCTTTTTCTGAGAGCAGTGTGGCTCTCCATTGCAGCTAGCTATGAGTTTACTGGCTGCATGAAGTCAAGAAGAGTAAGAACTGTTTGGTTTTACTGCATCTGTCCCTTTGATCAGTGGGCTGATTGGAATATTATCTGCATCCTGATCAGCTTTCTGCTACGTGAAAGGCTGAATAATGGGGATTTAGCATTCCTATCACACCCTTAGGGTCCTGATATTCCTCCAAATAACCCTGAGGTGATATATTCACTGAGCATCCATTCCCAGGGATATTTCTCCAGGTTGGAATTGTTGCATGGGGACAGCAGGTTGGGGGTGGGGGGGCGGAAACACAGTTCCAGTGGCTCTGTGTTTTGGCATCAGTGTAGTAACAACAGAGTAGCACCTCTTCTACCAGCACAGCCTGGCCCTTTCCAACATATGGTTTTCCTATATTTGCTTCAGACGGGCCCGACATCCCCACAATCGACCCTCAGGAGCCAGTTTACATAGAGCACTTCCCCCTTAACCTCTCGTGTTATGCCAACTCCAACCCACCTGCCAGTTATTCTTGGTATCATAATGAGAAACTTCTGGAAGCTCAGAACGAGTCCCAACTCCTGATCTCGCATCTTTCTCTAAATGATGCCGGCAAATATACTTGTAATGCCACCAATGATGTCACTGGCATTTTCAGCCACACCAGCCTGGAGATCAGCGTCCTGGGTGAGTAGCTTGAAAGCCAGGCTGCATCCTAGGCTAACCTGCGCCTTCCTGTGGCTGATAAGACTGTCCTTGCAGTCACTGCTTCATCTGTACAATGGGGACTTGATTGCGCGACTTCTGTCTCGTGGCCATTTTGGCTTCCAGGATGCATTCCTCGTATTCTGTCACCTCACTGTCCCTTTACAGTATCCATGGCAATCACTCCAGTTCAGTTCTTGATGTACCATGAAGTTTCTCTTCTTCAGGTCAAATCCAGTTCCTGGTCTTGGAGTCTCTCTGTCTCTTACCATATTTCTGGACTCACACTACTTTTTTCCTGTCAGTGAAAACTCCCAGATAACAAAGAAAAAATGCGCCTCTCTCATCTGCCTCTATCCATTGTTGCCTCAGGACTCACTTTTCCTCATAGTGTGTTGCACATTCCAAGTCACAAACTCTCAGTCAATGGACCATTTCTGTTCCTTGTATGCACTCAACCTTTTCAGAGTTCCAAAGTTTTGCTAGAGTCCAAAGTCTTCCCACTTTTTCTGGTATCAACTGGAAGGTTTCACCTGTCACTAAGTCTTTATATTTATTTAATAATAAGAAAGCTAATTTTCACTTCACTGTCTTTTCAAGCTGGGTTTTTTTGGGGGGGTTAGAATATGGCTCTGATGTTTGGCCACAAAATCTCAGTTCTTTGTGAAGTGCTATCTTCTGTCTTAAATGTTGTCGAGGAAGCAAACTGTCAACTGGTAGTACAACACTCTACCGGCATTGATTTTTCCAATGGTCTCTTCCTTTGTCTGTCTTGTCCCGGTGCCTGTTTCTCTTGATATTGGTTCTTTTCCAAATTGATCGAAATCCAGGGCTGTTGCACTACAAGAAACATGGAGCCCTTTTGCAACTTTTCTTTCTCAACAGGAGAGGTACGTAACGTGACCATTTCCGGCCCCTCTAATGCCAAAGAAAATGATGGTATCACTTTGAACTGCAATTCTGCTGGCACCAATGTTTCGTATTACTGGCTGAAGGGAAGCCAGGTGATTGAAGGAGGACGTCATATCTCTTTAGACAACAACAACCAGAGGCTCATTCTCAACCCAGTCACCAGGAAGGATGAGGCCAACTACACCTGCTTTGGGAACAACAGCTTCTCTGAAAGTTCCAGTGAGCCACATTGGCTGCAAATCTTCTGTAAGTCTAGACTGACTATGTGGGCAATGGCAGGCAACTGGTGTCCCATAGTCCAAACCCAGCCGCAGTCAGTCATAGGTTGCCCCATCATATTATGCTTTCCGTAGCAGACAAAAGTGGCTCTTTCAGCCCTTATCACAGTTGGCTTCAGGAGGGAGGAGAAACTGCCAGAGTCTGCCCTGAGCACATGTTTGCTGTAGCCACCCGCTTTTTCTGAAAGCAGTGTGGCTCTCCATTGCAGCTAGCTGTGAGTATGCTGGCTGCATGAAGTCAAGAAGAGTAAGAGATCTGACCCACACCTGGGACTCAACTATGAATTGGTCCACAGGTCAATCGTGTTGCTAACCCCTAATTCTATTGTTATTATTAGATATTTTTTTCCTATGCTCCATTTCATCCAAAACAGGCCCCTCCCTCACTCCCCCGGACCCTCTCCAAGTGCACAAGTAGAGATTTCAAATAAAAAACAAAACTTCCTTATTGAGTTGAAAGGGATATTTTAGCTAACCTTGTGTGTAGCATCCAGGGGACTTTGCTGATTTTCCAAAGGCCAGAAAGCTATAACTGAAGCTTGAAAGTCTAGTGGCCAATAGGGAGGAATACTATAGAAAGGATCCGGTATTAGTAGCCTTGAGTCACCCAAATCTGCAAGCAACTTGGCTCACTGCCACACCCAGTTTCGACAATCCCAACAAAAGTTGTGAAGAAAACAGAAAGAACTGTTTACTGCATCTGTCCCTTTGATCAATGGGCTGATTAGAATATTATCTGCATCCTGATCAGCTTTCTGCTATGTGAAAGGCTAAATAATGGGGATTTAGCATTCCTACCCCCCAGCTCAAACCCTAAGGGTCCTGATATTCTTCCAAACAACCCTGAGGTGATATATTCACTGAGCATCCATTCCCAGGGATATTTCTCCAAGTTGAAATTGTTGCATGGGGAAAGCAGGTTGTGGGGGGGGGGGGTATCAGAGGTTCTGTGTTTTGGCATCAGTGTGGTAACATCTGAGTAGCACCCTTACTATTAGCACAACCTGGCCCTTTCCAACATGTGGTTTCCTGTATTTGCTTCAGACGGGCCCGACATCCCCACAATCGACCCTCAGGAGCCAGTTTACATAGAGCACTTCCCCCTTAACCTCTCGTGTTCTGCCAACTCCAACCCACCTGCCAGTTATTCTTGGTATCATAATGAGAAACTTCTGGAAGCTCAGAACGAGTCCCAACTCCTGATCTCGCATCTTTCTCTAAATGATGCCGGCAATTATACTTGTAATGCCACCAATGATGTCACCGGCCTTTTCAGCCACACCAGCCTGGAGATCAGCATCCTGGGTGAGTAGCTTGAAAGCCAGGCTGCATCCTAGGCTAACCTGCGCCTTCCTGTGGCTGATAAGACTGTCCTTGCAGTCACGGCTTCATCTGTACAATGGGGACTTGATTGCGCGAACTCTGTCTCGTGGCCATTTTGGCTTCCAGGATGCATTCCTCGTATTCTGTCACCTCACTGTCCCTTTACAGTATCCATGGCAATCACTCCAGTTCAGTTCTTGATGTACCATGAAGTTTCTCTTCTTCAGGTCAAATCCAGTTCCTGGTCTTGGAGTCTCTCTGTCTCTTACCATATTTCTGGACTCACACTACTTTTTTCCTGTCAATGAAAACTCCCAGATCACAAACAAAAAATGTGCCTCTCTCATCTGCCTCTATCCATTGTTGCCTCAGTCCTCACTTTTCCTCATGGTGTGTTGCACATTCCAAGTCACAAACTCTCAGTCAATGGACCATTTCTGTTCCTTGTATGCACTCAACCTTTCCAGGGTTCCAAAGTTTTGCTAGATGTCTTCCAACTTCCTCTGGTATCAACTGGAAGATTTAACCTGTCACTAAGTCTTTATATTTCCTCTATAATAACAGCTAATTTTCATTTTACTGTCTTTTCAAGCTAGGTTTTTTTTTGTTTTTTTTTTTGAGAGGGGGTAGAATATGGCAGAAAATCTCAGTTCTTTGTGACATGCTACCTTCTGTCTTAAATGTTGTCGAGGAAGTAAACTGTCAACTGGTAGTACAACACTCTCCCGGCCTTGATTTTTCCAATGGTCTCTTCCTTTGTCTGTCTGGGCTCAATATTGCTTCTTTTCCAAATTGATCAAAATCCAGGGCTGTTGCACTACAAGAAACATGGAGCCCTTTTGCAACTTTTCTTTCTCAACAGGAGAGGTACGTAATGTGACCATTTCCGGCCCCTTTAATGCCAAAGAAAACGATAGTGTCACTTTGAACTGCAGTGCTGCTGGCACCAATGTTTCGTATTACTGGCTGAAGGGAAGCCAGCTGATTGAAGGAGGAGGTCATATCTCTTTAGACAACAACAACCAGAGGCTCATTCTCAACCCAGTCACCAGGAAGGATGAGGCCAACTACACCTGCTTTGGGAACAACAGCTTCTCTGAAAGTTCCAGTGAGCCACATTGGCTGCAAATCTTCTGTAAGTCTAGACTGACTATGTGGGCAATGGCAGGCAGCTGGGGTCCCATAGTCCAAACCCAGCTGCAGTCAGTCATAGTTTCCACCATCACATTCTACTTTATAGCAGACAAAAGTGGCTCTTTCAGCCCTTTTCACAGCTGGCTTCAGGAGGGAGGAGAAACTGCCAGAGTCTGCACACGTTTGCTACAGCCTCCCTCTTTTTCTGAGAGCAGTGTGGCTCTCCATTGCAACTAGCTATGAGTTTACTGGCTGCATGAAGTCAAGAAGAGTAAGAGATTTGACCCACACCTGGCACTCAACTATGCATTGGTCCGGAGGTCGATCGTTTTGATAACCCCTAATCCTGTTGTTACTGTTGGAGGGTTTTTTCTATTCTCCAATTCATCCAAGAAAGCCCTCCCCCCCTCCCCGAAACGCTTCTAGTGCACAAATTTCAAATACAAAATACAACTTCCTTACCGAGTTGAAAGTGTCATTTTAGGTAACCTTGTGTGTGGCATGCAGGGGACTTTGCCTGTTTCGGCTATCCCAACAAAAGACATAGAGAAAACTGAAATAATCATTGGTTTTCAATACATCTGTCTTTTGATCAATAGGCTGATTGAAATATCATCTGCACCCTGATCATGTTTCTGCTCCTTAATAGATCAATACCAAAGGAAAGGCTCAAGAGTGGGTAGTGAGTGATTTCCCCTGAAGTTCATACTCTTTGCATCTAAAAGAGTCATCTATTACCTAGAGCCAATTTTAATGATATACTGTATATCTTCCCAAATACCCTAGAGGTCATATATTCATTGAGCATCCATTCCCGGGTGGGGCATCCATTTTTCTCCAGCTCAGTAAGATCGCACGGGGACAGCAGGTTGCAAAAACAAAGGTTCCGAGGGCTCTGTGTTTTGGCATCAGTGTAGTAACAACTGAGTAGCACCCTTCCTACTAGCACAGCCTGGCCCTTTCCAACATGTGGTTTCCTGTATTTGCTTCAGACGGGCCCGACATCCCCACAATCGACCCTCAGGACCCAGTTTATAGAGACCAATCCACCCTTAACCTCTCGTGTTCTGCCAACTCCAACCCACCTGCCAATTATTCTTGGTATCATAATGAGAAACTTCTGGAAGCTCAGGACGAGTCCCAACTCCTGATCTCGCATCTTTCTCTAAATGATGCCGGCAATTATACTTGTAATGCCACCAATGATGTCACCGGCCTTTTCAGCCACACCAGCCTGGAGATCAGCATCCTGGGTGAGTAGCTTGAAAGCCAGGCTGCATCCTAGGCTAACCTGCGCCTTCCTGTGGCTGATAAGACTGTCCTTGCAGTCACGGCTTCATCTGTACATGGGAACTTGATTGCGCGAACTCTGCCCCGTGGCCATTTTGGCTTCCAGGATGCATTCCGCGTATTCTGTCACCTCACTGTCCCTTTACAGTATCCATGATGATTACTCAAGTTCAGTTCCTGAAGTACCATGAAGTTTCTCTTCTTCAGGTCAAATCCAGTTCCTGGTCTTGGAGTCTCTCTGTCTCTTACCATATTTCTGGACTCACACTACTTTTTTCCTGTCAATGAAAACTCCCAGATAACAAACAAAAAATGTGCCTCTCTCATCTGCCTCTATCCATTGTTGCCTCAGGCCTCACTTTTCCTCTTGGTGTGTTGCACATTCCAAGTCACAAACTCTCAGTCAATGGACCATTTCTGTTCCTTGTATGCAGTCAATCTTTTCAGGGATCCAAAGTTTTGCTAGATGTCTTCCCAGTTCCTCTGGTATCAACTGAAAGGTTTCATCTGTCACTAAGTCTTTATATTTCCTTTATAATAACAAAGCTATTTTCATTTCACTGTCTTTTCAAACTGGGGGGGGGGGGGGGTTGGGGGGGTAGAATATGGCTCTGATGTTTGGCCACAAAATCTCAATTCTTTGTGAAGTGCAATCTTCTGTCTTAAATGTTGTCGACGAAGCAAACTGTCAACTGGTAATACAACACTCTCCCGGCGTTGATTTTTCCAATGGTCTCTTCCTTTGTCTGTCTGGGCCCAGTGCCGGTTTCTCTTAATAGTGGTTCTTTTCCAAATTGATCAAAATCCAGGACTATTGCACTACAAGAAACATGGAGCCCTTTTGCAACCTTTCTTTCTCAACAGGAGAGGTACGTAATGTGACCATTTCCGGCCCTTTTAATGCCAAAGAAAACGATAGTGTCACTTTGAACTGCAGTGCTGCTGGCACCAATGTTTCGTATTACTGGCTGAAAGGAAGCCAGGTGATTGAAGGAGGAGGTCATATCTCTTTAGACAACAAGAACCAGAGGCTCATTCTCAACCCAGTCACCAGGAAGGATGAGGCCAACTACACCTGCTTTGGGAACAACAGCTTCTCTGAAAGTTCCAGTGAGCCACATTGGCTGCAAATCTTCTGTAAGTCTAGACTGACTATGTGGGCAATGGCAGGCAACTGGGGTCCCATAGTCCAAACCCAGCCGCAGTCAATCATAGGTTGCCCCATCACATTCTACCTTCTGTAGCAGACAAAGTATATCTTTCAGCCCTTATCACAGCTGGCTTCAGAAGGGAGGAGAAACTGCCAGAGTCTGTCCTGTGCACACAGCCTCCCTCTTTTTCTGAGAGCAGTGTGGCTCTCCATTGCACCTAGCTATGAGTATACTGGCTGCATGAAGTCAAGAAGAGTAAAAGATCTGACCCACACCTGAATTGGTCTGCAGGTCAATCGTATTGCTAACCCCTAATCCTATAGTTATTATTAGATATTTTTTCCTGTGATCCAGGCAAGACAGGCCCTTCCCTCACTCCCCCGGACACCCTCCAAGTGCACAAATAGAAATTTCAAACAAAAAATACAACTTTCTTATGGAGTTTAAAGGTTTATATTAGGTAACGTTGTGTGTAGCATGGAGGGGACTTTGCTCATTTTCCAAAGGCCAGAAAGCTAGAACTGAAGCTTGAAGCTTGAAAGTCTAGTGGCCAATTGGGAGGAATACTATAGAGGGGATCCGGTATTAGTTGCCTTGAGTCACCTAAATCTGCGAGCAACTTGGCTCACTGCCACACCCAGTTTTGACCATCCCAACAAAAGTTGTGGAGAAAACAGAAAGAACTGTTTGGTTTTACTGCATCTGTCCCTTTGATCAATGGGCTGATTGGAATATTATCTGCATTCTGATCAGCTTTCTGCTACATGAAAGGCTAAATAATGGGGATTTAGCATTCCTACCCCCCAGCTCAAACCCTAAGGGTCCTGATATTCTTTCAAACAACCCTGAGGTGATATATTCACTGAGCATCCATTCCCAGGGATATTTTTCTAGGTTGTAATTGTTGCATGGGGACAGCAGGTTGGGGGGGGGGGGACAGTTCCAGAGGCTCTGTGTTTTGGCATCAGTGTAGTAACAACTGAGTAGCACCTCTTCTACCAGCACAGCCTGACCCTTTCCAACATGTGGTTTTCCTATATTTGCTTCAGACGGGCCCAACATCCCCACAATCGACCCTCAGGAGCCAGTTTACATAGAGCACTTCTCCCTTAACCTCTCGTGTTCTGCCAACTCCAACCCACCTGCCCATTATTCTTGGTATCATAATGAGAAACTTCTGGAAGCTCAGAATGAGTCCCAACTCCTGATCTCGCATCTTTCTCTAAATGATGCCGGCAAATATACTTGTAATGCCACCAATGATGCCACCGGCCTTTTCAGCCACACCAGCCTGGAGATCAGCGTCCTGGGTGAGTAGCTTGAAAGCCAGGCTGCATCCTAGGCTAACTTGCGCCTTCCTGTGGCTGATAAGACTGTCCTTGTAGTCACTGCTTCATCGGTACAATGGGGACTTGATTGCGCGACCTCTGTCTCGTGGCCATTCTGGCTTCCAGGATGCGTTCCTCGTATTCTGTCTCCTCACTGTCCCTTTACAGTATCTATGGCGATCACTCCAGTTCAGTTCCTGAAGTACCATGAAGTTTCTCTTCTTCAGGTCATATCTAGTCCCTGGTCTTGGAGTCTCTCTGTCTCTTACCATATTTCCGGACTCACACTACTTTTTCCCTGTCAATGAAAAACACCGAGATATCGAACCAAAATGTGCAGACGTTCCTGCCATTTCTTCTCCTTTATGTGCCTTCTCTTCAAGAACCTTCCCTCTAGAATTTTGATTTATGTGGTGGTTCAAGTTGGCAAGGGTCCCTGAATGGACCCTTTCCCTCTAGATGCTTGCCTTCCTTAACTTTGTTCTACTTGGGATTTATCTTGGTCCTCTGTCGATGATCATCTTTATTCCAAAACCTGGATCAGAAGATTTTCCACTGATTTGCGCTGAAATCCCAAATAACTCATTCCCAAAGAAGCAAACTCTGTTCTTTTATTCTCTGTTGCCGAACCTTCAGATTTCATCACACCAGTTCCTTCACTGCTGTGGATTCCGTCTTCCTTGTGAAATGCATCAGAGATGGGATTGTAATTAATGTTCGCTGCAGTTCTTCTGTTTTTAGGTTATTTACTGTATCAACTATTTTCTTGTCCACTTCTTTTGCCTTGTTCCATGTTGACATTCATCCCAGACTGGACATTCATTTCACACTGACAACCTTTTGCAACTGATAATGTTGAAGTGTTCCTATGTGTGCCCTCCTGTTCTTTGCATCTGCCAACTTGTTCCTTTATGCTGCAGAATTTAGTTTATCGGAGTTTCCTAATTGAACAAGAGTTTCACCTCTCAGCGGCAAACGGATCACACTGCAGGACCTCTCCTTAAATGACAGCTGGATATATTCAACTTCCAAGACGCAGAACGAAGAAACGACACTGAGGAGGCCTACTTACTTCTCCACTTTTACCTTGGATAACACCATCATTCCCTCTACTTCTCTCTCTTTTCTCTCTCTCCCTCTACAGGATATGTCACTAATATCACCATCAGTGACTCTGGCAAGGCCATCGAGAATAGCACCACAGTTCTGCACTGCACCTCCGCAGGCACTAACGTTTCCTACTCTTGGTTAAGAGGGAACGAGAGCCTGGTGGTTGGAGAGCGCATTTCTCTGAGCAACAACAACCAGGTCCTCACATTCAATCCAACGAGCCGGAATGACTCGGACAGCTACAGCTGCTATGGATATAACAGCTTCTCTAATGACAGCACCTCATACTTGCTGAATGTTTTGTGTAAGTCTGGTTCTACCATTGAGGGAGGGTTGGAGCAGTTCTGGGAGCGGAGCATGTGGGGGCTTGACTTAGGCCCTGAGAGTGCAAGGCTATAACTTTTAAAGACAAGGATATCTGGCAAGCAGATTCAATAAGACTGAAACACACAAAAGTAGAGAGACCCACCATGTGAGTTAACTGACTTCATGCAAAGTTAGCACTCACAACTTCTAAAAACATTACTTCATGCCCCCAATCTACCTTCTTTTGGAACCAGATTGCCAGAACTCTCCCCCTACTTATTGCATAATAATAATAATAATAATAATAATAATAATAATAATAATAATAATAATAATATATTTATACCCCACCCATCTGTCTGGGTTTCCCCAGCCACTCCGGGCAGTTCCCAACAGAATATTATTATTATTAATAATAAAAGCGATAAAAGATCAAACATTAAATACTTCCCTAAACAGGGCTGCCTTCAGATGTTTTCTAAAAGACTGATAGATGTTTATTTCCTTGACATCTGATGAGAGGGAATTCCACAGGGCGGGTGCCACTACTGAGAAGGCCCTCTGGTTGGTTCCTTGTAACTTGGCTTCTCGCAGTGAGGGAACCGCCAGAAGGCCCACGGAGCTGGACCTCAGTGTCCAGGTAGAATGATGGGGGTGGAGACGCTCCTTCAGTATATCATAAAATATTTTGAAAGTACCATCAAAATCTCTAGGAGACATAGAAGATCATTATAGCAGCCCTTATTTGATCTAACCGTACACTTGATTTCACACAGCACTGTCAGCTCTTAAGAACTGCATCAGCCCCAAAGATAGTAAGTTGAAGTTCAGGGGTCTGCATCATATTGAGCGAGATCTGTGGCCCCTGTAATCCAGAGCCAGTGTAACGTAATGATTAGAGTGTTAGGCTAGGACCTGGCAACCCTAGGTTCAAATTCCCGCTCAGCCATGAAGCTCACTGGGTGACCTTGAACCAGCCACTGTCTCTCATCCTAACCTCCCTCACCGGCTTGGTGTAGAATAAAATACAGAGGGGAGAACCAAGCAGACCCCCTTGAGCTCCCTGGAGGAAAAGGCGAGATATCAATGAGAAATCAGAATAAATGAATGAATAACTAGAATTGCCTGGCCTAATCAGCGGCAAAGTAGCTGTCCAGCATCAGAGGCAGATGTCATTTCTGGACCGCTGGAATCCTTCGCTGCAGATGGCAAGGACTAGATTTGTGGCCTAGTAAAGGCATACCATGTGCTTTAGCACACAGCCCCTTCCCAGTACATATTGTGCAACTTCCTGTATGGTGATTGGCTGGCTGTGGTGTGATGTAAAAGTCTAGCCTTACTGTTCAGAAGTTAGCTGAGTCAATACTCCTTCCTTGTCTCAGATTTCACACAGAGACACACGTTTTACTGGCAAAACCTAAGAAACCAGAAGGAGCTATTTCCCCTTTCGAATGCTCAAACTGCAACTGCTGCCTATCTGGCCACATTGGGCTTCACGGTGTTAGTTTGCTCCTCCTTGAGTTTTGATGAGGGAGAGTTAAATAATGTCGCTGCCTCTTGTGTTACCCCGGAGTTATTAAAGCGACAGGCGCCATCTCCCAAGTCAAGACCTGCCACTCGTAAGCTTGCAATTCCTTCTTGTCCTTAAGCAAAGCCAGCCACCCAGCAAACTTCAGAAATCTTAGCTAATTGCATTAAAAAAAGAGAGGCCAGGCTCACTTTATAGTGAATTGTTCTTGACACACAGCTTTTCCATTTAATTGAGCTTATACGTTCCTCTTTTCATAAATTGCTCATGAATAAGCCGTAACAAGTTCCCAAAGATACCTTAAAAGCAGTGAACAAAATTATTGCCTGCGTCCTGCCCAGCTTGCTCAACTTCCCATTTTAGGTTCACTGCTTCCTGCTTTCCTCTCTCTGATAACAGAGTGATTCCCAGATCACAAACCAGTAATTGGAAGTCATGACTTCTACCAAGGATTTTCCCACAGTTTGGGGAAATCCTGAGAATTCTTTTGTCAGGATTCCCAGAGAAATGTAAGCATGGTCTAAGTAAGTAAACTTATCCCGGATATGGAAGGGGCAGTCTAAACCTCCCAAGGCAGCTATTCTGCCGTCTCTGTACAAGCGCTTCTATCTGCAATTCAGCTTTCTTCCAACTAAGAAAACAACATCACACTTCACATGCCGAACACACAGGCATGTGTCGGTCAATCTGACTCACGGTACATTTTGCCAAAGGTGGCACCTGAGCCATCCAGAATCTCACTGGCTGCCCCCAACTTCTGACTCTCCTGTATTTACTCCAGATGGGCCTGATGTCCCTGAAATTGGCCCCAGTAAGCACTATTACGCAGAGGGCTCCAACCTCACTCTCTCCTGCACTGCTGACTCCAACCCAGCTGCGCAATACACCTGGAGTTTCAATGAGACATCAGACATAGGGTCCGCCTCCCAGCTTTCTATCCACAATCTGCAGTTCCACCACAGTGGGAATTACACCTGCAAGGCTTTCAACAATGAAACCAATGCTAGCTCCACCTCCGCAAGCCGGGAGATCTGGGTACTAGGTAAGTATCCACAGGGTTACACACATCCAAACGTGACTTCTAACTCACTGGCATTTCTTTTGCCACGCTGGTTGTTTATACTCCTGTCCCACTTCCTGCTTCCATGGGACTCTTCCTGGAGCCAAACCCAATGCTATCTTTTTGCCTCCTGTTTCTTTTTTTCTAATGAATGCTTGGGTATTCTGCCATTTTCTGCCTACCCAGCAGGCTCATGTGCCCTTCTGTTATTGATTTGTCTCCCACGGGATATTGCATGGCTCACAGTGTCTCTTCGAATCTAATCAGTCACCTGTCAATGAAGACCTTCAACTCAAGATCACCAATGGAATGCACCTTCGGTGGTGTTTTGCTGCCTTGGCAAACTTCTTGTATGTTTTCTGTTCATCTTATTCCCAGGACTCTGTCCTCTCTAGGATGCATCTCCTGAAACTGGATAAGGATCTTGATGCAACAGCTTACTGCTTCCCTTCGAAGCAATGGTGCTCACAGCCACTTGCTTCACTGTCTCTCCCTCTGGTGCCTTTTTGCAGCGACTGTAACTTCTATTTAGGACTGTCCACAAATAAAATAAAACAAAAATATCTCTTGTCCGTGGAAATTGGCCATCTGTCCCCAGTCAGGGCCTTGTTCATCACCTGTCACTCAGCACTTCTTTGGTATCTTTGAGGTCCTTCTTGTTCTTCTGTTGGTGAAAGCAGTCGCATGGCTTTTAAACTACGTTTCTGTCCTCCTTGGAAGATTTCAAGGGAAGAGGGAGTCCTTGCAGGCAGACCTGCAACACCCTTCCCTGCATCTGTTCACCATTTGTTCCTTGATAACCCTCTGCCTCCTCGTTATTCTTTCCTTACAGCGGAGGTTTCTGACGTTACCATTATGGGTCTGTCGGAAGTCATTGAGAACGAGTCGCTGATTCTGACTTGCACCTCCGTTGGCAGCGAGGTCTCTTACTATTGGTTCAGAGGGAATCAGAGCCTGGAGAATGGAGGGCATATATCTCTGAGTCATGATAACCAAAACCTCACAATAAACCCAGTCAGCCGGTCTGATGCAGGTTCCTACACCTGCCGTGGAGTCAACATAATCAGCGAGAACACCAGTACCCCCTTCGAACTGACAGTGTTCTGTAAGTGTGGTGCCAATTCTCAGTTCATCCCTTCTAACACCTCCTCCCAGCTTCCCTCTCCCTTGTACAGTATGTACCTCCTAAAAACTGAATGAGTAATATATCATTCTTCAGTCCCTTGAGCCACCTCTTTAGCCCTTCACCATGATGCCCAACTTGTGATTCTCCTCTGTTTGCTCCAGATGGGCCTGATGATCCTGTAATCAGCCCCAAAATCAATACTTACCGTACGGGATCCAGCCTCAACCTCAGCTGCAGTGCCGACTCCCACCCGCCGCCTCAATACACTTGGATTTTTAAAGAGGGAATAATTGGGAACACCTCTGAGCTGTTGATCTCGAATCTGTCTCTCAACGACACTGGGGATTATACCTGCAGTGCTTTCAATGTTGAGACTAATCTCAGCAAAAGTGCAAGCCTCCTTGTTGAGGTGTACGGTAAGTATCTCTTCAGCGAACCCAGCTTGGTGTTTTCCGCTGTGGCACCAAACGCCACCAGTTTGTCTGCATTCTCTTTGGGGCAGCTCCCCGTGCTGCCCACTGTCTCCTCATCTGTCCTTTCCAACGTCCATATTCATCAAGACGTCCGTGAGTCTCTCAAGGAGAGATCATGCTGGCCTGTAGCTTGCAACTTCCTATGCTGGGTGCGGCTGTTAGCCTGGATTATATTTGGTTTACAGGAACTTCCTTTATTTTCTACTCATTTTGCCTGATGCCTGCAGCGAATGGTCAGACAGTACCAAAAAATGGAGCGTTAAATAATGACAAGAATCATGATTGGTGGTAGGGTGTCGCCGCCGCCGTTTTAATAACATATACACAGCTAACTTGATAGTTGAAACATGCCATGTAGTCCTAACTTGATAACCCAGAGTACTAACTTGGGTATATTATATTCTGTCTACATCTGGGAACGGGGGGTGGGGGAGAGAATCCCATATAATGTTCCTTTGTGTACCATGCTTATTTAGATTAGGAGGAGAGGAACCTTTCTTCTGTGGAGGCTGAGTTGCTTTTCCTTAGGAGTAATCTGTTGGGACGCGGGTGGCACTGTGGGTTAAACCACAGAGCCTAGGGCTTGCCGATCAGAAGGTCGGCGGTTCGAATCCCCGCGACAGGATGAGCTCCCATTGCTCGGTCCCTGCTCCTGCCAACCTAGCAGTTCGAAAGCAAACGGCATTTCCGTGCACTGCTCTGGTTTCGCCAGAAACTGCTTAGTCATGCTGGCCACATGACCCGGAAGTTGTCTGCGGACAAATGCCGGCTCTCTCGGCCAGTAAAGCGAGATGAGCGCCGCAACCCCAGAGTTGTCCGCGACTGGACCTAATGGTCAAGGGTCCCTTTACCTTTACCTTTAACCTGTTTGTTGCTGGGGCTGCTCTTTCCTTCCTCCCCACCCATCGGGCTGCAGGGGGAGGGACAGCTTCAGCTCTGAACTGAGAGCTTTCAAAGCCCCCCCTTCCCTCCACACTTCTTCCATTAGCGCGATCTCTATTGGCTCACCACCCACCCCTGTCCTGCCTCCTTCTCTTCCTCTAGCCACACATCCACAAAATTTGGCCGAGGGCCACTTGTCTCCCACCCCAGATCTTTTGCATGTAAGTTTCTTATGCAACATAGACCGCGCTGGAAGGTTAATGAGATTCTGTTAGCATAGCTTAGTGATGGGACTCTCACTTTGCATTGTGCATTGGAATGATCTGTGTTATCCAAACTTCTAGGCCAGGGGTTCCCAAACTGGTCTGTGGACCACCCATGGTCTGCAAGCTTCATTCAGGTGTTCTGCAGCGTGTTTATGGAAAAACACCATTTGAGTTCTATGTTAGTGGCCCCCTCCAACGACCACTTTGAAAATTGCTGAGGGTCTTAGTGTGGACTCCAAAGCTTTCTCCACTTCTGTGATGAACTGGGAAAGAGTCGCTCTGCAGCATGTGGAGTGGTTGCCATCAGCCGCAGCTTAGCCTGGTCTCTGTGCAGATCTTGGACTCCAAATACGAATGAGGTGCTGGGATTCTGGCAGTTTCGGGTTGGGAGGGAAGAAGCACTTTAGAGCATAATAGCATGGAGTACCAGAATAGTAACAGGAAGCAAACGGATCTGAAAAAGATCCAAGCCCTTGAGAAGACCGGCTCAGTGACTAAGCTAGGTTTATTCTTTGTTTGTTTGCTGGCAGATCATATGCAACTGTGTGACTGGGATTCTTTATCCCCTGCTCTGTGCCTTCCAAGCATGCATTCAGTGCATAGGAGTTACGAATTCACAAATTTTTCATGGTTTTGCATGAACCGTACACAAATACACAACCATTGTATTTGAGACTTCACCTTCTTGGAAATGGCAACCATGATTATCCCCAGTTGGGGGTTCTCCTGTAAAGAGAAACCGTTATCCCTGCAAGTGCCAGATTGCAAAGCTTTTAAAACAGTTTCTGTCCCTTACTACTGCAACAATATGTCTGGGAGTGTTTGGTAGATAGTTGCTGAAATTTCAGAAGCCAGGGAGGTCACTAAAGGAATGGTTGCCAATGCCTGGGGTTTGTCCTTACACAGGAAAACATGAGCCAAGAGATTATGCAGACCAATACAAATGAAAGACTGAATTGTGCAAATCTGCGAAATAAGTTGAACCTGCGTAATTTCTTTTATGTCACAGAATTCAGGTTTTTTTGGAGCAGAATTGGGATTCCCTAGGTAGATGTAGATTTGTTTCTTTGTTTTTAAAACATGGAGTACACACAGCCCTGATTCTCAGGTAACTAACTGATGCAAAGTGATTGTTCGAATGCCTCCTGTTAAGTTTCGGTTGGTTACTAGGTTAATGTGTCACAGCTCTGCTCAGCTTCGGAGAGTCCTGTATCAAGGTCTGCTTCCAACCCCCACCATCCATTGGGTGTTGAAGTTGTGGCTGGCTGTTTCCCTTGGTCGCATTGTCACATGCCACCCAGAACTGCGAACTGTCATCAGCTCCATTGCTGCTTCCTGGCAGATGAGCTAGGCAAAAGCCTGCTCTTTCACATCTGTTTGCTCTGTAGAATTTGCAAATCGCTTCTTTGTGCTGTCTCAGTCCACTCTTTCACTTGTACCGGTAATTTACCCTCATCTATCCAGCATCCATTGTCTATGAAAATGTGACATTCCAGGTGTGTTTGTGTCCTCCAGGTTCTTTCCGCACGATGCATCTCAAACGCCTTTCTTTCATCTTAGTTTCAGCATTTCCTTATTATGCCAATAAAGCTCAACCCTTGAACTGAGATACAGCTTAGTGCTTTGTTTATCACCCTGGGGATATCCTGGCTGACTGAATCACCTCTCTCAGTGGTAACAACTCTGTGTGGTGCATCTGAGGTCTGTTCCTCATCTCTCTTATTCTCCCACCACCACCACCCTTCTACCCCACCTCTGTCTTATGCGCTGCCCTCATCAGTATAAACATACCTTCCTTTCAAACCCGTTTACTACTTGTGGTTCCCAGGGACTGTATCCTTGGAATTCTCTGAAAGGGTTCCGAAGGAATTCTTCTCGTTATCCTCCTAAAATTCAGTTCCCATTGCTCCTTGCTGGCGTCGCTTTGCTTCCTTTTAATTAATTGAATTCATTCCCAAATCCAAGAAAACCAATTAAACAAGAGCACCCACACGTGTGATTTAATACAAAAATCAAAAGCATGTCTCTAAATCTGATAAATCCTGCTGCACTACCGGAGGCGTCCCAGGGGACCTTGAGCCATGGGGTATTTTACATCTGTTCGTTTCCTCCTCCACTCCTTTTTTTTTTTTTTAAAAAACTGTTTTAACTATTTATTTTACTTTGCTTATAGGACGGCTGAGTGCATTATGAAGTGCAGTCGTGGTGAGGAAAGCCCAGCCTCTCAACATCTTAATTTCCCAGAGGCATCTCTACATATAAATGAACATATGCAGATTGCATGCAAATACGTGTCAGGGACCTGCACCCCTGTCCATTCAGTTCCCTAGCAGTGACCCCCCCACACACTATCCAATAAACGTCTTGTCCTTCCTCCTAGTGGTTAGGAGGACTCCTCAATAGGTGCCTCTGCAGCTTCTTTGCTGATTCGTCTCCTGCTCTCTTCAAGCAAGCAATGAGAGGAGCAGGCTCACCCTGTCACCATCTTCCCCACTGCAGGTGACCTCCAGATATTCTGAATTACAGCCCCCATCAGCTCCTGCTAACACATCAGTGCTGGCTGGAGCTGATGGTACTTGTAATCCCAAACATCTGGAAGGGCACCAGGTTGGGTTAGACTGCCTTGTCTTCTCTCTCTCTTTCTTTCTCTGAGAGGTGGTGCCAATTTGGCCCAGGAGAAGAGACAAGCTAATGGTCAATGGGCAGGTTAAATGGTGCCTGTTCAGGAAGAGGGCCCAACTAAGAGCATCTTGCCCCAGGACCCTCGGGAACCTCGAAGCATTGCTGCGTGCGGTGCAATTGCCCAGGATGTTCTCCTGCACAGCCTCGTGGAAGAACCCTGGGAAAGCTTTCCTGCTTGTTCCTGCAAATTGCATAAACTTCCCCAACACTTCATTAAAGCACTTAGCTGCACACTCCCCATATTAACATTCCCTTTACAAAAACCCCACAACACCCTATTATGTGACGCCATCAGCAACTTGTGTCCAACTACTTTTAAATGGGCAAGGGATGGACACCCGAGATTGAGCACTAATAGGGCTTAAAAGTGACCAGACAACATATAGGTTGTAAAAAAAAAAAATCTAATCACCTTGTTTTTGTAAAAAGTCTGGGTTATAGCAATCGCTGGCGCCACTTAATTGTTCATTTCAAAGCATGAGGTCAGTCGCTGTCTCAACTACTCTCATTTCAAAATTTCATTAAATCACAGTTTGCAAATTCCATGTAAATTGCTGCTAAGAAGAGGCCTTTGGAGAGCAGCTGCAGGAAGCTTCTAGCTCACTTGCTTCCTCCTCGAGATGTCTTGCCTGGAAATGCTGCCAAAATGTATCTCCTCCAACACACATACACACACCCTTTCTGTGTGTTCTCTATAATGCAACAGAGACAACGGTGCCCAAAACAACCCACGGCCCTAGCAATTCAGTACGCAATTCCTTGAACACTTTTGTATAGCAATCTTGAGCTATGCTTTCACAAGAAGCAGGATTCTGCTTTAAAAGGGACAGGATTCCTGACACACTCCAGAGGCAAAGTGCTGCACTTTCCCTAATAACCACACTTGAAGAAACCCTGCCCAGATTTAGGTGCCATGAGGACCCACAAAACATGACCCTCTTTCTGTTTTGTGTGCAGAAACCCTCTCCAATCCAGTCCTGTGGCCTGCAGAAGCCATAGTGGCAGAGAACGCAAACGTCTCCTTGCAGTGTAACACCTCCAACAGGCTCGATGTCAACGTCACCTGGTTCAAGGGCAGTAACCCTGTCCCAGATAAGGCTGTGCTTTTCAACAGGAATCGAACCCTCACTCTAACTGCCGTCTCCAAAGATGAGGAAGGGATGTATACATGTAATGCTACCAACCCTGTCAGCAATGCCACAAGCAACCCCAGTAAGATTAGCTTGGCATGTAAGTAACCCTGGTTTGAAAATGCTTGGTGGCTCCTTTCTCCTTGCTGTTGCTGCATGCATTTGGCAGGGAGGGCATCTGTGAGTCCTAATGGGGATTTCCTCTCTCCCTTGATCTCCCCATCCCTGGTCTTTCTGAAATAAGGGGTGCTGGCGCTCGAAGCATACTTGGAGGCTATGAGCCCCCTATTCCCTAACCCCGGTGTGGAGGTAGCTTGTGGGGAGGCGGGAAAAGTACTCTGCAAATGCTAGCAGATGCTGTCTCCTTTATTAATAAAGGCCTGCCTTCTAAAGCAAAGCCTTTGGAAATGCCTTCGGAGAGCTGAACCCCAGTGAACACTTTCTCAGATTAATAATAATAATAATAATAATAATAATAATAATAATAATAATAATAATAATATCTTGGCCAGCTCTCTTCCTCCGTTTGGGGTGGTGTACAGACACAGGGGGGCAGGACGACACAAACGCACCTCTCCCCTGTTTCCACCCCTTGGTCCTGATTCTACTTGCTTTCCTTTCTAGATGGGCCAAATAACATTAAGCTGAACCAAACAGGAACCGTAACTCTAAAACTAGGTTCCCGTTTGGCTCTGCTGTGTACTGCAGAGTCCCTACCTGAAGCCCAGTTTCGGTGGTTTTTCAATCATACTAATATGAATGTGACGGCGAACACCTTCAGCACAGACTTAACAGCCTGGGAAGATGGAGGCAATTACACCTGCCAGGCTTACAACAGCGTCGTTAAGAAGCTGGCCTCAGCATCTGTCAATGTGAAATTGACAACGCAGGGTGAGTCCCTTGACAAGCCCACATTTGTCTCTTGTCCCACCAGCATTTTGAATGTCCCACAGTCTCCCCCTGGACCTGGTTATTTGGAAATGTGGCCAATCTGAGTGGAATTAACAGAGGAGGACGCAACTGACTCTTTTTGCGGGCAGAAAAGGGTGGTATCTAAAGTCAGCTGCACCAAGATCTCATTGAAACCAGTTGAGTGAGTTCATCCTGACAACTCCCCGTGATCTCAGTGGAACTAGGTGGAACTGGATCCAACCCAAAGGTCTTGTTTAGGCTTTCCCTTGCTCCTGCGCCTTTCATTATTTAAAGAAACATATACCCTGCGTTTCTAGGCGAGATGGCCACGCAGGACTATTAACAGTGTCACAAAATAAAACACGACAAGCAAGATAAGATATAATCAAACAATAAACTGCGTTAAAAAAATTAAACTTTAACTACAGCCTGAAAACGTAATAGCTTCGGTTTTCCCCACCCCGCATTGTTGCAGCTTCACCTGCTTGGTTTCTGGGTGTCCGACTGCAGTTTAAAGGCATAGATTACGCAGGGCCAGGGTTAAAAAACAGAAGAGGCAGACCTTGTTATCTATTCTTGCACCTGAATGCTAGGGAAAAACTTTGTGGCACATTTTCTGTCGTCTTTAGTATTAAAGCAGTGAGATGTTTTCTTTTGGAGGAGGAATGGTGATCCGGAGATGTGTGGACATTGGTTTAGAAGCTGTTCAGAAGTACAAAAATGATACAGGTTGCCTAGGCATTGTAGAAGGGGTGCAGCAAGTGCAAGCCATGGGGTTTTTTATTCTTCTCGTGGGGCTACCCATGTTGCTTTATACACCTGGTCTTCCCACATTCTAAATCCCTTAGGGAGCCCACATGGGTAGAAAGGGCTGCCTGCTCCAGAAGTTGTCCCTCCACACAGGAGGAGCCACAGGTCATCCGGGATGGAGCCTCCACACACCCTTTGTATCCGTGTTGCCCCTGTGCATGTGATGTGTGAAGAGACCTACCGGTTTGCAAGGTACAGAGCTACTCTCTGTACTGCAGCCTGAGAACCCTATTTCTTGTGGTGGTTCTGGTTTGCCGATTTGTTTGCTTAGCATCATCCATAGGCATGGCGTGAATTTGTTAATATTGACTCACTACCAACCCCCTGGTTACAGGAACAAATTTAGATGTTTGTTAATTTTCATCTTCGTTCTCGGCGTTTGGAAAGTCCAACAGCTTCCTCTTACATGCATCAGACCAAAATGCGACACAACCTCTCAGCTTAGAGCTGCAAATTTGAAGCAAATAAGAAACAGCCTTTAAGATTCAGAAAGATTAGAAACCTAAGTGTAATATAAGCAGCTGTATATTGCTTTTTATTAGATATTATTATTTTTATTAAATCGTTTTTGTGTGATTGTGCTTTTAGCAATTGTAAGTTTTTAAACTGTATCTAATGTTGTATTTTAAATTGCTGTAATCCACCCTGGGACTGTAGGGTTAAGGACGTATTATTATTATTATTATTAAATAATAATAATAATAATAATAATAATAATAATAATAATAATAATAGTCATAGAATAATATGAACCAGAAACAGATTCCCTTCTTCTCCTGTGAGTGTTCATCAGAGGGCTCCAAAATCATTTGACCGTGGTGTGTTTCACATGGAACGCTAAGCCAAAGTATGACTAAGTATTAATGAGCAAGCGTGTGGGTTGCTCTCAACACTAGGGTTGCCATATTTCAAGAGTTGTTGAGCTTTTTTTGGCAATGTCCAGGAAATTCCAGACATATGGCAACCCTACTCAACACTATCTAGAGCTAAGCCATGGTTTGTCGTAGCTCATGGTCCAAACCCAGGCTCGTGACTTGTCTTCCTCAAGCAAACCACAAGCTGTAAGCCAAGAGCAAACCTTGGCTACAGCCCATGGTTGGTTTGGAGTGAGACAAACCACCAGCCCAGGTACACACAAACCATGACTTAGCTCCTGGTAGGAGAGCAGCAGCCGGGCTAGGGAGGAGGTAGCCATCACCAACTTGAATAACCGAATAGCCTCTGAGTAGGTATGGTTAGGGACTGCACTGTTAGTTTTGGTTTACAAAGCCCTATAGAGCTTGGGATGAGGATATTTGCAGGACTTCCTCCTCCCGAGTAGGCTGCCCATGTCACTATGGCTTAAAGATGGGAACCCCCAACCATATCAGACCTTTATGAAGGTTATATTCGTAAGAGTCGAGAGGGCCTTTTCTGTTGTGGCCCCTACCGTGTGGATTGCTCACTCTCCCTATTGAAATTAGGCCAGTCTGGCTGCTTTTGCCAGCGGTTAAAGATCTGTCTCTTTGCCCTGGCCTTTCCTGGCCTCTAGTACTTGGCTGATTATTCCAGTTTTGTTGAATCCCATAAGGTTTCTGGGTTGTGAACCGTTTTGCTATTACAGCAAATGAAAAGTGCTGTAGAATTTTTTAAAAAATTAATCCAAAGGCCATCGCTTATGAGGAAAGGGGATATGAAGTGAAAGTTTGAGAAACCTCACTGCACCCATACCACATAGAAACTTGGGGTAAAGTTGCCTCCTCTTTTTTCACTCCTGCCCCTTTGCTTTCTTAACAGTAGTCAGACCATGCAGAAAACAAGCTGGTGAAGTTTTTTCTCCCACCATTTACCTCCATGCCAGAAAAATGTTCACTGTCTGAATTTCTGTTTGTCAGAGTGATGTTGAAGGCACAGGAGCTAGGGACGCTAAAATAAATCAACAGGTGGCAACCTTGGCTAGAGGTCCCAAAAGATTGACTTAGTAAAGGGAAAGGGGCATTACGGTCATAGAGTTGCTTTTCTTTTTTTGGGGGGGGGGGAATGGAAACTTCTGCATATCAACCTGTTGTGCTTCCTCTTTCTGGTTATTTGGCTATAACTTTTGATAGAATACAGGTAATTGAATAAACTTGGTTGCATTACACTCTTCATTAAATTATCTTTCCATTGATATATAATTTTATGGTCTTACTCCCCCCGCAAAAAAAAAAATGGTGTTATGAGACATCTCATCTCGGAAATACACTTTTCCCAAAAGGTTTCCATAATTTTGGCCACTAGTGTATACTGTACTTTCCAAAGTTCACAATTCCTCTTGTTCCCCTCTTCCAGAATCAACTCCACCAGGTTCGGGTCTCAGTCCAGGACAAATTGTTGGAATTGTCATAGGTTGTGTGCTTGGAGTAGCACTCATTGGAGGTCTGGGATATTTCCTGTTCACCAAGACTGCCTTGGGGTAAGTTTGCCATCCCGTTCATCTTGGATTGGGGTTCCCTATTTGCCATCTGAATTTACCATCTCCCCAGCTTCTCTAGGACCTTCCTGCTCTATTTACCTGGTTTGATTGGTCTCTCTGCTCACGCTTGGGGTTTGAGGCTGTCTCAGGGGTGCGGGTTTCTTTCCTGTCTCTCCAGCCTGGGTCGGAGCCCTGTCTTACAAGAACCAAGCCCTGTCTTGGAAGAACCAAGTGTGTCCTGCTGTTCATGCCTCCCAGCCAAAGCACAAACACTAACCCGGGTTTCCAGATTCAAGATGGGACAGGGGAAGAAACTTCTGCTTCCACTGTGACACTTGGAAAGAACTTGAATAAGTTGCAGCGGCTGAAATTTCCCGCTTCTGTATAGCCTGTCAAAAGACACAGAAGGCCTGCCCTCTGTTGAATCTGGTGATTCCAAAAGCAGACACATTTTATTTATTGATTTATAAATAAATTTATTATAACAAATATGTGTATACTGCTGTAATATAACAAATTTATCAAAACAGTGTACAACAATAAAAGCATAAAATCATACAGTGAAACCACTAAAAGCATTCAAAAAGTTTAAAACACACATATGGAGCAAATGGATGATTATGATTGGAGGGACCCTTTTTAAAAAGTGTTAAGTTGTATTGTTTAGGCAACAATATAAAGTATGGACATGCCAGACTTTCAGCTATCAGGGACCTTGAAAAGTCAAATACATATGTAAGTGGGGAGATCGTAAGGGGTGGGGAAGAATGGTGATAGTGCCAAAATTTCAAAGACTGGCGGTGTTCACGGGAGGAGAAAATTCGTCTCCTGAACTCAGAACAGACGTATAAAGGTCGGGGGTGTCTGAAAGACAGAGAGACTGGGGGGGGGGGTTCAGATCATCTCCAACACTTGCCATAAGCAATGGAAGACAAAACAAGACTGGCCCATTGGCTACTGGTTTTTGCTCGTAACCACATAGGGGTGTGCCCTAGGCCTATTCTCAGTTCACACAGGGAAACAGCGAGGCCCCCTAAGGCCTTGCCAGTGCCCTTTTATGACCAGTTGAGGACCCTTCAACTCTGTAGATGTTGATGGACTATAAATTGCATCATCCCTGACTAGTGGCCCTGTTAGCTGGGAATCATGGGAGATGTAGTCCAACAGCATCTGAAGGGCCGGAGGTTGCCCTTGAACTGAGTGCGCGCTTTAGAACATGTCCCAGAATTCCCTGCAATTTACCGGGGTTTCCTTTGCTGACACATGAGGGTTCCCTTTGCAACAGGTCAATACGGGGAAGGTTCCGTCAGTGTAGAAAGTTTGGAAACCACCACTGGTGTGGCCAAGGGCAAGATAAAAATTGGATGGATGACTATGTGGCACAAAGAAAGCGAATGAGATTTATTATTTCACGTGACTGGTCACTAGTATAGGACGAGGGGTAATGTGCTGGTTCTGTTGTTGGGGCAGAGACCCCCTGCTTGCTATAGGATCAAACAGTGTCTGCTGTTTACCTAGGAGGACGGAACAACACTCATCTAATGGAAACATACCCTCAGCTCCCGGCCGCAGTAAGTATCAGCCCAAGGGGCTGGGCCGGGGTCTGTGTGACGCATGTTGTGTGCTCTATGTTACTCTCCCCGGCCACCATCACCCCGTTTAGGCTGAGCCTTTATAGTTCACAAAGAAAGTAGATGGCCTTCCTGTGCACTTCTGTGCCAAAGCATGGGCAAGTAGGACTGCTCCATCCCCAACCCAGATGCATCGTGGGAAACTCCTGCTTAATCCGTTTCATGGAAGCGGGGAGAAAGGACTTCACAGCTGCTCCAGCTCCCATTTCCAAGAGACTGGCTGGGGGAATCTCTTCCCTGACCCCTCCTGGGGAGGGGAAAGGGAGCTGCTGTTTTCTGTGGAGTGTGGGTATCTTCCTGTCCCCTGTCGCCCTCTCCGCCCACCCCACAAAAACCCTTCATTGTCTTTTTGGGATTCCTACTGTGGCTCTGTAGCCAGCCTGGTGGTGGAAAAGCTCACGAGAGGGGACTTGCAGGAGGTGATGGGGCTCGCCAGACTGGTCTCTCCAGAGAACGTCCATTTCTGCCCTCTGCACCGCCACCGTAATTTTCCTGGAATCAAGTCTATCCAAGACCGTTCTTTGCCTGCCTCTTTAATCATGCTTGGGCTTCGGTGCGAAGCAAGGAACGGAAGTGAAGAATTGAGGGGTGAGGGTGGAAGCAGGTGGCTCCCTTCCTCTACTCCCTACATTGGCCTTGGAGTGCTCAGGTGGACTCAGCACAGGTAGGAAGATGCAGCAGGTGGGGCTGGAGCAAGGGGGAAGGGTGTGAGATGGGGGAAAGACTGGAGTGAGGAGGGGACGGTCTACAAGCACACACACATCCCCTCTCCTGTCCCACCTGTCCAGCTGATGGACCGCTACCTTGCTCACCTTTGGTCCCCACCCTGCATTCAGCTCTCACCTGGGGCTCCTAGAAGCTGTCAGCAGGCGACAGCAACCACACCCTGGAAACGGCTTCAACTGGCCGGCTAAACCAGGTGAGGGTAGCCAATGGGTCTCACACCCTCAGTGAAGACAGACTCTGGCAGATAGAGCAGACGAGATCAAAAGCTGGTCCAGCGGTCAAGAAGGCAGTTTCTGCACATGCTGTCGAGGGAAGTGAGGGGCAGATGGGGCTTGTCCACCTGGGAAGGTGGCCCATCTAGGAGAAGGAAAACTCTGATCCTAAACCTCTGCTGCCTTGTGCGATATCTTCGGGAGAAGAACAGACTCAGGAGTAAACCTGAGTACACAAATCCAGAGTGGAGTCCCTAAAACGGTTGGCGTTGTACAACTCCTGCAGCCTCGCTGGCGCCAAATGTCTTGCACTGCTTTCCTTTGGACCACATCAGTGAGGCCAAGAGGGCGGTCTGGTCATGTGGGCAGTGCAGAACCTCTAGGCACACTTGGATGCTGCTCGCGCAGCGCTTTGACTTCACTCCCAGAGGCGCACTGTCTCTCAAGACAGACAGATGCCTAAACACGCGTTGCTCATGTCTGCCATGTTGTAGGATTGCCAGTCTGGGCTCAGTGTAGGCTTCTGGGCTATTAAGAGAGAATGTTTACCTGCTAGGCCTTCCCCCCCTCCCCTTTCACTAAACTGTGGTTTAGTGAAAGTAGCAGCTGTGCATACCCGGTGGACGTCTCCTTTCTATGCAGCCCTAAAAGTGGGGGTAGCTAAGCTGTGCCACCCCCACCCCACCCCCCCAGATCCTGTTGGACTCTCCTGTTGGGAGCCCAGCAATGTCTGGATGGCACATGGTCAAAGAGGTCAGCCCTAAAGGAATACGGCCCTTTAGGAGATTCCTGATCCCAAGGGGGAAATCCTGGCCAGGCACCTTCATTGCTTACCACATTACTAATCCAGCTCACCCCATTTGTCCTGTCTGCTTCCGCTAATCCAGTGGGAGTCCCCGCCCCACTGTGGTCCAAGGGCAGAGGGTTGTGGGTTTTCCATGTCTCCTGCTTGGCTCCCGTGGGCTTGTGTTCAGGCTCTGTCTGTTGTACCTGCCAGTTCCCTGATACTCTCTCTCTGTCCTGTCTCTGTCATTTCAGACCAGGGCGTCACTGACACCAAACCCACACCGGTAAGGACGGAATCATGATATTGAAGTCCGTATCATGATATTGGCTTCATAATTGTTGACCTGGCAATATCTTGCAAATCATGATGTGTGTGTGTGTTTGTGTGTGCTATCCAAAAATCACAATGTGGGGGAAACCGTGAAGCCAGCCAATGCCTCAACATAGCTCCATCCTTATTTCAGACATTGTGATGTATCGGTACATTGCGATGTTTAGCTGGTGATATATCACAGTGCTGAAAACCAGATATCGCCCAGCGCTAGAGAGGTCTGGGGGCTTCCTGAGCCCATTCCCAATCCTGGAACAAGGAAGCAGCCCCAACTCTTTCACCTGCTAACAGCAGCTTCATCTGCAGAACGTAGCAATGTGACAGTGACTCAAGTTCTTGATGGGGACAAGAAGTTTGGATTGCCTTAATGGTGGCATCAGTCCTTCATTAGAGATCTCCAGGCAGAAGCTGCACAGGTCCACCTAG
Source organism: Podarcis bocagei (assembly GCF_964188305.1). Lineage (NCBI taxonomy): Eukaryota > Metazoa > Chordata > Lepidosauria > Squamata > Lacertidae > Podarcis > Podarcis bocagei. The sequence goes on from NC_138132.1 coordinate 11,169,587, forward strand.
CACAGATGCTGTAGTAGTGGATTTCTTGCATCAGCAGGTCGTGGGATGGATGACCCCCGAGGTCCCTTCCAAATTTTCAGAAGCATTATCATGCTTAACAAACAATCTGCCTCTCCCCACCCATGTGTTCTGGTCACTTGGTATCCTAGCCCTAATGATCCAGGATTCTGGCCTGAGAGGTGAGTGGACTTTGGTGCCCGTACAGCCAAACTACCCTGGGGATGTCTTGCTTGCTCCAGGGTAAGTGAGGTAAGTCTGTACAGTCTGCTGGTCAACGTAGAGTTTAATTTTACCACGCTTCTAGCAACTCCGAGGGAATTAGATGTGTCTCTCTCAGAGCAGGAGGAGAGGGCTCCCTAAAGGGGAACTAGGAGCTAGTTGCTAGGAGATTCATAAGCTTCACTTTGGCCTCCACCTCACCTGTTTGGAACGGCCTCCCCTGGGAGGTGATGGACTCTCCTTCCCTGGAGGTTTTTAAGCAGAGGTCGGATGGTCATCTGTCAAGGATGCTTTAGCTGAGATTCCTGCATTGTGGGACCCTTGAGGTCCCTTCCGATTCTACAGTTCTGTGATCGCCACCTTTTAAAATGGACCTGCTCATGTGCAGTGGGTAGGGGACTTGTGGCTCAGGTGGTGCTGGCTAAAGGCTGAGCCACAATTACTTTTTGCCCTTCTCTTTCCAGGCACAGGTCCACGCTTTAAAACTTGAGCTCCTTTCTTTTGCCCCGGAGCTTTCCCCGCAAAATCTAACTATTTGAAGCTGAAGCGCAACAAATGGCCATTCAAGTTTTCTGTGGGTTGCCATTTGCTCCAATTCAGCTTTAAAGAGCAGGTTTTGATCCATAGCAGAAAGCTATGGATAAAAAAAAAAAAAGGATGCTTGGACACAGAGCTTTAAAGTGTGGACCGTTCCTGGAAAGCATGGAGGGAAAGTTAAGTGTGGATAAGCTGTAAGTGTTGGCCAGCAGAGGAGGAAGACCAGAGCAAAAACAGCCAGAAGCAAAAACTAGACAACCTAGTAAGCTTAAAAGTAATCTTAATTGCGCAGATGGTTAAATTCCAATGAAATGAAATGTGTTTCAAAATATCAAAATTAGAGTTTAGTTCTTGGCTGTTACCCTGGTACTTTTATACTCGCTGGCTAGATCACTGGAAGTTTGATGTTTCCTGAGTAACAGATTGATTATCGATTGCATGCTTTTCCTTCTAACCTTGCAAGTGAAAAGGCCTGCGCCTTGTTGTGTGCTGCTGTTTGCTTTTCTTAATTCCAATGAAAGCTGGAGATTCGGGGAAGGGCCTTTCAAGATCCCAGGAGGGGCTGCTCCCCCCACAGGCCCACCTGTGGCAAGGGCCCTGCCTTCGAACCTTCCTTTGCTCCCTCTGACTCCTTCTTGTGGTCTCTTGCAGGGTGAAGAGGACATACAATATTCAACACTAGCCTTCAAGGCCAACCACCCTCCTCAGCCACAGCCAGCGGCCACCCGGCCTTTGGAAAGCAACATAATATACTCAGAAATCAAGAAGAAATGATCAGAGATGAATCTCCCCTAATGGGCTCACCAGTGCAAACATCCCCTATGACTCACCTCTGCTTCATTTGCCTGGAATTTATTTTGGTTGGGGGGGGGTTAAAAAAACTGTTGCCTCTTCTGAAGATAAGACTATCAGTCCCTCCCTTACACACACACACACACACACACACACACACACACACACACACACACACACCACTCAATGGTTCTCCTCTACCAACCTGAGCTGAAAACAAAAAAAGCAGAAGTTTGTCTCCACGCCCTGCCACCTTCTGTAATTGAGGCCAGGGTTTGGCAAGGAACCAAACCGTTTGAAAGCAGGCCTTTCTTCTACCCACCCTGCCGTGGCTGGCATGCATGACAAGAGGGAGGCTGTTTCATCCTCGGATCTGTGTGGGGACAAACTAGAAACATTTTAGATACCTCTTCTCCCTTTCACTCTCACTCTCTCTCTTCCCATCCTGCTATCGTTTCGCTTCCTGGCTGTGCCAAACCTCCCCTCTTTCTCCTGTCCCTCGGGTTGTGGTGTCGCTAGGCAGCGGTGTGGCTGCTGCTCCCTCAGGCCTACCCCAGACACCACAAGCCCTCCCTGAGGGAGCTGGATTCCAGGCACCGGCGAAGAAAGCGCTCGATATCCGGGAAAGTGTGCACTGGGAAACAGGCTGGTGTGGCAGCTGTGTCCAGGGCCAGTCTGGACTGGAGAGGACCTTTGCTCCTGATGCCTCCCATCTGACTCCAGATACTTCTGAGCTTAATTCTTTTTTGAGGAGGCATAAAACTTGCTTGGGGGTCAGGCCAGACCCGTGGACCCCTCTTACTGTCCAGAATGAACTGGCAACATCTCAACAAGACAGCAACACCCCTCGCCCTGCAGTCTGGCTATTGGCTTCAGCTATTCTTTTGCTCATGTGAATTTGAAAGTGCCCTATGTGTGGATATGGAACTCGGGGTGACATGTGGGTGGGAGGGAGGATTTGTGGTGGCAAAGCCATAATTATTTCCCCTCTACCTTGTAAGGCCACCGATCATCCCCTCTCCACCTCCACCACCCTATTTCTCGTGATTAACAACCAAATTCAGTCTATAACAGATGGAGCAAGATGCTTTTGCAGAGCAGATTGGTTAAGCACATCAGGCCTGCTATAGAACATGGGGTGAGTTGAGGCATCTTGAATAGATTCCCTTCCATGTTTCTCCAGCTACGTGGTGTCTAGAAATGGAAGAGAACTGTGCCAAATGTCTGGAGGCTTAGAGCACTGGATAGGGGTTAGGAAGCCACCACTTGTGGAAGAGGAAGAGATCCGATGTCTCCCCGTGTCCCCTGGACGACCGCAGAGCCAGTGGGCAAAGCACTGGGGTCGGTTGCAATAACCATGACGCTCGCTGAGCAGCCTTGAGCAAGTTAACTACCCCTCAGACTAACCTCCTTTGCAGAATCGTTGTGGGGCTACAGTGAGATAAGGCTATAACAATAATAATGCCTCAATCCTGGAGCCAGCAGGAGGGGGGGTCTCAGGAGATTAATTTATTTTAATTGCAGGTGTAGAATCAGGGACAGGGGGTTCTGCATTCTAGATTAGCTCAACTCCCACGCTGCAAAGAAATGTCTCAGAACAGGCAGGCGAACTGCAAAATTCAACGAAGTGTGGCGAGGAAGAATGGAGGAGGGCGCTTAGCAGCGAGCAGTTGTCCGTTTTGCTTCAAACATCAGCACCGGTTTTGCAACTAGCCAGCTTCTACCTAATGGGGCAGACATGCCAGGCACTGTTGATGTTAGCCTGAGCCAAAGGCAGACCTCGTAAAATCTCTGATAGGAACGAGAGGGGAATCCCGTGCCTTCTGCTCCCTCGTTGTGTTGTTTGGGTGTGCGTTTTCCTCCTCCACCACCCCACGCCGAAAGTTTCATCTTCGACTGAGAGTGCCCCTCTGCTGCGATAGCATCTCGTACACTCTGGGCCTCGCTAATCGCTGGGTGTGGCTGGAAGACGGCATGTATTCACGTTAAGCTTCAGGACAGAAGGACAATGGAGCAGTGTTTGGAACAAGCGCAGGGCTCATCATGCCCCAGTTAACCCATGCGTTGTTCTCCCATCTTGAGGAGGCCTGGCACAGTCGTCTGCAATGAAGGAACCCCCACAAAAGAAAGCTTGTCTCCCTCTTGCATCCGGTTGGCACCGGGCCTTTGGAATGATTACTCGGTGTCCTGCGGGACAGGAGAAGCAGCGAAGGCCGCTCAGATCTGAGTGAGAGTGCAAAATTGGAGATGGAACGCAAAGCTGGTGATTGTGGAAATTTGGGCTGTCATTATGGTTGTAAAATGATGAATAATTTTGTTTTTAATAATAACGATAATAATAAATTGAGAATGGAAAAGACTTTTGTGTACATTATGGAGGGGGAGGCAGGACCAACCTGCCCGTGAGGCAAGGATACCCAGGGGCAACAGATCCAGCCTCCAAGGAATGTATCATCTGCTGTTACTGCTCCAGCTGCAGCACACCCCAAATTCAGTGGCCTCTTAGAGAACAGGAGGTGCTGCCAGTCTCCTTCCCTATGCTTGTTCCTGATGAAGGTCTTTATTCCCACCTTGTTCCTGATGTAGATCTTCACTCACCCCTTCTTCCCTGGCCAGGGAAGGGACACCATTTTGTGGTTCGCCTCAGGTGCCAAAATGTATTGGGGTAGCCGTAAAGGTAAAGGGACCTCTGACCATTAGGTCCAGTCGTGGCCAACTCTGGGGTTGCGGCGCTCATCTCGCTTTATTGGCCAAGGGAGCCGGCGTTCAGCTTCCGGGTCATGGCCAGCATGACAAAGTCGCTTCTGGCAAACCAGAGCAGCACACGGAAACGCCGTTTACCTTCCCGCTGGAGTGGTACCTATATATCTACTTGCACTTTGACGTACTTTCGAACTGCTAGGTTGGCAGGAGCAGGGACCGAGCAACAGGAGCTAACCCCGTCGCGGGGATTCGAACCGCCGACCTTCTGATCGGCAAGTCCTAGGCTCTGTGGTTTAGCCCTAGGGGGAAGCAATAGGATCCTGTAACTTGACAGGAGACAAAAATAAGACTTTTCTTGTTCCTGGGCCTTTAGCAACAGTTTGATCAGCTGAAACTGGGCAGTGAAGCTTTTCACTCACATGATGACATGCAAATGAATCTCTGCAAATCAGGCTGCTGCTAAGAGTAACGGAAGCAGCAGCAATGCAGCAGGAAGGTTTGGTGAGAATGTGTCAGGCAGGCTGGCCTGCACAACTCGTGACCCATTAATAATAGTGGCCCGCCTGGAAGCTAGTTAACCTGCATTTACTGCCTGCCTGAGACTGCAGACATGAGGGAGCGGTGAGATAGCATCTCGCGCTCTTGCAGGACACAATGCATGGGTGTTAGATTGCATAAGCCTTTGTAGCTCGGACGTTTTATGGGTCGGGTGTGCAGTGGTATTCTGCTTGACCGATCTACCAGGCAAACCTTTCCCCCCACTTCCTGGCTGTCCTACAGCCCATAGATGCAGCTTGTCTTGCAAGGTCCCTGGTCTCTAGAATGTGATGCCATCGCAACTCACCTTTCCCTGCTCCTCCTCATGCCCTCCCACCCATCAGAGGTGCTCCTCAGCGCCTTCCCTTTGACCCTTGCAGTTACATCACAGTTTTCTGTCGCTTTGCATCTTTGGGAGTTTGCATGAGCAAACTGAAAGTCAGCAGGGCAGCTTTTCTTGCTGCCGCACCTGCATGTCAGTAAAGATTTTGCATGTCAAATATCTTCCGGTGTTAGATCTGTGAAGACCAATTGCTGGAAATCACAAATGTGGGCCGGTGGGGGGAGAGAATGTGGTTAAATTAATGTCCTGGTGGATTGGTGGGCTTCCTATGTTCTTAAAAAACCCTTGGGTGTTTTTTTAGGGGGGTGCCACAAGCCTTATAACAGGGGTTGGCAACCTAAGGCCCGGGGGCCGGATCCGGCCCAATCGCCTTCTGAATCCGGCCCACAGACGGTCCAGGAATCAGCATGTTTTTACATGAGTAGAATGTGTGCTTTTATTTAAAATGCATCTCTGGGTTATTTGTGGGGCATAGGAATTTGTTCATTTTCCCCCCTTCAAAATATAGTCCGGCCCACCACATGGCCTGAGGGAAGGTGGGCAGGCCCATGGCTGAAAAAGGTTGCTGACCCCTGCCTTATAATAAATCCCATGCCGCCCCTAGCATGCAGAGCCTCATTTCCCAGTTTTCTATTTTTTTAGGCACATAATCACCTTGCTGCTTCTGTTTGGTGATGCTGACTATGTTGTTGTTGTTGTTTAGTCATGTCCGACTCTTTGTGACCCCCTGGACCAGAGCACGCCAGGCACTCCTGTCTTCCACTGCCTCCTGCAGCTTGGTCAAACTCATGCTGGTAGCTTCGAGAACACTGTCCAACCATCTTGTCCTCTGTCGCCCCCTTCTCCTTGTGCCCTCCATCTTTCCCAGCGTCAGGGTCTTTCCAGGGAGTCTTCTCTTCTCATGAGGTGGCCAAAGTACTGGAGCCTCAGCTTCAGGATCTGTCCTTCCAGTGAGCACTCAGGGCCGATTTTCTTAAGAATGGAGAGGTTTGATCTTCTTGCAGTCCATGGGACTCTCAAGAGTCTCCTCCAGCACCAGAATTCAAAAGCATCAATTCTTCAGCGATCAGCCTTCTTTATGCTGGCTATACTATGCCTTTAAAAAGCAGCTTGCTGCTTACCTCTAGAAATGCCTAGAAAAGCTTCCCTTGCATAATTTCTCTGTTTCTTTTTAAAAAAATAAAATAAAAGGGAGGGGTGGTGATTGCGCTGTGAGGGTTAACCCAGTTTAAAATCACTTGAGGTTTACAGTGTAAACACATGCCCTGAAACATTTCCCAGATGAAAATAGCCATGCTTGGAACAACAGTATTGACTCATGCCAAAGTTCTCTTCTGGAATCCTGTTACCCCCCTGTGTTTTGCAAGCTTTCAAGAAAACCCTTCACACCCCTCTGGATGCAGCATTTCTTTATTGCAAAACAGCCTGTTCTGTGCTCATTTCAAAGCCAGGATGATAATTGCTATTTTGGTAAAAGATACACTTAAAAAAAAAAAAGAATTCCGGTGTGTCACCAACAGTTCAAAACAGAGCACAGCAGTTCGTAAAATGGCAGACTGTCCACTGAGCTGCCTTATTCTGTATCGGACCTTTGGTCATTTTGCTCAATGTTGTCTACCCTGGCTGGCAGAAGTTTCTCCAGGGTTTCAGAAAGAGTTCTCCACTAGCCCTAACTAAAGGTGCGGTGCTGGGATTGAACCTGACACCTTCTGCTTGGCACGGCGTCGTGTAACCTCCTGCACAAACAAACCAGAACAAATGAGCAATAAAGGGTCACATAGGCTTCCTGAAAATTTGATGCAAAGAGATCAGGATTCATGCTCGGTTTTGCATGGCCATCTGGAAGCGAGGAATTTACACAGTCCAGAGCCCGAGGGAGCAATTTACAATACAGTGGTACCTCGGGTTACATACGCTTCAGGTTACAGACTCTTCTAACCCAGAAATAGTGCTTCAGGTTAAGAACTTTGCTTCAGGATCAGAACAGAAATCATGCTCCGGCGGTGCGGCGCCAGCAGGAGGCCCCATTAGCTAAAGTGGTGCTTCAGGTTAAGAACAGTTTCAGTTTAAGAACAGACCTCCGGAACGAATTAAGTACTTAACCCGCGGTACCGCTGTACTTTACTGAGGAATTTCTTATTGAAGGACGGGCGGGCATCGTCTTATCACTTCCCTTTCCGTTCCAGTGTGGTGTAGTGGTTAAGAGCGGTAGTCTCGTAATCTGGGGAACCGGGTTCGCATCTCTGCTCCTCCACATACAGCTGCTGGGTGACCTTGGGCCAGTCACACTTTTCTGAAGTCTCTCAGCCCCACTCACCTCACAGAGTGTTTGTTGTGGGGGAGGAAGGGAAAGGAGAATGTGAGCCACTTTGAGACTCCTTAAAGGGAGTGAAAGGCGGGATATCAAATCCAAACTCTTCTTCTTCTTCCTTTGCCACCGCAGTGGCGCTGAGACTCCTCCACTCTGCCTTGGAGCAGCTGCCAGTTTGATGGAGACTTAAGCGCTTGCGAGATTAGATTTAGAAACTCCAAAATGTTCCAACACATCCCCCACGCGACCCGAAACCCAGCAGGGGTAATACAGATGGTCGGAATGCTGCTATTTTAAAAACGTGGTTTATTTTTAAACCAGATTTGTTTGAAATGTCTAGAGGAGGCTTTGCTGGGTTGGTGTCTTTTGGCCACGGCCTTCAACGTGGGAGCGAAAACAAGGCCAGGGGAACATTGGGTGGAAGCTTATGCTGAGCCCAGACTGTGGGTCCATCTAGCTATGGTGGCCTGCACTGGCTGGCAGCAGCTGGTCAGGGAGTCAGGCAGGCAGCAGAGCCAGCCCTACCTGGGGAGACCTGGAAGTGTACGTGGCACTTTCTGCATGCAAAGCAGATGTTCTAACCCACTGATGGGACAGGCCAAAGATGGATCTCTGGGGCAACATTCTGCCTCCATTAGGAGCAAGGGGCCTGTGCTTGGTCTAAGCATAGATAGACAGAGTGGACATTGGAGATGCAGCCTGGAAGGCTGGTCCGGTCTGCGAACCCATTTCTGTGACTAAAACATTGAGACCATGGCTGGGAACACACTATGCATTTAAAGCTAGACACACACACACAATAATTGTTTACTGCTCACAGAGCTACAATTCCATAATAAACTATAGGTCCCAAGCGAGGTGGGTGCTTTAAATATATGGCATGTACACAGCCTTTATTGCAGATAGTGCTTGAGTATGCATACCCTCCAACATTTCTCCGATGAAAATAAGGGCTTCCTATTCATATATATTTATATATGCCGCCCATTAAACATTAAAAAAACATCCCTATACAGGGCTGCCTTGAATCATAGAATCATAGAGTTGGAAGAGACCACAAGGGCCATCGAGTCCAACCCCCAAGGTGTCTTCTAAAAGTTTCAGTACAGTGATACCTGGGGTTACATACGCTTCAGGTTACAGACACTTCAGGTTACAGACTCCGCTAACCCAGAAATAGTACCCGTTTAAAATGAATCTCTGGGTTATTTGTGGGGCATAGGAAATCGTTCATTCTCCACCCCCCAAAATATAGTCCGGCCCCCCACAAGGTCTGAGGGACAGTGGACTGGCCCACTGCTGAAAATTTGCCGACCCCTGCCCCAGACCCTCCAAGTGTCCCTGTTTTCCAGGGACAGTCCTGGATTACAGAAGCCATCCCAGTTTCTTATTTGATCCCGGAATATCCCGCTTATGCTTGGGACGTCTTATTTTCATCCGAGAAGTGTTGGAGGGTAAGGAGTTATGCGACCTCCGAGCCAAGGAGATAAGTAACTACAGTGGTACCTCGAGTTAATTACTTAATTCGTTCCGGAGGTCCATTCTTAACCTGAAACTCTTCTTAACCTGAAGCACCACTTTAGCTAATGGGGCCTCCTGCTGCTGCTGCGCCGCCACCGCACGATTTCTGTTCTCGTCCTGAAGCAAAGTTCTCAACCCGAGGTACTATTTCTGGTTTAGCGGAGTCTGTAACCTGAAGCGTATGTAACCCGAGGTACCACTGTATTTCTTAATCATTTAAATTCTTTCCACTACTTAATACTTTCAACAATACCTTGGTTTAAGAACAGTCCAGTTTACGAACAATTTGGTTTACGAACTCTGCAAAACCAGAAGTAGTGTCCCGGTTTGAGAACCTTACCTTGGTCTAAGAACGGAAGCCGAACAGTGGAAGGGCACCGGCGGCAGGAGGCCTCATTAGGGAAAGCGCGCCTCGGTTTAAGAATGGTTTTGGTTTAAAAACAGACTTCCGGAACGGATTAAGTTCGTAAACCGAGGTACCACTGTATATTAATACCAAAAGCTTAGCAGCTGCGATCTATGAAACGGCAGACCGCTCCCCGCAGGATGCCTTCCCATTGATGCCCCACAGAGAAGATACAGTACAACAGCTACTTTGCACTCTGAGTTTCAGCTTCTAGGAAACCTGTGGAGATAGCTGGACCTGTGAGGAACAAGACCAGCAGCCCCTGCAAACAAAATATTGAAAAGGCATCCCATTAGGGATAAATAAAGCAAAATTAATGGAGCAATTTACTAGAGACGAGAACCTGACAAACTGGGACAGTTGCAGCATATGTATTTTTACCACCAGTTGGGTCGGATTTGGATTTTTATGCCTTGGGCCTCAAAATAGTTCAAGCTGTCTTTTAGAAGGTGGCCTTCATTATCTTGCGTGATGACTGAGGAAAAGTTAAACGGAGACGTTTTTAGAAACAAGAATGAAAGCGCAATCTGACCTCTGTCCCAGGCATCTGTTGTGTGTGAGGATTATTTAAAATATATTCAAGAATATATTAAGGCAGAGCGTGCTTGTTTCCGTCGCTGCTCTCTCAAGCTAGAAAGGCTTGCTGCATTTTCCTCCTCACCCAAACCCCTCAAATGAAGGACCCTCCGTTCTCCACCCACATCTTGGTGCGATAAGAAATCACGTGGGACCATAAATGGATCCCAAAGTCCATATTCCAGTGGGACTGCACAGGTGGGGTACAAGGGCTCCTGCATAGGTCTTACTACCCTATCAATCTCATATGGCTGGGTTGGTCAGCGGGCAAGTCCCAGACCCGTCGGTGGTGTCTGACAGAACACCCCTGTCAAAATAAAGTCAGAAATGCAGTCAAGTTACAGAAATGCAGTCAAGTTACGTGCAGTGTGGTGTGGTTTGCAAACTGTTTTCTAGGGAACTCTGAAGTTCCTCTGAAACTTCACCATAGTTCTTCAATTTCGAAAGTCACATCTCCATCAAAGGCAGTTCGACTGCTATCTGCAAAGCACACAAGTCGCGACCAGAGGTCCTCGTTGCAGCTGCTGGAGAGTGGGCGAGGAGGAGAAGAGGCTGCCACTGCCAGGGCTAAGCCCTGATGACACAACAGCTCTGAGGTGCAGGCGGAAGACAGGGTCACCCTGGACAGGAAAAAAGTAGGAACTGAGAGGAGCACAAAGTGTATCAATTATTCTTTTTAAAAAATGCTTTGTGCATCTGCGTCTAATCCAGGAGTCGCCAACCCACGGGTGGGATGCGCCCACGAAGACCATTTTACCAGCCCACGAGCCACTCCCGAACCGAGCCACCCATTTGGTGAGTCCCCTGCGCACTGCGCTAAACTAGCGCAGCGCAGCACAGGGTCTCACCGAGCGGCACTGGAAAACGCATCTGTGCACACGAAAATACCAGAAATTGCGTCTGTGTGTGTCCAGACGCCAAAAATCACTTCTGCGCAGGTGTGATTTTCGGCGTCTGGACAATCGCAGACGCGATTTCCAGCATCACGCTGAGCCAGTCCGGCCCACAGATGATCTCCGTGGGAGTGATCTGGCCCATGGCCAGTAAACTTTGCCAACCCCTGGTCTAATCTTTCCCCTTTATACAACGTACAGTCGTACCTTGGAAGTCGAACAGCTTAGTTCCCAAACGTTTTGGCTCCCAAACGTCGCAAACCCTGAAGTGACTGTTCCGGTTTGCGAACTATTTTTGGAAGCTGAACGTCCGCCGGGGCTTCCGATTGGCTGCAGAAGCTTCTTGCAGCCAATCAGGAGCCATGTTTTGGTTTTCGAATGTTTTGGAAGTCAAACGGACTTCCGGAACGGATTCCGTTCGACTTCCAAGGTATGGCTGTATTTACTGGTGTGTATTCTTTTTCTTTTTGTAAATCCACTGAAGAATAAAATAAAATAAAAATCAGAATTAAGAGGTTTTCTCAGAACAGTGTATGTGCTGTGTCTGATTGTTGTCGTGATGGTTCCACTTGCCTTCTTCAGATAGGAAATGTTCGGGGGGGGGACACAAAAATGGAGAGTTGAGGAGGGTCGGTTGTGGATGGGGGGGGGGGAGAGAAGGGCAGAAATGTCCCTATTCTTGGCCAGAGATGGAAATAAGATAAAGTCTCTACCAGAGAAGAATGGCAGGTGAAGTTAATGGACTATGCTGAAAAGGCTAAAATGACCAGAAGAGTCAGAAATCAGGAAGACCAAAATTTTAACAAGGAATGGGGGGAAATTATAACTTACCTTAAAGACCGTTGTAAACAGTGAAAATCATTAGTAGGATTGGAATATCACTTGCAATTTAAGGTTGAATTCTGGGCATAATGGAAGAGGTAAAGGGTTGATTATCATCATCATCATCATCATCATCATCATCATCATCATCATTTATTTATACCCCACCCATCTGGCTGAGTTTCCCCAGCCACTCTGGGCAGCTCCCAATCAAATGTTAAAAACAGTACAGCATTAAATATTAAAAACTTCCCTGAACAGGGCTGCCTTCAGATGTCTTTTAAAGATAGACTAGCTGCTTATTTCTTTCACATCTGAAGGGAGGGTGTTCCACAGGACAGGCGCCACTACCGAGAAGGCCCTCTGTCTGGCTCCCTGTAACCTCACTTCTCGCAATGAGGGAACCACCAGAAGGCCCTCGGCGCTGGACCTCAGTGTCCGGGCTGTACGATGGCGGTGGAGATGCTCCTTCAGGTATACAGGACCGAGGCTTTAAAGGTCAGCACCAACACTTTGAATTGTGCTCGGAAACGTACTGGGAGCCAATGCAGATCTCTCAGGACCGGTGTTATGTGGTCTTGGCGGCCGCCCCCAGTCACCAGTCTAGCTGCCGAATTCTGGATTAGTTGTAGTTTCCGGATCACCTTCAAAGGTAGCCCCACGTAGAGCGCATTGCAGTAGTCCAAGCGGGAGACAACTAGAGCATGCACCACTCTGGCGAGACAGTCCGTGGGCAGGTAGGGTCTCAGCCTGCGTACCAGATGGAGCTGGTAGACAGCCTCCCTGGACACAGAATTGACCTGCGCTTCCATGGACAGCTGTGAGTCCAAAATGACTCCCAGGCTGTGCACCTGGTCCTTCAGGGGCACGGTTACCCCATTCAGGAGCAGGGAATCCTCCACACCTGCCCACCTCCTGTCCCCCAAGAACAGTACTTCTGTCTTGTCAGGATTCAACCTCAATCCATTAGCCGCCATCCATCCTCCAACCGCCTCCAGGCACTCACACAGGACCTTCACCGCCCTCGCTGGTTCTGATTTGAAAGAGAGGTAGAAATATGCAGGAGGAATGGATTAAGAATAGAACCCACAAAGGGGAGGATGGAAGTCCAGGAACTTCCTTGGAATCTTGTTTTTATGATTTATGTTTGATATCTCTCTGTAAAATTTTAATTTGAAAAACCAAATAAATAACATTTTAAAAAGAAAAATGTCCCTATTCTCATCTGAGGAGTTTTGGAGGGCATGGGATATCACGTGCAATGATGAGCAAGGCTTCAAAAGGTAACTTTGAGATGCATTCACAGAGCAGCCCTGCCCTAGACAAACATTGTTTTATTCTCTCTGTAAAGCTACACACCCTGGTTCTTCAGTTTTTGCCCGTTTGGGCCAGGAAGCGGGTTAGTAGCTCAGGGTTTCTTCGCCCTTACCTTTCCTCTAGACCTTCCAGGCCCAGGTCCTTAAAGCTCTGTGTCTGTGCCCTTTTTTCTGCACCAGAGCTTTCTCCACTAAAAAACGCACTCCATAAAGCTCAATCGGAGCAAATGGCCATCTGTAGAAAACACAAATTGCCAATCAGCTTTAAACAGCAGAGGAAATCATCGAAGCTTCGTTACTTAAACCGCTTGGCAAAAAAGGGGAAGTGGCCTACATATAGAGATTTGTTGAAGGATCAAGAAGGGAAATGGAAATTGCCGTATTTTTCGCTCTATAACACGCACCTGACCATAACACACACATAGTTTTTAGAGGAGGAAAACAAGAAAAAAAAAATTCTGAATGAAACAGTGGATGTATCATTTTGGTGCTTCATGCTGTGGCCACAGACATGTGATTTGACGGTGAGTTTGAGGTAGGCCAATGCAAAAATCCTGAGAATCCATGTGGATCTGTGCTTTGTAACCACAGCAACCGAAAACAGAAGAGGGTGGGCAATAAGACCCTGAGGCAGAATGCAGGAAAGCAGCAGCCTCCTCTCTGCAGCGCACGATCTGATTTTTGCCTCTGCACTCGGGCCAGTCGGCTCCAGGGACCACACATTTGCTCAATAACACGCACAGACATTTCCCCTTACTTTTTAGGAGAAAAAATGTGAGTGTTATAGAGAGAAAAATACGGTAAAAGATTAAAGATCATTTTCAGAGTTGGTTACACTACAGACAATCACATGAGATGTACAATAAGAAAGGGTTTAGTTATACAACTTATAGATTTCAAAAGGAAGTTATAGAAGAAGAAGTGAAGCTGCTGAAGAAAGCATATAGTATTTTGCTAGAATGGGAAACAAAAGATGAGGTCAAATCGGTCTTGATCAAATGGGCACAAGATATAGGACATAATATACAATTTGAGGACTGGGGAAAATTGTGAAATTTACAGAGTGTTCTCTTTTAAAAGAAAACCATATGAAAATGATGTACAGGTGGTCTATCACACCAGTACAGAGAGCAAAAATGTATAAAACCAGGTCAGACATATGATGGAAATGTAAAGAAAAAGAAAGGACTTTTTACCATATGTGGTGGGAATGTAGAGAAGTTTTAGAAAATTGGGAAATGATATACAATGAATAGAAAAAAATGTTCAAAATGGCATTTGTAAAAAAAACAACCAGAAGCATTTTTGTTAGGGATTGTAGGACAAGACCTGCCAAGAAAAACAAAGAATTTATGTATGCTACAACAGCGGCAAGAGTCTTGATAGCACAAGGATGGAAGAATGAGGAAGTCCCAACGGAAGAACAGTGGCAAGAAAAAAGGGGGGGAAATAACGTACTGTATGTGATTTTATGGTTTGATACTTTGTTATGTTGAAATTGCTTAATAAAAAATATTTTAAAAAAAAAATAGCAGAGGAAATCTCCAGAGGAGAAAAACAGGTGCTCAGACACAGAGCTTTAAGTCACAGACCTGGGCCTGGAAAAAGCAGGGTGAAAAAGGTCAATGTGGATAATCTTTTTAGATATTAAGCTATGACACAGGAACTCGCCTGCCTGGAATTCATTTCTGCCACAAGCTTAGTAGGTAGATATTTAGGCTAGTGGTTCTATCTCAGCTGAGGAACCTCAAAGGTCATCCAGCCCAGCCCCCTCCTGCTACAGAAGACTCACATGCTAAGGCATCCCTGATAGATGGACCACCCACCCTCTACTTTTAAACATCTGACAAAGGAGCGCCTACCACAGGCATAGGCAAACTCGGCCCTCCAGATGTTTTGGGGACTACAACTCCCATCATCCCTGACCACTGGTCCTTTTAGCTAGGGATGATGGGAGTTGTAGTCCCAAAACATCCGGAGGGCCGAGTTTGCCTGTTAGCATTTGAAGTTGAAGGCTGGCAAAAGCTGAATTGAGACAGAATGCTTTCCCCGGATAAAACTGCCCAGAGACTCTGAGTTTTAGAAAACAAGCAGGTTAATAGTTATTAAAGGAAATACAGGCTGACAGGAAAGATCCCTCGTTCTGTTTAGCTAAGGAGGATTTCCTATAATCCATGCTTGCTTCTGCATCTCAAGAGAAGAGAGGTCCAAAATATGTCTCTGAAAAGGTATCTTGTGGTCAGCTCCCCTCAAAAATGTCCCTGTGAGATTCTTGCCACCTCTGTACCTCCCCGGGGGTTTACCACATTACAGAAGACACCTCAATCTGTTTTTTCTGCTGTCAAAGACCACATTGTCACATTTGAAGCACTGCGATACCACTTTAACAGACATGGCTCGCCCCAAGGGATCCTGGGAGGTGTAGTTTGTCAAGGGTGCTGCTGAGTGTTGTTAGGAGACGCCTATTCCCCTCCCAGAGCTACAATTCCTAGAGTTCCCTGTGAAAAGGGATGGATTGTTAAATCACTCAGAGAATTGTAGCAAAACGGGATCTCTCCTGGCAACTCTCAATACAGTGGTACCTCGGGTTAAGTACTTAATTTGTTCCGGAGGGCCGTACTTAACCTGAAACTGTACTTAACCTGAAGCACCACTTTAGCTAATTGGGCCTCCTGCTGCTGCCAAACCGCCAGAGCACGATTTCTGTTCTCATCCTGAAGCAAAGTTCTTAACCTGAAGCACTATTTCTGGGTTAGCAGAGTCTGTAACCTGAAGCTTCTGTAACCTGAAGCGTATGTAACCCGAGGTACCAATGTACCCTTAACAGACTGCACTTCCCAGAATTCTGTGGGGGAAGCCATGACTTTTTAAAGTACAGTGGTGCCCCGCAAGACGAATGCCTCGCAAGACGGAAAACCCGCTAGACGAAAGGGTTTTCCGTTTTTGAGCTGCTTCGCAAGACGATTTTCCCTATGGGCTTGCTTTGCAAGACGAAAACGTCTTGCAAGTGTTCCGATTTTTTTCCGCTTTCCCCCCCTTTTTCTAAGCCACTAAGCCGCTAATAGCCTTTTAGCCGCTAATCCGCTAAGCCTTTAATAGCCGCTAATAGCCTTTTAGCCGCTAATCCGCTAAGCCTTTAATAGCTGCTAAGCCTTTAATAGCCGCTAAGCCTTTAATAGCCGCTAAACCGCTAATAGCGCTAATCCACTAAGCCGCTAATAGGGTTGCTTCGCAAGACGAAAAAACCGCTAGACGAAGAGGCTCGTGGAACGGATTAATTTCGTCTTGCGAGGCACCACTGTAGTATCATAGTGCTTTAAGCGTATAGTTTGAATGAGGCCAAAGTCTGGTTAAGGAGGAGCCGTGAAGCTTTCCGTCTTCAGAGCTACTGGACGGCAGACAGACCAGGCACTCAGCTGACAGGTGCATAATATGGTATTTCTACGTATATCGTGTTCCTGAGTGCTCACTGCAAGGACAGATCCTGAAGCTGAGGCTCCAGTACTTTGGCCACCTCATGAGAAGAGAAGTCTCCCTGGAAAAGACCCTGATGTTGGGAAAGATGGAGAAGGGGACGACAGAGGGCGAGATGGTTGGACAGTGTTCTCGAAGCTACCAGCATGAGTTTGACCAAACTGCGGGAGGCAGTGGAAGACAGGAGTGCCTGGCGTGCTCTGGTCCAGGGGGTCACGAAGAGTCGGACACGACTAAACAACAACATGTATATCATAGCAATGGTTTCAAAATCAGCAGCTGCACATATAAGCTAGCATGTACAAATTTTATGCAAGTCTTTTGCATGTTTTCGAAGTGATGCGTTTTCTCTTCTTTTGGCAATGTGTAAGTGACCACCTTAATCTCTCCCCCAGTCACTTGTTAGGGCAAAGGTTCCTTGATCAAAAAGTCTCACTTTGCCCAAGTTCTAGTTTCAGGTAGGTAGCCGTGTTGGTCTGACGCAGACGAAATATATTAAAAAATTAGATTGCATTCTAATTGTTGCCGTCATTTTTGCTAATTCAATCATTTCAAAAAAATAATCAAAATCTCAAACAGGAATGGAAATGTGTAGAAGAATACATGACCAAAACATGCTCCAACAAGAATTTATTGATTTGTATAGACTGATTTAACTAAGCTAAGCTAAGCAGATATATAAGACTGAATGTTTAATAATTAAGATACAAAAATACAATCTCAATAATAAAGTTATAAAATAATAATAAGGAAGTCACGCCCGGGTGGAGGGAAGACACAGGGCAAGAAATAAGAAATGGATAAATGTTGGTACATAATGAAATGTGGAAATATGAATTTACGAATATAATGTATATGTATCATTATGTAAAGATTTCATATATGGATTGCAACGAAAGAAAGAAAGAAAGAAAGAAAGAAAGAAAGAAAGAAAGAAAGAAAGAAGGAAGGAAGGAAGGAAGGAAGGAAGGAAGGAAGGAAGGAAGGAAGGAAGGAAGGAAGGAAGGAAAGAAAGAAAGAAAGAAAGAAAGAAAGAAAGAAAGAAAGAAAGAAAGAAAGAAAGAAAGAAAGAAAGAAAGAAGGAAAGAGGGGATTAAAAAATTGTCCAGTAGCACCTTTGAGACCAACTACGTAGGTTCTGGCTTCAGTGGTACCTCAAGTTTACTTAATTCGTTCTGGAGGTCCATACTTAACCTGAAACTGTTCTTAACCTGAAGCACCACTTTAGCTAATGGGGCCTCCTGCTGCCACCACTGCACGATTTCAGTTCTCATCCTGAAGCAAAGTTCTTAACCTGAGGTAATATTTCTGGGTTAGCTGAGTCTGTAACCTGAAGCGTATGTAACCTGAAGCATATGTAACCCGAGGTACCACTGTATAAGCTTTCATGTGCATGCACACTTCTTCAGTTGCCCAAGTTGTTTGCCCGGCAAGTGAAGGGCACCATAAATGTGACTGCTCAAGACCAGAAATCTTGTTTTTCAAGGGCAAGATGTTTCCAGAGAAACCTCATAAACCCTGCAGGGACCCACCCACTGCTGACTAGAATTATAAACCAGACTTTGCCACTCACTATGATTCAGGGCTATGCACCAGCCTATGGCCTGGTAAGGAAAATCCTGAGGTGCGGATTTACTCCACTGCCCAGTTCGTTGGGGTGCCACACCCTGTGTGTCTCTCCACTCAGCAAATGAAGTCTAAACAATTTAAAGAAGCAAAGAGCAGTCAGCAGATCTGATCTTTATTCGCGGACACACATGCTAAACCCTGTCTGTGGTGCCTACCCTTCCCCCCCCCAAAGAATGAGTCAAGAGACCAGAGTATGGGTTCAGATTGGCCACAACTTTATTGAGCTTCAGAAGTGGGAAACTTGGCACAGGCCTTGGCAGGTAACCCTCTCAGCCCACCTGGCTGAGGATATGCAGGCAGATGAGGTCCTGTGAGAGGGGAATGTAAAGCACAAACTTACACAGCATGCCCTTCCACTGACTTCGTCCTGGGAGTCTGACCTACATGCCACTGCTCTAGGGCCAGGGACTTTAATGGGCCCTGCAAGCGCCGCCGCATGGGAGGGAGCATGAATGCATCCCCTCAGACTTGATGTTAGACTAAAGGATACCTTGTTGTTGTTGTTTAGTCATTTAGTCATGTCCGACTCTTCGTGACCCCCTGGACCAGAGCACGCCAGGCACTCCTGTCTTCCACTGCCTCCCGCAGTTTGGTCAAACTCATGCTGGTAGCTTCGAGAACACTGTCCAACCATCACGTCTTCTGTCGTCCCCTTCTCCTTGTGCCCTCCATCTTTCCCAGCATCAGGGTCTTTTCCAGGGAGTCTTCTCTTCTCATGATGTGGCCAAAGTATTGGAGCCTCAGCTTCAGGATCTGTCCTTCCAGTGAGCACTCAGGGCTGATTTCCTTAAGAATGGACCGGTTTGATCTTCTTGCAGTCCATGGGACTCTCAAGAGTCTCCTCCAGCACCATAATTCAAAAGCATGAATTCTTTGGCATCAGTCTTCTTTATGGTCCAGCTATCACTTCCATAGGCCAGCTCTCACTTCCCATAGGATACCTTGCCAAGGCCTAAAACCACCAAAGTTGTGACGAAATGCTACGGGGAAGGCAAAACCTGCCCATGCAGAGAAAATTCCTTCCGGGTTCTGAAAAAAGCAACCATCTTACGACCACGGCAGCGCCCGCTGACCTGGAACGCAAAATATTAGTCTGTAAGGAAAAAGTATCATTAACTTGGTGACTGCTGACCTAGGATGAAATTCTTTGGAGGCAATAAATCATTAATTTGAGGGAGGGTGGGTGAGTGATCCTCAAAGGAAGAAAACCAAAAGAGGCTTGGACAAAGGGGTCAGCCTCTTTTCTTTGGCCTTAGCCCCACCCCCAGCCAATCGACCATAGTCCTCCCTGGCTGAGGGTGGGTCAAAGGCCAGCCCAAGCAGGTGGGAGGCACCTGCCCAGGTGAGCCCCACTTGGTACCGCAAACCCTGCCCACCTGTGGGGAAGGGAGGGTGGAAATTGTTGCAACAAGGTTCAAACGCAACAAGGTTCAAAGAGTAGGAACACAGAGCATGGGGTTGCATGAACTTTTAAGACCTCTCCCCATTTCCCATAATACATTTTTCAACAGCATCATCAATGCATCCCAAGTATGTCACAAAGTAGGAGTAGGGTCTGGCAACTTCTGTTTCAGTGTATCTGAAGAAGTGTGCATGCACACGAAAGCTCATACCAAGAACTAACTTAGTTGGTCTTTAAGGTGCTACTGGAAGGAATTTTTTTATTTTGACTATGGCAGACCAACACGGCTACCTATCTGTAACAAAGTAGGAGTGTCTGGCATGTAGAGACCTGAGCCCATCACCCACCCCTGTCAATAACCCTTTAACTACCCTCTTCCCAAAGAACAATAAAAGTATTTACACATCCCCCTAGCTGCAAGGCTTTCCTGCCTTCTCCTTTGAAAGTGTCAGGATTCAATCCACCATCCCAATGGGTTTCTGTCTGGGGTATGCGCTGCCCTTGATTGTCTCCTGCCTCCTATTGTGTGGCTAAGTTCACACCTTATGGAGGGGCAAGGAGTACTTGACCTTCTGCTTAAGGGATTATGGGGGCTGGGGGAGCCCTGGATTCCCTTCTTCCAGAGGAGTCATTAGCCCAGGCACCCCAAACTCAGCCCTCCAGATGTTTTTGGGACTACAACTCCCATGTTCCCTAGCTAACAGGACCAGTGGTCAAGGATGAGGGGAGATGTAGTCCCCAAACATCTGGAGGGCCGAGTTTGAGGATGCCTGCATTAGCCATTGGAGCCAAGGAAATTGGTCAAACCGTTGAATTTTGCTGATTATTAGAAGTTTCTACAGTTTTCTATACATTGGTACCTCGGGTTACATACGCTTCAGGTTACATACGCTTCAGGTTACAGACTCCGCTAACCCCGAAATAGTACCTCAGGTTAAGAACTTTGCTTCAGGATGAGAACAGAAATTGCGTAGCCGTGGTGCGGCGGCAGCAGGAGGCCCCATTAGCTAAAGTGATGCTTCAGGTTAAGAACAGTTTCAGGTTAAGAGCGGACCTCCAGAACGAATTAAGTACTTAACCCGAGGTACCACTGTACTGGATAGTCAGAGGAAACAGCTTATTGCTACAATTTTATGGACTGCTTTTCTGAGCCTCTTTGCTGTTGTGTATGTATGGTGCCTGTGTCAATGGTCATTGTCCTGGCCTTAGTTAGAGGCTGTGGTGGGGACTTGGGATTTTGGGGGAGTTGTCTAACTGCCCCCCCCCCATTCCTGGTTTTAACAGCCCCATACCTACCAAAGTATTACATACTGTTACAAGATGAGTGCAGTGGAGATTTGTAATAATAATAATTTATTATTTATACTCCACCCATCTGGCTGGGCTTCCCCAGCCACTCTGGGCGGCTTCCAAAAGAATATTAAAATACTAATAATACATCAAACATTAAAAGCTTCCCGAAACAGGGCTGCCTTCAGATGTCTTCTGAAAGCCTGGTAGTGTGGTAGTGGTAGTTCTTTTTCTCTTTGACATCTGGTGGGAGGGTGTTCCACAGGGAAGGCGCCACTACCGAGAAGGCCCTCTGTCTGGTTCCCTGTAACTTGGCTTCTCGCAGTGAGGGAACCGCCAGAAGGCCCTCGGTGCTGGACCTCAGTGTCCGGGTAGAACGATGGGGGTGGAGACGCTCCTTCAGATTTGTGAACATGAAGCCCTGTGAACAGCTCCGTATGGCAGATTTCACGCCCTTCTCTCTGGCCTCAGGGTTCCTAGGCCCTTAGTAGCTGCACGACAGGCAGAAATTCAACTGGTGCAGCCCCAAACAACTTAGATCCAGGATATCTTAATGACCACCAGAGTCCTTATATCCCACCGTGATCCTTGAGATCATTGTACTTAGTTTCCCACCGGGACTCAAACAGAAGCTACGCATGGAGTGTCGCCAGCCTCTTCCAGCAGAACAGTCTTCCAGCAGAGATGGAACACCTTGCCAAAAGACTTTTGCAGCTGTTTAATCCGCCAGTTGTTTTGATGATTATTTTTTCCTGTTTTAATGGTGCTTTATTGTTGTACACGGCCCTGATCTTACGATATGGCGGTGTAGAAACATGTTTATCAATCAACTAAAGGCTGAAATGTGCTAGGGGAAAAACAACCGATGGATGCAGTTTTCTGTACCAACTGCAGCTGGGAAGCTCTCCTTGCAGAAGTGCAGAAGGGGGAGAGAGATGATTAACCATTAACAGGCGTTGGATGAATCCGAGGGGAAGGTCCCAAGTTTGACAGCAAGTCAGCTGTTCCCTCCTCTTGTTCCTCTCTGTGCTGTTTGAACTGCAGAGTCTCAGAGCAATGGAAACTGAACCCCACCTACCCACCCCCACTTTGTTTAGCCTCTGGATAAGGTTGGGCAGCCAGCGGTACTTTCCTGCTGAGCTATATTTGGATCTGGCCTAACAAACGCTGCCAGTCATAAACTCCCAACAATGATTTTTCCAAGGACTACAAAGCGTTTGCTTTTAAGGACAGCAGAAGATCGGGCCAATCGCTCCAGTATCCTGCTCCCGCAGAGGCCAGCCCGATGCCTGTGCAAAGCTCAGAGGCGCTACCTGCTCCTACAGTTTCCAGGATTCCTGGCTTTTAATTTAGTATTGTGCGGTGAGGATATCAGACAAAGGTTGCCAGCTAGAGAATGTGGCATGCAGTACAGTGGCATCTCATTCGGGGGATACAGAGCAGAGCAGCCACACGTAAAAACAAAAACCCAACCCCAGCCCCTGTGCAACAATCCTTAAATCCTGCCAGCGTCAGCACCCAAAATAATTACATTTCTTGGTGTTTTTCATTAGGGGGAGGCAAATCGATCCATTTCGGTTTCTCTCAGTTTCTCCTTTTCCCAGTCCAAAGTTCAGTTCTTGGCATTTCGTGTTTTTTTAAAATAATTTTTATTAATTTTTCCATTTTAACAATCCAATCAAATCGCATTAAATATTCCAGATTATACAAATACATACCATATAGTCGGAATATTCTGCCAAATTATAAATTTTTATTGGGACTTCCCATGCTTCAAGTTCGGGGGGGGGGGGCTGTGATCATCTTATATCTCTACTGCCTTGAGTTTCCAATAGTTCCTTTAAATCTTCCTGTTGTTAACCTCCCTTCTTTCATATTCATTTCCACATCAGTTTGCAATAAAAGAAAATCAAAAGTCCTCCAGAAAATTCATCCACTTCTTCGTGTGAATTTCTCCCGACGCAAATATGTTAGTGTTGCATTTTGCCCAATATGAGCATTTTTGCAGCAATTCCTCCGAATGTAGTGCAATTCTTCGATGTTATTTTCTCTGATAGATACACTTTGACACATGCTTTTTTTTTTAACCCTAGCGCAGGCAGAGGCAAACTTGGCCCTCCAGATGTTTTGGGACTACAATTCCCATCATCCCTGACCACTGGTCCTGTTAGCAAGGGAACATGGGAGTTGTAGTCCCAAAACATCTGGAGGGCCGTGTTTGCCTATGCCTGCCCTAGTGTTTGCACCTGTGTCTTGGCTGGAGAAACGCATTGCAAAATCTGGAGATTTCTCCTTGCATACACATTTGCATGGAATTTCTCTTAATATATAGATTTTTGCAAAGCAATTTCCCCTAATAGAATGCATTTTCAATGCTACTTTCACTAAAATGTGCATTGGGGGGGGGAGAGAAAGAGTTTACCCTAGTATATAGATGTTGGCATGAATTACTCGGATGGAGGACCGCATTGCAAGATCCAGAGATGTACGAAGCTTTAAGGATGGTTCTCTGACCCTGCCAGAGCATCCAGGCTCTGATTTGGTGGGGGTGAGGTGTTGGTACTACGAAACTGTGCATACCGCCAGGAAGAAAAAAAAAGCATTGTGCAGACGTCATGGGTTTTCAGTGCATGGAGAGAAGCAGTGGCAGCTGCCAAAACCTTGCAGGTCAACTTGTTGTTTAAGGCACTGCTAACACAGCCTGGTTGAAAAGTTTGCGGTGCTATCAGCAAACACACGCAGCACAATTTACCTGCAAGGCTGTGTGTTCCTGTGTCGGAAGCATAACTCGATAAAAGAGCGCATGCTCCTCTGTTTATATTTTGTTTCCCAAGTAACCTTGGCTCTTTAGGACCTGACATAAAATGAAGTCTTGAAAGCTAGAGAACAAACTGTCTGAAGAGTGCGTCAGTCATGGGCTTGGGATTTATTTTTTATTTTTTTATAAAGCCCTTGATAAAAAGGAAAGGAAGGAGAGGCAAGATCGTGACTTTCAAAGAGCTTTAAGGTCTGCCAGCATCGCTTCTTCTGTGTGATGTGATTCCATTTTCCATATATCAGCTGACCTCCACAAAGCACTAATGCAATTCAGGGAGGAAAATCCCAGGCGGAGCTTGGAGACGGCTGAAGCTGCTAGGGTTTTGTTTTCCTGAAAAGCCTCCTGTGCCCTGCAACCGATGCAGATATTCAACAGGTGAAGCTTCTTCATCAATGCCTTTCCATGACCCATAAAATGCCTGTTATAGAGGCAGAAGAGCCCTGCCAAAAAAAGACAGTGGCAACCTCAGTTCTCTTCCCTGTACCATCAAAACAGAGTAATATATTTGTGGGAAGGGTGAGCCTTGCCAGGGATGAAGGACAACTGTAGTAAACAAAGCTTGGCTTCTTTCCAGCAATTCTAGGGCTGTGGGAGTGGTGTGACGGCTCTGTTAGCAGCCTTTGAACCTTGCACTGAACCACAATATCCGGCCTTCCCTGCTGAGATCTAAAGAGGTTAAGCCAATTTAAATGTTGTACTGAAGAGGAGAGTTTCTCACTGACCCAGTTAGGAAGAAAATGGCCTGGCCACCTCTTGTGTCTTCAAAAGCAGCTTCATCTTCAGGTGAGAAGTTCTTCCACCTGCTAATGTCAGCAGATCCAGCTGCTGTTAAATGCAGAAGAGCAGCAGTAAGGCAGAAAGTTGGCAGCCTTGATTTCCAGACCTGTGGGGCTTTTGGGCACTAAGGTTGTGAACTTTCTGAGGGCAATCTATCCTTAACACCAACTAGGATAAGCCATCGTTTGCACATGTTAAAGTTTATCTCCAGTAGGGTGAAAGTTTGAAATTTCTACAAATCAAGCTGCTGTAACAGGCAGAGAGAACCAGGTATTACTTATTCTTTTAACTTTGGCAGAAAACCAGAGAACTAGAACATGCAAATACTGAAACAATAAGACCGTCTCTTCCGCCTCCTGCCCCCACCCCATCAATAAATTGCATAGTAACAGGTGTGTAACCTCAATAACTTTGGGTCACCTCCGGATGACCTGTTTACTGAGCATTCATCCTGCTTTCTTTGCGCATAATTTGTGGCATGTTATACAGCATTGATTGCTTACTGAGCATTCCTTCACATTTCTTTGTGCTTTTCTTCGGCGATCACTCGTAGCCGAGTAAGATTGTGTTCCATAAACACGGTTTTAACAGCGAGTCCGTAAGTGACTGTGGAGGTCAATTCTGGATCCACACGTCTTTCCACAGTGGGGACATTGGTTTCCGGACGGGAGTTGATCACAGTGTGGATTTGCCAAACTGTGCCTTCCTCCTAGCACGTTTCTCCCTTTCGTCCTGAGTTTGAGCATCTTCAAAGCCCATGACACCTTTGGTAAAGGCTGTTCCCAATTGGAGTGCTTACAGGCAATTGTTTCCCAATTGTTGGTGTTTATACTACTTTTTTCTTTTTAATTGCCTTGAGACAATCTTTAAACCTTTTTTGTTGACCACCAGTATCACGCTTTCCATTTTTAAGTTCGGAATAGAGTAGTTGCTTTGGAAGACGATTATCAGGCATCCACACAACATAACCAGTCCAATGAAGTTGATGTTGAAGAATCATTGCTTCGACACTGGTGATCTTTGCTTCTTCCAGTACGCTTGTATTAGTTCACCTGTATTCCCAAGTGATGTGTAAAATTTTTCGGAGACACCGTTGATGGAATCTTTTGAGGAGTTGGAGATGGCGTTTGTAAGTGGTCCATGTTTCACAAGCATACAGTAAGATTGGTAGTACAATTTCTTTCTGCAGAGGCTATACAACACACTCCTGTCTACTCTGCATCCAGCAAGCTCCCACAGTTGGTTTGGGAAGCAGAGTTCGCATCCTGTGTCAGCCCCAATCCATCTTTATCTTGTATATAACCCGTTGCTACTTAGGAAATACAGCAAACCAGCTTTGATCCAAATTAAGAAAGAGAAAAACACACACAACCTAGCTGTGTTTTATGCATATACATTCAGCGTTGCATCAAGCAATTGCTCGTTGGTTTGTCTGCCTGTTTGTTGCAGTTATACCCCAGCTTTTTCTCCAAGGGGTTCACACACAACAACCCTGTGAGGTAGGTTAGGCTGAGAGGGAGTGTGACTGGCCCAAGGACAGTCAGTGAGCCAAGTGAGGATTTGAATCCTGGTCCCTCCCAGGTCCTGGTCTGACACTCTAACCACTACACCGTACTGTCTCCCACATTTGCCATCCCATACTTCCATTATTGGGACACGGGTGGCGCTGTGGGTTAAACCACAGAGCCTAGGGCATACCAATCAGAAGGTCGGTGGTTCAAATCCCCATGATGGGGTGAGCTCCCGTTGCTCGGTCCCTGCTCCTGCCAACCTAGCAGTTCAAAAGCACATCAAAGTGCAAGTAGATAAATAGTTACCGCTCCGGCAGGAAGGTAAACGGTGTTTCCGTGTGCTGCTCTGGTTTGCCAGAAGCGGCTTAGTCATGCTGGCCACATGACCCGGAAACTGTACACCGGCTCCCTCGGCCAATAAAGCAAGATGAGCGCCGCAAGCCCAGAGTCGGCCACGACTGGACCTAATGGTCAGGGGTCCCTTTACCTTTACTTCCATTATTATCCTGTCATTTTCCTTACTGCAATCAGTCCGGGGTTTCGTTTGTTTGCTTTTACTCTTAACCGCATAACCCGAATTCACCCCATCAAACTGAATCCCATCTGCATCGTCCCAGGAGCATCGCTGGTGTGTGTGTGACCCTGTCCTCTTTTAGCAAGGACCGAAACCAGAAAAAGAGGGAGTCTTCCTGGTGGTGCTGACATGATACAGTCAGAGCACACACACCTGCTGTATTCTTTCAAACCAGGTTTTTTAAAAATCAGGTCTGGTTACTTTAGGGCTGGGAGAAAAGTGACTTATGACCCACCAGCGAAACTGGCAAGTGATGCATTCTAGAAAATAATCTCCATCATTGTAAGGAGGTACATAGTTCTTAAAGTTCACAAGAAGCATTACCGAAACATGCCATTCTTATTGACTCCACTCAAATTGAGGTGCAGGGTTTTTTCTTCTTCTTAAGTGCTCTCAAGTCTTTGTTCCAGGCCTCTCCCTTCCGGGCACTCCTGTAATGCTCAGCTCCAACTCATCTCATTCCTTCCCGGTGAATTATTTAGATGCCATTTCCTGGAATCTCCTTTGTTTCGTTTCTCCACTAGCCAAAAGCTAAGAGCTGAAAGAGAAGGCAATCTCCACTAAGACAGTTCTATTCCTCCACTGATAGGCTTCTTCCTCAGACGACTGAAAATTCAGCTGTTGTTTATAGGCAGAAATCATCCTATAAAACATAGCCTCAGACTAGAGAAGAACCAGACAGGGATCTGTCTGTCTGTCTGTCTGTCTGTCTGTCTGACTGACTGACTGACTGACTGACTGATTGTCTAAGATGTAACTCTACAACAGACCCAGACGGGGTTTAAATTATTATGTTTGGCAGTCTAAGCTGACAAGGTAATGGTAAAGGTAAAGGGAGCCCTGACCATTAGGTCCAGTCATGGCCGACTCTGGGGTTGCGGCGCTCATCTCGCTTTATTGGCTGAGGGAGCCAGCATACAGCTTCCGGGTCATGTGGCCAACAGCACTAAGCTGCTTCTGGTGAATCAGAGCAGCGCACGGAAACGCCGTTTACCTTCCAGCCGGAGCGGTACCTATTTATATACTTGCGCTTTGACGTACTTTCGAACTGCTAGGTTGGCAGGAGCAGGGACTGAGCAACGGGAGCTTACCCCATCGTGGGGATTCGAACCGCCGACCTTCTGATCAGCAAGCCCTAGGCTCTGTGGTTTAACCCACAGCGCCACCCGCGTCCCTAAGCTGACAAGAGCTATCGATTAAATTGATTAAACTGCTCCTTTCATTTGCAGGTCGAAAAGGGAGAATTTTGGCATGTGTACAGCAGGGATGGGGAACGTGCAGCCTTCCAGATGTTGGCGGACTCCATCTTCCATCATCCCCCACTATTAAGCCCTGCTGGCTGGGGCTGATGGGAGTTGGAGTCCAACATCTGTAGAGCCACAGGTTCCCCCTTTGAGTCACTTCCGACACACGACAATTCTACAATTCTATGATTCCTTTATTTAAAAAAATAATATTTATTTGATTTCACGAGTGCAGAGTTATAACAATACAAAAAACATATCCATATTGGGAGATTTCTCTGAATCTCTAGTCATCCCACCTTCATGGGTCCTATTATAAACCATTTCAACTGTATATTATTTCATCATCCACCTTTTATGTCTCTCCCTTTTTTCCATAATATCTTCTACATTACAAGTGTTATTGTAATCCTGCTAAGGTTTCCATCTGCTTACAGTGGTCTCTCAAGTAAATTATAATTTTTTCCCATTCTTTATTGAAGTTTTGGTCTTCTTGGTTCCTGAGCTTTCCAGTCAGTTTTGCCATTTCAGAATAGTCCAACAGCTTAGTTTGCCATTCTTCTCTGATAGAGACTTTATCTTCTTTCCATCTCTGGGCTAGTAACATCTGTGTGGCTGTTATCACATACATGAATAGTCTTTTCTGCTCCTTTGGGATCTTGGTACCTGCAATTCCTAATGAAAAAGCTTCTGGGTTTTGTTTTGTCTTTTACAAAAGTTATTTTAAACATTTTTTTCAATTCATTATATATCATTTCCCAAAGGCCTTTATTACCTTACATGACCACCACATATGATAAAAGGCGCCTACTTTTTCTTTGCATTTCCAGCAGATATTTGTGCTTGTCTTATACATTTTTGCTAACTTACTAGGAGTCAAATACCACCAGTACATCATTTTCATACAATTTTCTTTCAGCATACAACATGCCAGGTACGATTCTATGGTTCTATCTCTGCCCTGTGCCCTTGTCGGTTGCGTAAAGAGGGGAATTTCAGCAAATGCTACTTATTAGAGGGGGGGGGAGAGGAGAAAAGCTGGACCTGCTGAAATTTCCGCCTCTGCTCAAAGTGTTTGGAGAGGCTCCAGTTTCCCCAGCCACTCTGGGCAGCTTCCAACAAAATACTAAAATACAATAACCTAATAAACATTAAAAGCTTCCATAAACAGGGCTGCCTTCTAGATGTCTTCTAAAAGTTTGGTAGTTATTTTTCTCTTCAACATCTGGTGGGAGGGCATTCCACAGGGCGGGTGCCACCACCGAGAAGGCCTTCAGGTATACTGGGCCAAGGCCGATTAGGGCTTTAAAGGTCAGCACCAACACTTTGAATTGTGCTCGGAAACATACTGGGAGCCAGTGTAGGTCTTTCAAGACCAGTGTTATATGGTATCGGCGGCTGCCCCCAGTCACCAGTCTAGCTGCCACATTCTGGATTAGTTGTAGTTTCCGGGTCACCTTCAAAGGTAGCCCCACATAGAGCGCATTGCAGTAGTCCAAGCAGGAGATAACTAGAGCATGCACCACTCTGGCGAGACAGTCTGTGGGCAGGTAGGGTCTCAGCCTGCATACCAGATGAAGCTGGTAAACAGTTGCCCTGGACACAGAATTGACCTGCGCCTCCATGGACAGCTGTGAGTCCAGAATGACTCTCTGGCTGCACACCTGGTCCTTCAGGGGCACAGTTACCCATTCAGGACCAGGGAGTCCTCCACACCCACCCGCCTCCTGTCCCCCAAAAACAGTACTTCTGTCTTGTCAGGATTCAACCTCAATCTGTTAGCTGCCATCCATCCTCCAACCGCCTAGAGACCGAAATGGGAAAGACATGTTTTGTTGCGGCTGGGGCAGAGGAAGGCGTCCAGTGGTGCAGCTGGAGATGCACCCTAGCGTTTCTTCTCTCTGTGCTCCTCCCAGAGGTCATTCCTCCTCAGGTCACTGCTACAAACGCCCCACATCTCCACAGTGAGCTTTGCTCAAAGTGGCTCATCACTTATTCTTAAAACAGGGCGGTTAGAGGGTGCAGATATAATAATTTAATAATAATAATTTATTATTTATACCCCGCCCATCTGGCTGAGTTTCCCCAGCCACTCTGGGCGGCTCCCAATCAGTGTTAAAAACAGTACAGCGTTACATATTAAAAACTTCCCTGAACAGGGCTGCCTTAAGATGTCTTCTGAATGTCAGGTAATTATTTATCTCTTTGACATCTGATGGGAGGGCGTTCCACAGGGCGGGCGCCACTACCGAGAAGGCCCTCCGTCTGGTTCCCTGTAGCCTCACTTCTCGCAATGAGGGAACCACCAGAAGGCCCTCGGCACTGGATCTCAGTGTCCGAGCTGAACGATGGGGCTGGAGACGCTCCTTCAGGTATACAGGACCGAGGCCGTTTAGGGCTTTAAAGGTCAGCACCAACACTTTGAATCGTGCTCGGAAACGTACTGGGAGCCAATGCAGATCTCTCAGAACCGGTGTTATGTGGTCCCGGCGGCCACTCCCAGTCACCAGTCTAGCTGCCGCATTCTGGATTAATTGCAGTTTCCGGGTCACCTTCAAAGGTAGCCCCACGTAGAGCGCATTGCAGTAGTCCAAGCGTGAGATAACTAGAGCATGCACCACTCTGGCGAGACAGTTCGCGGGCAGGTAGGGTCTTAGCCTGCGTACCAGGTGGAGCTGGTAGACAGCTGCCCTGGACACAGAGTTAACCTGCGCCTCCATGGACAGCTGTGAGTCCAAAATGACTCCCAGGCTGCGCACCTGGTCCTTCAGGGGCACAGTTACCCCATTCAAGACCAGGGAATCCCCCACACCAACCCGCTCCCTGTCTCCCAAGAACAGTACTTCTGTCTTGTCAGGATTCAACCTCAATCTGTTAGCCGCCATCCATCCTCCAACCGCCTCCAGGCACTCACACAGGACCTTCACCGCCTTCACTGGTTCTGATTTAAAGGAGAGGTAGAGCTGGGTGTCATCTGCATACTGATGAACACCCAGTCCAAACCCCCTGATGATCTCTCCCAGCGGCTTCATATAGATATTAAAAAGCATGGGGGAGAGGACAGAACCCTGAGGCACCCCACAAGTGAGGGCCCAAGGGTCTGAACACTCATCCCCCCCCACCACTTTCTGGACACGGCCCAGGAGGAAGGAGCGGAACCACTGTATGACTGTATAGATGCCGGGTTGCAATGCAATGCAAGAATATTGGACACGCAATGCAATAATATTGGACATGAACATGTTTAAATGTTAGAAAACTGGGTTCCGCATCGGTGGCTTGGTTGGTGTGAAAGTGCAGAGCCTTTGGCTGAAAAAAGCTGATGACAACTGCCGTGGGCTGCAAGCCAGACAAAGGAAACTGATCGGCAAGCACTCCTCTCTCTCCCTAACTGTTACTCATTAGATCTGTCAGCCATCCTGTATCTCTGAAACGGTGTGTCTAGACCGGTGGAATCTGAACTTGGCATGGCAGGTATTCCTTACTAGGCTGGTATTGAATGTTTGCTGCTTGCTGGGTCCCCCGTAGAGAGAGCGGGAGACACAGGCCAGGTAAGGCGATAGTTTCCTTGGAAGTTGGCACAGAACAGGGTATTGCCTTACCCAATTCCAACGTTGCTTTCTAGCTTTTCATTAATGGCTCGGAGCATTTTATGACCTTTTGAAGAATAGCTAGAAAGCTGCCGCTCCTTCTTGCCAATATTGCAGGGGTGACGCACTCCTGGTTCTTTGGAGAGAGAGGTAGCAATTGTCGGTGCAATGGCACCATGAAATCTGACCGCAGAAGCAAGGAGGCAACTTCCCAAGTGCGGCAAGGCGACCCAAGACTTTATAGCCACACCCTTCCTAATGTTGCGGACACACCTTGGTTTTTAAGCACATTTGTGTCCCTCCAAATAGCTTGTTAAGGGCGTGGGGGGAATTGTAGCTTGGTGAGGGGCGAACTACGGCCCTCAAGATTATTGGGTGTGGGATGTCATGTGGATGGTGTGGCTGTGACCTTTGGCTATAATGCCAAAAAGAACTTTTGACCCATGTAAACATCATGGCTTCAATACCAAGGCAGTTTCTTCCCTCTGATTGCTGAACATCCAGTCTGATGAAGAGTTCTTTTGGTCCCAAAAGCTCTTGGTCTCTTTGAAATTAAGGGTGGCCGTTTAACCCTTTGCCATGCGTGCCAGTTTAACTTACGACTTAGAATCGTAGTTGGAATGGACTCTGGGCTCATTCCTGCAAGGCAGGAATCCCAAGAAGTCTTCCTTCCTTGGCTTGGTGTATTAGGCGGGTTCCTCTTTGAGAAAACCTGATTTATTTAGCATACAATGGATTGGAAAATAGCAGACCAGGAGATGATGGCATTGCCTCCTCTGTGAAATAGGTGGTATCCCTCTTTGTCCCTGGCCAGCTACACCACAGCTCATAATCTGGTGGCTGCGTAGAATTGTGATAATCTTGGCTTTTTTGTGATTAATAAAGAGCAAGTTCCTAGACCTCGTTGATACATAGATGACTAAGGTCTAGAACAATAAAAGTACCTGGGAGAGTTGGAAAGGGACCACGAGGGTCATCTAGTCCAACCCCCTGCAGTGCAGGAATGTTTCACCCAACATGGGGTTCAAACCCACGATCCTGAGATTAAGAGTCACATGTACAACTGAGCTATCTGATGGGGGCATTTGCAAAATTCCAAGAACCTGACAATCGTTTTATTAGACCTAATATAGACAAGGCATAGTTCTGGTTTTGCTAATTCCTGCTTTCTGGTCATGGCAGAAACACTGACCCATCTAGTTTTCATAGTTTTCAAATCCATTCTAGCCCTATAACTCTATGAATAGCAGAAAAACATTTCTGGGTTAGGTTGAAAACAATGGAACAAGCGAAGACGGTTCCTACGTATTGCCTTTGATGTTAGGTTGCCACGAAGTGGCTACATTTGGAACTGCAGCCTCCCAAATCGCCTTGCATTACATTATTGCATCTTGGCAGGTAAGATTGTTATTTTAAAAAGGGGAAGAAAAAAAACTTTGAATGTTGCGAAACCTGATGTTTTGTTTCCACAGCAAAGGAACAGGACTCCAAGGCACCAGGAAGAGGAAATAATAAAAATTAAAACTGTCATGTCACACACAATTACTTGGAAAGCAGCTTCACGTTAATGAAGGGAAATTGCTTCAAAGTAAACAGGAGCGTTGGGCTGAATCATGCATAGATTATGAGAAAGGTCATGAACTTTTGGGCAAAAGGCCAGGAACTACCCACAATGCATTTCTAAGGCTGAGCGCACACCATAGATTTAAAGCACATTTAAATCTGATTATACATTATACCCCTTCTCCCTCCCTCCCAAAAAAAGAATCACGGGAACTATAGTTTGCTAAGGATGCTGGGGCTTGTGGCTCCGGGAGGGGTAAACTACAGATACCAGGATTCTTTGGGAGGGGGGAAATTAGATAGTCTGCACATCTGATAAGATCCGATTCAGTGGGTATATCAGATTTTCGTCAGGCACAGCTGCAGAACGATGAGAAAAGCTCTCAGACGCAGAGGAATTGATTGGTGCACAATACAATCAAAATATGGGTCAGGTGAAAATATGGGAAAGCCCATAATCTAAACTCCGTGTAGGTTTTGTGCAGGCAAATCCGGATGAATGTGCCCAATTCATCACCCTTCATCACCCCTGACCATTGGCCATGCTGGCTGGGGCTGATGGGAGATGGAGTCCAAGAATCATAGAATCGTAGAATTGGAAGGGACCCCAAGGATATTCTAGTCCAACCCCCTACTATGCAGGAACATTGTCAAACTACAACTCCCATCATCCCTGACCATTGGCCATGCTGGCTGATGGGAGTTGAAATCAGACAACATCGGAGGGGGGCAGAGCTTCCCCACCCCTTCTCTCCTTCATGGGAAAATAGCGAGAGTATAGAATCATAGAATCATAGAATCATAGAGTTGGAAGAGACCACAAGGGCCATCGAGTCCAACCCCCTGCCAAGCAGGAAACACCATCAGAGCACTCCTGACATATTTTTGTCAAGCCTCTGCTTAAAGACCTCCAAGGAAGGAGACTCCACCACACTCCTTGGCAGCAAATTCCACTGTCGAACAGCTCTTACTGTCAGGAAGTTCTTCCTAATGTTTAGGTGGAATCTTCTTTCTTGTAGTTTGGATCCATTGCAAGGTGGAATCTTCTTTCTTGTAGTTTGGATCCAGTACAACTGGATTCTATAGCAAGGGTGACAAGATGAATAGATATCCTGGGAGCAGCTGGTGCTCTTTTAGTTAAGGAAAGAAGCAAGCATCCGATTCCATCATTATAAGCCTCAAAATTCTATAGCATGTCAAAATTAACAATCACGCCATTCTTCTGCCTGTTTGGGCAGGCCTTCTCTCCCACGAAACAGGATGTTTTGTCCTCAAAGAGGATCTCGGCAACACTAACAAAACAATAATAATCCCCATACCAGGAAACTGGCCCTGGGGTGAATACCATCAAAGTCTTGTTGACACTGGTGGGGCATCATGCTTGGCTGGTTTGCCAGGTGGGCACCAAAAGGGGGGCAGGATATGTGGGTCCCAGCCAGGGGACGGATCAGCAGCTGAGATCCAGTCAGGTCCTGCTTCCAGGCATTCGGTTGGCCGCTGTGAGAACAGGGTGCTGGACTTAGATAGGCCGCTAGTCGGATCCATCAGCTAGGAACTTCGTAGGTTCTTAGCTACCCAATCAGCTTCTTGCCCTGGGAAGGGACACCATCTTGCCCTCTGCCTCGGGCAGCAAAACAACTCGGCTCAGACTATTGGGCTGTCAACTTGCAACCTGACCCCTCCACCTGCACCTTTACATTTCCAGCTGTGGTGAGATATGGCAGTGGCCAATTCCCTGCCTGTCCTCCCTCCCCAGTGGTTTTTTTGGCTACCCCCTCCCTCTTTGCTATAGCAGGATTTCTACACAACTGGTTGTACCAGCGGCAACACTCAAAGTTGTCTGTCCCAGCCTCCTCCTCCTTATTATTATTTTCTTCAAAATAATAATCTGCTATACTATACTATAGCAGAGACATCACCTTGCCAACAAAGGTCCGTATAGTTAAAGCTATGGTTTTCCCAGTAGTGATGTATGGAAGTGAGAGCTGGACCATAAAGAAGGCTGATCGCCGAAGAATTGATGCTTTTGAATTATGGTGCTGGAGGAGACTCTTGAGAGTCCCGTGGACTGCAAGAAGATCAAACCGATCTATTCTGAAGGAAATCAGCCCTGAGTGCTCACTGGAAGGACAGATCCTGAAGCTGAGGCTCCAATACTTTGGCCACCTCATGAGAAGAAAAGACTCCCTGGAAAAGACCCTGACGTTGGGAAAGATGGAGGGCACAATGAGAAGGGGACGACAGAGGACGAGATGGTTAGACAGTTGTGATGGCCTGGGAATCTGATTCAGAGGCTGAACCTGAGGAATCCCAGCCTGCACAGGAGTCCCCGCCTCCAGGGCCGGCTGAGCAGGGGCTTGAATCTGAAGGGCCCTCACCTGTGCCGGATCCTCAGGAGCAGACACCAGCTAAATCCGAGGACCCATTGCCTGCACGTGCTCCTATCCCAGCCCTGTCAGGGGAAGGTGAGGTTGCCTCTGGGTCCAGGAACCCTCCAGCCTCTCCTGAGCTGCAGAGGAGGGAACTAAGTTCTCTCAGGAAGTGCTCGCCTCCAGGCCAGGGGAGGCGAGGCACCTGTGGGCCGGGGCCACCCTATGCCTTGGAGGAGATAAAGGCCAGCCCGCCCAGTCCCAGGTTGCGAGAGCAACATCGTTGGTAACCTGTTCCTGCCGGCACCCCGACCTGCTCTCCTGAGTTCCTGACCACACCCGACTCCTCACTTTGGACCTCGCTTCGCCCCTGACAGACAGCCTCCTTACCCTTGACCTAGGACCAGACTTAGACCACGCCGCATGGTAAACCCCACCCCCCTCCGGAACCAGCACAACAGTGTTCTCGAAGCTACCAGCATGAGTTTGACCTAACTACAGGAGGCAGTGGAAGACAGGAGTGCCTGGAGTGCTCTGGTCATGAAGAGGCGGACATGACTAAACAACTAAACAACAGCAACAATACTATACTATGATATTGTTACACACCGGCCCAGTCTCTGAGCGGTACGAGATCCCAGGGGTTCCAGGCCAGGGTTCATGGTTGCTTTTGGGAATAAGGCACAGAGGAGACTGTGGTGTCTTTAGAATATATGGTTTATTTACCCGTATGTACCACCTGAGCCTGCAGTGGAGGGGGTTCACAGCACTAGCACCCCAAAAGGGTCTTTGTTTCTCCTCTAACCTCAGCCTTGGATTCAAGCAGAAACCAAAACATTGCTCTCAGGCACTGCTCTGACTATCTCTCCAGCTTGCTCCTTTTCCTATCACCGGCAAACTCTAAACTCTGCTTTGTTCTTCTAACTAACTGCAAGCTAGAGGAGGGGCCCAGGGGCGTAGCAAGGAGGGGCAGGGGGCAGTGGCCCGGGGCACAAAATTCTGAAGGGGTGCAACCAGGTACAACAGCTGTGTGCCCCGCCCTCAGATTGGCCAAGCTGGGAGGCATAGCTGTCAACTTTCAGATTTTAAAATAAGGGATCAGCAGCCTCGAAAATAAGGGATCAGCACCTGTCCCGGAGACAGTCTACGGGATATCTAACAATCCGGGATAGCAGCAGGAAATAGGGCTGGAATAAGGGAATTTCCCGCAAAAAAAGGGAAGGTTGACAGCTATGCTGGGAGGTGGTGGAGCTGCCAAACTGAGAAGGTGCACAGCCACAGCCACCACCAGAAGCTGTGCCAGCAACCATGTGCCTCATGGGCTCTGCACACACCCCTGGCATGTGCTTCTCCCCCAGCTGCCCGGTCCACCAGGGGGTGTAACACTTGCTCTGCCGCGGGCACCAGCAACCCATGCTACACCACTCGAGGGTCCTCACACGGAGTCTCTTTACTTTGTTCTCCTCAATGGCCCATCAACCAGGATATCACCTCACAAAATCATAGACTCAGTGGAGATTGCACATTACGGCTGACTGTGGCCCTACTCTGGGAGAATTCTGTGCCCCCACACTGCCGCCTGCCCTCCATTTTGCTTCCATATAGAAACATCCCTCTCCAACTGCAGAGCCTCCAAGTCTCCCTATTTTTCAGGGATGTCTCTGATTTAGAGAAGCCATCCCAGTTTCTGATTTGATCCTAGAATGTCCCGCTTTCCCTTAGGGCGTCCTTATTTTCATCAGAGAAATGTTGGAGGGTATAGAGTTTTCCAACCCCTGAGCCGTCTGAAGGCAACCCTGTATAGGGAAGTTTTTTAAATGTTTTATTATGTTTTTGCATGTGTTAGAGGCTGCCCAGAGTGGCTGGGGCAACCCAGTGAGACATGTGGGGCATAAATAGTAAAAATTATCATTATGGAATGGGACCTCCCTCTTTTCATTGGAGAAATGTTGGAGGGTGTGCAATTGGTTTCTATCAATCTTGTCAAACCAGCCAATCCACTCTTTAACTACAGCCCCATCCTTGAATTTCGAAGGATGGCTGAGCTCCTCTTTGTGTACTGAAAGTGCAAATTCGGTTACTTGGCCTTTCGATGCAGACTGAATCGAATGGCTCCTCCGTCCGTACTTGGGACTTGCCACAGGGCATCCCCATCAAGTGCTTTTTGCCTGGCTGGAATATGTCCTTGAATGCCTCTTGGCTGCTTTGGTGGAATGGGGTGTGTGTATGTTTGGAAACCTCTTCGTTCCTGAAGTATAGTCCTTTGTACAAAGCAAAGACTCACATTTATTGCCCCTCCCATTTTTCCTTTTGGCCCCTCCTCTTGGCCCCAGGTGAGGGTGGGGGTCAGCCTTGGACTGGGGGGGGAGGTACCCTCCCCTCTTCTTTTGTATTTTTATCCTCTGATAGCTTTGCTTTCCTTTGAAAAATTCCCCGAGCTGAAACACGAAGCCCAAAAGTCCGGGAAGTAATATGATCCACTTTTTTTTATTTGTGTCTGTCGCTCTGATCTGAATTTGGCAAGCCACGCTATTTGCCAACTCCCAGGTACAAAAGCTGTATGTGTATACAGGTTGAGGGGAGATTTCCCTCTTCACAAAATATGCATCTCGAAACTTCCAGGAGCTTTTGAAAGCTGCTCTCTCCAAATAAACAAACGTGTTACAGGAGAGCGTTTCTGCTCCAGTGATCCAGGGCCTGCCCCGAAATAATCCCTTTCTTCCCCAACTCTTCCCGTAAATGACATCAAGCAAAAAGGGAGTTGACTCAAAAAGCGGCGCAAGCGGAGAGATTCCCTCGCCGCTACAAATTTGTGCCTTGCAGACTTTCGCGGACGCCGCTCTTTGCCATGGGCCGATTCCTAGCTTGGACTCTCCTGCTCCTGTCGCTCAGTATCCTTTGCTGCACTGCCAAGGATAAAGGTGAGAGGGAAGGATGGAAACTGGGAGGCGGAGGAATTGCTACATCGATTCTTCCCCCTTTGGTGGGGGAACTGCGGAACCTTCTGCCACAGGACGCAGCGGCGGCCACCAATTTGGATGGCTTCGGAAAAGGATTGGACAGATTTGTGGAGGAGAAATCTGCTGGTGGCTACTAGCCATGATGGATGTGCTCTGTCTCCACGGCTGGAGGCAGTAATGCAGGGGCGGATCCTGGTAATAGGCCACCCTGTGCGAGGCCATTTGACGCCCTCGCTCCAGCCCTCTGTGGCACCGGCTCAAGCCAGGCTTTGGGAAGGAGGCATGAGGTTCTGGCAAGGTCCCAGAGCCCTCCTACCTCTTTCCCCAAGCCCGGTAAGGGCTTTGCTTGCCCGTCTTTGGGAAGGAGGCAGGAGCCCTTACTGGGCTTGGAGAAGGCACCTTCCTTGGCTGCACCCCCAGTATGATGGCAGGGTTTGTGCTGCTGTAAATCTGCCTCTGTAGTAATGCTCCTGAACGCCAGTTGCTGGGAGGCGCAGCAGGGGGAGAATATTTTTGTGTTTGGCTCCTGCTTGTTGGATTCCCACAAGCATTTGGGAACAGGATGCTGGACTAGGTGGGCCATTGGCCTGATCCTGCAGGTCCCAGTGGCTTAGCGTGGGTTGCCAGTGCCCCGGGCCGCATGGAGGGAGGGAAATGGATGAAGTACACACGTGCATTCAGCTGCGTCACAAAGGAGATTGCAGCCTCAGAGATAAGAAAAGAAGAGTCTGTCCATTGTCTAGAGAGGTCGCTTCTTGGTTCTCATGGAAAGGGGTCAGCATGGCACGGAACATCCTGCTTTGCCAGCCAAAGGTGCCAGGCTCAATCCCTTGCCCTTCCCAGCTCAGGGTGGTCCTGGGTTGGGAGAGCTTGAGGTTTGCCGCTGCTGGAGAAACGCTGTTAGAATAAACTAGCCTTCCCCAGTCTAGGGCTCTCCATATAGAATCACAGAGTTTCCGCTTCATGGGCGAGTTGGGATTCGAACCCAGATCCTAGTCTGACATTCCAACTGTTACACCACACTGACTGAAAGGCACATACCAGCTAGGAAAAAAACAGTCAAGGAAGGCACTGAGCAGGACCGGTAAGGGGCATGGTCTGGTGAAATGTAATGGCCAAGGAGAATCCCGGGAGCCAGAGAGAGATGTCCGGGGGCCGCATTAGGCCGCCAAGCCACCCCACCCATGATATATGAGGTGGAAAGGTAAGAAACAAGTTTCCCGTCCCCTTCTCCCCCAGGACCATCCTTTGATGGCCATCTGTCGTGGATGCTTTAGTTGAGATTCCTTCATTGCAGAGGGTTGGAC
Source organism: Podarcis bocagei (assembly GCF_964188305.1). Lineage (NCBI taxonomy): Eukaryota > Metazoa > Chordata > Lepidosauria > Squamata > Lacertidae > Podarcis > Podarcis bocagei. Next base: position 11,209,071 of record NC_138132.1, read on the forward strand.
TAGATGACCCCTGGGACCCTTTCCGATTCTATGGTTCTTCTCCCCTCTCCAGACAGAAGAGCGGGCAGAGACTGCTGCGAGAGGGAAGAGTCACTCGGAATATTTTAATTGTTTTAATGTTTTAATGTTGTATTTTAATCTTGTTTTTAAGTTGTATTCATTCAACTCGTTTTTATTATTGGTTGTTAGCCGCCCTGAGCCCGGCCTTGGCTGGGGAGGGCAGGGTATAAAGGAAAAATTATTATTATTATTATTATTATTATTATTATTATTATTATTATTATTATTAGGTCTTGGGACGCAAGGAAGTTCATGGCAGCAAAAAATCCCCCATCTTCTTTCCTCCAGCATAATTCAGGAGAGGACCATGACTCTCCAGAGTGGCTTTGCAGAGGGCACAGTGGGGAGAAGCAGGCGGAGACTTATCCTTCTGTGTCTTGAAATCTATTAACTTGTTGCTCCATATAAATTATCCGCCCTCGTTCTCAGAGTAGCTGTCTTGCTGTTCGGAGTTGTGATAGGAATTTTGTGGTCTTAGATATATGGTAATGTTCATAAGCATACCAACCAAGCATGTACATAGATCAGCACAGGAAGACCGACCTAGAACCATTTTGATTCCTAAACTGAGCAAATGTTTTCTCTGCAAGGTCAAAGTGGGAAACCTCCCCATTGTCTCTTTCCTCACAAATCCTGTCTGAAAGGCACACTTAAGATATGAATAGGATGTGAGCCTGTGACCTGGCCCAGGAACTATGTATCTATCATTACAAAAGACTGGCCAGGCTCCCAATCAAGTGACTATTAACAGGTAACCTGCCAGACAGGAGATAAACAAGGACAGGAGAAAAACAACATACAAATTTCTGTTTAGACCGCCTTTTCTGTGATGTAGGTATGATGTATCTGAGGGGTGGTCTTAGGTTACACACCTTCTGTGATGTAGGTATGATGTTTCTGGGGGTGGTCTTGATCTACAGGGTGGCAATTTCAAAAGTCCATATAAGGCCTTGCACACCATTGTTCTGGGTTCCTCCTCCTTTCCTGCAGGTGAGGGGAGCACCCTGTTGCAACAGATCAATAAAGATCAAGCTTACTAGCTGCTTTGCTTCTCAATATTCTCTGGTTGGCCTCTGTTATTTTCTCCTACCAATAGGGAACCTATGTAAGGACTCTGTATGGGTTCTTGGATACCCCACAAGGGAAAAAGGGCCATTTTTGTTTACAACAGAGTTTACCCAATTGATCATCTTTCCCCTTTTCTCTGCCAGGTAGAAGATTCCGTTCAGGCCACAAGGGGGGAGAGCCAGCCCAGGAAGGCCACCAACCCTGCAGTTGTTCCGGTGAGTCTCTTTCTTGCACCACCAACCCCGACAGTTGAGAATATGGAAACTCTCTACCCCAAGTTCCGCTTTCAGTTTCCTCTGCAACAGCTGGCCTCGCCTGTTTGTTGCTGTGTGGCATTCGAATAAGATCTGACCTGTAACCTCTTGCACAAATCACTCGGGCTCGTCGCTTGGTTTGAGAGCGCCACAAACCAAACCCAGGTCCCCCCCACTGTAATCTGACTCTGAAATTTCCCAGTGTGAGAAACGGAGATGGATGATGGTCATCGTTTGTTAATTAAGAACAATTAATGTTGACGGTTAATAATGCAGCAAGACGCCGCCTAATGCCAAATTAGGCTTCAAAGCGATCTTATAAAAAAAACCAACCAATTATGCAAGCATTTAAATATAAAGCACCCATAATTAAAATGCACAGACAATCCCATTAAAAATTAAAATGTGAGCATCCATAGTTAAAATGTGCAATCAAGCAAACCGATGCAATAATTAAAGCAGGGAAATCCTGCTGGAGAGGTGAAGGAAATGTCTGTGTGAAGAGCCGGTGAATTAGACTGGGGGTTTTCTCGTCATTAGTGAGTGAGGCTGGGACTCAGCATGGTCTCCTATGGATTAACTCAGAACATAATGGTGGAATCTCATCTATGGAGAATGGAGAAAACTGTGTGACTAATCTATGGCCCTCCAGATGTCATTTATGGCCCTCCAGCTTCTTCTCCTGAAGAAGAAGAAGAAGAGTTTGGATTTGATATCCCTCCTTTCACTCCCTTTAAGGAGTCTCAAAGCGGCTAACATTCTCCTTTCCCTTCCTCCCCCACAACAAACACTCTGTGAGGTGAGTGGGGCTGAGAGACTTCAAGGAAGTGTGACTGGCCCAAGGTCACCCAGCAGCTGCATGTGGAGGAGCCGAGATGCGAACCCGGTTCCCCAGATTACAAGACTACCGCTCTCAACCACTACAGCACACTGGCTCATGCATGGACATGCTGGCTGGTGCTGATGGGAGTTGAAGAAGATATTGAGAACCACCCCTGGCTCACTCCCACAATGGAGAACTGGAAGAGGATGGGGCAGCAGAGGAGGAATTGCACGTGGTTTGGCTCGCTTTCACGAGACGTCTCTGCAGTCAACACTCCTAACATAGGAACCTAAGAAGAGCCAATGGCCTATTTAGTCCAACATCCTTCTTCTCACGCCCAGAGGCCTATGTGAAACCCTCAGTCTGGACCCTAGCACAAGACCAACGTTCCCTCTTGTGGTTTCCGGCAACTCGTATTCCGAAGCATTGCTGGTTCCAACCGTGGAAGCAGAGCCGAGCCACAAGGACCAGTAGCCATTGTCTGCCCTCTCCCTGAATTTGTCCAGCCCTCCTTTAAAGCTATCTCAGTTGGTGGCTCAGGGACGCGGGTGGCGCTGTGGGTTAAACCACTGTGCCGCTTGGGCTTGCCGATCGGAAGGTCAGCAGTTCGAATCCCCACAAGGGGATGAGCTCCCGTTGTTCTGTCCCAGCTCCTGCCAACCTAGCAGTTCGAAAGCACACCAGTACAATTAGATAAATAGGTACTGCTCCGGCGGGAAGGTAAAAGGCGTTTCTGTGCACTGCTCTGGTTTTGCCAGAAGCAGCTTAGTCATGCTGGCCACATGACCCGGAAAAACTGTCTGCGGAAGCGGACAAATGCCGGCTCCCTCGGCCTGTAAAGCAAGATGAGCACCTCAACCCCAGAGTCGTTTGCGACTGGACCTAATTGTCAGGGGTCCCTTTACCTTTACCTTTTAAGTTGGTGGCTATGATTGCATCCTGTGGCAATGACTTCCGGAGTTTAACGATGTGCATACAGTTTCTTTGGATGTCCACGAGTTCTAGGTTTAGGAGCACTCCGAGATATTCTGCTTGCATGCCCTAACCCTTTCTGGTTATGAGGAGTGGGGAGGACCATAAAAGCACTCCTCCATCCCAAATCTTGCACTTGCCTCTTCCCGCTGCCAGTTACCATACCTAATTACTCATCTTTTGTTGGCTTATGGTGTTTTAGACCTGCGTGGGCCCCGGAATCCAAAGAAACATGGACGGCTGTGTCCTTGCGATGGAATCCTTACCGGTTTGTCTCTGCCAGGTAACAAAATACCTTGAGACAGGGCTGGTGGTGGAGATAAGATGAATGGGAAACATTTATCCTCCCCCCCCCCAAAAAAAAAGACTTTAAAGGGGAGAAATAATTTATTGTGTATCCTATGCAACTAGCGTCTCATTGATGGGAGGGAGAGAGTCGTAGTCAACACGTGGGTCCCCTAACCAGATCAGTCTCAACTTTGTATGGTTTGTGCTTGTATCTCCTATTCGTGGCCCTGGTGGCTAGATGAGTGCTGCAACCCCAGAGTTGGTCACAACTGGACCTAATGGTCAGGGGTTCCTTTACCTTTTTAAGCTTAAATCAGCCATGCCTAATCACTGGGGAAGGGTTGTAGCTCCAAGTTAGAGCATCTGTTTTGAATGCAGAAGGCTCCAGGTTCAATCCAGGGCTGGGAACAACCTTGTTGTGAATGAGCTTTATGTGACCCCTGTAAAAAGTGTTTGTTCTACAGATCAAAGCACCTGAATGCATACATTGGGCAGGGGCGAAACTAGGCTTTATTTCACCTGGGTCAAAGACCCAGTTTGGCACACTGACCCCAAGCACATTTGTGTAAACACACACACACACACACACACACACACACACACAGAGGCTGGGAGCCTCAAGGGCGCCCCTCTGGAGGCTTCAGGGGGGGGGACCAGCTTGCCCCCTCCCCTAGCTACAGCACTGCATCAGGTAAGGTGATCTCACAAGTCAGCTGCTCCCGAATTGTTAAGGGATTAATATACTAATAGTAACACCTTGATTTTGGCCCACTGGCAATTCAGCAATTCAGATCTCTGAGCAGAGGCATTTTATGTGGGGGGGGGGGGTTGGGTCGTACACACTTCCACTTGTTCCACTTGCCTATAAGACAAGTGTCCGAATGGTTTTCCCCTTGATCCGCTCCTTTCCCAGGGAAAACCTGCTCTTTACAGCTAGATCGGAGCAAACGTCAATTTGGAGAAAACCCAAATTGCCATTTGCTCCCGTTGAGCACTAAAGAGTGGTTTCCCCCCGGAGGAAAGCAGCAGGACAAGAGGAAGTTTGGATCAACCCAGGGTTTCACTCCTGCCAGCAGCATTCTGCGCTAGCTGCAGCGTCCAGATCAAATGCAAGGGAAGCCCCACACAGAGTGCATAGCAGTTGAAGTGGGGTAATCTGTGTAAAAGGGGCAGGAACATAGGAATGTGCCTTATACTGACCACTGGTCTATCTAGCTCAGTGTTTCTCAAACTTGGGTCTCCAGCTGTTTTTTGGGGGGACTACAACTCCCATCATCCCTAGCTAGCAGGACCAGTGGTCACAGATGATGGGAATTGTAGTCCAAAAACTACAGCTCTCCAGGTTTCCAGAGACGGGTCATTCCCAACCCTCCTTGCAGATGTCAGATGTTGAACTGAGCAGCTGAATTATGCAAAGCAGATGCTTGATCACTAAGCAAGAGCATCAGAAGGGAAGATATAAACTGTCCCTTCTTCTTTTTTTGCAGAACAGCACCATCGCCACCACCGTGGCCTGGCCAAGCGGCATTTGCACCAGAGAAGGCATCGGTGCCAGGCGTTTGTGAATAAGTGCCACATGATGCGGGTGGCCATACCCTTGTAGCTTTCTCTTTTTTTAACATAAAATTTTATTAGTTTTTTAACATATCATTTTCAATAGTAATTAAACATACTTTTACATCTTATTCAAATTTTTTTTTACTTCTATCAGTCCTGTCTGCAAATTTTCCAATCTAATCTCTTAGTATGCATTTCTTATTTTCCCAGTGTGGTGTACTGGTTAAGAGCAGAAGACTCGTAATCTGGTGAACCGGGTTCGTGTCTCCGCTCCTCCACATGCAGCTGCTGGGTGACCTTGGGCCAGTCACACTTCTCTGAAGTCTCTCACCCCACTCACCTCACAGAGTGTTTGTTGTGGGGGAGGAAGGAGAATGTTAGCCACTTTGAGACTCCTTAAAGGGAGTGAAAGGTGGAATATCAAATCCAAACTCCTCCTCCTCCTCTTCTTCTTCTTCTTCTTCTTCTTCTTCTTCTATTACATTTCGAACTCATAACCAATATCTCTATCTTTTTCTACTCTGAAACGCTTCGTTTATTTCTCCTTACAAAACGTCTTGTAGTCCTACTAGCGTAATTTGTTGATTACAGTTGCTCTTCAAATAATTCATATAATTCAGTTGCTCTTCAAATAATTCTTCCAATCTTCTGTAAATCTCTGGTCCCGCAGGTTTCGATTCCTTCCTGTCATTTTGTCCAACTCTGCATAGTCCATTAATTTCGTCTGCCATTCTTCTTTCGTTGGAATTTCTTCTTGCTTCCATTTCTGGGCTAACAATACTCTTGCCGCTGTTGTTGCATATAAGAACAGTTTGACATCTTGTCTATTAATGTCTTGGCCTATAATACCAAGTAAAATGCTTCTGGTTTTTTAAAGAATGTATATTTGAAATATGAAATACCCTTGTAGCTTTCTCTGCCCCGACAAGCACACAGCTTAATTTTTTGTGTTAACCATAAAACAAATCCCTCTTCGGTACTGGCTGTCTTTACTTTGTTTGTTTCCCCACAACGGTCCTGCGAGGTAGGTGAGGCTGAGAGGCAGCAACCGGCCTATGTTTACCCAGGGAGCTTCATAGCCAAGAAGGGGACTGAACCCTGGTCTTGCAGGTCCTAATCCAACACACCAACCACTACCATACCCTCCACGTATCCTGATTCCCCAGGGACGGGTTCGTGAATTACAGAAGCCATCCCAGTTTCTGATTTGATCCCAAAATGTCCTGGTTTTCCCCTTTTCCTCTCCTCCACACAGGGCCTTATTTTGGTTTGATGAGGCCCTCAGCTACTGAAGGTAATTGGGCCCTTTTATATGTCCAGCTGTCCTTTGTCAACAACAAATTGTTGCTGGTTTTTGTGTTGAATACAGTCATACCTCAGGCTGAAGTAGCTTCAGGTTAAGTATTTTCAGGTTGCTCTCCGTGGCGACCCAGGAGTAACGGAGCGCGTTACTTCCGGGTTTCGCCACTCGCGCATGCGCAGGCGGTCAAAATGATGTCACGCGCATGTGCAGAAGCGGCAAATTGCAACCCACACACATGCAGACGCGGGTTGCGTTCGCTTCAGGATGCGAACGGGGCTCTGGAATGGATCCCATTCACATCCAGAGGTGCCACTGTATATGCTATAATGTAATTTAGGGACCTAATAGGTATCTAAAGCCATTTGCACATTTTGCCGTGCAACCAATCCATGCAGAATATAGGCACCCTAAATATAGAAATGAGCAAACCAGTGATATTTTAGGGAGCAGGCTAGCAGGTGGGGCCCATTACTTACGCACAGGAGCCTACACAACACAAAACACTGTTGCTGTATGTAGGTTCTATTTTATTTGTTTTTTATCTTGTATTTTGGAAATGTACATCCAGGGTTTTTTCCTTTAATTTTTTGGGGGGGCCCCAAGAGAGTGAGGCCCTAAGCTGTAGGGCTTGTTTAGCTTATACGTAAATCTGGAACTGCCTCTACATCTTTGTGGAGAGCAATTTAAAGTGGGAGAAAGATCAGACCACCCAGCTCCTGCCCCTTTTGGAAACAAGAGTCTTTGCTCTGTGTGTGTGTGTGTGTGTGTGTGTGTGTGTGCATGTGGAGACGCAAAAACAGAGTCCTGTTTATACTGAAAATAAAATACCTGCACCAAATGAAGGAACAGAGAGGACCAGTCACCACTGCAGTGCCAGAGCGGCAGAGGTAAGGCCGGGCACCCATAGCAAAAATTTTGTGGGTCCTCGTCCCCCCCAGGGCTCCGTGGAGTTGGTGCCAGTGGCTCGCAAGAAGCCCCAAAGCAGGGCCTAAGCACAGCAGCTCTCTCTACGCACTTGTGATTGCCAGCAAACCAGTATGCAGACCTTTTACTCTGACCCAGAAAGGCTTCCCTTCCATGCTGCGTGTCAGACGTGTGTCATCCGAGGGGCAACATGATAAAATCTGGCGGCAAAGCATTTTGCTTCCATTTAAGGACAGCTCACAAATCATTAAAAGTTGTCCTCGACCCACAAAAAAAGCAAAGGTTACAACCATGTGACTTAACCACAGGAAATTGTGAAGTCGTAAAACTGGAGCTGCAAGATTTAGGTGATTTTGTTGGTTGATTAACAGAATGGTGGGCAAAAAGAGGTAAACGTCGAACTCAGGCGTGGGGGACATGGAAACCTCTGGATGTTCACAGGCTACAACTCTCATCATCCCAACATATTGGTCATGACAGCCGGAGCTGAAGGAACTTGGGGATCCTGCAACATCCTGCTCTAGAGCCTAGAATTCTGAGGAAGCATCTTTTAAAAGTTGAGGAAGAGAGAGAGATTTGATAAAAATGTGGGCAATCTGTTTTTGGATCACTAATTTATCTTTTAGGGAACAGTCAGAGGCTAATTCTCCTTCCTTGGCTGTGTGTTGCAGGGGGACTTAATCCCAATAAAATGGAATTGCTATTGCTCGGGAGACCTACTCATCAGGATAAAAGTTTAGGCCAGATCCTGAATGGGATCACGCCCCTTCTGAAGGGCCAGGTACACAGTCTAGGAATGATCCCACGCTGGGCACTGTCTGTGAAGACAATGTTGACATCTGCTGCTTTTCGCCAGCTTAGGCTGGTTCAGCAGCTGCGGCCCTATCAAAAGATGGCACTGATTACGTCCAGGTTAGATTACTGCAATGTGCTCTACGTGGGGCTGCCCTTGAAGACTACTTTCATAAACTGAAAGTGGTACCTGTGTTTGGTGCAAAGATTGCATGACACCTGTTCTGCATAGTCATTTCCAGGCACTAATTTACATTAGACAAAACATGCGCATTAGGCAAAATTGCAGATAAAAATGCTGGAGACAATTTTAAGAAAAACATGAATTGCTGCAGAAATGCGTATAACTGAATTTAAGATTGCAAAGGTGAGAAACCAAGAGAACCAAAACTAACAGATCCAGCCATCCCTACAAATTTCTTCCAAGTCTGGCTGTGCACAAAAAGAAAAGAAAAACTTTAGCAACTGCTAGTGGGGATCAAGAAGAGGTGGCAAGAATACACAGAGGAACTATACCAGAAAGAAATGGATGTCTCGTATACCCCAGGTAGTGTGGTTGCTGACCTTGAGCCAGACATCCTGGAGAGTGAAGTCAAATGGGCCTTAGAAAGCACTGCTAATAACAAGGCCAGTGGAAGTGATGATATTCCAGCTGAACTATTTAAAATTTTAAAAGATGATGCTGTTAAGGTGCTACACTCAGTATGCCAGCAAATTTGGAAAACTCAGCACTGGCCAGAGGATTGGAGAAGATCAGTCTACATCCCAATCCCCAAGAAGGGCAGTGTCAAAGAATGCTCTAACTACCGCACAATTGCACTCATTTCACACGCTAGCAAGGTTATGCTTAAAATTCTACAAGGAAGGCTCAAACAGTATGTGGACCGAGAACTCCCAGAAGTGCAAGCTGGATTTCGAAGAGGCAGAGGAACCAGAGACCAAATTGCAAACATGCGCTGGATTATGGAGAAAGCTAGAGAGTTCCAGAAAGACATCTACTTCTGCTTCATTGACTATGCAAAAGCCTTTGACTGTGTCGACCACAGCAAACTATGGCAAGTTCTTAAAGAAATGGGAGTGCCTGATCACCTCATCTGTCTCCTGAGAAATCTCTATGTGGGACAAGAAGCTACAGTTAGAACTGGATATGGAACAACTGATTGGTTCAAAATTGGGAAAGGAGTACGGCAAGGCTGTATATTGTCTCCCTCCTTATTTAACTTATATGCAGAATTCATCATGCGAAAGGCTGGGCTGGATGAATCCCAAGCCGGAATTAAAATCGCTGGAAGAAATATCAACAACCTCAGATATGCAGATGATACAACCTTGATGGCAGAAAGTGAAGAGGAATTAAAGAACCTTTTAATGAGGGTGAAAGAGGAGAGCGCAAAATATGGTCTGAAGCTCAACATCAAAAAAACGAAGATCATGGCCACTGGGCCCATCACCTCCTGGCAAATAGAAGGGGAAGAAATGGAGGCAGTGAGAGATTTTACTTTCTTGGGCACCATGATCACTGCAGATGGTAACAGCAGTCACGAAATTAAAAGACGCCTGCTCCTTGGGAGAAAGGCGATGGCAAACCTAGACAGCATCTTAAAAAGCAGAGACATCACCTTGCCAACAAAGGTCCGTATAGTTAAAGCCATGGTTTTCCCAGTAGTGTTGTATGGAAGTGAGAGCTGGACCATAAAGAAGGCTGATCGCCGAAGAATTGATGCTTTTGAATTATGGTGCTGGAGGAGACTCTTGAGAGTCCCATGGACTGCAAGAAGATCAAACGCATCCATTCTTAAGGAAATCAGCCCTGAGTGCTCACTGGAAGGACAGATCCTGAAGCTGAGACTTCAGTACTTTGGCCACCTCATGAGAAGAGAAGACTCCCTGGAAAAGACCCTGATGTTGGGAAAGATTGAGGGCACAAGGAGAAGGGGACGACAGAGGACGAGATGGTTGGACAGTGTTCTTGAAGCCACACACATGAGTCTGACCAAACTGCGGGAGGCAGTGGAAGACAGGAGTGCCTGGCATGCTCTGGTCCATGGGGTCACGAAGAGTCGGACACGACTAAACAACAACAGTGGGGATCTTGTTCACTTATTTTTTGCAATTGTAACTGTATATTTTTTTAATGTGCAGTGTGCCCTGGATTTTGGCTCAGAGGAATCAGGGCAGCACATGTAAAGCATATGACTTCCCCCCCAAAGAATCCCGGAGGACTGTAATTTGTTAAGAATGCTGAAAATTATAGCTCTGTGAGCGGAGAACCACAGTTCCTAGGATTCTTTGCAAACTGCCTTGTGTTTTTCGGACGAAGGCTGGTATGTAAATTTAATAAATAATAATAATAATGGGTCACGTGCCGTGGATCCGCCCGCACTTATTGCTGACAGGGAGCCCCATTGAATCCAATGGGGACTTACTTTAGATTAATTTACGTGTAGGATTGCACTGCAGATCATAGCTGTCAACTTTTCCCTTTTCTTGCGAGGAATCCTATTCGAAATAAGGGAATTTCCTTTTTAAAAAAAGGGAAACGTTGACAGCTATGCTGCAAATACAGTAAGCAACAACAAAACAACAAAAAACCGTGCATTTGCAAGGAAAAAGGAACCCAGCATGGGTATACTAATTATATTAGGCGGCGCGAGACATTAGAAAGCGTCCCGAGCTTAATTCGTATCGATCCCCTGGCGTCCGCACTTCGGCGCGCCCGGCCCCTTTAAGGCCGGGCTGCCTCGGGGAATGCGGAAGCAGGAGCCGGGACGCCGTTGCCGTGGGAACCGGCTCGGGTGACGTCGCAACCGCCCGCCCCTCCGTCCCCGCCCACGACTCATTGGCGAGCGCCCGTCATGTGGCGCTACCGAACGTTCGCTCCGAGGCGGAAGCCGGTCTGGAAGGGGGCTCACAGGGGGCCGGCGGGGGCAGGAGACGGAACCCCGTTGGGTAAGTAAAGGGCCAATCAAGGGGGAGGCGGGCTTGCCTTTTGAGGCGTTGGCACGTCCCGCCGCGGTCTGCTCCCCCCCTCAAAGTTGTAATGGTGGGGTCTGAGTCCGCTCTTCTTCGTTCTGTGGGAGGGCGCTTCCATTAGGGAAGTGGGGGGGGGGAGGCGGTGGGAACATTAGGCGGTAGACAGTTATTGTTGGGGGGGGGGAGGTTTTCAAATAACGTTGTCCCTTAAAGGCCAGCTCACTTTATGGTGGCGTTTGTGACAGTTCCGTGGGCCGTGTTGTGTGATTGTTGAAGGCTGAGAGAAGGTGGTTGCAGCCCAAAATCACTTAATGAGGGCGTGGGAGGATTTGAACCCAGGTCTCCCAGTCTGGGGCCCTTAACCTCTGCAGGTCAGGGGGCATGGGGTTCTATCCCCCCTGGAGGCAAATCTACACACACATATATAGGGGTTGCAAGGGGTGGATTGTCAGAGGAAAATCTCATGCAAGAATCGCAGGTGGAGGTACGTAGTTCGGCCGGAGCAGGAATGCATGCAGAAATTAACGCTTTGACCTGTTACGACAAACCCCTTTTTCAGCAAAAAACAATAATAGCATAAATATGGAGCAGCGGTAGGAGATCATACAGTCAGCTTGGTAATGTTGGGGTGTGTATGTGAAGGAATCCAAGGGTAATCGACTAATACTCTCTTACACACAGCTAGGATAGTAGATCCTGTGAAAACCCCAGCTGGTGGATCCTTTCAGTGGCGTAGCGTGGGGGGTGCAGGGGGGGCCAGCCGCACCGGGCGCAACATCTGGGGATTAGGGGGCGCAAATCCACGGGTTAGGGGGCGCAAATTACTTGTCTTGCCCCGGGTGCTGACAACCCACGCTACGCCACTGGATCCTTTTTCCCAGGGATGGTCCTCAGGGGTGCCTCAAGTCTTCTGAAGGATCTGTGGTGATTCATCGGTGCAGAGCTTGCCCAACTGAAAATAGCAAAGGGGTGGTCCCAAACTATTTTTTAATAAATGCCCAGCAGGTTCTTGTGGCACTATAAAGATTAACACATTCAATTTGGTTTAAGCTTTTGAGGACTTTAGTCCCAACTTCGTCGACAAAACTTTGTTCTGAGTTATGGGTATATGCAGGATTACTTATCATGCAAGTGATGAAGTCAATTGTAGACCGTGGGATCTTATGCTATAATAAATGACTTGTAAACTGCTTAGAAGTTCTTTTTATAATTGGTAAATAAATATTGTTAAGAAAATTTTAAAATGTTAGTTTTTAAGGTGCCATAAGAATTGGGGGGGGGGGTGTTTTTTGCTGGGGCAAGCTAATGTAGCTACACCCTCCGGAAGTTGTTGCAATCAAGTCCTTTATGGGGCTTATGTTGCTGAAAGTATGATCCATGGTATCTTGACAGGATTTGTATTTATTATGTTATAGCTTAAGGACCTGAAGGCAATGTACATGGTTCTCTTACCATTTTATCACCACAACATCCTTGTGAGAGAGATTAGGCTGGAAGATAGTGGCTGACCGAGGTCACCCAGTGGCCTTAGTGGCTGAGTCGGGATTTGAACTCAGGTCTCCCCAATTCTAGCTACTATATCACATTGTCCCTCAGTGACATCTGCTAGAAATCAACTGTGTGATCGACTGTGATGGTCCTTGAGAAGATGGGAGTGGGCTCTAGAGTTCAGTGGTTGTTGGGTCCTTTTGAATACAGTGTAAGAGAATGTCAGATTTAGTTTAATTAAAATGTTTACTAAATTACGGCTTTTCTATTTATCATATTAAGCAGAGTGTGTGTACTAGATCTTCTGCTTCTAGAAGTTCATATATGTCATTGATCAGTAGTGAAATCTTTGCAACCCTGCTGCCAAGATGTGGGAAGAGAATTTCTTAGCATACCTTCCAAGTGTGTTTTTGTGTGTTTGTTTTGTGTGTGTGTTCTGCTCTGTGCCCCATAATTGGGTGGCACCTGGGCTTCTGGGTAAGAATGTTGTTTCTGTGTATCCTATGTTTGCCTGTGGAAATTCTCAGTGAGATTCTCAGATACCAGCTGCATATATATGAAAATTCTATGAGATGGAGGTGAATTAAAAATTTGATATTGGGGCTTTAGGAAGAATTATGTAAGCTTTCAGGTTCTGATATAGATTTAAGCTGCTGGCCATCTGTGTGCGGCAGTCTGGATGATAAGCACTAGTTTCAGAGTCCTACCCAAAGTAATTTCTGAACTCTTAGTCTGCCATCCTAGACATTGTTACCTGGGAATAAGTCCTGTATAACCAATAGGGCTTACTTCTGGGTAGACATGCGTAGAATTGCACTGCAAATGTCACACATCTCTGCTCTTAAATGCAAAACGTTTTTGCACTGTTCCCTTGCTGGGATGAATTTTGGATGACAGCTTCTTGTAGAAGTTGTCAAGATTGGTTCCTTCTGTCAGTAAAGGCCCAAGAATGACTGAACTGTGCCACATTCTCTTCTGTTACTGTACCTTGAGATTCCATCTTGTTCCCTCTCTCAGCTGTGTCTTCCAATTACTTTTTAATGAACCACCTTGCCACATCCCTGCGAGCACTAATAAAACGGCAATTCTAACAAGTTTTCTTTTATTTTTAAAGTTGTACACCGAGTGACTGGGTATACGTTCAGATCACTTCAAAGTTCACGATATTACATTCCTCTCAGCCAGGAGTTCTGGTGATTTCTTACTGCCCTGGAGACCCCCTGCCCCACAAACATTGTTGGCATCTGTTTGTCTCAAGAGACAATGGAGTGCGCCTCTGGGGGTGAAGTCAGGCCGTGTTGTTTCTGTTGCGTTAAACAGACCCAAAGTGACCTCTCCGGGGCGCAAGCCTGGGCAGCGTGTACGGAGGTCCTGCGCTGCCCAGATGACAAGCGCTCCCTCTTTAAAGAAAGATATATCTGCAAAATTGGTTTCTCGAACCAATGCCTGCCCTTAATGGCAAGGATTCGTTTCAAGCTTTAGTAATGTTTTTGCATATTTCCCTGGCACCCTACCCTGCAGCCCCTGAGCAGCCTACAGCAGTTTCACAGAACTCGTTTTGTCACTTTTTGTCTAGTCAGTGAATTAGCTTCTAACATGTCACGCTGAGTTGGTACCGCTGTTATTACAGTTCTTCTTCTCGGTAATGGCAGCGTGATTGGTTTGCAGAACTTGTTGAAGCCTGCGAAGGCGTTGCCTGAGGCGCCACATTCCCAATCTATGAGCGTTGCAGAACCGGGCACCCTTTTGCTCCTGGCAGAATCTCCGACCAGCCTTTTCTCTGCCCTCACGGTCACGCCAAGGGGCAGGGAGGAAGCTGGCAGCTCAGCTGGCGGTCACAAAGGGAGATTTGTGTTGAGCGCGCCTGGCACAGCTTGCGCCTGTGCCCCAGAGGTCACCTGATGATCTTAACTGATGCGGGCATTAGCCCTGGCAGAGCGGCGTGAGATGCTGTTTCTCGCTGGTTTGTGTTTTTGCTAGAAACTGCGGCAGTGGAGCACCTGGGGTGAGGAGGTGGAGGGGAGGGGAAGGCCAGGAACGGGTGCGGGTCTGTCGTCCGCCAATCCGAGAGCCACGTGGACATGGTGTGACACGGAGGATCGGCTTTCACCGCAGGTCGTCATTCCTTAAGCTAGCCCCCCTTCTCTCCCCCCTGCGTAGCAGAGGTTAAAGGGCAAAGGTTTCACACCCTGCCGAGAAGGGAGACAGTTGACTTCCTCCCTCCCCAATCCCTGTCCAGTTCCAGCTGCGAGGCTGTTCCCTGCCCTCTCTCCCAGTCCCCTGTTTTCCATGTTTTTGGCATTTGCATGTGCCCCCTTTGCTGCCTGTGCCCCTTGCTCTCATCCTGCCCCCATGTGTTTCCTAGTTTACCCAGAAACATTTCTTCCCCAACAGATGCCAAAGCGGTGACTCAGCTGGGCAAGTCTCAAACTCCACGTCCTGGGAGGGAATGGTGAAAGCCTGGGCATCTCCCGGCAGCGCAGATCTTTCAGCTCTTGCTCAAAACTAAGTTTTGCCTTCCACATCTCGTCTTTTCAAACATCCCATCTTTGGAACTCCATGCCGCTTGTAGAACATGGATGGGGAGTCTGTGGCCCTCCAAATGTTGTGGGACTGCCACCATCCCGACTTGGGACTGGCGGGAGCTGAACTATGACCACATCTGGAGGGCCACTCGATTCTTCATCAGCTGGTGCAATAAAACAGAAGGGGCAGTTTCCATTCTCTTCTAGGAAGAAAACTCAAGTTAATGATAAAAAGGATTTGACCCTTTGTTGTTTAAAAGGATGCTGTACGTCTCTTAGGGTGAGGCCCACTATAAACCTGAAAGTTGGGGGTGCGGGAAGCTTGTAACACCTTTGCTGCTCCTGGATCTTCAGCATCAGCCACCAGGGGCTGGGAAGACAGCAATGACAGGGCAGTGAGGAGGCCCTGGTTTGTGGGTTGCTAAATTCCTTGGGACTTAAATGAGCCCCTTCCCCAGTATCAACCATCTCGGACCGTATGATTGGCAAGTAGGGCCTTGTTGGTAGTGGCACCATTGGTGGCTCGCCTGTGACGGGGCCTTTTTTGTGGTGGTTCCTCGTTCATGTGGAATGACCTTCCTAGTGAGGTACGTCTGTCTCCATCATGTTTAACTTTCAGGATGCATTTGAGAACATTCCTGTTTGGCATTTGGTGGACGAAGGGGTGCTGTTCCTGGCAATCCTGAGATCACTGCATAAAATAATGCTTTAAACTGATTTTAGAATGTTTTAGCTGTCTTAAAATGCTTTTTAAAAAAAAAAAAAGATGTGTATTTGTTTACCACCCTGGGCTTCTTCAGGAGGAAGGGTGGGATATAATTCAGTAATTAGAAATAAGAATGACGACATCAACAACATCTGGTGGCTTTGAAAGTGAGATCCAGGCCAGGAGAACCAGCTGCAGACTGGTGGTTGGAACATGGGAGGACGAAGGGGGAACTGATATATATAATATGCCTCATAACTCATTTTTGTAACTATGGAGTTATTATCCATTTTGATACAAGCTGTCTCAAATTTTTGGCTGCTAAGAGAGGTATAAATACTCCAAATAAATCAGTTAACTTCAGTGGTTAAGGTGCCCCTGCTGCACTGCATAGAAAGATACTTATTTCTTTCCAAGATCCAGGATGATGAAAACTGGTTCTGCCGCTTTGCAGCAGAAGCTGACTGTGCACAGTGCTGTTTGGCTAGTGCCCGTGACATTACAATTCCACACCTGGGAGGTTTCACCACCTTTAATGTTTAAAAAGGCGATCTTGGAAGCGATGGCAGATGCCAATGTGAATAACCCGGCAGCCTAGACCCAAGAAAAGAATAAATAAATTAAAAAGGCGTTGTGGAATGGGCAAGGTGAGATAATTCAGTTGGCATTCAGATTGCTGGTAGGCCTGTCCCTCTGACAGAGTGTCAAAAGAGTGGAGGCAGAATAGGCTCAGTTTGTGTGTGAGAGAGAAAAGTGCGTAAAAACCTTTGCAGAGGTGCATTTGCCTGCGCTCTGGACACCTTACGAGCACATGTGTTTTTGAAGCGTGGTGTGTGCTTATGCTGAATCTGGGATTGTTTTTTGTGGAATCAGAGTGGAGGAGGGAGCAAGGCGTGAGGATGGAATTGGGAAAGTGTGTTTGTGGGGAAGGCATAACAAAGGTCAGAAACGGAGCGGAATTGCAAATTCCTGTTAATCGGAAGGGAAAGAAGCCTCCTCTTAGCTGTTCTTTCTGACTGAGGGCAGAAACGACAGGTACGCTGTAGCAAGGAGTAATATTTCATTTGGTATTCGAATAAATAAAGATATTCCAGCCCCTGCATGAAAAGTTGGCATGGGCCGCTTTAAGAATGGGGCTGAAGTCTGACTATTTCAAATTGTGCCCCACGTTGTCTGATTTAAATAGAAGTCGCAGGACCGTTTGCTGGCGAGTCTGTGATCCCTTTTAGTTTTTTCTGATCTGGCTCAACGAGTGCAATGCCCCTTTCTGCCCTTAGCGCTCTGCACAAAGGCTGTTGCTCTACAGCAGCCCAAACTCAGATGAGCTTCAAGGAGCCCCATGGGACCTGTCTGCGCATGGGGAGCATGTGGCCCTCCTGGAAAGAGTTGGTCTAATTGGCACCGCTCTTGAAAACATGGTCACGGGAGCCCCATAAACAGCCCTGGCTCCCTGCCCTGTGTGGGGAAGAGCAGGAGCCTGTTGTGTTCTGTTCTTCTGGTGCAAATAGCGTCATTCTTCTGTTACAGAATCAACCAAATCAGTTCCTACAGTATTAAATGCAAAAGAATATAATAGGTCTGTGGTTGCTGAGGTTTTTGGAATCTTTGTTGCCACACTATTTCACAGGGTTGGAAGGGACCCTGGGGGTCATCTAGTCCAGGAATCTCAACTCCATGACAGATGGCCGTCCAACCTCTGCTTAAAAACCTCCAAGGAAGGAGAGTCCCAACTGTCGAACAGCTCTTACTCTCAGAAAGTTCTGCCTGATGTTTAGCTGGCATCTCCTTTCTTGCAACTTGAATCCATTGGTTCGGGTCCTGCCCTCCAGTGCAGAAATATATCATGTGCTGTAGAGTATAATAATAAGAACTGCTAGACTCTCCGCATCCTTTTAGTGGGGGAAAGCACTAGGTTTCTAGTCCTCATTGATTGCAGAGGAAGAAACAGGCAACAGCTGTTTACACAGTGCTGGTTACCCTGGCTCCGGCGTTTGAAGCTGTAGTGTGCATGGCATTAGCACCAATCCATATCTATCCTGTAGTTTCTTGGGAAATGACGCTGTTTGTTGTGTTTCCCCTCGAACCAGCTTCCACGCAGTTCAGAAATATATGCCGTTCCCTTTGCTGAGGTGTGTACATCTGAGGCAGCCATTGCACATGCTCAGATGACAGCTTCAGGAATAGGAGTTGGAGGCATGGGCGTATCTAGGAATTATGTTAGGGGGGAGCAGGACTTTTGTTAGAGGGGAGCAGAAGAGAGCTATCTGTGATGCAATTGGTCAGTTAGTTAAGTATTTTTATTTATTTACTTGATTTAGGGGGGCAGCTGGGACGCGGGTGGCGCTGTGGTCTATACCACTGAGCCTCTTGGGCTTGCCGATCAGAAGGTTGGCAGTTCGAATCCACGCAACGGGGTGAGCTCTCATTGCTCGGTCCCAGCTCCTGCCAACCTAGCAGTTTGAAAGCATACCCAAAAGTGCAGGTAGATAAATAGGTACCGCTCCGGCGGGAAGGTAAACGGTGTTTCCATGCGCTGCTCTGGTTTCGGTGTTCCGTTGCGCCAGAAGCGGCTTAATCATGCTGGCCACATGACCGGGAAAAACTGTCTGTGGACAAATGCCGGCTCCCTCAGCCTGTAAAGCGAGATGAGCGGCGCAGCCCCAGAGTTGTCAGCAACTGGACTTAACTGTCAGGGGTCCCTTTTACCCTTTTAGGGGGGCAGCTTCCCCCCCCCCCACAATTAGAGGGGTTCTTGCAACCACAGGAAAGCCCAGCAGGCAATGCACTTTGGGTAACATGTGAGTGTGGCTTGAAAAGTAGTAAGTACATAGGTAATTCCAGCTGGAGGGACAAGCATCCGAGGACTGAGACCAGCATTCCCCACAACCCCTAAATTTCTGCCTCGTGCTCCTCATTTTCCTCTTGTCTCCCCACTCCCACCTGTTGCTCTCTCCCCAGTTTTCCTAGCCCAGCTTCCCTCGTGAAGCATCTTCTCCATTGGGGTCCTTTGCACTCTCAGAAAACACATAATAATAATAATAATAATAATAATAATAATAATAATAATAATAATAATAAATAATAATACAACAACAACAACCCAAAGCCAGCACCTTCCACCCTCCCCACAGCTTTGCTGCGGGCACCAAATATATCCGGTGAATATATATCATGCACACCAACCACTCTGTGGCTAGTTTATTCCAGCCATGGGTTTGCGGAGAGGGAACTGGCAGCAGAACTGGAATGTTGGAATTTTGATGCAGCGCCTGAGCATTCCAGAACGCTGCCCTGCCGAGGGGGAAACAGAGAGATGGGCTGAGACGGCAGCTTGGCCCTCCTTCCCCTTCCCAGTCAATCCCAAACTCTCCCTCCCTCGTCCCCTCCTCCGAGGCGGGGCCAGCCTGTTGACTTCCCCAGCCCTCTTTTAAGCCGGCTGGCTGGGCAGGCAGCCAGTGGCCGAAAGGCAACTCCAGGCGGCATCAGGAAGCCCTGGTCCTTGGTGGGCAGCGGTGGGTGAGTACCCTCGACACAATCCCCTTTCTCTTCCTGTGCTCAAGTGTCTCCAAGAACCGGCTGGGGTGTCAGCTGCCTCCAGTCCCCTGGTAGCCTGAGACCAGGCTCTTGGCTCCTCAGCGATCCGAGACCTCTGCTGCCACCGCTGGCCTCCCTGGCAGGGCTGTTGTCAGGATTTTTGAGGATGCAAAGAGCTTTGGACGTCTTTGAAGTGCTGGAGGCTACTCCTAACTATTTGGAAGGCCTGTTGATAGGATGATGGTTATTTATTAAATGTGGGTGGGCTGTGCTTGTGGGGAGTGCTTTGGGCACCTGTCGGCGAGGGTCAGGGGCTTGCCAGTCACAGAATTAGAGTTTGGGAAGGGACCCCCCCCCCGGGTCACCTGGTCCAACTCCCTGCAATACACAGCCATCTCTGGGCAGGCTCAAACCACCAGCGGTCAGAGGCATGTCCCGTCGCTCCACCTGAAAGGGAGCAGGTTTTTGCCTGTACCTCACCAGGGTCAACAGCTTAAGCTGTGCGCTCACCTTAACCCCTACCTGTTCTTAGAAGTGAGCTGCAGCCAATGGCGGGAGGAGGGATAAAAGAGGGATCTCAGGGACCCCACTGAGATGTCGGCAACATCTGCCTGCTCCATCCATTAGGAGTAGGCTTGATTCTCTTTTCGGTTGTTGTTTTTTAAGTTTTATTTCCGAATTTCCAAAGTTTTCAAACTGATACATGCTTCCAAGTAGACATCCATTTCACATACAGCTTCACCCCCCCCCCGTAGTTCCCCCATATTTTCTAAATTTGCTGCGTATTATAAATATTCCACACTGTGCTCCCAACAAATACCCAACTGCTGCTCTTCATTCCAATCCTGCCTGCATTTTTTACATGTTTACGTGGAGTGGGCTTGGTTCTCACCTGCACAGCTTCACCAGGAGAGCCCACGTCAGGCGTTATTCCTGGGTGACAGAACCGTTGAGAGAGAGTGGGTTGGAGCCCTCTGGAAACGGGCTCTTCCGTACATTGATATTGTCTTAGTAAGCGATGCCCGCTCTTCTCACAGGGCTTCCGGCCTGCGCGGAGGAGACATGGAAGCCGAGGAATCAGGGAATGTGGAGTACGTAGCTGAGGCAGTGACGGGGGAGTGTAAGTAAGGGGCAGGACGTCCGGCGAAGGCGCGCTCTTCGCTTGGTGAGAGGCTCCTTGCGCTCAGTCGCAGCAGCATAACTTCTCCACCTGGCTCCCTTCGTACCCGCCTCTCCGGGGGGGACCCCCTCACAGCTCTCCTTTCCTCTTCCAGGCCCCCCTGTCGCTGACACCATGGATCCTCGGCCCCTGTTCCAGACCCTGCATGCGCTGGCGGAAGACAACGTCAACTTCTTCCAGGAGAGCACCAGCGAGACGGGCCGGCGCTTTGTGGCGGCCTTCACCACCATCCGGGAGCACGCCCGGTGCCTGGAGCCGGTGCTGAGCCACTTTGCCACCATCTACCACATCTTCGACCTGGACGAGCACACGCCGGCCAACGGCTACCGGAGCCTGGCGCAGACGGTGCGCTGCTGCCTGGCCCACATCGTCCACAAGAGCCGCTACGTGGCTACCAACCGGCGCAGCATCTTCTTCCGCACCAGCCACAACTGCGCCGAGCTGGAGGCCTACTGCACCGCCTTGACGCAGCTGCGAGCCCTCGTCTACCTGGCCCAGCGCCTTCTCACCCAGAACCGGCCCGGCCACCTCTTCAACCATGAGGACCGAGGGCTCTCTGAGCAGTTCCTGCAGGAGTACATCACCATGCACAAGGGCTGCTTCTACGGGCGCTGCATGGGCTTCCAGGTGAGGCGAGGGGAGGCGCTCAGCCCGAATTGAGGTCCTAGGCTTTGGGGAGGTGGCCCCTGACCCGTTGCAGGCATCATTGAACCCCCACGTTCCTACCTGTCATCATTTCTGTGGTCTCCTGTTCTAAAAGGAGTTTGGTCTTTCCCCTTGATGTCTTCGCAGTGGGACATCTATCTGCACAGTGCCTGGGGGCATGAGCTGCTTTGGACTGAGTCAGACAATTGGTCCATAAATAATAAAAATTATAATTACAATTAATTACTTATACTCCGCCCATCTGAAAGGGTTGTCTCGGCCACTCTGGGTGGCTTCCAAAATAATATAAAAAACACAGCCAAACATCAGGCATTAAAAACTTCCCCATACAGTGCTGCCTTCAGATGTCTTCTCAAAGTTGTTTATCTCTTTGACATCTGACGGGAGGGCGTTCCACAGGGAGGGTGCCACTACCGAGAAGGCCCTCTGTCTGGTTCCCTGTAACTTCATTTCTCACAGTGAGGGAACCACCAGAAGGCCCTCGGAGCTAGTGCAGTATCGCCTCACTGACTGGCAGCAGCTCTCCAGGGTTACGGAGGAGGGCAGGGGGACGTTCTCAGCCCCACCTAGAGGTGTCAGACACTTATCCTGGGACCTTCTGCATATAAGGCAGTGGAGCTGCAGCCCTCCTTCTCCTTTCCCTCAGCCCAAACCCTGTGAAGTTGCTGACTGCCCTCTCCAACCCCATCTATAGCGTGGCTGAATTTGCCACAGCTGTGTTTGCTTGCATTCATCCCTTGTTGGCCTGGCCTGACTCCTCTCTCTGTTGTTCCTCCACCACTGGCTGCAGTCAGCTGTATTCTCCTGGGGGCAGGGACCTGTCATCATCCCCCCCCCCCCCCCGTGTTTGCTCTGTGCTTTTTGTTATTGATTTTTACGTCTGATACGTCTGGTAATAATTGCCAGGAGAGCCCGCTTCATCCCAGGAGAAGCTGGTGCCCTTTCCTCACGAGATCTCTGTACTCCTCCCAAGAAGTTCACCTTGTTCTCTGCAGAGCTCACACCGGTCCCCATCAGCTCCCTTAATCGGATTTGCCCAGCACAGAGCCCTCCGTGTTTGTCCCGAAGGAGCCTCTGTGGCAAGAGCTGCCACACAGCGGAGTCAGGGCCTCCCTGTCACGGAAAGCCAGCTCTGGCCTTCCCCTTTCCTTCTCTCTTCTTTTCCACGCAGGCGTCGGCCTTGGCTGCGTGGCCCTGAGCCATGGGTCATGCAAGTCCTCTGGCTCTCTCCCTCCTCCAGCCCGACACACTTGCCAGTCATCGCCCTGTCTCACAGGAGACAAAGTTTCCCTGCTGAGTTTGGAGCTTCCCTGACTCTCTGACTTCACCCAGTCCATGCAGCCAGGAACCCTGGCAGGACTTGGCAAGGGGGATCCAGCAGTGCTTCTTCTTCTGCTGCTGCCTCATCCTTTTCCCGCATGTTTGGCTGAGGCTATGAGAACCAGACCCGGCCAGGCCTCTGCCTGCGAGCAACCAGTTCCCCAAACGCAACATCCTGTTCCCCGCCTCTCACGGTTTGGTCCTCTGGCTATAGATTTCTCAACTTGCCTTTCTCGGGCTTGGAACCAGCAGCCGTGTTTGGGAAGTGTGGTGTGGCCCTGGATGTGCCGGACTGGATTCGGTAATGGACTGGATTAGGGTCAGCAAACCGAAGCTCAGTCCAGACAAGGCTGTTAGTGGGTGGTTCTCTAGACTGGATGGATGGGAAGTTGCCTGCTCCTGATAGGGTTACCCTCCCTCTCCACTGATGTTGCTTGAGGCTCAGGTGGCCTTTGGTGGTGCAGAGTGCCTTCCATCAGCTTTGGCTGGGGGCCCAGCTCTGCCCCAATCTGGACGGGGATAGCCTAACTTCTGCCGTCTATGTAACCTCTAGGATAGTTCAATGCGTCATATGTGGGGCTGCCTCTGAAAACGGTTCAGAAGCTTCAGCCGGTGCAGAATTCAGGCAGGCTGCTTACTGGGGCAAGACAGTTTATACATAGTGCACCAATCCAGGCCCGGCTGCATTGGCTGCCAATTAGTTTCTGGGCCTAATTAAAGTGCTGGTGATAAACTATAAAGCCTTGAAGAGCTCAGGACCACCGTGCCTCAAGGACCGCCTCTCTCCATATGAACCTACCAGGATCCTGTGATCATCTGAGGCCCTTCTTTGAGGTCCAGAGGGTGGCAACTTGAGAGCAGGGCCTTTTCTGTGGTGGCTCCCCGTTTGTGGAATGCTCTCCCCAAGGAGGCTCTCCTGGCACCATCATCATATAGAATTCAAAAACATTCCTCTACAACCATATAATAAGCCTTTTGCTTATTAAAGTATCTATAGCCTTTTAGAAGTGGGTGGGGTGTTTTTAGGATATCCCCCCCCCCGCTCCATTTTGGGTTGCCCTGGGCAAGAAAAAGCAACAAACAGATGTGATTATTTAATTCATTAAAAGTTTCTGCCCAGCCTTAATGTTGACCTTTCCCTTCCCAGTTCGCTCCCTCGATCCGGCCTTTCCTGCAGACCATCGCCATCAGCCTCGTCTCCTTTGGGGAAAATTACAAGCGCCATGTGTCCGGCATTGGTGAGTGGTGGGAGGCGGGGGAATGGCAGGCATATCTTGGCACATCGACAACATGGGAACGGTGTTCCTTTCCCCTCCCTGTAATGCGTAGGTGCCTCCTTTTCCCAGGCCAGTGGGTCAAAATGCTGTTCCTCTCACGTTATTTGTATTACAGTATTTTGACCGTGTGGTGTCATGTTGGACTAGGACCTGGGAGAGACAGGGGTTCCAATCCCGCCTAGACCATGGATGAAGTTCACTGGGTGACCTTGGGCCAGTCACTGCCTCTCAGCCTAACCTGCCTCACCAAGGTTGTTGTTGGGATTAAATGAGGCTGGGGTGAGATCCATGTACAGTGGTACCTCAGGTTAAGTACTTAATTCGTTCCGGAGGTGCGTTCTTAACCTGAAACTGTTCTTAACCTGAAGCACCACTTTAGCTAATGGGGCCTCCCACTGTTGCTGCGCCACCGGAACATGATTTCTGTTCTCATCCTGAAGCAAAGTTCTTAACCTGAAGCACTATTTCTGGGTTAGTAGAGTCTGTAACCTGAAGCGTATGTAACCTGAAGCGTATGTAACCCAAGGTACCACTGCCTTGAGCACCTTAAAGACAAGAGTGGGCTATAAACAAATAAATACGTGTATAAGACTAGGTTTCCCCCCTAAAATATAATGTAAAAAAATAGGGGCGTCTTATGCACAGATACATCTCTCCCCCATTTTCTTAAATCTTAGTCCCCTAAAATAGGGGGCATCTTATACATGGGGGCGTCTTATAGATGGAAAAATAGGGCAGTTACCTCAGGAACCTCAGGTTATGTTACCCTTGGGTAACATAAACTTCAAGTTGCAAAAGCAGCAAACCCGGAAGTGTTATGCTGCGCATGCATGCGCAGAAGCGGTCTCTCCAGTTGCGGAAACTTCGGGATACGGCCGGACCTCCAGAACGGATCCTGTTCGCAACCAGAGATACCACTGTATTTTGAAGTATAGGCCAAACGTCTCCCAAGGGCAGAAAAGGTTGTCTCAAGTCAGGAAGGATTCCAATCGCTGTAGAAGCAGTGGAACAAGCGCATTTTTGCAGCGCATAAGCGCCACAGGCACATCCCCGCTATGCGTAGGAAGTCCAATGTCTCTGGAAAATGTGTCAACGCTTGACCTCACTCTCTGCTACTAGCAATGAGCTTCGTGGTACCACCTATTTTTATTTTTCTCTCTCCTGCACTAGACACACAGGGGGATATAATAATGTGGGCAGCCCCTTTCTCAAAATTCGAAGCAGAGGTTTTCCCCTGAGCCGTCACCCAACCCCTTTGATCTCCCTCTTCTTCCTCTTTCTCTCTCTCGTGCTCCCCCCCCCCCCAATTCAGGTGTGGCCGCCAGCTCTCTCTTCACCAGCGGGAAGTTTGCTATTGACCCCGAGCTCCGTGGGGCAGAGTTTGAGCGCATCACTCAGAACCTGGACGTGCACTTTTGGAAGAGCTTCTGGAACCTCACCGAGATGGAGCTGCTGGCTGTGAGTCCTGCCTCAGACGACAGGAGGTCGGACCTACTGGGGGGGAGAAGGGACCTTGGATGGGAGAGAGACTCTGCCTGGGTCGGGGGGGGAGGCTTGGAGGAGGCATGATCAGATGATAGGGAGCGTGAGGTGAGGCAGAGGTTGTGGGAACTGTGAAAGATGGACGGAGGGACAGGTTTAGCAGAGGGGGGCACCAATAGCAACAAAATGGGCTGTCCAAATTGTATGTATACCTGAAGGAGCGTTTCCACCCCCATCGTTCAGCCCGGACACTGAGGTCCAGCTTTGAGGGCCTTCTGGCGGTTCCCTCATTTTGAGAAGTGAGGTTACAGGGAACCAGGCAGAGGGCCTTCTCGGTGGTGGCACCCGCCCGTGGAACGCCATCCCGTCACATGTCAAGGAAATAAACAACTACCTGACTTTTACAAGACATCTGAAGGCAGCCCTGTTTAGGGAAGTTTAGAGAGTCAGTGTAGTGTAGTGGTTAAGAGCAGTGGACTCGTAATCTCGTGAACCGGGTTCGCGTCTCCGCTCCTCCACATGCAGCTGCTGGGTGACCTTGGGCCAGTCACACTTCTCTGAAGTCTCTCAGCCCCACTCACCTCACAGAGTGTTTGTTGTGGGGGAGGAAGGGAAAGGAGAATGTTAGCCGCTTTGAGACTCCTTAGGGTAGTGATAAAGCGGGATATCAAATCCAAACTCTTCTTCTCTTCTTCTTCTTCTTCTTCTTCTTCTTCTTCTTCTTCTTCTTCTTAATGTTTGATGTTCTATCGTGTCTTTAATATTCTGTTGGAAGCCACCCAGAGTGGCTGGGGAAACCCATCCAGATGGACGGGGTATGAATAAATTATTATTATTATTATTATTATTATTATTATTATTATTATTATTATTATTATTATTATTGATGCAGCACTGTTCCTGCCCTGCATGCTGCGTACCTGGTCCCTTGCGGGCCACCTCTGCCCTGGATATTCCCACGGGGAACTGCTCTTTGGATATTCACTCCTAGGGCTCTCACACAGCTTCTGCCCTCTCCGCAGTCCCTCGCCAGCATGGCCTCCTCCCAGGTCCGGTTATCCCGGGCGCTGCTGGTGCCACCACACTCCTTCGACCTGCCTCTGGTTGCTGACCCCCAGCTGACAGTCACCATCACCCCCCCAGTTGCCCACACCGGACCAGGAGCCGTGCAGATGAGACTCATCTCCCACGAGCTGCGCGAGGGACAGGTAAGCAGCTGGGAACAGCCGCGGGTTGGCTTGAGCTAGGGTGGATGCGCAGGGTCAGACCCCGTAGCTTTGAGGCATGTGGAATCCTGGGCTTTATTTAGCCTCTGGGTGCGGCCCCTCAGACCTCTCTCCCTGGCCCTTGGGGCTCTCCCTAGGCCACGCCTTTCACCAGCCCTGCCACGCCCCCTCAAGGGCTTTTGCCTTGCTGGAATTTGTCCTTCAACAGCACCGATGCCTCTTGCATGCCTGGATGGAAAGCTATTGGGGGGGGTCTGTCATTTTGCATGGCTGGAATGTATCGTCACATCTACGGCACAATTACACACGCCACTTTTGCATCCGGTCGCAGCCACCCCGAGAAGATTGCCTGCAAGGGAACTTGTTCCGCAGGCTGGAAAAGCTTCTCCAGGCGTATGGTCTCATCACGTGGCCAAACCGTTCCCGGACGGGACCCTGTCTGAGTGGGACTGCTCTGTAATTGGATGCCGTCCCACATGCCAGTTTCCCTGACTGCAGGAAACCCCCGGAGTCAAGGACAAGGGAGCTGGTCTGTCCTTCTCTCTGACATACAGCTTTTTAACCACTCTGCTGCCATTCAGAACATAGGCCAGCAGCCCATCCTGCCCAGCACCATGTTCTCATACTGGCAGACCAGATGCCTCTGGGAAGCAGACCCAAACACAAGAGCGCTCGCCTTTCCTGTGGTTTCCAGCAAATGTTGTTTTGGTCATTGTCTTTGTTGCTGGTGGTGCGTTTAATTGTATGGCTTTCATTGTTAGCTGCTTGAGGCTTTTTTTAAGCAGAAAAGGCAGCATATACAGTGGTACCTTGGTTCTCAGATTTAATCCATTCCAGGAGTCCTTTTGACTCCTGAAACGGTTCAAAAACCAAGGCACGGCTTCCGATTGGCTGCAGGAGCTTCCTGCACTCAAGCGGAAGCCGCGCCCGACGTTTGGCTTCTGAAAAACGTTTGCAAACTGGAACATTCAATTCCAGGTTTGCGGCATTCCGGGGCCGATTTGTTCAGGAGCCAAGCCATTTGACTACCAAGGTACCACTGTACACATTTAAAATAAGCGCCTCGTTTTCAGTGCTCCTGTTCAAAGGTTACCCTGAAACTCAGACTTCTGTCCTTCCTCCTCCCCCTTTCCCCCCTCACATCCCTGTTACCTTCCTCCGGGGTTTGATCCTGGCTTGCAGGACAAGAGCGAACCAGGGTTTGCTGCAGACGACTAGGAAAACTGTGGTTTGCCTCAAATCAGGAACCTGGGGCAGGGGGGAGGGCAAATTCCATGTTCCGCAACAGTTAAGGGTTACCCAAATGCAAAATTCATTTTTTATTTAAATGGAGGATCATTCAACCATCCAATTCCCTTCTTGCAGTCTGGAGCAACAGATTCCAGGAATGTGTCACAGCAATCTTGTTTGTCAAGAGAGTCCTTTGAGATTTTGACAGCTCCGGGGACTGGTACCGCCGGGCGGCGGCAGGTGGATGCCAGCTGGGCGCCTCTTGCCTCTCGGGGCCTGGCACGGCACCCACGACCGCTTGCTTTTCCCGTTTCCAGGACAGCGAGGAACTCTGCAACCTCATGCGCCCCGAAGGCCCCCTGGCCCTGGAGTTGCGCTGGAGGACCAAGCCGCTACCCCGCTCGCCTTACCTGGTGGTGCATTTCCACGGCGGCGGCTTTGTGGCCCAGACCTCCAAGTCGCACGAGCCCTACCTGAAATCCTGGGCTCAGGAACTGGGCGCCCCCATCCTCTCCATCGACTACTCGCTGGCGCCGGAGGCTCCCTTTCCTCGGGCCTTAGAAGAGTGTTTCTATGCCTACTGCTGGGCCATCAAGAACTGCCACCTGTTGGGTGAGAAAAGGAGGGCTGGGGGGAGGAAGGAGGTGGGGGCCAGAACTGGGCCTTGGCCACAGTGGCCTGAGAGGAACCAGCTGCTAAGATCCTCCTTGGAAGATCACAGGAAGCTGCTCTCTCCTGGCTCTGACCATCTGTCTGCCTAGATCAGCTCCCATCTTTAGGGTTGCCATACAGCCGGGAAAACCAGGACATGTCCTCTTTTGCAGGGCCAACATGCCCATTCGGGCAGATTTTTAAATTTTAAAGGAAGTGTCCAGGTTTTTCGGGCTTAGGCGGCTTGGACTGTTCTCTTTTTTGCTCTTCAAGATATGGCAACCCTAGCAGCTTAGAATCATGGAATGGTAGAGTTGGAAGGGACCATGTCTATTCTCTAGTCCCTGCAATGAAGGAATCTTTTCCCCCAATGTGGGACTCTCACTCGCGACCCTGAGATTAACTGTCTCACGCTCTGCCAACTGAGCTTTCCCAGGAATGACCCTGACCATTGGCCATACTGGCTGGGAACAGAGAGTCAAGGCGCCTCTGGGGCAGGGGCCCAGGTTCCCTCCATCCTTGCCCTGTGCCCAAATCTCAGATAGAACTCGGTTTCCCAGGTGTCCTTCCAGAGATGGTAGGAGGGACATTGCACATGCAGAGCTGGAGACCTCCAGATCTGAATGACATCTCCCACTAGCGCCCCAGCAAGCATGGCTCCAGCAAGCAACATCGGGGGGGGTGTCATATTCAGTGTAAGGTCTACTCTGTGTAAATGCCTTGTTTGCATAGAGCTAATAGAGCTAAAAATAATAATAATGAAAGCCTTCTACCAGCTTTTGCCCCGCTTCCGGCGCACAACGAGTTTCCAACGCCAGCCACTCAGCCAGGCTTCTCTTGGGGCTCACAGCCAGGGCTTCCCATGTTGCTTTGTTCGTTGACTTATTATTTCATGAAATTTATGCACCGCCGGGCTGTAAAAGTAAAAATTAAATCTCAAAGCTGTTTACAGAAAGAGGGAAGCAATCAAATTACTGTTGCGAGCAGTCGAAAGCTGCTAATTAAAGCATTTTTGAAAAATAGTAATAATTAAAAATCATGATCAACGAGAAAAAGATTAAAACACGTATCATCAGTCTGGATCAGTGGTTCCCAATTAGCTAAGTACTGTGAAACTCCTATTTTTTCAAAAACCAAGCCAGGGACGCCCGCTGCTTTTGAAAAACGTTGATACCTCTATGGTAGTTTTCTGTTATGTCCCACGGAACCCTTGGGGTCCACAGACCACCAATTGGGAACCACTGATCTACATGTGCCTAAAGAAAAAGGAAGTGTGGGCACTGGCACTGCCCGCGGTGTCTGGCATTCAGAGAGGGTTCTGCTGCTGGGTTTTGAAAAAGAGCCCTCTGCCCTGCTTCCCCCGAGTGGTTCTGACCTCTTTTCTCTCCCCCGCCGCTTGGCAGGTTCCACAGCCCAGACGGTGTGCCTCGCGGGAGACAGCGCTGGCGGAAACCTGTGCATCACGGTCTCCATGCGGGCGGCCGCCTTCGGGATCAAGATGCCAGACGGGATCATGGCGGCGTACCCGGCCACCCTCATGCAGGTCTCGGCCTCGCCCTCCCGCCTCCTCACCTTGCTCGACCCGCTCCTGCCTCTGAGCGTGCTGTGCAAGTGCCTCAGTGCCTATGCCGGTGAGGGCAGGGGGTGCTCAGGGGACAAGAGGGGTATCACTCCTGGCGGGCAAAGGGAAGCGGTGGTTGAAGGTCGTAGGGTTAGTTAAGCTTGGCTGTGTGGTCGGCTGGCATCTGTCTGTCTCGGGAGACCACGGAGGACTGCGCCTTTGGGAGTGAAGTCAAACCATTGGAGAGTTACAGCGCCTGCTGTGGCTGTTGAGCCTGATAAGGGAGTGACATGTTTTGTTGCAGCTGGGGCAGAGGAAGGCGTCCCGTTGTGTGGCTGCATGCTTATTCTCACTGCGCTCTTCCCAGCGGTCATTTCTGCTCTGGCCACTACTGTGGATGCACGACTTGACTGCTTGTCTCCAGGCACGTCTGCAAGGGATTCCCATGTGGCAGAGTTGACACTGACAGACTTCCTGTCTCATTTGCAGACATCTTTGAAATACAGAGTTGAAGGCATCTGGCTTCAGACGCACTGTGGCGTTTCTGCTGCTGCTTTTAAAACGCAAAACTGTTTTCTCTTTATTTCACCGCAGCCCCGTAAGGCAGCTGTCAATCCTTGTATAAGATAGATAGGTAATTTATTACGGTCGGAGACCAGCTTATAAAACACACTTGGGGGTACAGTCACAGAAGGAAAACAAACAATGTACAACAATAAATTAGGGACACAGGTGGCGCTGTGGGTTAAACCACAGAGTCTAGGACATGCCAATCAGAAGGTCAGCGGTTCGAATCCCCGCAATGGGGTGAGCTCCCGTTGCTCTGTCCCTCCTCCTGCCAACCTAGCAGTTTGAAAGCACGTCAAAGTGCAAGTAGATAAATAGGTACCACTACGGCGGGAAGGTAAACAACATTTCCGTGTGCTGCTCTGGTTCGCCAGAAGCGGCTTAGTCATGCTGGCCACATGACCCGGAAGCTGTACGCTGGCTCCCTCCGCCAGTAAAGCGAGATGAGTGCCACAACCCCAGAGTCGGTCATGACTGGACCTAATGGTCAGGGGTCCCCTTTACCTTTACCTTACAACAATAAATTTAAAATTAATAAACGCGATAAGCGTATAGACACTTGAAACTTTAAGATAAACTACCGCAGGGAGCTGACCCAGATTCACCCATGGAACCGAGTTTGGGGATTTTCTTAACAAACTAGTTTGAGTCGGGAGATGGTCTGCGCCTACAGATCTGTACACAGAATCTGGCGACCATCCGGGTCGTCTTCTGATCTTTGCCTAACCGGAAAAGGTCGAATTTTTGCTTTTCCGGGAGGTCAGCGAGCCTCACCAGTAGGCAGCACATATACTAAAACTTGTACAGTGGTACCTCGGGTTAAATACTTAATTTGTTCCGGAGGTCTGTTCTTAAACTGAAACTGTTCTTAACCTGAAGCACCACTTTAGCTAATGGGCCTCCTGCTGCTGCCGCACCGCCAGAGCACGATTTCTGTTCTTATCCTGAAGCACTATTTCTGGGTTAGCGGAGTGTGTAACCTGAAGCGTATGTAACCTGAAGCGTATGTAACCCGAGGTACCACTGTATAAGACTTGTACCCCGAATAAAACCAGAAAATGAAAGAGGTGGTGAGGAGTACTGCGAGAGGTGTAGGAAAGGGAGCCGGAAGGTTATAAGGGCATGGCAAAAATCTGGGTGTGTTTGTACGGTTTTAGGGAACCCGTCTCGTCCTGACTGTCTGGGTTTCTTTCCCCCCTTTCCATTCCAAGGGATGGAGCCAGAACAGTGCGAGTCTCCCACCCTGGAGAAACTGAGCCCCGTGAACATGGTGCGCCGAGACACCACCATGCTCTTCCGAGACTTGCGCCTGGGAGCCTCCTCCTTGTTTGGTTCCTTGCTGGAGAACACAGGCAAGATCAATGGGGCTGACGCCCCGATAGGTAAGAAGCAGCCCTCCCCCATCTCTCCTCGGCCTCGCCATCTTTTCTTGCTCTTCATTCCCCGCCGTCCTCTGACCCATCTTGTCTCTGCAGGGCGCTGCCCTTCTCCTGGGGCCTGTGGGGCTCCTGCCGGTGCCCCCTGGCCCAGCTGCTGGCGATGCTGTCCCTGGCGCGGCTCTTCCGATTGCAGGGCCCGACTCTTACTAACCCGGCAGCTGGTAGGAGCCGCCTCCTGCCCCTAACGGCATGCAGCGCTGCTTGAGGCGAGGAGAAGGGGGCAGTGCTGTATCAACGCCCTTGCTGGCCAGCCCCAGGGGAGGGTCCTGCGGCTGGCACAGGGTGGCATGTGCATTGGCATCGTCTGAACAGGGTACAGAGCTGCTGGCTTGGGGTGTTGTTGCTGCTGCTGCTGCTGCTGCTGGCTCGGCATGGCATTTGTGGGAAAGAGCTAGATAAGGCTTTGGAGACAGGGAACCTCAGATTTTGCACTGCTCTATTCTCATTCTGCAGTATTGATTCTGGCATGCTTGCATGCAGAAATCTCAGCTTTTCTCTCTGCATTTCACTCTTTCCCCCCAAAAAAATTTTTAATTGATTTTTCCATGTATTTAAACAACTAAACAAACAAATAAACATAGATCTTAAATGTAATAATTCAATTTTTCTTTACATTGTTGGGTGACTTCCCCGACTCCCCCAGGCTGAGTTTCGATGTATATCATTGTAACAGTTTTCCAAAACTATTTTCACATATAATTTACTTAATCAATTAACAGCTTTCTTTCTTCTCATTTTTACTTTAAACATATTATTCTATAACATCACTTGTTTAAATTCTAGGCCAATCTGGTACTTGCAAGTATTTCTATTTATCTTAGCATATTTAGCTACCGTATTTTTCGCTCTATAACACGCACCTGACCATAACACGCATGTAGTTTTTAGAGGAGGAAAACGAGGAAAAAATATTCTAAATGAAACAGTGGATGTATGATTTTTATGGTTCATGCTGTGGCCACAGACATGTGATCTGACAGTGAGTTTGGGGTAGCCCAATGCAAAAATCCTGAGGATCCATGTGGATCCGTGCTTTGTAACCACGTTTTAAGTGGGGAGGGAAGGAAAAGAACTCAAGGGACAAGGAGCTTTTCCGCGGGGAGGAGGGAGGGAAAGAGCACTGTTGCTTTAAAGGTATACTTAAGGTATTTGCCCTGTGCCTGGGTTTTTTTTCCATTTAACAGTTTGCAGCCTTTTCCTTCCGCTCCTTGTTTTGAGGCGGAATAGATTTGAGCAAGTGAGGAGGACTTGGGTTGCAGGGGATTCGCCATTAGCTGTGTAAAAGTGCTCCTCCTTGCAGCCTGAATGATAAGCAGCCACCAGCAGCAATAGAATCGAGCACAACAAAGCGGTAGGGGCACTAGGACCCAGACAATGCTCAAATCTATCCTGCCTGAAAACAAGCTGCTCCATCCCAGCCGATCAGCTGAGACGCGGGGGGATTTGCGAAGTTTTCCCCTCTCCCTCATGCCCTCCCCAGCCTTTTTTTTACTTCCTGGTTTTCACTGCGCTGGCTCAGAGCTCGAGGTTGGTTTTATTTTGCTGCTGGTTGCTTAAATTTTATCTTTCCTGCCGTCTCTCTGCAGCCTCATTTCTCTGTTTAGAGAGCGCGCAGACCTTTCCCTCCTCCCGTGTAAGCGGCTGCTGCCGGCTTTGCTGCTATGGCTCTCCTTCCCTCCCTCCTTCCTGGCTCCAGGTCGCTTTAAAGAAAGCAAAGTGAGAGCCTCGTAGAGCGTGTAAGTGGCTCCCGCTTTGCCTGACTGACGGCAGCCATGGCTCTGATCCGTGCATTCGCTCCTTAACACGCACAGGCATTTTCCCTTACTTTCTCGGAGCAAAAAAGTGCGTGTTTTGGAGCGAAATTTACGGTAAATAGTCTTTAAATTTCTTCCATTCCTCCTGGTACTCCTCCTCCTTCTGGTCACGGACTCTTTCGCTCTTTTAACGGTTCCATGAATCTGTAGGTTGAGAGGGAAAGGAAAAAGAGTTTGTTCACTCAGGCTGGATCTACACTGATCTGTAAACACTTTTAAAAAAGTAATATAGCTCTCAATGCAAATCTCCATTGACGACAGATCGCTGCTCTATAGTGCCCTCTGGTGTCATGTTTTTATAACACAATTTTAAACGTTTTAACTGAGCAGTGTAGATTAGTCCCCAGATTTCCGGTTTTGATGACCTGAGCCAAATTGGACCATTGTTTCTCTCTCTCCTCTTCGTCCCCCCAGCTGCCACCTCACCTGCTGCACTGTTGAGGGCTAGAACCTTGTTTCCTTTCTTTCTGCCGTCCCTTCAGGCAAGAACTGAGATTCTCAGAATTCTGCAGGGGTTTCTGTGTCCTTTGTTTTTAGGTCACATTCCTTATGGCAGCTGCTGCTTGGGAAAGTCTCACCTGAGCAAATTGACAGTTGCAGCCTGTTACACTGGGCCAGCATCGCATGCAGCACAATCCCTGTGCAAAACAGCCTGGCATTGATTGGCAGCTGCTCACGCCAATGGGCCTCAAGGAGGCTGCCTTCCTTCCCATCATTGGCTGACTCTTTCCCATGGCGCACGCTGCTGGGAAAGGGAGCAGGAAGGGGAGAAGGGGGATTATGTTTGCATCCTCACAGGGAAGCAGTAGAGCCTGTGCTTCTTTGTGCAGAAGGTCCCAGCTTCAACCCTTGGGATCACCGGGTAAAAAGATCTTTGCTAACAGGCCTGGGAAAGACACTTGTATGGGGCTCTGCAGAGTGACAGCTGGGGAACTGAGCTGGGTTGGTGGGTCGTCTGTTTGGGCCAAATTCAGCTTTCCATGTTCTATGCAAAGGTGTCTCTGGTTCCACTTTAAGAGGCAATCTCTGACGATCGCTGGGAATCACAGGCAAGGAGAAACGGCTGTTGATCTCAGGTTATGCTTGTAGGCG
The DNA here is from genome assembly GCF_964188305.1 of Podarcis bocagei. Taxonomy (NCBI): domain Eukaryota; kingdom Metazoa; phylum Chordata; class Lepidosauria; order Squamata; family Lacertidae; genus Podarcis; species Podarcis bocagei. Next base: position 11,243,843 of record NC_138132.1, read on the forward strand.
TCCCATGGGCAACTGGCCAGTCCCTGTTAGTACAGAGTGCTGGACCAGATTGGCTCTTCTCTTCTTCTACCCACAAAGCAAGCTGTGCCCTTGTTTTGCACAGAGACTCCCACTTTTGTGCATTAGTCTGGATTTTTGGAGGTGTTATGTCAGGCATGTTCAAAGTCTGTTGCAGCAATTTATTTTCTGGGGGGAAATCCTAAAAAACCATCAACGACCTCAATCCTAAAAAAAGGTTAAGAACTTTGGTTGCCTTTTTGGTCGGCCGTCACGGCCCTCCACTTCATCAAATCTGGCCCTCCTTGAAAAAGGTTGAACACCACTGTGGTAGAGGATGGTGATTTTAATTTGTATATCAGTCTTTCATGCGAAGATTTCAGAGCAGTTCACAGCATGAAATACAGACTAAAACCACAAAGCAGATAATCAGTGTTATAATTTATTATTATAATAATGGTTTTATAACTTGCTGGAAGCTGGCCAGAGTGTCTGGGGCAGCCCAGTCAGATGGGCAGCGTATTATTATTATTATTATTATTATTATTATTATTATTATTATTACAACAAAATAAATCAAATTCTCCTCCCACAAACACATTTAAAAGGACATGGATTGGCTAATTAAACAAAGACTAGGGAGAAGAGGAATGTTTTTGCCTGGCGCCTAAAGATAGGCAATGAAGGCGCCAGACGAGCCTCCCTGGGAAGAGCATTTCACAAATGGGGAGCCACTGCAGAAAAGGCCCTTTCTCATGTTGCCACCCTCTGGACCTCTCATGGACCCAAAGAAGGGCCTCAGATGAGGATTGCAGAGTCTGGGTCAGTTTATATGGGGAGAGGCGTCATGGAACTTTGAAGTGTCAGGCATAGCTCTAATGGCTTTAGCCCAAACGTAGCAGAGTTTTCCTGCACAGCGAAGAAGCTAGTCGAGGTGGAAATGACTAGTCAGCTAGACTCAGAATAACTATTTACAGGATTTATTAAAAGGAAAAATAAAACCAGCAGAGTTTCTGCATACAAAACAAAGCAAAATAAATCCTTTCTTTCTCTCTCATACACAGCACTTCTACTCCTACTCCTAACACACCTAACACCAAACTGTGCTAGCATTTCTAGATAACAGAGTTGAGTGCTGGTCGTTAACCAATCAGAGTAAGTAGTTTCTAGGTCAAGCAGACCTTGGCTTTCTGCCAAGAGTAAATTGACACTGCCTTGAGTTAATTGTGTGAATTGTAAGTTCCCATGAGAATCAATTAACAGAAACTGAACAAGGCGGTCCTTGAGATATTGTGGTTTGTTTGTTGTTATTGTTTAGTCGTGTCCGACTCCTCGTGACCCCATGGACCAGAGCACGCCAGGCACTCCTGTCTTCCACTGCCTCCCACAGTTTGGTCAAACTCATGCTGGTAGCTTCGAGAACACTGTCCAACCATCTCATCCTCTGTCGTCCCCTTCTCCTTGTGCCCTCCATCTTTCCCAACATCAGGGTCTTTCCCAGGGAGTCTTCTCTTCTCATGAGGTGGCCAAAGTATTGGAGCCCCAGCTTCAGGATCTGTCCTTCCAGTGAGCACTCAGGGCTGATTTCCTTCAGAATGGATAGCGCGGTTTGTTTACAAAACTGCAAAGAACCATGTGATAGCAAGGAGGAGGCAGTGGGGGGGGAGCATTTGGGGGGGGGTCCTAGCCAGGGAAGGTATGGGGAGATGTGTGGCGTGGACAGGTAGGGCAGTGTGCTCCCTGCAACAAGAGGACATTCTGCCCCCTTTGTAAACTGGAGCATTTTACCGCAGTCCCCAGGGGTGCTTCCTAGATCAGGTGTTGCTTTCTCTCCTCGGTATCGGGTTTTGCAGCAAGAAACAGGAAACGAAAGCAGCTGTGGGCCGTGACCACGGAGGGGAAGGGAGCAGGTTTATTCTCATTCACCCTGTTGTTGTTGTTATTGAATTGGATTTATGTACCGCCCTATACCTGGAGGTCTCAGAGAGGTTCACAGAACAAAATCAAAATATAAAACCACAAACTATATAATCAAAATAAAAACAACAACCCAATAACCACCTCTCCCCAAACCCAGAAGCTGCTACTGTGTGTGCACAGAGAGGGAGGGAAGAGTTATGGTGTGAACATTGGCTCTAGGGAAACAGTGAACGCTGGGATTTGTGCTGAGAGGGGCAACGACGGGTCTCACTGTGGTCGAAACTGCACTGTGAGGCACTCACTAACCAGTCACTCCCCACCCGGCACACAGAGCCTGTGAGGAAGAGCATCTCCGAGGTGGGCCTCAAATCCAAGTCACTCGCCAGCAGCAAAGAATCCCGCAAGAGCCAGACCTATCAGAACCTTTCCTGTGCCTCGGATGCCTCTCCAGCCCAAAGCCCTGCCCAAAGCCCCACCCCGGCCCAAGACCCGGACCCTCCGGCAGCCAGCTTCTTCATGAGCGACGGCAAGCACGAGGCGGTGCCCCCCAGCTACGACGGCACCCTGACCTTCCCTGACGGCTTCCAGCCTCTGCGCTCCGACCAGCCGGCCACCTGCATGCCCCTGGAGCTGTCGCCCATCGTCAAGAACCCGTTCATGTCGCCGCTGCTGGCGCCGGACGCGATGCTGAAGGGGCTGCCGCCCATCCACATCGTGGTGAGTGAGGCTGCGGGGTAACAGTGCCCATCTTGGCCCCCTGTCCAGTGGCTGGGCTAGCTTGGGGCTCGCGGGATTCGGGAGGTCAACAAGTTTCAGAGGCGGGTGCTAGGGTCAAGTCAACAATAACTCACAAGGTGTCAGCGAAGTTCAGACTTCATTCAAAGAAACAAAACAGCTCGGGCCTAGTGAGCCTGGTAATTCTCCCTAGTAGGTCTTGTCCCAATGAGGCAGTTGCAAAGGCTTTGCACCGCTCTCTAAGCCTCCTCATCCCCCAGGTCCTTCCCTCGCAATCTGGAAGGATTGGGGAGCTGGTTGCAGCAGGAGTGGGGGACTCCATGGATTCTTCAGTGGCTGGTCTCATCTCTGCCTCCTGGCCACCTTCCTCTCCTGCCTCTGATTCTGGACTGCTCTCTGCCACAGCCTCTCCCTGCTCACTAAACCCTGTTAACTCTCCAGCTTCAGACACCTTCTTTTCCCAGTCTTCTCCTTCTTCCCCCTCTGACCACTCATTGTCGTCCCACCACCAGTCCCCGGGCTCTGAATCTTCTTCCCCTGGGGGTGCCCTGGGGGGGGGGTCCCCAAATGATGCCTCTCACCGCTCTTCTGCATCCAGCCAGTCCATGACAACAGGATACAAAAGTTAGCCGGCCGACCTCCCTCGGGCTTCACAAAACTGCGCAGTTGGTTGGCAGGGTGTGGGGGAACAGGTTTCAGCAGCATGTGTTAAGGACGCCTTTGCCAGGGACTCCCATTGGCTCCAGTCCCGGCTAGGGGCCGCTGGGAGTTGGGGTCCCAAACACCTAAAAGTCACCAAGTTGGCAAAGGTTGTCTTAAGGGAAGAGGCTGAGGTGCTAGGGAGTTCTCTGGGACGGCGTGGGATGGGGAGAGATGCAAGGGAGCAGCTATGTTGGGCATTTCAGCATCTCTTCTCCAGAAAACAGCCTACCGGATGCCTCAGGGGGAGAGTCACCCCTTGGCATGATGGGAATATCCTTCCATTCATCAGATGGCCAGGCAAACCCTCTGCAGGAGTCTCCTATCTCTCACCCTGTCCTTTTGACTTTCCTTTGCGCCACCCTCCTCTGGACCCCCACATCTCCCACCCCACCCACACAGCAATTGGGCAGGGTTGTCACAGGTTCTCCACCCCCTGGTTTACAGGTGGCAGCCCAGAGCCGCGCATTCACTCTGCCTCCCTTCCCTGCCTCTCCCTAGGCTTGCGCCCTCGACCCCATGCTGGACGACTCGGTGATGTTTGCCCGGCGGCTCCGAGCGCTGGGGCAGCCGGTGACTCTGCGGGTGGTGCAGGATCTCCCCCACGGCTTCCTGAGCCTCTCCCAGCTGTGCCGCGAAACCCGCCAGGCCTCTGCCCTATGCACGGAGCTCATCCGGGACATCCTGGTCCCCCAGGATCCGGCCACGCAGCAGCCCGCGGCCCCTGCCTCCCACCGGAAGCACCGGAAGCTGGAGAGGACCTCCCACAGCACTGGGGCTGCCGCCAGCCAAGCCACCAACCACACCCCCACCCAGGAGAACAGCGCGGCGACGGCCGCCGAACAGGAGGGGCCAAACGGCGCGGCGGTGGGGAGCGGTGCAACACCCAACGCCCAGGCCAGAGCAGCCCAGGAGCACCAGGAGGGCAGCAGGTCCCCCGAAGGCCAGCAAAGTGGGGTCACAGACAGGTCCACACCCGCCTCGGGTCCCGGCCCCTCCGACGGCACGGTGGGCAGGGGGGTGGGGGCCTGACCCCTCCTGCATCACTCGAACCACTCTGTTTGAGAAGGTGTGGCGTGGCTTCGTTTTGCAGTGGAAATCCCTCTTGGTGCTTTTTTCTATCTGCCCACTCCTGCCATTGGTGGGTTGCGGGAGGCAAATGTCCCGTTGCTTCCAAAACCCGGGGGCCAGTTGCCCCGTATTCTCCGTTTTTATACATGTTGGAGTGTTTTTAAAAGGGCAGAACCCCGCTGCCGATGGGTCCTGGCAGTCCTGGAGTTTATGCGCCTCCTTCTCGCCCACGGCCCCTTCCACAATCCTGCTCCTTTCTTCGCACACCAGCAGCCCCCCCCCCCCACATGCCTTCCTATGCACATAACACCCCACTGCCGCCAGAGCACCCCCAAGGACGATCTGTGCTGGGGGTGCGACTTGGCACAGATGAGCACAAACACTGACCTCCCTTCTCCTTCTCGGGAGGAAACGGGGGAGCAGGGCAGCTTCCCAGTTCTTGCAGGGCTGCCCAGCCCCCTCCTCTCCCTTGCACAATAAGCATAAAATCAGCCACTGCCCAGTCCCAACCCTCGATGGGGCGTCCCGGCTGCCACTTCTCAGTATTCACTTTTGTTCTTGGGGGACGCATTCCACCACACTGTGACCTTCCTGTCCTCCAAACTCAACAAGCTCCCCCCACTTGCCTTTCACTGTTGTTGCTGCTGCTACAAACCAAACCGGGGGGGGGGGGGGGAGGGAGAGAAGATCTGGGTGCTTCTACCCTGCTGAAAAAGGGCTGTGGTGTTCCCTCCCCACCTGCAAGGGATGTGGCGGGGGGCGGGGGAACTATTTTTGTAAATAAAAGCTGGTTCGATTTTGAACGACTCGTCCTCTGTCCTTTGGATGTGTGTGTCCATGTCCCTTCAAGCAGTCCTGGTAAGGCTGAGAGAGGCGCCCTTGGCCACAGCAATATTGTGCTAATCAAGGCAGCAGTAGCACAGGTAGTGCGTACGGAGAGTGAGGAACCTTTGCGCCTCCTGTTGTCACTGAACTACAACTCCCATCAGCCCCAGTGAGTGGGCCCCATGGTCCAGGGGTACTGGGAGTTGTAGTGCAGCAGCAGCTGGGGGGCCAAAAGTTAGTCTGCATGGCACCTGGGATATGAGATTCCTGCATTTTGGGGGTGGGGTGGGCTAATTGGCCCTTGAGAGTTCCTCCTAACCCTACGTTTCTACAAAAAGCAACTACCCTATAGCATTTTGTCTAGAAGCATCTAAAGGTAAAGGGACCCCTGACCATTAGGTCCAGTTGTGGCTGACTCTGGGGTTGCGGCGCTCATCTTGCTTTACTGGCTGAGGGAGCCGGCGTACAGCTTCCGGGTCATGTGGCCAGCATGACTAAGCCGCTTCTGGCGAACCAGAGCACTGCACAGAAACGCCGTTTACCTTCCCGCCGGAGCGGTACCTATTTATCTACTTGCACTTTGAGGTGCTTTCAAACTGCTAGGTTGGCAGGAGCAGGGACCGAGCAATGGGAGCTCACCCCGTCACGGGGATTTGAACCACTGACCTTTTGATTAGCAAGCCCTAGGCTCTGTGCTATAACCCACAGCGCCACCCACATCCCCCTAGAAGCATCTAGCCCACTGTCATCTCCACTGACTAGCCACAGCACTGCAAGGTTTCAGGCAGGGGGTATTGTTCCCATTCCAACCTGGAGATTTTGGGAATCTTCTTCTTGTAAAGTGGATTCTCTGCCACTGAGCTACAACCCTTCCCCTTGGGTTTGGGCATATCTGTGTGGCCTGAAAGATGGAGAGGAGGGGGAAGAACTGGATTTATAAAGCTTCCATGCCTAGTTGCCTGAAAGGATCACTCACCCAGCAGTGATGCAACTTACAAGGGTGGTTATAGGCTGTAAAAAGGCCCTTTCCGACTGAGTCAGGCCTATGATTCCTTCTAGGCTAAAGCTCTCCTTCGCCTTTCAAGCAAAGGTCTTCCCTAGGGGTGGGGAGATGTGGCAGGGATCGAAGCTGGCATCTGCCACATGCGTTTCTCCCCACTGGAACAGGGTGGAAGGTTTGCAGCCCTAAGGAATTGCACAAGCGACTTCTGCCTTGCAGAAGGGCTGCAACCGCCGTGCCTCTGCATGGCATGTAGCAATTCGAGGGTTTCTTTGGAAGAGTGGGCTGTGAGAGCAACTGGAGCAGGGGAGGTGGGGGGGGGGGTCGACAGGCTTTTGGGGCAAGGGGAGGTGCAGGAACACCCAGTTCTAGCGATTGAGAAAAGGGGATGGGTTTTCACAAGGCACTGCAGAATTGAGCCAGTTCTCAACCACAGAGCATACTGTGCTCAAGTCTGCAGCAACTTCTGGGTCCCTTGGGTTGGGTCCTCAATAAAAATCAGACCTTCATCATTTGTGCTGGAGTGCTGCTGGCTGAGCCCCACCAGAGGTCCAGAGGGCATCTTTGGCTCTCCTAACAACCAGCCTTTGCTGGGAATCAGGCAGATTATAGCACTTCAACTGTCATGGCTGCCCCCAAAGAATCATGGGAGCAATGCTTCATAAACAACAGTTCCCGGAATTCTCGGGGGGGGGAGCTATGTACTTTAGATGTATGTGTGAATGTGACCCAAGTCTTGTGTTTTACACCTGCCCTGCAAACACTTGTAAGGATAGGCTAGAAAGAGATCTCAGTGGGGAGACGGAATGGGAGGAAGGATGGTGGGGGAGGGACGCCTATAAAATCCTAGGGCCAGCTGCCATGCAGTACAACCTACCTGTAGTAGGTTAACCCGAAATGATGTCATTGGCCAAAGGTCACCCGCAACCTTTGCAGTTGAGTGGCAATTTGAGCCTCATCTCTCAAGCCCTAGGGAAATACTCTTAACTCAACAATGCTGCCACAATCACCTGTCATTCTCTCAGTTCTGTGCAGCAGTGCAGTTAGGTATTTGACAATGGGCAGACTTCTAGCATCTTAAAAAGCAGAGACATCACCTTGCCAACGAAGGTCCGTATAGTTCAAGTAATGGTTTTCCCAGTAGTGATGTATGGAAGTGAGAGCTGGACCATAAAGAAGGCTGATCGCCAAAGAATTGATGCTTTTGAATTCTGGTGCTGGAGGAGACTCTTGAGAGTCCCGTGGACTGCAAGAAGATCAAACCTATCCATTCTGAAGGAAATCAGCCCTGAGTGCTCACTGGAAAGACAGATCATGAAGCTGAGGCTCCAATACTTTGGCCACCTCATGAGAAGAGAAGACTCCCTGGAAAAGACCCTGATGTTGGGAAAGTTGGAGGGCACAAGGAGAAGGGGACGACAGAGGACGAGATGGTTGGATAGTGTTCTCGAAGCTACCAGCATGAGTTTGACCAAACTGCGGGGGGCAGTGGAAGACAGGAGTGCCTGGTGTGCTCTGGTCCATGGGGTCACGAAGAGTCGGACACGACTAAACAACAACAACAAGACTTCAAGTCAAGAGGGCAGACCGTTTTTGCCCTAGCCCCAAATAATGCCACATTATTTTCTCCTGGAACGCAGCCTCCGCCTGTAATAACAAATAACAAAGCTCAAAATGTGTTAGGGGTCTATAAACATCTTACGAGTGCAGAAGTCCCTGTAAGGGATTTGACTGGTGTTAACACATGTTGTGCATACACATATATATTGCTCGGCTTGCCAGGTGTCCGTCCTCTTGCATTGCAACAAAAATAGATTGCAGGGTTCTGAACGGCTTTTGTCCTAGTTATATCGAATCCAGGATTAAAATAATAAGCAATGTGTTGGCATAAGGACACTGGGCTCTGATGATTAATTCTCTCCTCCCCGTCAGAGGTCATGTTAGCTCAAGATCGGTGTGTTGCAATGTCCTTTCCTTCCTTCCTTCCTCTCTGGCTGTTGGGATCTTCTGTTGTGCTCAGAAAAGTCTTCTACAAGCAAGGTTATTATACTTTAGTAGGCAAGGCAAAGCAAAAACCTCAATTTAATGGGAAGATTAGTCTTTGTATTTTGCTAATTACAAAACTCTCCCAGCCCACACAACCTGCTTTTCATTCTGAGAGCCTCATTAGTGTTTTTAATATCCCCCTCTCCTTAAATTAAATAGAGTCATAGAATTGGAGAGTTGGAAGGGATCCTGAGCATCACCTATTAGTCCAACCCCCTGCAATGCAGGAAAATGCAGCTGTCCCATACAAGGATTGAACCTACATCCTTGACATTATCAGCACCACACTCTAACCAACTAAGCTTTCCAGGCTGCTGCATATATTTGCTGGTAGAGGTCCTGTACTCCTGGCAAGCAAAAGTTGGGTCCAACTGTTTGGCAGCTAGTGCAGGACATGGAGCAAAGGGAAAGGCAAGGAAATGGTATTTCAAAGAACCATTGACACAGCAGTGCTAGATTTCCCCCACACAGTTGAGGGGGCACCAAATGGAGAAGACCCATAACAGAGAAAATCCATTTGGGAGCACCAAATTTTGGCATTCTGCAGGGCGCCATATGATGGAGAGATTACCAAAGTCTTCCCCTGCTTTTCCTGAGACGGGATCTAGTTTTGATCTTTTTGTCTCCCCATATATTAACTGTACAGTACTATTTCTTAGCACGTAACATGTAGCGTTTTATTCTTTCGCATTTTCCTTTAAAGAAATCTGATTTGATGTTGTCATTGCTGTCCTTTGATCGTTTCAAAGTTTTTTTAAAAAATCCTTTAAAAACAAAACAAAAACATGTTGCAACAGATTTAGGGCGGTGCAGGTGGTTCCCCACACAGGGCGTCAAACTGAAGAGGTGCAAAATAGCAGTAGTAGTAGTAATGCTACCTATTTAGGGTTACCAGACATCCCCGTTTCCCGGGGACAGTTCCCAGTTTTGCGAATAAGTCCCTGGACAAATTCCATCCCCGGAATGTCCCCGGATTTCATCTAATGTCCCTGGGAAATGCAGCAGCGGCAGTCTCAGCAGCCTGGAGCAGTTGGCTCTGGTTAGCTTCAGGAGCTGCTCGGAAGTCCCCATGTGATGGTGATGCAGGGACTTTAAGATGCAGCTTCCGGGCTGCCTCCACCTTCCCTGACCCCAGCAACTAAGCTGTGAAGGGAGGCTTCACGCTGCCTATCGGAGCAGCCTCCCATCTCCTACTTGTGTGCAAGCAGGAGCAGGCAGGGATCTCTCAGCTGTGAAGGGAGGCTTCACGCTGCCTATCAAAGCTTGCGTGCAGCAGGAGGGGCAAGGATGTCTCAGTTAGGCAAGGGGAAGCCTCCCTTCCCAGCTGAGGGATCCCTACCCCCTCCTGCTTGCACACAAGTAGGAATGGGATTGGGGCTGCTCCGATGAGAAGGGAGGCACTGCGCTGCCTGAGAGATCTCTGCCCCCTTCTGCTTGCACGCAAGTAGGAATGGGATTGGGGCTGCTCCGATGTGGAGGCATCACGCTTCCTGAGCCTCTGTGCCACCGCTCTCGACCCTCCTTCTCTGCCTTGCATGCCTGACCCACCACTTCCCCACCACCACCAAAGAACCAACAACTCAGAGGCTGCCCAGGCTCATGGAGAAAGTAGATAGAAGCCTTGTAGGAAGGGGAAACGTGGCGGTTGAGGTCAAGGTGGCATCCACCCCTCTGCCACCACTGCATCAACGTCCCGAATGTGTAGTATTTATTCATTTAAAGTGTCCCCAGATTCATTGAAAGAAATCTGGTAACCTTAATCTATATGCATGATGCATATCTACTCAAAAGCGAGTAGGGGCGCCAAATATTGTCCTCACTCAGGATGCCCTGTTACCCAAGTCTGTCTCTGGTTGTAGCAAGGGGAAATAGAAGTGCCAAATGGGGAGGTGGAGAAGACACATTGGGGGCACTGCTTTTGCACATTGCTGCTGTGTTTTATATACAGTGGTACCTTGGGTTAAGAACTTAATTCATTCTGGAGATCCGTTCTTAACCTGAAACTGTTCTTAACCTGAAGCACCACTTTAGCTAATGGGGTCTCCTGTTGCCTCCGCCACGTGATTTCTATTCTCATCCTGAAGCAAAGTTCTTAACCTGAGGTACTATTTCTAGGTTGGCAGAGTTTGTAACCTGAAGCGTCCGTCATCCGAGGTACCACTGTATTGTAAGCCGCCCTGGGACCCCCGGAAGAAGGGCGGCATAGGAATTTCATAAATGACAGTGTGAGGGAATTTCTGTGGAAGGAGGCAGTGGTGTGGAAGGTGGCATGGAGGTGGGGCTGGCTGCTTTCAGGAGGCTCCTGCCAACGGGCCAGAGGCTCCTGTGGGGTTCAGTGTGAGGTGGGGCGATGCCTCGTTGTCCCCAGGCATCGGACTCTTTCCAGGCGGAGGGATACGGTTCCACTTCTGCTCGCACGACCCCTTCACTCCCCCCCGTCCCCTCGCAACGAGCCCCAGCGGCGGGTCGCTCCGCGGAGCAATCCCTGCCCTTGCCCGCCTGGGGGAAAAAGTCCCGGACCCTCCGAGAGGGCGGATTCCAAGATGGCGGCGCGGCCAGGTTGCCGCGAGTGGCCTTGACAGAGCCGGTGTGAAGCGACCGCCTCGGAGGCCCTAAGAAGCGGCAGCGGTCCCTTCCCCACGCCCGAAGAGAGACGATAAGGCGCCGGTGGTGGGGCCGGCGAGCGGGCCGCGGTTACGGGTGAGGAGCGGCGCATCTCACGTAACTTGCGTCCGTCTGCGACCAGGAACGCAGGGGCGTACGGTGCGGGAAGAGCGTAGCAGGCGTCTGTGAATAGCTCGGTTGAATGGGGAGAGAGAGCGAGGAGCTACGCGAACAGCGCAGCGGGGAGATCAGGGCGCCCGGCAGGGGTCGCTGCGCGCGCAGCTTCGAAGTTCGAAGAGGCGCAGATGGGCGAGGGCGGGGGCAGTAAGGCGCTTTACGCAAGCGGAGTAGAACGCTTTCGAGAATAGTAGTAAGGAGGCACATGCGCGCCGGTGGGAGGCTCAATGTTTCGCTGAGGTTTTCATTGTGTTCTTGGAGAAAACAGCCTTAAACAAACGATGCGTAAAATGCCCATTTAAAACTAATAAGCGTTCCCATGCATTCTAAGCATCAGGATAAATAGTCTTTTTTTTTGCATTCCTTTCCCAGTCGATATCCCTCCAAAGTGAGGGAAAATAAATAATTTCATTCATAAAAGGGTCCTAGCATTCGATGCACAAAGCGGTGATCTGGTGGCAATTGCAGGGATGACATGTTATTCGGCAATCATTTTCTGTCTGTACCTGTTGGATTTTAGCTGTAGCGGTTCTTCAGCTGTCAAGTTCACAAAATATTACCATTTTGATGTAAATGTTTTTTTGGGGGGATGCAGTTAGCTCAGAGGGGTTGTGCCGAATCGGATCTTACAGGTACAGTACCCAGCTTTATAGATGTTATTGTTACTTGACTTGAAATTATTGCTTCTGCTTACGTAATTTATTACCTTTCCTGCCCTATGTAAACGATCCTTACGTAGCCACGAGCAGCAAAAAAGTGTGTGAAAGTAAATGAGTGGGCTAGTAGCATCACTTGCAGGCTACTCACTTTTGTAGGTTTATTTTAAAAGTTGGCTAAAACAGCTCTTGTGGCAGCTTACAAGGCTAGTTAGATACAATGGGCCAATTTGTTTGTGACGTTAAACTATATGCTTCCATCATTGTTACTACTATTATTACATTTATTACCTGCCCGTCACCAGCAGGTCCCAGGACAGGTTACAGTGATTTAAAGTTAAAAACAGTTAAAACAGATCACAGTACAGTAGTAGTATGCTGTCCACTGGGAGACTGGAAATAGAAGATTGGTTTATTTGAAACCAAACACAGACAAAAAAGTCTCCAGAGTTCCATGTTGTGAATTTAAACAGTAGTTTGTTGAAACAAACCAGGATCAGGTAATGATTTGTAATCCTTTTTGTTAACAGACCATATTTTAAAGTAACCAAAGTTTTCCAAATTTGGAAATATTTAGAAATTCTGGGTGGGATACTCTCAATTTTCTCCTTCTGGCCATCTCTGGTTAACCGTCAAGGTTATTGTAGTTTATTAGAAGCTCCAGTAAACAGGATGAACTTGCAGTACAATCCTTTGTATGTTTACGCAAAATTAAGTCCCACTGTGTTTGATGCAACTTGTGGAAGTGGCTAACCTCTAGGTGTTGTAGGAACCCAACTCTCATCAGCCAGCAGGGCCAATGCCAGGGATGATGGGAGATTTTGTCCTGTATCATCCAGAGGGCCACAGGTTAACCACCACCTTGGCCTAGTAAAAATAGTAAAAACTATTCCAGGCAAGTATTCCGGAAAAGGAATTCCACAAACCAAATGCCATGAAATAACACTACCTGCCCCCCAGCCATCTGCTTAATCTCAGGGGTGGGGGGAGTTCCGGAGAAGGAACTACAATGAAGATTGTAGCTGCTGAACAGCCTTATATAGGAGAAGGTTGATTAGAGCTCTAAGTTAAAACTAATTCTGAATTGCGCCTGGAAACATTTAAAGCACCAAAGAAATATGATCCCATGGTGAACCCTAGTTAACTGCCTTGCTGTTGTGTTCTTGACCATTTTATGACAAAAGAAAGAGAGTTGTAAACTTGCTAAACTTTTTTACAAGGCAGTAAAGTATTCATTAAATCTGTAAAATCTCTTTGGGCACATGAATGAAGACATGAAATTTCACCCTTGGTATTAAAGTATCTTATAACTACTTCAATACTTGATAAGATTGCACAGCTGCTTGATGCAGTTGTAGTGACATTATTTTCAACATGGAAATAGGACCTTTGTGAGTTTTCTTATGGGCAAGTCTTTTTATTCCCCTCCACCCAATCAAACTGAAACTTCTCTTCATCCTAGTTGCTCCTAGACTGAAACAAGGATCAGGTGCCTCCAAGTTCACATACATGGATATCCAGGTGTCTGGATTCCCTTTTAGTGTGTTGCATATAATTCAGTTGTTCCCTCCTCCCATGTCTTGTCCCCCCTTCCCAGGCACATCAGAAATGGCCCCAGCCTGCGAACGGCTGCAGTTTCGATTTCCTGGCTATGGCGATGGGGTGCTGCACCGCATGGACCAGCTGCGGCAGCAGAGGCGCTTCTGTGACGTGACAGTGCAGGTGAACGACCTGCGGGTTCCCGGGCACCGTGTGGTCTTTGCCGCTTGCTCCCCTTTCTTGCGCGACCAGTTCCTGCTCAATGACTCCCAGGAGGTGTCCGTCTCCCTCTTCCAGAGTCCGGAGATTGGGCGCCAGCTTCTTCTCTCTTGCTACACAGGATGCCTCGAGGTGCCCATCAAGGAACTGGTCAACTACCTAACAGCTGCTTCCTTCTTGCAGATGGGCCACGTGGTGGAGCGCTGTGCGCAGGCAGTCTCCCACTACTTAGTCCCCAAGGCAGACACCCTGCTGCGGGAGGAGGAGGCGGAGGGGAGCTATTCCCAGCAGGATGGGGAAGAAGAAGGGGAGGAGAAGCAACCTCCTTCACCTATGGGGGAGACAGATTCTGAGGATGTCAAAGTGGAAGTGCCTGAGTTCACCCCACGCGACTCCCACGGCCCCTCTTCTCCTGCAATCTCCCTCTCCCTCATCAACTCCGCTGTGGAGATCACGCGCAGCTACCTGCAGGGTTGCTATGACGACGAAGCAAGCAGCGAAGGACTCACTTTCCCTCCAGCAGCTCCTGCCCCTGCCCCTCAGTGGAGGAACTACCCGCTGCATCGTCACCGGCACGGCACGGCCATGGCGTACAGGGACTGGCGGGCGGGTGGCGGGGTGGCGTCGTGGAAGGTGCCGGGGCTGGAGCGCCCGTACCGGTGCCCCCGCTGCAACAGTGTGTTCCAGCAGCTGGGGAACTTTGTGAGCCACGTGCAGGAGCACAAGCTCTTCCTGTGCCTCCGCTGCGGCAAAGTCTTCTCGCAGAAGAGCAACCTGACGCGCCACATCCGCGTGCACACCGGCTTCAAGCCCTTCCAGTGCCCCGTCTGCCGCAAGTGCTTCACCCAGAACGCCACCCTGCAGGACCACCTCAACCTCCACAGCGGCATCAAGCCCCACAAGTGCAACTACTGCGAAATGCACTTCACCCACAAACCGGGCCTGCGGCGCCACCTCAAGGAGATGCACGGCAAGAGCACCGTCCAGAACAGCCACGAAGAGATTGAAGAGGTCACCATTGACTTTGATTGATGCGAGAGGAGGGCGGGAGGGGAGGCTGCAAACTGAGCGGTAGATAGTCTTCTGTGAGGCCGGGCAGAGTCTTCAGTCAGTCCAAAATTCCTTTCAGTGAAATACGGGCTACGTGAACTGGGTAAGGGGCACCCTGCAGACAGAAGCAGTCGACGCAGGGGTGTCACAGGCCACACTCGTTGCTTGTCAAGTAGTAATGGAAGTGCTGTGGCTATAGAGTGTTTACTGTAGAAGAGCACAGAGGACAAGGACTGAACCATCATCTGGATAGGAGACAAAATCGCCCCACAGCAAGGAGAGGCTGTTGAGTGAGGATGCTGCCTGAGGATGTCTAGGCCCGTTTTGTGAATGGGTTCACGTGAGGGGAAGCCGCTGCCTCAGACAGTGGATTTTGGGTGCTCTTAACGGCAGCAGTGGGGACACGAGAGAGCTGGCTCATGGGGCACAGTCCACTGGGCAAGCCCCAGTGAAATGAAGGGGAGCCCTGCAAGAATGTGATGGTGCTTTGGTACAGCTCTCTTTCAGTGTGTGTGTGCGTGTGCATGTGCAGAAGACCATCATGGCGGATTAGTGTGTAATGGGATTGCGATTTAGATTTCCTACCTCACACGTGTCAGTGTTTGCTCTGGCCCCGGTGTGGCCGCTGCAGAATTAGCCATCTGACTCAACACCAGAAGAACTTAATCAAATAGGGATGACAGGAGATGGAAGTTTACAGTTGATTGATGGATTAAAATTAACGTCATTGGGTTCGGGTGGCAGACACCCAATAATTCTTGAAATGATTGCTAATCTTATAATAAAATATACCACATGTCACTAAAATCAGTCTCCTTACCAAGATGATTGGAAAGTGGTCAACGTTTTGCTGCTGGTTTTTTTTGAAAGGGGGCAAGCAAGAAATTAACAAGCCACTTGGCCTAAGGTCTGCCTCTGGTAAATTGAGGGAATACGTTGTTAAGGATAGATGTATGGCGCACACTGAAGAAGTCAGTCTTGCTTACTATCAACATGGCTTCTTCAAAGGGGAAGTCCTGCCTGACCTGCCTTCTTTAGATCTTTGAGAGTGTCTACAACTCCATGTAAGCTATCAGCCTTGATGCCTATATGAAGATTTCTTCTTGTTCAGAGGAAGTATGCCACTGGGTACCAGTTGCTGGGGTGTAACAGCAAGGGAGTCTATTGGAATTTTTTGTCTGCTTAAGGCAGTGTTGGTGGACTTTTTGGAGGCATCTTGCTGGTCGCTGATGGAAAATAGATACTGGTCTAGATGGACCTCTAGTCTCATCTCTCAGGTTTATACATCAGCCTTGCATTTAAGCACTAGCCTGGCTGGTGTAAGCAACCAGAAATTGTATGCTGGCAAGCAAGTGGTTTGGCAGAGGAGGGGTGAGCATAGAAACCAGGTGGGCTTCCCAAAAGAGAGGAGCCCTCTTCCTCTGTGCCCAGCATTGAAATGAGGTGACCCACTGCAGGAGAGATGGAGGCAGCCCCCAGCAGACGACTACTACTTCATTTGTTTGTTTGTTTATTATTTTGTAGGCTACTAGCTTTCATAGGATTATTTACAACATTCTCTTTCATCCTCTATTTTCTCTGGGGTAGGAATCACCCGTGATCCCAGTAAGCCCTTGTTGGACATCTGCTCCAACTGAGTTAGCGCAGCGACTGGGGTGATGGAATTAAAGCTTTTCTGCACTATCTTTGCTTGTCTTTATTTTAAAATAATAATCAAACAGCTGCAAAACACCCCTTCTCTCCACCATTCCTCAACAGCATTGCCTAACAGTACTCTATAACTACGCACTACACCACTTGATCAACTTAAATACAGTTTTCAAATAATTGCATCGCTGCATTCGGTGCAGTAGGTAAGCGCCCCCTGCTAATTAGTTAAATTGTTAAGATACCTCAGGTGTGCTGAATTGTCAAAAGTTCACAGATGTGCTGCCATGCAGGTTATAATTACAAACACACACCTCTGAGTAGCACCATTGACCACATTAATATCAAGAAAACCCAGCAGCCCTAGTGTGCTAAATCAGTACAATGCTCATTTTTTATTCTTAACCCAATTAAGATGCATTCTGGAGAGGTGGACAAAAAGATGATGCTTGAGAAACGCTTTCAGCTTCCTGTATCTTACTGAGGAATTATTGCTCAAGTTCTGAGAACCTTAGTTCTAGGACAAACTTTTCCTTCCCAGCACTTGTGTAACCCATTGCCTCTCATATGACTTATTTTTCCTGTTGCCTCACATCTGCTGTCGTGAGGACATGTGCTCTTTTGTCCTTAAGCACTGACAGCCTGACTTGCCCTGTCAACAAACGAATTTGGAAACCAAATTTGGAAATGACTCAAGATGCCCCAGGAATAATAATGTGAAGTTAATTTCATGCAAGAGATCATGGCTTCAGGTTTGTGTCCTGATCTCTTGGGTCAAGGAAATAGAATGGAAGATCCTGAAAGCCCCAGTTTCTAGAACCAGTGATGGGGGGGGGGGTAATCCTAGAAAGTAAAGTTACCCAATAATAAAAAATATCTGAAGAAATGTGCATGCACACAAAAGCTCTTACCAATAGCAAACTTAGTTGGTCTCTAAGGTGCTACTGGAAGGAATTTTTTTTTATTTTGTTTTGACTACGGCAGACCAACATGGCTACCTACCTGTAATATCCACAATAGTTCATTAACTTTACTTGGGTCAAAGAAAAAGGCACAAAATAGCAAGCAGGGTTTTGAGTCATCATCAGATTGGCTAAGTCTGCATTGGTCTTTGTCTTTAGAGGGAACATAAGATGAGGAAACATACTTAATTTAATTAAAGGTAAAGGTACCCCTGCCCGTACGGGCCAGTCTTGCCAGACTCTAGGGTTGTGTGCCCATCTCACTCAAGAGGCCGGGGGCCAGCGCTGTCCGAAGACACTTCCGGGTCACGTGGCCAGCGTGACATTGCTGCTCTGGTGAGCCAGAGCCGCACACGGAAACGCCGTTTACCTTCCCGCTTGTAAGCGGTCCCTATTTATCTACTTGCACCCAGGGGTGCTTTCGAACTGCTAGGTTGGCAGGCGCTGGGACCGAACGACGGGAGTGCACCCCGCCTCAGGGATTCGAACCGCCGACCTTTCGATCGGCAAGCCCTAGGTGCTGAGGCTTTTACCCACAGCGCCACCTGCGTCCCACTTAATTTAATTAGGTTGTCCTAAATGCTGTTCAGATATCACGTTACATTTAGGGATGCTCTGATAAAAAAAACAAGTGATAGCCTATACCGCTTTTTTGAAAAGATTAAAACCATCAATTATCCAGGACTGTCTCCAGCCTTGGCTCCTTCACCAATGTGATTTAGGTGAGGGATGTGCCTGAGAATTGTTACCATCCCCTGCCTCGAGGCTACCTGCAATGTAATCTGATTTTATAGATGCCCCAGCCAGTGTTAGAACTCTAGCCCAGCAATCCTCTCTTGCCAGGGTTAGACTCGCAATACATCCACCCACCCACCCCATAAATATATTTCCACTTTAAAGCTTGTGTTGCTTGTGCTGCTGTTGATGTGGATGGAACGAGGAGAGACCGCAGAGCAGGGGACAGGATTAAATCCTCAAATAGCACCTGCTGCCTCCATCTGCCAGCTCCTCCTCCTGGCCTACTTGAGCTTGTGGCTGCAACAACTAGGCCAGCCAGTCTTCCGCTGCTGGTGCCCCCAACATACTCAGATATCTGAAGAAGTGTGCATGCACACAAAAGCTCATACCAATAACAAACTTAGTTGGTCTCTAAGGTGCTACTGGAAGGAATTTTTGTTTTGTTTTGTTTCTTCCATGAAATTGAAATGTGTTTATAAAACCCTGGAGTTCTCAATGCAACCATTCTCCGTAGCTGCTGAACGGATGCAACAGGCTCCCTGGGTAGCAGCTGGTACACATGTGTGCCACCCCTTCCTGCCCTTTCCTAAGTGCTCTGGGGATCTCTTTGCTACTGGTGCAATAGCCAGCAAGTTGAATGGAGCCACGCCAGTGAAGCAGTTCTTGCTTTGGCTCTTGTTGGTGTTGCATGGGCCCCAGAGAATTTGCCAGTACAAGAATCTAGAGCCTACTAGCTATACAATGTAAGTGGAAGTTCTTTGCGTAGGGAAGATGAACATCCCATAGACTCTGCAGACACTGGTAGTGCATGCCCAAGTTAGTTTGCATTGAAATAGCTCTTAAGTGGCTGCAAGATTTGGACAGCCATCAGATGTGTCTTTGCTGCATCGACTAGAGAGATCACTGAGTGCTCTACCAACTTTATTGACCCAATGACTTGGAACGGATTCCAAAAACGTTCTTCAGGTGCATTCTCTGTTCTTCCACCTTGGGTCTCCAGATGTTGTTGGACTGCACCTCCTTCTGCATCTTCCCCAGCCTTCTTCCCCAGTAGTGCAGGACTATGGGCGTTGTCCGACGTCTGGGGACCCAAGGTTGAAGGAGGCTGCTTTAAATCCAAGCTCAAAACAAAAACGTGTAGTTGGATCAGCTCACTGATTAATCCATATGTGGCTCACAAACACTTGCCCATACTTGGCTTGCAGTGGTTGCTTTTTTAACTTCTTTGCATTCATCACTTTCTAAAAGATTCCCATGTAACAGTTTCGGAATTCATGCCATGTCTTCGTACATGTAGCATTTCCCATTTTAAGGGAATTCCACAATGTCACACAACAAGGGCTGTGGAAATGAAGCCATCAGCGATGTGACCTGTCTAATCCATGCAGCAGTCTTCTCGATGCTTGGTGTGGCAAATATTTATTTTTAAAGCACACCTCACCTTTCCTCCAAGGAGGTCAAGGTGGCAAACATGGTTGTCCATTTTATGCACACAACAACCCTGCAGGGTAGGTTAGACTGAGAGGCTGTGACTAGACTGGTGAGCTTCATGGCTAAGTAGGAATTTGAACCTGGGTCTCCCAGCTCCCAATTCAACACTTGAACCATTATACCACAATAACTCTCAATCCCAAGTTTGATGGGGCCTTTCACAAAGCTATGCAATTTTTAAAATTATTATTATTATTATTATTATTATTATTATTATTATTATTATTATTGCCACTTAGATACCACAGATGCCTTCTGTTTCAACTTTTAAATGCCCTTCTATTCCGTCAGGCTTGTGCAGCCAATTAAGAACACATAATTCCACAATAGTTAGCCAATTTCTTATTTTAACATTTCCATGTGGTTTTTATTTTATGGGTTTCTATCCAATTGTAGTAAACGGCTCTGATACTTTTCCGTGAATGCTGATATATAAATATCTTTGGAAATATTAAATAAATGTGCCAAACAGGTTTCTAAGAGGTCTGAGATAGCTTAGTCGGTAGAGCATGAGCCTCTTAATCCTGGTTGTGGGCAAAAGATTCTTGCATTACAGGGGGTTGGGCTAGATGACCCTCGTGGTCCCTTCTACAATTCTGTGATTCTATTGAGTGTTTCCCGGACAATATGCTAACTTCTGTATGCATACAGGTTCCTGCGTTATGCAGCTGGTAGACAGGAAATGGAATACTTTGGCTTTACCTGATGCTAAGCTTCTATACTACATGGTTTGCCATGAGGACCTGGGAATTGTGGGGAAGTACGTTTGTGTGTAAGAGAGAGTGGTCTCTCCAGGTGTGACGGGTGCCAGTGGAGCTCTTGGTAGGTATTATCACACTGTCCCTTTCTTGCCAGCTTTGTACTATTGGCCCTCCAGGTACTGACAACACCCAAGTTCATTATATAGAATCTTGTTTGAGTCTTTGAAGTGGGAGGGTGGGTGGGTGGGAGAGCCAGCAGGCATGAAAGGAGCATATGAGGCAGCGAAATGATTGTTCTGCATTGCCAGGGGCACGGAGGACTAATCATATGTTCTGCAGTGGACTCAAAGCTCCGCACATCGGCATGGGGAGCCGTCTGTGCGAAACGGCCCCCAGGCAGAGGGAAACGGAAAGCCAGCCACAGACTGCACTGGCACTGAAAGCGTCTCTTTGAAGCCATAAGTCGCCAGGATTAATTTTTCGTTATGGGAGCTGCCTTGCACCCTTGTCTCCTGCTGTGGAGCTGAGGTGTCAGTGCAAGAGGCTGACTATGCCACACTGGGAAGGCCTGAGAGCTGATCGGTTTATGGAAACAGCACAGTGAGGTGGCAAAACTGTACTCTGCCCTGTTCTACTTGAGACAGAAGGTGGAAGATCACATGATTGCACTCTCTCATTGATAATCTTAACAAAGGTACATCTATGGGGTGCGCTACCACAAGTTGTGATGGCCCAAGCTTCAAGAGCTTTCAAGCAAGATCGGGATGATTTATAGAGGACAGACCTATCAATGGCTGTTGGCCACAATGGCCAAATGAAACCTCCAATTCCAGGAGCAGTGTATCTCAGAATACGAATTGTGGGAGACAATCAGCAGAGGAGGACTGTTGTTCCTTTCATGACCTGCTTGTGGGCTTGATGGAGGCACAATTGCAACCAGGATGCTTAACTAGATAGCTCTGATCTGAGCCAGCTTAGTTTTCCTTGTGACACACAGAAGACGAGGACAGAATCCTCTCTGACGTCTGATTTTCCATGTGCAAGGACTTGGGGAGGGATGCTTTTAAAATGGAATATTCAACCACAGATTCCCACTGTCAACATTTTAGTCTGGAGTGGTACAAACCAGATTTTACCACTGCAGGGTGGGTGGGTGGATCCAGCCTGAATTGGTTTGTGTCCACTAGGAAGTGGAGAATAGTGGTTAGAGCAGTGCAAGCGGAAACCCGAGACTTTTCTGCTGATGCTAGGAGGAGGAGTCAGAATTTAGGATCTTTGGGTTTGCTCCTTCATTCTGAGAAATGGGTATGTGGCTGCAGTTAGTCATTCTCTATATAATTCATTACACTGCAGGCCTTGGAGCACCCTGGAGCTAATCTCGTTGTGCCTACTCAATCAAAGTTGGATCCTTTATACCCAAGTGCTGTTCTTGGAAACTAATTACAGATTTAGAGCAGATAGAGTCCTATCTCGTTTGGGGAGCTCTTGTATGGAAGTTGTCACCATTCATGTATGATCTAGTTGAGATACCTGCATTGCTGGGGGTTGGACTAGATGACCCCCTGAGGTCCCTTCCAACCCTACGATTCCTTCCATTCTTCCTTTTCACCACTTCCTGGAGGTGGAAATGAACACTGCCCATCCCTATTCTACCTCTAGTACTGGGTTCTTTTCTCCACTGTGAGTGGAAAGCATTTATGAGCAGGTGAAGGGAAACAGCTGGAAGCAGGAAACAGCCAGAAGCACCTGGGAGGAGGAAGAGGGGAAGGGCAGCCAGAAGAAAAGCACAGGAAGCAGATAAAGTGGTGACAGTTTTGACACCTGCCTAGGTGGCAGCTGTCACAAAGAATGATTACTCATCAGAAAGTGTGGCTCTAAACCAGAGCTCAGCAATGCAGGGATGTTGCAACTCGGCTCACTTGAGTTGAATTGGCTGTTATATGGCAGTAGAAAACATGATTTGCCCAGATGAAGATTCACTGGTGATAATTTTGAGGAGACCTGATAAAAACACCTGTTTGAAACCCAGGAGTGGATCAACAGGACTGAGTTAGATTAACTATGTGCAGAAACACTAATGCATACAAGGACTAGGGTGCCTTCACAAGGCAGTTCATTCCGTTTCCCAATCTTCCACATTACGTCTGAGCTTTCACATAACATAAAAACCAGTTTTTGAAAAACTCACAGAACATATTTAGTCGTCCATGTTATTTGATTCCAGGGGAAGAAAATGTTTGCCGGCCATTAGCCTGGAAAATTGCAGTAGTAAAGTTTATCCCCCTCCTGTTGCGACAAACTGGTCTCCCACAACCAGGAGAGGCATGAAAATGGCAGAGGAGAAGTTAGCTTTGTGCAGGCACAGTCTCAAATTGCTTGGGGAAAGCCCTGGAGAGGAGGGCACTTAGCAAGCTATGGGAAGGGGTACCTTTATTCTTGGCAACTGCTTCAACTTGGCAACTCTAGACTGATCTGCCCGAGATTAGCTGCTGTGCTCATTAGGCGTGACACTCCTGTGCAGATCCTGTTTTGCTAATAAAGGGTTAACTCCAACTTCCTCAGTGTGATTTACTGTGGCAGAAGCTGGCTCTCTTCTGTCACAGGCAGAACAGCAGCCACAGGTAGTTCCCCATCTCTGCCGCTATCCCATTTGGATTAACCACAAATCTTTCCCCCTTTGATCTGGGCGGGCCCACCCTCTAAATCAGAGGTGGGCAGATTTCAGATTTCTACTTCATCTTCCACTACTAGACCTTCCAAGATCTACCAACCAGAGCCAAGTGCAAAAGTCGTACGGTCAGCATTAAAGAGCATTGCACTGCTTGCCCTGAGCCTAGGAATCTGCTTTCTGACCCAGAACAGAGCTGAGCTCCCAGCCCTTCTGCCTGGTTAGGTTTCTTCGTTTCAGCAGCCTACTCGACAATGTGGGAAATGCCAGTTTGCTGCCGCTGCTGCTGTTGAAATAATTTGCAATCTACTGCAAATCATTCAAAGATCCACCAGTGGATAATAACCTTGGTTATTTGAAAGTTAACACTAAAAATGCAGTGTTTTGTCACCCGTAGACAAAACGCCAGGAGCACCCACCCCATTCTCATTTCCCGTAAAGGAGTTTTATCTGCGAGATGCAGTTGTGTTTTGTTGTCTTCTAGTTTTTAGTAAATGGTGTTGAATTTTGTGTAGTTTTTTTTTATAAAGTGCTTAGAAATGTTTTATTACATTAAGCGGCATAAAATACTTTATTAATACATAATTCTGCTGTTTGTACAGCACGGTTTCTGCCCAGTCAGATATATTTCTAATCACTGCAGGGTAGGAGAATACCATCAGGGCTCAAGTTTTACATTGGCCACACATTCATTTAATGCCAGGCAGTAAACCTGCTGACACGCCTAGACTGGTAAGTTTTGATGAAACCATTGGGCGCAAGCCTGAAAACTAATTTAGTTTACTTTTTAAAAGAATTGTTTTTGCTTGCTTTGGAAGCAATTTGTTCTCCTTCATTGTGGTATTTTTAATTTTGAAAGCTGCTTGCTTTTGAAGATAGCCACACGAAGCTGATGCAGTCGCCACATCAAAGAACACCCACAGCGGTCATTGGAACAACCCAGATCCACTGATAATGATTCCATTTGTAATCTTGCTTCAAAATCAGCGGCTCCAGAAACCGCCTGGGACAGCAATATTTTTATGACTAGAAATGAAGCAACCTTTTATCCAGAAGGTGCAGCCCTTGAAAAGTCTCCAAAAAAGCCTGGAAACTGATTTCAGATTATGCAGTGCAGCTGCTTCGTATGGCCAAAATGGTATGTTTTGCACTGAAGAGAAACCTGTTTCTCAATGCCTGGCTATTAAACCTTTGGAAATTTGGAGTTGAGCTGAGTCCCACTGACATGGTATCTGAATGAAGAACTAAAGAGGAGACAAGATGCAGAGCTCCAATTAGGGTGGCTGCTTCCACATCAGCCCACCACCAAAAAAGAGGCAAAGCATCATCAAAAAGGGAGGATTTGCATTATATTTGAATATGCTGATTTCTACATATAACCTGCCTCACAAGCTTGCTTCGTAGATTATATGGGAGAGGGAGAATATCCCTGTATGCCAACCTGGAGCACCTTGGAAGAAAGGTGAGATGTAAATGTAAGAGATATACTGCTAGCATTTAAGGGGGTTTCCAACTCTAAATTCAAACTCTAAAATTCTATGATTTAATTGAGTGCGCTGCTTTACGAGAGTGAGACGTAGGCAGCTTACACCCTCCACCAGCGATGCCTCAACACCTTCCACATGGGACCCGTCAGGAAGATTTGGGCATCGCATGGCAGGATGGAGTCTCAAAGATGTGCTCTCCCAGGCCCACATTCCCAGCATGTCCACACTCCTGCTCAGTGAAGTCTACACTGGCTTGGTCATGTCCACAGAACCTAAGGTGGCAGGATCTCCCAAGGACGCGCTCTACAGGGAGCTGGCCTCCGGCAACAGGCCAATTGGCAGACCAACTCTGTGTTATAAAGTAAAGGTAAAGGGGCCCCTGACCATTAGATCCAGTCATGACCGACTCTGGGGTTGCAGCGCTCATCTCGCTTTATTGGCCGAGGGAGCCGGTGTACAGTTTCCGGGTCATGTGGCCAGCATGACTAAGCCGCTTCTGGCAAACCAGAGCAGTGCACGGAAACGCCGTTTGCCTTCCCGCTGGAGCAGCACCTATTTATCTACTTGCCCTTTGACGTGCTTTCAAACTGCTAGGTTGGCAGGAGCAAGGACCGAGCAACGGGAGCTCACCCCTTTGCGGGGATTCGAACCGCCGACCTTCTGATCGGCAAGTCCTAGGCTCTGTGGTTTAACCCACAGCGCCACCCGCGTCCCATCTGTGTTATAAAGATGTCTGCAAATTAGATGTGAAGGCTGGCAGCATCAACTGCTGGGTGGGAATCCCTTGTAGATGACTGCAGTCCCTGGAGACAGTCAGACAGGTCGTGCGTCCACAGCAGTGACCAGAGGAGGAATGACCGCTGGGAGGAGCGCAGAGAAGAAGAAACGCCACGGTACATGTGCAGCAGCACAACTGTATGCCTTCATCTGCCCCAGCTGCGAAAAAACATGTCTCACCCAAATCGGTATCTGCAGGTGCTGTAACTCTCCAACAGTTTGACTTCTCCATTGTCTCCTAAGACAGATAGATGCCAAATTCAATACCAATGCTTGCATTTTTCTCACCATAGTGGGGAAAACGCTGACCTGTGTGTTTTTTGCTCCATCTGCTGTCCTGTTACTAACAGTGAGTGGGCAACTTCAAGTTCTTCCCGTCTCCCGCACGGCTCTTCCTTATATTCTTTTATCTTTAAAGCGAACTTGGGCGCTTGGCTCCCCCAGTCTCAATCCAGCTGTACCTGTCCATAACCGCTGAATGAGGACGCACCTCTCTGCCAATATCAAAAGACAACTCCTAGTTTGGCCGCATCATCTGGTGGTTCAGTGTTTTGTCAAGAAGCAGTGGGAAGTCTTAATCCGTCATACTTGATCCGTGTTGCCTTAGTTACCTGCCCTTGAGCCCTTGGAGATGGGGTGAGCTATGGGTCTAAAAATGAATGGTGTGAGGACCAACGGGGGCCCAGGAGTACATCTGCTTCTGTCCTGAAGCCTCACTCACTTTATAGGGACATTAAGGCTGCATTTATCCCACTTAACTGGGATGTTCAGTATTGCTATCATTTGATATCAAAATACGAGTAACAAAATTGGGAAGTGTCTATCCCATGAGAATGGTGTCTCTCTTCTTAAGAACAAATGCATGCTTTGTGTTTTGTGGTTGATGGTAGTTGATGTACACTCTTTAGAAAAGATTGGGTGGCTTGAAGGTTGGGCTGGGTTGGGTATTTAAAATGATGTTTGTTTGAGTTTTCAGTTAGGATAAAAAACCATAAACAGATAACTAGAGTAAGAAACTGGAAAGTCGAGGTGAACGAGATTATGGGAGGCATCTTTCAGTCAAGGAGACAAGTAAAGTGCAGTATATGCCATATATTATGTTTTCTTCTCAGGTAATAATTAAGGACATATATAAACGGTCCTTCCAAAAAAGCATACTGCAAGGATGGATTTCTTGCTTACATGTGCAATAAGATGAAACCGTATTTCAACAGGGCAATCATATTTTATCATATCCTTTGCTATTCTACTTTGGCGTGTTAGCTTTTTGGCAGAAACAACTTGTGAAATTTGTGCAAACCAACCTGAGATATCGCCTGCAGGTGGCTTCCAGCAGGCCAAAGTTTCTAAGCTGACTGCAGTCAGAATCATTAAAATGAACTCTTGAAATGTGCTGTCCTGCAGGGTACTGAAGACTGATAGCAGGGCTCATAAAGGATCAGGGTGTGATTTGTTGGACAGCCTGCAAGGTGATGCCACAGACCTCGTGCACAGAAAACAGGGCCCTGCACCTTTAGGAGTCACACAGAAGATGGAATTTCAGCAGCTGGAGCTTATATGGTTATTTTTAAGGCACTGTATTAATAGTGCTACAAAAGTCGTGTGCCACCTCCATTCTCTGCAAGATCCCAGGGGGTTCCAGGCACTCACCCAGGGTCAGTGTTCTTCTGGAGAATTGAGACATGGAGACGGTCGTAGTTTTGCAGCCAAAATGGACGTTGAACACAACACTCTGTGCCTCCCAACCAAGGACTCCTGCCTGGGGCCTCAGGCAAGCTCTGATGACAAATACTACACTGTGCGGGCCTTGAGTCAAATGTGTAACTCCCACACATAGTTGTAAACTTGAAGCAGTACAACCTTGGAGAGTGTGCTTGTCAGTTGAGCCTACCAAATGGATTATCTGCTTCCGAGCCAGGAATAGAACCCTGGTCTTCAGCCTGCCAGATATTCGCCTGCCATAGTTGAAGACTTGGGCGGTGTTGGCACTTTTCATCCCATCCCGTGGCCTTTGTCCCAGAGAGGTTTCAAAACACAAGAGGGTTGTGTTTTGAGGGTTAGATTGCAGCACATCCACTGAGCTCTTTTTGACTTGAGAGTTAGCCAGTGATTTCAGCTTGTTTGAAATGTCCATCTTGTCAAAACAAAGTAGGTTTGGCTCTTCTCGGTGCCTGAACGGGAGACCCACCATGGAAATGTGACTTCCATGATGGGAGTAAAGTGAGCGATAAATCCACTACAGTGGTACCTCAGGTTACATACACTTCAGGTTACATACGCTTCAGGTTACAGACTCTGCTAACCGAGAAATAGTACTTCAGGTTAAGAACTTTGCTTCAGGATGAGAACAGAAATTGTGCTCTGGCGGTGCAGTGGCAGCAGAAGGCCCCATTAGCTTAAGTGGTGCTTCAGGTTAAGAACAGTTTCAGGTTAAGTACGGACCTCCGGAACGAATTAAGTACTTAACCCAAGGTACCACTGTACTAAATTAAAATGAAAGATAAATCCACTACTAAATTAAAATGAAAGTGGGTTTTCTGGAAAACTTTGGATTAGAAAAATATCCACGGTCCTGAACTAAACTGGGATCTGACTTCCGTGGCTTCTGTTTCCACTGTTGGAGGCAAGGCGCTTCTCTGCTATCGAGTTTTTGCGAATCACAAGAGCACTCTTGCTGTCAGGTCCTGTTTGCTGGCTTCCTATAGACATTGGGTTGGCCACTGGTGAGTACAGGATGCCAGACTAGTGCAATTTATTTTTACATTGTTATAGGTTTGGCAGGGGTCAGTCTGGATGATACCTGTGGGTCCCTTTCAGACCTGTGATCCTGTGAGTGAGGTTAGAATCTGCAAGATAAAACAGGGCAAACCAGTCTGATTCTGAAAGCTGGGAAGACAGAGGTATGTTTTGCTCTGTGCTGGTGTGTTTTGGGGCTTCCCTTGAACTCTAATGAGGAAGCAAAAACTGTTGGGGTGCTCCTGCTGTGCGCCCCTCCATCCTGTGAGGAGGTTGTAGACATGTGTAAACAAAACCAAATATCCTAAGAACATCACATTCTCCATCAGTGGTTATTCCAAAGAAATGGAAGCCCTGGGACCACTGGAGCTTCTTGATTGGAGTGGGCACAACAATATGATTGTGCCAATGCTGATGTGTGGTGTTTCTTTTTCCTGTTTTTCTTTTTCTTTCTTACATTTCTTTACCGCCCTTCATCCAAGGATCACGGGACAGTTGACAATATAAAAACACAGTCACAAGCGAAAACAGTACCCCCGCCACGTACACACATGCGCAGCTTAAAAAGCCATAAATTGTTTAATTAGCCAGAGGCCTGGGAGAAGAGGAATGTTTTTGCCAGGCGCCTAAAGATAAGCAAGAAAGGTGCCAGAAAGCCTTCCTGGGGAAAAGCATCCCCATTGCCAATTTTTAACTGGAACGAATTCATTGTGTAACTAATTAAAATGTGATAGGAAATTGCCGTTCTAAAAATGGGGGGGGGGGGTCCACTGAAAAATATTGTTGCAAAAAATATTGTGGGGAATTTCCAAATTGGGGGGGGGGATATACCCCACATCACTGGTTTCAGCTGCTATTTGAAATACGTTATCAGCTGCCCTGATCCTCAGGTATCAGCCAAAATGTATCCAACAGAAAAGTAAAATATGTGTATGTGGCAGGTTGGAGTATGTGCAGCCGCAGAGAGATGACGCTGTTTTATTTTGGAGGTGACTGGATTTATATCTGAAACTCATGCATCTCTTATCTGAGGGAACTGCCCTAGCTAATGAACCAGCAATAAATTGGAGGGGAACGAGAAGGCAGAATCGCACTTGGCATCCAGGAACCGCCTTGAAAAGTTTTGAAGGCCGTACGCCCAATTTCCAGGTGAAAGGGGAAGTGGTTGCCTCATCGCTCAGCCTGTGAGCTTCTCAGTCATCTCATCTGCCTATCCTGTGGTTGGAGGAACGAGGACCATGGGTGTTACTGCCGTAGCAATGATAAAGTTTCGCTCAATGCATTAGCTGCCTTACGGAACTCCCTGCCCCAAGAAAAGGGGACGACGACAAGTTTAGAAGGTGTTAGAACACAAGATGGATTGGGAAAACTTGTGGAAGGGGATAGAGATCTACAGCTGATGTTCAACCTCAGTAGCAGCAACAGGAGCTGCGGTCCACTTCCAAGTCCTGCTCAGCAGGTTGGGCTGCACATAAGCTGCTTTTGGTTAGCCTGAGGTGTGGCTTCCATAATCTTTTGGTTGCCTTACCTTGATCACATTCTCTGGTTTCTGGTCAGTCGGCACTTCAAACAGGAGGCCGAAGAGAGCGAGCCCCATGGCTTGCACCATCTCCTGCCTCCCTATTTGCTGGAAGCTGCACAGATCAGCTGCAAGAAATGTTTCTGCAGCACTTTCCAGAGGGGTAGCCATATTAATCTGTTGCAGCCATTTTGTAGCGCCTTCGGGATTAGCAGTTTCATTAAGCTTTTTTGTGGAGTGAAAAGCTGCCAGAATTACATTTTGGTGCTGCAAGACTCTCTGTTGGTTTTGCAGCAGTAACTCAAGCGCGACTCCTCCCATGCTAAGCATTTAACTCTGTTAGAATCTTGCTTTTCTGCTTACAGTGTAATCTGAACCCAGGATCCACCTGAATGAGAGTTTGGAGGTCTTGCAAGTGTAACTCCCTCATCCCCACTTAAACTGCCCAAACTTAAATTGGCCTGTTCCCCAAAAGCAGCATGGCAGGACTGGGCAAGGAGAGATTTACAGCTATGCCAAACCCCTTCCAGCTCAGTCATGGAACTGGCAAGCTGGTACAACTTACACAGAAGTGTGGCATAAGTGAAATTCTCCTTTCAAGGCTTGTTTTCCCTCCAGCAGGCTTGGGATGACTCGTGTAAGCAGTATAGCCTTGCCCCAAATGGAATCTGGAGTAAGGGTAACTTAAACCACAGAGCCTAGGACTTGCCGATCAGAAGGTCGGCGGTTTGAATCCCCACGGCGGAGTGAGCTCCCGTTGCTCAGTCCCTGCTCCTGCCAACCTAGCAGTTCGAAAACACGTCAAAGTGCAAGTAGATAAATAGGTACCGCTCTGGTGGGAAGGTAAATGGTGTTTCCATGCACTGCTCTGGTTTGCCAGAAGCAGCTTAGTCATGCTGGCCACAAGACCCGGAAGCTGTATGCCAGCTGCCTCGGCCAATAAAGTGAGATGAGCGCCGCAACCCCAGTGTTGGTCACGACTGGACCTAATGGTCAGGGGTCCCTTTACCTTTAAACCGGCATTAAGTTCCACCAGCTTCCTGGATTTAGGATTGCTCTGCCTGGTGCAGAAACAGACCCAGTAAGGCAACGCCTTTGGAACGGCTTGTGTTTAAAATTCTAGAGCGTTTCCAGGTTACACAGGACTCCTCTGCAGAGTGAGGCAAGAATGCCAAGTTATGTTCCTCTGCCAAGCTAATATTTACACCCTATCCAATTCTTGTACACACCATTTGCATTAGTGGAAGTCACTTGCAGAAGTAGGTCACCAGATGTGGACACTGCCCCTGCCGCTTGCCTTTATCTTAGGTGACAAAACAAAAAGACAAATAATTCTGTTTTGTATGAAACACCCCTTATTAGTCAATGGTTTAATTAAGATTTAATCAGGCATCTATCTATGTTATCAGTTTGTGCAACTTGGCTAATAAATGTAGATGCACCATCAAAGGACTCTTGTTCCAATAATGGGGCGTTCCGGCTTTGCTTCCTGACTGGTGCTCGTTTCAAGTGGGATTTCACCATGCAGCAGGCAATTCGAGCAGCTAAATTAGGAGTTCATTGGAAGGACTTGCACAACGAAAGATTGGGCTTTTTGTTTCAATAAAGGACGGGGGCTGGAAACTGCGAGACAACCCCTTGCTTTTAGGAAATGTTGCTGAGCCGTCCCAGAAACAAATCAGGAGCGACGGCTCACGAAGCATCTAAGACTGCCTAACTTCCCAGCAAACGAAGCTCCCTTTGCCCTTTTAAATTGAAACCCAAACTCCTCTTCATAGAAGCTGTTAATTAAAAACTAATCTGGGTGTGGACTTTTTCCTCACTGTTTTAAGCCTTGGTATCCCTTTGGGGCTTGTCAGGGTGCCGACTTTGCCAGTAGTATATAGAAATGAAGCCGTGAGAGGGTCTGCACCTTGATGTAGTAGGGGCTGTAACAGGGTACAAAACTTTAATCCTCCCGTTTGTTTGTTTGTTTGTTTGTTTAAAAAAACAAATCTTTAAGGTCAGGAGGAAAAACTTTGGTGCTGGTAACGCAGCGGTTTGATTTCACCCTCCAGAGGCACACTCCATTATCTCTAGAGACAAGATGGGTGTAGCACACTCTCTGATGTGCTAGTATTACTAGGGAATATCTGGATTTAGGGGGAAAGTATGGGTCGGCAGCAATTGGAAAATGCCACATGAATGAGGAGGAATGAGAGGAAGCAGGCGAGATTCACAGGCCACGTTAAGCTGAGGTGTGGGTGGGTCCCTATGCTCAGCTGCAGAGGGTCAACACAACCTCTTGGGAACTAGGAGTGTAAAGATTAATTACATCTCTCCAGGAGCAAATACAGCATGACTATTAGCCATTGATAGACCTATGCCAGGCATAGGCAAACTTGGCCCTCCAGATGTTTTGTAGCACAATTCCCATCATCCCTGACCACTGGTCCTGTTAGCTAGGGATCATGGGAGTTGTGGTCCCAAAATATCTGGAGGGCCAAGTTTGCCTATGCCTGACCTACTATAAAACTGGTCTTACTTTATTAAAACTGGTCAAACCTCAGCGGTTAAGAAAACTAAGCCATCCTGTTGTCTGAAAACAGATAAACACACACACCCCGCCATAAAGAGGCGCTCAAATAATTTATAAGATTTTATTGAAAAAAACCATCATGTACTCATGTGTCAAATCCGTCAATAATTTACTTATTGGCTCGTGTCGTTCTTAACAATGAAGCAACTGGCATGCAGATGGGCTGCTTGGTGAGCTCGGCTACGTGAGCAAGGGGTCAGCTGCCAACTCTTCAGGGGGAAATGATCTGCACTGCTTCGACCCAATTTGTGGGGAGAGCTTTCAGAGTGCACCAGGTTCAGTCCAAGTCTGTTACAATCCCATGAAGCGCTGTGATGACTGTCGACTGAAACGCTCCCATGTTACTGAGCTGAAACGCTCAATAACGTGGAGGCAGCAGAACTGCGGGGGGGGGGCGGATTCTGCTGCCACAGTCCCCAACTCCCTGGAAATCAGTGCTCTTCCTTAGATCCCTGAAAACAACTGCTGCTAACGGTGCAGAGCAGTTTCCGAGGGGTGTTGCTGTTTTTAGGTGCCACTTCCAAGTTGCCAGGGGGGGCTGAATGAGGCCCACCGCCCCTGCACTATTGCTTCTTCAAAATACACAAGTAACCTTTTTGCACTTTGGTGCACCTGTGCAAAGCTTGTTGCACTTGCACAACACGGAACACCCTGAGGCCTGGCTTGATTGCTTTTTGGAGAAGTGCTTGTTCCACCCACCTGAAGACAAACCCATCATCAGCGGTTACGCTACAGCCAATCTTGAGCCCCAATGGCATGCACATCAAGTCAGGATTCACCCTCACCCGGGCTTCTCCGCACTTACGCTGAACAACTTCCATACCATTTCCCAGCCACCCCCATTTAGAAGAGTTCCTGGACAGTTCTATGCAGATTTTACCTTCCTGAATAATCTGGTGCCACCTACAAGGCTGGCATGTGGCAGACCGTTGAATGCACTTTTCTCATCGCTGTTCAAACAGCACAGCTTGCCACTGCACATGTGGGGTCAGGGGGCAGGGCTTTCAAGCCATTTCACACCTGGAGACGCCCTTCCCTTTAAAAGCCTGGCCACTGAGTGCAGCTGAAGGCATTTCTGAGTCAGTGGTTTGACACCCACGCACCTTCCTTCTCCAGCTGTGTTGCACGCTCAGCCTCCTTTTGAAATTATAATCTTTTCCCTGCCGCCAGTTTGGAGTGGCAGGAACAGTAGCAAAATGAGCTTTTGGATTCTGTGCAACCTGCAACCACCTTCTCTTCTGTGTGCCAAGACTCACACCCACGGCCTCCCATCATCGCAGGTGTGCTGTGTTCCAGCTGCAAGCCTTTGCAAATTCCTCCAAACTGCTCCGTAAGACACGAGTCTCGGTAATTCAAGCGCTCCCCCCGGATGATATCTAACTGGGAAAGCAGCTGAAAACTGGATCCCTGTGACTGGGAGCTGACACTTGGCGACCTCCTCCTTCCGATCCTCGGAGTGCCTTCTCTTCCTGGCACCATTCTCCTTCATGGCTTTCCAGCCTTGCCCTGTGGTCACTCAGCCTGCGGCCATTAACAGCAGCTGCCCGTGTCCATACAGGGATTGGAAATCGGGATTGACGGACTGCAGCTCGGACCAATCGATATGTGAGTGTTGCTGGGGACTGACCATGCTGGGGGCAGGGAGGAGGGTACCCTGGGCACGGCTGCTTCGCGCCCCATCTTGCAGCAAAGCCACCCTACTGCTGCCTGGCACCTCTTAGGTGCAGGGCTCAAGCCTGCCTCAAAGGCATGTCTTTCCCCAACGGAGGCTCTGTTCTTCTGTACCCGTTTGCTGATTTACAGGTATTCGGATCAAAGGCGCTCGGCTTCAGGGTCCAGTGCAGAGTGTTAGCGTTGCAGAAAATTGTCCATGTCAAATTGAAGCCCTCTCTGCCCCCTCCCCCAGGTTTCTGCGGGACCTTCTGCCTTCCCTGCCTCATGTGCAAGGTGGCCGCGCAGTACGGCGAGTGCTTCTGCGTCCCCTTCCTGCCGGGGGCTCTTGTGGCCATGCGGACGGGCCTGCGAGAACAGCTGCGCATCAAGGTACTCGTCTCCGGGGGGACTTCTGGGAAAGTTCCAGCAGGTGATTGCCAGGAGGCGCAAAAGCGAGCTCTCCGCTTGGCACACGGGAGTTATAGCCAGGGTGAAGGAGGGAGGTGCAGGCAGGCAGGCAGGGAGCAAATGCACAGAGCTCTGCCGCCTTTCGCACAATGGACACCAGAGCTCTATCCCACCGCAGCAGCTGTTGCAGCAGCCCACGTTCTTTGTCGGGCTGCAGCCCATCGTCTGGTAGAGTCAAGGAATTAGAATCATAGAATCATAGAGTTGGAAGAGACCACAAGGGCCATCGAGTCCAACCCCCTGCCAAGCAGGAAACAATTAGCCACTGGTGAGACGGAAGCTCGCAGCTCTTCCTCTTGACCACGACATACCAAAGTCCAATGTGGAGAAAAGGGAGAGGTTGCCAGATTGGTGCAGTTTGGCCAGAGGACAGAGTTTGGGGGAGACACAGGCTGCTATGCAGATCCAGGGGGTCTCATCTTGAGAGCACATCCTATCAGTAGATAGTTCCCATCATGCCATCCCTGCTATTCGTGGTAACTGGTTTGAGGTGCTGAGAATTCTGCCGAAAACCCTCCACGGAACCAAAGATGGAATGGCTGTTAGATTGGGTTTAAAGCAGGCAATCTACACTGGCTATGTTCGGTGTTTAATCTGGGGCAGTGGGGAGGCGCTTGGAGGCAGGAGCGAAGACAAGGCTTTCCCCAACTGATGGTCCTCTCCTCTTCCACAGGGCTGCGTGTGCTGCGACTGGTGCGCTTTCTGCTTCTGCTGCCCCTGCGCTCTGTGCCAAATGGCACGAGAGCTGAAGAGCCCATGTTGTTAGCCTCATCCTGAGCTGGACACTCTGGAACCCTCTTGCTGGTCAGCCACGTCTCCTACTGCGTTGGGGGTGCTGTGGGGCTCAGGTGCCTGGAATGAACTGAACCGAACCACTCGGGGAAGCTTTGAAGCTGAGTTGCAAAGCCCTGCCAAGTTGGTTTCCAGCCGACTGATGAAGTGCAGGCATAGGAGAACTGCAAGCTTTGGACTGTCGTGGCTTGTGCCTCTCACTGGACTTCAGGTGTTGCTTCACTAAGGACAGTCACAACCTGCTCCTCCAGTGTGTGTGTGTGTGGGGGAAGAGCCACATCACCCTCTCTCCCCCTGTTAATATTACACTGTGTGCACATAGGAAGTTGCTGGCATTGTAAATAAATAAGGTGGGGAGGGGGGTACAGCTCTCCTCCTGCAGCAAAGCATCTCGATTCTTCAGCTTCCAGGGGTTGGGTCAAGGATCTGCATACACAAAAGGCAGTTGACTCAGAACTGTGATGCAACATCCCTGGGAAGCGAAGCTGCGGTTCTCAAAATGCTGAGCAAAACAGAAGGGCCAGTTGACTTCAGTCACAGAACTGTAGAGTTGGAAGGGACCCCAAGGGTCATCTAGTCCAACCCCCTGCAATGCAGGAATCGAGGGAATAAAGCTTTTCCTAGGCTGTGCCATTTGAAGCCATGTGACACGTGCGGAAAGGCTTGGCACAAGCCCTTCTTCCTGGTGCCCTAG
Source organism: Podarcis bocagei (assembly GCF_964188305.1). Taxonomy (NCBI): domain Eukaryota; kingdom Metazoa; phylum Chordata; class Lepidosauria; order Squamata; family Lacertidae; genus Podarcis; species Podarcis bocagei. Next base: position 11,279,292 of record NC_138132.1, read on the forward strand.
AGTCATAGGTGCAGCGAGTGTTTCTCAAACCTGAACCCCAACTCCGTCCCCCATAGTCTGAAGTTGTACAATACATGAAAAGCTTCCGTAAGCCATCTCTTTGGCAACCTGGTGTGCGGGCTGGGGGCTGATGGGAGTTGTAGTCCAACAACATCCAGGTGGCACCAGGTTTGGCAACGGCCCATTCAGCACTTGATTGTGTTGACTCCACAAAACCACCTCCAGCTCGGCTATTTTGCCAAGGAAGGAAACAGTGTCAGGGAAACTCTATGACCTTCTGAGGGCTTTCGGTGTCTGTGTGCAGGGGGTGGGTGGGCAGGCAGTGGTGGCCAAAGGACTGTAACAAAAGTAGGTGGGAGGGACGGGGTTAAAACCCTTCTGACAAACCTGTCCCTGACTTTTAATGCAGAAGAAGAGTTGGGCTGGCGGCCACTTGCTGCCCACTCCCTCCTGCGCAGCTGCGCAAGGAAGACGGGGAGGGAGCCGGCCCCCTCCCTCCCCACACCAACACTTTGGAGCTGCAGGAGTACAGCGGCGCCCTCTGGTGGCAAGGTCTGTGTTCCATGACATGATAACGGGAGATGCTTCCCTTGCCTTCCATGCGCAAAGGCGCTTCTCCTGCGCACCCCTTCTAGGCCGCCTCCCTGAGGCGAAGAAGGGTTGCTGAGCAGGCGACACAGGCATCGAGTCCCATCCCTTCCGAAGCCCGGCAGGGCTCCCCCGGCGGCTCAGAGGGACATGCTTGTGAGGTTCTCGTGGCTGAGGAGTCCTTTGCGGGAGCTGCTGACTCCGTGGCTGCTGCTGCAGTAGTCCTGGAGATTGTGGCGCAGGGTGACGAGGGCGGAGCCCAGGCAGGCACGGTTAGGGGCCTGCAGTCCTCCGGGCAGCTGGAAGAGGACCGTGGCCACCCCGGCCATCCCATCGTCCGTCGGCTCCAGGGTGATGGGTCCCACCCGGAAGCTGGAGTAGGAGTAGCCCATCAGGTGGGAGAGGAAGGGCTCGGAGCGTCGGAAGTGGGCCACAGGGTAGGGTACCTCGTGGTATGGCTTCAGCCGGCTGGGCTGGGCAGCGGTCAGCGCAGGGTGCTTGTGGGGCCGCGCAGGGAGGAAGACCAGCTCAGCCGCAGCCCCCAGCGCATCTGGCTCGAAATAGATGGTCACTTTAGCGAAAGGCCGGCTGGCCATCTTGGTCATCTCCTGCAGGTGGCGCCGCTGCTCATGTCGCAGGTCCAGGAACTGCTTGACCTTCCAGAGCAGGACGCAGACGGAGAGGAAGAGGAAGAAGCAGGAGAAGAAGACGGAGAAGAAGACAAAGAGGTCAATGTGGGCCTGGTCTTGGCGGAAGAAGAGCAGCCCCTGGGACTCAGTGACGTTGGGGCTGGTGCCCCCGATGCCCAGAAGGATGACGTAGAAACGGCTGGATTTCAGGGCGTGGATCTCGTGCGGGTAGGTGATGACCACACGGTCCCGGACAGCTCGGACGACCAGCACCGCGTGCTGCTCCCGCACGGTGATGTAGGTGATGAGCCCGTGGGTCCGCGCCTCTCGCACGGCCGGAGAGGGCTGGCTCCCGTTGCCGAGGCCGCTGCGCCCGCCCGCCTCTTCCCCCGGCGGCACGACACGCACGGAGTGGAAGCCCGTGGCCCGGTCCACGTCCACCACAAACATCTCGTAGGAGGTGGAGATGTAGACGTCCACCCCACCAAAGGTCACGTCGATGGTGATGCGGATGTCCACGTTGGTGAATTTGGGCTGGACGCCGAAGAAGACGGAGCGGCCGAGCAGCAGGTTCTTGATGTTGGGCTCGTGGAAGCAGTTGAGCTGTGACGTTGGGTCAAAGCAGCTCTCTTGGTCCACAATGATCAGCCGGTAGCACTGGTGGCCGCCCACCGGGTTGCCGTGGAAAAACTCGCGGCACTTGGCACACTGTTGGGGACAAGGGGGGAAGGCAGGTCAGTTTAGTGGGATTGGGGGGTCACACAAGCTGTCTCATGCCCATCCTACCCAAATTCTTCACTCTGTGAAAGGGGCACAAATGAAACGACTCTGCACTGTTGCTTCTTATTCGAAAATCTTTACTACTTTTCTAAATTCACTTTGCTTCTCCCAGTCGAACGGTGGCACAAGGTGTTCTGCAGGTCCTTGCCCTGACCTAGCCACTGTGATCCACACAACGGTCACCTCCAGACTGGATTATTGTAACTCACTCTACGTGGGGCTGCCCTTGAGACTGACCCAGAAACTCCAGCGGGTGCAGAATGCCGCGGCGAAACTCCTTACGGGGTCCTCGCTGCGAGATCACATTCACCGGGTGCTATACCAGCTGCACTGGCTCCCGGTGGGGTACAGAATCAGGTTTAAGGTGCTGGTTTTAACTTTTAAAACCCTATATGGTCTAGGACCCTCGTACCTACGGGACCGCCTCTCCTGGTATGTCCCACAGAGGAACTTACGGTCTTCAAATAAAAACATCCTGAAGGTCCCAGGCCACAGAGAAGTTAGGCTGGCCTCAACTAGAGCCAGGGCTTTTTCGGCTGTGGCTCCAATCTGGTGGAACGCTCTGTCACAAGAGACTAGGGCCCTGCGGGACTTGACATCTTTCCGCAGGGCCTGCAAGACGGAGCTGTTCTGCCAGGCCTTTGGTCGGGGTTCACTCTGACTCCCTCTCCCCTTTCATAAGAACTTCCATGAAAGTGGCCTTCCAATTTTTCTCACAGGCCCATATAAGTTCAGCACAAACAGTTGGGCCTGGTGAGCATTTAAGGTCCCCAACCCTAATCTGCGGGTTGCCATCTGATTGGATTTTATTCTGATCCTGATCTGATTTGAGGATGTATTTTAATTGATTGTCTGATTTTATGTTAATGTGTTATACATTTGATGTTAGCCATTCTGAGCCCGGCTTCGGCTGGGGAGGGCGGGATATAAATAAAATTATTATTATTATTATTATTATTATTATTATTATTATTATTATTATTGCCCCATAACCACCACATTGTGCGCTTTTGCTGTCCCTGCACAGATTTACAACACAAAACGGTCCCTATTGGTCTTCCTGCCAAGATTAGTCGTCCAAATACCACAGAGGGGGTGGCAAAAAGGACGTCACCTACACTCTTTTTATCTCCTAGCAGTGGTATGCGATTTCTGAACAGAGAATGATGTTCTGGCTATCACAGCAGGTCACTATCAAGAGGCTACGTAGGTTTATGCAATCACAGCCCAAGACAAAAGCATGTGGCAAGGAGCTCCATGGGTTAATTATGTGCTTTGCTCACAAATCTTTGTTTGCCTGGAAGTTCTCCTGCATGGCCTGGAGACAGAGATGTACCTAGGGGTTGGGCTGCTGCCAAGGACACAGGCCCAGGGGGCCGCAAAAATTGCCCCTCCCCACTCTGCCTGCCCATCTATGCACTCCCTGGGCTGCTCTGCATGCTGGGCAAGGTATGCAAGCTCCCCTGGGTGCCTTGGCGGAGGAATGTGGTTGCTGGTGTGAGCAATCACAGCAGCCTCAGTTGGCCGATGGCGCTATTAGGAGTATGTGTGGAGAGCCCACTAGGGTTTGGAGAGAAGAAAGATGAAGAAAGCAGGTGAGACTTGCAGGAGCAGGAGAAAGGGAGGGAGGGAGGAGCCAGAAGGGAAAGCAGCAAGCAGAGGGAGGGAGGAAGAGGAGGGGAGGCAGAGCAGAGCAGACCCAACCCTGATGGCTGCAGAGGAAGTCACCGACAGAGCACAAAAGGTGACAAAAAGCTAACTTTTTCTGTTTCTGCTACAAGACCTCTCCCAGCTGAGGGCAAGGGAGCCTAGGTACACTTCTGCCTGGAGACACTGTGCTTGGGAGAGAAATGATTCTGTCTCCTGCCCCATGTATGATCTTGCACGGCTCCCAGTTATCGCAGTGAGGATTGTGCGGGAGAACTTCCGGATGGACTGCGCCTTGTTCTGTAAGCTTCTTTCATCCCTGCCAAGGACCCGCCTCCTGCGGCCGCAGCCCCGCCCCTCACCTGTTGCTTATAGCAGTCCTTTTTGTCTGACTGGGCACTGTTCTGGCAGCCTCCCGTCTCCGTGTTGTTCTGGCAGGGGCAGCCGGTCCCATCCAGCTCGTTGCACGAGTCAGCGTGGCCGTTGCACTGGCACCTGGGAGGAGAGAACATGAGCAGAGCCCTCCTGGATCAGGGCAACAGCCCAGCCAGTCCGGCATCCCGATCTCACAATAGCCAGATGCCTATTGAAAGCCCCCAACCACAAGAGCCCCCACCCCTCCTGTGACTTCCAGAAACCAGTATTCAGAAGCATTCCTGCCCCTAGGGAGGTACTGCATATTTCGCTCTCTAAGACGCACCTTTTCCCTCCTAAAAAGTAAGTGGAAATGTGTGTGCGTCTTATGGAGCGAATGCAGGCTGTGCAGCTTTCGCTGAAGCCAGAACAGCAAGAGGGATTGCTGCGCAGCAATCCCTCTTGCTGTTCTGGCTTAGGGATAGCCGAGCAAAGCCTCTTCAACAACATTTGATTCAGAATATTATTTTTCTTGTTTTTTTCGGGTGCGTCTTGTAGAGCAAAAAATACGGTATATGCATGGCCCACCCATTCCGAATTCCATTGGTTTTTAAATGGACCCTAAACATAAGGCTACAATGGTACCTCTGGTTATGTACTTAATTCGTTCTGGAGGTCCGTTCTTAACCTGAAACTGTTCTTAACCTGAAACACCACTTTAGCTAATTGGGGCCTCCCACTGCTGCCGCACCACCGCCGCACGATTTCTGTTCTTATCCTGAAGCAAAGTTCTTAACCCGAGGTACTATTTCTGGGTTAGCGGAGTCTGTAACCTGAAGCGTATGTAACCCGAGGTACCACTGTATAAGAACGGTCCTGATAGGATCCAGCCGGTGGCACATCCGAGTTCGGGATCCCGGCCAACCAGATATTGTGGGAAACCTGTTTCTAAGTGCTTTTAATATGTGGCATTCTCTGTTGTTTTTACTGCTGCCGTTGTAGCGTCATGATGTTTCGGTTTGATACTGTGGTTTTATTGATACTGCATATGATGGGAAGAAGCCCTGGGATAGGTTTTGCCCTAGAAAGCAGCATATGTTTGTTTTTTAAAAAAATAAATAAGAACGAGACTCAGCCTTGGCCTCCCGGCTCCTTACTTGGTGCACTTTCCCTCCAGCAGGAAGTAGCCGTGCAGGCAGCTCTCGCATTTCTCCCCAAAGCTGTTGTTCTGACAGTTCACGCACACGGCGGCGTCCTCAGCTGGCCCTTCTGCCACCCATTTGGGGATCTGTGGGGAGGCAAGGAGACGAGCGAAATGTGACTTCCCACTCGTGCATTTTCCCCTGGCAGCAGACTAGGCTCACAATCCTCTGACGGAAATGCTGATCCTGTCCGCTCGGGAAATGCGATGCAAACCCATTCTCTCTCTCTGAAAGGCAGCTGGTTATAGTGGAATGGGGCTTCACGTAACCTGCCCAAGACTTGCACGCTGCTGTGTTTTCATTAGACCCAGCAGCAAGTGTTTCGTGCATTCGTGGGCGCGAAGGCCAGCTTCAAAATGCAACTGGGAAATATATATTTCGAGGGAGGCAAGGAGCCTTAAATCACTGCCTTTTCTCAAGAAAGGCCATTTATTTCTCACGCAGAGAAAAGTGCACAGCGTGGGTGGCACTGAACTACCTCACAGGGTTGCTATGAGGATAAAACGGGGAAGAAGAGAACCCCGTAGGTCACCTTGAGCTCCTTGGAAAAAAAGGAGGGATAGAAATGCAACAGTTAAAGCTATGTTTTACTCAGAGCAGCTCCGCTGAAATAAATGAGCGTGGCTAATAGGGCCCATTAATTTCAGGTCTGTGCTGAGCAATTTAGTCGAATAGCACCCCATGCGTATGCCGGCACTAGCGGCAAGTGCTCATTCGTCTATTTTACAGGTACACGGAGGAGTGACCAAAAAAACTAGTAGTAGTAATAATAATGATGATGATGATGATGATGATTTATTTATACCCCGCCCAGCCACTATGGGCGGCTTTCAATAGAATATTTAAATACAATAACCTATTAAACATTAAAAGCTTCCCTAAACAGGGATGCCTTCAGATGTCTTCTAAAAGTCTGGTAGTTTTTTTCTCTGACATCTGGTGGGATGGCGTTCCACAGGGCGGGTGCCACTACCGAGAAGGCCCTCTGCTTGGTTCTCTGTAACTTGGCTTTTCGCAGTGAGGGAACCGCCAGAAGGCCCTTGGCACTGGACCTCAGTGTCCGGGCAGAACGATGGGGGTGGAGATGCTCCTTCAGGTATACTGGACCGAGGCCGTTTAGGGCTTTAAAGGTCAGCACCAACACTTTGAATTGTGCTCAGAAACGTACTGGGAGCCAGTGTAGGTCTTTCAAGACCAATGTTATGTGTCTAGTCACCAGTCTAGCGGCCCCATTCTGGATTAGTTGTAGTTTCCGGGTCACCTTCAAAGGTAGCCCCAATGAGAGCGCATTGCAGTAGTCCAAGCGAGAGATAACTAGAGCATGCACCACTCAGGCAAGTACCTGTTCAAAGGTGTGGCTATGATGCAGTAAGCACAGGAGTTCTACAGACGATGGCACACAACAAAGGTGCCAATATGCACTGGATTCTCTGAAGAATATGGACGCACCCTTTTGACCTGGCAGGTCTCCTTCCACCAAAAGAGCCACTACCGGTTGTCCCAGCAAGCCAGGCCCGGCTCCCCCGCGCCACCCACCGTTGGCACTCACCAAGGCCGGCTCCAGAGGGAAGCGGGCAGGATCCCGGCGGGCTCTCTCGTACTCCTCCCGCGTGATGCAAACGTTGCTGTTTCCCCGGCAGAAAGTGTTGCAGGGGCGACAGGAGCCGCCGCTCAGCGCTGACCCCACAAACAGCGGCTGGCATTTTTCACAGTGCTGCCCCTGAGGGGAAAAGAGGCGAGGGGGCAGAGTTGGGAGCGGGCACGCACAGAGAGCGGCGGTTTGCCTTTTCGGCCTCCCGGGAGGCCTTTAGAGGGAGGCAAGTCCGTGCAAGAACACAGGAGCACGGGGATTTGGGAAGCTGCTTTCTACTGAGTCCAACCATTGGTCCATCTAACTCAGCCTTGTCTACACTGACTGGCAGCAGCTCCCCAGGCTGCTTTCTACTGAGTCTGACCACTGGTCCATCTAACTCAGCCTTGTCTACACTGACTGGCAGCAGCTCCCCAGGCTGCTTTCTACTGAGTCCGACCATTGGTCCATCTAACTCAGCCTTGTCTACACTGACTGGCAGCAGCTCCCCAGGCTGCTTTCTACTGAGTCCGACCACTGGTCCATCTAACTCAGCCTTGTCTACGCTGACTGGCAGCAGCTCCCCAGGCTGGCTTTCTATTGAGTCCGACCACTGGTCCATCTAACTAGTCTTGTCTACACTGGCTGGCAGCAGCTTCCCAGGCTGGCTTTCTACTGAGCCCGACCACTGGTCCATCTAACTCAGTCTTGTCTACACTGGCTGGCAGCAGCTCCCCAGGATGTCCGGTAGGAAGTGTCTCCCAGCTTGCCTGGAGATTGAACCTGGGTGCTTCTGCATTGAGGACAGATGCTCTCCCATCACCGCCCAGTATGAACCCAGCTGCAGGTCTCCTCTTCCAACTGGCCTCCGCTTGCGCCCCCAGCTTCTGTCCTCTCCCTGCGCCCCTCGGACCCTCTCAGCCGCCCGCTGCCCTCACCATGGTGTTGTTGAAGCACTGCAAACACTGGTCCTGGGCCTCCACCCCCTGGCAGTTGCTGTGCTTGTTGCACTGGCACTCCACGGAGCAGTTCTGCCCCACGTAGCCAAAGTGGCACTGGCAGGCGTTGGGCTCCACGCAGGTCCCGTTCACGCAGCCCTGCTCACACACCGGCTTGCACAGCCCCGTCACGCTGCAAGGGAGAAAGGAGGAGGCGCAGAACAATCGGTACACAGCGTGTGCGATCCCCACCCCCGGTGGAAATTCTGCAAAGGTTTTCCCATACGCTGGTGTTGCCCGGCTAAAAACAGTGGCTAGAAATTGCTCTGCCTAATAGCAAACTTGAGTGGTTTACTGTGCATTACTATGGAAGTGAAAGACAGCCACAAAAAATGATGGGAGTGGGAGACGGAGGTACACAGAATTATATGAAAAGGATTTTTAAATTAATGAGATATTTTTTAAAACCCACAAAACCTGCCCAACAAGAACCTGTGAGTTTATAGCAGGGGTCAGCTAACATTTTCAGCTGGGGGCCAGTCCACTGTTCCTCAGACCTTGTAGGGGGCCAGACTATATTTTTTTTGGGGGGGGGGGATGAACAAATTCCTATGCCCCACAAATAACCCAGAGATGCATTTTAAATAAAAGCAAACATTCTGCTCATGTAAAAACACCAGGCAGGTCCCACAAATAACCCAGAGATGCATTTTAAATAAAAGGGCACATTCTACTCATGTAAAAACACGCTGATTCCCAGACCATCCGTGGGCCAGATTTAGAAGGCGATTGGGCAGGATTTGCCCCCCGGGCCTTAGTTTGCCTACCCATAGTTTATAGGATGCTGATAGCCTTAGGAAGCCTTTCTCAGGCCTGAGTCCCCAGATGTGCTCAAACCACAACTCCCACCATCCCTGAGCTCTGGCCAGGCTGGCTAGGAATGATGGGAGTTGTAGTCGAACAACAGCTGGGGACCCCAAGTTGCGGTTCTGAGAGGGACAATCCTTAGCTTCACATCTTGGTTTGCTTGGGCAAAACAAAGCCTAAGCACTCTAGCTCAGGCTTCACAGGAAGCAGAGATTGTGCTTGCTTTGTCGCTTATGCAGGGAGGAGAGCGAAGCAAGGATCTCTGCATTCTCAGCACGCCATCAACAAAAGTCTGTTGTGATGTACAGACATAACCTACGTGCGTTTACCCTGGAGGAGGAAGGGGTGCTGAAGGGACAAGGGTTCCCCTCAATTTGGGAGGGTGAAGCTGCGGCAAATGCCACCCTCCATCAATGGAGAAAAGCGGCCAGTTCGTGCGCAATATCTAAAGAGACCAGGGTAGACAGGAGGGATTTCGCAGCTCGGTTGTCTGAAATGCAATGGTACTTAGTGAAGCTGAGGCAGCTACCGCCGAGAGCACAGGCTTACAGTTCCCTGCTTCATCTCCGTCCCCCTCCCACGGCACTCACTTGTCCAGCGTGTAGCCGTTCTTGCAGGTGCACTTGTAGCCGTGGGGCAGGTCGTTGCAGTTCTGGGTCTCGTTGCAGTCGTGGTGCCCGTTCAGGCACTCGTTCTCGGGAGGGCAGGCCATGAAGGCCCAGTCTGCTTTCAGGCCACACGACTCGACCAGCCCTGCAAGGAGGCGAGAGGGACAGGAGCTGCAGGCAATCCTTAAGAGCAGCTGCCCCCAACCTGGTGCCCTCAAGCTCTTCTGGGCTGCATCTCGCAACCGGCTTGTATCAGACTCTCCAGGAGCAACCACTTAATCCTGGGCAAAGGGCTTCCCCAGACCACAAATAAAAGGAAGTATTTCTGATAAACGCAATTACTATTATTATTATTATTATACCCGGGGGCCTCAGGGCAGTTCACAGAATAAAATCAAGATATAAAATCACAAAATACCTAATAAAAATAAAAACAACAACCCAATAGCCCCCCCCAAAAAGAACACATTTTAAAAGGACATAATAATAATAATAATAATAATAATAATAATAATAGTAGTAGTAGTAGTAGTAGTAGTAGTAGTAATTTATACCCCACCCATCTGGCCATTCTGGGCGGCTTCCAACAAAAGATTAAATATACATTAAAACATCAGTCATTAAAAACTTCCCTAAATAGGGATGTAAATCGGATCAACCAAAGGCCTGGTTAAAAAGGAACGTTTTGGCCTGGCGCCTAAAGATGTATAATGAAGGCGCCAGGCAAACTTCCCTGGGGAGAGCAGTCCACAGATGGGGAGCCGCTGCAGAGAAGGCCCCGTTCTCGTGTTGCCACCCTCCGGACCTCTCGGACAAATGCCTTGTTTGCAACTAGGATTTGTGAGCATTACTGCCGGGCCGCCACTTTCCACACTCCTCCCTGAGAAGGTGCCATTGACCCCCCCACCCCACCCCTATTCCCGGTTCTGCTTGGTACATACCATGGTGAGGACCGCTCCTCCCTCCCTCCATGCACCGCCCTTTGCCGTTCTCGCCGCGGAGGCCGCACCAGCCGCACCGGGGCTGCTGGATGCAGAGGGCGCACTGCTGGAAAAGGGAGCAGGAGGGGGTGCAGCTCTCGGCCCCGCTCAGCACTCGGCCGCACATCCCGGCCGCGCAGCGCATGGGCAGGTACGTGGGGCTCATGCACTGCGGGGAGACAGGGGCGGAAGAGGGTGCCTGTTAGAACTCACGTGGGCGCACTTTTCCCGATCAAAATTCTGCACCGTGAATAAATGACGCAGAGGAATTTAGCAGAATTACTGCAATCACAAGCTCCCCTGCTCCCCCCAGGGATTACCTGCTGCAAGCTGACGCTCCAGACACACTGCTGCCAGCCCCCGTCGGCCCCCTTGGAGCTCAGGCACTCCCCACAGGTGCTGTGGTTGTGGCACGGCGTGGGGCAGGCCAGCGGAGGCGACGACTCCACCGGCATGGGGGACACGTTGAGGAGAGAGTGGCTGAAGCAGGTCCAGTCGTAGGTGGGCTGCACGCTCAGGATACGCCTTGTCTCCCCTGGGCCAGAAGAGCGAGGAGAAGAGTCAGAGATGGTGGCCTTTGCGGTGTCCGACACGCCTCCTCCTTTTCCTCACACGTGGCCTTAGAAGGCATGTCAGCTGATTCCCAAGGGCCATTTAAGCACCCAGGGGCCTGACTCGTGGGACGCATGCACAGCCCCCCACAGAAACAAAGAGGAGCTCCATGCAGCTGGGGCAGGAGAAATCCATGGTGAAATGCGCAACCTGCTGCTGTCAGGAAAGCTGCTTGGATTTCTTTGTCTCGGGATCCCCTCACAAGCCAAGTAACTACCAATTCACTTTGCTCTTTTCATCAGCTCCCCCCAAACGCTTCCATTCACCCTTCATTCCACCAGTGGCAGATCTTGGGGTCTCAAATTTGGCATGCCCCCCACCTCTCACCTTCCATTCCACATCATAATCCCATAGTCCCTGAACCTCTGCGACTGAAACGCTCCCCTAAATCTGCCTTTGATTCGCTATGGCCTAGGACCCTCGTACCTACGGGACCGCCTCTCCTGGTATGCCCCACAGAGGACCTTATGGTCCATAAATAGCAACACCCTAGAGGTCCTGGGCCCTAAGGAAGTTAGATTGGCTTCAACCAGAGCCAGGGCCTTTTCAACACTGGCTCCGGCCTGGTGGAACGCTCTGTCTCATGAGACCAGGGCCCTGCGGGATCTGAGTTCTTTCCGCAGGGCCTGTAAGACAGAGTTGTTCCACCTGGCCTTTGGCTTGGAATCAATTTGACTCCCTCCCCCTCTTTCTTTCTTTTTCCTTTCTCCTCCTGTGATGAGGCTGCATTTTAAAATTTTAATGTTTCAATATTTTAATGTTGTATTTTAATCTTGTTTTAAGTTGTATTCATTCAACTTGTTTTTATTATTGCTTGTTAGCCGCCCTGAGCCCGGCCTTGGCTGGGAGGGCAGGGTATAAAGAAAAATTATTATTATTATTATTATTAGTGGCTGTCTGACCAATAGCTGACTTAGTGTGGTGTTCTGTCCTGAAGAACCCAATAACGTAAGATCAGGCCATTGGGCCTCCTAATCCAGAACCCCCCATTCTCTCAGTGGCCAACCAGAAGCCCCTGGCAAACTCTCAGGCAGGTCCCATGCCCAAGAGCCGTCTCCCCTCCTGGGGCTTCCAGCCACAAAATCCCCATTTGCTCTCCTGTGCAGCCCCTTCCCCGCAGCTCTTCCTCCCTCCGCCTGCAAGGCCCATCAACGGTTCCCTCCCCGCCCCCACCGGCCCCCACCTCTTGCCCCTCACCTGTGCGCTTGAACTGCCGCGTCCACATGCACTTCCCAGAAGCCGTGCACTTGGCGCAGTCCGAGGCCTCGCACGAGATCTCCGAACAGTTGCTGGCGACGAAGATCTCGCGCTGGTTAATGCGGCAGTCGTTCTCCGAGGTGCAGCTGCCGGTGCTGCCGATGCAAGCGCCCTCGGGGCAGTTGGTGCACCACTTGCACTGGGGTAAGGCCTGGGGAGGGGGTCAGAATACAAGGTCAAAGCCTCCCCAACTGGGGCGCGTTCACTACAAACCAAAGGCTGGCGACAATGCTTCAACCCCCAACCCCGTACAACCCCTTGGCTTATATAAGCCTATTTCACAAGTTTACATTTTCATATGGTTTTGATTGTATGGCTGTCATAAACCACTTTGGTTTTTTAAAGTAAGGCAACAGTATGCAAATATTTTTATAAATAAACTGGCACTGTAACCTTTCTGGCGCTGGGAGTGCTCTGAGTAGCATGGATGCTGATCTGCAGATGGAAATTAGGGGTTGCAATCAGATCGCTTTCCATCATAGAATTGTAGAGTTGGAAGGGGCCCTGAGTGTCAACGAGTCCAAGCCCCCAGCAATGCAGGAATCTCAACTAGATCATACACGGCAGGTGGCTATCCAACCTCTACTTAAAAACCTCCAAGGAAGGCAAGTCCACCACCTTCCAAGGGAGTCTGTTCCACTTTCGAACAGCTCTTACTCTTAGAAAGGGCTTCCTGATGTTTGGTCAGAATCTCATAGAATCATAGAATCATAGAGTTGGAAGAGACCACAAGGGCCATCGAGTCCAACCCCCTGCCAAGCAGGAAACACCATCAGAGCACTCCTGACATATGGTTGTCAAGCCTCTGCTTAAAGACCTCCAAAGTAGGAGACTCCACCACACTCCTTGGCAGCAAATTCCACTGTCAAACAGCTCTTACTGTCAGGAAGTTCTTTCTAATGTTTAGGTGGAATCTTCTTTCTTGTAGTTTGGATCCATTGCTCCGTGTCTGCTTCTCTGGAGCAGCAGAAAACAACCTTTCTCCCTCCTCTATGTGACATCCTTTTATATATTTGAACATGGCTATCATATCACCCCTTAACCTCCTCTTCTCCAGGCTAAACATGCCCAGCTCCCTTAGCCGTTCCTCATAAGGCATTGTTTCCAGGCGTTTGACCATTTTGGTTGCCCTCCTCTGGACACGTTCCAGTTTGTCAGTGTCCTTCTTGAACTGTGGTGCCCAGAACTGGACACAGTACTCCAGGTGAGGTCTGACCAGAGCAGAATACAGTGGCACTATTACTTCCCTTGATCTAGATGCTATACTCCTATTGATGCAGCCCAGAATTGCATTGGCTTTTTTAGCTGCCGCGTCACACTGTTGGCTCATGTCAAGTTTGTGGTCAACCAAGACTCCTAGATCCTTTTCTAGATCTCCTTTCAGTGGTTTGGGTCGTAGCCTCCAGAGCAGAAGAAAACAAGTTTGCTCCATCCTCCAAGTGACAGCCCTTTAGATATCTGAAGATGGCTATCCAATCTCCTCTCACTCTCCCCTTTCCCAGGCTACACATACCCAATTCCCTCAACCGTTCCTCATAAGGCTTGGTTTCCAGACCCTTGACCATCTTTGTCGCCCTCCTCTGCACACATTCCAGCTTGTCAATATCCATCTTAAATTGTGGTACCCAGAACTGGACACAGTACTCCAGGTGTGGTATGACCAAGGCAGTGCTGTGACTTCCCTTGATCTGGACACTATACTTCTGTTGATGCAGCCTAGAAAAGCATTAGCCTTTCCCCCCTGCTACATCATACCGTTGACTCATGTTCATCTTGTGGTCCACCAAGACCTCTAGATCCTTTTCACGTGTACTGTTAGTAAGCCAGGTGTTCCCCATCCTATATTTGTGCAGCTAGTTCTTGATGCTTAAGTGCAGAACCTCCCATTTGTCTCTACTCAAGTTCATTTTGGGCCTAGTTCTCCAATCTGTTAGGGTCATCTTGAACCCCAATTCTGTCCTCAATCCTTTTTGCCATTTCCCCCTCCCTGTTCTCAGAACCCACTCCCTTGGGACACGCTGGAATACCTGGCCACGCTTCGAATTCCGCACTTCCCTATCATTCCCCTGCACCCAATTCGGGGAGCGTCGGGAACTGGAGAGGTGGGGATTATGTGCTACTACAGTGTGAGCCGCAAGGCCACCACCTGCCTTCAGTGCTCCCTGAAAAGTGAATGCAGAAGTGAAGAGTTTGGAAGCCCCGCAACCTCCAACACGGAAGGGAGAAGAGGGTGCTCCCCAGGCAGTGGGCCAGCTGCTAGAAAGAGGGATGGGGGCTACTCACTGGAATGCCCAGGCTGTGGGCCATGGCACGAGGGTGCTGGGCAAGGCACTCGCTGCAGGTCCTCAGCCGGCGGCACTCATCTGCGGACCTTGGGGTGGGGAAGCAGGAAGTCCCACCAGAACAGCCCTGCCTGCAGGAAGGAAGGAAGGGGGATCAACCAGGAAGCTCAGTGGGGGGAAAGCTCTTCCAGACTCTCCTCCTATACCTATAGGGTCAACCCTATTTGCTCAACCTTCTCAACGCGTGATCTGCACCCCCCAGATTTATTTGTTTTTTAAAAGGGAGCGAAATTATCTAAAATGAGAGGCTATCATGATGAATCACATTGTTAAAGGAGGTCACATCCATCTTCCTGTAGGCCTCCAGAGGACTACAACTCCCATCACCCCTCACATCTGGAGGGCTACAGGCTCCCCATCCCTGCTCTAAAGAAATGGAGGAAGGGGATGAAAAAAAGTTTATGGGATGAGAGCAAACAAAATTGGCTTGCGTGGAAACAATGAGAGGAAAATAAAGATGGAAGAGGACAACCAAATTAAGGGTCTTAAGGCAATTTTCACAATGAAAGAATTAAGAACAGGTGGCACGATGTTCCCAATAAACGATTCAACCATCTATTAGCTGAGATTCAAAAGTTAATGGGTTTGGTTATGGAATTTGGTGTATCTATGGCAGTGCAAAGGTTCGGTAAGGCTCAAGAGAGTTTTCGGCAAAGTTGAAGAGCCTGGAAAAACAAATTAGCAAGGGAGCAACAGGAAGGGGAGCACTCGTCTGTACTTTATGGGAAATTATGGATCTAGGAGTACAATGTGATTTTTTGGGTAGAGGATTCAGTCTCTCTTCTGTATAGAACTTTATGGAACTACGCAGCACAAATGTGAAATCCGTTTGCTAACCATTGTGCACTCCCTAGAATGGCTACATTATCATAACCTGAAGGCACCTGGTGGGAGCTTTGGCAATGCCTCATTTTAACTCCCATGACTACTTGTGCGTTTCCTGCCACCAATGAGCTCCACCCAAGCAGCTCCAGCCCCCAGTTCTTCTCTCTGCTTTTGCCTAGTCCCACCCCAACTGCTAACCACACCGTCCTGTTTCCTAACAAGAGGCACGGTCCGGCCACTCTCATCTTTGCCGCTTGCCCAGACCCTGCCCCTCCTCACCTCTCGGCAGCATCCGCAGAGAGGCAGCTGGCGTGGCACCAGGTGCAGCTGGCATTGGACCTGTTGCAGGCTTCCGGACTGCTGAAGATGAGGCAAGGGTCGGAGGGCACGGAGAGAGCCACCATGCGCCCCAGCGCCACCCCGTTGAAGCCCCCGGAGAGGTAGATGCGCCCTCCGACAGCGGCCACGGCGTGGGCAATGGACTCCATGATGGGCTCTCCCACGACGGCTTCTGCTGCAGAGGGGAAAAGGAAGTGCACAGATGAGCAAAACTGGAGAGAGAACACACAGGGCTAAGGACAGCGTCCGGAAGCACATAATTGCACCGATGCAGCCAAATCGAACAACTGAAGGTGTTCTTTCAGAAATGTATGGAAGGAAACGATTTGCAAGGCAAACAGAGAAGATGAGGAAGCACTAGGGAACTTATAAAGCAGTAGATGGGAAGGGGATCTCATCCTCCAGCTTGGTCAGAGGACAGGAATGATGTGAACTGAAATCTGCTGACGTCTGGAGGGCCAGAGGTTCCCCATCGCTTCACTAGATAAATGAATATAATTTTTACAAGGGCCCTGCGCAGACGTAACACTGGGCAGTCTTTTAGACAATTGAAAGCATCTTGCAGGCCCCACTCTGTGCCCTCCACTCACAAAGGCGCCCTTTTCGAGTTCAGAGCTAACCATGGTTAGCTTTCTGTCTACAGTGGTACCTCGGGTTACATACGCTTCAGGTTACATACGCTTCAGGTTACAGACTCCGCTAACCCAGAAATAGTACCTCAGGTTAAGAACTTTGCTTCAGGATGAGCACAGCAGCAGCAGGAGGCCCCATTAGCTAAAGTGGTGCTTCAGGTTAAGAACTGTTTCAGGTTAAGAATGGACCTCCAGAACGAATTAAGTACTTAACCTGAGGTACCACTGTACAATGAACTGCTAACCACGGTCGATGCCAAGTGAGAGCATGCAAGCAGCTTCAGAAATGGATTTGGCAGTAGCTTTGTTTGGCAAAAACTCTGGTGTCAACGTAATGCTAAGCACAGCTAGCTGAAATGGAGGGATAGAGAAATACCCACACTAGGCAGCAGGATGTCCCTAGGGGGTGCCCTCCGCTACCTAACTATGGATAACAGGTGGGCACAATGTCTACAGTCAGTTAGTCCACGTTGTGGGAGGCTCTCCTTCATCACGTGTGCAAAAATGGAGGACTTGAAGCCCCAGGGATCTGTGGCAATCGACTCAAATTCTGAACCAATAAGGTATTGTTTCGTTGCAAATTCAAATGACTTGCATCATTTATTCTGCATGTCAAATAGGGACCAGGAAGTACAGTGGTGCCCCGCAAGACGAATGCCTCGCAAGACGGAAAACTCGCTAGACAAAATAGCTTTCCGTTTTGGAGGTGTTTCGCAAAACAAATTTCCTATGGGCTTGCTTCGCAAGATGACAATGTCTTGCAAGTTCCTGCTGGTTTTTTTTCCTTCCCCCCCCCTTTTTCTAAGCCGCTAAGCCGCTTATCAGCTGATCCGATCAGCAGATAAGCCGCTAAAAGCCGCTAAAAGCCGCTAATCCGCTAATCCGTCAATGGGCTTGCTTCGCAAGACGAAAAAACCGCTAGACGAAGAGAATCACACAACGGATTCTTTTCATCTTGCGAGGCACCACTGTATTATTTGTAAGGAAGCTCAGGTCGTTGGGCCACAGACTGATGCGCTTGGCATGCCAAATCCTGTACCTCCGATCTTACCAAAAAATCCATCCCAGCCCTGACCTGTGCTGTTGGGTAGGATCCAGGTGTTGCAGTTTAGCTGGTAGAAGAAAAGGTGGTTGGTGAAATTCTCACGCTCTGTGCGCCCTCCGATCACCACCATGGTGTCCTTCAGTACTGCTGCGACGTGGAAGAAGTGAGCCAGTGGCTGGTGAGGGTAGTAAGGAACAAGGGATTGAAGAAAGACAGGAAAGAGCCCTTTAGTAATAGCATATCACAATTCCCCCCAATATGAGCCTCGTACTCCACGGGGCCCCTTCTCAAGCCCATTCTTCCCACCGGATGCTCTGCTCACCCGAAAGACAGAGATGGCTAAGCTCTGGCTCTCCACGATAGACTATATTATAACAGTATATAGTCTTCATTGGCTCCCATTACGTTTCCAAGCACAATTCAAAGTGTTGGTGCTGAGCTTTAAAGCCCTAAACGGCCTCGGCCCAGTATACTTGAAGGAGCGTCTCCACCCCCATCGTTCAGCCCAGACACTGAGATCCAACACCAAGGGCCTTCTGGCGGTTCCCTCGCTGTGAGAAGCCAAGTTACAGGGAACCAGGCAGAGGGCCTTCTCGGTAGTGGCACTGACCTGTGGAACGCCCTCCCAGCAGATGTCAAGGCAATAAACAACTATTTTACTTTTAAAAGACAACTGAAGGCGGCCCTGTTTAGGGAAGTTTTTAATCTCTGATGTTTTTAATATTCAGTGGAAGCCACCCAGAGTGGCTGGGGAAATAATAAATTATTATTATAAATATAACAATTCTGTTCCAAATATACTGGCTGCCTGCACTGACACTCCAAAGGAACAGCACTGGTTTTGACCTTTAAAGCTCTTCACGGCTTAGGACCCCAATAACAAAACCCTTGTGGTTAATGCAAGAAAGAGCTGGAGTGGGTGGGTTTGCACTCCCATCCCACAGTAAGTGCAAGGGAAGGAGGGAAAGAAAAGAAAAAGCTAAATTCTTCCATCACTGAAATTGCAAGGAGGCAAAGCACCCTCCCTGGGGAAATGGTGGCTCTGTCAAGTGTTTGCAGGATCATGTGCTCATCATGGCCAACCTATACCAGACAGCAGATAACTCACTCGGGAGGAACAACGAAACCCTCCGCAGGAAAGGGAAGACAAATTGCCGAGAGTGATTTAAGGCTTCAGCTGATGTCCTTATCAGGCTGACTCACACCCAGGGGGTGACAAGGCTAAGCGTGCATTACATTGTTCTGTGCAAAGGTTTCGCTCAAGGCAGCTCGCTCCTCCTCCCATATCGGGGGGGGCGGGGGGAGATCCTGGCCTTGAAATCACTGGGGAAGGGCAGTAGATTGGGGGCTGAAGATCTGCTTTTCATGCTGAAGATCCCAGGCTCAGTCCTGGACCAACTTCAGATAGGATTTGGAAAGACCTCTGCCAGAAACCCTGGAGATCTACTGCCAGTCAGTGTAGACAGTATTAAACTAGATAGCTCTAATTCTGCATAAGGCAGCTTCCTAGAGTCCGATCTTCTGATCTCCGCGCCACGTATTTAAACTTCCTGCTTAATTGTGCTTTGTGTGAAGCAACAGAGTCATTGGGATTGTCTACCTCAAACACCCAAACTTCTTGCACTGAGCTTGCCTACGTTCTACGTGATCTCGCCTCTCCTGGCATGTATATGCAAAAGAGGGCACACATGACACAGGTGCAGGCACACACACACACACCATGCATGCACACACACACACACCATGCATGCACACACACACCATGCACACGCGCGCACACACACACACACACACACACACACATACCATTTTCTCATTCCCTCAACCTGATCTGTGTTTGAAAATGAATCTTTTCTTGCTTACACTATCCTACATTTCCCTGCAACACATGGACTTGTAGAGCTGGATGAGACCAAGAGGGTCATCTCCCAATGCAGGAATCTCACAGACAGTGCTAAACAGACCTCATAATTCATTCTGGGCCTCAGGGCTGTTCAGTAGCGGCACCAAAGATGGGCAGAGTCTTCACACTGGGAAACTCTCTGGTGGTTTCTCCATACCAGAAGCCCTGTGTCTTTTTGGGGAGGCTAGTACTTAACAGCACCCTGGCCGCAACTGTTACATTTCTGCCCTGACAGCATCTCACCTTTGGCCCCTGAGACGGAGCCAGCAAGCTCCAGGTCAGGTTGGGATAATAAAGGCTGTAGAGCTCAGGGGAAGCAGAAACCATCTCCACGTGGAAGCGATGGCCGCCAAAGACATAGATGGCATCCGTGCCCTCGTGGTACACAGCCGAGTGTCCGTACAGACCTGAAAAGTAAATTCAATACCAGGTGTTTGTTTGCTGGGTGGGACTGGGGGCTGGGTCTGTGTTTGATCTCACTAGTGGAAATACGGAGTCAGGCACTGTGGGACATTTGTAACGTTTCCCAGCCTGCGTGCCTTGCAACTGTGGCACGAAGGGTTTCTGGGATTCCCTGTCTTAGAGCTTTTCAGAAGAGGCGACTGTCTCAGATCAAGGCAACCTTGCCTTCTCAAGAGGAGCATTTTTTGGCTCCGTAACCACCTAGGTAATCTCAGGGCCCCACAGCGGGTCAAAAGGATCCCCTACCTGTAGGGGGCGTTCCAGCCTGGCTCCCGGCACGCCAGCTCTCCGACACGACGTTATATTCCAGCAGTTTCTTGTTGAAGCCGTTCTCAGGGGAGTAGCCACCGATCAGGAGCAGGGAAGAGCCACGGCGAGCCGTGAGTGTGTGACCGGCCACGGCTGGGATGAGAGGGTCCTGGAGAAGTCGGGAAGGGAACAGGGAACCTGTCAGGATCCAGGGCGTATGAAAGAGAAGGGCACAGGGTGTGGGGCACAGCGTTTCTTCCTCTTTCCACCAATGTGGATTTATCTGCAGCAACACTGGTGGAATGTGAGGGGGCCATTTATAGGCTAAAATGCATTCCTTCCCCTCCACCATGGGATGGCCGAGAAGAAACCAGTAGGCTGCATTGTGGAAACAGAGGAGCATATGCTTTGTGCATATGAGAGGGTCCTGGAGAAGTCGGGAAGGGAACAGGGAACCTGTCAGGATCCAGGGCGTATGAAAGAGAAGGGCACAGGGTGTGGGGCACAGCGTTTCTTCCTCTTTCCACCAATGTGGATTTATCTGCAGCAACACTGGTGGAATGTGAGGGGGCCATTTATAGGCTAAAATGCATTCCTTCCCCTCCACCATGGGATGGCCGAGAAGAAACCAGTAGGCTGCATTGTGGAAACAGAGGAGCATATGCTTTGTGCATTAACCCCAAGCCTTTGCCCTGAGACCTCCCGCACTCAGGTGCTCTCCTCATTCCTCAATCGGTCATGTAATAATCTGCTGCCAACACCCACAGTTTTGGATCAGGAGAAGGTACATGCCCAGCTTGGGAGTGTCCTGGAAGCATCTGGTTGCCTGCTGTTGGAAGTGGACTGGCCTGATCCAGTTAACAGGGACCTGCCAACCGCTCGCAGTCTAAATGAGGGGGGTTACCTGCACGAGCCTCCATTGCAAAGTGGTGAGGTTGAGCAGCCAGAAGTCGTTGGCTACCCCGTCGGTCGTCAGTCCACCAAGCACATACATTGCCTTGCAGGAGGGGATGTAGGCGGCCGCGTGAAAGTACCGAGGGTTGGGTCCTGGGCCTCTGTCCTCCGTCCCTGCCAGCATCTGGGTCCAGCGGCGCTCGGCAATGGAGTATCTGCGGAGAGACAGCGCCCTCTATGGCCAGGATGGGAAAGGCAGGGGCAGCCATTGGAATAAGCCTGGCAAGGGGAGGGTCTCTTACCTGTACACGTTGCCCAGCATCCCCTCTCGCAGCGACATGCCCCCAAACATCCAAAGCGTGGTGTCCGGCCCCTCCACCATGGTGTGGCCCAGGCGGTGAAGAAACCGGCTGGCTGTGTCCTTGGAAAATGCACAGGTGAGGGTTAGATTATAGTGCTGGAGTTGTCCTGGGTCTTTCTGCATCTATGCTCACTTAGTGGCCAGTCACTTAGTGGCCACAGAGACCCTGAGTGCGTAAAATCACAGAATTGTAGAGCTGGAGGGACTCCAGGGGTCATCTAGTCCAACCCCCTGCAATGCAGGAATCTCAGCTAAAACATCCATGGCAGATGGCTGTCCAACAACCTCTGCTTAAAAACCTCCAAGGAAGGAGAGTCCCCAACCTCCCGAGGGAGTCCATTCCACTGTCGAACAGCTCTTAGCGCCAGAAAGTTTTTCCTGATGTTTAGTCAGAATATCTTTTGTTGTAACTTGAAGCCATTGGTTCGAGTCCTACCCTCCAGAGCAGGAGAAAGCAAGCTTGTTCCCTCTTCCATGTGACAGCCCTTGAGATATTTGAAGATGGCCATCACATCTCCTCTCCCTCTCCCCTTTACCAGGCTAAACAGCTCCTTCAACCGTTTCTCATAAGGCTTGGTTTCCAGATCCCTGATCATGTCAGTTGCCCTCCTCCTCAGATAGAGGACGAACTAATTAGATGCCCTGAGTGTGTAACAAGCCCAAAGCACAGCTATTTTCAAGAGTGACATTGCTCAGAGCAGCAAGAAATTATTTTTTTTATTTAATGCAGTATGCTCTCAGTGATAAATTACCCATTCTCATGGCTCAAAGAGGCCCCAGGCCGGATAACAAATAAAATGAACTGAAAAGCTAATGTCAGAGGGAGCCTTCAAGGGATGTAGGGGTTCACTTACAGCTGTCAGCTGGGTGTCGATCAAGGTCTCCCAAATGATCTTGCCAGCATCTAGAGGGATGGAACAATCTTTGCCGGCAAACCGGTCGCTGCAAACACACAGACCCAGGCTCTAGGGAAGAGATGGGGCGGGGAGGAGACAGAGAGACAAAGAAGGGCGTGAAGACAATGAGACTCGCAGGAGGAAGCATATGCACGGCGCGCACAAATTCTGGAAACTGGAACTGGCTCTGCACTGCCATCATGATACTCAAAGGTCACCGCCAAACCACCTGAGGCTCATGGGAGACAGCTTTAGATGCAATGGCTTGCACAAGCAATGTACCCAGGTAACTCCTGTACTTTCTGGAGATTTTCATATGTTGATGAGCAACTAAATATGACTCCTGCACTTCTACCCACAGTCTGCTTGCCTGCTTTTTCCTAAGGTGTAGACTCAAGACCACCTCACCTATGTTCAGTTACCCACCCTGCCATCATTCTGCTCAGCAGAATGCAGCCAACCCTACTTGTATCCAAGCACTGCTTTTGTCATGCTGTCGTGCAAGGCCCTTTGGACATACCCGTATCACTGCAGACCAGGCCTGGAACTTAATGCCTTCCAAGCTCGGGAATGCTTTTTGACTGGGCACCCATGTCAGCTCCTAAACTCCCTGGGCAGAAACCAAAACTGGAGAGCCAGTGTGGTGTAGTGGTTAAGAGCAGTAGACTCGTAATCTAGTGAACTGGGTTCGCTTCCCCTCTCTTCCACATGCAGCTGCTGGGTGACCTTGGGCCAGTCACACTTCTCTGAAGTCTCTCAGCCCCACTCACCTCACAGAGTGTTTGTTGTGGGGGAGGAAGGGGAAGGAGATTGTAAGCCGCTTTGAGGCTCCTTAGGGTAGTGATAAAGCGGGGTATCAAATCCAAACTCTTCTTCTTCTTTCCCCTTTGCCATCGAGGCCACCCTTGTCCCTGGACCTTTCTGAAATATTCCTGCCCTTCATGCACACACACAAACCAACCCCCCGGGGCTCACCCTGTTGCAAATCCCCTGCCCCACATGAGCGCTGCAGTTGCCCGGGCAGATCTGAAACTGGCAGCTGGGCCCCGTGTAGCCATTTCTGCAGATGCAGCTCCCCTCCTGGCACTCCTGGTTGGGGTGGCAACTGGGGCGGCAGCGGTGCACCGTGTAGGTAGCGTTGAAGCCCGAAGCCTCGGTGGAGTTGGCCTCATAGTAGATGACCAGAAGGCCTGCAAGTACAAGGAGGGAGAGAATCGGAGGAGCAGCATTCCCAGATCGTGGAACTGCCGAGCTGGAAGGTACTCCGAGGGTCATCTAGCCCAGCCTTTCTCAACCTGTGGGTCCCCACATGTTGTCAAATTACAACTCCCATCACCCTTAGCTAGTAAGGCCAGAGCTCAGGGATGATGGGAGTTGTAGTCCAACAACATCTGGGGACCCACAGGTTGAGAGCTGCTGATCTAGCCCAACTCACAGGATTCAGGAACATGCAGTTGTCCCGTGCGGAGATTGAACCTGCAACATTATCAGCACCACAAGTCTAGGTAAAAAGGTAAAGGACTCCTGGATGGCTAAGTCAACTAGAGGGTTGCCGTGCTCATCTCACTTTCAGGCTGAGGGAGCCGGCTTTTGTCCACAGACAGCTTTCTGTGTAATGCAGCCAGCATGACTAAACTGCTTCTGGAGCAACGGGACACCGTGATGGAAGCCAGAGCACATGGAAACAGTGTTTACCTTCCCGCCACAGCAGTACCTATTTATCTGATTGCACTGGCGTGCTTTCAAACTGCTAGGTTGGCAGGAGCAGGGACAGAGCAACGGGAGCTCACTCTGTTGTGCAGATTTGAACCACCGACCTGCTGATCAGCAAGCCCAAGAGGCTCAGTGGTTTAGACCACAGAGCCACCCGTGTCCCTATACCACAAGTCTAACCAACTGAACTATACAGCATTGCGTAGAAGGATTCAGATTTCCTTTATCAGGACGAGAGTATGGAGGAAAGAAGCAGGAATTTATATTGTGCTGCTTCTAAGGGCATCCAGAGGTCCCTTCTGTGAGAGTCAGCTTGCCTGTTATTAGACAGGCTGCTTCACAACACACAGCCAAAGAGATGCTCTGGTTCATGAGTGGTGATGCTGATCCCTAAGAGGCCGCTGGCCTTTCGTAAGCTTTCATTGCCTCTCACTAGTGGGAAAGGAAGCCTGCCTTTCAAATAAAGGTATGTGATTCGCCATAGTCAAGAGTCGTAACGTGGAGCTAAGTGGACCACTGGTCTGACTAGCAAACGAATTCACTAAGTTCACACCCCGCATCAAAACTCTGTTTTCCTTTTGACTCCAACCTCCTTCCTCCTTCCTACCTGATACGGCCTCCACAGTGATGGGACGGGGATGGCCCTGGCCGCAGAAAGCCCCAATGAGAGTGCGATCCAACTGGATCAGGCCTGTGTCCAGGAAGTCAGGAAGTCCATCAAAGGCATAGACATAGTTATTCTAAGAAGAAAGCGAAGGGGAAGCAAGCATGAGTTATCAGCATTGGATCAAACTTGCTTCAAAGAGATGCTAAGTTTTTTAAATACAGGCCTCTGGTTTCTGTTCTGTGACTTCCAACAGGGGCTCTGGATCAGGGTTTCCCAGACTTGGGTCCCCAGCTCTTGTTGGACTATAACTCCCTTCATCCTTAGCTAGCAGGACCCCGTGGTCAGGGATGATGGGAACTGTAGTCCAAAAGCAGCTGGAGACCCAAACATGGGAAACCCTGATCTAGATGAAGTTCTCAAGTGATTTTTCATACCCATTTCCTGCAATTAGTGTGCTAAAAAGCGAGTTCACAACAAACATATGCTTAGAGAAATACACATGCATTTTTGGGAGGAGATTTTGTGGGTGATTCAGCGGGAAGAAATGGGGGGGGGGGAGGTATTTGCCCAGTTTGGATTTTGTTTCATTCATGACTGGGCTCCATTAAATAAACTGGGAGAGATAAAGGAGGGTGGTGAAAATTTTTACAATGCCACTCTAATCTTTTGCACCAATATCTCATTGTAAGAGATGGGGAAAGATTTCAAACTTCCAGCGCCCCAAGAAACTGCCTCCCCCTTAAAAAAAAACAAGGCTTCATGCTTCTAGACATGCTTTTGAGAGACAGCAGGATGTTTTTAGGCAAAATATGCCAAATGCCATAGAAAACAAAAGAATGAGGAAGCTTTAGTCATGTCCATCTCCTCATGCTGATTTCTGACGTTACTAATGTATTAAATGACAAGC
Organism: Podarcis bocagei; assembly: GCF_964188305.1. NCBI lineage: Eukaryota > Metazoa > Chordata > Lepidosauria > Squamata > Lacertidae > Podarcis > Podarcis bocagei. The sequence goes on from NC_138132.1 coordinate 11,304,499, forward strand.
ATCTGCCTCTGGAAGATATCACTTGCCTACAGAATCAGCCCCCTGGCCCCCACTGTGCCCACCCCCTGTGCTCACCATACAGAGGGTATCGGGTTGGATAGTAAGGGTGATCGTAGGGCAGATCTGCTCAGGCCGACAGGGCTGCATGTCCTCAGTGGTCGACAAGACCCAGACGCAGTAGGAGAGCCCACCCTGCGGGGGGCCCCCAGCCCGCTGAGAGCTCAACGACGAAGAGGAAGAGAGGTTGGCAAGCAAGGAGCGCCCCACACACTCCTGGTAGCAAACGCCCTCGTTTCTGGTGGGTAAAAATAAAGCAGACAATAATAGCGCAGCCGTGGCACTGCCAAAACAAATCTTTTTGGTTTTGTCATGAAGGGCTGCGCTAAGTCACCCTGCCCTTTAAATAACTGCTAAGTCTGGCCCAACCTCACAGAAATTCTGAAAATGACAGCATGGCCACTTGGCATCGCCTTGGTCTTTTGAGGAATCGGCCGGGAGGCTTAAACAGCGCTTTGTTTTGGTGATTTTGCAGCGTGTTTATTTTTAAAAACCACCAACTCTCTTCCCACCCTGCTAACTTAGGACGGGGAAGGAAAAGATAGCCCATAATTAGCTTCCGCAGGAGCCAGTCTGTCTTGGAGGTAAGCAGAAGCAGAAAAAAACAGAGATGGCAATTACCGTATTTTTCGCCCGATAGGACACACTGTCCCATAAGGCGCACCTAGTTTTTTGGGGGGGAAATAAGGGGGAAAATTTATTTTCCCCCCAGGCGCGGGGCTGGGGTGGGGGAAGCCCGAGCTTCCCCCGACCCCAGCCCCCAGAACAGGCAACGCTCCGCAAGGCGCGGGAGCCCGGCACGGGAGCCCAGCGCAGGCTCCTACGGCTTGCGGAGAGCTGCACGAAGCCTGGAGAGCGAGAGGGGTCGGTGCGCACCGACCCCTCTCGCTCTCCAGTCTTCAGCGAAAGCCTGCATTTGCCCCATAGGACGCACACACAGTTCCCCTTCATTTTTGGAGGGGGAAAAGTGCGTCCCATGGGGCGAAAAGTACAGTACTCCTCCAAATGTCAGGGATGAAGATTGTAAAGCTAATTTGCCTAACCCTCCCTATTGGAGTAAGAGTTTCTCACTGCAGGACAGCATTCTCCATGACAAAGAATTCTGCAGAATTCTATGCAAAAGTGTATAACCTATGCAATTATGCACAAGTTTTCCTTTATAACTTATTCTGGTTTTGCAACTAAGTGAGAGAGGCAAGCGGGCATGGAAGGTACTAAAACCAGCAGTGGCAGCACCCTTTCAGGTATACCATTACACCATCGTAATGACCAGAAAGCTTCTGTTACTTTTCCTCTTAAAGGAGGCTGAATTCTGCTCCCAGTCATATTCTGTGAGCTTTCCCTTTTGCAATGGACCCAAGTCACGCACACAGCCCTACATAAATACTTCCTGTTCCAGGAAACTGGAAGCATGTGTGTGTATGTCAGTCTTTGTTTTTTTGCTTGTACACGGCACACATCAGGGAGCAGTTTGATCCATTTTGCACCTCTTTAATGACGTGTGAGAGTTTTGCATTAAAAATACGCAGTTTGGGCCCAAATGAAGGGCAGCCAGAAACAAAAGACCTTTAAAATAAGAATATAACAACACTAAACATTAATAGAAAGTTTGATGATTCCCATAGCATGTATGTTGGAAGAGCTCGGTGTTTCTTTGTTTTTCAGGAGGCGAGTCTTTGGAAAATCGGGGAACTGCAGGCTGTGGAAAAAGTAGTTCAACATGACCACTTTTATTGTGAGCTTGGCAAGTGCCCCGGTAGTCCTCAGCAACCACCAGGCGAAATTTCAAAAAGTGGGAGAATTAGAAAAGGTGGGCAAAGTTTTGCACAGACCAAATGAAGAACTGCTTTGCTGTGTCAGACAACAGCTGCTACTGTTTGTATCTAGCAGCTGGTAGTCAGTAATATAGACAGCTCCTGAACATGGCAGCTCAACTTAGCTCTTCAGGTTAATAGCCTTCAATAGAAGTTGCTTATTTGTGCAACTTAGGTAGTATTGCCGTAATACAGGGGATGCAACCACAGTCAAATCAACCAGCTTCTCTCACCTGGGGTCCCCATGGTAGCCGGGGGCACAGCGCTCGCAGTGAAGCCCTTCGGTGGGTGGGGCGCAGTAACAGGCTCCTGTGGCCCCGTGGCAATAGCCCATCTCTTCCAGGCCATGCCCATTGCAGGCACACTCCTGGCAGCCGCTCTGATTTGTGGCGTTCCCGTAGCTGCCAGGCCGGCAAAGGTGGCAGCGCTCACCATGGGTCCAGTCTGCAGAGGAGGATAAAAAAGAGGATGAGACCGATGTGGACAAGGAACAGAGGAAACTGCATTCAGTCACAGACTGGCTGGACGCAGATGAATGGTGGGGAATCCACAAAGGAAGAAGGCTCAGAGCCTGGGAAGTGGAGGTGGGATGGCGATGAGTGATCAGAGGGAGAAGGAGAAGACTGGGAGGAGGTGGTGTCGGAAGCTGAAGAAGCAACAGGGTTTCGTGAGCAGGGAGAATCTGTGGCAGAGAAAAGTCCAGGACCAGAGGCCGAAGCAGAAGGGCAGGAGGCGAGAGGCCAAGGGGCAGAGATGAGTCAGTCTGGTGAAGAGTCAGGGGTGTCTGCGCCAAGCTCCCCTCCTCACTTGTCTCCCAGAACCAGAAGAGGCATGAAAAGGGCAGGGCACAGGGCAGAGGTTGGCTGCAGGAAAACACCCTGGAAAGGAGGGGACTTAGAGGGTTGTGGGGAGGTGGGGACCTCCAGTCTCAGGAATGGCTTCATGGGGGCAAGACCTGCCAGAGATGAGTTCGGCATGACACCTCTGTATCAAGCGTGCTTTCGCTAATAAAGAGTTAACCCCAACTTGCATGGTGTGATTTACTGCTGGCTCGCTCCTGACAATTACACTGAGTCAGGCAGTTGGGTCCGTCTAGCTCAGTACAGTGCTACCTCAGGTTAAGAACTTAATTCGTTCTGGAGGTCCGTTCTTAACCTGAAACTGTTCTTAGCCTGAAGCACCACTTTAGCTAATGGGGCCTCCTGCTGCTGCCATGCCGCTGCTGCGCGATTTCTGTTCTCATTCTGAAGCAAAGTTCTTAACCCGAGGTACTCTTTCTGAGTTAGCGGAGTCTGTAACCTGAAGTGTCTGTAACCCGAGGTACCACTGTATTGACTGCAAGGACTGGCAGTGGCTCTCCAGGGCTTCTGACAGGAAATCTCTCCCAGCCCTTCCTGCGGTGGGCAGGGGTTGTATCTGGGAGCGTCTGCATGCAAGGCAGATGTGTGCCTCTTGACCTATGGCCCTTTCCTAGAAGGAGAGAAGGAGGAGGCAAGAACTGAAGACCTGTCCTCTTATACCAAACCATCACCGACCTCAGGCCCTCCACAGGTTTTGGACTACAACTTCCATCAGCCCTAACCAGCACAGCTGATGGGAGTTGTAGTCCGAAAACCGTCTTATACCCTCCGAGGTCCACACTGACGGTGCTTTACTGGCCAAAGAACAGCGATGCAACAAAACCGTAAATTAGAAAAGCAGGAGACAAGAAGCATCCGGCTCACTCTGGCATTCGTCGCAAACGCCGGGCCCGCTGAGGCCACAGCTGCTGTGGAAGTGGCACCCGCAGTCCACATTGCACTGCACCCCGCTTGGCGGCGGGGTGGCCCCCATGATGGTCTCGGAGGTCCAGCCCAAGTCGCACACGCAGGTGAAGTTGGGGGCCCCGCTGCATTCGCCGTGTGCGCATTCGTCGTAGCAGCTGTGTGAAAACAGAGAGGGGGAGATGGAGAAAGTCCTGCAGAAAGCTCTTCCCAGAGCTACAGGGCCCATGCCCTCAACAAAGTGCAGTTCCCAGGATTCTCTGGGGGAACTCACAAGTTTTAAATGCATGCTGAAAGCGCTTTCAATGTATGGTACAGATCTGGCCAAAGTTCCTTCCTTCAGAAGGACTGGATTAATAGAGAAGGCGCAACCAAACTAACACAGAAGTTTCAGAAAGATGAGAGTCTGGGGTCACAGGACCATCACAGGCTCACAAACGCGTCCTGCCAGGGGGCTTCTTGGCATCAGAAGGTTGTCAGAAAAAGCTCTGCAGGATCTTGCCACATGCCCATCTAATCCTGTTCTCACAGTGGCCAAACAGATGCCTATGGGAAGTCCACACCTGAGAATTCTTCTCTGCTTACGATACTCAACATAGTGCCTCTGGCAGTGGAGAGAATTACAGAATCATGAAATCATAGAAGGTATCTCCAAGGGTCCTCTGGATGAACCTCTGGCAATGAAGGAATCTCAACTAAAGCATTCATGGCAGATGGCCATTCTGGTTCGTAGCCACTGAGAGCTTTACTCTCCACGAATCTGTGTAACCTTCTAAAGCCAGGCTGGTGGCCACCACTAAATCTTGTGGGAGCAGATTTCATTGTTTGTGAACACTGGGGAGAAACCTCTGCCTGCTTGCTGACAGTCTCTGGTTCCTGTAACCAGAACCAAGCTCAAGGAACACCCCCAACCCCACCCCAAACCTGCCAAAAGCGTTTTGCCCGCCCCTCGTGCCCAGCCTACTCACGTCTGGTTGCAGTACGCCACCCCGTCCCCCGCATAGCCTCGGTTGCAGTGACATTCGAAGGAGTCGGGTGTGTTCTTGCAGCTGGCAAAGGGATGGCAGTTAGCCAGGCCCAGGCGGCACTCGTCCACATCTGGGCACTGCCCGTAGGACCACTGAGCCGGGTGGGTGGGAAGCAGCCCGTGAGATTCCCAGAGGGCCACAGAGCAGTTCAGGAAGGTGTTCAGGCCTGAGAAATCCCCAGGGAGGCACCTGCAGAAGGGAAAAGGAATAAGTTATTCCCCTCACAACGGTCCCAGGGTTGAAACTACCTTTGCTTTCAAAGGATTCCCTGCCTATAACACCTGTATGACAAGGAGAAATTAAGCAAGCGCCGTATTTCCCTCTGCTGACCCTCCACCGATGGGGAAAACCTCTGGCTGTTGATTTTTTTTGCTGCCACTCAAAGAAAAACCACGACCCCATGGAAAAGACTTTGCAACCTTTCCAGCACAAACACAGCAGCTTGTAATTTCTTCCTTCACAATTTTACTCATTTTATTTACAGTGGTGCCCCGCAAGACGAATGCCTCGCAAGACGGAAAACTCGCTAGACGAAAGAGTTTTCCGTTTTGGAGGTGCTTCGCAAAACGCATTTCCTATGGGCTTGCTTCGCAAGACGACAATGTCTTGCGAGTTCCTGCTGTTTTTTTTTTCCTTCCCCCCCTTTTTCTAAGCCGCTAAGCCGCTTATCAGCTGATCCGATCAGCAGATAAGCCGCTAAAAGCCGCTAAAAGCGCTAATAGCGCTAATCCGCTAATCCGTCAATGGGCTTGCTTCGCAAGACGAAAAAACCAAACCGCTAGACGAAGAGAATCACAGAACGGATTCTTTTCGTCTTGCGAGGCACCACTGTATTAAATTTGCATACCACCCTTCACCTGTAGGTCTCAGGGTGGTTCGCAACGTGAAAACACCATATTAAAAAACACAGAATACATGATAAAAATACCAATGATCCCCGCCCTCTCCCGCAAGATGTTTAAAAGGGCACTGGAGGCTGATCAGCCAAAGGTCTAATTAAAGAGGAACACTTTCGTCTGGGGCGAAAAGGTGTACAATGAAGGCGCCAGGAGAGTCGCCCTGGGGAGAGCATTCCACAAACGGGGAGCCACCACAGAAAAGGCCACTGACGCGTTGCCAGCCTCTCGCAAAGGAGGCACATGAAGAAGGGCCTCAGAGGATGATCACAGGATCTGGGTAGGTTCATGTGGAGAGAGGTGGTCCTTCAGATATCGCAGTCCTGAGCCCAACCACAACTGAAGTTAAAATGGTGAAACTGAAGTCAAACCTGAGGTTCCCAATTTGGTGCGACGCACTAAATGGTGGATTGACAGCCCTGCCCCCTTGTTCTACTCACCCCCTGGAAGTAAGCTTAATAATAATGACAGTAATAATTTTATTATTTGTACCCCACCCATCTGACTGGGCTGCCCCCAGTCCTCCAACATATATGAAAACATAATAAAGCATTACACATTGAAAGGCTTTCCTGTACAGGACTTCAGATGTCTTCTAAAGGTGATATAGTTACTCATCCGTGGCCAGGCTAAAACAGGCACCTTGTCTGTGTGGTGGGGAAGAAGAACCACTGTAAACATGAGTCTTACCTGCCCAAGGTGGGGTTGTCCGAGTTGCCGCACCAACCACATTCAAAGTTCTGCAGGCATTCCCGGCAGGTGTTGAACCGGGTGCAGTCCAGGCACTGGGGCACAGAGTGCACGCTGGGGGGAGGGGAGGGGGGGAAAGAGGTTGGTGAGCAGCTCCTGCATGCACTGGGTTCGAGAAAGAAGGAAAAGAGGGAAGAGGGGTCCAGAGTTCTAGTAACCTGATGCTTAGCAACTTAATTTGTCAATTGGATGACTCTGGTTTTGCTGTAAATAAATTGTTTTGAAATTTAAGTAGTCAAGTTACTAGCCCTCTGCACATCTTCTTTCCTTCTTTCTCAGGAATTTGGAACCAGCTACAAAAATATTTTTCTGGGGCAAGGCGGAAAGGGGCCTTTGCAGGCTCTTTCAATGGTGTTTCAAATATATGCGATTTCACTGAGGGGTGTGGTGCCTCGGAGCGTAACTCCTGCATAAATGGGATGCTTATATGCATCTTGTGGAATGAATGAGTGAATGAATAAATCGCCATCTCCTTTTCCACTACCACTTCCCCTCACGCGGTGCATAACCTGGGCTAGGGCTCGCCCATATCTGATCATTCCTTCTGGAAACCTATTACAGTGGTACCTCGGGTTATGAACTTAATTCGTTCTAGAGGTCCATTCTTAACCTAAAACCATTCTTAACCTGAGGCGCCCTTTCACTAATGGGGCCTCCCGCTGCCGCTGGATTTCCATTCTCATCCTGGGGCAAAGTTCTCAACCCGAGGTACTACTTCCGGGTTAGCGGAGTTTGTAACCAGAAGCATTTGTAACCCGAGGTACCACTGTACTAGCATTTTTATGAGCCAGGAGTGTTGCTCTTCCAAACTGCGGCCTGCTAGTAGAGGGAAGCTCCTCTGAGCCTGTGCAGATTCTGCCTTTCTTCTTTCCGCCGAACAACCACGAAGGAGACCGTGACTTCCTCATGCCCCGAGTCTTCCTGCTGCATGCCCAACGTACCTGTCATACCAACCGCGGCAGTCTCCATAGGGGTATTTGGCAAGGTAGGCAGCGAAGAAGAAGCAGCTACGTGTGGACTGGCACCAAGCACACTGGCTGGAGTTGGAGAGGCACTCGGAGCAGGTATTGCGCCTGGAAGACGAGAGGAGAAACCAACGCTTTCAAGACCGGATCTCAGAACTACTTTGCCCCTTCTGCACCTTCCAGGGCCGGATTAAGACCTTTAGAGGCCCTAAACACTTTAAAAGACTTTGGTGCCCCCATATATATCTAATTCAAACTATAAACAACAATAAACCGTAAAATAAAACTCAAAATGAAACAAAACCTACGGTACAATGGAAAATGAATGTTTATTTTTGTATACTTCTGCTTCGTATCTGATTTTTCCCCCTCCTGCTCTTTTCTAATTGCATAGTCTTGGATCAGATCCTCAAAACTAATCTTACATAACATATCTGCTTCTATACTAGGTAGAGATAAGGAATCCAGCCTGTCTTCTTGCATAGTTGTTCGGTTGGGATTTTTAATATGCTCCAACTGAGAAAACGAGGAATTTGCGACCATTAATGTTAGAAATCCAACAATGGAAAATTTCTGCGGTGTTTCCTTGATGCCTTAAGCATGTGCTTACTTTGCGTAATGGTTAATCCAGCCCTGGCGCCCCCGCCTCCTGAATTTTCCCCCCTGGTTCTGCCGCTGCTTGAACCAGGGCTTCCCAGGTCCAGGCTGTGCTAGGAATCCAGCATCTTTGATTCCTGCATTGCAAGAGGTCAGACTAGATGACCATCAGGGTCCCTTCCACTTCTACAATTCCATGATCTCAGGCTTCTTGAAGATAAGACAGTGCTGCTGCTTCCCCACTGGCGAAGAGCAGGCATTAGATGCTGGATCAGAGCGAGCTTTCTCACCTGAGCAACCAGAGGACTTCCCAAATACTTCCAAGCTTCCCTTTTCTAGTTTTCCCTGCTGCCTTCTTCCCTGCAAGGCCAAATGTCTCCCATCTGCTGGCTGGCATCTCAGCCCCAGCCACGGACTGCCCCTCGCTCTCCTGACCTGGCTCTCGTCCACATCTGTTTGCAGCCTTCATGCTCGGGAGGGCAGAGTCTGACCGAGGTTCCTTTCCACCGCGGCCTTGTCCCAAACCTTCCCGCCGCCCCCCTGGCTCACTCACTGGTGGGTAAGTACAGTGGTGCCCTGCAAGACGAATGCCTCGCAAGACGGAAAACTCGCTAGACGAAAGAGTTTTCCGTTTTGGAGGTGCTTCGCAAAACGAATCTCCTATGGGCTTGCTTCGCAAGACGACAATGTCTTGCGAGTTCCTGCTGGGTTTTTTTCCCTCCCCCCCCTTTCCTAAGCCGCTAAGCCGCTTATCAGCTGATCCGATCAGCAGATAAGCCGCTAAAAGCAGCTAAAAGCCACTAATAGCGCTAAGCCGCTTATCAGCTGATCCAATCAGCAGATAAGCCGCTAACAGCGCTAATAGTGCTAAGCCGCTTATCAGCTGATCCGATCAGCAGATAAGCCGCTAATAGCGCTAAGCTGATTATCAGCTGATCCGATCAGCAGATAAGCCGCTAAAAGCCTCTAATAGCGCTAATCCGCTAATCCTTCAATGGGCTTGCTTCGCAAGACGAAAAAAACCACTAGACGAAGAGAATCACAGAACGGATTCTTTTCGTCTTGCGAGGCACCACTGTAATCCAAGGCAACACGATGACCAAGAACAACAATGCGATGTCAATATAAACTCTTTATATAATCTATACAGAACATTGAACAGCATGAAATATATGAAATATGCACTCTCTGCAAAACCAAATAAACAGAAATCTTATAAATCTCTGACAGTCACAAAATATGCACTCTTGATGGATTCTCTTGAAAACATACAACCAAATAAACATAAACATATGCAGAGAGTGCATATTTCATATATTTCATACTGTTCAATGTTCTGAATACAGTGGTACTTCGGGTTACATACGCTTCAGGTTACATACACTTCAGGTTACAGACTCTGCTAACCCAGAAATAGTGCTTCAGGTTAAGAACTTTGCTTCAGGATAAGAACAGAAATCGTGCTCCGGCGGCAGGGCATCAGCAGGAGGCCCCATTAGCTAAAGTGGTGCTTCAGGTTAAGAACAATTTCAGGTTAAGAACAGACCTCCGGAACGAATTAAGTACTTAACCCGAGGTACCACTGTAGATTATATAAAGAGTTTATATTGACATCGCATTGTTGTACTTGGTCATCGTGTTGCCTTGGATATTACTGATAATTGTTTGCAACACAGGTCACTCACTGGTTGCAGAGTTTGGGGCAGTCCTTCGGAGAGCGGATCGCACTGGGGAGGCGGCCCCGGCGGCTGCAGAGGAAGTCCCCCTTCTTGCTGCTGTTCACTTGCCACTCGCAGAACGGGTCCTGGAGCAGGGGAACAAAAGAGGAAGCGTGGGGCTCGCATCCAAACGAGTGCCCAGTCTCTCGTTCCGTAAGTGCAAGGATTTACACTTGTGCAAGAGAACTCTCCCCCATTCTGCTCCCCATCCCACCCTCGCTAAATCTGTTCTGGGATCGGACACTCAAATTAGTGGAAGAGATCAAACCAACGCTCGCTCCATCAGCCCTGCCAAAGGCCGGTTTCATCGGGTACCTCTTACCCCAGAACTGAGCATTATGAGAACCACTGTTTAAGAACTGGTGCTCGATTTTGGGGTTTTCCCCCATTTTCCCTTGTTTGTCATGTTCTTTTAAATTTGCAGGCATGTGGGCAAGGACTGCCTTGTTCTAACTAGTTGTATGTAAACCACTCTGGGAGACTTTTGGACTGAAGAGTGAGGTCCAAACGCTCTTTATTATCACCATCATAATCAGGTTGTGGGAAGGTGCAGCAAACACATAGATGTGTTCTGTTGTTACCATTTATTTATTTCCAGGGTGGATCTGATTTAAATCAAATTGATTTAAATCATGATTTAAATCACTGGTCAGTAAGACTTTATTTAAATCACTGGTCAGTAAGACTTTATTTAAATCACTGGTCAGTAAGATTTAAATATATTTTTTTACAGAAGGACTCATTCTTGCTGGTAAAGGTAAAGGTACCCCTGCCCGTACGGGCCAGTCGTGTCCGACTCTAGGGTTGCGCACTCATCTCACTCAAGAGGCTGGGAGCCGGCGCTGTCCGAAGACACTTCAGGGTCACGTGGCCAGCGTGACTAAGCGGCATCTGGGGAGCCAGCACCAGCGCCGCACACGGAAACGCCGTTTACCTTCCCGCTAGAAAGCGGTCCCTATTTATCTACTTGCACTTGGGGGTGCTTTAGAACTGCTAGGTAGGCAGGAGCTGGGACCGAATGACGGGAGCTCACTCCGCCACGGGGATTCGAACCGCCGACCTTTCGATCGGCAGGTCCTAGGCTCTGTGGTTTAACCCACAGCGCCACCCGAGTCCCCCATTCTTGCTGGTATAATCTTTAATATTTACAACCAGATGAAGGTTTATTTTTGGAATAATGAATTTTCAGAGTAGTTTTTACAGTTATATCGAAAATTGCTGATTTGGTTATACTATTAGAAATACATAGACAGGTAAATATGAAATTATTGTGTCGTTTAATAACTTAACTGTTTATATTTGGACAACTTTTCTGCTGTACTTTATTGGAAGGAGAAAAATAATCATTTCCGTAATAACAATTTAAACAATTTATTTAAGTATAGCAATAACATTATAGCATATATATCCATGTTTCCAGTTACAGATAGGTAGCCGTGTTGGTCTGCCATAGTCAAAATAAAAAAATTCCTTCCTGTAGCACCTTAAAGACCAACTAAGTTAGTTCTTGGTATAAGCTTTCGTGTGCATGCACACTTCTTCAGATACACAGATAAGTTTTTTTGTATTGGGGTGTATATGTGAAATTTAATAAAATATAAATGCGGGGGAAAGAAAGAAAGAAAGACAGACAGACAGAAAGAAAGAAAGAAAGGGTCTCTGATGTAACTGCGCTGCAATGCAGTGTTGACAGTCCATCTCCATCGCTCCTATGCCTCTAAGATTTTATCCCTTAGCAGAGAAATGGGTTTCATTGACAACAACTTACCCTAGACAGATCAGACCCTTCGTTCTCCGTACACAGATATTGTTGAAAATACAATGGTCCTGCCCGCTGCACTGAACTGCGCCTGCCTCCCCCTCTCCAAATAAGGCTCTGCCCCAAGGAACACACAAACCCGCAAGCCATATCCCTCTCACCTTGCTGCAAGCGTGGCAGTCTCGGTAGTCCTCGCACAGGATGCAGTTGCCGGGGGCCAGGATGAGGCGCACGCTGCCAGCGCCACAGCCGCCGGCATCGTCCTTATGCGCCAGCCGCCGGTGGCAGGTGGCACTGACCGGGCACCAGCCGCAACCTTGGTCGGCCAGGCAAGCCAGGCAGGAGCGGTAGGTGGCGCACAGCTCTGAGCGATAAGGCTCCAGGAAGAAGTAAGAGATCTCCTGGCAGGAGAAGAGAAACGAAGATAAGCATCACCTGGTATAAACATCGCCACATCTCTCTGTGTCGGAGGGGATGCAGCGAGCGAGGTTCGCTTCCTTTATTTCTATTTCATTTCTTAAAATTTATATACCACTTGATTGTTTAAGAAACAAACCAACCTCAAAGCAGCTTACAAGAAGAACGCATAGAAATAACCAGTAAAAAACAACAATTGTAAAACTTCAAAAAATCATTAACATCTTGATGTTAGCATTAAGATAAATTCAACAGGGTAAATAAGTTCTGATGGATGTAATAATGGAATGCTGAATAGTTTAGTTGATACAAAATATGCAGGGATTTGTGTTACGCAAAATGAACCATGGAAACAGAAGAAGGGAAGTCATTGATATTTTAAGGTTGTTTAAATGAATATTTTAAAACGTAAAACATATTTTTTAAAAAAAATTATAGAAAAAATAATAATTAACATCTTCTTTTTCGGACAATTTAAAGAAATATTATTATATGATGAATACGTGAGCAGGATTTGAACTACGAGCAACAGAAGAACTTGAAGATTATAGCAGTGTTGTTATGATAAAAGAGACACAAGACAGGGCGCAACAGAGGGAGAGTAATAAAAACACAGTGGAAAAGGGGGTGGGAAGTTGACAAAAAAATAACAAAGAAAAAATGTTTTACTATCTACTGAAATCCATGTGTTCAATTTTTGGAAAACTTAATAAAAATGTGATAAAAATTAACTAATATCAGCGATATACTAAAAAAAAGTCAACATTCTACATGTCTGCATAGACAAAAATGTTTTGGCAGGTGCAGAAAAAAGCCCACGGGAAGAGCCCTCTCCCAGGAACTGGTATTCAGAAGCACAACTGCCCCCGCCTGCAGATATCCTTCGCTCCCTCGCATCCTGTTCCTCTTGGATCCTGAATATTCCTAAAAAGCCGCTGAACCTCCTCCCTTGTCAATGGCAGCAGTCTGCGCTCGCAGCAACGTGAACCAGAAAGCAGTGGGTTCTGCGCTCGAAGTCCCTGAAGACAAGCGAGGCTGCGAACCTCTCCCCATGGAAGAAGAAGAGGAGGAGTTTGGATTTGGTATCCCGCTTTATCACTATCCAAAGGAGTCTCAAAGCGGCTGACATTCTCCTTTCCTTTCCTCCCCCACAACAAACACTCTGTGAGGCGAGTGGGGCTGAGAGACTTCAGAGAAGTGTGACTGGCCCAAGGTCACCCAGCAGCTGCATGTGGAGGAGCGGAGACGCGAACCCGGTTCACCAGATTACGAGTCTTAACCACTACACCACACTGGCTCTCTCACGGAGAGGGCGAGATACTCACGCTGCCCCCGGGCACTCCTGTGCGATCCCACGTGAGGGTCAGCTCGCTCGTCTGCCCGTTGCCAGAGTTGTTGAGGTGGCCTTCGACCAGGACAGTGTACTTATTGCCCCTCTCGGTGCTGGGGAAGAGGCGCTCAGCCCCGGGGCGCTGCAGTAGCCGCTTCTCTTTCTCCTGCTGCACTGCCCAGCGGCCCACCTCCTCCTGAAAGGGAAGGCGGGAGAGCTAGGAAGAGCATGTTCTGCAGCCTAGAGTGGCCTTCAAAGCCAGTCAGAAGTTGGGGAAGCTTTACAAAGATGCACTTACTTACTTACTTGCTTGCTTGCTTGCTCACCTGCCTTTAAGTGTAAGAGTCTCCTGCAGGCGAGCTGGTCTCCCCCCCCCCCATTACTCTCCTTTTAAAAAAGGGGGTTTCTGGTGACTGGGCCGCTGCCTATGTTTGATTATGGTCACCAAATGCTATGAATTGGAACCATTTTAATACTACAGTGGACGCTCGGGTTGCAAACGTGATCCGTGTGGGATGCAACCCGCAGTGTTCACAACCTGCAGCGGTGCATCTGCGCACACGCGGGTTGCGATTCGGCGCTTCTGCACATGCGCAAAGCGCGATTTAACGCTTCTGTGCATGCGCGACCGCCAAAACCTGGAAGTAACCCGTTCTGGTACTTTCGGGTTTTGGCGGTCCGTAACCCGAAAAAACGCAACCTGAAACGTCTGTAACCCGAGGTATGACCGTACTTAAAACGGCATGATGTAGCAGTGGTTAAAGCGTGGTACTAAGGCCTGGGAAGCAAGGGTTCAAATCCCCAGTTGGCCATGAAGTTTGCTGGGTGACAATGGAGTGCACTTCTGAAGGTGAAGTCAAGCCACTGTGTTAGCAGTGCCAAAGTAATCTCCTTGGGAGTCCAAGCTTGGGCAGTGTGGGGGTCCTGGGCTGCCCAGGTGATGAGACCCCCCTCTCAGACTCACTGATGTGGTCCAAAGGTAAGCAGAGCAAGACATTTGGCACCAGCTGGGCGGCAGGAGTTGCCGGAAGGAGGCGTACGAGACTCTAGCCAACCGTCTTAGGGACTGAACTCTGGGTTTTTGCAGGGATCTCTCCTGAAGATATCCCACAAGGCAGCAGAGGTTTAGGGTCAAAGTTTGCCTTCTCCTAGATGGGCCACCTTCCCAGGTGGACAAGCCCCATCTGCCCCTCACTTCCCTCTACAGCAGGTGTAGAAACCACCTTCTTGAATGTTGGACCCAATCTTGGTCCCGTCTGCTCAATCCACCAGAGTCTGTCTCTGCATGCCAGGAAAGTCCCTAGCTCACCACAGGTTTGAGATCCATTGGCTACTCTCACCTGGTTCAGACTCTTCCTTAGCTCTTAAGGCCCCCCACATTCTCTCTCATAGGCCCCGTGGGGAGTACAACTCTGATCTCTAACCACTGGCCATGATGGATGGGGAAGAGGAAGGCTGCCCCAGAACCTTTCAAGCAGACAGCCCCACCCCCACCCCGAAACCCCCCAGAATTGAAATGCTTTATTGTCACTTGTACAACTTGTATACAGTGAGATTACATGAGCACCCCCCACTCAGCTCTCTTAGTCTTAGTTCCCCTTGTTTACTGACGCACACCCACCAAACCCGAAAGTCAGTTGCCCTGTTATTATCTTTTCATTCAGCAGCCTAACAGCCCACGGATAGAAGCTGTTCTTTACCCTGTTAGTGCGACTAATCATGCTTCTATATCTTCTGCCTGAGGGCAGGATATCAAGAAAGTGCAGGCCAGGGTGTGAATCATCCCTGAGAATTTTCCTCACTCTCCTGAGGCAACGTTCTTCCGCGATGTCATCCAGCAGATTCACGGGACAGCCCATAATACCTTGTGCTGTATTCACCACCCTCTGTAGGCCCTTCCTATCAGTTGATGTCAAACCAGCGTACCACACCGTGATGCGGTATGAAAGGACACTTTCTATTGTGGAAGGAGATCATTAAATGTTGATTGACATCGTTCTTTCACAATACAGTGGTACATCAGGTTACATACGCTTCAGGTTATATACGCTTCAGGTTACAGACTCCGCTAACCCAGAAATAGTGATTCAGGTTAAGAACTTTGCTTCAGGATGAGAACAGAAATCGTGCTCTGGCGGCGTGGCGGCAGCAGGAGGCCCCATTAGCTAAAGTGGTGCTTCAGGTTAAGAACAGTTTCAGGCTAAGTACGGACCTCCGGAACAAATTAAGTACTTAACCCGAGGTACCACTGTACTCTGAGGAGATGGAGTCTCTGTTGGGCTTTCTTAACCACCTGGGTCATATTGATTTTCCAAGTAAGGTCTTCACTGAGATAAACTCCTAGGAATTTAAAGGAAGAGACTCTTTCCACACAGCCCTCCCTGATGTACAGCGGGGCTAGTTCTCCTCTCTTTCTCCGAAAGTCCAACACCATCTCCTTTGTCTTGCTGATATTAAGGTATATATATTCCATATCCTGCGGCACCTTATCTTCCTGTCGTATGCTTCAAACCCGAGTTCTGCCCCCGGACTGTTGTACCCTTACCAGCTCCGACGTGCCAGGGGCCCGGGCCAGCTTGGCAATCACAAAGAGGCGCTGGATGCGTGCCCAGATTGAGATGTCTTCGGCAGGTCCGGAGCTGCTGACCAGCGGGTGAATGAAGCCCTTGTAGACCAGGGAGACGTCCATCTCCGTGCTGGGGTTGAGGGTGATCGTGGTGCTGCGGACGATGGAGACCTAGGCAGAGAGACAGTTGTCACAGGCTGATCTCTTGCAGAGTCCAGGGCAGGGCAAGACCACCTTGAGACGGCTGGTCTCCCTGCCGCTTCTCTCCATTGTCCAGAGCTGGGTGGCATCGCCCACCTGACACCACTCAGGCCATCAGTTCAATAGCCACTGCATACTCAGAGAAAGTTGGAGGAAATGGCAAATTAGGGCGTTATTAAATTACTGTTTCGGGGAAAGAAATAAGGGGGTTTGCGCTTCAGATAGGGCAAGAGAAAAGGCAAAACAGTACCCCAGAGTCCCATCCAGACCAGGCAGTCAAGAAGGATTACTGTAGTCGATGTTAGAATCATAGAATCATAGAGTTGGAAGAGACCACAAGGGCCATCGAATCCAACCCCCTGCCAAGCAGGAAACACCATCAGAGCACTCCTGACATATGGTTGTCAAGCCTCTGCTTAAAGACCTCCAAAGTAGGAGACTCCACCACACTCCTTGGCAGCAAATTCCACTGTCGAACAGCTCTTACTGTCAGGAAGTTCTTCCTAATGTTTAGGTGGAATCTTCTTTCTTGTAGTTTGGATCCATTGCTCCGTGTCCGCTTCTCTGGAGCAGCAGAAAACAACCTTTCTGCCTCCTCCATATGACATCCTTTTATATATTTGAACATGGCTATCATATCACCCCTTAACCTCCTCTTCTCCAGGCTAAACATGCCCAGCTCCCTTAGCCGTTCCTCATAAGGCATCGTTTCCAGGGCTTTGACCATTTTGGTTGCCCTCCTCTGGACACGTTCCAGTTTGTCAGTGTCCTTCTTGAATTGTGGTGCCCAGAACTGGACAGAGTACTCCAGGTGAGGTCTGACCAGAGCAGAATACAGTGGCACTATTACTTCCCTTGATCTAGATGCTATACTCCTATTGATGCAGCCCAGAATTGCATTGGCTTTTTTAGCTGTTATCGAAAGCTGCTGAGAGGTACGGCGGAACCAACACTGTCCCTGCCCAGCTCCCAGCTTTATGTTATCTGCCAGAGACTTAATGGCATTAAGAGACTTAGCATGATGGTTAAGAGCATTGGACTAGGACCCGGGAGACCAGGGTTCAAATCCTCCCTCAGCCGTGATGTTCATTGGGTAACCTTGGGCCTGCTGTTACCTCTCAGCCTCACATACCTAGCAGGGTTGTGTTGAGGATAAAATGGGGAGGGGGTGAACCATATATGCCACCTTGGTCTCCTTGAAGGAAAGAGGGGATATAAAGGCAGTCATAAATGAAAAATAAAATATCTGTGGCATCCAACTTCCTGAAGAATTGTGGGGAAAGATGTGTAAATCAATTAATCAATCAACCAACCAACCAACAAATTGGACATTATTTTATTTCATATTTTTTCTTCCCAAGTGTATCGTAATTTTTTTTAATTAAAAAAACCCCACATTTTGAATAGGTTACTTTTCTGAATGTTTTAATTACAGATAACCTATTATGGAGCTGAGTTAAATTAAATTGCACTGTATTCAGATCACGGCCCTCCCGTGTGATGGATGCGTGTGTCTTTTAATGAACACAGCAGAGTGAAAAATTATGAGTCATTGCAGGGAGGGAATGTGTTGTGTTGTGTATGAATTTAATAGCGTTTAGCTTACTTTTTAGTTGCTATCTTGTTAATATCGTTTTACAGATTATAAATGCCTTATTGATTTGTTAATCGCATGGTACGACTTACGCTGTAATTGTGATGTTTAGCTTATATTCTAATTGCCTGTTTGTTAATTGTGTTTTATAGACTGCAATTGGTTTACAGGCGATTTGTTAATTATATTATATGATTTATGCTGCACTTGTGATGTTATGCTTTTTGTTATTTATTGCTTGCAACTTGCTTTGGGATTCATTTGACTGGAAAGCGGCAAAGAAATGCAACCGATAAATCAATCAGTCAATCAATCAATCTGCTGATTGTGTATATAAATCTGAAGACCACTCTCGCCATTACCTTATCAGGCTGGGAATCGTTGCGTGGCTGCTGGTAGGTGATGAGGTGAAGGCCGGGGAGGAAGTTTTCATGCTGACATTGCGCCAAGGAAGTGACAAAGAAGGGCTGAGGACCCCACCAGCCATAGGTCCCAGAGATTTTCCCCACCTGGCACCTGCCCTGCTCTGCGGAGGAAAAGGAAACAGGAGTGTCGGAGAGTGGATTTCTTCAGCACACGGTTTCTGTTGAAATATGAAAGGCGCCGGCTCCTTACGACACACCTGTTTGGACAAGCATTCTCCTGATCTGAATCTCCTGTTTTTATTTTTGATTTTCACTGCTACGCTGCTTTAATGGGCTTGTTTATTATGCATTTCAATTACAGACGTTTCAGCGTTTTGAATAAATTGCTTCAGGGTGTATTTAAATATTATTATTAAGAGCATTTGCAACCCATTCTTCAGCCAAAAAGAGTCTCAAAGTGCCTCACATGCACTCGGTTAAGAGAAGGCGGTTTCTGCCTGCAAGCTTACGGTCCTTTAAAGAAAGGCACACAAGGGGAAAAGAAAGGGAGGGAAGAGGAAAAAATAAAACTCAAGCGTCCCAGCTCTTAAACAGAGGTTCTTATAATGCCCAGCTGCAACTGTTCAGAGGTAGGTGGTGCCTGCCTAATGGAGTTTCCGTCAGCAAAGTAGATGAAGTGAGTCCCTGCTTCCCATTCTCCCTCACTGAGGCAGTGAACTGCCTTGGTTTTCCTTCTTGAAATCAAAGGCGATATACAACTTCAATTATTCATCATTATTTTTAATCTCTTTAAAAACAACAATGAGGAATACAGTGTTCATTCCTGTCAACTTGCTCCCAGGCTTGTGGCGAGCCTGTAGCCCCCAAGAGCAGTATTTGTAATGTCACTTTAAGAAGTGTGCCTCGTAAACACGGGTTTCTGGCAACAGGAGGAATGGCCCGGCTTGGCTCACTTACCTGAGAGAGGCATGCAGGTCTCGTTCTGCACACACCAGCCAAAGGGTCCCGGGGCACGAGGCAGAGAAGCGTTGGTGCCGCCGAAAGCCAGGCAGGACTGGCAGTCAACTAAGAGGCGGGCCAAGCCCAGGCAGCCAGTATTGGGGCACTGAGGGGAAGGAGGGGGGGAAACATTAGTGAGCCCTAAAAGCTTGCACTCCCAGTAGCCAGCATGGTGCGCTACAGATGTTGTCAAATTACAACTCCCACCATCTCACAGTGGACAACCAGTGAGATTTCCATTCCTGTCCATGCACAGCTACTCATCTCTGGATCGCCACGCACCCCACACTCCCAGAGGTAAAGGTAAAAAAAGGTAAAGGACCCCTGGACGGCTAAGTCCAGTCAAAGGTGACTATGGAGTCTGGCGCAACGGGACACCGTGACGGAAGCCAGAGCACACGGAAATGCTGTTTACCTTCCCACCGGAGTGGTACCTATTTATCTACTTGCACTGGCGTGCTTTCAAACTGCTAGGTTGGCAGGAGCTGGGACAGAGCAACAGGAGTTCACTCCGTCACAGGGATTTGAACCGCCAACCTTCCGATCGGCAAGGCCAAGAGACGCAGGTGGTGCTGTGGTCTAAACCGCTGAACCCCCAGAGTTACTCACAGTGCTGTGGGGCTGGGTACTCTGGCAGCCTCTCATACACCAGGCACATTCTGGGTCCTTGGCACACGTGGTTTTTTCAGTGTAAATGGAGCAGTAGTCCAAGTGGTACTGAGGCCGTGGGGGGAGAAGCAAAGGTGTGGGTCAATGTCCCCTCAAGTCAGTCCTGCATCCAGAAAGGCACTCAGCTGCCTTACAAAGTGCCCCACACAAAGGGAGGGTGTGTAGCTCCTGCCCCCCACACCCTGCCCTCCAGCAGAATGCAAAGACTGTCTCTGCAACAAAACACATTCTTTATTTTTTAATGTATCCATTTTAAGGTGTTACATACAGCTTGAAATAGAATAATGTGACAGTGATGAGCACATCTCCAAACTTGGCATGGGGGTTTCCAATGTGGGGGGTAGCAGACTCTGTTCGTGTTTGGGGCACCAGGCACCATTTTGAATCAAGATGGCGGACTAACACTTTTGGCGTGACTTCACCTGATTTTTGGGAAGCGGGTCCAAAATCACCAACTGCGCTGTCCATTTTAAAAGCGCAGTTTTTTGTTTGTTTGTTTCCACAAATCACCAGACACCCCTGCTGGTTATAAATAAAGCAATAAATAAAATAAAATAATCTTAAGCGGTGAATAAGAGTACTGAGGGAGGGGAACATAACACGTAAATCATAAAACAAAATTTCAAAGCCTAATTAGAATTCCTCCATTGCATAGACTATCAGTTGCAAACTAAAACAACAGTTCATCTGGAGAAAGCTTGGAGGAAAATAAGGGTTTTCAACGGGTGTATAAAGCACAAAACAAGGGGAAGAAAGGAATTGCATACATGAACACATCAGGAGAGACCATTACTTCCTGGAGCAAGTTAACCAGCCTAATTCTCTAATGAACCCCAAGTCTCATGCATTTATTTGTAAAATTTCCCAGTTTTACGATTTTACAGTTAAAAGTATACATCTGAGAGGCCCTAACTGGGGTGTATGTGGTTGGCCTGGTTAAGACCAGAAGGCCCTCTCCTGGAGCACAGGTGACAGGCCAGCTCTTAGGATGCTGAGGTTTCGATGGGCCCACGGTCAGGCAAGCCCATCGGAAGCAGGGAAAGGGAAGGGGTTAAGGGAGGCAGAGTCACTTACCATCTGAGAAGGCACCTGGAAGACAAAAGTGGGCACCTTGTACGCTAGGAGGTCTCCCCGCGGCACCCCGCTGTAGCCGCCAGCCACAACCAGCACGTTCCCGTTCATGACTGCGGCCACATGGGAGTAGCGGCCTCGCGCCTGGGCCTGAGTCTTGGCCTCGTGTTCTGAGGGAAGGAGAAAGAGACCAGGTCAAGGGCAGCCTATTGCGGTGTCGCAACAAGGCGCTGGAATTGGGGCCCGGGAAAAATAGGGTGCCATATAAAACTATACATTTTGGGAAATGGTTTGTCTGTCTATCTGTTCCCCGTGGGTTTAGCCGCCTCTCGAGATATCGCTGCCAAACTTGGCATGAGTGTTCTGAGGTGGGGGCAGCAGTCTTTGTCACCAACTGGTCACTAGGTTACAAGTTGGTGGACCAAAATGTGACTTTGGCATGACCTTGCCCCTTTTTTTGGCGTAAATTCGTCCATCTCTTGAGATATCATCACCAAACACAGCATGAGAGTTCCTGAGGTGGGGTGGAGGGGGTCTTCATCAATGTTTGGGAGCCATTTTGAATCAAGATGGCGGACCAAAATTTAACTTTGGCTTGATTTTTGGTGTGACAGATCAAAACTCACCGATTACACTATCCGTTAAAAAAACCCAACACCAATTATTATTTTTTTGTTCCTTTGCAAGAGGAATGAGCAATCTGTGATCTGGTTCAGATGTTGCTGGACTACAACTCCCATCAGTCCCGACCATTGGCAGGGCTGGATGAGGCTGATGGGAGCTGGAGTACGAGGAGAGAGATAAGAGGGATACGGGCTCCTGCTTTACGAGCTCTGTGGCAAAA
Organism: Podarcis bocagei; assembly: GCF_964188305.1. Taxonomy (NCBI): domain Eukaryota; kingdom Metazoa; phylum Chordata; class Lepidosauria; order Squamata; family Lacertidae; genus Podarcis; species Podarcis bocagei. Next base: position 11,325,902 of record NC_138132.1, read on the forward strand.
GGGTGCTCAGCAAGCTCAGGTGCCCCCTTTCCTTTCAACGCTGCGATGAGAGAAGCTGGACCTATGGAACTTCTCTCCTCCCCAGAGTACTTCATACAGAAGTGCTCTTTCTATAGGGAAGTTGACCACTAAAAATTCTGTGGCACCATCACGACCCTGCAGCAAACTAAGAGGGCGAGCGCAATTTCCTAGAATCAGAACCTTCCCTCACCGTGGGAGAGTGGAGGCGCCAGATCATGACTGGAGACCCACTGATGGCAGCCCAGGTGGTAGAAGAAGATTTCGTCCTCGTAACATTTCTCCTCGTGGTAGTGGATGTGGACGTTTCCCCCTGGATAGGAAGGGGAAGAGAAGCAAAAAAATATATTATAATAAAAACTAGGTTGTGGGACACTGAACGCCAGGAACTAACAGCAGCAGCAGAGAAAACATGTTCCCCTCTTAACTTTCAACTTTCTTGGGCATATGAAATTAACCACAATTATCTTGAATTTTTAATCCTCAAGAAAGAAGGGCATTTTTGCTGGCCAGGTTTAATTCAAATCCTTCAAACCTCCTATGGGGAAGGTTCTTGGGAATGGTGGATGGAGAAAGAATTTGCCCATGTGAAGACCATCAGGTGGAAACTCTTACACATATGGTTCTTAAATGTAAACTCTATGGTGATCTCCACCAGCAGTTCCTAGATCAACTCTGCATCCCCAAATGGAAACCAGAGCTAGAGTTCATACATTTTCTATTACTGGGGAATAATCAGGAGCTCACCAAGTTAATGGCTAAATATCTTTATCTGGTTTTTTGTCGTCGAAACACATTGAAGATGTCTGATCTCCCTGGTAACCTAGAGATGTAATGTTAGACTGCTTTGTGTCACTGGGAAGGAAGGAATTCTGTATTGATTTGCTATGGATGTTTGTATGTGATGCCAATAAAAGGTTTGATGATGATGATGAAATATATATGTATATGATGTATATATATATATACAATGGTGCAGTAAAATGTCCAGCTATTTCCAGTGCCTAAGAACACAAGGAAAGCCTGCTGGATCTGGATCAGGCCAAAGGCCCATCTAGTCCTCTTCTCCAACCAGATGTCTGTGGGAAACGGGCAAGCAGGATTCATGCCCAAGAGCCCTCTCCCTTCCTGTGGTTTCCAGGAACTGGCATTCAAAAGCATTGCTGCCTGATTGCAGAGGCAGTACATAGCCATTATGGCTAGTAGCCACTGATAGCAACTGATAGGGGATATGGGGACGGGGGGGCAATACAGTCGTACCTTGGAAGTCAAATGGAATCCATTCCGGAAGTACGTTCGACTTCCAAAACGTTCGGAAACCAAAGCGCGGCTTCTGATTGGCTGCAGGAAGCTCATGCAGAAAATTGGAAGCCACGGACCCCCCGTCGGTCATTCAGCTTCCAAAAATAGTTCACAAACTGCAACACTCACTTCCTGGTTTGTGGCATTCGGGAGCCACAGTGTTCAAGAACTAAGCTGTTCAAAAACCAAGGTACGACTGTACTTATTCGATTGCTTCAATATAGGCTTTTCCCTTACTGAGACAACAGAAATTTTACAGGAAATGGAAGCTTTGGCAATGTTAATTTAACAATACCGTACTAAACTTGGTAACAGGGTCGCCAGTTCTTTTTCCTGGCTCTGCTCCTGTGCCTTTAGCACCAACCTGGATACGCAGCAATTTAGCACATGAAACTTTGCCTGGCATGCAAATAAAATGGCCTGGGGAGCCAAGTTTCTGTGTCTCAGGCTGTCGGAGGGAAATGGTCAATGCGAGGAGGGCAGGGGTTTGGGGAATGGTGGAAAACTGGTTTGTATTATCTGCACCAAAAATGATTAGGAACAAAGGAAGATACTGAGTCAGAACATGAATCCATTTAGCTCAATAGAGTCTACACAGATCAGCAGTGGCTCTCAAGGATTTCAGACAGGATTGTCTGCCGGCCTTACCTGGAGATGTTGATGGGGACTGAACCTGAGAACTTCGGCATGTTATGCCACCAAGCTACGGCCCTTCCCCAAATTCCCAAATATCCAGTATTGGAAGAGGAAGGAAAGATCTGACCCCCACCCCAATTCTCACATTCCTCCACGCACCCCTACCCTCTGGCTGGAGAGGCCACACTCACCATACACAACCATGTAGTTGCCAATGACTGTAGCAGAGTGAAAGGCCCGCTCTCGAGGTCCCCGGTGCGAGTCCTTCGCGCGCAACGTGCTCCAATAGCGCAGGTCCACATGGAAGAGGTCGGTGGTGTTCACCCGCACGCTGAAGCTGAGGGCAGGAGAGTTTCAGGTAAGCTTTTCTTCCTGCCTTGGTCAGACCACACCTGTGGGGCTACCTTTGAAGATGACCTGGAAACTACAACTAATCCAGAATGCAGCAGCTAGACTGGTGACTGGGACCGGCCGCCGAGACCACATAACAACAGTCTTGAAAGACCTACACTGGCTCCCAATACGTTTCCGAGCACAATTCAAAGTGTTGGTGCTGACTTTTAAAGCCTTAAACGGCCTCGACCCAGTATACCTGAAGGAGCGTCTCCACCCCCATCGTTGAGCCCGGACACTAAGGTCCAGCTCCGAGGGCCTTCTGGTGGTTCCCTCGCTGCGAGAAGCCAAGTTACAGGGAACCAGGCAGAGGGCCTTCTCGGTAGTGGCACCCGCCCTGTGGAACGCCTTCCCACCAGATGTCAAAGAGAAAAACAACTACCAGGCTTTTAGAAGACATCTGAAGGCAGACTTGTTTAGGGAAGCTTTTAATGTTTAATAGGTTATTGTATTTTAATATTCTGTTGGAAGCCGCCCAGAGTGGCTGGGGAAACCCAGCCAGATGGGCGGGGTATAAATAATAAATTGTTATTATATTATTCCTGTGGAATCCTGTGTCCAGTTCTGGGCACCACAAATGAAGGAGGATAGTGACAAGCAGAAACGTGTGCAGAGGACAACCAAGGTGATCAAGGGTCTGGAAACCAAGCCTTATGAGGAACGGTTGAGGGAGCTGGGTATGTTTAGCCTGGAGGCTGAGAGGAGATACGATAGGCACCTTCAAACATCTAAAGAGTTGTCACACAGAGGATGGAGCAAACTTGGTTTCTCCGGCTCCAGAGGCTAGGACCCAAACCAATGGACTGAAGGTACAGAAGGAGATTCTGACTAAACATCAGGAAGATCTTTCTGACAGTAAGAGTTTGACAGTAGAACGGACTCCGTTGGAATGTTGTAGACTCTCCTTCACGGGAGGTTTTTAAGCTGAGGTTAGGTGGCCATCTGCCATGGATGCTTGAGTTGACATTCCAACTATACAATTCCAGCTCTACAAATCCTATGATTCATATCACCCCCTTCATGTTTCCATCATCTCAAGTCTGCCCACAGCGTCAGCATCAATCTCATTTTGCCCAGAGGGACTGTTTATTTTAACACATATGTTTAAATTAGAATTGCTGGGTTTTTCTTTTAGTTAACGTGAGTTGATATGGTCTCTTCCTTTTTCCTTCCTGTTATATTTGCAATAAAAATAGATTTTAAAGGAAGCAATTGCACCCACAAGCATTGACTCAATAACCTGAGAAGAAGGTGGGAACTTAGCCTCTATCAGGGATGGGGAAAATATGGCTCTCCCAGGGTTACTGGACTACAACTCCCATCAACCCCAGCCAGCATGGCCAACAGCTAGGGCTGATGGGAGTCGTAGTCCAATGCCACCTGTAGAGCCACAGGTTCCCCATTCTTTGTCTATATGCCAGCTATACCAACCAAGGCGACTTCCTGCATCAATAGGCCAGAGGAAGTTGTAAATCAAACCCCCCAAGGCCTTTTGCACCAGTTTCCCTCAATGTTCTGAACAACAAAAAGATCTACTTCTGCTATATACATATCTTCCTATATACATAAAATTGTAAGGCTGCCGTCACGCTGCAGTCTGAATGGCCACCAATAGAAAGCTACGACTGGGTAGCAGGCAGCCAAGGGAAGCTGTTCAAAGGAGCCGGGTGGGGGGCGTTTACAGAGGAGTGTGCAGGGGTGGGTGAGGTGTAAAGGGAGGAGGGTTTGGCCACTTGTAGGGCAGATAGGTGGGGTTGGTTGGTGGAGTGAGCAGGGGTGGCAGCCCCTGGTATGTATGCCCACAGTACTCCCAGTTTTCTCTTTACCGAGCAGTTGAGGGTCGGTGCCCGCCGTAAACCAGGAGTGTGCGGGAGGCTGCGTGGAACACCATGGAGTGGCCTGCGGCTGCGGGAGCCTTGCCACCTGAGGGCACCACCAACTCCCAGCGCCACATCCTCAGATGGAAGCGGTACATCTGTGAGGAAAAGACATCCACCGAGGTGCGGCCTGCGTAAAGGAAGGGAAACAAGTTAGCAGGGCTAAGAGCGCCTATTTCCAGCTCTGGCTGGTTCACCGGATAAAGCCCCCTTTTGGAAAGAAGTGACTCGGCAACCATGCTCCACGCTCATGTGACTGCTGGGCTGGACTGCTGCAATGTGCACCGCATGGGGCTGCCCTTGAAGAGATCTCAGAAACATCCACAGGTCCGAAACGCAGCAGCCAGGTTACTTGACTGGGGTTCCGTACAGAATTCACACAGCAATCTGCTCTAAAACAGCTGAACCGGTCACTAGTTTGTGTCCAGGTCCAATTCAGGGGGTTCACGTGAGTGGTTAGAGCCCTGAATGACTTAGCACATGAATATCTGGGCAATCAGCTCCTTTCCTACATACCTTCTCGGGTGTTAAGATTGGCAGAGGGGGCCCTCCTGGTAGTTTTGCTGCCCTCAGAAGCTCAGGGGGTGGCAGCCCAGGAGAGGGCCATCTCTGTAACAGCCCCATAACCAGTCAAAGGCAAACTTCAGCCCTCCAGATGTTTGGGACTACCATTCCCATCATCCCTAGCTAACAGGACCAATGCTCAGGGGTGATGGGGATTGTAGTCCCAGACAACTGGAGGGCCGGAGTTTGCCTATGCCTGCCCTAAACTATGAAAGTCCCTCCCCACAAGCCATAACAGGCACTTCCATTGTACCATTTCTGTTACGTGTTGAAGCTGCACTTATTTACCTCTGGCTTCTGACAACCCAGATAGATACTTTCAGGACCCACCCTAGTCTTCTGGTTTTAGATTATTTTGACTGATTTTAATCCTGTTTTTATACTGTTGCCACCCACCTGGAAATTTATGGTGACAGGCAGCTAAGGAATCCTATTATTATTATTATTAGTAGTAGTAGTAGTAGTAGTGGGTGAAGCAAAGTATTCCAGTACTCTACTTTTTCACGTCCCATTCAAGTCGCTGCCCTTCAGGTTATTGGAGGCTTTTAGGCAGAGGTTGGATGACTATGGATGCTTTAGTTGAGATTTTTGCATTGCAGGGGGGTTGGACTAAGATTCTGTGATTCTTGCTCTCACCTCCAAATATGTAAAGCCATTCATTCACCACGGCAGAGGCGTGGCCGGCCAGCCCAGGAGGTGGAGGAAACCAGGTGGTGTTGAGGGGCACCAGCTCCTGCCAACGGCCTTCCCAGGGCAGGTACATCCAGACGTCGTTTGTAAGAAAGCCGCTGGCCAGCTCGCCCCCAAAGAGGACCAGGAATCCCTCCCATGCCACGGCGACGTGGGAGTGGCGGGCCGACTGTAAAAGGAGGAGGACAAAGGAGTTAGACAAGTGGGAGGTATAGGATCAAGGCACAGTGGGGCAGATTTCCCCCAGGGCCATTTCACACATGAAGCAGCTGCAAGGAAGGCTCAAGGGGCAGCTTCCTGGCTCTGAGATAATATTAATAATACATTTCTATTTATACCCTGCCCTTACCGGGCTCAGGGTGGCTAACAACAAATTTAAAACACTTAACTGATGCAACAAAAAACTACATAAAATACAGTATAAAACGTGAATAACAATAAATTCAGAATTCAAAAATCAATTTAGGGGGGAAATCCATCCAATAAAAATTAGATGATCGCCAGGGCTAGCTGTCTAAATTAGTCCTATTTGGACCAGGTGAGAGTTAGCTGTGGGATCCCAGAGTGGGTAATCTTCATAAAAAGGGGAGGGGGAGGAAAGGAAGGAAGGGGAAGAAAAGATCGGGCTAAGTTCAAATTGAAAGGCAGGCGGAATAGCTCTGTCTTACAGGCCCTGTGGAAGGAAGTTAAATCCTGCAGGGCCCTGGTCTCATGGGACAGGGCATTCCACCAAGTCGGATGTGTGCAGACACACATTAATGATGATACAGTCACACATTACATTTTTATGAGGATGCTATAAACATCTCAGGTTCATGGGCCCTAAAGGGCCTTGTTTAGTTTTTTTAATCTATACTTATTTTTAATAGTTGCTTTTTTAAAAAAAACTTCATATTTTAAAAAGAATGATGCCAATTTTATATATACAGTGGTACCTCTGGTTACGAACTTAATTCGTTCCGGAGGTCCGTTCTTAAGCCAAAACCATTCTTAACATGAGGCACGCTTTCGCTAATGGAGCCTCCCGCTGCTGCCGTGCCACTGGCACACGACTTCCTCTCACATCCTGGGGCAAGTCACAACTAGGGGCATCTACTCCCGGCTAAGCAGAGCACGTTACCCAAAGCATTCGTAAGGGGGGTGGTACGTAACACGAGGTTCCACTGTACTGTACTTGTTTCTAATTGGTTTATGGGTTTTAGTCATGTTTTAGTTATCATTTCATTTAAACACTGCTTGATATTTTTTCCCCTGACCAAGTGGTTTATATATTTTCTAAATAAACAGAATTTTAAAGTGCCGCATAAATCGCTGCTGGGCGACAAAGGAAAGAAGAAGCTTACCGGAGAGGGGCTGAGCACTCGCCGATGCCAGACGTTGGTGGTGAAGTTATAGAAGACGAGGTCCCCCAGGGCCGTGTTCAGATCCAAACCTGGAGAGGAAGAAGAAAAGCCATGGGGCTACAGAACAGGAAGGAAGCGCCCCTTGGGACTGCAGGAGGGAAAGGAAGCACCCCAGGACTGCAGCCCCCAAATGCCCAGAGCGGCTCCCTTCCTTCCACCCCACAGGAGTGGATAACTGGATTAATTTCTGACCTCCAAAGATGTACAGTCCTCCAGTGGAGGGCAAGAAGGCACCAGCCGCTGCCGTGCGGGGCCGGAAACTAGGATCCCGGGCGCTGACGTTGTACCACTTGCCGGCTCCTTGGTTCTCGCTCAGGGCTAAGTCACAGGCCCGGCCCACAAAGCCAGGTTCGCACCGGCAATGATCTGATCCCTGTGGAGAAGCAGTACACCCTGTCAGGACAGCAAAACCTAAGGCTCCCTGCAAAGCGCCACTGGCCCGCAGGCAGGGAGGAGAAACTCATCTCAAGGGGGAAAGGTAGCCCTTGGGCCTAGGAGTCTAGGCTTGGAAGCAAATCTGCAGGCATCCGAGAGACGTCCGAATGAGATTTCCAAGATTAGAGACACGGAGCAGGCCAAGATCTGGTGCTTGCAAAGAGTTCCCCAAGAGAAGCAAAAACCAGGGAAAAAATGAGGCAAAATAACAAACACTGCAGAATAAGATTACACAAAGTAGCAGAGATTAGGCAATGTTTATTATTATTATTATTATTATTATTATTATTATTATTATTATTATTATTATTATTATTATTATTTATACCCCGCCCATCTGGTTGGGTTTCCTCAGCCACTCTGGGCGGCTTCCAGCAAAATATTAAAATACAATAAAACATCAAATATTAAAAGCTTCCCTAAACAAGTCTGCCTTCAGATGTCTTCTAAAAGTCAGATAGTTGTTTTTTAACATCTGGTAGGAGGGCATTCCACAAGGTGGGAGCCACTGCCGAGAAGGCCCTCTGCCTGCTTCCCTGTAACTTCGCTTCTCACAGTGAGGGAACCACCAGAAGGCCCTTGGAGCTGGACCTCAGTGTCCGGGCTGAACAATGGAGGTGGAGACGCTCCTTCAGGTATACAGGGCCGTTTAGGGCTTTAAAGGTCAACACCAACACTTTGAACTATGCTCGGAAACATACTGGGAGCCAATGTAGGTCTTTCAAGACCGGTGTTATATGGTCTCGGCGGCCGCTCCCAGTCACCAGTCTAGCTGCCGCATTCTGGATTAGTTGTAGCTTCCAGGTCACCTTCAAAGGTAGCCCCACGTAGAGCGCATTGAAGTCCAAGCGAGAGATAACCAGAGTATGCACCACTCTGGCGAGACAGTCTAGAACAGAGAGCTGTGCAGAACTCAGTTGTTCCTGGAACTGAATTCGGATTGTCTCTCCGTTTATTTTATTTTGCAAAAAGCGTGCCCCCACTCGAGAAATACAAGATGGAGGCTACAGGAGAAAGACAGGAGAAAGCTGTGTCTAGGGCAAGAAGTTTGGGGTGACCACCCCCCAGCACACACACACACACACACACACGGCTGCTACAAATGCTCTTTATGGGGCAAGCACGGTGAGATCCGGAAAGTCGCAAGTCTTACTTGGCTGCAGCTGCCATGGCTCTGGCAGTAGGTGACGCAGTCAGGCATGGAGCAGCCCTCGCCGCCCCAACCTTGGAAGCATGTGCAGTGCCCGTCGTTGTCGCAGATCCCGTGTCCCGAGCAGCCCATTGGGCACAGCGAGACTGTGTAGGTGGCATTGAAGCCCAGGAGGTTGTAGTTGGCATCACTGAACAGGTGCAGCAGCATCTGCCAAGGAGTTAAGAGGGTGGGATGGTGTCAAGATCGCAGCTACATGCCCCACATGTAACCCAAGATCACAATTACACGACTCGCGTGTTCCTTAAGAGACCACAGCTACGTGCCCCGTGTGCCCCTCAGAGTCTCCACTCCTCTCCCCAGGATGCAGCAATCTCCAACCTCATCTCAACAAAAACTCATGAATGGCCACCTCCCGAACCCCAGAGCAAAACCTCCAGGCCACGGAGCCCTTCCATGCCCATTGGTCCAGGCCTATGTCTATTGGTTGCAACTTGAGCCCACCCAACCTCCGGGGTCAGTACCTTGCCAGAGGTGGCCTCGATGGTGGGGGGCAGGGTGCTGCCGCTGAGGCTGGCCAGCAAAGGGCTGCTGGGAGAATCTCCATCGTAGATGAACAGGTAGTCATAGGTGCATTCAGTGTCCATGAACATGAACGTCAAGAGGATGCGGTAGCTGCTGCTGGGAGCTGAACAGGGTGGAAAAGTGGGGCGGGAGGGTTAGAATACCAGGCACAGGACCAAGAATGGGCTTTCATCATTTCCTGACTCCTGTAAGGCAGCGGGGTACCAACATGGTTCCCATGAGCCCTGGAGGGTCTTCCCCTAGAGCCCACTAAGCTTCTTAGCCCCCTTGGTCCAAGAGGCATTGAGTGGGGTCACCTTTTGTCCTGTGAAAAGTGCACAGAACTGAAGGAGGAAGTTTGAGGAAGGGCGCTCTTTCTCACTTCCTCTTTCACCTCTATGGGAACAAGGTTCTGCGCCGCCAACAGCTGTGTGATAGGCAGGCATTCAAGAAGGGGCCATTCCCATTTCTGCAGCAGGAAAAGTGGGCACTTGCAGGATTTCTGTGCACCATGTAACTGCTGGGAGGCACAGAACCCCACTATCACCCTTCTTCAGATCACACGACTGATATATTTGGCAGGACTTCTCAAATGTATCATTAACCGGCTGATTTATATTTAAAGGTAGAAACAAATGGGTGGGGAAAACGTTTTTTTATTATTATCTTTATTTAGTTATTAGATTTATATACCACCCTTCATCGTAAAATCTCAAGGAAGTTCACTGAATAAAATGCAAGATAAAAACAAGTAAATACAGTCATACCTCGGGTTAAATATGCTTCAGGTTGAGCGTTTTCAGGTTACGCTCCGTGGCGACCCGGAAGTAATGAAACGTGTTACTTCTGGGTTTCGCCGCTCGCGCATGTGCAGACTCTCAAAATGACATCACGCGCATGCGTGGAAGCAGCGAATCGCGACCTGCGCACACGTGGGTTGCGTTCACTTCAGGATGTGAACGGGGCTCCGGAACGGATCCCGTTCGCATCCAGAGGTACCACTGTAAGTAAAGCAAAACAGCAAAATAAAAACCCCATCTTCCCACAGACACAGTTAAAAGGCTACAGAATATTAATCAGCTAAAGGCCTAGTTGAAGAGGAATGTTTTTGCCTGGTGCCTAATGGTGTTCAATGAAGGCGCCAGGCAAACCTCCCTGGGGAAAGCATTCCACAAACGGGGAGCCACTGCAGAAAAGTCCCTGTTCTCATGTTGCCACCCTCCAGGCTCTCGTGGAGGAGGCACTCGAGGAAGGGGCCTCAGAAGATGATCTCAGGGTCCAGGACTTTGGTTGCTGGTTTTGTTTGTAATTAAAGTCTCTGTTCTATCCTACTTTTTATTTTTAGTTTAGGTTGTTGCAGACAGCCACCATAGGACTTTCGGATAAAGGAGGTAGATTTATATACTTCCAATAATAAATAAAGAAGCCTCCCCAAATTCCTACCTTCCACTAGCCACTCGCAGTTGCCGTTGACAGAATAGTTGCCCGGCCCGTCCGTCACATAGCCTGACGCACTGCGCAGGACCTGGCGGTGCCCCTTACAGTCGCCACCGCTGGCCCAGCGGATCCCACACAGCGCTAAAAGCAACGTTACCAGCAACCTCAGGCAGCCGTCCAATAAGGAGTCCATGATGGGGTTTGGATCTCCCCACAATTCGGAGGCTGCTCAGCACAGTCCAAAAGGTGAAGGGAATGCCATAATCCAGCCTGAAAGAGCAGAGAAGAACTTCGGAGGTCAGGCAGAGTATACTGTTTATTTTCATTTTCATCACCGCCATCATCCGGACTGCCCGTTGCAACTTAAAATCACAAAAAATTAGGTGCATCCTAAAAACATACATCTCGAGTGCCAAAATAATAATAACAATAAATATAATTGTATTATTTATACCCTGCCCATCTGACTGGGTGTCAGGTGCATCTCTGTGGGGAGTTCCACAACTTAGGGGCTGCTGGAGAAAACGCCCTCTCCCGAACCGCCATCTCACCAAAGCTTTTGAGGGCAGTGGAACAGCCAAGATGGCCCAGAGAGATTTTGGGGCACAAGGAGAAAGGCAAGGAGTTGTTTAGCACAATAGAACAGCCTTCACCAACCCATTTCTCTCCAGATGTTTTTTGGACTACAACTCCCATCAGCCCCAGCTCCAGCATCTGGAACGCACCAAGTCAGCGAAAGGTAACTTTTGACAAACTTCCCATTCCCAGAACGTAGACAGGGCTCAGATCCACAACTTGTTACAAATGCTGAATTCGAGTAATAGGTATAGGACAGGACAGGACAGGACAGGACAGGATGTAGACAGAATAAAGAAAGATGTGGTGTAAAGGGGACTGTGCCTCCAAACTGCAGTCAGGGCTTTCCAATCCTTTCTCACAAGCAGCTTAAATTTCAGACCTTAAAGCAGCCATTGCCAAGCAGGTGCCCTCCAGATGTTTCGGACAACTCCCACGGAGCGCACCGGCTTTGCGAAGGCTGCCTTACACCAATAACAAACCCACTCCCCGTAAAGCAAACCGAGTGTGTACATGCAGTGCTGTTTTTCTGGGGGGGGGGACGCAGGGGTACGTAAACCCCTAAACATTTTGTGACTTTGTACTTCTGTCCATTTACTGTGTATATTTTCCCGATTTGAATTATAAAATGGTGATTTTCTTGCGTCAAAATGACAGGACCCCTAAACATTTTTTTAAAAGAAAAAAGCACTGTATACGTGTCGCATGTGTGTTTAGTATCCCCCACCCACCCCCAAAAAAGGCTTTGTGGGAAAAGGAAGAGAAACCCATACACAGAAGGGAAGAAATTCCCTGGAACTGGTCCCAGCTGGGGAATCAAAACAAGTTTCCTAGGAGGAAACTTAGGTCCAGAGCAGGATTTTTTTCCCCTTTTTCCTTTTCAGCATTACTTCTGGAGTTACAGGTCCTTGAAAAGGAGGAGACCCTAAAGTGGGGGGGGGAGTCCCTGCTAAGTCTTTGGGGTTGTGAGAATCATACCTTAGAGATGCCCAAAGGGGCTGCAGCATGCAACATAAATGCGCCTACACTGTGTGTATATATATTGAAAGGGAGGTTCATGAGGAGAGTCCAGGAGGCGACGTGTGTTTGTGGGAGAGGAGAGGGCTTATTGTTTTTGTTTTGTCCTTCCTTTTATTGTGAATTTCGTGGTTATTTTATCTTGTATTTCTATACTGTCACCCTTCACCAGTAAATCTCAGGACGGTATACATAATTAATAATAACAATAACAAAAGATGAGTGGGGCGAACGTGGGGGCCGGGAAAGGGATAAATCCTGCAAACGGGTGACTTTGCAGCCAGGGGACTCTCCGGAGGAGGAAGGTGAGGGTCAAAGGGGGGGGGTTCTATCAGGTGAGGTCTATTAGGGGGGCCTACAAAGGGGGGGGCATGCGGAGGCGTGCAATGAGGGGGGAATGCGGGAAAAGAGAAGACCCACCTGCCCCCCCCCCCACGCGAAGACCCACCTGCCGCCGACTCCGCTGCCCCCGCGGCCCATAGAGAGGCTCAGCCCGGGACCGATGAGGCGCAGCGAGACGACGGGGCCAGAGCGGCCCGCGGGAGGAGCGCGGCGCATAGAGAATGGAGGAGAGGGATAGAGGGGAACCGGAATGCGGACGTTCCCTGATTTCTATGGAAAGGCAACGGGCGATCGAAGAACCATAGAGGCCGCAGGGGGAAGCGAGAGGCTAGAGCGGCAAGTTCTAGGCCGGTGTGAGTGTGTAGAGGCCGCCGAGGACCGTTGTCATGGCAACTGGAGGGACCGGAGGCGGGATGTTTATTACCATGAAATTTAATACACCCGCTCATTTGATTATGTGTAGTGATTAATAATTGTTGTTTTTATAATAGTTGTTTTTAATAATGAAAAAAATACCGTTTACAATGAAAATAGCGAGTTGGGATTGCTGCTGTTGTTAGATTCAGGCAGCCCTGTCTTCCGAGAGCAGCAGCACCAAGCATGTGCAGAGTGCCGTTCTCCTGAATTTGGGTTGGGGAGCACGACAGAGTGCCGTTGTCCTGAATTTGGGTGGGGGGGTGGATTTTGTAGGTTTTTCACACGCACCCGCAAAGGCTTGTGAAGCTCATTATTTAGCGCGTGGACAGCGAGGGCGCAAGGTGTTGCAAGAAACCCCCTCCCCAATCATTCAGTTTGTACCAACTCGACACACACACAGCATACGCGACGCTTCTGTTATAAATTCATAGAAAATCACCCGTACATCGGATCTGTACCGTTCCACTTTTATTTTACACCATGAAGGAAGGACTATCAAAGGGGAGAGAGTTGACACAAGGCAGCCAACACGTCCGCAGGGAGCCCTACCCAGTTAGCATGCCAACCTTGATGGTCCTAGACAGAAAATCATTACACTCACAAAGCACCTGCATATGGAAGTGGATTCAGTACGGACTGAAACAAAGGACAGTGACCAGCCCTTCCCTCTGGGGGCAGGAAACAGTGAACTCCTCTTTGTCCTCAGGAATGTAATCATGGGGAGAGGGGAAGGAGGAACGGGACAGGTGACAAGACACTCAGGTTACCACCACAACTCCTCCCTGAACCCCTCCTCTTTGTGATGTGTCAATGATGTAGTTATGATGTAGTCTTAGGGGTGTAGCATGAGGGATTAGTAGCTAATAAAAGTTGGGGTCTTCTTTTGTTCAGGGCTTCCATCTTGCTTCATCCTGTGGTGAGTTGGAGTCCTGTTGCAACAGTCTCAATAAAGACCAAGCCTACTGGCTGCTGTTTTGCTCCAGTTGTCCTGGTTGGTGTCTTTGCTTTTTGTCCAAGGGAGCCGTCGGATTTCTCTGTTAACAAAGGCATGGCCAAACTTGGCCCTCCAGCTGTTTTGGGACTACAATTCCCATCATCCCTGACCACTGGTCCTGTTAGCTAGGGATGATGGGAGTTGTAGTCCCAAAACAGCTGGAGGGCCAAGTTTGGCCATACTGTAGGGGGAAGATCCCCAAGGGGGATCAGAAGCCGCGAGGACAGTGGCAGACACACAGACGCCGGCACAGACTTCTGTGAAGGCGGCGAGGAGGCTCCTCCCAAAGACTACGCGGAAGGGATGGAGAAACCCACCCACCCTACCAAACGGCTGTGGGGCAGCGGGACACAATATTTGCTAATCCTTCGGTTGGAAGGAGCTTACCAAGAATGCCTCTCTCTCTCCTCAAAGATTGTGCATCCCACACAATCAATGCAAAAATGGGACATGAACATATGCAAAATTATTTTTTTGTGATCTATGTTCACTACCAGATTGAATGCCCACGTGAGTGTGTGTGTGTGTGTTCGGTGCTAAACCATGAGAAGGGAACCTTTGGCCCCCTGGATGTTGCTGAGCTACAACTCCCAAAAGCCCCAGCAAGCATGGCCAATAGCCAGAGATGGTTGGGAGTTGTAGTTCAGCAATGCACTCTTGCGCTAGACTGTTGATCCACAAATGTATTGTTAGTTATTGGTCATTGTACTGCTATTTATTAATGGCTGAATGAAATAGACTGATATTAACAGGCTTGTGGGTTGTTATGCCTCTGAATGCCCTCCAGGAATTCAGGAATCTGGGGATACTTATTTTTGGAAATAGAGGAAACAACAACCCTTTATTTTGAACAGGTGTCTCCACCCATCACAAGAAAAACTGTATGGTTGATTAATGCAACGGACAAGCTGATGGGCTTGGCACATATATGGAACGGAGTAACTCTGAAAGGTAAAAAGGCCAGAATCCATTGTCCAGTATTGGAACGTCTGTTGCAAAATGCCTTCTCCTAGGAATGACTGTTTTCTCTATTTAGCCATTCTTATTGACAATTATATAAGCTGTCTCTTGGTATCTGTTTTGTTATTATTGTTGTTTCATATTTATATACGAATAATATTTTAAAAATATGTTTCCATTCACCATCCTTTGTCTATGAGGTGTGGGTGGGTGGGTGACTCTGGAATTCACTGCTAGTCATGTGCAGTGCACTCATTACAAATATGGTAATCTTCAGACGTTGGCTACCACAACATTAAAACTATTCCTCTGCTATCCAAGTCAGTATAAACTGCAGGGATTTAACAAGCAAACTCTCTGCTACTCAACCCTCCCAATGCTTTTCACCCCCATCCCACCCAACTATGAAAGAACACACAAATCTGACTTACACCAAGTCAGAACACTGGTCAACCTATCACAGAATTGTTACTGGAAGAAACCTTTCAAATATCCAGATAGTAGTTGAGCCATTTCCACCTCAACTACTCAAGATCTTTCTAGGTGAAGATGTGGGAAATTGAACCTAAGACCTGACCTTCTACAAGCAAAACATGAGTTGTACCACTAAGAGGACCATTCCTTACCTTCATGCAATCACTGCAGAGCTCCCTGCAACATTCAACCCACAAGCACAGTGCTTGACAAAAGTTGCGAGAATCCAAGTGTGGATAACGAATCGAACAGATGCAATAAAAAGCAGCTCAACTTGAGAAGGGGAGCTATTTGTGCCCAAGTCTCAACAGATACATTTCTATTTATTGCTGCAAATCAGCTCCCAGGGGATTTCCCCAACAACAGATTTGCCAATAGCAGTGGTAACCACCTCCTGTTCAAGATGCTGTTCAGTTGCAAGCAATGCAGAACCACGGGTCTTGTTGAAGTTTGAAGGAGTTTGTTCTAGACCTGGATGCTTCAATGCATTTTCAACAAGAACGACGGAACTATGTGTGCTATCTGCAGGAATCTGGCTTCTTCTGCATCTTCCACACCCAAGAGGAGGCACTCACAAGAATTGGGACAAGCACAGTCACACTTGAGATTGTGAGGAGTCCCAGAGCTTACAAGGTTAATAGCTCAAGGGAAATGACGTCCTGTCCTGGGTGTGTTTCACGTAGGAATGTGAACTTACTTTTACTTTCTGTTTTGGCTGCAAAGGAGAGGCAACATATCGTTGCTCTCTCATGGCTGATTTATTGTTTTGCTGCTGTACAGTAAAGCTTCGTAGAACAGAAGAAGCTGTGTATGAGAGTTTTACTGCAGTGCTGATAAATCCTTACACACAGGCACACTGCTGCTGAAGAAACTGCTGTAGCCGGGAGTAGCGGAATGACTCAGCACCGCGCCGCGAAAGCATTGGGCGCCATTGCATTTTCTGAAGAAGATGGGTCCGACAGTCAAAACAGACAAGTCAGTTCCCGTTTCATTCAACAGAGATCCACGCCATTGTGACTCACCAAGATGAATGAAGGTCACCAGTCACACACAGTGGCTGTCACCCAAGTGATTGACGCACCACTCCCTGCATTTTGTCGGCCTGGAAAGTCACCCCAAAGAGGAGGAGGTTTCACAGACAAGTGCTTCTGGTGGAACCATCACTAGTGGTTGGCAGGATGCGTTCAGCTTGGTGGGTCTCTTAACTCCCCCCCACCCCAGCCTGTGTTAGATTTTGCTCATAATGAAGTGGAAGGATGAAGCTAACACCATGGAGATTAGATGGTGGTCAAGCCACTTTGGGATGGCAATGTTTGCCCAGCCACAAATACAGGGTGTGGAGCAACCTTCATACAATCATGGACATCGTTGCAACCAAGGGCAGAGAAAAATAAGCAAATGTGGAACTGGCCATCAGTGGAAGGTTACTGTGGAAGGATGTGTGGTTCCAGAATTGGCCTCCACAGTCACTTACGGACTCATTGTTAAAACCGTGTTTATGGAAGACAATCTTACTCGGCTACGAGTGATCGCCAAAGAAAGAAAGAGAAAGATTGTTGTGTTGAATTTTGAGGGAACCCTGAAGAAAAGAGTTAAATACATCCTATCCCTGTCCCCCACTAGGCATAGCTATGGATCATATACAGTTGCCAGCCGACCAGGAAAAAAATAGTTTGGCTGCTCATGCATCTTTAAAAGCAGCTTGATATGCAGAAGCCTTTCACAGCACGGGGATAAGCAGAATCTGTTCTTGTTGAAGGATCAGCTACAAGGGATATGTTGTGAATGCGCTGTATCTTTAAAGCACCTTCGAAGCACCTTCTTTCCCTCAACAAATTTTGGGCACTCTAGTTTAACTTCTCAGAGAGTTACAATCTTTAGCAATCCTTAACAGACTACAGTGCCCAGGATTCTTCAAGGGGGAAAAGGTGCATCAGGCGTACTTTAAAGGTATAGTTTGTTTCCACAACCTAGTTCCAAAGTTAGCTGCCCCACGATGAAAAAAGCGCTGTAGATGCAGTCTAAACAGCATATCTAAGCCACAAATTCCAACCTACTTTAAACCAACATCAACTGTATTCCCCAATCCTTTCAAAGAGCTCGAGTTCCTAGGGTTCCTTCTTCGGAAACTGTGTCACTTAAAAAAAACAAAACATGTTTGGGACTGGCAGTACTGCAGATGTGTCCTGAGAGAGCAAAGAGTTTAATGTGACCATCAGCCTTTTTGTATACACGACGATGATTAAAGTCTTCCATGCCCAGTTTCCTCTTCCTCCTTTCGTGGCCACCTGTTTTCCCCCAAAAGAGCCACATGCCTTCACAGTGAGATAAAAACACAAGAATCCTCTTTATTTTGGCAAAAAAAGCCCACTCTGGTGGATTTCAGAAATTCACCGTCATCAGGGAGCAGAACCCACAGCACCGTCACGGGGAAGGGGAGGAGGGCAAACACCGCCACCCGGGGGCGGGGTGTCAAGGAAACGGGAAAAAGGGAATGCCTGCTGCCACTGTACAGCAGCAGGAAAAGGGTAGCATCGGAAGGGAGCAATAATACAGGAGAACATTGTTACAAGGCCAGCCTGCGCCGGGATGTCTGCAGTCCCTCCCATCTGCATCCAGGCAGGAGAGTCGTTCAACCACAATGGCGGCTGTGAGAAGGCTATGGTGACCTCCCTTTGGGGTCAAACTGTCTACAGGGGAGAAGGCAGCCAAAGATTGGCCTGTCGCTCTGAGAGAAATAGGGGTGGAAGAAAATCACACGCCGGTCACGTTAATCCAGTTCCTGGCTTCCCCCAGTGGCAGACAGCGTACAACCATAGCATGGGGAAGGACAGGGATGTATCGTACAGATAGATGTCTTTTAGGCAATTAATTAGGCGAGGAGGGGAGTCACGCCCCCCTCTGTTGTACTGAGTGGGGGGGCAGGAAGATGGGGGGAGTGGGGGGAACCCCAATTCTACCCCATGCCAAGCATCTAGTGTCCCCGTACTCTCACTAAACTCTGGCATTCCAGGGAAACAGGATAAAATAGCCCTCTGCTATGGTAGGACACAAATTGGAATAGAAGATGGCAGAAGATGGAGCATGGAGGAGGGGGCCCAGAGGAGAAACCGGGGTTGGGGGTTGAGGCAGCCCCCCCCCCCCCGAAAAATGTTGAGAAAGGAAGCGGAGGAAGCCACAAAGGATCAGGACAGTCAAGGAGAAGCCTAGACGGGCCGGGCACCCGTCGTGTGCATGCTAAAATACTCAGTGTAGCCATTGTGCTGGTGGAGTTGGGGCGCATGGAGCTGATAGGGGGGCGGTTGGCTCTCGCCCCCCAGGGACGGTTTCAACAGCACAGGGGCACCGCTGAGCTCCGAGGTGGTGACCACGCAGCTGGGGGTCAGGTTACGGTCGGCGGATGACGTCTCCTCCACCTGTTTGCGGGGCTGGATGGGAAAAGGCAGAAGAAGAGCCATGTGAGAGCGGACAGGGGCGGACAACAGAAATAAAGGACCCCGAACAAACCAGAAGCAACTGAAACACGAGGGCAAGGAGGGATTCAGGGTTTACAAGACTTAGCGCAGGCACATGCAAAGTGATTGGAAAACAAGTTGATTCTGATTTCTCAGTTTTCTCATCTGAAGTTCACCTCTCATCATTTCCACATCAGTTTGTGCATATATATATATATATATATATATATGCTTTCGTAGATTTTCACGGGTACAGGAATGCAGGTTTTGGTGTCTTCGGGTGTCTTCCCGTGTAAGAGTTGGGGTGTCTATATATGTACTCCTGAAAATTCATCCGCATATTAGTTTGAATTTCTTCCAATATACTCATTTTTGGCAAAACAATTCCCCCCAATATAATGTCTTCTTGTATTTCCCCTCCTAAATACAGTCATACCTCTTGTTACGTTCGGTTCAGGTTACATATTTTCAGGTTGCGTCCCGCAGCGACCCAGAAGTACCGGAAAGGGTTACTTCCAGGTTTTGCTGCTTGCGCATGCACAGACGCGCAAAATGACATCATGCACAGAAGCGGTGAATTGCGACCCACGCACGCGTGGGTTGCGTTTTCCGGTTGCAAACGGGGCTCCGGAATGGATCCCGTTCACAACCAGAGGTACCACTGTAGGTGCATTTTTATGTATGCATTACAGTAGTACGCATTTTTAGATATGCTACTTGGCTGGAGAACAGCACTGCAGAATTAGGAGATGTGTGGATTTTGAAGAATGGCTGCTTTTATGTTTGTGTACTGTGGCCTGAGAGTGAGAATTCGATAAATTCGCCTTTACGTGCAAAAACAATCCAATTCCTCTCCTTTCCTTAACTGTACAGCAACTCACAAATGCACCCAAGCCACATAAAGCAGCCCACGGTGAGATTTAGAAGCCTCCTGTTTTTTCGCCACTTCTCTGGTACAGCAAATAAAAGGGGGGGAGAATCAGGATGGGCAAGTTCTTGGCCAGCCACAATGCACAGCTGGGGAGCTGCACTCAGCATGGCGGTTCATGAGTAGCACAGACCTAGCCTCGTGCAAGAGGAAGGGAGTAAACCTGATCTGCCTGCTTGGTAGCAACCCACAAATCTGTCAGCTGGAAGCCTTTGTAAACCAGGTGCGTGGAGGAAGTACGGAGGCCAGGTAGTTTAAGGCTGTGAAGTAGGGTGGGCAGGATTTTAGGACCATCATCTGATGGGAAACTGGGGGCAAAATGCTTTGAAGCAGAGGCAACAGGGAGGCTGCTCCATCAGGTGGCAAGCTTGGGATTTCTTGTGCAGTGAGACAGGCTTCTTTGCCCGAGGCCTGGTGCCCCAGCTGGGCAGGGGCCTGTCGAGGAGAAAACAGCAGGAGAAGCTTCCTGGAGCCCCTCACCAGATGGGTGGTTGTGGGGATTCAAAGAGGAGGGGGAAATCCATGCACTTTCCCTGGGCTCCCTGGAGGAAAAAAGCAGTGTGGGATATAAGAGCAATGTGCAGAGCCCAGGGAAGCAGAGCCTGCACTTCCTAAAGGAGTGGGTGGGTTTCTAGGGAGACTGAGCGACCTCTGCCTCCAGAATCCAGCTGCCATGCAGAGGGGCATAGCTGTCAACTTTCAGATATGAAAATAAGGGATCGGCAGCCTCGGAAATAAGGGATCAGCAGCCTCACCTGTCCCGGGGACAGTCTATGGGATATCTAACAATCCGGGATAGCAGCGGGAAGCAGCAGGAAACGGCGCTGGAATAAGGGAATTTCCCGCAAAAAAAAAGGGAAGGTTGACAGCTATGCCTCAGGGGAGATGCTTCCTCGTCCAGTGATTCCATGGAGGACATTAGCAGAAGCGCTGGAAGGTAAAACCGGGGAGACCAAGGGAAGTTTAGGAAGCGGGGACCCTCCTTAGCACTCACATTGCTTGAGCTGCTCCCGGTACTCTGTGGGATGGAAAAGAGTTCCGTGAAGTTGGGCACCGAGTCGCTGATGAACGTCACGTTGCCGTAGACGTGGTGCGGGAACTTGGCCCCGGACGCCACCTCCTCCACAATCCCAATCTGCGATGTCCGCACGTGGTACGGGAAGTTCTTATTGGCTGCCGAGGGCCGGGTCATGATCTGAGGAAGCAATGAGAGTGGAGGACCAAGGCTTGGATGGACCCGCAAGCTCAACTGCATGCATTTCCTCTAGGCCCTTAATGTCCAACCAGTAGATTGTGATCTACTGGTAGATCCCCAGCTGATCCTGGTAGATCGTGGGACCCTTATCGATCATGGAATTAAATAAGGTTTACCGAAAGTTAACAAATAAAAACTGAAGAACTCTGGGCAATCCACCCACCCCATGCACGCTCCTCCTCCCTCCAATGACAATGGGTTGATCACTTCCAGTTTTTTTATACTGGGAGTAGATCACAGTCTCATAGGAGTTGGACACGCCTGCTCTAGGCAAAACACGTCTGCTTCCTCTCTTAATTTCTCTAGCATTGCTCCCTTTTGAAAAAAAGAGAGAGAAGCAAACTTCTAATCCTCACACTTGTAGATACATTATGAGTAGCTGAGAGGAAGAGTTCAGCAGGGATACTCAGCTCCATCTCCACCCACACTTAATGTAGGAGGACACCTCCAAAAAACTGGTCCATGAAAGAGGCTCCATCAAGAATTGACCCCTAAATGGAAGCATTCTATAACAGAAGGCAGAATTGACTGCTGATGGTATCAGAGCAGGGATGGGGAACCCGTGGGCACGCTCCAGAGGTTGTTAGACTCCAGCTCCCATCATCCCTGGCGGTTGGCCATATTGGCTGGGACTGATGGGAGTTGTAGTCCAAAAGGTATGGAGGGCACCAACCTGACAAAGGCTGTACTAGTAGATATCGTGAGTGCATGTTATGCAAGGGAGCTACAACGGGTTTCTGAACCTAAAACAAACACAAAAAATAGAACCCATCAATGCACGCCAAGAGGCCTGCAAGTGTGATCTTTCCTTGCACCCAACCATGGAGAAAAATGTATGAGGGTGGGTCCCTGTATTTTTCCATCTGCAGGCAGCAAATCAGCTTGCAGGGGGTGGCTTCAATTGCAAAAAAGGGCTCACAGAACAGGATCAGATTCAAAGGTCATCCCTATCCCACCCCCAGATTGCATTTCAGTATATCAAAGTAAGAAGTCAGGAGACCCGGTCAATGGTGTCTTAATGCACTGTTTGGCCCCAAGACTTCAGTGGCTGCCAGGATAATGGGGGAATCCTCTAGGCTGCTGGCAGTTTCTTACCAGAAATACGGCATGGGCATAAAGGTGGATGCCCAGCTGGATCCCGTTGACTATCTTCTCCCGTGCCCACTTGGGAATGCCAAAGTTGGCAATAAGCGCAGTGACTGGGACAGCAAAGAACCTGCGAGAGACAAAGAGGGCTGCTCAGGACGTGCTCCCCGCACATTTTCTCCCCACTGCCTCCAACAATACTCTGTTTAACTGTAGCTTCTGCAGAGCTTTTCTTACCCCTTGGAAAAGCAGCCTCTGTTGTGCCAGACATTTGCATTGCGCCCAGCATACCCCCTCGTCTTCCTTTGTCAAATCTCACCTATCTAGCATGGCGGCCCACTCATTGGACGAGGGGCAAACATCTGTCCTGACTTTGGCCAGCTGAGAGTGAGGGAACATTCGGGGTGATCAGTTACATTCCCTTAGACCGGGGTGGAGAACTTCAAACTCAGGGGTTGAATCTGGCCCTCAAGACCTCTTTATGTGGCCCTCTGAACTCTTCCCTGGCCACACCCCTCACTGTCCCTGCCCTGAGTGTCTTTGCCTGGCTAGAATGTTCCCATGAACTCCAAGAATGCCTCTTCTTTGTCTGGGCACAAGATAAGGGATGGGTGCTGTGAGTGTATTTAGCAACCAGCCAAATGCAGGAATGTAAAATTTCCATCCATTGCTCCTCCCTCTTTTGCCTCTGACCCCACCCACCAATAGCAGGTGGCCCTTGGAACGTTGTCCAAAAGGGGAAGTGGCCCTTGGGTTTAAAAGGAGGTCCACCCCCCCAAGTTAGATTCCTTCCTCCTTAACGTCCTCTACATCCACTCACCAGAGGGTGTAAGCGGCAAAAAATGGCACATAGAAGGGCTGTTTCTCTGGGAACTGCTTGAGAGTGATCAGGATGGCGTAGCAGAACCAGATGTAAGCCACAAACTGCAAGGCGATCAGGCCGTATCCAGCCGGCGACTCATAAGTGTACAGCACCTGTGCTTGATCAAAGAACTGGGGCCGAAAAGGAAGGAAGCGGTTGAGTGGTTGGGAGATGCGATTGCTAGAGCTGCACAAGCCGCAACAAAATTCACAGCTGGGGACGTGAACCACACGCCTCTAAGCACACGGAGGCTTGCAACGCCCTCTTCTCTAGGCCTGGGCGAGATATCAATACATCATCCAAAACCGGTTTGAAGTCCGTATTGTGATATCGGTTTTGTAATTTTTGACCTGCCAATATAGTGATATAGTCATACCTCATGTTACGTTTGCTTCATGTTACGTTTTTTCAGGTTGCGTCCCGCGGCGACCCAGAAGTACCGGAAAGGGTTACTTCCAGGTTTCGCTGCATGTGCAATAGCGCTAAATCGCGCTTTGCGGATGCGCACAAGTGACAAAATCACACTGCGCACCTACGCAGATACGGCGCTTCAGGTTGCGGGCTTTTCATGTTGCGAATGGGCCTCTGGAATGGATCCGGTTCTCAACCAGAGGTACCACTGTATTGCTAATCTCTCTCTCTCTCTCTCTCTCTCTCTCTCTCTCTCTCTCTCTGTGTGTGTGTGTGTGTGTGTGTCCACAATGCAAAAATCACGATGCAGGAAAAACCATGAAGCCAGCCATTGCCTCTAACATAGCTCCACCCTCATTTCAGACATTGTCATATATCGGTATATCATGATGTTTAGCTGGGGATAGATCTTGATGTTGAAAACCAGATATCGCCGAGCCCTACTCTTCTCGTCATTCTCATCACACCTGCGACCTATTTTGGGAAGGTGTTTGGATGTGGACACCTCTGACGATATCGTAATAGGAGGGATGTATTCAACTAATTCCCAGAGGTCCCTGTGAAGAGGGATTGACTGTTAAACCACTCTGGGAACTATAGCTCCATGAGGGGAATTGGGGCAGCACGTTTAACAAACTACAGCACCCAGGATCCTTTGGGGGAAGAAGCCATGACTGTTTAAAGTGGCATCATAGCGCTTTAAATACATGGTGTAGATGTGGCCTAGATTAGCGAGGTTCTCAAATAGATAAGAAGAAGAGTTTGGATTTGATATCCCGCTTTATCACTACCCTAAGGAGTCTCAAAGCGGCTAACATTCTCCTCCCCCCCCCCACAACAAACACTCTGTGAGGTGAGTGGGGCTGAGAGACTTCAGAGAAGTGTGACTGGCCCAAGGTCACCCAGCAGCTGCATGTGGAGGAGCGGAGACACGAACCCGGTTCACCAGATTACAAGTCTACCGCTCTTAACCACTACACCACACTAGCTCTCATATAACGTTTTACAAGGACAGAATAATTGCCACACACAGGAAGAACAAAGGTATAGTCGGAGTGCCTCACTTGTAGTTCTGTAAATCATTTAATGCGTCAACATGAATGGAAGTTATTAATATTGCACTTGAGACTTCAGAGAAGTGTGACTAGCCCAAGGTCACCCAGCAGCTGCAGGTGGAGGAGCGGAGAAACGAACCCGGTTCACCAGATTACGAGTCCACCACTCTTAACCACTACACCACACTGGCTCCATCTAAGCTGCTACAAGAGTAAACGGACACTCACCTCAGCCTCGTAGATGAAGAGCACGACATGAGTGATAGTGTAGAGCGTCATGTACACAGAAAGCTTGATAGAGCCGGTGTGGCTGATCCGACCCCTGCAAAACAGGGAGCCATGAGCCAGGATTTGGGGGAAGAAGGAATGACTGCCCCACACCCCAAATCTCCCAATACCCTTTATCCATCTGGTACGCAGGCTGAGACCCTACCTGCCCACGGACAGTCTCACCAGAGTGGTGCATGCTCTAGTTATCTCCCACTTGGACTACTGCAACGCGCTTTATGTGGGGCTACCTTTGAAGGTGATGCAGAGACTACAACTAATCCAGAATGCGGCAGCTAGACTGGTGACTGGGAGCAACCACCGAGATCACATAACACCGATCTTGAAAGACCTACATTGGCTCCCAGTATGTTTCCGAGCACAATTCAAAGTGTTGGTCTGACCTTTAAGGCCCTAAACGGCCTCGGCCCAGAATACCTGAAGGAGTGTCTCCACCCCCATCGTTCAGCCCGGACACTGAGGTCCAGCGCTGAGGGCCTTCTGGCGGTTCCCTCACTGTGAGAAGCGAAGTTATAGGGAACCAGGCAGAGGGCCTTCTCGGTAATGGCACCCACCCTGTGGAATGCCCTCCCATCAGATGTTAAAGAAATAAACAACTATCTGACGTTTAGAAGACACCTGAAGGCAGCCCTGTTTAGGGAAGTGTTTAATGACTGATGTTATAATGTACTTCTAAACTTTTGTTAGAAGCCGCCCAGAGTGGCTGGGGAAACCCAATCAGATGGATGGGGTATAAATTATAAGTTGTTGTTGTTATAAATAATAAGTTGTTAATCTGTAAATGTTATCTGCACTAAATGTACTCTTCTCATTCCTAAAGTTTCAACTGCAAATCTTTTGACTGCTCAGTTTTCAAACATTCCTCTTTCTTCCCCCAGTCAACAAACCCATGTCACTTATAAGCCAAGTGCAATGCCAATGATTCTCCGACCAGCATCACAATTTGTCCAGATGCTAATTTGTGTCATAGGCCCGGACTGTTTTAGGCCTGCCTGTCCTGCCCTCTCTGCGCCTCAAAATACCCATTGGGCTCTAAATGGGCAAGGCACATCGAAATAGTTTGCTTCTCTTCCTCTGTGTCCCATTGCAACCTCTATTGCCTTCCCTTTGAACATCACATCACGACGTGGGCACAAACAGAAGCATTCCCCATTTCTGACCTTATCGGGGACAAGGCACCCTTGGACTAGAGAGACTCAATAAAGTATGAGACAAGATACATGTGCTTTGTGCACTGCTGCTAACATGGTGTGTGCATCACTTCCCTGACCCGCAGCAGGAGCACTTTGAACGCAGAGCGTACAGGAGGTGTGTACACAGAATGTAGCTTGTCATTTCAAGGGCTTTACCAGTAGGGGGCATGTGTAGCCTGCAGAAATCTAGCGGCTGTCTCTGTGGTGCAGTCTCTTTAATTTTGTTTTTAATGTTTTGGGGCACTTCCAGACAAGCTGTTTAACTGAGCTTTCATCCTGATTTGTTTGCAGAGAGATTAGATGACACCAGCTATTTAACGTACATTTAAAGCACCCTGATACCACTTTTAACAGCCATGCTCCCTCCAAAGAATTCTGGGAGCTGTAGTTTGCTAAGGGTGCTGAGGATTTCTGGGAGACCCTCCGTCCCCCTTGCAAGGCTACAATTCTCAGAGAGATTTAACCATCAATCCCTCTTCTCAGGGAACTCTGGGAACTGTAGCTCTGGGAAGAGAACAGGAGTCTCCTAACAACGCCCAGCACCCTTAACCAACTACAGGTCCCAGAATTCTTCGCTTAAAGTGGTATTATGACACCTTAACTGTATGAAATGAATGGGACCTCTGGTTTGCTTGCTGGGAGGTTAGGCAATGTTGTGTCAGAGAAGTGTTATCCCTGTGCGCTTTTCCATCAGCTGCCACCAGTAGTTTGGGGAAGTGGGTTTGTAACGCAAGACCTCCTAATCCACTATAACTTTGCAACCAGAGTTTGTCTTCCTGTCTGTCTGTCTGTCTGTCTGTCTGTCTGTCTGTCTGTCTGTTGGTTGATTAGTTGATTGAATTTATATACCACCCTATACCCGGAGGTTTCAAACCCGGAGTTTGCCAATGTGTGATTGAACTGCATCTGAATTTGGGATCCGAGAACAAATAGGAACTGGGATAGCTCAGTTGGCAGAGCACAAGACTCTTGCTCTTGGAGTCATGGGTTCGAGTCCCATGTGTGGCGAAAGATACCTGCATTGGACTTTCATGGTCTTCTAATTCTACAATTCTATGACTAGAAGCATCTTGCCTGCAGGATGCTTCTCCACACCAAACGACCCTCTCACAAAGTTGCTTTTCATTTTTTGGAAGACATGGCACCGAGTCTCAGTTATCCGTGTTTGCAAGTGAAGCAAATCACCCGTCAATCACAGCCTTTATGGATCCCCACACCCTCCCACCAATTATTCACCACTAGGCAATACAGCCCCATCCCACCCTGACTCATTGGAAGGTCTGTCCCCCTTTAGTCATGCTGGTACCTGGTGACAGTGAATCCTTTCCCCAGCAGGATAAGCATCAGGAGGAAGATCAGGAAACTGACGGAGAAAAGGAGCTTGGCTAGAGGAAGGGAGGAAGGAGAAAGAGAGAAAAGGAGAAATGGAGTTAAGCCCAGGCCATTAACAGGGTTCTTCTGGAATATGAGAATCAAAACGGTCCAAATGGCCCAGGATTTTTATATGGCCTTTAAATAATGGATCAGCGAGGAAGGGGTAAGGGATACTCACTAGGATACATACTAGAAAGAACGATACGGAGTGGCCAACAACATTCATTGTTTCCCTTCTGAACGGCTGCAGGACTGTAATTGATAAGCAGCGTCCAAGACGGCAACTTTTATGTGGCCCTTCTCACTCCGGATTCCCCTTTCGTACCTACCCAAGATCTTGAGGCTGCCGTTTCCAATGCCGTCGCTCGCATACTGGCCCCAGTATATGCAGAAGAACATCAGGCTGAGCACTGAGGAGAAGAAAAAGGGAGGCAGGGGAATGAAGCAGGTGGCAAGTGTTGTGCAATTGCAAAGGCAGAAGGAGGATGGAGGGGTCAGTTGCCCATGCAGGGTCTCTTTCCTGATCCCTGGCAACTGTTCTTTGTCCTCTGACTGTAAAGGTAAAGGGTAAAGGGACCCCTGACCATTAGGTCCAGTTGCAGACAACTCTGGGGTTGCGTGCTCATCTCGTTTTATTGGCTGAGGGAGCCGGCGTACAGCTTCTGGATCATGTGTCCAGCATAACTAAGCCACTTATGGCAAACCAGAGCAGCACACAGAAAGGCAGTTTACCTTCCCGCCAGAGTGGTACCTATTTATCTACTTGTACTTTGACATGCTTTGAACTGCTAGGTTGGCAGGAGCAGGGACCAAGCAACAGGAGCTCACCCTGTAGCAGGGATTCGAACCGCCGACCTTCTGATCTGCAAGTCCCAGGCTCTGTGGTTTAACCCACAGCGCCACCCGCGTCCCCTCCAACTGTATCAGCCATCTAATCCCAATCCCCATCTTTTGGCCCCTCCTTCCATCCCTTCCGACACCCCTTTTCCCTGCCAAAAGCATTTCAGTTAACTCTGAACCTGAATGCACAACCCTAAGCCTTTGGGGGCAGGAGACAGTACACAGTTTAATTGTAACACACCCGACGTATATAAAACCAGCTTTGGGACTACACGATAAAGGGTGGGCTATAATAAATGCCAAATCAATAAGCAAGTGAAAACAGAAACAAAGCCCAGCCACTGGTGTCAGCAACTTGGTGGGTTGCTTTCCTCCCCAGAATCTGCCCTCGCTGCCCATGACTCACCCTCCACCCCAGCCGCCGTCATGAACATCTTGTAAGTGGTGTGGAGAAGTTGCCGTCCCTTCAAAAGATCTGAGAGGGAACAAAGAGACAGAGAGGGTCACGGAGACAGAGAGACACAGAGAGCAGGGAGTCATTGGCAAAAGTATTGCTGCTTTTCTCTGCCCACCGGAGCACACCAATGAGGCCTCTCTCCCTCACTTCATTGCCCAAGACACATTGGAGATTGGGTTTCTCTTAGAAATTCTTCTTCCGGAGCCAGGGGTAGGTACTATTGGGAACCTGCCATGGCCCATATTCCTGCGAAGGCCCGTCGTCCCATCATTCTCTGGAGACACCTGACCCCGCAGCTCCCCCTCCTTGCTGTTAAGCCTTTCCGTCACAACACCGATTGGAGAAGCTACTCCCCCCTGTCTCTCTACAGAGCGATGCCCCGTTTGCCTGGGCACTGTAAAGGTAAAGGGACCCCTGACCATTAGGTCCAGTCGTGACCGACTCTGGTGTTGCGGCGCTTATCTCGGTTTATTGGCCGAGGGAGCCAGCGTATAGTTTCCAGGTCATGTGGCCAGCATGACTAAGCCGCTTCTGAAGAACCAGAGCTGCCCACAGAAACACCGTTTACCTTCCCGCCAGAGTGGTACCTATTTATCTACTTGCACTCGATGTGCTTTCGAACTGCTAGGTTGGCAGGAGCAGGGGCCGAGCAATGGGAGCTCACCCCGTCGCGGGGATTCTAACCGCCGACCTTCTGATCAGCAAGTCCTAGGCTCTGTGGTTTAACCCACAGCGCCACCCACATCCTGCCTGGGCACTGGGGACCCCCAAAATAAGTCACACTGCATGAGAAACAGGAAGCGTTGACCCAACTGCATCCGGACTGGGACTCTTTGGTACTCACAGCCAAAGTAGCAGGAGATGATGAGGATTAGGATGAAGATAAGCAGGAAAGTTATGTCTGTCTCCAGGATGCCTGAGAAGAAAGCAGATTCAGCAGCGGACCTGGGAATTGCCTTATTTTTAATAATAACTTTTATTAATTACAATCCAATAATAGCTTCATTACAACAATACCAAATTATAATACAATTACTAATACCAATCATTCAAATACCAAATTATATAATTTAGGTGCCCCCCTCCTGTGTGCTACATTTGATGGTTTGATGATTTTCTTTATTTCTGCGTTCCAAAATCTTATTCATTTCAATCGCATTTTGGTCAAAACAATAATCCCGTATACAACAACTGCAATATTAATAGCTTCCATTCGTGTTGACGCATTAAATGATTTACAGAACTACAAGTAAGGCACTCAGACTATACCCTTGTTCTTCCTGTGTGTGGCAATTATTCTGTCCTTGTAAAACGTTATATCTATCTTTTCCCGGTTGCTGCCGTTCTCCATCATGCCTTGGGTGGAGCTGATATCCTATTGTAGTTTCATAAATTTCTGCACCACTCCGTCCCTGGCTTTGTTGTTTTGCAACTTTAACAACAGCTGCAAAAATCACTCTGTCCCAATAAATAACCTGTTTTCACCCTTTCCCCTCTCAGCCTGGTAAGAAGAGTGATCTGTTGAACTGCAGATGACTCAGTAATGAACTTTATCAGTTCCTTGGCAAGTTTGCAGATGAAAGGAATCTGCGAGATGAAAGGAATTGCCTTGTACCACTCCAGTCTGGAGCTTCAAGGTTATCACTGTTGTGTGAGGGCTGCTGCTGCTGCTGAGGAACTAGAATTGCCTGCCTGGGTGCCTGATGGCTGTTGTCACCTGCTCAACATCAGGTAGTTTAGGCTGAAAGATGCCCGACAGGCGCAAGGTAAGCTTTCATGTTGTTGTTGTTGTTGTTGTTTAGTCGTTTAGTCGTGTCCGACTCTTCGTGACCCCATGGAGCAGAGCACGCCAGGCACTCCTGTCTTCCACTGCCTCCTGCAGTTTGGTCCAACTCATGCTGGTAGCTTCGAGAACACTGTCCAACCATCTCATCCTCTGTCGACCCCTTCTCCTTGTACCCTCCATCTTTCCCAACATCAGGGTCTTTTCCAGGGAGTCTTCTTTTCTCACGGAGGTGGCCAAAGTCTTGGAGCCTCAGCTTCAGGATCTGTCCTTCCAGTGAGCACTCAGGGCCGATTTTCTTAAGAATGGAGAGGTTTGATCTTCTTGCAGTCCATGGGACTCTCAAGAGTCTCCTCCAGCACCATAATTCAAAAGCATCAATTCTTTGGCAATCATACCTGCGTGCAAAACCGAACTCTGGTCTCTAAGTTCCTAGCTCAGTACTCTAACCACTCTGACACACTGTCTCTCTGTCAAGCCTCGGCAAACGTGCTGTAGGAATTCAGATTCCCAGAATCTGAACTTCGCAAACCTAACGGGAACTAGCAGGGAACTCACCGAACTCGTCAGCCGAGAAGTGCCGCGTCCAAAGCGATTTGCCGTTGGTGAGAATCATCTCATACTCCAGTTCCAGCCCATCGCCCTGTGAGAGAGCAGTCAAAAGTCATTCTGATCTTAGGGAACCAAGGCAGAGCCACAAACCCGAGTGGGCGGGCGTCACGAGACTCACCCCACACTTGCTGAGGGCCACATACCACCAGCGCTCACGAACCGAGCGGAAACTCCTGCCGCTGGCGCAGCTCAAGTACCGCACCGAATTTTCTGTCACCAACTGGAAAGAATAATAGCACAAATAATTTTATTATTTGTTCCCTGCCTATCTGACTGAGTTGCCCCAGCCGCTCTGGTCAGCTTCCAGCATATATAAAAACATAATAAAATATTAAACATTAAAAACTTCCCAGCGCTGCCTTCAGATGTTTCCACCCCTAAAAGTCAAATAGTTGTTTATCTGTTTATAATAATAATTTATTATTTATACCCCACCCATCTGGCTGAGTTTTCCCAGCCACTCTGGGCGGCTCCCAATCAAGTGTTAAAAACAGTACAGCTTTAAATATTAAAAACTTCCCTAAACAGAGCTGCCTTCAGATGTCTTTTAAAAATAGGATAGCTGCTTATTTCCTTGACATCTGATGGGAGGGTGTTCCACAGGGCAGGCACCACTACTGAGAAGGCCCTCTGCCTGGTTCCCTGTAACTTCACTTCTCGCAATGAAAGAACCACCAGAAGGAGCTCAGCGCTGGATCTCATTGTCCGGGCTCAACGATGGGGGTGGAGACGCTCCTTCAGGTATACAGGACCGAGGCCGTTTAGGGCTTTAAAGGTCAGCACCAACACTTTGAA
Source organism: Podarcis bocagei (assembly GCF_964188305.1). NCBI lineage: Eukaryota > Metazoa > Chordata > Lepidosauria > Squamata > Lacertidae > Podarcis > Podarcis bocagei. Next base: position 11,357,545 of record NC_138132.1, read on the forward strand.
TTGTGCTCAGAAATGTACTAGGAGCCAATGCAGATCTCTCAGGACAGGTGTTATGTGTTCCCAGCGGCCACTCCCAGTCACCAGTCTAGCTGCCGCATTCTGGATTAATTGCAGTTTCTGGGTCACCTTCAAAGGTAGCCCCTTTGAAGGTGACATCTGTTTGACATCTGATGGGAGGGCGTTCCACAGGGAGGGCACCACTACTGAGAAGGCCCTCTCCCTGGTTCCCTGTCACCCCACTTCTCACAGTGAGAGAGCTGGGTCTCAATGTCCAGGCTAAATGACAGAGGTGGAGATGTTCCTTCGGGTATACAGGGCAGACAAGAAGACTTGTGATATGGCAATCAGGTAAAACTGAAGGAGGAGCTTCTCCTTTTCAATTACCCCCGGACCATTAGGAGATGTTTTCGCTATAGGAATATCATAGGAGTCTGTAGCTCAGGCCCAGACAGGCCCTTAAATTTCTCCCCAGGACACACAAACCTCTCACTGTCCCTGTTTTCCCCAAGGGTCTTTGCCTGACTGGAATGTGTCACTGAATTCTGATCATGCCTGTTGCTTGTCGGGATGGAGGATAAAGAGGGGTGTTCGAGTGCATGTAAAAACTATCCTACTGTACAAAGGTTACATTTGCATTTGATGCTCAGCCTACTTTTGCCTCCAGCTCCGCCTGCCTCTGGCATGCAGCCCTGAAAATTCCCCAGCCCTGATGTAGCTGAACCAAAGACCTGCTCAGGAAGCAAATGTGAGCTCCACATTCTACATGGAACAATATCAGCCATGGTTTGTGGGTCCCCAAGCCCTGCCCGTGTACGTGAGTTTGCTGTGAATTTTGTGGAGGGGGGGGACATCTTAGCAGAGAAAGAAACCAGAATCGTAGCCCTTATTAGAGTAAAAAGAGCCTGCAGCTGCACAGACAGGTTTAACTGCGTATGGGCAACACTGGCTGAAATTTCAAAGTCCCAACTTACTAGGCTTGTAGGACTACAATAAGTTTTGTAAGGAGAACTATATGAAATATTACAGAAAAGACTTATGAGAAGGGATTATAAGTTATTGACTATTAAAAGTAATAGGGCAATAAATGTAAGATTAAAAGAGGTTTGAAAATCATTAGACGTGGCTGATGGAAGTCTTAGGCTAAAATACCCAAATGATGTATAAGATGAGATGAGATGATACGTTCTGTTTGGAAAATATACGCAAAAAGCAATAAAAATGTATTTAAAAAAGAAAGAAAGAAATTTCAAAGGCCAGAGAGACGTCTAAATAAGATATTCTATAACTGGAGAAGAGGTATCAGTGCCTTTGTCTGTCCCACAACTGGTCAAAACAGAGAAATTCAAAAATTCAAATCACACTGCAGAAAAAATATGTGCTGAGTAAGATGATACATGCAAATTTGCTCCAATTGCATAAGTCATTTAGGTTGCTGAATCAAACTTTCCTTGCTGCATAAATCAGGATTCCCTGGGCACTCGGTTTGTTTTGTTTTAGAATGGTCTGCACACAGCCCTAGATTTATGCTTTCTCTGTCCTTCTCCACACTGAGAGACAAGATATAATAGAGGACAAAGGCCCCATTTTTGCTGGACGCCCAGTCAGAACCTGTTCCTCTCACTGCAAGTGTCTTCTTTTGTGTCAAAAGGAATGCTGAAAAAGAGAGCTGGCCTGCTTGTTTCATGATAGGCTCAGTCAGTACAGCATAAGACTCTTAATCTCAGGGTTGGGGATTCCCACGTTGGGTGAAAGATTCCTGCCTTGTTCTCGTAGTCCCTTCCAACTCTACAGTTCTATGATGCTCATTTACACCTTCCACGCAATATACAAAATTCAAGAAAATCAGCTAAAAAGCAGTTGCACACATCACAGAAAGGAACAGCAGGTAACATTTAAAACACCCGTGTTTTCTCCCATGGCAGAGATCTATGCATCCAGCTGGGAGAGCTTGTCAGAACAAAAAAAGTCTTCAGTTGTTTCTGGAAAGTGCAAATAGCATTCACATGCCTTTTTGCTTCAGAACATCCTGTATCTAATTTGTTGTTGTTGTTGTTTAGTCATTTAGTCGTGTCCAACGCTTCGTCACCCCATGGGCCAGAGCACGCCAGGCACTCCTGTCTTTCACTGCCTCCTGCAGTTTGGTCAAACTCATGCTGGTAGAACACTGTCCAACCATCTCTTCCTCTGTCGTCCCCTTCTCCTTGTGCCCTCCATCTTTCCCAACATCAGGGTCTTTTCCAGGGAGTCTTCTTTTCTCATGAGGTGGCCAAAGTCTTGGAGCCCCAGCTTCAGGATCTGTCCTTCCTGTGAGCACTCAGGGCTGATTTCCTTAAGACTGGATCGGTTTGATCTTCTTGCAGTCCATGGGACTCTCAAGAGTCTCCTCCAGCACCATAATTCAAAAGCATCAATTCTTCGGCGATCAGCCTTCTTTATGGTCCAGCTCTCACTTCCATACATCACTACTGGGAAAACCATAGCTTTTACTATATGGACCTTTGTTGGCAAGGTGATGTCTCTACTTTTTAAGATGCTGTCTAGGTTTGTCATTGCTTTTCTCCAAAGAAGCAGGTGTCTTTTAATTTCGTGGCTGCTGTCACCATCTGCAGTGATCATGGAGCCCAAGAAAGTAAAATCTCTCACTGCCTCCATTTCTTCCCCTTCTATTTGCCAGGAGGTTACGGGCCCAGTGGCCATGATCTTCGTTTTTTTTTTATGTTGAGCTTCAGACCATATTTTGTGCACCTGCCAAATCTGTTTGTCTGTCTGTTTGTCTGATCTTACTATGACCAACATCCCGAGTCTTTGGGTATGGGGGAAATGGTGAGCAGAACCCCACAGCCCCTTTCAAGTCCCAGAGACGCTTACCTGGCATCCAGACCAGGCATACTGGGTGGTGAGGTTGATCACCTGATTGTTCTCTGGACGGATCACGGACTCCTTCATCAAACAATCCTAGGAAGAGGAAAGAGGAGGTAAAAGGGAAATAGCAGGAGCCTCAACCTAACATCACCCTGAGCAGGATGACCACATGCAAAAGGGGACCGTGGTACTGTTCATCCAGAAGCGGTATTTCCTTTCCTTCCTTTCTTTTTGTTATTCATCCTTTACTATTTTATTCACATAATATACATTCTTTACAACAAACAACTCCAAAATAAAATCATATGTAACAAAACCGCAAGTCTCATGTTTTCGTTTACACTGATCTCCTCTCCAATACTTGATAATTCTTGCTGCTTTCTGCTTTCCTTATAGAATCTTTATGAAAATTTAAATCTCTTAAATCCTATTCCAATCTTTAACAGTTTCAATTAATCCCTTCACCTCCCTCCCCCACAGCCCAGTACTTCCCTCCACCTGTGTGCAATCTTCTTTACCTACTATTATTTTTAGTAGTAGATAGGTAGCCGTGTTGGTCTGCCATAGTCAAAAAAAAATAAAAAAAATTCCTTCCAGTAGCACCTTAAAGACCAACTAAGTTAGTTCTTGGTATGAGCTTTCGTGTGCATGCACACTTCTTCAGATGTGTATCTGAAGAAGTGTGCATGCACACGAAAGCTCATACCAAGAACTAACTTAGTTGGTCTTTAAGGTGCTACTGGAAGGAATTTTTTTTTTTAATTTTTACTATTATTTTTGTTATTGTTGTGTTATTCACTTTCTTTGTTATTCCATCCTTAATATATTATTATCCTATCTCCTTGCGCCTTTTAAACTTTTGCATATTAATTTTTAAGCTCCAGCACCGACTTTTTTCATGTATTCCTTAACGCATTCCCACTCTTTATTAATTTTTTTATTACAGTAGCCTCTAATTGATGCTGTTAATTTTGCCATCTCCGCGAATTCAAGAAATTTGGTTCTCCATTCTAATAATTCTGGTATTTTATCAGTTTTCCCATTTTTTGCCACTACGATTCTGGCTGGTATTTCCTTCTCCCTGAAATAAACGTGGAGGCACATTTGGCTCTTCTCAGACCTGGAGACGATGTCCAGAGCCACTCTTGCTACCTATGAATCATTCACCCTCTGAAGATGTTCCAACCTGTATGTCACCCCTCTTGGCATCTGTGTACAAAACCAAGGCTTCCTCTTGTCCTCTGTCACAAGTAAATAAAACAGCCAAACACTGCCAGGAGACCACAGCGCCAACCCACAGCAGGATCTGCCAGCTGCTTTCGCTCGCTTTCACATGAGGTTTCATGGAGCATTCCCAAACTCCCGATTCAGCACAATTCCCTGTTCTCAGAGGAGACTGCCTGTCACATCTCTCGTGAGATGCTGTTCTGGGCCTGGACCCTGCCCAGGCTGGGAGTTGTCCCAGAACAGTGATGCATGCAGAAACACACATGGTAGGCTCCTTCAAGGTGGGGCGTCTTTCGCACTCTAAACCAGCGGTAGGGAACCTGTGGGCTTTCAGATGCTGCTGGACTCCAGTTCCCTTCAGTCTCAGCCAGCATAGCCAGTGGTCACAGACTGATGGGAACTGGGGAGTCCAGCACAGGTTCTACGTCCCCGCACTGCTGGTTCTCTTATGCCACTCTAGTCTGTCTCAGCAGGAAGTCTGGGAATAACTAGATAAGCCAGCCAGTGTGGTGTAATGGTTAGAGTGTTGGACTAGGGACCTGGGAGAGAAGGGTTCAAATCCCCACTCAGCCATGAAGCTGGTTGGGTGACCTTGGGCCAGTCACTGTCTTCTCTCAGCCTAACCTACCTCACAGGGTTGCTGTGTGGGGATTCAGCAAGGTATTTTGGGAGAAGTTTCATTGGATACGATATAGAAGCAATGCGGCCGTGAGCTGCTAGCTTGAAAGCAAAACATAATGGGAATGTTGGGACTGTTTCGTGGGAAACAGAGGGACAGTCTATTCACAGTGCGAAGCACCGGAATTAGCTCAGAGTGTAATATGAGCTGTACAGGAAGTACAGGAGGAGTTTGTCTCTTGGCTGCTGGAGTTTGAAGAGAGCAGACGTGTTTTCTGTAACGCTGCAAAGACAGAAATAAAGGCATGTAAATACGTTTCTGTCTATCTCTTTCCCCTGCCCGGGGGGGGGGGGCAGGAAAGAGTGGTGTGTTCTTCTCACGCTGAGAAGGATCGCCTATCGCGACCTCTGCCTGTGTCCTGCCGGGGAATGCAGACAGGGAGGTCAACCGGAGATCAAGCCGGGTGCCTGGAGAGTGGCCAGTTTCTCCTGATAAAGGCTTGATTCCCAACAGTTTTTGCTGTTGTTTTACTGGTACTAACTTTTTGTATCTTTATTTTTATGTGGAAATTGTTCAATTTGGTTACGTAGTTTTTAATGTGTTTTATTTATTTTTATGACTGCTTTGCTATATTTGTAATTATGCAAATCTTTTCATATTGTAAGCCACCTTGAGCATTGTTTTAACCGTGGAAAGGCGGCATACATATAAAATAATGATGGTGACGATTCAGTGAGGAGGGGGGAGAACCATGTACACTACGTTAAGCTCCTTGGAGAAAAAGGTGGGGTAGAAATACAAATAATCCTTCTTCGATCCTATACTTCCCCTTCTCCAGCCAAATCACACACTATGCTCCTGGCCTTGAGATAGGAGCTGGGGAAATGTCAGTCTGGATGAAACCCGGGGCCCCTCCCAAATCTGTGAGGCTGGGAAGCCTAAGATGGAACCCGGATGAACAGAGAAACTATTCCCTTCATCAAGGTAAATGACCTTAGCTGCTCAGCACCTGCATCTCAAAAGAGAAAGCTGCATCTTCAATGGGTGACCTCTATTGCCATAGAAACAAATGGACAGGCCTTCTCCCATCTCCCTCACCTGACAGGTAAGAAGAGAAACTGTTATGTACTGAGTTGAATAGGAGCCTAATTGCAGCATTCTGATTGGTCCTAGAACAATAGGATCCAGAATGCAGCAGTCTGATTGGTCTGCAGGAGCCACCCAATCCAACTCCAGGTGGAAATGAATCCGCAACCTGATTGGCCTACAGGTGAATCCCGGAATTAGCCAATCGCGTGGGGCCCATTGTGTAAATAATGTATAAAAGCAGACATTTCGGGGGAACTTCCATTCCTCCTCACTATATGAGCTGAATAAAGAGCATTAAATCCACTCTCGACTCCAAGTATATTTCAGAAACAGTAGGCCAAGACAGGGCCATATGTTGTGTTTGTGAGCTGAAAGTTGGAGGCTGGAATCTGTGCCGAGCCTCAGCTGGACTTTGGGGCTTCTCTGGAAATCTAATGAAGAAGCAAGATCTGGGGGAGTGTTGATGCCGTGAGCCCCTCCGTCCTGTGCCCATCTGTGTAAATAAAACCTCATGTCCTAAAGACAGCAGCATCTCCACTAACCTTCTAAGGAAAGGAAACCTGGGTCAGCACAGGAATCCCTGTCGGCCGTCATCGCTCAGAGAATGGGATAGGAGCACACAATTAAGCAACTACTCTATTCCAAACTTAAAAATGGAAAGCATAATGCTGGTGGTCAACAAAAGAGGTTTAAAGAGTGTCTCAAGGCAAATCTTTTAAAAAAGTAGTATAAACACCGACAACTGGGAAACACTGGCCTGCGAACAGTGGCGTAGCGTGGGTTGTCAGCACCCAGGGCAAGGCAAGTAATTTGCACCCCCTAACCCGTGGATTTGCGCCCCCTAACCCGTGGATTTGCGCCCCCTAACCCATGGATTTGCGCCCCCTAACCCATGGATTTGCGCCCCCTAACCCTAACCCCCAGATGTTGTGCCCGGTGCGGCCGGCCCCCCCTGCACCCCCCACGCTACGCCACTGCCTGCGAGCGCTCCTGTTGGAGAACAGCCTTGACCAAAGGTGTCGTGGGCTTTGAAGACACTCAAACTCAGGACGCGAGGGAGAAACGTGCTAAGAGGAAGGCTTGCTTGACAAGTCCACACCATGATCAACTCCCGCCCAGAAACCAATGTCCCCACTGTGGAAGGATGTGTGGATCCAGAATTGGCCTGTACAATCACTTACGGACTCATTGTTAAAACAGTGTTTATGGAAGACAATCTTACTCGGCTACGAGGAATTGCCAAAGAAGAAGAAGAGGATGACAGAAGAGGATTGGGGAGCAATCCGTTGTCTCCTCTAGCAACCACCCAACCCCACCTCCTCCCAGTGTCTTTCCTTGCACACATGGAGAACCAGGCCTTAGCGCGGCTCCTCTGGCAGCAGGAAGGTTTTGTGAGCAAACACTTCTCATCACTAAGCCTTAACGAGCCTCCGCTGATAGCCGATGCTCATATCTCCGGAAACTGCCACATCTAATCTCACACCAGAAAGCGAGCAAATTACATCGCACAAGAAAGGCACCCAGCTGCTCCCTGACACCCACTGTCATCATGGAAATTATGTCAATTATGTACAGCTGAAATATGCAAATGTGCTGCAGCTTCGTAGCACCTAATAATGGTTCCCCCTCTCCAGCTTCCCTCTGCGCTGAAGAAATTGCAAGTGCTCACCCCCATCCGATTCTGACATAAACCGCCTTGGAAGAGAAACCTCAAAATTCTTGACCTGTTCCGATTGAAGAGCAGCTTCTGTTACTAAGGGACTGCTGAACAGAAGAAACTGCTGGCTATAGAAAATAGAGGATTATTCTGTCATTCCACCAACCTGCGTACCATAATACTTTGCACTTTTTTCATGCAGAGCTTTCCGAGAGCTCAAATCGCTTTACATAAATTACCTGGGTAATCTGTACAACAACCCTGCAAAGTAGGTCATCATTCTTATCCCTATACTATTGGCCATCTGCACAGTGTGGAAAATACCTAACCTCAGACAACCTGCTTCATCAGGTTAGGGTGACTATGAGCAGGAGAAATATGTTCCTTACAGATTGCGAGCGCAGCTATTTCTGTTGTCTGCAAACATAGCAGCAAGGAAGAGAGAGAGAGAGACAGTATTTGATTTTTAGAATTTAGGCACTTTTAGCCTTAGTAATTCGGGACGCGGGTGGCGCTGTGGGTTAAACTACAGAGCCTAGGACTTGCCGATCAGAAGGTCGGCAGTTCGAATCCCCGCGTCAGGGTGAGCTCCCATTGCTCTGTCCCTGCTCCTGCCAACCTAGCAGTTTGAAAGCACGTCAAAGTGCAAGTAGATAAATAGGTACCACTCCAGCGAGAAGGTAAACGGTATTTCCGTGTGCTGCTCTGGTTCACCAGAAGCGGCTTAGTCATGCTGGCCACATGACCTGGAAGCTGTACGCCGGCTCCCTCAGCCAATAAAGCAAGATGAGCGCCGCAACCCCAGAGTCGGCCACAATTGGACCTAATGGTCAGGGGTCCCTTTACCTTTACCTAGCCTTAGTAATTAGGCACTATTAAAAGAACTCATAAGGCATAATGGTGTACCCGTATACCTTTCTCAGGTGGCCTTGCCACATTCCCCCCTTTCAAGCTTAGAAACAATTCAAACAATTGTTTCTTCAGCTTGACCCTCATGTTGAACTCCAGTATAGACAACGGTCTCTTCCAGGGGAATCTCCTCAGGGGGAGTCTCACGAACTAATCTGGCATAATCATGTTCTTCTTCTGGGACAGGGGGTAAGGCTCGATATATGGCCATTATAAAGGTAAAGGTACCCCTGCCCGTACGGGCCAGTCGTGTCCAACTCTAGGGTTGTGCGCTCATCTCACTTAAGAGGCCGGGAGCCAGCGCTGTCCGAAGACACTTCCGGGTCACGTGGCCAGCGTGACGAAGCTGCTCTGGCGAGCCGGCACCAGCGCCGCACACGGAAACGCCGTCTACCTTCCCGCTATAAAGCGGTACCTATTTTTCTACTTGCACTTTGACGTGCTTTCGAACTGCTAGGTTGGCAGGCGCTGGGATCGAAAGATGGGAGCTCACCCCGCCATGGGGATTCGAACCGCCGACCACACGATCAGCAAGTCCTAGGCACTGAGGTTTTACCCACAGCGCCACCCGCGTCCCTATATGGCCATTATATACTTTTGCAATTTTTTCCTAATGTCAGGGGCACTTTAGGCCACAATACTGCAGAGGCGGATGGGGGGGGGCAGGGAGGTGCCATGCTGAGAAATAGCAACTTCCCTAAGCCAACACACAATCCAATTCTTATTCAGAAGCAAGCAAGTCTTACTGACTTAAACGGGACTTCCTCTCAACTAATGTGGATAGGTTTGAAGCAATATCGCACGTGAGCTGAGATCCAAATAGGAAGATTTATGCACAATGAACTTAAACTGGGTTTAATAGCCATCACAGTGCCCTTCCACCCCCTAAGTTCATTATCGGTCAGAGAAGAATGAGTGGAATTCACTGGGACCCTCACCCAGGTCAGACTCTACTTGGGGTCCCAAGTTCTCATCTCCTAACCCCCCTAGGACCTTCCAGTTCTCAAAAGCTCCTTCCATTCCTCCTCATCCTCCAAAAACCCTCCCCACAACATCTCCACAAGACTCATGACACCTGGGACTGCTGCTCTGTGAGGGGAAGCAACAGGGGAACTCTAGCAGACAATTCTCAGTCCAGTAACCAAAGAACAGTTCCCCCGATCCTCTCGGAGAAGCTATGACAGTGTAACAGGTGTAAAACAAGTCCTAGTCTATTGCGGTACTACAACTCCCATCACCCCCAAAAACTGACTATGCTGGCTGGGGTGATGGAAGTAGGAGTTCCACATCACTAAGGACATTGGTTCACCAGCATTTTACTACTGATTTCTCCTAATAAACACATTTTTTAAAATGCAGTTTTAGCTAATGGACACGTTTCTGCAAGCAATTTCCCTGTATACAATGTCTTCTTGTTTTGTTTTTTTCCACGAATACATCCATCCTTATGCAAACTTTCCCCTCATAGATGCATTCTTTGTAAACGTTGCTAGGCAAAATTTTGGTAAGTGCAAATTTCCAAGGACAGATGTGTTTTTGGTTCACATATAGCTTTGAAAAGCGTGGCTTTGATAAGAATCATAGAATCATAGAGTTGGAAGAGACCACAAGGGCCATCGAGTCCAACCCCCTGCCAAGCAGGAAACACCATCAGAGCACTCCTGACATATGGTTGTCAAGCCTCTGCTTAAAGACCTCCAAAGAAGGAGACTCCACCACACTCCTTGGCAGCAAATTCCACTGTTGAACAGCTCTTACTGTCAGGAAGTTCTTCCTAATGTTTAGGTGGAATCTTCTTTCTTGTAGTTTGGATTTGGCTTCCAAAGAGGCCTAAATCGAATTTCTCTCCTTCTGCCTTGGTGGCGACTGTGCATAACCTGCAGAAAAGAAGCTAACCCACTGGGACATATTCACCTCTTGAAGAGAAGTCTAACTGCAGCTGAATGACCCATCCAAACTGACCTTGTTTCCCTTCTTGTAGACGGCGGGCCACTGGGAAGGATCATCAAAATAAAGAAGGATATTCTCGCAGCATTTGGCCTTTAAAGGGAAGCAGAAGTACAGGCTTTAAGGATAGCAACAGCAACATAGGCCCAACACGACAAATAGATTGTGTACAACGACAGGGATGGTGGACCTGTGGTCCTCCAGATGTGGCCAGACTCCACATCCCATCACCCTGAGCACAGCCCATGCTGGCTGTGGGATGATGGGAGTTGGAGTCCATCCACACCTGGAGGGCTGTTTCCCACCATATATGAAAAAGGTTAGGCTTTTTATTTATTTTGTTTATTTGACAAAATATGTCAATAAAAGCAGTTCAATGCCATTAAAAATAATTTGGAAAATTAAGTAGCAAACAAAAAAGAAGATTAGAGCATGTCAATATATATGAAGTTGGGGAGGCTTGCCTTAAAAAAGTTTTATGCAGGCACCAAATTTTTTGAGATGGTAAAAGAGGTGGCTAAAAAACCAAAAAAAGGAATATGATTGAAAGATAAAAATATTACCTCTGGGTAGCGGAACCTGAAGTCCAGGCGCCCATAGTCAGAAAGGAAGCAGAATCGAGTCAAGAAGACCCAGTCCTGGGAAGAAGGAGTATGTGTATGTGTTATTTCTTATCATACCAGCTCCGCCATTTTGTTTTTTTGTTTAATATATTTATGAACCTCACTTTCATATATAATATACCCCAAGGCGGTATACAGACTAAACATACAATATCACCATGAACACATAAAAAAAAAGTTTTTGATTTGAGTTCCTACTGAAATGAGGCTGAATTTTAATGTTGTACTTAATCTTGTTTTTAAGTTGTATTTTAATCTTTTTTTTTTTTACCTGGTGTTAGTCGCCCTGAGTCCAGTCTTGGTTGGGGAGGGCAGGGTATAAATAAATTTTATTATTATTATTATTATTAAACCCATCAGTAAGAGCTGCTTGGCAAAGAATCTCACATTTGAAAGTCCTGCCAGAATAAAACAGTTTTTAGAAGACTCCTAAATCCGAACCCAGGACACCACCTTCTGGGTCTGAAATCCTGCACAAGTCACATGACCCGCACAAGATTGCATATTCGGGGGGGGGGGGACACACTTTTTTTCGGAGTGAGATCTCAACCAGAAATCATGCAAGAGCAAGGCGCCCAAAATGGCCACTGTACTCTCACAGGGTGAAATGGGATGTCTGGGTTTTCTGGGACAGTTGGTGAGTATGATGGTCTGAAATTGTATATAGCAGCTTCCATGTTCCTCTTGAAATCTTTAGGGTCTTCTTGCATGAGGGTCTTCTCCCAGCCCTTTGCAAACCCAACCCAATGGAAGCGCGCTGTGGAAAGCATCCAAATACGATTAGAACATTATATTTCAGGAGAGATTAGAGTAAGCCCCACCCAGCCTGAAAATTATTCAAGTGTCAGCAGCCCAAACACGGCTCCAACCAGTTACCATAAAAATTTTTACGGCTTGGCTGTAGGAAGGATAAATAACATCCCAAACAATCCCCATAAAATGAAATCTATTAGGCGGTTAACGTCATAGTCATTAATTTAATAGAGCGCAGTGCACCAACTAGAGAGGGCAGGCCAGTCTGTACCAACGGCTTGTTGCTAGGTGTGTAGACCCCTAAATGAAGGGGGCCACAGGGGCCCTGTCCTGTGGCCTGGTGAAGTGGCCTGCTTCAGGAATTGGTTCTGAAAGCAGCAGAATCTTTTTTTAGTCAAGGGCAGGGGGCTACTTCACGATTTGGGCTCCATTTTAGGAAACCAGAATCTTGCTGCACAAACAGTAATGGATCCTGTGACCCCAGACCGCAGGTTCTGGGTGGAAGAAGTGGGGTCGACATAGGTTTTCTTGTAAAGAAGTCTCAGTATCATAGGCTCATATCATAGAATTGTAGAGTTTGAAGGCACCCCAAGAATCATCTAGTTCAACCCCCTGCAATGTGCAGAAATCTCAGCTAAAGCATCCATGACAGATGGCCATCCAACCTTTGCTTGAAAACCTCCAAGGAAGGAGAGTCCACAACCTCCAGTGGGGGACTGTTCCACTGTCAAACAGCTCTTACCGTCAGAAAGTTCTTTCTGATGTTTAGTCAGAATCTTCTTTCTTTTAACTTGAAGCCATCGGTTTGGGTCCTACCCTCCAAAGCAGGAGAAAACAAGCTTGCTGAGTCTTCCATGACAGTCCTTTAGAACTCTGAAGATGGCTATCATATCTCCTCAAAGTCTCCTCTTTACCCAACTCCTTCAACCATTCCTCATAAGGCTTGGTTTCCTCAGCTAATATAATACTTTGATTCTTTGGGGGAACCTACAGGTGTTGATCTCCTGTTTACCAGTTTTAGCACAGAATTTTTGTAGGTTTTGAATATAGGTATGGACTTGGCAGAGATGTGTACAGACTCCTAGAACCAACTTTCCTTTTCATCTATGAAGCAGATATGCTCCCTTACAGTGCATATTCAAAGGCCCGACCTCTCCAACAATTGGACCTCTTCCAGATCTGGGAACAGGATCCAAAAGTGTTGGCTACTTGAGTCTCAAGATGCACTCTCAATGCAGATTATGTGCCACTCCACATTTGTTAACAGCGTTGTCATGGTTTCCCGGGAAGTGAGTCACTCGACTCAAAGGTTTTTACGCAAAACTTGAGAACATTTTCTGACGGAGGGCCATTGACACAGAAAACGTCTATTAGCGGGTGTAACCACAAGTAGGAGGAGACAGGGGGCTGGATCTGGTGGTAGGTGGGAACCAGAGCCAAAAGAGGGTGGAGTTTGCAGGACTGCATAGTTCTTTGGGTCTATTCTGTCTATTTCTCTCTCTCTCTCGCTCACGCAGAAGAGATTCTCAGAGGCGGTGGTCTGAAGGAGGAGAATGGCCCTACAGTGCCCAGAGAGCCAGTTGATGTTTTGGATCACACAAAATAAGACTCAGGACTGCAGGTTCCCCACCCCGATTTAAATATTGAAGCTATGGTCGACCTCCCTGCAGCCCTTTCTTACAGGTTATGAAACACAGACTCTGCTTATAGATTCCTAGAATGGTACAGCCAGAAGGAACCCAAGGGCCATCTATGTCCAAGCCGCTGCAATGCAGGAATCTCAGTTAAAGCATCCATGGCAGATGGCCGTCCAACCTCTGCTTAAAATCCTAACCACCAGAGAGAATGAGAAGAGTGATGGGAATACACACACAAACACAAACAGGGCTATTACCCTAAGTGCTCCAGTCACCCAAACCTGACCATTGCACCATTAACCCCCTAGAGCTTCCACCTTGTGCAACTCCTAAGCTCTTTTCACCTTCCCAATCCCAGTCCTGAAGCCACTTTTCTATTCTGCGGCCCCACTTTGCACCCTTGTTCTCACTTTCACCACCACGTCCATGCCTTCCCCTCCTTTCTGTACAACTAATCTAGAATGCGGCAGCTAGACTGGTGACTGGGAGTGGCCGCCAAGACCATGTTTAGGGAAGTTTTTAATGTATGATGTTTTACAGTGGTGCCTCGCAAGACGAAAAGAATCCGTTCTGTGATTCTCTTCGTCTAGCGGTTTTTTCGTCTTGCAAAGCAAGCCCATTGACGGATTAGCGGATTAGTGCTATTAGCGGCTTTTAGCGGCTTTTAGCGGCTTATCAGCTTATCGGATCAGCTGATAAGCGGCTTAGCGGCTTAGAAAAAGGGGGGGGAGGGAAAAAAACCCGCAGGAACTCGCAAGACATTTTCGTCTTGCGAAGCAAGCCCATAGGAGATTTGTTTTGCGAAGCACCTCCAAAACGGAAAACTCTTTCATCTAGCAAGTTTTCCGTCTTGTGAGGCATTCGTCTGGCGGGACACCACTGTATTCTGTTTTTATTTGTCCAGAGTGGCAGGGGAAACCCAGACGTATGGGCGTTGTACAAATAAATGATGATGATGATGATGATGATTACCCCCTCCCCTTGCACACAACCCCCCCAATGATAACCTCCTACAACTCACCCCTCCCAAACATGCCAGCTATGAAATCACCTTTTTCACCTTCTGCAAATACCTTGGAGCCACCATCTCTTCCTATTCTGCAAACACTTTCACGCCCCTGCTTAGTGGTGTAATGGGTCAGTGCGTCTGGCTGCTAACCAGAAGGTTGGCGGCTTGAGCCCACCCAGGGATGGCCGTGGGCAAGATTTCTGCATTACAGGGGGCTGGACGAGATGACCCTCAGGATCCCTTCCAGCTATACAGTTCTATTATTTTATTATTCATTTTCGCCCCCATTCCCATGCCTCCTATTCGCACATGAGCTGTGGCCTAGGACCCTCATACCTACAGGACCGCCTCTCCCGGTATGCCCCACGGAGGACCTTAAGGTCCATAAATAGCAACGCCCTAGTGGTCTCGGGCCATAAGGAAGTTAGATTAGCCTCAACCAGAGCCAGGGCCTTTTCAACACTGGCCCCGGCCTGGTGGAACGCTCTGCCTCATGAGACCAGGGCCCTGCGGGATCTGATTTCTTTCCGCAGGGCCTGTAAGACAGAGTTGTTCCGCCTGGTCTTTGGCTTGGAATCAATTTGATTCCCTTCCCCTCTTTCTTTTTTCCTTTCTCCTCCTGTGATGAGGCTGCATTTTAATGTTGTATTTGACCTTGTTTTTTAAGTTGTATTCCAATCAACTTGTTTTTATTATTGGTTCCTAGCTGCCCTGAGCCCGGCCCTAGCTGGGGAGGGCGGGGTATAAATAAAATTTATTATTATTATTATTATTACTATTACTACTACTACACAGTGGTGGCTGGTGCCCGTTGGTGTTCATAGGGCGGAGGGCAGGGAGATCAACATTGGGGGCGCCTGACTACTTGCAAGTAGGAAGGCAGACAGGTAGGATATGCCTGAGGGCCGACTGATATTGGTGATCTGATGTCCTGTTTGTCAGCTTCCATGGATACTTTTTGCTTTTTGAGCCCAGCTCTTTATTGACTTCAGGGCAAAAACTTCAAAGTCAGAAGTGACCTTCCTTAGGGAGTAACAAAGAGGCGCAGCAAATTAGATACCTGGGTCATAAACCGTAAGCTCCCATTGCCCAGAGCATCTAAAAGGCAGCTACGTGACAGTTCACACTAATCAAATGGAGTAAAGGGTACTAAAAAAGGTTAGATCCTATCCCCCTTGACAGCGTTCTCTCCGTTTCCTTCTGGCACAAACTCTAATCTGCCTTGCTGATTGCAAATGCCAGAGAAGCCACATTCAGGCCACCCTATGAAACTGCTCTGAACAGTCGTGGCTTCTACCCCCAAAGAATTCTGGGAGCCGTAGTTTGCTAGAGTTGTTCGGAGGCCCCTATTCCCCTCACAGAGCTACAGTTCCCAGAGGGATTTGATTGTTAAACCACTCTGGGAATTGTAGCTCTGTGACAGGAACAAGGGGGTCGCTCGGCACTTTTAACAGATGACAAGTCCTGTAATTCTTTGCGGGGGGGGGGGAGCCACGGCTGTTTAAAGTGTCATCATAGCGCTTTAAATGCACGACGTTGAGTGTGGCAGGAATAACCCCGTTTATTCCAGTTCAATGCCGATACGGAAGGGGTTTGTGTCCGACCATCGGGAACCCCCGTTCTTCCAGGAATTGCATCCACCTCCTTTCCCCTTCCCTCTACACGGCTGAAACAGCGCAGCGAAATACCGTGCGGTTGTTTCTCAGGCACCTGACACCACAGACGGTGTCAAGTCACCGTACCACGGCAGTTTCCTGGGTCAATGCCATCCCCGCTGCCACTAGACAACAGCCACTGATAGACACAGCTGAGACAGACAAAAGTCTCAAGAGGAAGGGCTGAAATAATTCGGGTCAGGGGAGAAGGCAAGAGAGGCAGATCAAAGGACTTTGAGAACAGGCAGGGAAGGATGAATGTAAGCTAGACCATATCTGCCAGGTCTAGAAATGTATGTATATAATATCAGGTGGAGGTATATAAAATCTCCCTGGGGAAATGGATATCTAAGGAAACAAGCCTCTTTCCTCCTCCCTCTTTCTCCTCTGTCCGACTCTCGACTCTCGGGCCTACCTCCTTCCCCTTAAAATCCCCTTCGCGTTCCCATGGCAACAACCCATGCTCAAGGTTTCCACGGAAACCGTACCCGAGGCTGAAGAAGGCAGAGGAAACAAGCAAAATCCGAGAACTGGGGCAAAGGCAGGGGGAAGGATCAAAAAAAAGAGGGGGGGGGTCAGATTGCACACACCCCTCCCTGGATTTCAAGCAGCCTCCTGAGCTTTATCTGCCTGCCGCGGGTCTCTTCGAAACACCCCCCAAATAAACCCCTGGGGGTGCATTGCCTCAAAAAATACTGTTTTTTGGTGAGGCCTGCTGCCTCAGCGGCTGCATCCTACAAACAAGCAGCAATGAACAGGCGCTGTGTTAAAGTTGTGAGAAGGGGCAAAGCTCAGTTGAAGCACCTGATTTTCAGGCAGAAGGTTCCAGGTTCGAATCCTGGCTTCTCCAGGTAGGGAATGCCCCCCTTTCTGAAAACCTGCTGCTGTTTATCAGCAGGCGGTACCGAGCTAAATGGGTCAACGGTCTGCATTCACACCATACGCTTAAAGCACTACGGTACCACTTTAAACAGCCATGGCTTTCCCCCCAAAGAATTCTGGGAGCTGTAGTTTGTTAAAGGCGCTGAGAGTCATCCGGAGACCACTACTCCCCTCAGAGAGCTACAATTCCCAGAGTTCCCGATGGAGGAGGATTGATTGTTAAACCACAGTGGGAATTGTAGCTCCCAGAGGGGTGTCTCCTAACAACTGTAGCTCCCAGAAGTCTTGGGGGGGGGGAGCCATCACTGTTTGACGTGGCATTGTAGCACTTTAAATATACAGTGGTACCTCGGGTTACATACGCTTCAGGTTACATACTCCACTAACCCATAAATATTACCTCGAGTTAAGAACTTTGCTTCAGGGTGAGAACAGAAATCGTGCTCTGGTGGCGTGGCGGCAGCAGGAGGCCCCATTAGCTAAAGTGGTGCCTCAGGTTAAGAACAGTTTCAGGTTAAGAACGGACCTCCAGAACGAATTAAGTACTTAACCCGAGGTACCACTGTATGGTGCAAATGTCGTCCAACACCATACCCAGGACAATTCCCATGTTTCAAATCCTTTTCTGAAGCTCTCTCTTCTCCAGGGCTCCCATTTCTGCGCCGCAAACCTAGAGCCCTTTTGTCCTCTGTGTGTGGTCAAGTGGTCAGTTTTCCTTCTCCCTGCCCCAGCCTCTGGCAGATCCCTTCTGCAATGCCAGCTCCAGGATTTGGAGGGCATTAGTGACTGCATCTCCATCTTAACTGATGTCCCCGTGGCCCATGTTATACCCTTGCCCTCTGCCTCAGGACCCAATCTTCCCAAACACCCAGAGGGATGCCAAACGCAAGTAGAGAACTGGCTGGCCGACTCTGAGTAGTCGCATCAGGCAGTTAAGGAGACTCTGGGGGGGTGACAGCAGCCCCCCCTTGCAGGGGTGTAGTGGTTACCAGTGGTGACTAGTGCCCCTTGGGACTGGTATTTTTTAACCTAGGTTAACCAGCCTCTTGGGACACGGGTGGCGCTGTGGGTTAAACCACAGAGCCTAGGGCTTGCCGATCAGAAGGTCGGTGGTTCAAATCCCTACAACAGGGTGAGCTCCTGTTGCTCGGTCCCTGCTCCTGCCAACCTAGCAGTTCGAAAGCACGTCAAAGTGCAAGTAGATAAACAGGTACCGCTCCAGTGGGAAGGTAAACGGCGTTTCCGTGTGCTGCTCTGGTTCGCCAGAAGCGGCTTAGTCATGCTGGCCACATGACTCAGAAGCTGTACGCCGGCTCCCTTGGCCAATAAAGCGAGATTGAGCGCTGCAACCCCAGAGTCGGTCACAACTGGACCTAATGGTCAGGGGTCCCTTTGCCTTTACCTAATCAACCTCTTGTACATGCAACTTCAGAGTGGTCTGTTAGGTGTGGGCTAGGGAAGAGGACAGATTCATAGAATCACACTGTAAGAGTCTTACTCTCTGCCGACTGAGCTAATCCTCGTTTTTAAAGCATATTTCATTTACGGAAGACACATCTGCCCCATAGATTTAAATCAGGCATAGGCAAACTCGGCCCTCCAGATGTTTTGAGACTACAATTCCCGTCATCCCTGACCACTGGTCCTGTTACCTAGATTTGATGGGAGTTGTAGTCCCAAAACATCAGGAGGGCTGAGTTTGCCTATACCTGATTTAAAGCATATTCAGCACACATTTAAAACCCAAGTTGTCCCCCCAAAGAACCTTGGGAAGCGTAGTTTCTCTCCTCACAGAGCTACAACTCCCAGCACATTTTCAAACTACAGTACCCAGGATTCTTTGGGGGTGGCTCCGCACAAAGCGATTGTTGTAATGTGTTAATAGTGGTTGTATATATAAAAAAAGAGGTGCTGGTTATTCTGGTGGCCAAACACACAAAAATAGAAAATTCCTGCCATCATTGGCTACTACGAGTCACAATGGCCATATGTTATCTCTAGTATCAGAAAACAACAACTGGGCAGGGTTATTGTGTTCAAGTCACACCTGTGGAAAGAGGTGTTAGGCCCTTAGTCTGATGCAACACAACTCTTATGCCCTTATATTTCTGTGCTTTAACATCAGATGAATTAACCTGGAATAAATACTGTCCCTCATTCTGCGCTTTCGCATACATTTAAAGCACAAGGCCTTCATCCAAAGAATTGCAGTTTGCTATCCATTCTGAAGGAAATCAGCCCTGAGTGCTCACTGGAAGGACAGATCCTGAAGCTGAGGCTCCAATACTTTGGCCACCTCATGAGAAGAGAGGACTCCCTGGAAAGGACCCTGATATTGGGAAAGATGGAGGGCACAAGGAGAAGGGGACGGCAGAGGACAAGATGGTTGGACAGTGTTCTCAAAGCTACCAACATGAGCTTGACCAAACTGCAGGAGGCAGTGGAAGACAGGAGTGCCTGGCGTGCTCTGGTCCAGGGGGTCACAAATAGTCAGACATGACTAAACAACAACAACAAAGGGTGGCTCTGTGAGGGGCAAACTACAGTTCCCGGAATTCTTTGTGGGGACGGCACCATGCACTTTAAATATGCTTTAAATGTACAGTGTGACCATCACATGTAAAATGGATTAGAATCTTCATTCTACTGCAAAATATCCAATTACAGGATTTAACTGTCCTTTACCCAATTTATTAGCAGATGGGCTAAAGTGGGTCAATTAGTTGACATTAAAAACTCAAATATGTGCTTTGGATCAAATAACCCAGGGTATTTGGCGATTGCAGCCTAAATCACTGGCTCATTCCCTGCTCCCAGACCCTCCAGTCACAAAGGAGATACCGCTATCCCAGTGCTAACGGCCCCTAGTACACCCACCTACCCTTTCTATGGCCTAAGAAAAAATATGTGGTGGTACCTCCAATGCAGACAAATTTATTGCGTAGTAAGTTTTATTGAGCTAGCATGCAGTATATAGAGAGATTGGAAGGGCAGAGGGAGGGAAATGAGGCCAAATGTCAACGAAGCGCAAAAAGTATATATAGTCTGTGGCAACGCTGTAAATAGCTATAGAGCAAGTAAAGCGATCGTTTACAACAGCAGTTATGCTGCATTGCTGACTGTAAATACATAGAAAGAATATTTATTGTGGTTTATAACATAGGGAACTGTAGGGTTGCCATATTTCAAAAAGTAAAAACCAGGACACCCTGAAAGTTGTTTTTTTTTTTTAAAGGAAACTCCCCAAATTGTTGAGCTTTTTACAGAAAAACCCAAAAGTTGCAGTAAAAACTACAATATTTTTTTTTTTACGTTTTGGAGCTTCTTAAGGCATTTTCGGCACGATTTAACCTGTTGCTGGTTTTCCAGAACATTTGCCCGATTCCCGAAAAGTAATCCTGGACACCATTTTCAGAGGCGGATTGCAGGACATGTCCTGGGAAATCAGGATGGACGGCAACCCTAGGGAACTGCCTTATACTGAATCAGACCAAATAGTCCATCTGGCTTAGTACTGTCTACACTGACTGGCAGCGGCTCTCCAGGATTTGGAATGGGACCCTACCAGCCATACCTGGAGATGCCAGGGATGAAACAGAGACCTCCTGCATGCTCTACCACAGAGCCACAGTGACGTGTTAGGGTGAGATCTTGGTTTTATACAATACTGTCACAGAAGATGATTCAGTCCCATTTCCCTTCTTCCTGTGTGTGTTCATCTACATGGAAAGTATATTATACACACAAACCCGCCAACTTAAGATAACGCTTTCTGCGTCCGATATTGCAGACTCTGGATCATGTTAGTATGCTAGTCTTTTAAGGTGACGTGAGACTCTTTGTTGGGTTTTTTGTGTGTGCAAGAGACCAAGGGCTCATTCTCCAGACTTCCTTTGGTGTCACAGGTCCGAGCTTTAAAGCTCCATGTCTGAAAGTCTATTTTAATTTTTTGTCGCAGCGCTTTCCTCAGGGTGTTTTACCGCCAAATCAGAGCAAATGGCAACTGGGTTTTCTGTGGGTTTCCGTTTGCTCCGATTCAGTGGTAAACCACGGGGTTTCCTGCAGAAAGTCAAGTAACCTTTATTGGCATCGCATAAGAACATTCAGAATACATTTAAAATAGATAGGCCAGTGCGATCTCGTCGCCACCCCAAGGGCACAGTCACCCGCCAAAGGGCAGAAGAGGCGAGCAATCTGCCTCATCTCTGAGGGTTTCCAGCAAGGGCAGGATCCTGTAGCATACTTCAGCGACAAAAAATCAAATAGAGGGACACTCGAGCAGAGAGCTTTAAAGTCCAGACCTGTGCCTAGAAAGAGCAATGCGAAGGGAAGTCTAGATGACTTCACAGCTACCCCTCTAAAAGTTGTTTCAGTGGCATAAGGCACTTACAGACAACCTGCTTATTTCACATTTAGCCTGATTTGTTTGCAAGGAGATTAAGAGGATTTTGGCTATTCCATGAGTATTCATTGTGATGTGTTTGCTGGAAGGTTAGACGATGTTGCATCAAAGCAAGTGTTATCCCACACTTTCCAGGGCATTCTCCTTTCACTTTCCTTACTGCAAAACCAAAAAAAACACAACAACAGATCTGTTGGGAAATGAGGTTTTTGTTGCACAAGACCTCCCTATCAACTACAATTTTGTGGTGTGAATTTGTTGGTATGAGATGTGAATCCCACCCCAAAACAGTGACAGCCTGGAAGGACCCATAGTCATGCTCTCCCACACAGCAAAGAGGCAAAACAGCAAAAGCTTAGGAAGCCACTCTATAGTGAGCCAGAGCACTGGTCCATCTAGCTCACTGGTCTTCAACTGGTGGTTTGGGACACATTCATGGGTCATGGCCTGATCCAAGGTGAATTGCAACAGGAGCACTACCACCATACAAATGTATGAGTAGGGTTTACTCCTTAGCTTTTTCTTCTCCCGAAGATATCCCACAAGCCAACAGAGGTTTAAGATCTGAGTTTTCCTTCTCCATTTGCCCCTCACTTCCCTCTATAGCATATGAAGCAACTGCTTTCTTGACCGCTGGACCTGTTTTGGCTTCCTCCACTCAATCCAACAGAACCTGTCTTCTCCTGCAGGGCAAGTCCCTAACTCACTGAGGGTTTGAGACCCATCAGCTACCCTCACCTGGTTTAGCCAGCCAGTCGAAGCCGTTCCTGGGGTGTAGCCACTGTCACATGCTGACAGCTTCCAGGAGCCACAGGTGAGAGTCCATTGCAGGGAGAGGACCAAAGGTGGAAAAAGTACCCCAGAAGGAGCATGACGTGTCCCCTACCAGGGGTACTAAAGGTAAAGGTAAAGGGACCCCTGACCATTAGGTCCAGTTGTGGCCAACTCTGGGGTTGCGGCGCTCATCTCGCTTTACTGGCCGAGGGAGCCAGCGTACAGCTTCTGGGTCATGTGGCCAGCATGACGAAGCCGTTTCTGGTGAACCAGAGCAGCGCACGAAAACGCCGTTTACCTTCCCACTAGAGCGGTACCTATTTATCTACTTGCACTTTGACGTGCTTTCGAACTGCTAGGTTGGCAGGAGCAGGGACCGAGCAACGGGAGCTCACCCCGTGGCGGGGATTCGAACTGCTAACCTTCTGATAAGCAAGTCCTAGGCTCTGTGGTTTAACCCACAGCGCCACCCGTGTCCCTACCAGGGGTACTACCCCTCCCCTAACCCCACCCCCACCAAATGTCTGGAAAAAGAGTAAGCAGTGGGACCCCAAAAGCACATTTCGGTTAAAAGTGGGTTTTGGGTCTGAAAAGGTTGAAGGCTACTGATCTGGCAGCAGCTCTGTAGGGCTTCAGACAGTGGCTGTTCCCATCCCTAGATGGAAATGTCGTGGACTGAACCTCCTACATGCAAAGCAATTGATCTGCCACTGAGCCAAGACCCTCCCCATTGATATCAGATTAGTTCTTCCAGAATAACTAGCTCCCCTAATTATTGACACACCAGGCCTGCTCCTGGTTTTTTTATTCCGCATCTATGTATGCATTGAACGGGCGATAGAAACAGCCACCCACCTCGCTTCTATCTGCTCCACTCCAAACAGCCACGGCTGCTGACCCTGTGCTAAAGGACAAGTGACCTATTGCATGGCCTTGAGCCTGCACCCTATGAGACAGGCCTGGCGGAGGAAGCTCCAGGGTGCAAAAGTTACAGCACCGTGAAATGGATCCAAACACTTAAAAAAAAAGCAAGCAGGCTGGCCTTTCTTGGTAGAGAACAAAGCCCCGGTTTGTCATGGGGGGGTGTGAAGGAAGGCATCTGGAACGCCCCCCCCCCAATAACCCACCATCCCAAATTCCAGCTACATCCTGGAATAACCTCCCTATCCAGCGGCTTCTCCAAGGCGTCAAGGCAGAAGAGGGAGAGCTGCCTTAGCAACCATCTCGCCCTGTCCAAAGCCCATCATGGGGGAGAATCCAAATAAATCTTCTGGGGGTGGGGGGTTGGAGGGGGGGCATTATCTGATCCCTCTTGGGCTCCCCCAGGGGGAAAAAGGCCATTGCAAATTTCCTAAATGAATGGGGGGGGGTCTTTTTTTTGAAGGTAGAAGGCTCCAGTGCTGGCAGAAGGGGGGTGGGGGAGAGAGGTCACATTTGAGAGCGCGCAGCAATGCCCCGCCAGCGCTACCGCAGCGAGCGCGCAGGGGCTTTGGGGAGGAAGGAAGCGGGGATGGGCGCAAGGGAGCCCCGGGAGGCCTGCGCCGCGTGGGCCCCCGAGTGGGGCGGCCCGGCTCGGTTCTGCAAGCGCCGATAGAAGGCAGAGCACCTCCTTCTTCCCGCCCCCACCCCTACCCCAAATCTCCCCAGATGCGCACTCACCTCCTTGGTGCTGATGTTCCCTTTCACGTACTTGCCCCAGCAGGTCTGTGGCGCCTGGAGCAGGAGCAGCAGGAGGAGGTGGAAGGAGACGGCGAGGAGCCTCGCAGCCCCGGGCAGCTCCATCCTCAACCCCATGGCCGGCTCCAGCAGCCGGGCTCGGCTCCCTGCGCGCTCCCGCTTAAAGAGACACGAGCTCAACGCCTCCCCCCAACCTCTCCAAAAAAATGCACACCCCACAACGCAGCAGCAACCTCCTTCTTCTTCCTGCACTCCCAAATCCTGTGCATCGGGGCTGTGTCTCCTCCTTGCAAGAGATGGAGGCGCTGTGCAGAGAATGGATTAAAAAAAAAATTTCACAAAAACCACACCGCTATTTATTTTTGGGCGCGGATTGTGTGTGTGTTGGTGTTATGAAGACGCACGACTTCCTGCGACCAATTTCGTCTGCACGGAGAGAAATATCACAGGGCTCGAGCAGACTGGGCGGTGCCGTCACGGATCTGTTGGGGTGAAAAGCTCGCAGAAACCGGCTTGGAGGCGTCCTTCGCGTCCTCGCGTTTCCCCAGTAGGTTCTCAGTTTTTAAGACTGCGTATGTATGCTACTCGGGGCAGGGACCTGTCAGTTCCCAGACTACCTTGTTTTGTAACGTTCCAAGCACCGGAGATGCCGATATAAAATATTGGGGGGACGGGGGACCCAGGTAAGCCCTGCCCCGCATAATCAATCACAATCTGTGGCACGCACACACCATTTGAATGGCGATATCCCATCAATTCGCATGGAGACCGGCTCCGTCATATATTTTAGGGGCGGGTGTCAAAGGGACCTCGGGCCCTAGGAGTTGGCTCCTATGCCAAGCATATCGAAGTTTTGTTTGTTTATATGTGTTTTCTACCTGCACCCTTTCGTTGAAGAGAGAGAGAGAGAGAGAGAGAGAGAGAGAGAGAGAGAGAGAGAGAGAGAGGTGCTGGAGGGGCTCAGAAAATATTTTAAAATGACCCCCCCTACACACATTCCTGCAAAAGGCCCTTGAGTGGAGTAGCCTTTGATTTCACAGGAGGCATTGTAGCAGAATGATTTCCATCACTGATGGCCACAGGCCAAGGTAGAAATAAATACAGTGGTACCTCGGGTTAAGAATGTAATTCGTTCTGGAGGTCCGTTCTTAACCTGAAACTGTTCTTAACCTGAAGCATCACTTTAGCTAATGGGGCCTGCTGCTGCTGCTGCTGCGCGATTTCTGTTCTCATCCTGAAGCAAAGTTCTTAACCCGAGGTACTATTTCTGGGTTAGTGGAGTCTGTAACCTGAAGCGTCTGTAACCTGAAGTGTCTGTCACCTGAGGTACCACTGTATTCTGTCACACCCTAGATTAGAGAAAGGCTGCAGATTTTTTTCCCAGACTGTGGGCTGCAATTCCTTCTGGGGAACATCCACGGTCATCTGTCGTGGAGGCTCTAACTGAGATTATTGCATTGCAGCGGGTTGGACTAGATGACCCATGGGGTCCCTTCCAACTCTACGATTCTATGATTCTATGAACCTTCCAAGGGCCATAAGCTGCTGTTGGGTGGAGCCAGAGGCAGAACTTTCTTCCTATGTGCAGAAGGCTCATTTCCACACACATGCAAACACCTCTCTTTCTACCCTTTATCCAGACAAGCAAAAGGCATGATCAGAGTTTGACATATTTCAGCGGGACCAAAAAACCCTCAGGATGAAGCATAAGTGCTTCCATTCCATAAATTTCCTCTTTAGTTGGTGAAACGAAGAGTGTGGTTTCACTTCCCTCTGATGGTTCTGATATGCTAACCCAGGGGTCAGCAAACTTTTTCAGCAGGGGGCTGGTCCACTGTCCCTCAGACCTTGTGGGGGGCCAGACTATATTTTGAAAAAATAAAATAAAAATGAACAGATTCCTATGCCCCACAAATAACCCAGAGATGCATTTTAAATAAAAGCACACATTCTACTCATGTAAAAACACGCTGATTCCTGGACCATCCGCAGGCTGGATTTAGAAGGTGTTTGGGCCAGATCCAGCCCCTGGGCCTTAGCTTGCCTACCCATGTGCTAACCGTAACAGAGGAAATATGAAAGAGGAATTTGCTTTTTAAGAGTAAGCATTTATTAAACTGTGGGTATATTTTCTTCAATACCTCAAAACGGTATCTATATCTACGTTGACTAAATGCTTTGAAATGTAACCAGCTCACCCGTTGGTTAAAATGCCAGTGGTTAATTCCTTTGTCGGTTGACAGTCCTCAGATCTCACCTGGTTGAGCATTTTGCTATGCAGATTTTTAAAAAACAAAAACAAGTTTATCTGTCAATCCTTTTTTTTCTATTGTCAAGAATACAGCGGTTCCCAGCTGTTCTCCTTGACTCTGGTAAGTAGCGTCAGTGCATATCCCTGGATATGCTGGGCTCGACAATTCTTAATATAAAACAGTTCTGGGGCCAAGCAAATGGTTTGAAACAACCTGATGGTCCCACCTGGATGATGGACTCAAGGGCATCCTGATCAAATTTGCAGATGACACCAAACTGGGAGGGGTGGCTAACACCCCAGAGGACAGGATCACACTTCAAAATGACCTTGACAGATTAGAGAACTGGGCAAAAACAAACAAGATGAATTTTAACAGGGAGAAATGTAAAGTATTGCACTTGGGCAAAAAAAATGAGAGGCACCAATACAAGATGGGTGACACCTGGCTTGAGAGCAGTACATGTGAAAAGGATCTAGGAGTCTTGGTTGACCACAAACTTGACAAGAGCCAACAGTGTGATGCGGCAGCTAAAAAAGCCAATGCAATTCTGGGCCTCATCAATAGGAGTATAGCATCTAGATAAAGGGAAGTAATAGTGCCACTGTATTCTGCTCTGGTCAGACCTCACCTGGAGTACTGTGTCCAGTTCTGGGCACCACAGTTCAAGAAGGACACTGACAAACTGGAACGTGTCCAGAGGAGGGCAAACAAAATGGTCAAAGGCCTGGAAACGATGCCTTATGAGGAACGGCTAAGGGAGCTGGGCATGTTTAGCCTGGAGAAGAGGAGGTTAAGGGGTGATATGATAGCCATGTTCAAATATATAAAAGGATGTCACATAGAGGAGGGAGAAAGGTTGTTTTCTGCTGCTCCAGAGAAGCGGACACGGAGCAATGGATCCAAACTACAAGAAAGAAGATTCCACCTAAACATTAGGAAGAACTTCCTGACAGTAAGAGCTGTTCGACAGTGGAATTTGCTGCCAAGGAGTGTGGTGGAGTCTCCTACTTTGGAGGTCTTTAAGCAGAGGCTTGACAACCATATGTCAGGAGTGCTCTGATGGTGTTTCCTGCTTGGCAGGGGGTTGGACTCGATGGCCCTTGTGGTCTCTTCCAACTCTATGATTCTATTATTCTATGATTTAACTAATGCACAAAATAACAGCTGTAAGAACATAAGGAGAGATGCTGGATCAGGCTAGTGGTTCATCAGATCCAGTATCTCCCAGTGGCCACCCAGATGCCTGCAGGAATAATAATAATAATAATAATAATAATAATAATAATAATAATAATAATAATAATAATAATTTATTTGTACCCCGCCCATCTGGCTGGGTTTCCCCAGCCACTCTGGGCGGCTTCCAACAAAGATTAAAAATACATTAAAATGTCACACATTAAAAACTTCCCTGAACAGAGCTGCTTTCAGATGTCTTCTAAATGTCAGGTAGTTGTTTATCTCTGTGACATCTGATGGGAGGGTGTTCCACAGGGTGGGTGCCACTACCAAGAAGGCCCTCTGCCTGGTTCCCTGTAGGTTTGCTTCTCGCAGTGAGGGAACCGCCAGAAAGCCCTCGGCGCTGGACCTCAGTGTCTGGGCAGAACGATGGGGGTGGAGACGCTCCTTCAGGTATACTGGGCCGAGGCCATTTAGGGTTTGAAAGGTCAACACCAACACTTTGAATTGTGCTTGGAAACGTACAGGCAGGAAGGAAGCCCACTAACAGGACCTGATCGCAACAGCACTTTCCTCTCCTGTGGCTCCCACCAACTGGCATTCAGAAGCAGCATTGCCTCTGCTTGCGGATGTGCAGAGAAGTGTTTGAAGGGTTCTGTGGCCGAAGCAATCAGGAGAAGCTAGAACGGCCCAGACACTTTGCTCAAGCCACTTGGGAAATCCACACCATGATCATCTCCCTCCCAGAAACCAATGTCCCCACTGTGGAAGGACGTGTGGATCCAGAACTGGCCTCCACAGTCACTGACAGACTCATTGTTAAAACCGTGTTTATGGAAGACAATCTTACTCAGTTACGAGGGATCGCCAAAGAAGAAGAAGAAGAAGAATATTGTGTTTTGATGTTGCAGCCCAGCTTAGGTGGGCAATTAACAACAACAACAACAACACAGTTCTTCATTCCAAGAAAAACAAAACCTGGATAAGTGCTGGCACTCCTGGAATCTCTTGCCATTCAGAGATTGCAATGCATGCAACAATGTAACCATTCTACCATTATTATTATTATTATTATTATTATTATTATTATTATTATTATTATTATTATTATTACAGGTAGGTAGCCGTGTTGGTCTGCCGTAGTCGAAACAAAACAAAATAAAATAAATAAAATAAAAAATTCCTTCCAGTAGCACCTTAGAGACCAACAAAGTTAGTTATTGGTATGAGCTTTTGTGTGCATGCACACAAAAGCAAATACCAATTATTATTATTATTATTATTATTATTATTATTATTATTATTATTATTATTATTATTGCATTGAAATGGCTGTTGCTATTCACATGGGCGTTATGAAAACTAGTCCTGGAAGAATCTGCCTTCTGACAACTGTTCAGGAAGCAAAAATAGCACCTGGACAGCACTTTCTCTGGTCTGCTGGCAACCTTAGCCCACATGAAAGCCCACTCACCCATGCGCACATACCACATCACTTTCCAAAACTCGCCACATCCTCGAATCGTCACATTCTCGTATCAGCTGATGGAGTCTCAGGAAACCCAGAGATATCCACTTCCCCAGCTCACTAAGAAGAGTGGATTCCCCGCCCCCAATCTGATGATGTAATTTATTTTTCTTATTTCATAAAATTTATAGGTCCCATGAATTGTTTTTACGGAGGATTCAGAGGCAGGTGTCGACAGCTTGATATGCGGAGCACACTGTGCGTTGCACCGCCATCTTTTTTAAAAAAAAACACGGCAAAGTTATTGGGAAATCAATGTGCATCCTAAGCAAACAATTTTTCTTTTCTATCACTGTGCATTTGCAGGACCGAAAGCGATTAATAAATGGCAGTGGCAGGAGCTTGCAGGGTTGGCGTAAGGGCAAGGGGTTATTGCAAGGCTCGCTCCTCGCAGGAGCGTTTCTCAAGATGAAGCCAGAGCTTTTCAGTAGCATTAAGAGCATTTGTGCTGCTGTTCATTGATCATGGAAGAGGGACCAGGAGGGAAATGAGTGCACAATGCTTGCCTATTGACGTCAAACAGACACCTTCGCTGTATTCCTTCTAAAGCCATTTTTGTTTAGGCTAGCGCAACCAGATATATAAAATGTTGCCGTGTGTTTCAATCTGCTCTTTAGCTTATTGTCAATTTTAGCAATTTTTAAATGTTTTAAATAGTTGTTGTTTTTAACTGATAACTTAATCATTTTAATCTTTTTGCCACCACTTGGAGAATCGTTTTGTCACAATCAACCAATATATTGATTTATGAAATCAGTCACTGCATACATAAGAAATCTTAACCTGTTTTAGTATTTGAACTTTTGTGTGTTTTAAAGTAGGGTTGTGATTTTTCTTTTCTTGATTCTATTTACAGTGGTACCTCGGGTTAAGTACTTAATTCGTTCCAGAGGTCTGTACTTAACCAGAAACTGTTTTTAACCTGAAACTGTTTTTAACCTGAAGCACCACTTTAGCTAATGGGGCCCCCTGCTGCTGCCGTGCCGCTGGAGCATGATTTCTGTTCTCATCCTGAAGCAAAGTTCTTAACCTGAAGCACGATTTCTGGGTTAGCGGAGTCTGTAACCTGAAGTGTATGTAACCCGAGGTACCACTGTGTTGTCTTTATCTTTCTGAAAACTGCTTGAGGTTTGTTTATTTGTTTGTTTTACAAGGAGAAGGGGACGACAGAGGATGAGATGAGATGGTTGGATAGTGT
Organism: Podarcis bocagei; assembly: GCF_964188305.1. Lineage (NCBI taxonomy): Eukaryota > Metazoa > Chordata > Lepidosauria > Squamata > Lacertidae > Podarcis > Podarcis bocagei. Next base: position 11,387,427 of record NC_138132.1, read on the forward strand.
TCTCGAAACTACCAGCATGAGTTTGACCAAACTGCGGGAAGCAGTGGAAGACAGGAGTGCCTGGCGTGCTCTGGTCCATGGGGCCATGAAGAGTTGGACACGACTAAAAAACATGTATAAATTTTGTGAAATAAATAAAAATAAATGTGTAACAGGTACAAAAACAGGAGCGCCTTAAAGCTATTCACAAGGATGCAACAAAACATCACCTGCCCACAGATGAAGGTGAAGAAGAGGAAGTACAAGCCAAAAAGATATTTTAATATGGTTTGGGCAGTTTGTTTTAAGTATGGAAAATGAGCTCACCCTAGCCTTATATAACCTGCGTCCCTGCTGTCCCTGGCTTTGCCTGTAACACACACACACACACACACACACACACACACACACGTCTGATTGCCTCCCCCTCCTGTTTCCCAAACTGCACATTAGCACCTTTCCAGCTGTTCTGCATTTTGTGTCCAACAGCACACTAAAATAAAAACCTTGTCGGAGAGAGATGAAGGTGGCAGACTGTGCCATTGATGCTCGCAGCGGGCATGCTTAATTTGTTAATGCTTGCTACCATGCCGAGACAAACAAGCTTTGCAGGCGTATCTGCGATGCCTCAGAACCCTGTTCAATGTTCACGTCTACTCAGAAGAAAGTTCCCTTGAGCTCTTTGGAACTCTGATAATCTCCTTGAACTCGGATAATGCTTCTTGTTCGCCTGGATGGAGAGTATAGAAATATAAACATGGAATGTATGCAGTACAGTGCCATATTTACCTAGTATAAGCTAAACATGCTACAGCTTAGGACCCCACTTTCTTGCCCCCCAATGTAAAGGGGGGGACGACTGGATGTACAATTCCAAAATCTAAGATAAAAAAACAAATAAAATAGAACCTATATACAGTACCAGTGTTTTGTGTTGTGTAGGCTCCTATGGTGTAAGTAATGGGCCCCACCTGCTAGCCTGCTCCCTAAAATATCACTGGTTTGCTCCTTTCTATATATAGGGTGCCTACATTCTGCATGGACTAGTTCCATGGCAACATGGGCAAATGGGACGCGGGTGGCACTGTGGGTTAAACCACAGAGCCTAGGACTTGCCGATCAGAAGGTCAGCAGTTTGAATCCCCAAGACGGGGTGAGCTCCCGTTGCTCGGTCCCTGCTCCTGCCAACCTAGCAGTTCAAAAGCACGTCAAAGTGCAAGTAGATAAATAGGTACCGCTGCGACGGGGAGGTAAACGGCGTTCCATGCGCTGCTCTGGTTTGCCAGAAGCAGCTTAGTCATGCTGGCCACATGACCCAGAAGCTGTAAACCAGCTCACTCGGCCAATAAAGCGAGATGAGCGCCACAACCCCAGAGTTGTCCGCGAATGGACGTAATGGTCAGGGGTCCCTTTACCATTACCTTTACATTCTGCATGGACTGGTTGCATGGCAACATGTGCAAATGGCTTTAGATACCTATTAGGTCCTTAAATTACTATATAGCATCTATTCAACACCAAAAACAGCAACAATTTGTTGTTGACAAAGGGCCCCATTACCTTCAGTAGCTGAGGGCCTCATCAAACCTAAACCCAGCCCTGATGAAGTGCCACGTTTAGGGGAGCATGATAGGTTTGCCTGCCCTGGGTGCTGCGCCAAGAAGGCACTGCAGGGGTCACCGCAACAATGATGTAGTTCAGAAGGTGAGAGGCGGGCGGAGGGGGAGGGTCAATATTGGTACCACACAGGGCACTGCTGAAATTTGAAAGCCCCAATTCCGCCACTGATATATGTGCATTGCTCCACACCTTTGACTTTAGCCTCTGACCCCACCTACCCACAACTAGAAAGGAAGGCAGTAAAAGATTCCCCTCTCCTGCCCCAACACAACAAATCCATTTTTAAAAAAGGAGTGTCACTTTTGCAGTTAGAAAGGAGATGGGGAAACGCGTTGGGAAGTGCAGAATAAGCCAATGATTTGTGGGAAGACCTAAAAACACCCTCTTTTTTTTCATGCATAATTTTTATTAATTTGCGTAGTACAAAATACAAAAAAAAATCAATTCTCATTTTCACAGGCTTTTGGTATGACTTCCTTCAACCTTTCCACAAATCATCCGTTATAATCTTTATGAGGGTTCGCATTTCCTGTTTTATATTGCCATTATTCATCACAGTTCTTCCAATTCTCTTTAGACAATAACCTTTTCTTTTTACAGAGCTCCTTTAAAGCCCACTAGTGTTATCTGTCCGTCACTTAGATTTTCCAGATATTTCGTAAAGCTTTCCCAATCCTTAATGAACCTCTGGTCTTTTAAGTATCTAATTTTCCCTAAAAACACCCTCAAGCAAATCAGGATTTATGCACCCTTGTTGCATAAACACCCCGCAAAGAAATCGGGACAAAGGCCAAGTAGAGACTGGATTTAATCTAACCTCTGCATAAGCAAATCAGGATGAATGATCAACGCAGGACATCTGGAGGAGCTGCGGGATTGCAGTGAGATAATTGAACCCGAAGCACTTGTGCACTTGTGAATATTGAATCTGTGCTGTAAACTATAATGGTTATGCTATGCTGAATAATCAAAATGTAAAGCATGTTTTAAAATGAGTCATATGATCACTCTCACTGGCCAGCTGCAATACTCAGGGGCATGGAATTGTTTCCTCTTGAGTAAAAGCACAACCACTATAACAAGAAAGAGTGTTGGATGTGGCCAAAATATTCAATTTATTATCATTTTTTAAATGAAAAAGCATATATTCTTTCTTTCTTTTTTAATATATATTTATTAACTTTTCAAAAATTATACAAAAAAGACAGAAAACAAAAATACAAAAAATTAACAACACGTATAATTTCATTCACTTATTTCCTTTTAACTTATTTCTCGGACCTCCTCATACCTCCCCTTTTTGTATTCCAATTCAAATTATTCATTCAGCAAATCCTCACCCTTAATTTTCACTTAATTTTACACCTTTCTTTCTCTCCCCCCCCCAATTATCTTAATCATTACAGCTGATAACCACTTAAATTCTATCCAACATCAATTTAACAGTTACAGATAGGTAGCCGTGTTGGTCTGCCATAGTCAAAATAAAAAATTCCTTCCAGTAGCACCTTAAAGACCAACTAAGTTAGTTCTAGGTATGAGCTTTCGTGTGCATGCACACTTCTTCAGATACACTGAAACAGAAGTTGCCAGATCCTTCTATATAGTGAGAAGGTGGGGAAGGGTATTACTCAGAAGGGTGGTGGGAATGGGAGATTGGCAGATAGCTGAGATGAGCCTGTTGACGACTCTTAACGACTGTAATAGGTCTTACAGGAAAAGGCAAGGGGTGAGAAGGTGAGAAATGGCTTAGTCATGTATTTTTATTTATTTATTTATTTATTTACAGCTATTAGCCCATAAACTTAGTCATGTATAATGGGATAAGAATCCAATGTCTTTGTTCAAACCAGGTCTCTCCATGGTTTTAAGTTTGGTAATGAGTTGCAATTCAGCAGCTTCTCTTTCCAGTCTATTTCTGAAATTCCTTTGTAGTAAAACAGCTACTTTGAGATCTTGTATAGAATGTCCTGGGAGATTGAAGTGTTCTCCTACTGGTTTCTCTGTTTTGTGATTCTTGATGTCAGATTTATGTCCGTTTATTCTTTGGCGTAAGGTTTGGCCTGTTTGTCCAATATAGAGAGCTGAAGGACACTGTTGGCATTTGATGGCATACACAATGTTAGACGATGAGCAATTGAATAGTCCCGAGATGGTATGTGTGATGTTGTTGGGGCCCACAAGAATACTACAACCAGACTTAACACGGGCACTGGCACCAGAGCCTGCAATAAACCCAGATGCCAACTTTGCTGCCACATACACCCGGACAACACCATTACTGGCCCCAACAACATCACACATACCATCTCGGGACTATTCAATTGCTCATCGTCTAACATTGTGTATGCCATCAAATGCCAACAGTGTCCTTCAGCTCTCTATATTGGACAAACAGGCCAAACCTTACGCCAAAGAATAAACGGACATAAATCTGACATCAAGAATCACAAAACAGAGAAACCAGTAGGAGAACACTTCAATCTCCCAGGACATTCTATACAAGATCTCAAAGTAGCTGTTTTACTACAAAGGAATTTCAGAAATAGACTGGAAAGAGAAGCTGCTGAATTGCAACTCATTACCAAACGTAAAACCATGGAGAGACCTGGTTTGAACAAAGACATTGGATTCTTATCCCATTATACATGACTAAGCCATTTCTCACCTTCTCACCCCTTGCCTTTTCCTGTAAGACCGATTACAGTCGTTAAGAGTCATCAACAGGCTCATCTCAGCTATCTGCCAATCTCCCATTCCCACCACCCTTCTGAGTAATACCTCTCCCCACCTTCTCACTATATAGAAGGATCTGGCAACTTCTGTTTCAGTGTATCTGAAGAAGTGTGCATGCACACGAAAGCTCATACCTAGAACTAACTTAGTTGGTCTTTAAGGTGCTACTGGAAGGAATTATCAATTTAACATTCACTGATTTTATAATATTTCCCAAGATAGTCCTTAAATTTCTTCCAATCTTCTTCTGCCGTCTCTCTTCCCTGGTTTTGGATTCTGCCGGTCATTTCTGCCAGTCCCATGTAGTCTATCACCTTCATCTGCCATTCTTCCAAGGTGGGTAGATCTTGTGTCTTCCAATACTTTGCAATAAGTATTCTTGCTGCCGTTGTTGCGTACATAAAAAATGTTCTGTCTTTATTTGGCACCAATTGGCCGACCATGCCCAAGAGGAAGGCCTCTGGTTTCTTCGGGAAGGTATATTTAAATACCTTTTTCAGTTCATTATATATCATTTCCCAGAAAGCCTTAATCTTTGGGCACGTCCACCAAAGGTGAAAGAATGTACCTTCAGTTTCTTTACATTTCCAACATTTGTTATCGGGCAAATGATAAATTTTTGCAAGCTTGACTGGGGTCATGTACCACCTATAGATCATTTTCATAATATTCTCCCTTAAGGCATTACATGCCGTAAATTTCAAACCAGTGGTCCACAACTGTTCCCAGTCAGCAAACATAATATTATGTCCAACATCTTGTGCCCATTTCATCATAGCAGATTTTACCGTTTCAACCTGAGTATTCAATTTCAACAGCATGTTATACATTCTTGACAAATTCTTAGTTTTGGGTTCTAACAGTTCTGTTTCTAATTTTGACTTTTCCACCTGGAAGCCAATTTTCTTATCCAAATTGTATGTCTCCATTATCTGATAATAATGAAGCCAATCTCTCACTTGATTTTTTTAGTTTTTCAAAACTCTGCAATTTCAGTCTATCTCCTTCTTGTTCCAAAATTTCCCAATGTTTCGGCCATTTGGCCTCCATATTGAGCCCTTTCAGAGCTTTCGCTTCCATCGGTGACAGCCACCTTGGGATTTTATTTTCCAGTAAATCCTTATATCTTATCCAGGCATTAAACAGTGCTTTCCTAACAATATGATTTTTAAATGCTTTATGTGCTTTGACCTTATCGTACCACAAGTATGCATGCCATCCAAATACATTGTTAAAACCTTCCAAATCCAAAATGTCTATATTTTCAAGAAGTAGCCACTCTTTCAACCAGCAGAAAGCTGCTGATTCATAATAAAGCTTGAAGTATATATTCTTTCTCTCACAAATTATGACGTGTAATTGTATTGTTCTGAGAAGAGTGGAACAAGAAAGGTGCTATTTCAGGGCTGGAAGAGGCAAGAGCTAAGAGAATGGGAGAGCAGCAGAAATTTGCAGGGAAACCTGGTCTTGGGAGATCTTAAACCCATCCCACTTGTAGAAGCAATGGATTTTAAAAACAGTTGTGATAATAGTTCACGAAAACCAGATTTCAGTTTTGTTACCTTACCACTGAGGGACGCGGGAGGTGCTGTGGGTTAAACCACAGAGCCTAGGACTTGCCAATCAGAAGGTCGGCGGTTCGGTCCCTGCTCCTGCCAACCTAGCAGGGGTCCCTTTGCCTTTTTACCTTACCACTAGGAACGAGTGAATCTGTTTGTTTCAGTTTTTCATTTTTCCAATCTTAAGTTCAGGAAGGAAGGGAGATAGACTTGATTTCTGATTGTATTCCTCGTTTTTTTCAAGCTTCTAATCCCTAAGTATGTGGGGATATAGGGTTGGTGAAAGCACTCTTTAACCGATCAGCTTGGGAACACTTTTTTATTGCTCTGCTTGCAGGAGAAGTCAGGTGACAGCTGCCAAGAACCCCAGCTGGCATGGCAATGGAATATCCCTATTTTCAAGTAGAATATTGTCCCCATCCACTGCTGTACCCTGCTCCCTTGCCACCCAGGCCTGTTGTTGTTGTTTAGTCGTTTAGTCGTGTCCGACTCTTCGTGACCCCATGGACCAGAGCACGCCAGGCACTTCTGTCCTCCACTGCCTCCCGCAGTTTGATCAAACTCATGCTGGTAGCTTCAAGAACACCATCCAACCATCTCATTCTCTGTCGTCCCCTTCTCCTTGTGCCCTCCATCTTTCCCAACATCAGGGTCTTTTCCAGGGAGTCTTCTCTTCTCATGAGGTGGCCAAAGTATTGGAGCCTCAGCTTCACGATCTGTCCTTCCAGTGAGCGCTCAGGACTGATTTCCTTCAGAATGGAGAGGTTTGATCTTCTTGCAGTCCATGGGACTCTCAAGAGTCTCCTCCAGCACCATAATTCAAAAGCATCAATTCTTCGGCGATCAACCTTCTTTATGGTCCAGCTCTCACTTCCATACATCACTACTGGGAAAACCATGGCTTTTACTATACGGACCTTTGTTGGCAAGGTGATGTCTCTGCTTTTTAAGATGTTGTCTAGGTTTGCCATCGCCTTTCTCCCAAGGAGCAGGCGTCTTTTAATTTCGTGACTGCTGTCACCATCTGCACTGATCATGGAGCCCAAGAAGGTAAAATCTCTCACTGCCTCCATTTCTTCCCCTTCTATTTGCCAGGAGGTGATGGGCCCAGTGGCCATGATCTTTGTTTTTTTGATGTTGAGCTTCAGACCATATTTTGCGCTCTCCTCTTTCACCCTCATTAAAAGGTTCTTTAATTCCTCTTCACTTTCTGCCATCAAGGTTGTGTCATCTGCATATCTGAGGTTGTTGATATTTCTTCCGGCAATCTTAATTCCGGTTTGGGATTCATCCAGCCCAGCCTTTCACATGATGAATTCTGCATATAAGTTAAATAAGCAGGGAGACAATATACAGCCTTGCCGTACTCCTTTTCCAATTTTGAACCAATCAGTTGTTCCATATCCAGTTCTAACTGTAGCTTCTTGTCCCACATAGAGATTTCTCAGGAGACAGATGAGGTGATCAGGCACTCCCATTTCTTTAAGAACTTGCCATAGTTTGCTGTGGTCAACACAGTCAAAGGCTTTTGCATAGTCAATGAAGCAGAAGTAGATATCTTTCTGGAACTCTCTAGCTTTCTCCATAATCCAGCGCATGTTTGCAATTTGGTCTCTGGTTCCTCTGCCTCTTCTAAATCCAGCTTGCACTTCTGGGAGTTCTCGGTCCACATACTGCTTGAGCCTTCCTTGTAGAATTTTAAGCATAACCTTGCTAGCGTGTGAAATGAGTGCAATTGTGCGGTAGTTGGAACATTCTTTGGCACTGCCTTTCTTTGGGATTGGGATGTAGACTGATCTTCTCCAATCCTCTGGCCACTGCTGAGTTTTCCAAACTTGCTGGCATATTGAGTGTAGCACCTTAACAGCATCATCTTTTAAAATTTTAAACAGTTCAGCTGGAATACCATCACTTCCACTGGCCTTGTTATTTGCAGTGCTTTCTAAGGCCCATTTGACTTCACTCTCCAGGATGTCTGGCTCAAGGTCAGCAACCACACTACCTGGGGTGTACGAGACATCCATATCTTTCTGGTATAATTCCTCTGTGTATTCTTGCCACCTCTTCTTGATGTCTTCTGCTTCAGTTAGGTCTTTACCACTTTTGTCCTTTATTATGGTAATCTTTGTACGAAATGTTCCTTTCATATTTCCGATTTTCTTGAACAGATCTCTGGTTCTTCCCATTCTGTTGCTTTCCTCTATTTCTTTGCATTGCTCGTTTAAGAAGGCCTTCTTGTCTCTCCTTGCTATTCTTTGGAAATCTGCATTCAATTTCTTGTATCTTTCATTATCTCCCTCGCATTTTGCTTGCCTTCTCTCCCCCGCTATTTGTAAGGCCTCGTTGGACAGCCACTTTGCTTTCTTGCATTTCTTTTTCATTGGGATGGTTTTAGTTGCTGCCTCCTGTATAATGTTGCGAGCCTCCACCCATAGTTCTTCAGGCACTCTGTCCAGCAAATCTAAATCCTTAAACCTGTTCCTCACTTCCACTGTGTATTCATAAGGGATTTGGTTTAGATTGTATCTTACCTGTCCAGTGGTTTTTCCTACTTTCTTCAGTTTAAGCTTGAATTTTGCTATAAGAAGCTGATGATCTGAGCCACAGTCAGCCCCAGGTCTTGTTTTTGCTGACTGTATAGAGCTTCTCCATCTTTGGCTGCAGAGAATATAATCAATCTGATTTCGATGTTGCCCATCTGGGGATGTCCATGTGTAGAGTCGTCTCTTGTGTTGTTGGAAAAGCGTGTTTGTGATGACCAGCTTGTTCTCTTGGCAGAACTCTATTAGCCTTTGCCCTGCTTCATTTTGAACTCCAAGGCCAAACTTGCCAGTTGTTCCTTTTATCTCTTGATTCCCTACTTTAGCATTCCAATCCCCTATAATGAGCAGAACATCCTTCTTTGGTGTCACTTCTATAAGGTCTTGTAATTCTTCATAGAATTGGTCAATTTCAGTTTCTTCAGCACCAGTAGTTGGTGCATAAACTTGGATTACTGTGATGTTAAAAGGCCTGCCTTGGATTCGTATCGAGATCATTCTATCATTTTTGAGACTGCATCCCAGTACAGCTTTCGCCACTCTTTCACCCAGGCCTAGGTGCCCTCTTTTGTCACCTTCCTCCAGTCACCCGTCACCATAAAAGGAGAACACAATGTTTCCATCTGTCAGAAACAAAACTGAAAGACGACAGTCCAGCTCACTTCCCCCTTAAATTTAAATCATGCAACACCCAACTCTCTCAAACAAGTTAGAAAGAAAGAGAGCAACTCATACTAGATCAGTAACTGTCTGAAAGCAGAACTAGCTGCACCGGTGCCAAGGAGAACATGAAGATCTAAATCGCTGGCGGAATCAGGTAGGAACTTCCCAAGTCTTGCTTGTGTTGTGTGTATTTATAGGATCCTATAAATATTCCTGGGAATAATTTCCCACCGTGCAATTTAAAAATTGTAGGCAGTATGTAATGGGATTTTTACGTCACATTTTGCTCACTGTGGTTGGAGTGAGAGAAATGAGCCACTGTTGCAATCTAACCCCAGCCAGCATGCGCATATATATATATATATATATATATATATATATATAAACTTTATATACCGGGCCAGATTTAGGTTTGATGAGGCCCTCAGCTACTGAAGGTAATGGGGTCCTTTATATGTCCAGCTGTCCTTTGTCAACAACAGATTGTCGCTGTTTTTCGTGTTGAATATATGTTATATGGTAATTTATGGACCTAATAGGTATCTAAAGTCATTTGCACATAACAAATAAGAGCCTACACAACACAAAACACTGTTGCTGTATGTAGCTTTTATTTTATTTGTTTTTTATCTTATATTTTGGAAATGTACATCCAAGTTTTTTTCCTTTACTTTTTTGGGGGGCCCCCAAGAGAATGGGGCCCTAAGCTATAGCACTGCAATCTAACCCCAGCCAAGATCAACTTTATAGGCTTTCATATAGGAGGGGGCCACGTAGCTCTGGAGTAAGTAGGTCAGGGGAGATAAATTCAATTTGGTTTTCATTTGGAGGGGAAATGAGGTTAGCAACCCTAAGAGCATTGGTCTAATGTGGAAGGAAGATCAAAGGGTCGGCACAAAAAGGACAGTCTAGGAAGACTGGAGGTTCCTCTCTATCTGCCCTTTCCATGCAGGTACTGTGGTAAAGGTAAAGGGACCCCTGACCATTAGGTCCAGTCGTGGCCGACTCTGGGGTTGCGGCTCTCATCTCGCTTTATTGGCCGAGGGAGCCGGCATACATGGCCAGCATGACTTCTGGTGAACCACAGCAGCGCACGGAAACACCATTTACCTTCCCGTCGGAGCGGTACCTATTTATCTACTTGCACTTTGACGTGCTTTTGAACTGCTAGATTGGCAGGAGCAGGGACCGAGCAACGGGAGCTCACCCCGTCACGGGGATTTGAACTGCCAACCTTCTGATCGGCAAGTCCTAGGCTCTGTGGTTTAACCCACAGCGCCGTACCTTGGTACTAAAACAGCTTGGCTCCCTATGCCGCAAACCTGGAAGTGAGTGTTCCGGTTTGCAAACGTTTTTCGGAAGCCGAACATCCGACACGGCTTCTGTGGCTTCTGATTGAGTGCAGGAAGCTCCTGCAGCTAATCGGAAGCTGTGCCTTGGTGGTTTTCAAACTGTTTCGGGAGTTGAAGTGACCCCTGGAATGGATTAAGTTTGAGAACCAAGGTACCACTGTATGTCAATCTGCAGGGGCAGATGAGTTGCATCCCGTTGATTCCAACTCTGTATACTAGGTGTGCATGCAGTCTATTCCCTTTAAAAGGTGGAGGTGACTGCATTGCCACAATTATTTTGAGATACTAAAATGTAACCACAACAAATTGTCTTAAAATAGATGAAAAGGACTACTACTCAAAATGTACACCATGCATTTAAAGCCCAGCAAAGTTAAATGGGACTTACTCCCAGGTAGGGATAGAACAGAAATTCAATTCAGTTTATATTTAAAGGCAAACCTAGCTAATGTGCACTTTCTGGAAAAAAATATGTGAACCAAAGCACAACCGCACTTCTAAATTTGCACTTCTCCGAATTTTGCAATGAAGTTCTCTGTCCAGCTAACATGTATCAAAATGCATACACGAAGGTAAGTTGTGCATTTTAAATGGTGCATTAAAAATTGTGCATATATTAGTGAAACTAACGTCAAAACCCATGATATCAGGGGGAGTCGCTTAGCAAAGAATGTGTATATTAGGCAACATTTCATATAAACATGTGTGCCAGGAGAAATTCGCTGATGAATGTTTGTGAGCACTTAAAAAAAAGGGGGGGAAATGGAGAATTGAAACCGACAGGAACTATAATTGACAGATTTGCCTATCCCTTGTGGTAGGATACAAGATTTGCATGCAGGAGGTCTTCAGAACATTTTTTTAAAACCTCCAAAATCCACAATAAGACAATGCCTTCATTAGGACCAAACCAAAATGCCACAAAATAGTGGCAGGATTTTAGGGCCTTCCCAAAGCTGGCTAAGCGAGTTGCCATGTTTTGGGAAGGAGGCGTGGAAAGGAGGTGGAAAGGTTCTAGAATCCTGTCAGAGGCCTCATAGTAAAGTAAAGGTAAAGGGGCCCCTGACCATTAGGTCCAGTCGTGACCGACTCTGGGGTTGCAGCGCTCATCTCGCTCTATAGGCCAAGGGAGCCAGCGTACAGCTTCCGGGTCATGTGGCCAGCATGACTAAGCCTCTTCTGGCGAACCAGAGCAGCGCACGGAAACGCCGTTTACCTTCCCGCCAGAGCGGTACCTATTTATCTGCTTGGACTTCGTGCTTTCGAACTGCTAGGTGGGCAGGAGCAGGGACCAAGCAATGGGAGCTCACCCCATCGCGGGGATTCGAACCGCCGACCATCTGATCAGCAAGTCCTAGGCTCTGTGGTTTAACCCACAGCGCCACCCGCGTCCCTTTGTCAGAGGCCTCATACCTTCTTTCCAAAGCCTAGTGGCTTGCTTACCCAGCTTTGGGAAGGCAGCATGAGGCCTGCGATAGGTGGGTGGGTGTGTCAAACGTTGCTGAGGGCCGCCGAAAAAGGCCTCAGGGTTGGGTCGCACATTGGACCACCCTGCCATAATAGCTCCCAGCACCCTTACCAAACAACAGCTCCCAGAAAATGTGAGGGGGGGTCATTCGCTGCTCCCCACTGTACAGTTGCTGCTGGTCAGGGTAGATTCCGTGCTAGATGGACCAATAAATAACCTAATTCAGTTTTAAGGCAATTTCATGTACCGTATTTTTCGCCCTATAAGACGCACCGGCCCATAGGACGCACCTAGTTTTCAGGGGGGGAAATCAAGGAAAAAAATATGATTTCCCCCCCCGCAGCTCTGGGAGCAGCGGACAGGCTGCACGCAGCCTGTGCGCTACTCCAAGACCTTCTCCCTGCTTTTGCGGGAGGTGGCGGAATTCCCCCACCTCCCGCAAAAGCCCACAGGAGCCCCACTTGACTCCTGCGGGCTTTTCGACTAGGAGGGAGAAGGGACTGAAAGGGCCAGTCAGTCCCTTCTCCCTCCTTGGGGAAAAGCCCCCAAGAGCCGCTTGCTCTTTAAAGGGTGCACGGCTCCTGCAGGCTTTTCTAGGAGGTTGGGGAATTCCCCCACCTCCTAGAAAAGCCGGGGAGCCCCTTTAAAGAGTGCACGGCTTTTGCCTGCTTTTGCAGGAGGTGGGGGAATTCCCCCATCTCCCGCAAAAGCCCAAAGGAGGGTTGGAGAGCAGCGGCAAGGCGTCGCGCGCCTTCCTGCTGCCCCCCATCCTCTGGGGCTGGCGATGGGGGAAGCGCTGCTTTCCCCACCGCCAGCCTCAAACCCGGGTTGGAGAGTAGCAGCAAGGCGTTGCGCGCCTTCCTGCTGCCCCCCATCCTCTGGGGCTGGCGATGGGGGAAGCGCTGCTTTCCCCACCGCCAGCCTCAAACCCGGGTTGGAGAGTAGCAGCAAGGCGTCGCGCGCCTTCCTGCTTCCCCCCCATCCTCTGGGGCTGGCGATGGGGGAAGCGCTGCTTTCCTCCACCGCCAGCCTCAAACAGCAGACTCTCCTGGCTTCAGCGGAAGCAACGCGAAGCCTCCGGAGCGCAGGCTTCGGAGGCTTCGTGTTGCTATCGCTGAAGCCAAGGAGTCTGCATTCGCCCCATAAGACGCACCCACATTTCCCCTTCATTTTTGGAGGGGAAAAAGTGCGTCTTATAGGGCGAAAAATACGGTAATGGAACTGGGCAGTGCTTTTTTCCTGGGGGGACGCAGGGGTACACATACCCCTAAACATTTTGTGAATTTGGCCTCCTTGAGGGGCAGTATTTCAATATGAGTAGGAAAACCCCCTAAACATATTTTTTTTAGAAAAAAAGCACTGGAACTGGGAGGGATCGAGTCCTAAGCGCAACCCCTTATGGCAGGGGTCAGCAAACTTTTGCAGTGGGGGGCCGGTCCACTGTCCCTCAGACCTTGTGGGGGGGGGCAGACTATATTTTGAAGGAAAAATGAACGAATTCCCATGCCCCACAAATAACGCAGAGATGCATTTTAAATAAAAGGACACATTCTACTCATGTAAAAACACCAGGCAGGCCCCACAAATAACCCAGAGATGCACTTTAAATAAAAGGACACATTCTACTCGTGTAAAAACACGCTGATTCCTGGACCATCTGTGGGCCGGATTTAGAAGGTGATTGGGCCGGATCCGGCCCCTGGGCCTTAGCTTGCCTACCCATGCCTGATGGCATTTGTTTTACGTCACAGAGCAACTTACTTGGTTATGCTAATTGTGGTGCTTAACTTGCCAGACAAATGCACTATCCAGACATATGAGCTGGTTTGGCTAGCTTGCTTTCATACATTCTACATGGTCACCCTGCCCCAGATCACAGGTCTGGAAGGTACATGGGGTTCCGTTCAGACTGACCCTCCCCCAATATAACACATGTTGACTTACCCTATCGTTTTTATAAAGCATTGTTGCAATGCTTGCTTATAAAGTTTTTTTGGGGGGAACTTAATACACAGTTGAAATAAAAGATAAAAATGCATCACCTGTGCTTCCTCCAACTGTATGGTGCTACGTTCCCAACAGAGTAGTGGTGGTGTCTGAAAAGGTGCACAAAGATCAGAGATCTTCTTATTCTAAAATAAAGCTGAGAAGAGAAATATGCAGGGCTTTTTCCCCCAGCCGGAACTCACTGGAACTCAATTCTGACACCTCTCAGGTGGGCGCCATTGCCATTACAAGAGAACAAGGGAGGCATTCATAGTGAGTTCTGGCACCTCTTTTTCATGAAAAACAGCACCACTGTTGTTGCTGCACCAGACCTCGCTGCTTCTCACTTCCTCCTCAGGCAAAAAACACAGTTCTAATAGGTCCGGATGGTGTGGGGGAGAGGAATGGAGGGGCCTCTTTTCACTTAAAAGGTTCTGCTTTTCCCAGCTTAGCAGCTGCAGAGCACCCCAAAGCTCTAATTTTGCACTGGTGACATTCTCCGATCACGCCGCCTCTTCCTTCCTTCTTTCCTTCTTGGGGCTGGAGAATGAGCTGTGGTTGGTGGCAGAAGCAAAAGAATAGAAGTCCATTAAAAAAGTCAGGGGCGAGGAGCACTAACCTGTCGTCCCACCCATGCAAATAAATGCCAATGTATATGGGTTAAACCACAGAGCCTAGGGCTTCCTGTTCAGAAGGTCAGCGGTTCGAATCCCCGTGACGGGGTGAGCTCCCGTTGCTCGGTCCCTGCTCCTGCCAACCTAGCAGTTTGAAAGCACATCAAGGTGCAAGTAGATAAATAGGTACCACTCCGGCGGGAAGGTAAATGGCGTTTCTGTGCGCTACTCTGGTTCGCCAGAAGCAGCTTAGTCATGCTGGCCACATGACCTGGAAGCTGTACATCGGCTCCCTCGGCCAGTAAAGCGAGATGAGCGCCGCAACCCCAGAGTCAGCCATGACTGGACCTAATGGTCAGGGGTCCCTTTACCTTTATATAGCAAAAGTCACCAAAAAATTTTTTGGGGGGGCTGTGTCCCAGTGGCTCCAGGGGTGGTCCGTGCCTTAGGCGAGGCGAAGGCATTTGAATGGAAACTAGAATTAAACACACACAATGTAGAAATTTGGGTTGTTTCATTCTCATTTTCTGGGGAAGCAATGTTGTTGGGTGGGTTAGTAACATTTTAAAATAAAAAATTGTTTTATTTAGATATATCAGGGTACTGTCGTCAAGGTTTTATATCCTCATTCAAAGCTGAAAAGTTAATAAGAATTCCAAATAGTAGCATATTTCACAAGAGGCAATTTAACACAATTGTCATCATTAATATATAAAATCAGGGATTTATTTTATTTTTTTTATTTTGAATATAAAATCAGTGTGTTTGTTGTGGGGGAGGAAGGGAAAGGAGATTGTTAGCTGCTTTGAGACTCCTTAGGGTAGTGATAAAGCGTGATATCAAATCCAAACTCTAAACTCCAAACTCTAAATAAAATTTTGCCACATTGTTGACAATTTTTTGATTGTCGTTTAGTAATACCTTAATTTCTTAGTTACTTTTTCAGCAGTAACTATCTACCAACTTGACTATACCATAAATCTTTCTTTCATTCCTCTAAATATTTTCATTTTCCTGCGATAAGCATCCTGGCACCTAACAGTAAATATAGAATAAATATACCAAATCAATTCTTCATCTAAACCATCTTCATTCAGCCCATCCCATATCCTCAGTAATGCTAGAAACGTAAATTGAATGAAAAAGGACTACAGTATTTGAAATGAGGCATGACATTTTTTCCTTCTCCTCGTCTTAGATAAATCTTGACAGGACACATGCGTACATCATCTAAAAAGAAAGAAAGCATGTCTTGCTTCTGAACCATGGTACTGTTCTTACTCAAATGGAGATTTAATTGATAGATTAAGGAATGAATCAACTACAACTCATACAACGAATTCCAACAATGAATCACCTAAGATTCCTTTAATCAGATGACAGCCCTATGCAGTAAAAGGTGCTGGGGCTTGATTGGTGCATTTTATGCACAGCTCCTGAGATGTCTTTGTCCATTGTCAGGACTTGCTAAAAGCTTCCCTCTTTCAGCAAACATCCTAAATTGAGATGTTTATCCCAGTTGGGACCAGCCTTGTATTTGTATTGGTTTTATGTAGGGGTTGTTCTTCTTTTGAATTGTTTGTGTGTGTGTATAAAATATTGTCATAAACACTTATTCTATTTTTATATATGTCACTGCCTATTAAATTATAATCACCTTAGGATGCCTTGTCAAAAAACATCCATAAATGGAATAAGAATAAGAATAAGAATAAGAATAAAAATAATAAATTTTATTTATACCCCGCCCTCCAGAGCCGGGCTCAGGGCAGCTAACACCAATAAAATCACGGCAAAAACATAATAGGGGAAAAAGAAAAAGACCAATTTAAAATACAGGTTAAAATGCAATTTAAAATTCAGCCTCATTTTAAAAGTAGCCGATGAATCAAGACCAAAAGGGGAGGGAAACATAAGGGTTAGAATGAGTCCAAACCAAAGGCCAGGTGGAACAGCTCTGTCTTGCAGGCCCTGCGAAAAGATGTCAAATACCGTATTTTTTGCTCTATAAGACACACTTCTTCCTTCCTAAAAAGTAAGGGGAAATGTGTGTGCGTCTTATGGAGCGAATGCAGGCTATGCAGCTATTTCAGAAGCCAGAACAGCAAGAGGCATCACTGCTTTCACTGCACAGCAATCCCTCTTGCGGTTCTGGCTTCTGGGATTCAAAATATTTTTTTTCTTGTTTTCCTCCTCCAAAAACCAGGCGCTTCTTATTGTCTGGTGTGTCATGGAGCGAAAAATATGGTAATACTCCTAACTTTCAAACTCTCACATTGTCTTTCACAGAAGTTCAAAGAAGTCTCACAGTTAATGTTCTTTGGTTCCAGGTTTTTCTGGTGACCCAAGGCTGAGCATCCCAAATCAGAGATGGGCCGAATGGGTCTCCTGCTTCCTTTCCTGGCTTTCATTCTACTTCACACCCAATGGGCAGCTGCTTACGGTTTCAGGAACTGCTACCATTCCGAGTGGGATCCAGGTTATTTCAAGTGCATGCAGCGCTTCCTGAAAGATATCTCCAGCGCCGTGAAGGACCTTCCCAACAATGCCACAGTGGTCAATGCATCCCATAATTTCATTCGGTCCTTGCCTTACGGGAGCTTCCAACACCTCCCAAAGCTGAAGGTCCTGCAACTGAGCTTCAACAAAATGGAAGTGATAGAAGGCGGGGCATTCGAGAACCTGACAGACTTGAAGACCCTCAACCTTTCCTGCAACAGCCTTGTGAATCTATCCAAAGATGTCTTCCTGGGTTTGCCAAACCTCACCTCCCTCATCTTGCACCATAACCAATTGAGCAAAATCCAAGAGGATACATTTAGTCCATTTCAGAACCTCCTGGCGCTGCAGCTCCATTTCAACAAGTTGGAGAACTTTGAAGAAGTAGTTCTGAGCTTAGTGAGACTGGCAAGCCTGAAGGTGCTGAATCTGTGTAACAATAACCTGACCTCCCTGGAGTCTGAACCAAGACTGCCCACTTCCTTGTCTACTCTCCTGCTATGTAACAATTCCCTGCATAGGGTGGACGTTAAGGAACCAGAGTTCCTGAGAAATGTAAAAAAACTGGACCTTTCTTACAACAGGATCTCCGATGCATCTTCTTTTGCCACAGTCCACCTCCGAAACCTCAGCAGCCTGGAGCTGATGGGGAATGGCCTAGACATTTTCCGGGTCTTAAAAGTTTCTGACTTGCGGCCTTGGACCCTAAATTACTCTGGGTTGCATTTAAGTCAATCCTATCAGCTGCCCAAGTTGTGTGAGCATCTCAATGCATCCAATCATTCCTTGTCTCTCCATCTTCAGAGCAACAACATAAGGAATGTGAATAGCGGCACCTTTGGGGCATGCCCTCCCATCCTGCTGCTGGACCTTTCAAGGAACCGTCTCAGGTCACTGGGATGTGTAAGGGAGAAGATGGGTTGGGTGGTACAAAACCAGTTGAAGACTTTGATTGTGGAACACAACTTGCTGGACAAATTAAAGTCCTGCTCTAAGACCGCTCCCTTAAATGAGCTGACAACCATCTCTTTCCGCTTCAATCGTATCCTTTCGGTATCTGCTCAGGCATTCTGCTATGCCCCTAATCTGGAGACGCTCCACCTCAATATCAACAGCATTGCCGTCCTGGACAGAAATGCCTTGAAAGGATTGCAACACCTCAGGGAGCTGCGCTTGGATAACAACCTTCTAACAGATCTCTACGTAACTAGTTTTGACGACTTGAAGAGCCTCAAGACCCTCAATCTCCGAAACAACCATGTTTCTGTCCTCTTCCCCGGTGTCTTCAAGAATCTTGGGAGCCTTTATATTTTAGACCTCGGGGGGAACAACATCCGTAGATTGACCAACACATCGTTTGAGGGACTGAGGAATCTCTCTAATCTCTATCTGGACGGCAATCATATTGAATACATTAGTCACTGGTTTTTTAAACCCGTGCAGACCACTCTCCAGGTTCTGGACCTAAAAGCCAACAAGATAAACTACATCAGCATGAAGCAACACAGCCAGCCTCCCTTCTTGAACCTGCACAAACTCTATGACCTCAAGCTCCAAGGCCAGCAACCTTATGGCTTGAAAATCATCCCTGCCAAGTTCTTCCAGGGCCTGAGGTCCTTGCGCTATCTCTACCTGTCAGAAAACAAAATCCTCTCCATTGCCCCTGATGTCTTTGATGACCTAGGGCAGCTGAGGTATCTAAGCCTGGCTGATAGCAGTAACGGCATGGGGAACCTTCCACCTGGCATATTCAAGAACCTTAGAAACTTGACTAGTCTGAACCTGGAGAACGCTGGCCTCCGCACGTTGACCCTGGAGGTCTTCGGCAACCTCAGCAGGCTGCGTGTCCTGCAAATGGGGAAGAACGAGCTTCAGACGATCAATAGCAGCGTGATGGAAAAGCTGACCTCCCTGAGAAACCTGGACCTACGCAAGTGCCCCTTGTCTTGCACCTGCGATAACATTTGGTTCCAGTTGTGGCTGAACAATAGCCAGGTACAGGTGGTTTACCTGTACAACTACTCCTGCAATTCTGGGCAGCCTAATAGCTATGTCTATAGCTTTGATACCCATGTCTGCTTCCAAGATGTGGGCGTGTACTTATTCTTTTTCACCTTCCCGGCTCTCTTGCTGCACATGGCGCTGCCGTTCCTCTACCACCGCACCTACTGGCGCCTGAAATACCACTTCTACGTCCTTCGGGCATGGGTCAGTGATCACTGGAGGCACGGCAAGGACGACCACTACAAATTCGATGCCTTCGTCTCCTACAACTCCACCGACGAGAGGTGGGTGCTGGAGCACTTGGTACCCAGTCTGGAAAAAGGAGGGGGTCCCGTCTTCCGTCTCTGCCTCCACCACCGGGACTTCCAGCCCGGGAAATACATTATAGACAATATAGTCGACAGTATCCACAACAGTCGGCATACCATCTGCGTGATTAGCCGGAGGTACCTGCGAAGCGAGTGGTGCTCCATGGAGATACAGCTGGCCAGCTACCGGCTCTTTGATGAACTCAAGGATGTCCTTATCCCTGTTTTCCTGGAGGACATCCCAGAGCGGGAGCTCTCTGCCTATCACCGCATGCGGAAAGTGATGCTAAAGAAGACCTATATTTCTTGGCCTGCAGAACCCGAGGCTCAGAAGCTGTTCTGGGCTAAAATGCGAGTGGCTTTAAAGGGAGGACACTCAGAGGAAAAGGAGGAAAGCATTTATTGGTTTGATAACGAAGGCAAACCCGTGGTGGAATCAGCCTTCAAGGTGGCGTAGGAAGGTGACTAGTCTGAAACGCTAGTTTACCTGGAACTCTGTTGTTGTTGTTTAGAAAATGTTTTTTGGTTTTCAGATCAAAGTTTTACAATCACATATCCATATACAACATAAAGACAAGATTCCAAAGGATCTCTCGGACTTCCCTCCTCCCCTTTGTGGGTCCTGTTGTTAATCATTTCCTCCTGCACCTTTTACGATAATCCAAATCTTTTACATCTCCATTATATCCCAAATTCACCATTAAACTACAAGTGTTATTCCAGTCCTACTAACTGTTTTAACTGTTTACAATGGTTTTTAAAATAAATTATAAATTTCTCCCATTGCTTATTAAAATTATGGTCTTCCTGATTTCTTCCGGTCATTTTTGCCAATTTGGCATAATCCATCAAGTTAATCTGCTGTTCTTCTCTGGTAGGGACTTTATCTTCTTTCCATCTCTGGGCCAATAACATCCGTGCAGCCTTGGTCACATACATAAATAGTCTTTTCTGCTCCCTTAGGATTTCAGTATCTAGAATTCCTAAAAGAAAAGCTTCAGGTTTTTTAGGGAAAAGGGTTACTTTAAACATTTTTTTCAACTCATTATAAATCATTTCCCAAAATTCTTTTACTACTTTACTTGTCCACAACATATGAAAAATGTGCCTTCGTTTTACCAGGAACTCCTTTGAGGCTTGCTTGAAGGAGAGATAGCATGGTGTGAGACAGCTTCTGTTTTTCATTATCATCACTTCCTCTTTTTCCCTCTTTACTAGCAAAACACCCCATTTGCACTTCTCCAAATTTCACAGTGCAGTTCCCCCGACAAGGAATGGGTACAAAGATGCGCTCACAAGGTACAATAAAGTGTGCATTTAAAAATGCATACATTTGTAAGAAGAAGATACAAAATGGGCAGAGCTTCCAAGTGCCCCTATTTTCCAGGGACAGTCCCGGATTTACAGAAGCTGCCCCGGTTTCTGATTTGATCCCGGAACGTCTTCCTTTTCCCTTAGGACATCCCTATTTGTTTTCATCGGAGAAATTTTGGAGGGTATGGAGTTATACAGACACCCACCCCCCGAGCCAAGGGGTTAGGTCACTATACAACCTTTAGAAGACATCTGAAAGCAGCTCTGTCTAGGGAAGTTTTTTTCATTTTTTAATGTTTTATTATGTTTTTATATGTGGTGGAAGCCTCCCACAATGGCTGCGGCAACCCAGCCAGATGGGTGGGGTATAAATAATAAAATTATTAGTATTAGTATTATATAGGATGTCCCTATTTTCAACCTAGCAGTTCGAAAGCATGTCAAAGTGCCAGTAGATAAATAGGTACCGCGCCGGCGGGAAGGTAAACGGCATTTCCGTGCGCTGCTCTGGTTCGCCAGAAGCGGCTTAGTCATGCTGGCCACATGACGCGGAAGCTGTACGCCTGCTGCCTCAGCCAATAAAGCGAGATGAGTGCCGCAACCCCAGAGTCGGTCACCACAACTGGACCTAATGGTCAGGGGTCCTTTTACCTTTATTTTCATCAGATAAATGTTGGAGGGTGTTATATGTTCAGGGTATGTATGCACCGCACACCAACACCCAGAAAGTTCTCTATCCGTGAAAGCTGGTAGAAGGGACATTTTGCCATCACTGAAATAGCGGCCTTCTCTGCATGTGTGAGAGGTTTGAGCAGTAGAATGTGGTTGTGGCAGAAAGGACTGCACCACTTGAAGTTGTTGCAGGGGGGGGGGTATACACTGGTTCAGAATGCTCCTCCGCATTATTTATTATAATTAATTCATTTATTAATTACTTCCTACAAAATACATTGAAGTGCTTTCACAATGAAAACATCAACACTAAAAACAGCCCCATGTTAAAACAGTTAAAAGCAATCCCATACATAAAACACTTCCCAGCTATACCCTAAAAAAATGGTACAGCTGGCATAGTGAACAGGCGTTCGCAACCTTGCAATATTTTCTTGAAGGCCCCACTTTTACCTCTGGATGGTACCTCTGGATGCGAACGGGATCCGTTCCAGAGCCCCGTTCGCATCCAGAAGCGAACGCAATCCGCGAACGCAACCCGCGTGTGCGTTGGTCGCAATTCGCCGCTTCTGCACATGCGCATGATGTCATTTTGACCGTCTGCGCATGCATGAGCGGCAAAACCCGGATGTAACGCGCTCCATTACTTCCGGGTTGCCGCAGTGTGCAACCCGAAAATACTTATCCCGAAGCTACTTCAACCCAAGGTATTTCTATTGATTTCAAGTCCATGAAAAAAAACCTCAAAGCATAAACACAGCATAATGTGGCCAATGCATGAAATAATTCAAACACTGAAGCTTTTGCTGTGAATATTTTATATTAAAGAATAAATATTTATGAACGGATACATTTATGCATAGCTCACTGAAGCTGCCTAGCAAAGCACACTTCATTTTTTACCGACACTCCTCATTCTGCCAAGCAGAAGGTCATTCTCTGCTCTGAAGGGGAATTCTGGCGTTCTCTGCAAGGCTTTAGAGATGTCATCAGCCACATAGACAATGCTGCTCGGAGGATTTCAGAATGCGAGAGCATGGAACAGAATTCGCCCCGATGAATACTTAACCCTTGCAGGAGTATTAGTTACAGGGTCTGCCGACGGCGGTTGTGAGAATGGCACTCAGGATTTCTAAGAAGGCCCAAAGCCATTAACTAATTAACCTTCAGTGCTCTGTGGGAAAGAGAGGGCAATGATCCTATAAGGATCTTCGCACAAAGTCGCAAGGCCAGTCTCTAGAGGGGCAGAACTCCTGATTGCCTTTTTCTTTTGTTCATCTGCCAACAGGGCTGCCCAAAATACTGATTCCCTGCTCCCTCGAACACCCTACTTTCCAGAACCCTCTCAAATATATTGTTGCACACAACTCTAATCTCCCAGCGGCGAGAAACTCTAGGGGCTCCTGCGCTTACCCAGAGTGTGGTTTTCTTGGAATGAAGGCCAGTGGAGACTGTATAATCTTTATTTAGGGATTGGCCTCTTGTTCTCTATCCTAAGACAATGTGGCATCTAGCCAAGTCAGGTGAGAAAAAGTCAGTCCATTTTTTGCAAAGGCACCAGAGCATTTTATCTGGGCATGTAAATGAGGGTACTTAACTGGCTAGCTAAGGCCATCACCTTCACAAAAGGAACAGCTTGCCCGGTTTCCTTTTAGAGAGTCTAACCTCACAGATACAGGATCACAGGTTTGGAAGGGATCCACAGGTATCATTCAAACTGATCCCCACCCCAAAGAGACCTATAATAATATCCTCATTTGCCCTCCTACTGTCACAAGCACTACATGTCATCATATATGTCTGTCTCTTCCATACAACAGTCACCATAAGGCATGGATTGCCAACATGGTGCCCGTGAGTGCTATGCTACTGGTGAAAGGTCTCTGTAAATATCCCCTCAAAAATCCATACTGCATAAGAGAATGCTTGCTCTTTCTCCTCATTTCCTCTTTAGACAGTGGCTCAGCCCCTCCTGCATTGAATATGGCCTCTCGTTTAATGTCTACATTTAATTGGATACCAGGATTGGACACCCAGCTTTGTTATGAACAAGAGTTACGCAAAGAGCTTCTGTCTGTGACTGAGCATGATGGTGGCTGGTGTAGGTGCCTTTTCCCTCATAGATGGCGGAGCCAGGCACTGTCTATTTTTCTGCTCTTCTGGCTGTGGCAGCCATTTTGTTATGTTACATCCCCAAAGCAGCCATTTTGTATGACTGGTTCCCATGGCACTTTCTTAAAATTCCAAGTGTGCCCACCAGCCCCCAAGACTTGGCAATAATCCCTGATCTAGGGGACATTTGGTGAGCAAACGGGAAAACCGGATGCACGCAGCAATTCTGACTGGAACCCTAAGCTACCTCCTAATCTCTTGTTTAGGGTTGCCAGCTGATCAGGGAGAAATGGGTTGTGTTCTTTGTGCTTTTAACAATAGCTTGATCTGCAGAGATCAGATGAAGCTTTTCACAGGATGGTAACAAAAGAAGTGCTGTGTAGATCAAACCACTGTTAATAGTATTGCCTTTGGGGCCTCTTTAGCAGTAGGCAGCCCTTCTGTCGGCAGATCTCAAGCATGCATGAAGCCATGACCTGAGTTCCAGATGTTTTAAAGCCTTCTGTGTTTATTCAATGGTGTAGGGAAAGAGAGAGGCTGTAGCTTAGCTCTCACATACACCAGACATCTAAAGCACAGCTCTTTTTCCCAACGAATCCTAGTTTACCCCTCATAAAGTTACAAATCTTAGCATCCTTAACAAACTACAATCCTCAGGATTTTTTTTGGGGGGGGTGTTGTTGTTTAGTCATTTTGTCGTGTCCGACTCTTCTTGAACTCATGGACCAGAGCACGCCAGGCATGTCTTCCACTGCCTCCCGCAGTTTGGTCAAACTCATGCTGGTAGCTTCGAGAACACTATCCAACCATCTTGTCCTCTGTCGTCCCCTTCTCCTTGTGCCCTCCATCTTTCCCAGCATGAGGGTCTTTTCCAGGGAGTCTTCTCTTCTCATGAGGTAGCCAAAGTACTGGAGCCTCAGCTTCAGGATCTGTCCTTCCAGTGAGCACTCAGGGCTGATTTCCTTCAGAATGGATAGGTTTGATCTTCTTGCAGTCCATGGGTCTCTCAAGAGTCTCCTCCAGCACCATAATTCAAAAGCATCAATTCTTCGGCGACCAGCCTTCTTTATGTTCCAGCTCTCATTTCCATACATCACTACTGGGAAGACCATAGCTTTAACTATACAGACCTTTGTTGGCAAGGTGATGTCTCTGCTTTTTAAGATACTGTCTAGGTTTGTTGGGGGGGGGGGGTAGACCTGCATTTTAAATGCATGGTGTAGATGTGATCTTATAGTGAAAGAATCAACTCTCATCTGTTGCTCATTGAAGCTGTCTACATGCGATAGCAGCCACACCCTCTGAGTGGCTTTGACTGGCCGGCTAAGCCAGAAGAGAGTAGCTGATGGGTCTCAAACCTTGGTTAGGTACTTCACCTGCATGCAAAGGCAGGCTCTGGTGGATTGAGTGGATGAGACCAATATTGGGTCCAATGGACAGGAAGGCGGTTTCTACACATGCTGTAGAGGGAAGTGAGGGGCCGGTGGGACTCTTCAACCTGGGAAGATAGCCCATCTAAGAAAAGGAAAACTTGTCACTCTAAACCTCCACTGCCTTGCGGAATATCTTCAGAAGAAGAAAAGGTTAAGGAGTAAACCTTACACAAAATTGGAGTG
The DNA here is from genome assembly GCF_964188305.1 of Podarcis bocagei. Classification (NCBI taxonomy): domain Eukaryota; kingdom Metazoa; phylum Chordata; class Lepidosauria; order Squamata; family Lacertidae; genus Podarcis; species Podarcis bocagei. The sequence goes on from NC_138132.1 coordinate 11,412,469, forward strand.
GAGTCCCTAAGATGGTTGGATGCTGCCTTGTGCGCCTCCTTCTGACACCTCCTGCAGCCAAACTGGTGCCAAATGCTCTGCCTTCCTTTGGACCACATCAGTGAGGGCAAGAAGCAGGGTCTTGTCTAGGCAGTCCTGGACCTCAATACACACTGCCCACGTGCACCCTGGGGAGGTCATTTTGGTGCTGCTGTCTCTCTTGAGACGAATGGCAACAACAACAATAGCGAGAGTATCATGGCTTGCATGCAGAAGGTCCCCAGCATCACCTGCGAAAAGGGATCAGGTGGCGAGCAATGCTTGGAGAGACCTTGATGTGCCTGACATCTTGGAAAGTATCTACCAGTTGAGAGTAGAGAAGCTAGTCCAGTAAGGCTAATGGGGTACTGCACTACCGACCTCATTCTGCCTCCAGCTAGCCCTCACCCTTCTTTCTTACAGCCAATCATGGGAATAGAACTGCCTGCCAGCTTCTTCCTCGTCAGTTTGGGGAAGTTTTTAATGTTTGAAGTTTTATTCTGTCTTTAGTCTTCTTTTGGGTTAGGGTTAGGGTTAGGGCTGCCCAGGGTACCTGGGGAAACCCAGCCAGATGGGCAAGGTATTATTATTATTATTAATAATAATAGTCTATGCTGCCCTTGCAGAACTCAACAGGCAGGAGAATGATGAAACTAAAATTGTTTGGCTCTACCTGTTTTTGTCTGTGGCTCTGTCTATTGTTGGGCTTCCTGCCTTCTGCCCCACAAGTACCCTTGAGCACTGACCATCACTGAGTCCAATCTTGACACAAGGCAGCTTTACATATAAATATATTCTTTTTTTATAAAAAGAATAATAATACAGTGGTACCTCGGGTTAAGAACTTAATTCATTCTGGAGGTCCGTTCTTAACCTGAAACTGTTCTTAACCTGAGGTACCACTTTAGCTAATGGGGCCTCCCGTTGTTGCCGCTGTGCGATTTCTGTTCTCATCCTGAAGCAAAGTTCTTAACCCGAGGTACTATTTCTGGGTTAGTGGAGTCTGAAACCCGAGGTACCACTGTATTATGCATTTTTTGGATTATATTTTACGTACATTCATCATTTTGTCATAAGTGAGTCTGACAGCCAAAAGATGAAATATGGGGGCAGGGGGGAGAGGACAAGAAGCGAGTGGATATGCCTTGAAGAATATTAAGAGAGCCAGAGTGGTGTAGTGGTTAAGAGCGGTAGTCTCGTAATCTGGGGAACCGGGTTCGCTTCCCCGCTCCTCCACATGCAGCTGCTGGGTGACCTTGGGCTAGTCACACTTCTTTGAAGTCTCTCAGCCCCACTCACCTCACAGAGTGTTTGTTGTGGGGGAGGAAAGGAAAGGAGAATGTTAGCCGCTTTGAGACTCCTTCGGGTAGTGATATTGCAGGATATCAAATCCAAACTCCTCTTCTTCTTCTTCTTAAAGAAAGATGGCATTAAGGTAAACTGGCAATAGGATGAGCCTATGATCAGCAAAAGACAAGACAAATGATGGGAAAGGAAAGGTAGCAAAACAAAGAATGTGAAATACAATGTTAGGGAAGGGTAGGTTAGGAAGTCCATATATATAAATATATTCTACACATGCTCTGGGACACTCTTATTATTACTGAGCTGCGTGCAATTGTATTGTTCCAAGCTGCTGTAACAGTGAAATGCTGCAATCTGTGACATTGTTGTCTCACTGCTACAGGAAGCCTCACACATGATCAAGCCTAAGGAAACTAGATTATTCTAGCCATGCTAATGCTGGCTATTTCTGGGTTTGGATAGCCTAGCTGGAAATGTAACCTCTGCAGGGAACGGCTGATATTATACAACAAATCTGATCTGGTTTGTTAAAGTGAAATTAGATGGCGGGGCTGGAGAAAGGGTTGAATCGGGATTTTCAAGGAGTGAACTGGGCATTCCCAACTGGATTTTATTCACACATGCCTTTCCAAGCTTATTTCTCCAGAGAGGAAAAGCAGAGTGGTTCTAGCTTACTTACCTCTGTCTGAAATTTCCTGGGCATAGAGAAGGATCAGCAAAACCATGAGGATAAAATGCAGTCACCAGCTCTGGACACTGTATACCCCAGGCATATGATGACTCTTTTGTTCGTTGCTGAGCTCATGCATAAGACTGAGCTAAGACAATTGAGAAATCTATATATGTAACGATAATACAGCAAAATCTAAGTGTCTGAGAAAAGACAAACTAATCCAGACCAATGATCTCTACATTTGTAGGGAAGGCTTCTGTAAAGAAGCATGGACACTCACCAAGCAATGTTTAATTGACTTGAACAAATTAGCATCTCAGCCTTTACTTCAAAGAGCTCAGGGCTACTATAGACATGTATTCCTCCCATTTTAACTTCATAACCTAGCAAAAAGGGATAATACTCTATGAGTGAATACCATACACCATGGTAAATCTGAAACTAACATTTAATTCCCTCCTCTGAGACATCTCTGACAACTTATCCAATCACCGATGATATAATGTTCTGTATCACTCCCCCTTCCAAGCCATCACTGGTGAATGTTTTGGTAATCCTTATGACATCCTGGAAGGAGGGCTATTAAACTTAGATCCATCTTACAGATGGGCATGGGGATGCTGAGAATGAGGTGAACTGTAACTTATGCCAGCTAGTGAATTTGTGACTGAAGTGAGATTTGAACCTGGAACCTAAGAATTGAGTAGCACTAGTTTCACTGGATTAAAGCAGTGGTGTGTGATCTTTTGCAGCTGAAAAGCACGCTGTACTAAAACGACTAACGTTCCAAAAGCAATGAGACTAGGTACTCAATTTTCTTGGCATGGAAATAAGTAAGGACTAACTCCTGCAATTTCCTTTGTTTGGGCTAATATTTTGCATCAATTGTCCTCTTAGCAATTTTTCCTCCCCTCCCAAGTTATTGCTGTGAAGGTCTGTGCTTTCAGCATAATTTAGGAAATAATCTGATCCAAGTTGCATACTGGTGTAGAGGAATGGGGGTGGGGATACCAAAGATGAATTAGAAAATGTTTGCTAACTATGCAAAGAAAGCCAAGCTAAAGGAACAGCAACCACCTACAGGCAGAATCTGCTAATATGATAGCAGAGAGACTCAGAGTGTGCATTTGGAAGAACAACATCCAATCATCCATGAAAGCAAAGCAATCGGGGACAAGAATGTCACATTCCTTTTGCTAATATTGACAGGGGCTTGACAATAATTTCTATTATCTAGGTGTATCTGCACCAATTCATTTCGGCTCATTGGTTTTTGGAAATATTGGGAATTAATAATAATAATAATAATAATAATAATAATAATAATAATAATAATAATAATAATTTATTTGTACCCCACCCATCTGGCTGGGTTTCCCCAGCCACTCTGGGCAGCTTCCACAGAGACCAAAAATACGCTAAAATGTCACACATTAAAAACTTCCCTGAACAGGGCTGCCTTAAGATGTCTTCTGAATCTCAGGTAGTGTATCTCTGTGACATCTGATGGGAGGGCGTTCCACAGGGCGGGCGCCAGTACCGAAAAGGCCCTCTGCCTGGTTCCCTGTAGCTTTGCCTCTCACAATGAGGGAACCGCCAGAAGGCCCTCGGTGCTGGACCTCAGCGTCCGGGCAGAATGATGGGGGTGGAGACGCTCCTTCAGGTATACAGGACCGAGGCTGTTTAGGGCTTTAAAGGTCAAAACCAACACTTTGAATTGTGCTCGGAAACGTATGCTCGGAATATGCACCCTGTATCAGTTAAAACATGAGAAGAGTTCTGCTGGGTCAAACCAAAGGCCCATTTATTCCAGAAACGTGTTCTCACCAGGATCAACCTGATGCACGCAAACAGGACCCAAGTGCAACAATATACTGGTACTTCCCACCTGAGATTTCTAGCAATGGTTATGCAGTGACATTTTGTTTTCAACCATGGAGGCAGAGCATAGGTATATCCACCAACATGAGTGGGACAAATTTCATAGTTTTCACTATGAGCTCTGTGAAGTACTTACTTTCGCCTGTCCCAATTTTTCCAAAATTCAGCTTCACAACATTGGTTTTCAGAACGGTGCTATATTGAGAGTTTTCATTTTGATCCCTTTCCTAGTGATCCCTAACATGGAATTTGCCTTTTCCCCAGCTGCTGCACACTGGGGTTGACATCTTCACTGAGCTATCCACTAAAACCCCAAGGTCTCATTCCTGCACAGTCACTGCCCGTTCAGACCTCATTAGTGTACATATGAAATTAGGATTTTTTGCGCCAATGTGCATCGCTTTACGCTTGCTTGCGCTGAATTTTCATTTACCATTTTACTGCTCGTTCACTCAGTTTGGAGAGATCCATTGGGAGCTCTTCATGGTCTCTTTTTGTTTTAACCACCCTGAACAATTTGGGATCATCAGCAAACTTGTCTATCTCACTGTTGCCCTCTAGCTCTAGACCATTTATGAACAAGTTAAAAAGCGCAGGTTGCAATACCAATCCTTGACGGGGATGGGACTCCACTTTCTACATCCCTCCATTGGAAGAACTGTCCATTCCTACTTTCAGCTTCTTGTTTCTTAACCAGGATCTGTAAGAGACCTCTCCTTTTATCCCATTATTTGATTGCTAAGCTTACTCAGGATGAGTGTTTGGTGAGGTAACTTTGTCAAAAGCCTTTTAGAAGTCTACATACACGGTGTTGACCAGATCACCTCTAACGTTTGCTGGCATTCTCAGAGAACTCTAAAGGGTCAGTAAAATAAGACGGTACTTCACAAATGGCCATTCGCCTCCAGGATTCTTCGTATGGAGGTTAGTAACTAAGCAGGTAACTACTGCAATGTCTTTCATTTCTTTGCAGTATAAACTTTCTGATAGGGCCCTTCTCCCTCCCAATAATGTTTTCAGCAATGTTATCAGTGAAACCAAACAAAAGCAAAACAACGTATGCCAAAGAACAGTTCGCAATCCCAAGAGGATGCAGCCACATAGAGAAGGAACTATGTGAATAGCATCACAGGCATAATCCAAAGCAAAAGTGTAAAGTTAGCACAGAGGGGTAGTAAAGAACTTCACATTCAACTTTTATGATTCAGATTTATTTTAATTCCTACCCTAGCAAAACATTTGAGACCTCAGTTAATTCCCTTCTCTCTCTTAAAAAAATGAAAAAGCAAAGGAACAGTTTTACTCTTGAAATATCGCAATCTAATGGAAACAGGTGACTTTATCCCGCGTGTCTTGTTGGGTACACTGAGACAACAAACCTACGCTTCATGTTTGTAAAGGATGGGCTGTCATACCCGGAAAAGAAAGAGAAAAGTTTTGTGCCTTCTAAGTGGCCCAAAACAAATGTGCTTTAAATAAAAAGAAATCACAGAACTATGCGAGTGCGTGGTTGCACACACACCACACAGAATGCCGAGAACTGTGGCTTGTTAAAAGTGTTGGAAATGGAAGCTCTGTGAGGAGTGAACTACAGTTCTCTGGATTCTTGGGGAGGTGTGTTGTGATTTTAGGTAAGAAGTAGCAAATGGCCCTTCCAAGCGATCACCTTGGCTTTCCTTTTCATACCAATTAAGCATCCACTCATTTTCCAAGCCTCTATCATTCAGAAATTTGGCTCCCCACACCCTTTCAGTACAACTTCATTCGGGGGAAAGCCCAGGGCTCCGGGGTGGACTGTCCCAACAGATGGCCTTGCAAGGCGCAGTCAGGGGAGTTCCTGTTCTCTAGAGCCTCGGAGGGGGGGAAATACGACATAGGCAGCTGCTGGAAAAACTGCAGCTGCTGCTGGGCTTCTTCCATTTGAAGCAGCCGCTTCAGATCACAAGTCTGGCTCCCAGATCTGGAGCACCCTTTGTCTCTGTTTCTTTGCATTCTTTCGGAGGCCTCTGCCAGTCCGCAGAAGTGGTAACTATTTGAGGTTCTCCCTTGCTCTACAGAGACTTTCTGGCAGAAGGCTCTGGGTTTTGCCAGTACAGAGAACAACCCAGTCCCGTGTGGTGGGTGTTTGCTGAGCATATATCGGTCTGGCTGAGGGTTTTGCCTGTAGGAAGAGCAGTGCTGCTGAGGGGCGATGCTGTACAGCTGAAGAAACTCATTTGGCTGCCCTTGTTCCGAGTTCAGCTCTCTGGAAGTGGCTGGCTGGTGAGCCAGACAAGGGTAGCCCAGAGCTTGGGACACGGGGAGTTTGGCTCCCTTACTGGGTGCTTTAGGGCTCCAGATGCTTCTTAAGACATCAAAGGACGTCTGAGACTCAGAGGCAGCTCTCTCCGTGGGCCTGAGCCCCAAATCCACAGGCTGGCAACTGCACGGCTCCTGCGAAGGATGCGGGCTGTGGAATGGAGCGGGCTTCATCTCTAGTAAATTCCATTGATCTGGGCTTAATTCATAGACACAGGAATGTTGCTGGGGATCAGTCAAGAAGTAATGGCTGGAGCCTTTGCCATCCACGCTCAGATTGACTGAACCCAAGGAATCATAGGTAGCAAAAGGTAGGCAATGCCTTTTGGAAGCACTCTTCTTTGTGTGTAGTCTAGTGCCTACTTCAGACCTCTCTTGCCTGCTTCTGGACTCACAGAAGGCTTCCCCTAGTCCTTGCTCCCAACGCCGAGCAGTTCTGAATAAAGCATCATGCAAAAGATGTTGTTCCTCTGCAGCAAAGGAGCTCCTGGCTAAATTCACATGCTGGGAAGGTGCAGATGAAAGATGGGAGTGTGGCTGAACTGCTGTCAAGTGAAAGCTGTGCTGGCTAAATGCCTGTGGCTCAACAAAGGATCTGAAGTCTTCTCTTTGGGTGGTCTTCTCTTCTGCCTGCATAGGGAAACAACAAGAAGTAGGCAAGATAAAGGAAAGAGCATGATTAGATAGGGACAGATTATCTCTGCTTCTCAGTGGAATGTATATACTTCTGACATGCTCTTACAAATGTTCCATTTCAACTTCTAAGGCTAATTTTGATTCATCCCACACTAAGCCAATTCTAAAGCTTCTGGGATAAGTAAAAAAACAACAATAGTTCAAGGCTAGATCAACATCTTCCTGATGGTGGGTTGGAACCCAGTAGAGCTTTGCGGCTCTTGTACTTTGAGGTTGGTAGCTAGCAAGAATATTGCTGCATAAAAGGAGCCAAACAGAGTAGGATCTCTGGATCAGAAGATGAAAATGACCTGCTGTGGGGCCCCCAGATAAAAACTACTGATGCAATGTGACCTTTTGTAAATGCCTGGGAACAACTGGATGAAATCGGCTTAGGTATTTGGCAAGTTTTGAAGTTAATCTCGGTACCATTAACCTCCCATCCTAGAACAAATAGTGCTCATAACAGCCTGGTAGTCTGACATGCAATGTTCTTTGGCAAAGGATTTGGTGAGAGGGCAACTGAGCATCCTCCTTGGGTTTGTCTACTGTCAATGGATTTATTTGTAATCGCACTCCTAGGACAATCAGCCCAAAGTGCTTAAGGGAATGTGATGTTTCCAGCTGACCTCTTGCGGCAACCTGAGGGCTGCTTCACACACTGCATGTTCACATGGGCATAAAAACCAGGATGTGGTCTTGAAGCCATTTTTAAATGGACACTTAAAGCTGGAACTCAGAGTGTGGTCTGAAGGCACAAGAAGCCACCATCCTCCTGGGGACAAGCAGGTTTGAGTGACTTGATATTGATACCAGGAATGGTCCAAGAACAGAAAAATTAAAGTCAGTCTGTGAGCACTTAGAAAAGGATGCTGTGATTACTAAGACCTAGTATGGGTTTCTCAAAAACAAATAATGCCATATGAATTTAATTTCTTTTATTCTGATAGAGTTACAAGCTTTGGGGATCAAGGGAATGGTGTGGACGTAGTGTATCTTGATTTCAGTAAGGCTTTTGACGAAGTCCCCCATGATATTCTTGCAGAGAAGCTGGTAAAATATGGGCTGGATGTGTACAGAGGAGGGTGACCAAGATGATAAAGGGAAACCAAGCCTTATGAGGAACAGTGGAGGGAATTGGGTATGTTTAGCCTGGTAAATAATGAGATATGATAGCTATCCTCAAATATCTAAAGGGCTGTCACATGGAGAATGGAGTGAGCTTGTTCTCTCCCACTCTGGAGGGTAGGATTCAAACCAATGGCCTCAAGTTCCAAGAAAGGAGATTCTGATTAAACATCAGGAAGAACGTTCTGACAGTAAGAGCTGTTTGACAGGTCCACCAAGGGCAGTGGACTCTCCTCTCTTGAAGGTTAGTAAATGGAGGTTGGATGGCCATCTGTCATGAATGATCTACTCTAGATTCCTACATTGCAGGACTAGATGACCCTTGAGGTACCTTCCAACTCTACAATTCTATAATTACTACATGTATACTACCTTTGTTTCCTTCCTTCCACAGAAGGAAGGCAGGATATACAGGGTGAGTCCTTTAAATGAGGTCCTGTGGATACAGAGTACACATGTTCCACGGGGCCTCTTTTAAAAGACTCACCCTGTATATGTAAGAAAATAAACAAAAATATTTTTTTACAGCTCAAATACATCTATAATGTGGGATGTTTTAATGTATTTTCCCCACTTGCTTTCAATGTATTTATGTGGGTTTGGTTTTGTGTCTTTCTGGGAAGTCACCTTGAATTGCCGTGGCAGAGAAAAACTGACAATAAATTTAATAGTAATAATGATGATGATGATAATAATACCTTCCCAGTGTTTAAACACATTCTTTTCAAACCAACCTGACCTTTCAAACTACCCTAACACATTCTGATGCTCACCATTCTTATAACTGTATGTACAGGACAGGGAGAAAAGCTACTGGGGAAGAAATGTGCTTGTCCTCTCCGCTTTTTCAGAGAAATCTCCTGGTCAGAGTTTCTGCTGCCATTGCTAGACATCTGTTCCAATAGCAACTCTTTCTGGTCCCTGTCAGGTGGGCTCTTGAAATCTGAAGGAGGACAGAACAAATGAACACACAAAATCCCATGTGGAATCAAAAGCTTACAAATGTGAGTAAGGGCAAAGTTAATTTGTCCTTCGGGAGGATGACATACAAGTCCATTAAGCTGTGCAAAGCAATGCAGCAGGGTAGGGAGAGGTGGAAAGTAAAACAAGACAAGTCCCTGCAGCAAGAAGCTTACTGTCTATATTTTGACAGTGAGGGAGAAGAGGTAGAAATCCAGGGGACGAATGAACTTTGGAGTGGCTGAGGGTAGTGGTGAATCGATGGTCACAGGCAAGGATATATCAGGAAGTTAAAGCAAAAAGGGATAAAGGATGGAGCAATGCTAGGATTCGCCCCACAGTTTTAAAAATTGATTTCCTGACAAAATACAATGTAGTAAGTAAACCAAGTACGTTCCAAGGATTTTCAGTGACTGTAGCCTAATCCCCCATAAAATACCAGAAATGAGGTTCAAGCGAACCAGCTCCCTCCACAGTGTAACATGGGATGGCATGGCAGGGGGGGGGGCTGACAAGTTGTAAGTTTCTGTTAACATAGCTGAGAAAGGAAAACCTCACTTTCTCAAAATGATCTTTTTTTATTATGCCCCTACTACTCTAGTACGTTGCGTAATACATTTTGATAATGCACAAAGATCCAGTGAACCTTTTCACGTACAGTAGTACCTCTGGTTAAGAACTTAATTCGTTCTGGAGGTCCGTTCTTAACCTGAAACTGTTCTTAACCTGAGGTACCACTTTAGCTAGTGGGGCCTCCTAAGGTGCTACTGGACAGTTATTTAATTTTTTTTCTATATTTAGACTGCGTCAGACCAACACGGTTACCTACCTGAATCTAGAATAATGCTGCAGTTAGCTCCCTGAACAGTAGAGGGTTCAGGTTGCCTTCAGCAGTGAAGATGGTCAGGCCACCATGAAAAGTTTAAAAGCTGGCTGTGGCCTAATTTAGCGCAGCCTTCTGCAACTATCGGTTGAGTCCTCTGTTAGTGTCAGTTCAACCCTGTGCTAATGGAGGTGGAAGGGTGAACAGAAAAAAGCCCAAACAAATGAGAGAGATTGGGCAAAGAGAAGGAAAGTGTGCTATGCAATCCTAAAATGTGCTCAATTTGGGTTCAGATTTCTACCATCATAGGATCTGACTCCACCCACCATCAGTTGTCCCCTCCTTCTAACCTTTTCCATGTGAAATAAGGCCTTAATAGGAAAAAGCTCCCCAGACCAGCCCTGAATATGAAAGACGATGAGAAGCTAGTGAAGGAAAACATTTGAGAAAGTGCAGGATTTTTTTTTAAAGTCCATTCCTCACTTGCTTGTGTGGTCATTAAAGAATGGTGGCCAAAAGCAAATGCAGGACTTCTACACTTCTTGTTTTCACTATTGCAATATTTCACAAAACTGCTTGTTTTCAATATTTATGGCAAATGCTGCATGCCAAACAGCTGCGTAGCTTGAGCCAAGCTGCTTGACACAGTTCATACTTATGCTGTAGCCTCAACAAGCCCCATACCTGCATGGGCCGTGTCAGTGGTACAACCACCTGCAGACTTCTTGAGCAGCGCCAAGGCAGATAAATCTGGGAGTGTTTTCTTCTGTTCCAGCAGGATATTGATAACAGCCTGACGTGTTTCCCTGATTAAGTTACGCCCAGGGAATACTGCCTTGAGGTCCAAGAGTTTTTGCAGGTCCTGGGCTAATTCCCTTACTGGAGATTTGCCGTTGCCTGACTCTGTTTCTGCTGTGGGGACGGGAGGGACGTTTTCCTTTTCGTTCAAGTCCATCAAGGCATTGCCCTGAAAAGGCTCAGTTTCCAAATCCTCTTGATTGAACTCCACAACCGCAGGTGCAGCTAAAGGCTGGGATGCACCTGGAGTGGCCACAGGATGCTGTGTAATCGATGTAGAGTCCTTATTCACTCCACATGGGTCCTTTCCACTGCATCTCAACTGATCGCTGGGAATAGATTTCTGATCAGCGTCACAGGACTGGATCTCTTCTTCCAGCAACATCTCCATGCCACTGTCTCTTTGTATAGGAGTGATCTCCAGGACCTCTTGCTCAGCTCTGGGGCTCAACAATCTCTCTATGTTAAGTGATTTCACCTCCCTGTTAAACATGCCAAAGGGCTGAGAGAGTCTGTTCTGCGTTATAATCAGAGGTTTGGCAACACAGCCGCCTTTGATAGGTCTGATGGGAGTCGACTTAGGACAGGTGTTAAACTGGGAGCTCCAGAAAGGGGGCAGCGTCTTCTGTAGCGTCCTGCGGTTGGGCCTTTGTTCTGGGATCCTACCGGTAACATTTCTGCCAAACTTGACATAGTTGCGCTCTCGTCTTGTTCGGCGGCGTTTGACCCTGGCAGATTTCTCCTCAATGCTATGCTGCTCTGTTGGGGATGCTCTCAGGTGATGGGAAGAACAGGGTAAGCCAGAGCTGGCTGAAGTCTCCTTTCTTTCTTCTCCATTGCCACAAGGATTCATACTGAAAGGAGCTCCTGAGAATAAGCAGATACAATGGAAAACAGCACCCAATATGCTAGGTTCAGCAACAGACATGAAACTGAGGCTAAATCTGCTGTCCCAGCAGTCCTACATCCCTTGTTTTTTGTCTGTGGGCTGGCATGAGTTTGTATGTTATTATACACACATGCACAGGGTAGGGCCATAGTTCAGGGGTAGAGCAACTGCTTTGCATGCAGAAAGTTCCCTACATCTCTAGACAGGGCAGGGAATGTTCTCATCTGAAATACTGGAGAGCCATGGCCAGTCAGTGTTTAGAGAGCTAAGTGGACCAATGGGTCTAACTCAGTACCAGGTAGATTCGTATGTTCCTATATACCCACAGAAGTGATGGTATGCATAAATCACATATTTGATGAAGTAGACTCTAATCAACAAAAACTTAACACAATAAAGCTGCTAGCCTTTAAGATGCTACAAAATCCTTTGCAGTTTTAATCAAACACCACATACTAACCAGCCCTCCCGGTGTCAAAAATAAATTCAGAGTAAGATAATTCCAGGCAGAGTGGACTTCGAGCAAATCATGGTGTGTTGGTCATTCTGCTGTGCCCTTGGGTGGGTGGTGTTTTGTTTTCTTTTTTTTTCTTGGCAAACTATTAATATATTTTTGTCCATCTCAACTTCAGCACCAGGCATATGCAATTTAAAATATGTACACAATTGCAGCAATAGCCAGCAGATTTTTTTTTCTATAAAAAAACCTAACACCTACCAACTGTAGGGTTTCAGAAATGAACATGGGGTCGTTGGAATGCAGCCGTAGAGTATATGCAGGGCTGTGCCCAGTGTTAGACCTACTTCAGAGCAGACCCACTGCAATTAATGGACAAAAGTTGGGGCCGCTCATCTCAATGAACACAATGTTGGGTAGAACTTTGCCGGCTGCAACCACCCAAGGCCCATTCTTTTTTTAAAAAATGAGGAATAACAAGAGTGCCTCTGAGAACGTACAATGCCCTTTTTACTCACCAGTGGGGCTGATCAGGGGCCCTGCTGCATCTCAACAGGGGAAACGGATAATAGCGGAGAGAGACCTCTCTTCTTATGGCATCTCCCCCTCCCCACACTTTAAACCCTGATTTTTCCAACCCTCCATCTTGCCCCCAACAACCTCTTTCCTCCAACCGCCTAACAGCCTCACTCACGCCTCCCTCGCGGGAGCTGGATGGGCGGAGCAAGCACCCTGCCTCCCCTCGTGCAGAGGCGGTTGTCCCGATGCGGCTGCCCGAAGCGCGAGAAGCGCCCAGGCGACTCTCAGCCTCTTTTCCCGCGCTTCCCGAGCTGCTACGGAAGCCCACGTTCCACTCCCGCCCTTGGGTTTAGCCGCGCCCCGCCCCGCTTGGCGTGGATTGGTCGTGACGCGGCACAGTTCTGTGCTGATTGGCTGCAGGAAGCTATCGGTCGCTACGCTACTGTACCACCTGGGTGGGACAGGTGAAGATGCTCTTTTGAGGGGCTGGGAGCGCCTTGGCAAAGCGCTCTTCTGCAATTATTAGGCGCTCATTTTCAGTCACCCAGATGGCTCACCTTGTTGCTACCCACCTCCTCCTCAAAAGCAAATAAATCAAATTATCCAGATACTGTTATGTATTGTAATTATTTGTACGGTATATGTTTAGCTTTACACGTTTATTCTTAACGATGCCCCCCCCCCCCGCCATGCATTTAGCAGTTCTCATTTTTACATCGTTTTCCCCATCAGGGAAAAAGGCAGGATACAAAGAAATAATAATAAAAAATGCAGACTAAAATCACAGCCCCCATGGGCGTAGCCAGGATTTTTGTTAGGAGCGGGAGGACTTTCGTTAGGGGGGCAGAACCGACGGGATTGGTCAGTCAGTTAAATATTTCTATTGTTTTATTTTATCTGGGGGGGAGCAGCTGCCCCCCTTGGCTACGCCTATGAGAGCCCCTTCCCTTATTTATTTTTTTAAGTGCGCTTTTTCTGCCAAGTGACAAAACAAACCATTTATCGAACTTGATTCACAATGCACCAAGCCTCATTATTTATAACTCTGCCTCGTGAATTTAATATTGTCAAGCAAAACAGGACGTGGCCTCTCTGCTCCATAAACAATGGGAATTTCAATACAGTAGGTACATCCCCCCCCCCCAGCTGTGCATCTTCTGACATACTTTGCATTGTAATTATAGCTGGGGGCTTGTAGCAGTCTGCCCCCTTTCCCTAAGCTTTTTTAAAAAAAATAAATAAAAAAGGGTTGGGAGACCCATGCTGAAGCCTTCAACTCATGGTCAGAGATTACATGTGGAGAAAAGTGTGCAGGCAGTAGTCTGCCCAACTGCTCTCTAAGCAGTAAACCTGTTTGCGCCATTTAGTTTTCTTCCCACTGAATGGCAAGGTACTGAATAACTGGCAAGCATTGCAAAACATGAGCATAGCCAGGATTTTGTTGGGGGGGGCAGGATTTTTGTTAGGGGGCAGCACCAATGTGATTCGTCAGTTAGCTATTTCTATTGTTTTACTTGATCGGGGAGGCAGCTCCCCCCACCACCTACACCCATGCTGCAAATATTTTATTAATACAGTTAAATAACAGTTAAATGTACAGTTAAATAACTTTGCATATACTAGACTCTCCTATCTATGCTTACAATCTAGCTCAGGTAGAGAACCTGGGGTAAAATGCAGCCTCTCACTCCCAGGCCTTGCAATATCCTCTCTGCCCAGGTCACAACCCTCACGAGCTCTGCTTTACATCCCTGAGCATTTTTGCCTGGCTAGAATTTGTTTTTGCACTCTGGTGATGCTCCTTGCTTGTCTGGATGGAGGACAGAGAGAGGGGTGTCTGAGTGTAGAAATAAGCTTGCTGTAAAAATGTAAAATTTACATACAGTCATTGCTTTTCCACTTTGGCTTTTGGCTTGACCCACCAGTGGCATGTGGGGACGCGGGTGGTGCTGTGGGTTAAACCACAGAGCCTAGGACTTGCCGATCAGAAGGTCGGCGGTTCGAATCCCCGTGACGGGGTGAGCTCCCGTTGCTCGGTCGCTGCTCCTGCTAACCTAGCAGTTCGAAAGCACGTCAAAAGTGCAAGTAGATAAATAGGTACCGCTCTGGAGGGAAGCTAAACGGCATTTCCATGTGCTGCTCTGGTTCGCCAGAAGCAGCTTTGTCATGCTGGCCACATGACCTGAAAGCTGTCTGCGGACAAACGCCGGCTCCCTCGGCCTATAGAGTGAGATGAGCGCACAACCCCAGAGTCGGTCACGACTGGACCTAATGGTCAGGGATACCTTTACCTTTACCAGTGGCATGTAGCCCTTGGAATTGGCCCCAGAAAGGAAGGTGGCCTTTGGGCTGAAAATGCTTCCCCACTAGGAAAAGACTGGGAATTTGATCTAAGGTGTGGCAAAGGATGAGATTTCTTAAAACACTTTCCCTGTGTCCTGTGAACCATATTTTTTATCCGTGTTCCTTTTTTACTTGCAGTGTGCATTACAATCTTGTACATATGCACATAGATAGCAGGTGAGAGAGGCTAAAAGGTGCTTTTGGAGCAGTTTGTGAAAGCATCCTAATTCAAATGCAATCACCTGGAAAAAGTCATTCCAGAGCACATATTATTCTTGCTCGCAGTGAACTGAAAGAGAGGCAGAGAGGGAAAATTACTTAGGTTATCAGACTGTGAAAATATGGGCTCTTGTGTTGCTGTTACCCTTACTGTTACAGCACAATTATGTTTGGATTGGCAAGATGGAAATATTTAAAATAAACTATTTTGTTTTTTTAAAAAACCTCCTTGGTTTATGATGCATCTCATATTGGAATGCAGGACACTGGAAGCAAGGTTTGAGCCAATCCATTATCTGATTTTGCAACAATCACTGTTTAATTTTTTTTAAAAAAATCTAGTCCAGTGTATATCATAGTATTGAAAAAGTTTTTAGTATTTAGGGTTTTGATAATTCCTCATACCGGATATGTATACTCCTTAATAATTTATTTCCAGAATTATCTGAACTTTAAAAAAAAATGTTTCATGCTTGGCTGTTGCTAAGATGAGTTGTCCAACTATACTAATAAAATTGAACATCGCTGTCTAATGGGTTTAATCTTTAGATATCAATATTTGAACAATGGAAGCCTTGTTTACATATAATGATGAATGTAATTTATTATCACTATAGTAATAAAAACTCAGAGCCTCCATCCAGGGTATTTAATAAATATTTTATTCAAGAGACCACAAAGGGTTATAATGCTGAGATTAATTTTCAGACCCATTAATATTTCAGTGGGCCTGTTTAGCTTCTGTTCTTTCCCTTTTTATGGCCATAGCTCAGTCTTTGCCTGATAATGCTCCAAACCAATTTCTGAAATCACAGTGCCCTCATCAGTCCCTTCTTACAGACGATCATGCAGTATTACATTAGCAATGTCCTTTAAACATTTAATGGCTTATTTCCAAAAGTACTGTGATTATTTCAATGAATTCATTTGGGGTCTAGCCTTAGAAAAAGTTCAGATTTTGCAAAGCTTTGTTGACTGCTAGAAGCAGCTTTGTGGGCCAGATGTAGCTTTCAGCTTTGCTATCCCACCCTTGAGCATACAAAGTCATAAGGAAATCATGTTTTCATGAACACCCCCTTCTTCCTTCTTCCTAGTATCTTCCTTCACCCCAACAGCTGAGGTGTTGAAATCACTCCCCATTATGCTCACTGCACTGAGTGGAATAGTTTATCTGTGATCATTTGCAATTAACCCCCTTCCATAACACTGTCTTTATTGCCCCCTTGCCATGCTCACTGTCACAGTTTCTAAAGGGAGGTTTTAAGATTTTTATTCCTTATGTATAAGGGTGACAGTGACCTTGAAAATTGCACCCTGAAAAACAGGAAATCTTGCGAGGCAGGTGGCTTGGCTTCAGATCACTACTGTTTTTGAGCAATACCGATTTAAAAATGCAACTACCCATAAATATTCCTATTCTTAAAAGGGGGAATCTAGTTATTTTAACCGGAGGTAGTCATGTCACAAATTAAAACTTGTTCTTTGTTGTTAGTAATTGGTAGAGGAGGCAAACCAGTTCCCTTAAGTGGGACGTACTGGTCGTTGCAAATTGCTGGATGAATGCTGTATCAGTGCTGGAATTGAAGACATTAGTTGGTTTTCACTGCAAAGTGTGACTTTAAAAAGCACCTTGGAAGGGGGCTTTTTCCTACCCATCTTTGGATGGGCCACAGATGAACGGAAAACCTTCCTCAACTGTTTCCTCTGTTTGGTCGGTGGAGCTACAATGGCACCCAGTGGCCTTTTGAGATAATGCTAAAGGTTTCCATCTCACGCTTCTGGAAATATGTGCCTTTAAGAGTTGTGTGATGGAGAGGAATTTCAGCTGGTCCAGATGGTCACTTCGTGATGCCGCAGGCTTGAGCAGCCTTGCACCTGCTGAAGCTTTTCCTTCTACCTAACTATTAAAGACAAAAGAGCCATGTGTTTTTATTGGCCTCCTATCGAAGAGTGCTTCAGTCATTACAACTCCTTGCTCCTCTTCTGAAAAAAGGCGGGGAAAGCAAAGCACATGGGTCGTAGCTTCAATCTAGGCTTGTCATACGTCAGGAAAATTCCTGACATGTCCTGGTTTCCAGGTGTAAAAATGGCGTCGAATGTATGGCAACGCAATGGAAAAAGCAGCGCAACCTTTCAAACACTTCCGATTTTGGGAGGAATGAAATGTTTTCAGGAATGGAAAAAGGAGCTAGCTAGATTTGTCTGGATTGGCAATAAGCTGAGAATCAAACACCCGGTATTAATAGATAAAAGAGAAAGAGGTGGATTTGGATTACCGGATTTAGAATTATACCATGCCGCAGCTGGCTAGTTTGGTTAAAGAAATGGATTACACTAAAAGATACAAATGTATTAGATTTTGAGGGGCCTGACAACCGGTTTGGGTGGCATGCCTATCTGATATATGAAAAGGTGAAAGTGCACAAAGGTTTCTTGGGCCATGAAGTAAGAAGATCACTCTATAAAATCTGGAGTAAATACAGAGGAATTTTGGAACCCAATATATCTTTGTGGATGTCACCAGTAGAAGCGATAGCAATCAAAAGTAAAAACATGAAGGGAGACTGGCCCACTTACAGGATGTTATTAGAACCAAACAAAGAAATGCCAATCCTAAAAAAAATATGAGGATATTAAACACCACCTGTCTGGTTGGCTACAGTAATTCCAACTAAACCAAAAACTGAGCACAGATAAAAGAGAAGGTCTTGCCAAAGAAACTTCCGCCTTTGAAAAAGAGTTAATATATAACAAGGGATAATATATATCAAGAATGTATGAACATCTTTTAGAGTGGGAAGTGAAAGAGGAGCAGGTTAAAACATCTGTGATAAAATGGGCGCAGGACTTTGGCTATAATATTAATATGGAACAGTGGGGAATGCTATGGCAGCAAGACATTAAATTTACCTCATGTTATTATTTGAGGGAAAATACCATGAAGATGCTTTATCGATGGCACCACACCCCGGCAAAACTCGCCAAAATGTATAAGGGAAGTTCACCAATATGTTGGCGTTGTAAAAAGGAAATAGGATCGTACTATTATATGTTGTGGACTTGTATGGTTATAAGCGAGTTTTATTAGAAAAGACAGGATGTTATAACCAATATTCATTTCTTATTGTTAACTCTTTTTTGCTTTTTATTTTTATTTCCTTTATCTTCTTTCTATTATATTTTTTGTTTAATTTTGATGTAACTATTTGTAATATATACGTAAGATGATATTTTAAATCAATAAAGACGAATTTAAAAAAAAGAGAGGAAAAAACAGCGGAAACAGCTCCAAAAGCTTAAAATCACATCACTGAAGTCCTTTTTCCTGCCCACTTTCCCTGTTCCCGTCATAGTCAGGGGAATATAGTATTCCTGTGGAACACCTTCCCATGTCAAAGAGATAAACAACCATGGGACTTCCTGCAGACATCTGGAAAAAGAAGCCCTGTATGGGGAAGTTTTTAAATGTCTGATGTTTCTATGTGTTTTTATATTTTGTTGGAAGCTGCCCAAAGGGGCTGGGGCAACCCAGTCCAATGGATGGGTTTCAAGCCATTATTATTATTATTATTATTATTATTATTATTATTATTATTATTATTTTATTATTATTATTCCAGCTTTTCCTCAGTCCCAGATGTGTGGGGCACTGCCTGTGGTGGCTACTTAATGGCAAGGGGGAAAGGTACTTTGCACGTGCTCAGAGGCATGCCATCCTTTGTGACAAGTTCCCTTCAAACTCTGGTTTTCCTCCACCAGCTCTTTCTGAAGACCACCCTCCTCCTCCAGTACTACTGCGACTGGTATTCATTCCCCATGAAATCGTGGATTCCCTTCCTTGCAAGGAAACATTTTCCTCAGGATAGAAGATTCCCCGCTTTTCTACACTTGCCCCTCCCCCCACACCCTCTTGCCTGAGGTAAAACAAAAAACCCACCACCAACGAACGCAGCACCCTGGCGGTGAGACACCTGTAAAAGGAGAGAGAGAAATTTCCCGCGCTGCCCGATGATTGGCTGCAGCTCACCAGCTCTTGTCGCTCATTGGCTCGCGCGATTTTTGGCGCCTTTTCCGTCTCGCTGATGGAAGGAGATGATTCTATGGGGCTGAGCGAAAAGGCTGGGCTGTGGCGGGGAGGATTTCAGAGAGGGGCGAAGTTTAAACAGTTCCCTCGCTGCTTGTAGAGCAGGGAAGCCCAAAGTCTAGGGCTGACCCCCCCCCCCAAGATTAAAGGAGGAAATGCCCAGTTTGGGCTGAGGGAGGAAAGGGGAGAAAGAAAATTGGCTTGGATGGAAGGAGACTGAGGAGGGAGAGATGATTAAACTGGGCTAAAATTTGGGAACTGAGGGAGGGGGAGAGAAATGGCATCTGGAGCTGAGATGCCCACTGGGACAGAAGCCCAGGAAAGAGGGCAGAAAATGCCAGCTGGGGAAGGAGCCCAGGGAATGTGGGAAGAAATACCTCCTGGGGCAGAAGCTCAGGGGTTGGGGCAAGAGATGCTCAGGGATGATGAATGCCAAGGGCTGGAGGGCAGAGGCAGTTCCAGCAGGGGAGAAGTGGGAGGGATGAGGAGAGAGGCATCTGACAAAAACGATACCCCAGGGAAGAGGGCAACTGAGGCTGAATGGCCTGTTCCCAGCGGGGGAGATCTCATGGAGAATGATCCCAGGGATCTGAGAGGAGAGCCCTTGGAGAAAGGAGCCAGTGGGGCACCACCTCCTTCTGATTCTCTTCTTACAAAAAGTGCTGAGGGGGGGAAGACGGGGTCAGGTAGCCCCAAGAATAGTTGCTTAGACAGGGGTTATACACAGAGGGTCAAAAAGCCAAGCCATAAGAAAAGGGGGCAGAAGCCCAAGGTGAGGAATTTGGAGTAAGCAAATATCCCGTAAAGAGACCTTCCATCCTAAAATGTGGCAAGCTTCTGCAAGTGGAGGCTTGCTGCTTTTAGCAATTTTGCAGGCTTGGGGAAGTCACACACAAATGTTTTAATTAAATAAAAATAATGGGGAAATAATATATAATTTAAGAGGTGTAAATAATAAGATTTCACATGTAGCTCAGTTATTGCTGGAGAGGCCCATAAAGATGGGAACCTTGACAATCATGCTACAGTCACATGGCACTTTATCTGTACTGTAGTTGCCAATACCTGATAACATGCAGCAATCATTCAAAGTTGGCAAAGTAGTGTAGAATTTCCATGCAATTTGGAAACTTTGGGTGCAGACTGGAAAGGAAAGCCATAGCTAAATTTTGTTTTAAATAGATCTGGTTCAGGGACATGGTAAAGTATGGCAGCTGCTCAGCTTGTACAACAACTGGACTTTCAAGAGCAGTCCCAGCAACTTAGCTTGTTGTTAGACCCATCAATTAATTGGTGTGCAAATTTAAAAGTGTGTAATTTCACTGATTGATTTCACTTTACTTGTAAAGTGCTTGTTTCTAAGTAAAACACATGATATTATGTGTCTGTACCCACTTTCTTCCTGTGTACTAGGCTGAAGATACTTTTAAAGGGCTGGCAATCTACTTCCCTAAAGAGCAATGGGCTGAAATGGGAGAATGGGAAAAAATTCGTTATAAGAATATGAAAGAGAACTATGAGTTTATGACTCAATTAGGTGAGAGAAATTACTGAAAAGTAAGGAGGGAGTATGGATTATTTAGCTGCAATAAGATCTCTGAGTTGAAGAACAATTGAAGAATTGTTCACTCTTGCACCTTATTTTACCTTTATCAAATAGTAACATTCAAAGGGTTCATCTATGTGACATGTTAAAGTTAGCAAAGCATATATTTTAGTGTGTATTTAAAAGTATAACTGTCAGGCTTCCAAGGGCTCTCAATGATTACAGCCTGAAGCTCAGCTCAATTACACCATATATTAACTATGTTTGTAAAAAGGTTAAAATTTAGAACTCTGTAGGCAGAATTAGGACCAGTAGAGAAGGCAAAGAGAGATTAATGAAAGAAGTATGGAACTAGAAATAATGCTGAAATTGTACCTGGGAGGTCTGGATTCAAATTCTTTTCCAAGCATGACTTCACTTTATATGCTTGGTTAAGTTACCGGGTTGAATCAGTTAAGTTGCACATTGGCTGCAATCTAATCCACTTTCCTGGTTGTAGACCCCAATTGAAAGCAATAGGGCTTACTTTTGAGTTTCTTAGAATTGCTCTGTAAGATACCATTGAAACATTTGTCTCCTTTTCCCACACCTCTCCCATGTTGTGGACTGCAGAGGATAGATTGGTCTTTCACTGATACAGTACTTTTTCTTTTTAACAAAACCTTTTGACTAGGTATACTATGTGGCAAGTGATCTGAAGCCTTTCACATTGGATACAGATTCTGGGGGATGGGAAGGGCCTGGTTTTCCCATAGCACAATACCATAGCATTGATTATTTTGTCTTTTATTGGCATTTGACATCAGTTGAACAGAGACAAATTTCTGGAAGCATTCTTTCAATAAGATGTTTGCAGACAACAACTTTTATAGTATCTTATACCTGATATTTTTTATTAGGTCTTCCTACACCTAAACCAACATTTATGTATCATGCACGGCAACCTCCCAAAACTACAAATGAGTCCTCTGAGTCTGATGAGGAATGGACACCAAAATCTATAGGTAAATGATTACTATAGTCATTCCTGAATACATGCAGCCCTCCAGGCTTCTGTATACGGGCCATAGAACACTTTGCAGGCCATACCCCTCACCAGCAGTAAAGTCTAAGAAAAATTCTGCTGGAACAGACCATCCTGTTTCCCACAGTGCCTAGCCAGATACTTCTGGGAAGCCCATAAGCAGGGCATGAAGGCAATGCTCCCCCTTTCTGTTGTCCCTTCAATCAACTTAGCATATATCTGAACATGGGCATTCCATTTAGCCATCATAGCTAATTGAAAGATAAATGCTCTATGATTGACTGCATTTGTCTCTTTCTGGTGAATGACATATCTATTACTTTAGTTACATTAATTTTGTGAGATGCAGCTGATGAATGTAACAAAATGTAGTTTATGAGATGTGACTCAACTCATCTACATTGGTTCATTTTGCTCGTCACTACTAATAGCCCTTATGTCTCATACTTGATTTTCCTTTGCTTTACCTATATGCATATTCTGTTGCAATGATGGGGAATGAGTGGCCCTCCAGATATGACTCCTGTAATCCTTCACCATTAGCCATGCTGGTTGGGACTAATGGGAGATGGAGTTCAACAACAATTGGAGGGGCACTGGTTCCCCACCTCCGTTCTGTTGCTATACTGTGTATTCTGGTGCATAGATCAGGTTGCAATTTTGCTGTATTCTTTTTATTGAATATTAATCTTTTGCATTAGAATGGTTTTATATTCATTCTAAAGCTGAGCATCTAATAGTGTTTCATTAATTCAATACTGTATCAGCAATGAGGTTATTGTCATATTGTCCCTATATTCCCATTCATTCCATGTATATACAATCATATAAGGAAAGTCTGGAGCTCAGTGGTACAGCATGTGTTTTGCACAGAAAAACTCTCAGGTTTAGTCACTGGCATTTCCAGGTAGAGCTGGGAAAGACTTGTGTCAGGACCCCTGGAGGGCCACTGCTGGACCGTGTCAACAATACTGAGATGGATGGACCAATGGTCTGACTTAGTATATAGCAGTTTCCTATGTTCATTCCTTTTTCTTGGCAACACAATGTGTAATATCATGGTATACATTCCTGTGATGATGCATTCATAGTCATAATAAAAGTGAAAATGCAGATAAAATATTCTAAACATCAATCAATCAAGAGACATTTATTGAGGCATTATTGTTTTTATCATTCCATAAACTGAAGGAGAACCACCTGCCTGTTCAGTTTCTATTTATTTAAATTCATGCTACCAAATGTCTTTCTACTGGTGAAACAGTGGCTGGGGAAACCCAGCCAGACGGGCAGGGTATAAATAATATTTTTTATTATTATAACAACACATTTTTGCAAATATACTCCTGGAAATTACCATGGAGAACTGGCTGGCAGGTACTGGAGAAATTTAGTGGATGGTTTGGAGCTATAGCTTTCTCCAAATGATTGACTGGTATAAATACCAAAGTTTGTGTATATATTGCACAATACACCCTTTATCCCCCCCCCTCTCTCTTGGGTTTATATGTTCAGTGATAATATTTTAATTTCTAAAATATTAGTTTGCTTCTTATTTCCAGTAAAATCTTTTAGGACACCATGTAACCTGAATAGCTGGAAAGAGGAAAAGAAAAAAAAGTACCCTCTTGATCAAGTAAGATAGTTTTGGATATTTCAAGTGATTTGCAATTTCTGTTTTTTTGTTTGTCTGATGATTCTAGCAAACATCGAATCAAAATAGTTTGGAGAAACGTTTCATGTGTTTGCCCTGATATGGAAATAAAGATATTAATAAAAGCAGGGTTTGATGGGGCATACTTTTTATTTGAGTGGAAATTTATTGTTTACAATCATTAGCTTTTAGATAAACAATTTGACTTTTGTAGTCAGTGATCATAACATTACACTTTCAAACAAAGGAAGAACCAAAACAAACAACTGAAACAAAGAAACAAACTCTGAAATCAACACAAACTCTGGAATCAAATGTGTAGGAGACTGAGGGTAAGCTACCCATCTGACAGGGTGACCTGTAGTTCACAAAACCCACACTATTTGCTGACACACTGAAAGACTGTGAAAAATATTTTCTTTCTTTTTTTAAGTATGTGGAAACACTAATTGAGGGAAGGGGAACAGAACACAGCTGGACACTAGCTTGCACATTATCAGTGTATACAGCCAATATAGTTAGTAGCTGCTGCTTTAGATTATGGTATCACATGAAGGTGTGTACTGCTGTACACAAGAAACTGCTATGTACGAAAGCACACTGTGAAATAGTAGCCCATGTGTGTTTCAAAAGCTTCATGTGGACACAGCCTAATAGACCAGCCTTCACCAGTCAGGGGTAGTCAACCGTTTTATACCTACTGCCCACTAATGCATCTTTCTTAATGGGAAAATTTCCTTACCGCCCACCAGCGCTCGATGGAAGGAGGATTCTGCTTGTGCTGTAGCTCCCCCTACCGCCCACGTAGAATCCTGAAACGGCCACTAGTGGGCAGTAGGGACCAGGTTGACAACCCTTCTCCAGGTGTTTTGAATTCTAGTCAGCCCCAGACAACACAACCTTTTCGACATGAGGACACTATGTAGCTATTTCATTGGGTTGAAAGTCAAATATATAATATGTTCATACATTTAAGTCATGATTGCTGCAGCAATTCATTTTCTGTTCATGTTTGAAGGTCTTTCTGGGTGTTAGCATTAATAGTCACATGTTCAAAGTTATTTCCATGTACCATACTTTTGCTAAACATTGTACTCTTTAGCCAAAGGAGAGATTCCTGAGAAAAATAAATAATTAAGTATGGCTTGGGACTGTCTCGTAACTGAATATACTAACTGGTAATTTGTCTAAATGATAACTGCCTTTGTGGAAATATTTAAGAAGATCTAAATTAATATGATCACTTTTAACACCCAGTAAATACACATGATTCACAAGCCCCCTCTTAATTCTTTATGAGTGTTATTTGAGATGATGATGATGATGATAATAATAATAATAATAATAATAATAATAATAATAATAATAATAATAATAATTTATTTGTACCCCTCCCATCTGGCTGGGTTCCCCCAGCCACTCTGGGCAGCTTCCACAAAGACCAAAAGATGTTAAGATTTAATAGAAAACAACTTTTTGTTGCAGAATAAGCAAATAAAAACTATGGGACTTACTTCCAAAGACCAAGAACATATAAAGAAAACTGACAAAAATACATGTGCAGATGTTCATACGACAGACATTGCAGCAGAATCAAAGACTGGTAAGTGCTTGGTAGAGAGCCATTTATTTATTTTCTTAATATTTTAAAATAATAATTACTCTGCCCACTGTGTTCTTTACAGCTTTTTGACATTTAATTGTAAAGGGCACTCTCCAAAACTGGAACTGGAAGTTTTTCTAATGATCTGATCTTATGATCTGTGTAAGACAATTTTTTTTTATGTAATTGTATGTAAGAGCAAAAACAATGTTGCATGTTGTTTTCAAGTCCAGTACAGCAAAATGACAGAGAGCTTACACTGTGCAGCTGCTCAAGCAGTTCAAATCCACCTAGCCAATTACACTGTGAAAGACTTTATATGAGTCAAATATGGAAGGAGATGGGGCATGAAAGGGACAGGGTGTGTTAATAGTGATGTTTAAGTGTGAGCTTATCCATGTTAACAGGACCAGGCATTCCTGCAACCATGAAATATGAAAATTGACTCAGAATTAAATTTCTAACATTGATAAGCTGCACTTAAATGCAGACATGTCCATGTTAAAAGATATTCTTTGTGCTTAATGAAAGTTGGGGATTTTTTAGGTGGTTTTGTCTCATTCTGAAAAGGGCTATGATTTAGTATGGTATTTCTAGGTCGGAGCAAGATTGGTTAATATTTTGCTGCCTGTGAGCCACATTGTCACATATCCAGGCTCTCAGCCAATCTAGGTAATTAAGCATCGCTAGTAAAGAGCATAACTAATTCTGTTTAGATGCCTAGTGAAACGTTTTGGAGCACAGCCAAGCAAAATCTTGAGGAGGAAATAGGGAACATTTTAATTCTCAGCACACTGTATCTGTCACTTCATGTCCAGTGTGGTATGTTCATCCTATGTTCTTTACCATCTGCTATTCTTATGTGACTTGTTAGAAATGCTGAAACTATAGAAGATTTTATTATAAGCAGACAATGCCATTTCAGAGTAGAATATCCCACAGTGTTCTACACACATCTTGCAGAAACAAACGTAGATATATTCAGGCATTCTGCTTATATGTAAATCCTACACATGAGCAAGGCAAGGAGGGACTAATGTGAACACCTAAACATACCTAATGTGATTCAAGTTCTTGTATTCCATGTACTTTTGCTTTCCATGAGTTTATGCGTTACAAAATTAGATTATATACTTCAGATATTGAGAAGAAAGCTTTGTCGGGGAAAGCAAAGAATAAGAAAAGAGATCAGGAGAAAGAAGTTAGTACATACAGTTTGCGGAAGAGGGAGAGAAAAACATATATGGAAATAAATGAGCCAAATGATGATGATTACTTGTGTAAGTTTATAATCAGCATTTTCCATCTTCAATTCTTATGTTGCCTTGGAAAAATATTTATAAAACAGTGCTTTTAGATATTCTATTACATATTTTTCAGGTTCAGGTTTATTCATAATTCTAATGCTAATAATGCTAAGAAACTCTCCCTTTATGCTTATATTTTAAAAAGCGCTTAATCAAAATTATGTTAATTAAAATGCCTGTATCAGGCTTGTAACAATTGTTCAAAATTGGAAAAGGAAGAGCAATTCTATACTGGCACTATTAAACTCTCTTTTTGTGACACTACTCCATTTTGTAAGAAAGTACATCAGACTTTCATATAAAAAGTTCCTGAGCTATAATCAGTATCCCCAATCACATTTTAAAAAGAAAATAAATTTCCTATAAATTTGCCATGGGCCATTTATTCACAATAGACTCACAATTTGATTATATTCACGGATGATGGGTGATGTACAGAAGGTCTGCAGTTACCCTAGCCCTTCTTTAAACAGGAGGTGGTCTTAATGTCAGAATCTGTACAAGTAATCTGAGTCAGTTGAACTGAACTAATGCTGTTATTGATTTGTCAGAAACTGGCAGATTGTGATAAAGGGTTAAAGCCAATGCTAGGCTTACTCAGTTTAGACCCATTGATATTAATTTAATATTTAATATTACTAAATTAGATCATTTGATTTGAAAAGGACTTCTCTGAGTAAGAATTAACTGGACACAACACAGAGGTTTTTGAAAGGACTACGTATGCTATAGAAGTGCCAACAACAAACACATATTTCATACTCATAGAAATGAAAGTATCCAAAGACTATGTAGACCAATCCCATAGAATAAGAATAGACTGTCCATCTACCCATAACCACTCCTAGAGTGCAGCTGTCATCTGTGGACCACAGTGTGCCACACGGAGTTAGCAGATACAGCCAGTAATAGCTTGAGGGAATTTGTGCAATTAAAGTATGGTTACACACTATAAGAAAAGGAAACCCAACCAACCAAATGTTAGCGGCTAAACTAGTTTAGGGGGGAAATCCTTCCTTCTTCAAAGAGATTCCAATGGGAAACACGTCAATACCACTTAATATTCTGATAGGGAATGCCAAGGTTGCATAGCAGGGGAAATAATCCTTCTTAACATTTATGGGCAACGACAAACATAAGAAATAACGAAACATTTCCCTGAATTCATCCAACTGTACCATGAAGCCTTGGAGCACCCTATGGTGCTAGAACTATTGTTAAATGGAACTATCAGGGTTCGTAAAACTATCCCACACACCATCACCCCTCCCCTACTTTCTCCATCTTTTCTTCCCAGTCTGGTGTAGTGGTTAAGAGCGGTAGTCTCGTAATCTGGGGGACCGGCTTCGCGTCTCCGCTCCTCCACATGCAGCTGCTGGGTGACCTTGGGCCAGTCACACTTCTTTGAAGTCTCTCAGCCCCACTCACCTCACAGAGTGTTTGTTGTGGGGGAGGAAGGGAAAGGAGAATGTTAGCCGCTTTGAGACTCCTGAAGGGGAGTGATAAAGCGGGATATCAAATCCAAACTCTTCTTCTTCTTCTTCTTCCCAACCTCATACTGTTTGCAACACTAACGTCTCACAACAAATGAAACTGATCTGTAGAAAACACAACTTGAAAAAAGAGACAATGCACATATTTTTGTATACTGATAAATATTTAATAAATATTATTTTAAAACAACAACTATTAGGCTGACTATGCCTAGAACCAGACAGAATTCTGTCTGCTGCAATTAGATTATCTGCTGATCATATGCTATGTCTAAGGCGGGGCTTAGCAGGCTCATGGAAAAATGTATTCAGTCCTTGGGGAAGTTTCTTGGAACAACTTCCATTAACCAGCTTCTTGGTGCTCTGTGCTGCCTTGCTGAGAACCTGTGTTCTTTTTGTTTGTGACTTTGGCCTGTGACTGGACTTTGCTTCTCTTATTGACCACCCCCTCAATGTGACCTTAGGTTGTGAACCCAACCTTGCTCTCTGGACTGCCCCATAAGTAGACTCCCACCCCTGGCATCCTTATCCTCTGAAGCAGTACAGTAGCCCTGTCCATATCACCATTCCCCAAGACCAGAGCTTCAGTTGGAGAGCCGACCACAAAATTCATTGTAATAATTATTGCACATTGACACAAATCCCCCACGTTTTACAACTTTAAATATTTATATAGATTGCCAATCATAACTGTAGATATTTGAAAAAACTCATTGATGGAAAAAACGTCCTGCAGCATCATGTCTCACTTATCTTTCTTTCCCTTCCTAGTTTGTGAATACTGCCTGCTATTCTTTATTGATGAATGTTCAGTTCATGGTTCTCCAGTTTTCATCAAGGATACAGCAGTAGAAATAGGACTGGAAGAGAGGGCCACCCTCACTTTACCTCCAGGTTTGAGAATTGGCCCATCAGGTATCCCCAAAGCTGGCTTTGGAGTCTGGAATGAAGGAGAAATTCTGCCTCCAGGAATTCATTTTGGGCCCTATGAAGGGAAAATCACAGAGGAAGAAGAAGCAGCCAACAGTGGTTATTCTTGGCTGGTATGATTTACTCACAGCACTTTTATTTTTAAAAAAATCCATGTAGAGTACCACCTTGCTGAATGAACAAACCCCACCCTCCAGGCAGAGTCAAATGACTTTGTTCAGTGCTCCTTCCCTTTACAATGTCAAGCTTGTGAGTACAGGAAGTAGAACCTTCTTCCTGATGGAGCCAAAGTGTTGGAACTCCCTCCTTAGAGAAGTCTTGTTCCTTCATCCTTTTAAGTTTTATGAAAGTGGTCAAGAAAGTTTCTGCCTTTTCTGTTTAATAATCCTCTGTTTTAAAGTATGATTTGATGGAATATCAATTATGAATAAACTTCCTTGAATGTTGTAGAAGTGGGCTAAAAATTGTATGTTAAAATGCATTTAATGAAAGAAAATTTGAAACAATAACTCAGAATGGTGAACTTTTTCATTTTAGTGTATCAGAACTCAAATGTTAATGAATACAAGCAATCCTATTGCTGTCTGTCACCACCCAATGTTGAAACACAATTTGAATTGCAGCAAGATCATAGATGGTTCAATGCAGAATTGTCAGGGCCTTGCAGGACGTAGACAAATGTGCACTGGTGTAGCGGGGCTGGACTGGGGAGAGGGGATCTGTTGTGGCAACCTGTACCAGCCAGGGGGCAAGAGTCAGACAGGGGAAGCTTCAGAGCCGGAGGTTGGAGCACAGGATGTGTTGGAGGCAGAGGGGAAAGAGGCAGGTCAGGCAAGGGAAGAGTTGGGTTCTTCCCCATACTCTCCTGCACCACTGTCTCCTAAAACCAGGAGGGGATTGAAGAAGGAAGAGCAGAGACAGCTTCCATGCAGGTGTAGCCACTGTGAGAGCCAGTGTGGTGTAGTGGTTAAGAGCGGTAGTCTCGTAATCTGGGGAACCGGGTTCGCGTCTCCGCTCCTCCACATGCAGCTGCTGGGTGACCTTGGGCCAGTCACACTTCTCTGAAGTCTCTCAGCTCCACTCACCTCACAGAGTGTTTGTTGTGGGGGAGGAAGGGAAAGGAGAAGGTTAGCCGCTTTGAGACTCCTGAAGGGGAGTGAAAGGCGGGATACGGCCTAGGACCCTCGTACCTGCGGGACCGCCTCTCCTGGTATGCCCCACAGAGAAACCTACGGTCTACAAATAATAACACCCTCAAGGTCCCAGGCCTCAGAGAGGTTAGGCTGGCCTCAACTAGAGCCAGGGCCTTCTCGGCTGCAGCTCCAACCTGGTGGAATGCTCTGTCACAAGAGACTAGGGCCCTGCGGGACCTGACATCTTTCCGCAGGGCCTGCAAGACAGAGTTGTTCCGCCAGGCCTTTGGTCAGGGCGCAGCTTGACTCCCTCCTCTGGCAACCTGCACAGAATTTTGTTTAATCGGTTGCCATCAATTTGATTTTAACTAATTTTTATAATGAAATATTTTTAGAATGCGTTATTATTTGATTGTTTATTTGATTGTTGTTAGCCGCCCTGAGCCCGGCTTAGCTGGGGAGGGCGGGATATAAATAAAATTTATTATTATTTATTATTATTATATCAAATCCAAACTCTTCTTCTTCTTCTTCTTCTTCTGTGGCCCATCAATGAGAGGTACATAAACTAGTGGAGGGGGTGGCTCCCCTTGTTGCTGCAACTGCTCCACAGAGCACACGGCAGAATTAGGCAGTGTGGTTATCTGGAGCTATAGAACTACTTTCTAGATGAAGGCAAGTCCCTTCGACTCTATTCTGCCCCTGCCCTGTTCTGCCCCCTTGCTGCACCAAAAACGGCATGTGTATGCTGCTGCATGCAACTAGAATGTGCACAAGTGGGCAGTTGTTTGTACTGTAAGTGTTTGCTTGAGACAATAATGAATTAACTATCTGCTGTGTGCATCCTGGGGAGTATCTTTAACAAAAATGATTATAACTTTAAAAGCAGAAAGTACCCATCTTGACTATGGAGTCTAGCCAGATAACAGACACGTGCAGATAATATACCTATGCAATGGTGAGACATATACCGTATTTTTCGCTCTATAACACGCACCTGACCATAACACGCACGTAATTTTTAGAGGAGGAAAACAAGAAAAACAATATTCTAAACGAAACAGTGGATGTATGATTTTTGTGGTTCATGCAATGGCCACAGACATGTGATCTGACGGTGAGTTTGGGATAGCCCAATGCAAAAATCCTGAGGATCCATGTGGATCCGTGCTTTGTAACCACGTTTTAAGTGGGGAGGGAAGGAAAAGCACTCAAGGGACAAGGAGCATGCGTGGGGTGGGTGGAGAAGGATGCTGCTAATAATGCAGAAGAGGGGTATAAGGGGAGAAGGCTTCTCTCCTCTCCCGCTTTGCTCCTTTAAAACAAGCAGGCTCTGCTTCTCTCCCTCCTCCCCGGCTTAGAGAGCTGAAAAGTTTTGCTGCTATTTAGCAAGCTGAGTGGGGAGGAGAGAGGGACAGAGAGCACGGTTTAAAGCAGCCAACCAGACAGGAGTCGCTTACACTTGTGTAAGCGGCTCCTCTCCCGCTTTGCTGTTTCAAAGCGAGCCACGGAGGAGGGAAGGAAGGGGAACCATGGATCCTCTGCTCACAACTGCAGCAGACCCCCCCCCCATGCCACCCATAGGCATTCGCTCCATAACACGCACAGACATTTCCCCTTACTTTCTAAGAGGGGAAAAGTGAGTGTTATGGTGCAAAAAATACGGTACCTTAAGCAAAAAAGCCAGGGAAGTTCTTGAAATGTATTTCTCACCCAAACCAATATTTTATTGCTTCTGCTTATTTGTTTATTCAAAGTGAATTGTCTTATTAAAATAAAAAGTACCGTATAGTTCACCACTTAGACTATTCTAAATTATTTAAACACAAAGTTTTAAAACTCCAGGAAAACTCCTTGAAAGAAAATGACGAGAATCCAGAAAACAAGCCTGCCAGGAAACAGAGCTACAGAATAGGTGGGGAGGGTGGCTTCATAATTAGGCAAAAGGTGAAAAGGGTTCTTAGTAGTTGCAATATGTGGGAAGAGGAAGATGCAAGATATTACCATGGGGGTGGTCTTTGTGCCTGTTGGGGTTGCACAAAAGAAGGGGAAGACATGGAGGTGAAGGTGAAAACGGGTGCAAAGCAGGGCTGCAGAAACGAGAGTTGTGCTTTCGAACATAGGTTTGAGAGGGTGAAAAGGGTTCTTAGTAGTTGCATTCAGTGGGAAGGGGAAACTCTAAGGGGGTTAATAGGGGGAAAGGGCTGATGACCAAAGCAAGCAGGGGAGCAGAGCCCCTTAACATCCTACATATTGTTGTAGTGTTACCATATTGATGTGTGTGTTTCGTGTCTATTTTAATTACAGATTACTAGAGGGCAAAACTGCTATGTTTACATTGATGGAAAGGATGAAACTAATTCCAACTGGATGAGGTAAACATCCTTGATCAAACTAAATGAAGAGAGACTTTTAAAACACCTGGAAAGGCCAATAGAACAGAATAACTTAATTGTCATTCTGGGTGCCTACAGGTTACCCATCCGTACTCTTAATACAGTGGTACCTCGGGTTACATACGCTTCAGGTTACAGACTCCGCTAACCCAGAAATAGTGCCTCGGGTTAAGAATTTTGCTTCAGGATGAGAACACAAATTGGGCAGCGGCAGCGCTGCAGGACCCATTAGTTAAAGTGGTGCTTCAGGTTAAGAACAGTTTCAGGTTAAGAACAGACCTCCAGAACGAATTAAGTACGTAACCAGAGGTACCACTGTATCTTTTAACTGTTGGGAGTAAAGCACAACATTTGCAATAACCTGCTTGAACTGTGGTGAGGAATAGACAGAAAGGCAACCTGTTCTTCCTTCTTCACTGATTCCTTCTCTTTTAGTAAATGCTTGTCAGTAAAGTAGATCACTTCCTTTCAGGCCTTAATTCTTTTCTGCTTCTCCAAGTAGTCAGTATGAGTTAGCTTGTGCTAGTGGCTGCATCTTGGCTACATGTAAAATTCCAAGTTCCTCCTCCAAGACTAATAAATGTTAAGTTTTCTTTATCCTTTCAACAGCAGTCTTACCAGGGTATTTTTTCTGCATATTGCTTTGCAAATTGTGCACTATTTACCAAAGTCCAGTAGTGCCAGTACTAGAGAGAGAAGTGGCACCTTTCAAAGGTAAAAAGAATATCTTGGTTTGGAAAGAGAGTGGTGGGCCACTAAACTGCTTAGTAGGATCAGTCAAAGCTATGGGTTCATCATTCCTAGTAGAGCAAATGCCTGGTAGTCTGCATAAGTCTTGCTTCTGAAATGAGTGGGAGGAGCAACCCAGACAAATATATTCTTCTACCACCATAAAAAAAAGAAAGTGAAGTTACCACAGGTAAGAAGACCAAAGTTTATTTTACAAAATTCTGTTGTGTGTTGTAACCTCCAGTGTATAATATGCCCAGTGTTCAACAAATTTAAAATATTTCAGCTGTACATTTCATTACTTGAATAATAGAAGAAAGTAATGCAATTGTTATGCTTCATAGTACTTCTCTAATTTCCAGCTTCCCTGACTGAGTACTTTTAGTTACCCTCTTAACAATGAACTTTCAGATATGTTAACTGTGCCCGGAATGAGGAAGAGCAAAATCTTGTTGCCTTCCAGTATCATGGGAAAATCTACTACAGAGCATGTAAAATAATCCTTATTCATTCTGAGCTTCTGGTTTGGTATGGAGAAGAATATGGAAAGGAGCTTGGCATCAAGTGGGGCTCTAGATGGAAATCAAGAAAAGGTATAATAATCATGCATTGTTTTAAATCTTCCCTAACACTGAAATCTGTTATTGCTTCTTTTGTTTGTCTTAGGCAGCATTCTCCTAGATACATCTAATATATCTTCATATTTCTATGCGTTATATACAGTAAATCTAAAGGACTAGTTCATAGAACCATAGAATTGTAGAGCTAGAAGGGTGGTTGAGGTAAGAGAAATGTAGGACAGCTGGGGGAAAGCTTTCATGTTGCAGAGAAATGCACAAGGATTAGGATCAATTTTGCATGGTGAATATGTGGGCTGAAAAGACTGGTGCTGCGTTTTTGACATAGTGGTAGTGCTTGTATGACTTTTGAACATGACTCCAGTTCTTAAGTCTTCTCATATGTAGAGCATGGGAGTGGTGCCAGCCTTGAGCAGGCTGGCACAAGTCATATTGCTGCCTGCTGCAGGAAAGTGAAGTAACAACACACCTGCCAGTAATATGAGACATAGTCCACCAGGATATTATTCTGTGCCTGTCTCTTTGAAAGGAATGGAGGCGTCATACAAATATTACTATACCTCTCCTATTTATTTCAGTGGGAACTTGTGCAGTACAACATCCCCGTGGATTGTCCCACATTTGTTAAATATGGCTTTCCCCCTCAGTCAAAATCCATCAGCTGGGAGGTTGTCACACCTTGGCTCATGGTAGACCCCCTCACATAGCATGCCAATATATTGTTGAACATCACCCCACTCTCTGAGCGGTGTGAAATTCCAGAGATTCTAGGAATGAGGGACATCAGTGTCTGTGGTGTCTTTAAGATTTATTTATTTTTTTATACAAATATACAACCTGAGCCTGTGATGGAGGGACTGACAGAATCAACACCCCAAAATATATTGCTTCTTCCATAGTCACAGCCTTTGATTCGAATAGAAATCAAGTATGTTTCTCACTTTCTGGCTTCTGCTTTGCTTCTAACCCAGGTGTCACACACAACTGGCTATTGTCCTTCTAACTACCAGTCAGGTGAGAGGGGGCACCCATTTGTCCTCTGGCACAGAACAACTTGCTTTGTTATACTATTGACCATACTTAGGGCCATTAACTCGCCAAGGAATTTGCCTGGCTAGTTAAACAATGGAATTAGAAGAGACTCCAGCATCATACAGGCTGACACACACCCCCCCCCCCGCCAAGGTCACAACAATACTACAGTTGTTGTAATATTAGGAAGAATTTCATCATATACAGTAGTTGTCTCTTGTGCAAATATCTAATTTCCTCTGTATGCAGGTGTTATCTTAAAAAATAAGAAATGCCTTTGGCATAGAAGAAATTCTCTCTCAGAACTATTTTAATATAGTTAAAGCACCAAAATTTAGACTTTATTTGCATTCAATAGTATTGCAGTATTTTAACACACCTCCAGATTTTGGGTCATTCCACGCCAAATTACCTGGTGCCATGTGCTTTCATGACTCAGATTTTCTTCAATTTTTTAAATGTGTAGATACTTATGAGATAACCAAATTAATTTTTAAAGATTTTTTGCTCCAAAATTGGGAGCAGGAGAATTTTTTGAAAATTTCGTTTTTCGCGCAATTTAGGCTTATGCAATTTCTGCGACAGTTTAGAAAAACCCCTCAAATTAATTTTTAAAGATTTTTTTCATCCAAAATTGTGCACAGGAGAATTTTTTGAAAATTTCAATTTCTGCGCGATTTAGGCTAATGCAATTTCTGCATCAGTTTAGAAAAAAACTACTGTTTGTTTTTGTTTTTTCAGCCAGTTGGGCTTATTTTGGTATCAAAATAAAGCTAAATGTGGTCTCTTTCGAAATAAGGTATAAAAATGGTATTAAGAAAAGGGTCACTGACTATTCAAAGTGAATTTTTGTCATTTTATTCCTGGTAGGTTCGATAAGCCATAGCGCGCAAAACACAACTAACACGTGTATCATCCTTTTGTTGTAGAATGGGGTAACTATGTACTTGTTATGTTTTAAAAATAAGGAGGGTGTTTTTTGTGGTTATAAAATAAATTGATTTTTAAGTAATATTTTTACAAAAAAATATTACTTTTTTGGACAGGTTTAAGGTTTCTTTGAGCCTGAAATAACTCACACATTTGTGAGAATAGTTAAAATTAAGTTTAATTTATTATTTAATAAAAACAAAATATATCTTAGAGCCCTTGTTCATTTTATTGTGTAAAACACTTCTGCAATGACATGGTCAAAGCTATTTTGTTTCCCATACATGTAATATAGTCAATGATGCTGTTTTGACCACTGTATGCAATATGACCTTTCCGAATGCTGTGGCCAGCCTTGGTCTTCTTACTGCTGCTTGCTCCTTCAGGACAACCCTCTGTTTTGGCATGTGTCTTTTTCCTTGGCTCTCAGTGAGCTTGTTGGGTCCTGTAGTTTCCTAAATAATGTGGTCCCATATGCCCATTTGTCATGCATGGTTGAAAATAGCTACTAAAACTCAAATCTTGTTTGTTCTCAAATAGTACACAGGCAGAATTCACGTTTGATACAGGAGCGAGGTATCACCTGCCATCAGTGTCCCTGCTGCAAATTGGCTTTCACTTTCAAAGATTACCTTCACAGACATATGAAATGGAGGCATTCAGGATATGGAATACAGCCTGAAGTACCTGAAAATGTCCTAGCAGAGAAATCTCTATTCAAAATCACAAATAGTGCTTCAAACAGAACTATGCTGCAGCACCTAGTGCCAAGTTGTGTTTACAAAGACAAAGATGAGGAGACACTGTTTTTAAAAGATATAAACAAAGAGACGCAGAGTAGAACTCAGGTTTCTAGATGCAATGAAAGTGGGACAACTTTAAAGCAGCTGTCACACCCAGCCCAACAATTATGTATAGGAGAGAGACCATTTAGAAAGTGTGGGAGAAGTTTCAGCTACTCATCAGTGCTAGTCACTCCCATGCAAACACACAGAAGAGAGAAGCCATATTCATGTAGGGAGTGTGGGAAAAGCTTCAGCTGGTCAGGAGACCTGGCCAAGCACAAGCGAATGCACACAGGAGAGAAGCCATATTCATGTGGAGAGTGCGGGAAAAGCTTCAGCCGGTCAGGACACCTGGCCAGACACAAGCGAATGCACACAGGAGAGAAGCCATATTCATGTGGAGAGTGTGGGAAAAGCTTCAGCCAGTCAGGAGACCTGGCCAGTCACAAGCGAACGCACACAGGAGAGAAGCCATATTCATGTGGAGAGTGTGGGAAAAGCTTCAGCCGGTCAGGAAACCTGGCTGTCCACAAGCGAATGCACACAGGAGAGAAGCCATATTCATGTGGAGAGTGTGGGAAAAGCTTCAGCTGGTCAGGACACCTGGCCAGACACAAGCGAATGCACACAGGAGAGAAGCCATATTCATGTGGAGAGTGTGGGAAAAGCTTCAGCTGGTCAGGACACCTGGCCAGACACAAGCGAACGCACACAGGAGAGAAGCCATATTCATGTGGAGAGTGTGGAAAAAGCTTCAGCTGTTCAGGAAACCTGGCTGTCCACAAGCGAATGCACACAGGAGAGAAGCCATATTCATGTAGGGAGTGTGGGAAAAGCTTCAGCCAGTCAGGAGACCTGACCAGGCACATGCGAACGCACACAGGAGAGAAGCCACCTTAGTGTAACATAGTGGATAGAGCTAACAGTTCCAGTACAGAGTGTGGTGCTGTATTTTGAATGTTTTTAGTCATAAAGTAAGCAGCTATGCATTTCTGCTTATCTAGCAATTTTGGTGCATTTCCCCATCTGCTGTAATAAGCAGGGCTCTAATCATTTGCTGTCTACTCTGTAGGAAACTTCATCAAGTGACTTTTTCTAAAGCCAGCACCACTGCTCATACCACCTCATTGTTTTAGAGCTCTAAAGACACAATTTTGGATATATGACCCTAGAAGTGAGTTTTTGTGTGGCAAGCCCTAGAAGTTTATTTGGTGAACATTTTTTCACCCTTATGCTTTTTAATGCTCCACAATCTGATTAAAAATGAAAGAAGTGCCTATGTTTTAAATGTTGAAGTTTTGTAATAAGCATTTCTTCTTGAGGGCCAATATGAAAAAGCATAGGGTGCTATACTACTTGTGGAGTTACCGGATGTAATTTACAAAGCTACATTTACATTATCTCCTTCTAGCATCTTTTTATGTTTTGCTGAAACTGTTTTCTGATGCTATACCTGATGAATCTTCACTAACCTCCTTAAAGATTATTTCCAAAATGAGCAAATGTTACAATGAGGTTCAGGAGCTCTGATTTGAAGAAAAAGATTCAACCCTGACTACTAGACTCTGCCACATTTCCATCTAACAATGAAATCCCAAGATTCCATAATTCAGTTGAACTGTGCTTGCAGCTCTTGGGCTTTATTTCAATGGTCAATCATATTATCTTAATAAATGGCTTCTTCAAAAGTGACTTTTGTTACTGTCATAAATTAAGAAATAGTTTTCAATGTAACTGTCATATACTTTTTACATTAATCTGAAACTCTGGTCCAAATAACATACTGTATGTAAACACATATTATGAAATGTGATGCCTGCTTCTTCTAACCAAAGTAGTTTTGTGAGGGAAACAGTCAGAAATGGAAGCAGGAGGGGAGTAAGATGCTTAATTCTTTATTTAGCTTTTCTTTTCTTCCACAGCTTTCCCTCAAGCCACTCTCCTCCAGGAGTGCCTGTTAAACTTGCAAAATACATTATTTGGAACCTTGCAAGGAGAAAAGTAGCTCCAGGAAGAGTTAGTTGGGAAATGCCATGCACATGTCTGTGTACAAGGATGAAATGCCTTCCTCTCCCCCCTCCCCCATTTCAGATTTCAACCACCAAAGCTTCTTTGCCTAAAACAACCAACCACATGGATTTGTATTACACGCTTTTGCATGCCAAGTATGTTTTAGCCTTGCAACTTCTCAAAACTCTTATATTTGCCAAATAATATAGTTCCATCTGCAGACAAAAGTAGAGCAAAGTATCAGGACTGAATCCTACTTGTCACAGGATAGCTGTGAATAGGATATCCTGTGGTGTTTTTTGTTGTAAGAGTTAGTAATGGTACTAGAAGAGCTAATGTGGCTTGAGACCCCAGTGCTGTGGAAGGGAGCATAGTTAATTGGTTAACCCTTCTCTCCATGCTATTTCCCTCAGAGAACTGCCTGCATCCCTGCTGATGCTATTTATCTTCAAGGCAAACCCATACATATACGGTGGTAATACCCGTTTGTGTTGCTCCACAAGGCAACTAGCTCTAGGGATGCAATTTGGTTTAGGACAAATGACATGGGGGAAGTGTTGAGCCCCCACTCACGGTGCAGTATCACAAACATTTACCCTTCCTGATCCTGAAGACAGCCACTCCATCCTAAACAGCTTTACCTTGGAAGTCTTACTGACTTTATTAGGCTTTCTAAGTAAATGAAATGAGGATCACAGGCTCTTTGTGTATGTTATGTGTAGTAAGGGCTGATTCATATCATTCTTTTAAGGTGACTGAGAGAGATGCAATAGATATTGCATATTGATGTTCCATGCCATAATGATAACACTTACATAGGTCGTTCATGCATAAAATGGACAGAGTGGAAAGCCTTCATGAATCCCCATCCCTTTGCAAGCATATCTTCCACATGGTGACATTATAGTACACCTAGATCAGGGGTCAGCAACCTTTTCCAGCTGTGGGCCGGTCCAACTTCCCTCAAACCATGTGGTGGGCCAGACTATATTTTTTGGGGAGATATGAACAAATTCCTATGCCCCACAAATAACTCAGAGATGCATTTTAAATAAAAGCACACATTCTACTCATGTAAAAACACCAGGCAGGCCCTACAAATAACCCAGAGATGCATTTTAAATAAAAGGACACATTCTATTCATGTAAAAATACGCTGATTCCCGGACCATCCGCGGGCTGGATTAAGAAG
Source organism: Podarcis bocagei (assembly GCF_964188305.1). NCBI lineage: Eukaryota > Metazoa > Chordata > Lepidosauria > Squamata > Lacertidae > Podarcis > Podarcis bocagei. The sequence continues at coordinate 11,451,881 of NC_138132.1, forward strand.
GCAATTGGACCTTAGGTTGCCTACCCCTGTGGACCTTAGGTTGCCTACCCCTGTTCTAGATGATGAGTGCTGCTGAAGGGAGCTAACACTGCTTAAGGGTAGAGAGAACTGCTAAAAGGCCCTTACAGCAACTGCAATATAGAGTATTATCTGAACAGTCTGTGCCACCAACTTTGTTGCCTGCTCATGTTTGTGAATTGCTCTGGTTTTGTAAGGATAATACAGACACTTTTTAGAATAATTTAAAAGACATAGGCTGTTTCACCAGAGATGGTACCAGACGAAAAACAAATTATTCCCAGGCACAGATTGTGTATTAAGGTTTAGGCTACAAGGCATATGGGTTGCAGGAAAGAGCACTGGCTGAAGTATATAAAACCATCCATCATGAAGATAGCCAATGCATGTTTCCTTGTGCAAAGGTGGCCAGCTGGCCACTTGTAGTGTGAAAATGTGTATTGTATTGCATCTGATCAGACAAGCATCAAGACAGGCCTGACTTTCCTGTACTGCTCGGTATTACAAAAGCACTGATCCAAACTAACCCTGTTATCATGAGGTTAGGGTTAGAAATAAGTTGTTCTCCTAAGTGAATAATAGAATATATCACTTTGATGTTGTTTTGAATATAAAGCAAGTAGGACATTTTCTAAGTAAATGAAACATGTTGTTTCAAAACAATCTCATTTCATAATAGTGAAACATTTATTTTATTAACATCCCAGATGACAAAACATGAAAAAATAAGGAAATTTAGTCTGTCATTAAATCGAAATAGGATTACAAACCGTCTCCCATGCTAGGGCTTGGATCAAGAGTATTAATGGGGTCAACTACCCATTTCCCTGATCATTGCTTTGACTCACCCACCTTTGGCAATCTTCTGTAATGCACAACCAGAGCTTCGTATGTCATGGTAAGAAGAGAGGGTCAGACGCCTATTTAGGGAAATAACCAAACACTGAAATGTCTGGTTATTTTTTTCATTGTCACCATGAAAACCTAAAACTCATTGGTTCTTCTAAGAGAGAGATACTCAACATAGTGTCCTCCATATGTTTTTGGACTATAACTCCAATCAATCCAGCCAACATAGATAATAGTAGGGGATAATGGGAATCATAGTTCTAAACATCTGGAGAGTATCACATTGGTTAACCCTATTACTTTTAGCCCAAGTCTCATTAGCTCTCTCCAGCTCTCCTTTGGTCTTTGAAGAAAGCAAGGGAGGTTCATAGTGCAATCTATCAAAAAAACCAAAACCCTACAATATTAACAATGTTACAACTTTTTCCTATACAAGAGTGGGAAAGCATACAAGTAGCAGATCAAAGATGAAGACAAATATAATATTGAAACAAAAGTTGCATAGGTTTTTCACCCATGATATGATTTCAGCCTTTTCCTGGCTTCTACCAAAGCAAATATTGGATAAGCTCTCAGTTTTTTCCTCCTATCTTGTGATTGAGGCAGTCTATGTACTATTTCTTTCTTCTTCATGTGTGTCTTGAAGCATTGTCCAATCAGCACCATATACAGCTGGATTTTGCTGCAAACCTATAGCCCAATTTCCTTCAGCATTCAACAATGGGGAAAAAATATACATTTGAACTGAATACAATGAGCATGCTTCCAAATCAGCTGCACTATAAATAGGTCTCTCTTAAACCCCAATTTCAGAAGGGAAAGTAGGAGCAGGCACAAGTTCTAAATGAATTAATCCTATAAGCTTCTCAGTTGTGCAACATTTGGTGAATATCACTGACGTGTTCTTTACATCTTGGAACAAATTTTCCTAGAAAAGGGGAGGGAAGCATCTCTTCCCAACAAGACCAAGAATGGAAAAGTGACTAGGAAGATGTCAAGTGAAAATAAAGTTAGTACTTGTCAGAATAGTTTGTCTGGAAAACGAAAATGCCAGGAAACCTGTGTTGTTTACCCTCCTGCCAAAGCCAGATCTTTCACAAAGCAGAAGCAATAATTTCTTCTCAGCCTTCTTATTGTAAACCTGACATAGTTATACAAGTGTGAGTATCCTGGAGAGAGGAGAATATAGAATCCTTCCACCCCTGCCCTCAATGCTCCTCAGCAGGATGAAGTGAGGGAGAATATTCAGGATTCAAAATGGTCTGTTTATACTATGTGCCTGGAAAGTGAATGCAAAGTGAAGTCCTTTTCTATCACGGTTTCTCTGGCTTCTCCAGCTGCAGATCAATCACTTTCACGTTCCCTATGTCCTGGTAGGTGGCCTGCAGCCCCCATGAAATGTCCTCATACATGGAACAGTCATCCAGATTCAGTCCCTAGGAAGGGAAAACACAAAAAAGGTCAATTTCTGAAAGATAAGTCTATAAGCATAAATATTAATACACTATTATTCTGAAGATGCATTGAGTTTTAGGGAGATAGCCAAGGTTAGTCTTATTCAGAGCAGACCCGTTAAAAACAATGGACATTACAAATTTCGGTGCATTCATTTCAAAGGGCCTGCTCTGTGGGATGTGACATCACTGTAGCAGTCAAATACAACATTTCCAGTTTGCCCAGAGTGGACTCACGGGGATGATGTTCCAGCCAGGAGGACTTCCTGTCACTAGGTATAGCTTGATACAACCCTTTGGCTGCAACCCTAAACAAGTTTATTAGGAAGTAAATCCCACTAAGTAGGATATTGAGATTGAACTGAAGGGGGAGACGGTGCTCTTCTTTTTCCACAGGCCTCACCACAGGAAATGAAGATTGGGTCTGGTTTTTTTAGGATAATGCAAAACACACTTTCACAGTAACGTAATGAACTCATCTTGAGCAACAGGAAAATGTACATAAGCATATAAAATAAAATACATAAAAATAACAAATAGTAAAGCTTTTGACTACTTTCCTTCCTACTGGAATTAAAGTGTTCTCATTTTTTAATTCACCGATCTTTGGTAGGGATCCTCACTCCTAAATCTGTAGGCAGTGCCTATACTTTGGAACTCCCTGCCTATTGAGATCAAGCGCATGACTTCACTGTACTCTTTTCAGCATCTGCTAAAAACATTCCTCTTTAGACAAGTCTGCCCAGAAGCTTAGAACTTTGAGGTGATTTAAATCTGTTTTAGCATTTTAACTTTTGTATGCTTTAAAGCAGGCTTCTGCAAACTCAGCCCTCCAGATGTTTTCAGACTACAGTTCCCATCATCCCTGACCACTGGTCCTGCTAGCTAGGGATCATGGGAGTTGTAGGCCAAAAAACATCTGGAGGGCTGAGTTTGAGGAAGCCTGCTTTAAAGTCAGGTTGTAATTTCTCCCCCTTGATTTCACTGTTTTATCTCTTTGTAAACCGCTTTGAGGTTTTGTTTTGTTTTTACAATCAAGCGGTGTATAAATTTTATGAATATATGTGTGTGTGTGTGTGTGTGTGTGTGTGTGTGTGTGTGTGTATGAAATGCATGAATATGTTTCTTTGTCCCTCCTTCAGCTTTGGAATTTTCCCACATTCTGCTGCACAGAAGCATGGGCGTAGCCAGGATTTTTCTTAACATTTTTATTTAGGGGGGGGCAACTGCCAATCCCTTCCCCATGCCCAGTCTCCTGGAATTACTTCATATATGTTCTCCTCTTCATAAGCCTTCTTCTTGGCTTGTAAAAGGCGCTCGTTTTCCCATCTCTTCTGCAAAAAAAAAACAAAGAGAGAGAGAGAGAGAAGGAAAACACTATGAAAACAAGTGTGGTACATCAGGGTAGGCATCACTGGGCCTGCCAAAGCCCGCAGCCCTGTAGTGAGCCCAATGCCATTCTCTGGAGCTGCTCCTCAGTGAAGCTGTCTGTTCATCTGCCCTCTAAGTGTGCAAGCATAAGAATGAGATAATGGAGACATAGTCTCTATGTGCTTTTCCTCCAAGTGGCTGGGCTTCCTGGGCTCCACCAAATTGGAGATGGATCTTTGCTTAGCTGCATCAGTTTTCGGTGCATTTTACAGGCTTTTAGGCCACAAACTCAGCCCCCCCCCACACATCTAAAGCACTCTTCTGTCACTTTAACAGCCATGGCTTCTCCCAAAGACTCCTGGGAACTGTAGTTAAGGGTGCCAAGAGTTGTTAGGAGACCCCTCACAGAGCTGCAATTCCCAACACTCTTAACAAACTACAGTTCCCAGGATTCTTTGAGGGAAGCCATGACTGTTAAAATGGTACAATAATGGCTCTTTTTTTAAAAAAGTATGTTGTGGATGTAACCTTAAACCAGTTTAACTGTCCTTCGCCCATTCAGAGTTGGGATTCTCTGAGGAAGTGAGAGGTGAGTTATAGCAAATTGTTCACTACCACTTCTTGCTAAATGACAATTACCAGTATTGAGAGGCTCATAATCTTGGTAGCCATTTACTGCTTAGATTTCATAGGTTCTCATTACGTTGGTCACAGTTAATGGTAACTAGCGAGCTGATCACAGAAAAGCATAACAATTAAATCAATTTTAGTTTAAGGGCCATTTCATACAAACAAAAACTGGTCCTCAGCTGATCAGCACGTGATAAAACGGAACACATGTTACAACATTCTGTCTGGCCATATGGAAAAGTAGTTGCATGAGCTCTCTGTTATGCATGATTGGGGTGCATGGGTGAAAACTTACATCCTGGGCAGCTGTGTGTGACAGAGAAATAAACAGGCCACTTCACCAAATGCCCAGTTGTAATTCACACAGCATTTGTAGATGGACAATTCTAGCTTATGTGAACTAGTCTTCAGTTAGCTGTGTAGATAAAACAACAAGTTTCAGATAAGTACCAGGGGCCAGGACATGGTCTAAAGGTGCATGATGTCATGGAAATGACGGAGAACGAAAGGGAAGAGGAGAGACCAGTAGAGGAAGGGGGGCAGGAAGTGGCAATGGAGGAAAGGAGGGAAACTCAGGAAGAGGGAAGGCTCTCTGATGTTGGAGCCGAGCCTCAACACCGCACAGGAAGCTCTGGCACTGACTGCGAGGCAGTGCCGGTTCCATCTGCTCAGGAAAGGAGAGTGTTAAAGAGGAGGGGGCAGAGACATCAAATGAGAATGCCTCGCCTCTTCTGCTGGAAAAGGGGCAGATGTAAGTCACTCCGAGAATCTGACCCAGAGGATTTGGATGCATAATTATGTGTGCTGCTTGTACATATGTAAAATAAAGGATGTATATATGTATCTCTGAGTGAGCAGAGGCATTTCTTGCGGAGAGCATTCATAAGCCATCACACATGACACAGCCATCTTGTTCTTGTCAGTGCTTGGATGGGAACCTACCTGAGACCCCTCTGTGTGCTTCCTTAAGTTCCATGACAGTGGAGAAGTGGGATATTAATGTGATAAACACATCACAAACATCTTTTACTAAAGGAACACAGCAAACATCATTTTGTATTTCAGAGCCATCCAATTATTGTTCTCAGACAATACCCTTGGTCCTTTGCTATAACTGACCCATGTGATTCCAGTGAAGTGCCATTTGGGGGAAAACTCTTGTATTAGGCAATTATCTAGATGTTGTGCCTGTTGCTGGTGTACATGCTGATAAAAGGACAGTTTGCCCCTTTGGGGTAACAATCTACTCTTTAAAAATAGAAAAAAAAGCAGAACAAGATCTGGTGACTGGAAACTGTAGGCTGACAGATTCATTATGCACCATGCTCTCCCTGTCTGTCACCATGCGTACAAAGAATAGTCAGAGGGAAATAACAGCTCACCCTGAAGAGCAAAAAAAGACCAGGACCAATGGCACAGATGAGTAGCAGGAAACCCTCAGCTGTGATGATCTTATTTTTGACGCCTTCTGTCATGTTCAGGAAAGAGGCTGGTCGAGGCCCTAGAAGACAGCAAGCAGGAGAGTGTTTGATCCAGAAACCCCACAGCATCCCTAACTATTTTATCACTCTCTTGCAATCCCAGGTAAAACTACAAGTATGCAAAGAAAAATATGCACCCCAGGTATTATTGCATTAAGTGTCTTTGTTTGTATTGATTTACACTGCCTGCCCTGCCACGGGTGGCTCTGTGGGTTAAACCACAGAGCCTAGGGCTTGCCAATCAGAAGGTCGGTGGTTCGAATCCCCACAACGGGGTGAGTTCCCATTGCTTGGTCCCTGCTCCTGCCAACCTAGCAGTTCGAAAGCACGAAGTGCAAGTAGATAAATAGGTACCATTCCGGTGGGAAGGTAAATGGTGTTTCTGTGCGCTGCTCTGGTTCACCAGTAGTGGCTTCGTCATGCTGGCCACATGACCCAGAAGCTGTATGCCGGCTCCCTTGGCCAATAAAGCAAGATGAGTGCCACAACCCCAGAGTTGTCTGCGACTGGACCTAATGGTCAGGGGTCCCTTACCTTTACCTTACTCTGCCTGCCCTGCCACCTCTGCCACTGGCGCTGATTTTGGGCAACTACTCACTATGAAATTGGCACCGATGCCAGCACTGCTTCTCCACAATGGTTCTGTTTGCACATTGCAGTGCCAAACCTACTCTCTGGATTTCTCCTTAAGATAAATTTTTTGGTGGGGGCTTCTGTGCCCCTTCACACATTCTGCAGAAAACCTTTCCCCATTTTGAAGCTTCAGGTTAAATGTTGTGTTGTGCGGGCTGACAATACGTCATTTCACAGGCCAGTGGTAATTTCAGAAAGGAAATGAAAGTTCTTATTGACAAAACAAGGTTGTGGAGCATATTTACAAAAACTCTGATCAAGATACTGTCTGGCAGAAGTATGAATTCTGCTCTGACTTATAACTCACTGGGTGTTTGGGAGCAACGCTAGTTGTAACACCTAGTTTACTTCTCAGTGAAACCTACCTAACAAAGTTGTTGTAATGATAAAATGTGGTTTAGGCTCCTTGGAAGAAGCCAGGGAGATAAACAATATCAATAGTCTCATAACCCAGAACTCACCTGTATCAGTCCCTATTCCCTCTGAGCTTCTCCCTGGCACTACTCTAGCTACACTCCTATCTCTCTGGAAGAACCATTAACTTTAAGAATTCAATGCAGGAATCCTGTATAGATATTACCAGCCTGGCTCAGGTCCCTAGAAAATTCAAGCTGCTTCACTATAACCCATGAGTACAGCTACTCAGAGCACACCCACTGAAATTAATGGGGATGACTAACTTAGGTCCATTAATTTCGGTGGAGCTACAATGGCACCCAGTGGCCTTTTGAGATAATGCTAAAGGTTTCCATCTCACGCTTCTGGAAATATAAAAAAAATTCCTTCCAGTAGCACCTTAAAGACCAACTAAGTTAGTTCTTGGTATGAGCTTTCGTGTGCATGCACACTTCTTCAGATAGGAGAAGAAGAAGTGTGCATGCACACGAAAGCTCCTACCAAGAACTAACTTAGTTGGTCTTTAAGGTGCTACTGGAAGGAATTTTTTTTATTTTGACTATGGCAGACCAACACGGCTACCTATCTACTTCTGGAAATATGTGCCTTTAAGAGTTGTCTGATGGAGAGGAATTTCAGCTGGTCCAGATGGTCACTTCGTGATGCCGCAGGCTTGAGCAGCCTTGCACCTGCTGAAGCTTTTCCTTCTACCTATCTATTAAAGACAGAAGAGCCATGCCTTTTTATTGGCCTTCTATCGAAGAGTGCTTCAGTCATTACAACTCCTTGCTCCTCTTCTGAAAAAAGGCAGGGAAAGCAAAGCACATGGGTCGTAGCTTCAATCTAGGCTTGTCATACGTCAGGAAAATTCCTGACATGTCCTGGTTTCCAGGTGTAAAAATGGCGTCGGATGTATGGCAACGCAATGGAAAAAGCAGCACAACCTTTTTTTTTTTCAAACACTTCCGATTTTGGGAGGAATGAAATGTTTTAAGGAACGGAAAAAGGAGCTAGCCAGATTTGTCTGGAATGGCAATAAGCTGAGAATCAAACACCCGGTATTAATAGATAAAAGAGAAAGAGGTGGATTTGGATTACCGGATTTAGAATTATACCATGCCGCAGCTGGCTAGTTTAGTTAAAGAAATGGATTACACTAAAAGATACAAATGTATTAGATCTTGAGGGGCACGACAACCGGTTTGGGTGGCATGCCTATCTGATATATGAAAAGGTGAAAGTGTGCAAAGGTTTCTTGGGCCATGAAGTAAGAAGATCACTCTATAAAATCTGGAGTAAATACAGAGGAATTTTGGAACCCAATATACCTTTGTGGACGTCACCAGTAGAAGCGATAGCAATCAAAAGTAAAAACATGAAGGGAGACTGGCCCACTTACAGGATGTTATTAGAACCAAACAAAGAAATGCCAATCCTAAAAAAAATATGAGGATATTAAACACCACCTGTCTGGTTGGCTACAGTAATTCCAACTAAACCAAAAACTGAGCACAGATAAAAGAGAAGGTCTTGCCAAAGAAACTTCCGCCTTTGAAAAAGAGTTAATATATAACAAGGGATAATATATATCAAGAATGTATGAACATCTTTTAGAGTGGGAAGTGAAAGAGGAGCAGGTTAAAACATCTGTGATAAAATGGGCGCAGGACTTTGGCTACAATATTAATATGGAACAGTGGGGAATGCTATGGCAGCAAGACATTAAATTTACCTCATGTTATAATTTGAGGGAAAATACCATGAAGATGCTTTATCGATGGCACCACACCCCGGCAAAACTCCCCAAAATGTATAAGGGAAGTTCACCAATATGTTGACGTTGTAAAAAGGAAATAGGATCGTACTATTATATGTTGTGGACTTGTATGGTTATAAGCGAGTTTTGCAATAAAATATATGATGAATTTAAGAAATTATTTAAACTTATTTTTTTAAAAAAGGCCAGAGATTTTCCTTCTAGGAATACTGCCAATAGAAATAAAGCAAAATACAAGACCACTGCTCATGTATTCAATTACAGCTGCAAGAATACTGATAGCCAGAAGTTGGAAATGTGAAACAACAACTACAATAATAGATTGGCAATCACTGATGCTAGAGTACTTTCAATTAGCAAAGCTGACTGGAAAAGTCAGAGGAGCCCCAAATAAAAAAAAATTCAGAGAATAGAGACTATTCAAAGAATATATAAGATTATATTGTAATAATGATGTTATCCTAGTAGAACTGAATGATACTTGTATATAATAAACAAATGGAATAAATATACTAGATGAATATACATGAAGTTGTAAAACAAACTGTGCGATAAAATTAAGACAATAGAAAAAGTACAACGAGAACGATTGGAAGTTTTTTTCAGAAGACTTTATTAGAAAAGACAGGATGTTATAACCAATATTCATTTCTTATTGTTAACTCTTTTTTGCTTTTTATTTTTATTTCCTTTATCTTCTTTCTATTATATTTTTTGTTTAATTTTGATGTAACTATTTGTAATATATACGTAAGATGATATTTTAAATCAATAAAGACGAATTTTAAAAAAAGAGAGGAAAAAACAGCGGAAACGGCTCCAGAAGCTTAAAATCAATCACATCACTGAAGTCCTTTTTCCTGCCCACTTTCCCTGTTCCCCTCATAGTCAGGGGAATATAGTATTCCTGTGGAACACCTTCCCATTAGATGTCAAAGAGATAAACAACCCTGGGACTTCCTGCAAACATCTGGAAAAAGAAGCCCTGTATGGGGAAGTTTTTAAATGTCTGATGTTTCTATGTGTTTTTATATTTTGTTGGAAGCTGCCCAAAGGGGCTGGGGCAACCCAGTCCGATGGATGGGGTTCAAGCCATTATTATTATTATTATTATTATTATTATTATTATTATTATTATTATTATTATTATTATTATTATTATTTTTTATTATTATTATTATTCCAGCTTTTCCTCAGTCCCAGATGTGTGGGGCGCTGCCTGTGGTGGCTACTTAATGGCAAGGGGGAAAGGTACTTTGCACGTGCTCAGAGGCATGCCATCCTTTGTGACAAGTTCCCTTCAAACTCTGGTTTTCCTCCACCAGCTCTTTCTGAAGACCACCCTCCTCCTCCAGTACTACTGCGACTGGTATTCATTCCCCATGAAATCGTGGATTCCCTTCCTTGCAAGGAAACATTTTCCTCAGGATAGAAGATTCCCCGCTTTTCTACACTTGCCCCTCCCCCCCACCCTCTTGCCTGAGGTAAAACAAAAAACCCACCACCAACGAACGCAGCACCCTGGCGGTGAGACACCTGTAAAAGGAGAGAGAGAATTTTCCCGCGCTGCCCGATGATTGGCTGCAGCTCACCCGCTCTTGTCGCTCATTGGCTCGCGCGATTTTTGGCGCCTTTTCCCTCTCGCTGAGGGAAGGAGATGGCTCTGTGGGGCTGAGCGAAAAGGCTGGGCTGTGGCGGGGAGGATTTCAGAGAGGGGCGAAGTTTAAACAGTTCCCTCGCTGCTTGTAGAGCAGGGAAGCCCAAAGTCTAGGGCTGAACCCCCCCCCCCAAGATTAAAGGAGGAAATGCCCAGTTTGGGCTGAGGGAGGAAAGGGGAGAAAGAAAGTTGACTGGGATGGAAGGAGACTGAGGAGGGAGAGATGATTAAACTGGGCTGAAATTTGGGAACTGAGGGAGGGGGAGAGAAATGGCATCTGGAGCTGAGATGCCCACTGGGACAGAAGCCCAGGAAAGAGGGCAGAAAATGCCAGCTGGGGCAGGAGCCCAGGGAATGTGGGAAGAAATACCTCCCGGGGCAGAAGCTCAGGGGTTGGGGCAAGAGATGCTCAGGGATGATGAATGCCAAGGGCTGGAGGGCAGAGGCAGTTCCAGCAGGGGAGAAGCGGGAGGGATGAGGAGAGAGGCATCTGACAAGAACGAAACCCCAGGGAAGAGGGCAACTGAGGCTGAATTGCCTGTTCCCAGTGGGGGAGATCTCATGGGAAATGATCCCAGAGATCTGAGAGGAGAGCCCTTGGAGAAAGGAGCCACTGGGGCACCGCCTTCTTCTGATTCTCTTCTTACAAAAAGTGTTGAGGCAGGGAGGATGGGGCCAGGTAGCCCCAAAAATAGTTGCTTAGACAGGGGTTCTACAGAGAGGGTCAAAAAGCCAAGCCATAAGAAAAGGGGGCAGAAGCCCAAGGTGAGGAATTTGGAGTAAGCAAATATCCCGTAAAGAGACCTTCCATCCTAAAATGTGGCAAGCTTCTTCAAGTTGAGACTTGCTGCTTTTAGCAATTTTGCAGGCTTGGGGAAGTCACACACAAATGTTTTAATTAAATAAAAATAATGGGGAAATAATATATAATTTAAGAGGTGTAAATAATAAGATTTCACATGTAGCTCAGTTATTGCTGGAGAGTCCCATAAAGATGGGAACCTTGACAATCATGCTACAGTCACATGACACTTTATCTGTAGTTGCCAATGCCTGATAACATGCAGCAATCATTCAAAGTTGGCAAAGTAGTGTAGAATTTCCATGCAATTTGGAAACTTTGGGTGCAGACTGGACAGGAAAGCCATAGCTAAATTTTGTTTTAAATAGATCTGGTTCAGGGACATGGTAAAGTATGGCAGCTGCTCAGCTTGTACAACAGCTGGACTTTCAAGAGCAGTCCCAGCAACTTAGCTTGTTGTTAGACCCATCAATTAATTGGTGTGCAAATTTAAAAGTGTGTAATTTCACTGATTGATTTCACTTTACTTGTAAAGTCTTTGTTTCTAAGTAAAACACATGATATTATGTGTCTGTACCCACTTTCTTCCTGTGTACTAGGCTGAAGATACTTTTAAAGGGCTGGCCATCTACTTCCCTAAAGAGCAATGGGCTGAAATGGGAGAATGGGAAAAAATTCGTTATAAGAATATGAAAGAGAACTATGAGTTTATGACTCAATTAGGTGAGAGAAATTACTGAAAAGTAAGGAAGGAGTATAGATTATTTAGCTGCAATAAGATCTCTGAGTTGAAGAACAATTGAAGAATTGTTCACTCTTGCACCTTATTTTACCTTTATCAAATAGTAACATTCAAAGGGTTCATCTATGTGACATGTTAAAGTTAGCAAAGCATATATTTTAGTGTGTATTTAAAAGTATAACTGTCAGGCTTCCAAGGGCTCTCAATGATTACAGCCTGAAGCTCAGCTCAATTACACCATATATTAACTATGTTTGTAAAAAGGTTAAAATTTAGAACTCTGTAGGCAGAATTAGGACCAGTAGAGAAGGCAAAGAGAGATTAATGAAAGAAGTATGGAACTAGAAATAATGCTGAAATTGTACCTGGGAGGTCTGGATTCAAATTCTTTTCCAAGCATGACTTCACCTTATATGCTTGGTTAAGTTACTGGGTTGAATCAGTTAAGTTGCACATTGGCTGCAATCTAATCCACTTTCCTGGTTGTAGACCCCAATTGAAAGCAATAGGGCTTACTTTTGAGTTTCTTAGAATTGCTCTGTAAGATACCATTGAAACATTTGTCTCCTTTTCCCACACCTCTCCCATGTTGTGGACTGCAGAGGATAGATTGGTCTTTCACTGATACAGTACTTTTTCTTTTTAACAAAACCTTTTGGCTAGGTATACTATGTGGCAAGTGATCTGAAGCCTTTCACATTGGATACAGATTCTGGGGGATGGGAAGGGCCTGGTTTTCCCATACCATAGCAATACCATAGCATTGATTATTTTGTCTTTTATTGGCATTTGACATCAGTTGAACAGAGACAAATTTCTGGAAGCATTCTTTCAATAAGATGTTTGCAGACAACAATTTTTATAGTATCTTATACCTGATATTTTTTATTAGGTCTTCCTACACCTAAACCAACATTTATGTATCATGCACGACAACCTCCCAAAACTACAAATGAGTCCTCTGAGTCTGATGAGGAATGGACACCAAAATCTATAGGTAAATGATTACTATAGTCATTCCTGAATACATGCAGCCCTCCAGGCTTCTGTATACGGGCCATAGAACTCTTTGCAGGCCATACCCCTCACCAGCAGTAAAGTCTAAGAAAAATTCTGCTGGAACAGACCATCCTGTTTCCCACAGTGCCTAGCCAGATACTTCTGGGAAGCCCATAAGCAGGGCATGAAGGCAATGCTCCCCCTTTCTGTTGTCCCTTCAATCAACTTAGCATATATCTGAACATGGGCATTCCATTTAGCCATCATAGCTAATTGAAAGATAAATGCTCTATGATTGACTGCATTTGTCTCTTTCTGGTGAATGACATATCTATTACTTTAGTTACATTAATTTTGTGAGATGCAGCTGATGAATGTAACAAAATGTAGTTTATGTGATGAGACCCAACTCATCTACATTGGTTCATTTTGCTCGTCACTACTAATAGCCCTTATGTCTCATACTTGATTTTCCTTTGCTCTGCCTATATGAATATTCTGTTGCAATGATGGGGAATGAGTGGCCCTCCAGAGATGACTCCTGTAATCCTTCACCATTAGCCATGCTGGCTGGGACTAATGGGAGATGGAGTTCAACAACAATTGGAGGGGCACTGGTTCCCCACCTCTGTTCTGTTGCTATACTGTGTACTCTGGTGCATAGATCAGGTTGCAATTTTGCTGTATTCTTTTTATTGAATATTAATCTTTTGCATTAGAATGGTTTTATATTCATTCTAAAGCTGAGCATCTAATGGTGTTTCATTAATTCAATACTGTATCAGCAATGAGGTTATTGTCATATTGTCCCTATATTCCCATTCATTCCATGTATATACAATCATATAAGGAAAGTCTGGAGCTCAGTGGTACAGCATGTGTTTTGCACAGAAAAACTCTCAGGTTTAGTCACTGGCATTTCCAGGTAGAGCTGGGAAAGACTTGTGTCAGGACCCCTGGAGGGCCACTGCTTTTTTTTTTTTATAAAATTTTTATTGGTTTTACAAAATTTTAGAAAACAAACAAACACTTAAAAGGACAAACATACATGTATAATTTCATATCATATTTTCATAAACCTCTTTTCTGGGACTTCCCCATACCCCCCCTTTCTGCATCCCAATGTCCATAATTTTATAGCAACTCCCAATTGTTACTTTCCAACCTCTGTCATCTTAGTCCTCTCCATATTCTAACCTTGTATCACTGTATCCCTTTGTTTCTGAGAACCACAACACTTTAACATTCATTAAGTTTATAATAGTCCTTAAGATAACTTTTAAATTTTCTCCATTCTTCTTCCACCGTCTCTATTCGTTGGTCATGGATTCTGCCTGTCATCTCGGCCAATGTCATATAGTCCATCACTTTCATCTGCCATTCTTCCAGAGTGGGTAGATCTTGTGTCTTCCAATACTTCGCGATAAGTATTCTTGCTGCTGTTGTAGCATACATAAAAAAAATTCTGTCTTTCTTTGGCACCAATTGGCCGACAATGCCCAGGAGAAAGGCCTCTGGTTTTTTAGGAAAAGTACATTTAAGTACCTTTTTCATTTCATTATAGATCATTTCCCAGAAAGCCTTAATTTTCGGGCATGTCCACCAAAGGTGGTAGAAAGTACCTTCAGTCTCATTACATTTCCAACATTTGTTATCGGGCAAATGATAAATTTTTGCCAGCTTGACTGGGGTCATGTACCACCTGTATACCATTTTCATAATGTTTTCCTTTAAGGCATTACATGCCGTAAATTTGATACCGGTGTTCCATAACCATTCCCAGTCAGCTGACATAATGTTGTGACCAACATCCTGTGCCCACTTAATCATAGCCGATTTGACTGTTTCGTCCTGTGTATTCCATTTCAGCAACAAGTTGTACATTCTAGATAAATTCTTAGTACTGGGTTCTAACAATTCAGTTTCTAGTTTTGATTTTTCCACCTGGAAGCCAATTTTCCTGTCCTGTTTGAAAAATTCCATTATCTGATGATATTGAAACCAATTTTGTACTTTATGTTTCAATTTCTCATGACTTTGTAATTTGAACTTATCTCCATCCTGTTCCAAAATTTCCCAATACTTCGGCCATCCGACCTCCATATTGAGTTTCTTCACTGCCTTGGCCTCCACTGGTGACACCCATCTAGGGGTTTTGTTTTCCAACAGATCTTTATATCTTATCCAAACATTGAACAATGCTTTTCTAACAATGTGGTTTTTAAAGGCACTATTGATTTTGTCATACCATAAATATGCATGCCAACCAAAAGCATTATTGAAACCTTCCAGATCTAAGATGTCTGTGTTCTCGAGGAGCATCCATTCTTTCAGCCAGCAAAATGCTGCTGCCTCATAATACAATTTTAAGTCCGGCAGGGCAAAACCCCCTCTTTCTTTAGCATCTGTCAATATTTTAAATTTGATTCTGGGCTTTTTGCCCTGCCAGACAAATTTCGAGATATCTTTCTGCCACCTCTTGAAACATTCCATCTTATCCAGAATCTGCAAGGTCTGGAACAAAAATAACATTCTAGGCAATACATTCATTTTAATCACTGCAATTCGGCCTAACATTGACAATTTCAAATTTGACCATATTTCTAGATCTTTTTTAATCTCTGACCAACATTTTTCATAATTGTCCTTGTACAAATTCACATTTTTAGATGTCAGATAAACCCCTAGGTATTTAACCTTCTTGACCACCGTCAACCCTGTCTCCTCTTGGAATTCCTCTTTTTCCATCTCTGTTAAGTTTTTTCCTAAAACTTTAGTTTTTTGTTTATTCAACTTAAATCCAGCTACCTGGCCAAACAGTTGGATTATTTCTAAGACCCTTTTCGTACTAGTGTTTGGCTCTTGCAAAGTCAATACTAGGTCATCTGCAAATGCTCTTAACTTATACTGTTTAGCTCCGACCTGCACTCCTTTAACCTGCTGGTCATTCCTAATCATATTCAGCAACACCTCCAGAACTGAAATAAAGAGTAGTGGGGAAATTGGGCACCCCTGTCGTGTTCCTTTTTCTATTTTAAGTTCCTCAGTTATTACATTATTTACAATCAATTTAGCTTTTTGTTCAGAATATATTGCAGCCATACCATTCTCAAAACCTTGGCCTACCCCCATCCCATGAAGATTCTTTATCATAAAGCTCCAAGAAATATTGTCAAAGGCTTTCTCCGCGTCCACGAAAATCAGTACTGCTTTAGTATTTATATTCACCTCTAGCTTTTCCAAAATGTCTATTATATTCCTTACGTTGTCTGCTAGGTGTCTTTTTGGAAGAAAGCCTGCTTGGTCCTTATGAATCTTTTCCATCAACACTTTTTTAAATCTTTTTGCCAAAATGTCTGCAAAAATTTTGTAATCCACATTAAGTAGTGATATTGGGCGGTAGTTCTTCAATTGGGTCTTTTCAGTCTCTGTCTTTGGTATGAGTGAAATATATGCTTCTTTCCACGATTCTGGTGCCTTTTTTCCCTCAAGGATCTCATTACAAACTTCTTTTAGTGGTTGAATCAACCATTCCTTCAGCGATTTGTAGTATCTGGAAGTCAGCCCATCTGGTCCTGGAGATTTGCCCAGTTGCATATTCTGAATGGCAGCCTCAATCTCTTGTTCTGTTATTCTCTGGTTCAGATCCATCTTACTTTGATGAGAGATTTTTTGTAATCCATATTTATCAAGGAATTTATCTATATCTTCTTCGTTTTGCGGGCCTTGAGTATAGAGTTTTTTGAAGTAACTCAAAAAGCAATTTCTAATTTCATTGGGTTTAGATATATTTTTTCCATCCACTTCTAGGCTTGTAACTGTATTTAATTTCTGCCTTTTCTTCAGTTGCCATGCCAGAAGTTTGCCACATTTATTTGCTGATTCGAATGTCTTTTGTTTCATTTGCTTTATCTTCCATTCAATCTCTTGGTTCATCAATTCCATGTATTGTGTTTGATATAACTTAATCTCTCTTAAAATCTCCTGGGACTTTGGTTTTGTTCTTAATTTTTTCTCTCCTTCCTTTATCTTTTCCAAAATCTTTTCTTTTTTCTCATTTTGTTTTTTCCTCTTTATTGAGTTTTGTTGAATCAAGAAACCTCGCATTACCGCTTTACTTGCGTCCCAGATCACTCTTTTCTCCACGTCGGCCCTCAAATTTATTTCAAAATAGTCTTTTAAAGTTTTTCCCTGGAGGGCCACTGCTGGACCGTGTCAACAATACTGAGATGGATGGACTAATGGTTGGGACTAATGGGAGATGGAGTTCAACAACAATTGGAGGGGCACTGGTTCCCCACCTCCGTTCTGTTGCTATACTGTGTATTCTGGTGCATAGATCAGGTTGCAATTTTGCTGTATTCTTTTTATTGAATATTAATCTTCTGCATTAGAATGGTTTTATATTCATTCTAAAGCTGAGCATCTAATAGTGTTTCATTAATTCAATACTGTATCAGCAATGAGGTTATTGTCATATTGTCCCTATATTCCCATTCATTCCATGTATATACAATCATATAAGGAAAGTCTGGAGCTCAGTGGTACAGCATGTGTTTTGCACAGAAAAACTCTCAGGTTTAGTCACTGGCATTTCCAGGTAGAGCTGGGAAAGACTTGTGTCAGGACCCCTGGAGGGCCACTGCTGGACCGTGTCAACAATACTGAGATGGATGGACCAATGGTCTGACTTAGTATATAGCAGTTTCCTATGTTCATTCCTTTTTCTTGGCAACACAATGTGTAATATCATGGGATACATTCCTGTGATGATGCATTCATAATCATAATAAAAGTGAAGATGCAGAGAAAATATTCTAAACATCAATCAATCAAGAGACATTTATTGAGGCATTATTGTTTTTATCATTCCATAAACTGAAGGAGAACCACCTGCCTGTTCAGTTTCTATTTATTTAAATCCATGCTACCAAATGTCTTTCTACTGGTGAAACAGTGGCTGGGGAAACCCAGCCAGATGGGCGGGGTATAAATAATATTTTTTTATTATTATAACAACACATTTTTGCAAATATACTCCTGGAAATTACCATGGAGAACTGGCTGACAGGAACTGGAGAAATTTAGTGGATGGTTTGGAGCTATAGCTTTCTCCAAATGATTGACTGGTATAAATACCAAAGTTTGTGTATATACTGCACAATACACCCTTTATCCCCCCCCCCTTTCGGGTTTATATGTTCAATGATAATATTTTAATTTCTAAAATATTAGTTTGCTTCTTATTTCCAGTAAAATCTTTTAGGACACCATGTAACCTGAATAGCTGGAAAGAGGAAAAGAAAAAAAAGTACCCTCTTGATCAAGTAAGATAGTTTTGGATATTTCAAGTGATTTGCAATTTCTGTTTTTTTGTTTGTCTGATGATTCTAGCAAACATCGAATCAAAATAGTTTGGAGAAACATTTCATGTGTTTGCCCTGATATGGAAATAAAGATATTAATAAAAGCAGGGTTTGATGGGGCATACTTTTTATTTGAGTGGAAATTTATTGTTTACAATCATTAGCTTTTAGAGAAACAATTTGACTTTTGTAGTCAGTGATCATAACATTACACTTTCAAACAAAGGAAGAACCAAAACAAACAACTGAAACAAAGAAACAAACTCTGAAATCAACACAAACTCTGGAATCAAATGTGTAGGAGACTGAGGATAAGCTACCCATCTGACAGGGTGACCTGTAGTTCACAAAACCCACACTATTTGCTGACACACTGAAAGACTGTGAAAAATATTTTCTTTCTTTAAGTATGTGGAAACACTAATTGAGGGAAGGGGAACAGAACACAGCTGGACACTAGCTTGCACATTATCAGTGTATACCGCCAATATAGTTAGTAGCTGCTGCTTTAGATTTATGGTATCACATGAAGGTGTGTACTGCTGTACACAAGAAACTGCTATGTACAAAAGCACACTGTGAAATAGTAGCCCATGTGTGTTTCAAAAGCTTCATGTGGACACAGCCTAATAGACCAGCCTTCACCAGTCAGGGGTAGTCAACCGTTTTATACCTACTGCCCACTAATGCATCTTTCTTAATGGGAAAATTTCCTTACCGCCCACCAGTGTTCGATGGAAGGATGATTCAGCTTGTGCAGTAGAACCCCCAACCACCCACCTAGAATCCTGAAACGCCCACTAGTGGGCAGTAGGGACCAGGTTGACAACCCTTCTCCAGGTGTTTTGAATTCTAGTCAGCCCCAGACAACACAACCTTTTCGACATGAGGACACTATGTAGCTATTTCATTGGGTTGAAAGTCAAATATATAATATGTTCATACATTTAAGTCATGATTGCTGCAGCAATTCATTTTCTGTTCATGTTTGAAGGTCTTTCTGGGTGTTAGCATTAATAGTCACATGTTCAAAGTTATTTCCATGTACCATACTTTTGCTAAACATTGTACTCTTTAGCCAAAGGAGAGATTCCTGAGAAAAATAAATAATTAAGTATGGCTTGGGACTGTCTCGTAACTGAATATACTAACTGGTAATTTGTCTAAATGATAACTGCCTTTGTGGAAATATTTAAGAAGATCTAAATTAATATGATCACTTTTAACACCCAGTAAATACACATGATTCACAAGCCCCCTCTTAATTCTTTATGAGTGTTATTTGAGATGATGATGATGATGATGATAATAATAATAATAATAATAATAATAATAATAATAATAATAATAATAATTTATTTGTACCCCTCCCATCTGGCTGGGTTCCCCCAGCCACTCTGGGCAGCTTCCACAAAGACCAAAAGATGTTAAGATTTAATAGAAAACAACTTTTTGTTGCAGAATAAGCAAATAAAAACTATGGGACTTACTTCCAAAGACCAAGAACATATAAAGAAAACTGACAAAAATACATGTGCAGATGTTCATACGACAGACATTGCAGCAGAATCAAAGACTGGTAAGTGCTTGGTAGAGAGCCATTTATTTATTTTCTTAATATTTTAAAATAATAATTACTCTGCCCACTGTGTTCTTTACAGCTTTTTGACATTTAATTGTAAAGGGCACTCTCCAAAACTGGAACTGGAAGTTTTTCTAATGATCTGATCTTATGATCTGTGTAAGACAATTTTTTTTGATGTAATTGTATGTAAGAGCAAAAACAATGTTGCATGTTGTTTTCAAGTCCAGTACAGCAAAATGACAGAGAGCTTACACTGTGCAGCTGCTCAAGCAGTTCAAATCCACCTAGCCAATTACACTGTGAAAGACTTTACATGAGTCAAATATGGAAGGAGATGGGGCATGAAAGGGACAGGGTGTGTTAATAGTGATGTTTAAGTGTGAGCTTATCCATGTTAACAGGACCAGGCATTCCTGCAACCATGAAATATGAAAATTGACTCAGAATTAAATTTCTAACATTGATAAGCTGCACTTAAATGCAGACATGTCCATGTTAAAAGATATTCTTTGTGCTTAATGAAAGTTGGGGATTTTTTAGGTGGTTTTGTCTCATTCTGAAAAGGGCTATGGTTTAGTATGGTATTTCTAGGTCGGAGCAAGATTGGTTAATATTTTGCTGCCTGTGAGCCACATTGTCACATATCCAGGCTCTCAGCCAATCTAGGTAATTAAGCATCGCTAGTAAAGAGCATAACTAATTCTGTTTAGATGCCTAGTGAAACGTTTTGGAGCACAGCCAAGCAAAATCTTCAGGAGGAAATAGGGAACATTTTAATTCTCAGCACACTGTATCTGTCACTTCATGTCCAGTGTGGTATGTTCATCCTATGTTCTTTACCATCTGCTATTCTTATGTGTCTTGTTAGAAATGCTGAAACTATAGAAGATTTTATTATAAGGAGACAATGCCATTTCAGAGTAGAATATCCCACAGGGTTCTACACACATCTTGCAGAAACAAACGTAGATATATTCAGGCATTCTGCTTATATGTAAATCCTACACATGAGCAAGGCAAGCAGGGACTAATGTGAACACCTAAACATACCTAATGTGATTCAAGTTCTTGTATTCCATGTACTTTTGCTTTCCATGAGTTTATGCGTTACAAAATTAGATTATATACTTCAGATATTGAGAAGAAAGCTTTGTCGGGGAAAGCAAAGAATAAGAAAAGAGATCAGGAGAAAGAAGTTAGTACATACAGTTTGCGGAAGAGGGAGAGAAAAACATATATGGAAATAAATGAGCCAAATGATGATGATTACTTGTGTAAGTTTATAATCAGCATTTTCCATCTTCAATTCTTACGTTGCCTTGGAAAAATATTTATAAAACAGTGCTTTTAGATATTCTATTACATATTTTTCAGGTTCAGGTTTATTCATAATTCTAATGCTAATAATGCTAAGAAACTCTCCCTTTATGCTTATATTTTAAAAAGCGCTTAATCAAAATTATGTTAATTAAAATGCCTGTATCAGGCTTGTAACAATTGTCCAAAATTGGAATAGGAAGAGCAATTCTATACTGGCACTATTAAACTCTCTTTTTGTGACACTACTCCATTTTGTAAGAAAGTACATCAGACTTTCATATAAAAAGTTCCTGAGCTATAATCAGTATCCCCAATCACATTTTAAAAAGAAAATAAATTTCCTATAAATTTGCCATGGGCCATTTATTCACAATAGACTCGCAATTTGATTATATTCACGGATGATGGGTGATGTAGAGAAGGTCTGCAGTTACCCTAGCCCTTCTCTAAACAGGAGGTGGTCTTAATGTCAGAATCTGTACAAGTAATCTGAGGCAGTTGAACTGAACTAATGCTGTTCTTGATTTGTCAGAAACTGGCAGATTGTGATAAAGGGTTAAAGCCAATGCTAGGCTTACTCAGTTTAGACCCATTGTAATTAATTTAATATTTAATATTACTAAATTAGATCATTTGATTTGAAAAGGACTTCTCTGAGTAAGAATTAACTGGACACAACACAGAGGTTTTTGAAAGGACTACGTATGCTATAGAAGTGCCAACAACAAACACATATTTCATACTCATAGAAATGAAAGTATCCAAAGACTATGTAGACCAATCCCATAGAATAAGAATAGACTGTCCATCTACCCATAACCACTCCTAGAGTGCAGCTGTCATCTGTGGACCACAGTGTGCCACACGGAGTTAGCAGATACAGCCAGTAATAGCTTGAGGGAATTTGTGCAATTAAAGTATGGTTACACACTATAAGAAAAGGAAACCCAACCAACCAAATGTTAGCGGCTAAACTAGTTTAGGGGGGAAATCCTTCCTTCTTCAAAGAGATTCCAATGGGAAACACGTCAATACCACTTAATATTCTGATAGGGAATGCCAAGGTTGCATAGCAGGGGAAATAATCCTTCTTAACATTTATGGGCAACGACAAACATAAGAAATAACGAAACATTTCCCTGAATTCATCCAACTGTACCATGAAGCCTTGGAGCACCCTATGGTGCTAGAACTATTGTTAAATGGAACTATCAGGGTTCGTAAAACTATCCCACACACCATCACCCCTCCCCTACTTTCTCCATCTTTTCTTCCCAGTGTGGTGTAGTGGTTAAGAGCGGTAGTCTCGTAATCTGGGGGACCGGGTTCGCGTCTCCGCTCCTCCACATGCAGCTGCTTGGTGACCTTGGGCCAGTCACACTTCTTTGAAGTCTCTCAGCCCCACTCACCTCACAGAGTGTTTGTTGTGGGGGAGGAAGGGAAAGGAGAATGTTAGCCGCTTTGAGACTCCTTCGGGTAGTGATAAAGCGGGATATCAAATCCAAACTCTTCTTCTTCTTCTTCTTCCCAACCTCATACTGTTTGCAACACTAACGTCTCACAACAAATGAAACTGATCTGTAGAAAACACAACTTGAAAAAAGAGACAATGCACATATTTTTGTATACTGATAAATATTTAATAAATATTATTTTAAAACAACAACTATCAGGCTGACTATGCCTAGAACCAGACAGAATTCTATCTGCTGCAATTAGATTATCTGCTGATCATATGCTATGTCTAAGGTGGGGCTTAGCAGGCTCATGGAAAAATGTATTCAGTCCTTGGGGAAGTTTCTTGGAACAACTTCCATTAACCAGCTTCTTGGTGCTCTGTGCTGCCTTGCTGAGAACCTGTGTTCTTTTTGTTTGTGACTTTGGCCTGTGACTGGACTTTGCTTCTCTTATTGACCACCCCCTCAATGTGACCTTAGGTTGTGAACCCAACCTTGCTCTCTGGACTGCCCCATAAGTAGACTCCCACCCCTGGCATCCTTATCCCCTGAAACAGTACAGTAGCCCTGCCCATATCACCATTCCCCAAGACCAGAGCTTCAGTTGGAGAGCCAACCACAAAATTCATTGTAATAATTATTGCACATTGACACAAATCCCCCACGTTTTACAACTTTAAATATTTATATAGATTGCCAATCATAACTGTAGATATTTGAAAAAACTCATTGATGGAAAAAACGTCCTGCAGCATCATGTCTCACTTATCTTTCTTTCCCTTCCTAGTTTGTGAATACTGCCTGCTATTCTTTATTGATGAATGTTCAGTTCATGGTTCTCCAGTTTTCATCAAGGATACAGCAGTAGAAATAGGACTGGAAGAGAGGGCCACCCTCACTTTACCTCCAGGTTTGAGAATTGGCCCATCAGGTATCCCCAAAGCTGGCTTTGGAGTCTGGAATGAAGGAGAAATTCTGCCTCCAGGAATTCATTTTGGGCCCTATGAAGGGAAAATCACAGAGGAAGAAGAAGCAGCCAACAGTGGTTATTCTTGGCTGGTATGATTTACCGTATTTTTTGCTCTATAACACGCACCTGACCATAACACGCACGTAGTTTTTAGAGGAGGAAAACAAGAAAAACAATTATTCTAAACGAAACAGTGGATGTATGATTTTTGTGGTTCATGCTGTGGCCACAGACATGTCATCTGACGGTGGGTTTGGGGTAGCCCAATGCAAAAATCCTGAGGATTCATGTGGATCCATGCTTTGTAACCACATTTTTGCACCATTGCGGCCCCATGAAACAGTGGGTGCGTGTGTTTTTTGGTGCAGGCTGTAGCCATGGACATGCTATGTGATCTGATGGTGAATTTGGGGTGACCCAGTGCAAAAATCCTGAGGATCCATGTGGATCCGTGCTTTGTAACCACGTTTTAAGTGGGGAGGGAAGGAAAAGCACTCAAGGGTCAAGGAGAAGGATGCTGCTAATAATGCAGGAGAGGCTCCTCTCCGGCTTTGCTCCTTTAGAACAAGCAGGCTCTGCGTCTCTCCCTCCTCCCCGGCAAGGAAACCACGATAGTAACCACTCTGAGACAAATCAAGAAAAATTGCGACCAATACTCTCCCCCAACAAGCGCAGTGAGGTCAACACACACACATGCAGAGAGAGAACTGGCCCTAAAGTCGCAGGGCGCTGGAAGTCGCAGGGGCTCTGGGGGAGTGAACGGGAAGCAGAGAAGGAGAACGATCCCTCACACACACAGAGACACACAGAGTGTCAATTCTAAAGTCGCAGGGAGAGTGAACGGGAAGCAAGAGAAGGCGAAGGAGCCCTCACACACACACAGACACACAGAGTGTCGATTCTAAAGTCGCAGGGAGAGTGAACGGGAAGCAAGGGGAGAAGGAGCCCTCACACACAGACACACAGAGTGTCAATCCTAAAGTCACAGGGAGAGTGAACGGGAAGCAAGGGGAGAAGGAGCCCTCACACACACAGAGACACACAGAGTGTCAATCCTAAAGTCGCAGGGAGAGTGAACAGGAAGCAAGGGGAGAAGGAGCCCTCACACACACACAGACACACAGAGTGTCGATTCTAAAGTCGCAGGGGCGCTGGGAGAGTGAAGGGGAAGCAGGAGGAGGAGAACGATAGCTCAAGCACACACACACACACACACACACACACACACACACACACAGCCCCTACAGTGGCTAATCCAAAATCGGACAGCAAAAAACTGCAGGCAGGGACAGAGAGCAGGGGTTGTTTTAAAGCAGCTAACTCCCGCTCTGCTTCTCTCCCTCCTCCCCGGCTCCGCTAGCTGACAGGAGCCGCTTACACCCGCTTTGCTGTTTCAAAGCGAGCCACGGACTGCTCACGACTGCAGCAGATTCCCCCGCCATCTGTACGTATTCGCTCCATAACACGCACAGACATTTCCCCTTACTTTCTAGGAGGAAAAATCTGCGTGTTATGGAGCGAAATTTATGGTACTCACAGCACTTTTATTTTTAAAAAAATTCCATGTAGAGTACCACCTTGCTGAATGAACAAACCCCACCCTCCAGGCAGAGTCAAATGACTTTGTTCAGTGCTCCTTCCCTTTACAATGTCAAGCTTGTGAGTACAGGAAGTAGAACCTTCTTCCTGATGGAACCACAGTGTTGGAACTCCCTCCTTAGAGAAGTCTTGTTCCTTCATCCTTTTAAGTTTTATGAAAGTGGTCAAGAAAGTTTCTGCCTTTTCTGTTTAATAATCCTCTGTTTTAAAGTATGATTTGATGGAATATCAATTATGAATAAACTTCCTTGAATGTTGTAGAAGTGGGCTAAAAATTGTATGTTAAAATGCATTTAATGAAAGAAAATTTGAAACAATAACTCAGAATGGTGAACTTCTTCATTTTAGTGTATCAGAACTCAAATGTTAATGAATACAAGCAATCCTATTGCTGTCTGTCACCACCCAATGTTGAAACACAATTTGAATTGCAGCAAGATCATAGATGGTTCAATGCAGAATTGTCAGGGCCTTGCAGGATGTAGACAAATGTGCACTGGGGTAGCGGGGCTGGACTCGGGAGAGGGGATCTGTTGTGGCAACCTGTACCAGCCAGGGGGCAAGAGTCAGACAGGGGAAGCTTCAGAGCTGGAGGTTGGAGCACAGGATGTGTTGGAGGCAGAGGGGAAAGAGGCAGGTCAGGCAAGGGAAGAGTTGGGTTCTTCCCCATACTCTCCTGCACCACTGTCTCCTAAAACCAGGAGGGGATTGAAGAAGGAAGAGCAGAGACAGCTTCCATGCAGGTGTAGCCACTGTGAGAGCCAGTGTGGTGTAGTGGTTAAGAGCGGTAGTCTCGTAATCTGGGGAACCGGGTTCGCGTCTCCGCTCCTCCACATGCAGCTGCTGGGTGACCTTGGGCCAGTCACACTTCTCTGAAGTCTCTCAGCCCCACTCACCTCACAGAGTGTTTGTTGTGGGGGAGGAAGGGAAAGGAGAATGTTAGCCGCTTTGAGACTCCTGAAGGGGAGTGAAAGGCGGGATATCAAATCCAAACTCTTCTTCTTCTTCTTCTTCTTCTGTGGCCCATCAATGAGAGGTACATAAACTAGTGGAGGGGGGTGGCTCCCCTTGTTGCTGCAACTGCTCCACAGAGCACAGGCCTGGGAATTAGGCAGTGTGGTTATTTGGAGCTATAGAACTACTTTCTAGATGAAGGCAAGTCCCTTCGACTCTATTCTGCCCCTGCCCTGTTCTGCCCCCTTGCTGCACCAAAAACGGTATGTGTATGCTGCTGCATGCAACTAGAATGTGCACAAGTGAAAAGGGTTCTTAGTAGTTGCAATATGTGGGAAGAGGAAGATGCAAGATATTACCATGGGGGTGGTCTTTGTGCCTGTTGGGGTTGCACAAAAGAAGGGGAAGACATGGAGGTGAAGGTGAAAACGGGTGCAAAGCAGGGCTGCAGAAACGAGAGTTGTGCTTTCGAACATAGGTTTGAGAGGGTGAAAAGGGGGCTTAGTAGTTGCATGCAGTGGGAAGGGGAAACTCTAAGGGGGTTAATAGGGGGAAAGGGCTGATGACCAAAGCAAGCAGGGGAGCAGAGCCCCTTAACATCCTACATATTGTTGTAGTGTTACCATATTGATGTGTGTGTTTCGTGTCTATTTTAATTACAGATTACTAGAGGGCAAAACTGCTATGTTTACATTGATGGAAAGGATGAAACTAATTCCAACTGGATGAGGTAAACATCCTTGATCAAACTAAATGAAGAGAGACTTTTAAAACAAGGGTCTTCATACACCTGGAAAGGCCAATAGAACAGAATAACTTAAATGTCATTCTGGGTGCCTACAGGTTACCCATCCGTACTCTTAATACAGTGGTACCTCGGGTTACATACGCTTCAGGTTACAGACTCCGCTAACCCAGAAATAGTGCCTCGGGTTAAGAATTTTGCTTCAGGATGAGAACACACATTGGGCAGCGGCAGCGCTGCAGGACCCATTAGTTAAAGTGGTGCTTCAGGTTAAGAACAGTTTCAGGTTAAGAACAGACCTCCAGAACGAATTAAGTACGTAACCAGAGGTACCACTGTATCTTTTAACTGTTGGGAGTAAAGCACAACATTTGCAATAACCTGCTTGAACTGTGGTGAGGAATAGACAGAAATGCAACCTGTTCTTCCTTCTTCACTGATTCCTTCTCTTTTAGTAAATGCTTGTCAGTAAAGTAGATCACTTCCTTTTAGGCCTTAATTCTTTTCTGCTTCTCCAAGTAGTCAGTATGAGTTAGCTTGTGCTAGTGGCTGCATCTTGGCTACATGTAAAATCTATACATAGAATGGTTCCTCCTCCAAGACTAATAAATGTTAAGTTTTCTTTATCCTTTCAACAGCAGTCTTACCAGGGTATTTTTTCTGCATACTGCTTTGCAAATTGTACACTATTTACCAAAGTTCAGTAGTGCCAGTACTAGAGAGAGAAGTGGCACCTTTCAAAGGTAAAAAGATCTTGGTTTGGAAAGAGAGTGGTGGGCCACTAAACTGCTTAGTGGGATCAGTCAAAGCTATGGGTTCATCATTCCTAGTAGAGCAAATGCCTGGTAGTCTGCATAAGTCTTGCTTCTGAAATGAATGGGAGGAGCAACCCAGACAAATATATTCTTCTACCACCATAAAAAAAGAAAGTGAAGTTACCACATGTAAGAAGACCAAAGTTTATTTTACAAAATTCTTTTGTGTGTTGTAACCTCCAGTGTATAATATGCCCAGTGTTCAACAAATTTAAAATATTTCAGCTGTACATTTCATTACTTGAATAATAGAAGAAAGTAATGCAATTGTTATGCTTCATAGTACTTCTCTATTTTCCAGCTTCCCTGACTGAGTACTTTTAGTTACCCTCTTAACAATGAACTTTCAGATATGTTAACTGTGCCCGGAATGAAGAAGAGCAAAATCTTGTTGCCTTCCAGTATCATGGGAAAATCTACTACAGAGCATGTAAAATGATCCTTATTCATTCTGAGCTTCTGGTTTGGTATGGAGAAGAATATGGAAGGGAGCTTGGCATCAAGTGGGGCTCTAGATGGAAATCAAGAAAAGGTATAAAAATCATGCATTGTTTTAAATCTTCCCTAACACTGAAATCTGTTATTGCTTCTTTTGTTTGTCTTAGGCAGCATTCTCCTAGATACATCTAATATATCTTCATATTTCTATGCGTTATATACAGTAAATCTAAAGGACTAGTTCATAGAACCATAGAATTGTAGAGCTAGAAGGGTGGTTGAGGTAAGAGAAATGGAGGACAGCTGGGGGAAAGCTTTCATGTTGCAGAGAAATGCACAAGGATTAGGATCAATTTTGCATGGTGAATATGTGGGCTGAAAAGACTGGTGCTGCGTTTTTGACATAGTGGTAGTGCTTGTATGACTTTTGAACATGACTCCAGTTCTTAAGTCTTCTCATATGTAGAGCATGGGAGCGGTGCCAGCCTTGAGCAGGCTGGCACAAGTCATATTGCTGCCTGCTGCAGGAAAGTGAAGTAACAACACACCTGCCAGTAATATGAGACATAGTCCACCAGGATATTATTCTGTGCCTGTCTCTTTGAAAGGAATGGAGGCGTCATACAAATATTGCTATGCCTCTCCTATTTATTTCAGTGGGAACTTGTGCAGTACAACATCCCCGTGGATTGTCCCACATTTGTTAAATATGGCTTTCCCCCTCAGTCAAAATCCATCAGCTGGGAGGTTGTCACACCTTGGCTCATGGTATACCCCCTCACATAGCATGCCAATATATTGTTGAACATCACCCCACTCTCTGAGCGGTGTGAAATTCCAGAGATTCTAGGAATGAGGGACATCAGAGTCTGTGGTGTCTTTAAGATTTATTTATTTATTTATTTATTTATACAAATATACAACCTGAGCCTGTGATGGAGGGACTCACAGAATCAACACCCCAAAATATATTGCTTCTTCCATAGTCACAGCCTTTGATTCAAATAGAAATCAAGTATGTTTCTCACTTTCTGGCTTCTGCTTTGCTTCTAACCCAGGTGTCACACACAACTGGCTATTGTCCTTCTAACTACCAGTCAGGTGAGAGGGGGCACCCATTTGTCCTCTGGCACAGAACAACTTGCTTTGTTATACTATTGACCATACTTAGGGCCATTAACTCGCCAAGGAATTTGCCTGGCTAGTTAAACAATGGAATTAGAAGAGACTCCAGCATCATACAGGCTGACACACACACACCCCGCCAAGGTCACAACAATACTACAGTTGTTGTAATATTAGGAAGAATTTCATCATATACAGTAGTTGTCTCTTGTGCAAATATCTAATTTCCTCTGTATGCAGGTGTTATCTTAAAAAATAAGAAATGCATTTGGCATAGAAGAAATTCTCTCTCAGAACTATTTTAATATAGTTAAAGCACCAAAATTTAGACTTTATTTGCATTCAATAGTATTGCAGTATTTTAACACACCTCCAGATTTTGGGTCATTCCACGCCAAATTACCTGGTGCCATGTGCTTTCATGACTCAGATTTTCTTCAGTTTTTTAAATGTGTAGATACTTATGAGATAGCCAAATTAATTTTTAAAGATTTTTTGCTCCAAAATTGGGAGCAGGAGAATTTTTTGAAAATTTCGTTTTTCGCGCAATTTAGGCTTATGCAATTTCTGCGTCAGTTTAGAAAAAACCCTCAAATTAATTTTTAAAGATTTTTTTCATCCAAAATTGTGCACAGGAGAATTTTTTGAAAATTTCAATTTCTGCGCGATTTAGGCTAATGCAATTTCTGCATCAGTTTAGAAAAAAACTACTGTTTGTTTTTGTTTTTTCAACCAGTTGGGCTTATTTTGGTATCAAAATAAAGCTAAATGTGGTCTCTTTCGAAATAAGGTATAAAAATGGTATTAAGAAAAGGGTCACTGACTATTCAAAGTGAATTTTTGTCATTTTATTCCTGGTAGGTTCGATAAGCCATAGCGCGCAAACCACAACTAACACGTGTATCATCCTTTTGTTGTAGAATGGGGTAACTATGTACTTGTTATGTTTTAAAAATAAGGAGGGTATTTTTTGTGGTTATAAAATAAATTGATTTTTAAGTAATATTTTTACAAAAAAATATTACTTTGTTGGACAGGTTTAAGGTCTCTTTGAGCCTGAAATAACTCACACATTTGTGAGAATAGTTAAAATTAAGTTTAATTTATTATTTAATAAAAACAAAATATATCTTAGAGCCCTTGTTCATTTTATTGTGTAAAACACTTCTGCAATGACATGGTCAAAGCTATTTTGTTTCCCATACATGTAATATAGTCAATGATGCTGTTTTGACCACTGTATGCAATATGACCTTTCCAAATGCTGTGGCCAGTCTTGGTCTTCTTACTGCTGCTTGCTCCTTCAGGACAACCCTCTGTTTTGGCATGTGTCTTTTTCCTTGGCTCTCAGTGAGCTTGTTGGGTCCTGTAGTTTCCTAAATAATGTAGTCCCATATGCCCATTTGTCATGCATGGTTGAAAATAGCTACTAAAACTCAAATCTTGTTTGTTCTCAAATAGTACACAGGCAGAATTCACGTTTGATACAGGAGCGAGGTATCACCTGTCATCAGTGTCCCTGCTGCAAATTGGCTTTCACTTTCAAAGATTACCTTCACAGACATATGAAATGGAGGCATTCAGGATATGGAATACAGCCTGAAGTACCTGAAAATGTCCTAGCAGAGAAATCTCTATTCAAAATCACAAATAGTGCTTCAAACAGAACTATGCTGCAGCACCTAGTGCCAAGTTGTGTTTACAAAGACAAAGATGAGGAGACACTGTTTTTAAAAGATATAAACAAAGAGACGCAGAGTAAAACTCAGGTTTCTAGATGCAATGAAAGTGGGACAACTTTAAAGCAGCTGTCACACCCAGCCCAACAATTATGTATAGGAGAGAGACCATGTTTATTTAGAAAGTGTGGGAGAAGTTTCAGCTACTCATCAGTGCTAGTCACTCCCATGCAAACACACACAAGAGAGAAGCCATATTCATGTAGGGAGTGTGGGAAAAGCTTTAGCCAGTCAGGCGTCCTGACCAGGCACAAGCGAATGCACACAGGAGAGAAGCCATATTCATGTGGACAGTGTGGGAAAAGCTTCAGCCAGTCAGGACACCTGGCCAGCCACAAGCGAACGCACACAGGAGAGAAGCCATATTCATGTGGAGAGTGTGGGAAAAGCTTCAGCTGGTCAGGAGACCTGGTCAGACACAAGCGAACGCACACAGGGGAGAAGCCATATTCATGTGGAGAGTGTGGGAAAAGCTTCAGCTGGTCAGGACACCTGGCCATACACAAGCGAACGCACACAGGAGAGAAGCCATATTCATGTGGAGAGTGTGGGAAAAGCTTCAGCCAGTCAGGAGACCTGGCCAGTCACAAGCGAACGCACACAGGAGAGAAGCCATATTCATGTGGAGAGTGTGGGAAAAGCTTCAGCTGGTCAGGACACCTGGCCAAGCACAAGCGAACGCACACAGGAGAGAAGCCATATTCATGTGGAGAGTGTGGGAAAAGCTTCAGCTGGTCAGGACACCTGGCCAAGCACAAGCGAACGCACACAGGAGAGAAGCCATATTCATGTGGAGAGTGTGGGAAAAGCTTCAGCCGGTCAGGAAACCTGGCCAGCCACAAGCGAACGCACACAGGAGAGAAGCCATATTCATGTGGAGAGTGTGGGAAAAGCTTCAGCCGGTCAGGACACCTGGCCATCCACAAGCGAACGCACACAGGAGAGAAGCCATATTCATGTGGAGAGTGTGGGAAAAGCTTCAGCCAGTCAGGACACCTGGCTGTCCACAAGCGAACGCACACAGGAGAGAAGCCACCTTAATGTAACATAGTGGATAGAGCTACCAGTTCCAGTACAGAGTATGGTGCTGTATTTTGAATGTTTTTAGTCATAAAGTAAGCAGCTCTGCATTTCTGCTTATCTAGCAGTTTTGGTGCATTTCCCCATCCGCTGTAATAAGCAGGGCTCTAATCATTTGCTGTCTACTCTGAAGGAAACTTCATCAAGTGACTTTTTCTAGAGCCAGCACCACTGCTCATACCACCTCATTGTTTTAGAGCTCTTAAAGACACAATTTTGGGTATATGACCCTAGAAGTGAGTTTTTGTGTGGCAAGCCCTAGAAGTTTATTTGGTGAACATTTTTTCACCCTTATGCTTTTTAATGCTCCACAATCTGATTAAAAATGAAAGAAGTGCCTATGTTTTAAATGTTGAAGTTTTGTAATAAGCATTTCTTCTTGAGGGCCAATATGAAAAAGCATAGGGTGCTATACTACTTGTGGAGTTACCTGATGTAATTTATAAAGCTACATTTACATTATCTCCTGCTAGCATCTTTTATGTTTTGCTGAAAATGTTTTCTGATGCTATACCTGATGAATCTTCACTAACCTCCTTAAAGATTATTTCCAAAATGAGCAAATGTTACAATGAGGTTCAGGAGCTCTGATTTGAAGAAAAAGATTCAACCCTGACTACTAGACTCTGCCACATTTCCATCTAACAATGAAATCCCAAGATTCCATAATTCAATTGAACAGTGCTTGCACACTGTGCAGCTCTTGGGCTTTATTTCAATGGTCAATCATATTCTGCCCATGTTGTCTTAATAAATGGCTTCTTCAAAAGTGACCGCTGTTACTGTCATAAATTAAGAGATAGTTTTCAATGTAACTGTCATATACTTTTTACATTAATCTGAAACTCTGGTCCAAATAACATACTGTATGTAAACACATATTATGAAATGTGATGCCTGCTTCTTCTAGCCAAAGTAGTTTTGTGAGGGAAACAGTCAGAAATGGAAGCAGGAGGGGAGTAAGATGCTTAATTCTTTATTTAGCTTTTCTTTTCTTCCACAGCTTTCCCTCAAGCCACTCTCCTCCAGGAGTGCCTGTTAAACTTGCAAAATACATTATTTGGAACCTTGCAAGGAGAAAAGTAGCTTCAGGAAGAGTTAGTTGGGAAATGCCATGCACATGTCTGTGTACAAGGATGAAATGCCTTCCTCTCCCCCCTCCCCCATTTCAGATTTCAACCACCAAAGCTTCTTTGCCTAAAACAACCAACCACATGGATTTGTATTACACGCTTTTGCATGCCAAGTATGTGTTAGCCTTGCAACTTCTCAAAACTCTTATATTTGCCAAATAATATAGTTCCATCTGCAGACAAAAGTAGAGCAAAGTATCAGGACTGAATCCTACTTGTCACAGGATAGCTGTGAATAGGATATCCTGTGGTGTTTTTTTGTTGTAAGAGTTAGTAATGGTACTAGAAGAGCTAATGTGGCTTGAGACCCCAGTGCTGTGGAAGGGAGCATAGTTAATTGGTTAACCCTTCTCTCCATGCTATTTCCCTCAGAGAACTGCCTGCATCCCTGCTGATGCTATTTATCTTCAAGGCAAACCCATACATATACGGTGGTAATACCCGTATGTGTTGCTCCACAAGGCAACTAGCTCTAGGGATGCAATTTGGTTTAGGACAAATGACATGGGGGAAGTGTTGAGCCCCCACTCACGGTGCAGTATCAAAAACATTTACCCTTCCTGATCCTGAAGACAGCCACTCCATCCTAAACAGCTTTAACTTGGTAGTCTTACTGACTTTATTAGGCCTTCTAAGTAAATGAAATGAGGATCACAGGCTCTTTGTGTATGTTATGTGTAGTAAGGGCTGATTCATATCATTCTTTTAAGGTGACTGAGAGATATGCAATAGATATTGCATATTGATGTTTCATGCCATAATGATAACACTTACATAGGTCGTTCATGCATAAAATGGACAGGGTGGAAAGCCTTCATGAATCCCCATCCCTTTGCAAGCATATCTTCCACATGGTGACATTATAGTACACCTAGATCAGGGGTCAGCAACCTTTTTCAGCTGTGGGGCGGTCCACCTTCCCTCAAACCATGTGGTGGGCCGGGCTATATTTTTTGGGGAGATATGAACAAATTCCTATGCCCCACAAATAACTCAGAGATGCATTCTAAATAAAAGCACACATTCTACTCATGTAAAAATACGCTGATTCCCGGACCGTCCGCGGGCTGGATTAAGAAGGCAATTGGACCTTAGGTTGCCTACCCCTGCGGACCTTAGGTTGCCAACCCCTGTTCTAGATGGTGAGTGCTGCTGAAGGGAGCTAACACTGCTTAAGGGTAGAGAGAACTGCTAAAAGGCCCTTACAGCAACTGCAATATAGAGTATTATCTGAACTTTGTTGCCTGCTCATGTTTGTGAATTGCTCTGGTTTTGTAAGGATAATACAGACACTTTTTAGAATAATTTAAAAGACATAGGCTGTTTCACCAGAGATGGTACCAGACGAAAAACAAATTGTTCCCAGGCACAGATTGTGTATTAAGGTTTAGGCTACAAGGCATATGGGTTGCAGGAAAGAGCACTGGCTGAAGTATATAAAACCATCCATCATGAAAATAGCCAATGCATGTTTCCTTGTGCAAAGGTGGCCAGCTGGCCACTTGTAGTGTGAAAATGTGTATTGTATTGCATCTGATCAGACAAGCATCAAGACAGGCCTGACTTTCCTGTACTGCTTGGTATTACAAAAGCACTGATCCAAACTAACCCTGTTATCATGAGGTTAGGGTTAGAAATAAGTTGTTCTCCTAAGTGAATAATAGAATATATCACTTTGATGTTGTTTTGAATATAAAGCAAGTAGGACATTTTCTAAATAAATGAAACATGTTGTTTCAAAACAATCTCATTTCATAATAGTGAAACATTTATTTTATTAACATCCCAGATGACAAAACATGAAAAAATAAGGAAATTTAGTCTGTCATTAAATCAAAATAGGATTACAAACCGTCTCCCATGCTAGGGCTTGGATCAAGAGTATTAATGGGGTCAACTACCCATTTCCCTGATCATTGCTTTGACTCACCCACCTTTGGCAATCTTCTGTAATGCACAACCAGAGCTTCGTATGTCATGGTAAGAAGAGAGGGTCAGACGCCTATTTAGGGAAATAACCAAACACTGAAATGTCTGGTTATTTTTTTCATTGTCACCATGAAAACCTAAAACTCATTGGTTCTTCTAAGAGAGAGATACTCAACATAGTGTCCTCCATATGTTTTTGGACTATAACTCCAATCAATCCAGCCAACATAGATAATAGTAGGGGATAATGGGAATCATAGTTCTAAACATCTGGAGAGTATCACATTGGTTAACCCTATTACTTTTAGCCCAAGTCTCATTAGCTCTCTCCAGCTCTCCTTTGGTCTTTGAAGAAAGCAAGGGAGGTTCATAGTGCAATCTATCAAAAAAACCAAAACCCTACAATATTAACAATGTTACAACTTTTTCCTATACAAGAGTGGGAAAGCATACAAGTAGCAGATCAAAGATGAAGACAAATATAATATTGAAACAAAAGTTGCATAGGTTTTTCACCCATGATATGATTTCAGCCTTTTCCTGGCTTCTACCAAAGCAAATATGGGATAAGCTCTCAGTTTTTTTCTCCTATCTTGTGATTGAGGCAGTCTATGTACTATTTCTTTCTTCTTCATGTGTGTCTTGAAGCATTGTCCAATCAGCACCATATACAGCTGGATTTTGCTGCAAACCTATCGCCCAATTTCCTTCAGCATTCAACAATGGGGAAAAAATATACATTTGAACTGAATACAATGAGCACGCTTCCAAATCAGCTGCACTATAAATAGGTCTCTCTTAAACCCCAATTTCAGAAGGGAAAGTAGGAGCAGGCACAAGTTCTAAATGAATTAATCCTATAAGCTTCTCAGTTGTGCACCATTTGGTGAATATCACTGACGTGTTCTTTACATCTTGGAACAAATTTTCCTAGAAAAGGGGAGGGAAGCATCTCTTCCCAACAAGACCAAGAATGGAAAAGTGACTAGGAAGATGTCAAGTGAAAATAAAGTTAGTACTTGTCAGAATAGTTTGTCTGGAAAACGAAAATGCCAGGAAACCTGTGTTGTTTACCCTCCTGCCAAAGCCAGATCTTTCACAAAGCAGAAGCAATAATTTCTTCTCAGCCTTCTTATTGTAAACCTGACATAGTTATACAAGTGTGAGTATCCTGGAGAGAGGAGAATATAGAATCCTTCCACCCCTGCCCTCAATGCTCCTCAGCAGGATGAAGTGAGGGAGAATATTCAGGATTCAAAATGGTCTGTTTATACTATGTGCCTGGAAAGTGAATGCAAAGTGAAGTCCTTTTCTATCACGGTTTCTCTGGCTTCTCCAGCTGCAGATCAATCACTTTCACGTTCCCTATGTCCTGGTAGGTGGCCTGCAGCCCCCATGAAATGTCCTCATACATGGAACAGTCATCCAGATTCAGTCCCTAGGAAGGGAAAACACAAAAAAGGTCAATTTCTGAAAGATAAGTCTATAAGCATAAATATTAATACACTATTATTCTGAAGATGCATTGAGTTTTAGGGAGATAGCCAAGGTTAGTCTTATTCAGAGCAGACCCGTTAAAAACAATGGACATTACAAATTTCGGTGCATTCATTTCAAAGGGCCTGCTCTGTGGGATGTGACATCACTGTAGCAGTCAAATACAACATTTCCAGTTTGCCCAGAGTGGACTCACGGGGATGATGTTCCAGCCAGGAGGACTTCCTGTCACTAGGTATAGCTTGATACAACCCTTTGGCTGCAACCCTAAACAAGTTTATTAGGAAGTAAATCCCACTAAGTAGGATATTGAGATTGAACTGAAGGGGGAGACGGTGCTCTTCTTTTTCCACAGGCCTCACCACAGGAAATGAAGATTGGGTCTGGTTTTTTTAGGATAATGCAAAACATACTTTCACAGTAACGTAATGAACTCATCTTGAGCAACAGGAAAATGTACATAAGCATATAAAATAAAATACATAAAAATAACAAATAGTAAAGCTTTTGACTACTTTCCTTCCTACTGGAATTAAAGTGTTCTCATTTTTTAATTCACCGATCTTTGGCAGGGATCCTCACTCCTAAATCTGTAGGCAGTGCCTATACTTTGGAACTCCCTGCCTATTGAGATCAAGCGCATGACTTCACTGTACTCTTTTCAGCATCTGCTAAAAACATTCCTCTTTAGACAAGTCTGCCCAGAAGCTTAGAACTTTGAGGTGATTTAAATCTGTTTTAGCATTTTAACTTTTGTATGCTTTAAAGCAGGCTTCTGCAAACTCAGCCCTCCAGATGTTTTCAGACTACAGTTCCCATCATCCCTGACCACTGGTCCTGCTAGCTAGGGATCATGGGAGTTGTAGGCCAAAAAACATCTGGAGGGCTGAGTTTGAGGAAGCCTGCTTTAAAGTCAGGTTGTAATTTCTCCCCCTTGATTTCACTGTTTTATCTCTTTGTAAACCGCTTTGAGGTTTTGTTTTGTTTTTACAATCAAGCGGTGTATAAATTTTATGAATATATATGTATGTGTGTGTGTGTGTGTGTGTGTGTGTATGAAATGCATGAATATGTTTCTTTGTCCCTCCTTCAGCTTTGGAATTTTCCCACATTCTGCTGCACAGAAGCATGGGCGTAGCCAGGATTTTTCTTAAGATTTTTATTTATGGGGGGGGGGAA
Organism: Podarcis bocagei; assembly: GCF_964188305.1. Lineage (NCBI taxonomy): Eukaryota > Metazoa > Chordata > Lepidosauria > Squamata > Lacertidae > Podarcis > Podarcis bocagei. The sequence goes on from NC_138132.1 coordinate 11,489,621, forward strand.
CTGCCAATCCCTTCCCCATGCCCAGTCTCCTGGAATTACTTCATATATGTTCTCCTCTTCATAAGCCTTCTTCTTGGCTTGTAAAAGGCGCTCGTTTTCCCATCTCTTCTGCAAAAGAGAGAGAGAGAGAGAGAGAGAGAGAGAGAGAGAGAGAGAGAGAGAATGAGAGAGAGAGAGAGAAGGAAAACACTATGAAAACAAGTGTGGTACATCAGGGTAGGCATCACTGGGCCTGCCAAAGCCCGCAGCCCTGTAGTGAGCCCAATGCCATTCTCTGGAGCTGCTCCTCAGTGAAGCTGTCTGTTCATCTGCCCTCTAAGTGTGCAAACATAAGAATGAGATAATGGAGACATAGTCTCTATGTGCTTTTCCTCCAAGTGGCTGGGCTTCCTGGGCTCCACCAAATTGGAGATGGTTCTTTGCTTAGCTGCATCAGTTTTCGGTGCATTTTACAGGCTTTTAGGCCACAAACTCAGGCCCCCCACCACCACACATCTAAAGCACTCTTCTGTCACTTTAACAGCCATGGCTTCTCCCAAAGACTCCTGGGAACTGTAGTTAAGGGTGCCAAGAGTTGTTAGGAGACCCCTCACAGAGCTGCAATTCCCAACACTCTTAACAAACTACAGTTCCCAGGATTCTTTGAGGGAAGCCATGACTGTTAAAATGGTACAATAATGGCTCTTTTTTAAAAAAAGTATGTTGTGGATGTAACCTTAAACCAGTTTAACTGTCCTTCGCCCATTCAGAGTTGGGATTCTCTGAGGAAGTGAGAGGTGAGTTATAGCAAATTGTTCACTACCACTTCTTGCTAAATGACAATTACCAGTATTGAGAGGCTCATAATCTTGGTAGCCATTTACTGCTTAGATTTCATAGGTTCTCATTACGTTGGTCACAGTTAATGGTAACTAGCGAGCTGATCACAGAAAAGCATAACAATTAAATCAATTTTAGTTTAAGGGCCATTTCATACAAACAAAAACTGGTCCTCAGCTGATCAGCACGTGATAAAACGGAACACATGTTACAACATTCTGTCTGGCCATATGGAAAAGTAGTTGCATGAGCTCTCTGTTATGCATGATTGGGGTGCATGGGTGAAAACTTACATCCTGGGCAGCTGTGTGTGACAGAGAAATAAACAGGCCACTTCACCAAATGCCCAGTTGTAATTCACACAGCATTTGTAGATGGACAATTCTAGCTTATGTGAACTAGTCTTCAGTTAGCTGTGTAGATAAAACAACAAGTTTCAGATAAGTACCAGGGGCCAGGACATGGTCTAAAGGTGCATGATGTCATGGAAAATGACGGAGAACGAAAGGGAAGAGGAGAGACCAGTAGAGGAAGGGGGGCAGGAAGTGGCAATGGAGGAAAGGAGGGAAACTCAGGAAGAGGGAAGGCTCTCTGATGTTGGAGCCGAGCCTCAACACCGCACAGGAAGCTCTGGCACTGACTGCGAGGCAGTGCCGGTTCCATCTGCTCAGGAAAGGAGAGTGTTAAATAGGAGGGGGCAGAGACATCAAATGAGAATGCCTCGCCTCTTCTGCTGGAAAAGGGGCAGATGTAAGTCACTCCGAGAATCTGACCCAGAGGATTTGGATGCATAATTATGTGTGCTGCTTGTACATATGTAAAATAAAGGATGTATATATGTATCTCTGAGTGAGCAGAGGCATTTCTTGCGGAGAGCATTCATAAGCCATCACACATGACACAGCCATCTTGTTCTTGTCAGTGCTTGGATGGGAACCTACCTGAGACCCCTCTGTGTGCTTCCTTAAGTTCCATGACAGTGGAGAAGTGGGATATTAATGTGATAAACACATCACAAACATCTTTTACTAAAGGAACACAGCAAACATCATTTTGTATTTCAGAGCCATCCAATTATTGTTCTCAGACAATACCCTTGGTCCTTTGCTATAACTGACCCATGTGATTCCAGTGAAGTGCCATTTGGGGGAAAACTCTTGTATTAGGCAATTATCTAGATGTTGTGCCTGTTGCTGGTGTACATGCTGATAAAAGGACAGTTTGCCCCTTTGGGGTAACAATCTACTCTTTAAAAATAGAAAAAAAAGCAGAACAAGATCTGGTGACTGGAAACTGTAGGCTGACAGATTCATTATGCACCATGCTCTCCCTGTCTGTCACCATGCGTACAAAGAATAGTCAGAGGGAAATAACAGCTCACCCTGAAGAGCAAAAAAAGACCAGGACCAATGGCACAGATGAGTAGCAGGAAACCCTCAGCTGTGATGATCTTATTTTTGACGCCTTCTGTCATGTTCAGGAAAGAGGCTGGTCGAGGCCCTAGAAGACAGCAAGCAGGAGAGTGTTTGATCCAGAAACCCCACAGCATCCCTAACTATTTTATCACTCTCTTGCAATCCCAGGTAAAACTACAAGTATGCAAAGAAAAATATGCACCCCAGGTATTATTGCATTAAGTGTCTTTGTTTGTATTGATTTACACTGCCTGCCCTGCCACGGGTGGCTCTGTGGGTTAAACCACAGAGCCTAGGGCTTGCCAATCAGAAGGTCGGTGGTTCGAATCCCCACGACGGGGTGAGTTCCCATTGCTGGGTCCCTGCTCCTGCCAACCTAGCAGTTCAAAAGCACGAAGTGCAAGTAGATAAATAGGTACCATTCCGGTGGGAAGGTAAATGGTGTTTCTGTGCGCTGCTCTGGTTCACCAGTAGTGGCTTCGTCATGCTGGCCACATGACCCAGAAGCTGTATGCCGGCTCCCTTGGCCAATAAAGCAAGATGAGTGCCACAACCCCAGAGTTGTCTGCGACTGGACCTAATGGTCAGGGGTCCCTTACCTTTACCTTACTCTGCCTGCCCTGCCACCTCTGCCACTGGCACTGATTTTGGGCAACTACTCACTATGAAATTGGCACCAATGCCAGCACTGCTTCTCCACAATGGTTCTGTTTGTACATTGCAGTGCCAAACCTACTCTCTGGATTTCTCCTTAAGATAAATTTTTTGGTGGGGGCTTCTGTGCCCCTTCACACATTCTGCAGAAAACCTTTCCCCATTTTGAAGCTTCAGGTTAAATGTTGTGTTGTGCAGGCTGACAATACGTCATTTCACAGGCCAGTGGTAATTTCAGAAAGGAAATGAAAGTTCTTATTGAAAAAACAAGGTTGTGGAGCATATTTACAAAAACTCTGATCAAGATACTGTCTGGCAGAAGTATGAATTCTGCTCTGACTTATAACTCACTGGGTGTTTGGGAGCAACGCTAGTTGTAACACCTAGTTTACTTCTCAGTGAAACCTACCTAACAAAGTTGTTGTAATGATAAAATGTGGTTTAGGCTCCGTTGAAGAAGCCAGGGAGATAAACAATATCAATAGTCTCATAACCCAGAACTCACCTGTATCAGTCCCTATTCCCTCTGAGCTTCTCCCTGGCACTACTCTAGCTACACTCCTATCTCTCTGGAAGAACCATTAACTTTAAGAATTCAATGCAGGAATCCTGTATAGATATTACCAGCCTGGCTCAGGTCCCTAGAAAATTCAAGCTGCTTCACTATAACCCATGAGTACAGCTACTCAGAGCACACCCACTGAAATTAATGGGGATGACTAACTTAGGTCCATTAATTTCGGTGGAGCTACAATGGCACCCAGTGGCCTTTTGAGATAATGCTAAAGGTTTCCATCTCACGCTTCTGGAAATATAAAAAAAAATTCCTTCCAGTAGCACCTTAAAGACCAACTAAGTTAGTTCTTGGTATGAGCTTTCGTGTGCATGCACACTTCTTCAGATAGGAGAAGAAGAAGTGTGCATGCACACGAAAGCTCATACCAAGAACTAACTTAGTTGGTCTTTAAGGTGCTACTGGAAGGAATTTTTTTTATTTTGACTATGGCAGACCAACAGGGCTACCTATCTACTTCTGGAAATATGTGCCTTTAAGAGTTGTCTGATGGAGAGGAATTTCAGCTGGTCCAGATGGTCACTTCGTGATGCCGCAGGCTTGAGCAGCCTTGCACCTGCTGAAGCTTTTCCTTCTACCTATCTATTAAAGACAGAAGAGCCATGCCTTTTTATTGGCCTTCTATCGAAGAGTGCTTCAGTCATTACAACTCCTTGCTCCTGTTCTGAAAAAAGGCGGGGAAAGCAAAGCACATGGGTCGTAGCTTCAATCTAGGCTTGTCATACGTCAGGAAAATTCCTGACATGTCCTGGTTTCCAGGTGTAAAAATGGCTTTGGATGTATGGCAACGCAATGGAAAAAGCAGCACAACCTTTTTTTTTTTCCAAACACTTCCGATTTTGGGAGGAATGAAATGTTTTAAGGAATGGAAAAAGGAGCTAGCCAGATTTGTCTGGAATGGCAATAAGCTGAGAATCAAACACCCGGTATTAATAGATAAAAGAGAAAGAGGTGGATTTGGATTACCGGATTTAGAATTATACCATGCCGCAGCTGGCTAGTTTGGTTAAAGAAATGGATTACACTAAAAGATACAAATGTATTAGATCTTGAGGGGCCTGACAACCGGTTTGGGTGGCATGCCTATCTGATATATGAAAAGGTGAAAGTGCACAAAGGTTTCTTGGGCCATGAAGTAAGAAGATCACTCTATAAAATCTGGAGTAAATACAGAGGAATTTTGGAACCCAATATACCTTTGTGGACTTCACCAGTAGAAGCGATAGCAATCAAAAGTAAAAACATGAAGGGAGACTGGCCCACTTACAGGATGTTATTAGAACCAAACAAAGAAATGCCAATCCTAAAAAAAATATGAGGATATTAAACACCACCTGTCTGGTTGGCTACAGTAATTCCAACTAAACCAAAAACTGAGCACAGATAAAAGAGAAGGTCTTGCCAAAGAAACTTCCGCCTTTGAAAAAGAGTTAATATATAACAAGGGATAATATATATCAAGAATGTATGAACATCTTTTAGAGTGGGAAGTGAAAGAGGAGCAGGTTAAAACATCTGTGATAAAATGGGCGCAGGACTTTGGCTATAATATTAATATGGAACAGTGGGGAATGCTATGGCAGCAAGACATTAAATTTACCTCATGTTATTATTTGAGGGAAAATACCATGAAGATGCTTTATCGATGGCACCACACCCCGGCAAAACTCGCCAAAATGTATAAGGGAAGTTCACCAATATGTTGGCGTTGTAAAAAGGAAATAGGATCTTACTATCATATGTTGTGGACTTGTATGGTTATAAGCGAGTTTTGCAAAAAAATATATGATGAATTTAAGAAATTATTTAAACTTACTTTTTAAAAAAAGGCCAGAGATTTTCCTTCTAGGAATACTGCCAATAGAAATAAAGCAAAATACAAGACCACTGCTTATGTATTAAATTACGGCTGCAAGAATACTGATAGCCAGAAGTTGGAAATGTGAAACAACACCTACAATAATAGATTGGCAATCACTCATGCTAGAGTACTTTCAATTAGCAAAGCTGACTGGAAAAGTCAGAGGAGCCCCAAATAAAAAAAAATCAGAGAATAGAGACTATTCAAAGAATATATAAGATTATATTGTAATAATGATGTTATCCTAGCAGAACTGAATGATACTTGTATATAATAAACAAATGGAATAAATATACTAGATGAATATACAGGAAGTTGTAAAACAAACTGTGCGATAAAATTAAGACAATAGAAAAAGTACAACGAGAACGACTGGAAGTTTCTTTCAGAAGACTTTATTAGAAAAGACAGGATGTTATAACCAATATTCATTTATTATTGTTAACTCTTTTTTGCTTTTTATTTTCATTTCCTTTATCTTCTTTCTATTATATTTTTTGTTTAATTTTGATGTAACTATTTGTAATATATATGTAAGATGATATTTTAAATCAATAAAGACGAATTTAAAAAAAGAGGAAAAAACAGCGGAAACAGCTCCAAAAGCTTAAAATCACATCATTGAAGTCCTTTTTCCTGCCCACTTTCCCTGTTCCCCTCATAGTCAGGGGAATATAGTATTCCTGTGGAACACCTTCCCATTAGATGTCAAAGAGATAAACAACCCTGGGACTTCCTGCAAACATCTGGAAAAAGAAGCCCTGTATGGGGAAGTTTTTAAATGTCTGATGTTTCTATGTGTTTTTATATTTTGTTGGAAGCTGCCCAAAGGGGCTGGGGCAACCCAGTCCGATGGATGGGGTTCAAGCCATCATCATCATTATTATTATTATTATTATTATTATTATTATTATTATTATTATTATATTATTATTCCAGCTTTTCCTCAGTCCCAGATGTGTGAGGTGCTGCCTGTGGTGGCTACTTAATGGCAAGGGGGAAAGGTACTTTGCACGTGCTCAGAGGCATGCCATCCTTTGTGACAAGTTCCCTTCAAACTCTGGTTTTCCTCCACCAGCTCTTTCTGAAGACCACCCTCCTCCTCCAGTACTACTGCGACTGGTATTCATTCCCCATGAAATCGTGGATTCCCTTCCTTGCAAGGAAACATTTTCCTCAGGATAGAAGATTCCCCGCTTTTCTACACTTGCCCCTCCCCCCACACCCTCTTGCCTGAGGTAAAACAAAAAACCCACAACCAACGAACGCAGCACCCTGGCGGTGAAACACCTGTAAAAGGAGAGAGAGAATTTTCCCGCGCTGCCCGATGATTGGCTGCAGCTCACCCGCTCTTGTCGCTCATTGGCTCGCGCGATTTTTGGCGCCTTTTCCCTCTCGCTGAGGGAAGGAGATGGCTCTGTGGGGCTGAGCGAAAAGGCTGGGCTGTGGCGGGGAGGATTTCAGAGAGGGGCGAAGTTTAAACAGTTCCCTCGCTGCTTGTAGAGCAGGGAAGCCCAAAGTCTAGGGCTGAACCCCCCCCCCCAAGATTAAAGGAGGAAATGCCCAGTTTGGGCTGAGGGAGGAAAGGGGAGAAAGAAAGTTGACTGGTATGGAAGGAGACTGAGGAGGGAGAGATGATTAAACTGGGCTGAAATTTGGGAACTGAGGGAGGGGGAGAGAAATGGCATCTGGAGGTGAGATGCCCACTGGGACAGAAGCCCAGGAAAGAGGGCAGAAAATGCCAGCTGGGGCAGGAGCCCAGGGAATGTGGGAAGAAATACCTCCTGGGACAGAATCTCAGGGGTTGGGGCAAGAGATGCTCAGGGATGATGAATGCCAAGGGCTGGAGGGCAGAGGCAGTTCCAGCATGGGAGAAGCGGGAGGGATGAGGAGAGAGGCATCTGACAAGAACGAAACCCCAGGGAAGAGGGCAACTGAGGCTGAATGGCCTGTTCCCAGTGGGGGAGATCTCATGGAGAATGATCCCAGGGATCTGAGAGGAGAGCCCTTGGAGAAAGGAGCCAGTGGGACACCACCTCCTTCTGATTCTCTTCTTACAAAAAGTGCTGAGGGTGGGAAGACGGGGTCAGGTAGCCCCAAGAATAGTTGCTTAGACAGGGGTTCTACAGAGAGGGTCAAAAAGCCGAGCCATAAGAAAAGGGGGCAGAAGCCCAAGGTGAGGAATTTGGAGTAAGCAAATATCCCGTAAAGAGACCTTCCATCCTAAAATGTGGCAAGCTTCTGCAAGTGGAGGCTTGCTGCTTTTAGCAATTTTGCAGGCTTGGGGAAGTCACACACAAATGTTTTAATTAAAGAAAAATAATGGGGAAATAATATATAATTTAAGAGGTGTAAATAATAAGATTTCACATGTAGCTCCGTTATTGTTGGAGAGGCCCATAAAGATGGGAACCTTGACAATCATGCTACAGTCACATGGCACTTTATCTGTAGTTGCCAATGCCTGATAACATGCAGCAATCATTCAAAGTTGGCAAAGTAGTGTAGAATTTCCATGCAATTTGGAAACTTTGGGTGCAGACTGGACAGGAAAGCCATAGCTAAATTTTGTTTTAAATAGATCTGGTTCAGGGACATGGTAAAGTATGGCATCTGCTCAGCTTGTACAACAACTGGACTTTCAAGAGCAGTCACAGCAACTTAGCTTGTTGTTAGACCCATCAATTAATTGGTGTGCAAATTTAAACGTGTGATCAAAGTGTGTAATTTCACTGATTGATTTCACTTTACTTGTAAAGTGCTTGTTTCTAAGTAAAACTTTTAAACACATGATATTATGTGTCTGTACCCACTTTCTTCCTGTGTACTAGGCTGAAGATACTTTTAAAGGGCTGGCCATCTACTTCCCTAAAGAGCAATGGGCTGAAATGGGAGAATGGGAAAAAATTCGTTATAAGAATATGAAAGAGAACTATGAGTTTATGACTCAATTAGGTGAGAGAAATTACTCAAAAGTAAGCAAGGAGTATGGATTATTTAGCTGCAATAAGATCTCTGATTTGAAGAACAATTGAAGAATTGTTCACTCTTGCACCTTATTTTACCTTTATCAAATAGTAACATTCAAAGGGTTCATCTATGTGACATGTTAAAGTTAGCAAAGCATATATTTTAGTGTGTGTTTAAAAGTATAACTGTCAGGCTTCCAAGGGCTCTCAATGATTACAGCCTGAAGCTCAGCTCAATTACACCATATATTAACTATGTTTGTAAAAAGGTTAAAATTTAGAACTCTGTAGGCAGAATTAGGACCAGTAGAGAAGGCAAAGAGAGATTAATGAAAGAAGTATGGAACTAGAAATAATGCTGAAATTGTACCTGGGAGGTCTGGATTCAAATTCTTTTCCAAGCATGACTTCACTTTATATGCTTGGTTAAGTTACTGGGTTGAATCAGTTAAGTTGCACATTGGCTGCAATCTAATCCACTTTCCTGGTTGTAGACCCCAATTGAAAGCAATAGGGCTTACTTTTGAGTTTCTTAGAATTGCTCTGTAAGATACCATTGAAACATTTGTCTCCTTTTCCCACACCTCTCCCATGTTGTGGACTGCAGAGGATAGATTGGTCTTTCACTGATACAGTACATTTTCTTTTTAACAAAACCTTTTGGCTAGGTATACTATGTGGCAAGTGATCTGAAGCCTTTCACATTGGATACAGATTCTGGGGGATGGGAAGGGCCTGGTTTTTCCATAGCACAATACCATAGCATTGATTATTTTGTCTTTTATTGGCATTTGACATCAGTTGAACAGAGACAAATTTCTGGAAGCATTCTTTCAATAAGATGTTTGCAGACAACAACTTTTATAGTATCTTATACCTGATATTTTTTTTTAGGTCTTCCTACACCTAAACCAACATTTATGTATCATGCACGGCAACCTCCCAAAACTACAAATGAGTCCTCTGAGTCTGATGAGGAATGGACACCAAAATCTATAGGTAAATGATTACTATAGTCATTCCTGAATACATGCAGCCCTCCAGGCTTCTGTATACGGGCCATAGAACACTTTGCAGGCCATACCCCTCACCAGCAGTAAAGTCTAAGAAAAATTCTGCTGGAACAGACCATCCTGTTTCCCACAGTGCCTAGCCAGATACTTCTGGGAAGCCCATAAGCAGGGCATGAAAGCAATGCTCCTCCTTTCTGTTGTCCCTTCAATCAACTTAGCATATATCTGAACATGGGCATTCCATTTAGCCATCATAGCTAACTGAAAGATAAATGCTCTATGATTGACTGCATTTGTCTCTTTCTGGTGAATGACATATCTATTACTTTAGTTACATTAATTTTGTGAGATGCAGCTGATGAATGTAACAAAATGTAGTTTATGTGATGTGACCCAACTCATCTACATTGGTTCATTTTGCTCGTCACTACTAATAGTCCTTATGTCTCATACTGGATTTTCCTTTGCTTTACCTATATGCATATTCTGTTGCAATGATGGGGAATGAGTGGCCCTCCAGATATGACTCCTGTAATCCTTCACCATTAGCCATGCTGGCTGGGACTAATGGGAGATGGAGTTCAACAACAATTGGAGGGGCACTGGTTCCCCACCTCCTTTCTGTTGCTATACTGTGTACTCTGGTGCATAGATCAGGTTGCAATTTTGCTGTATTCTTTTTATTGAATATTAATCTTTTGCATTAGAATGGTTTTATATTCATTCTAAAGCTGAGCATCTAATGGTGTTTCATTAATTCAATACTGTATCAGCAATGAGGTTATTGTCATATTGTCCCTATATTCCCATTCATTCCATGTATATACAATCATATAAGGAAAGTCTGGAGCTCAGTGGTACAGCATGTGTTTTGCACAGAAAAACTCTCAGGTTTAGTCACTGGCATTTCCAGGTAGAGCTGGGAAAGACTTGTGTCAGGACCCCTGGAGGGCCACTGCTGGACCGTGTCAACAATACTGAGATGGATGGACCAATGGTCTGACTTAGTATATAGCAGTTTCCTATGTTCATTCCTTTTTCTTGGCAACACAATGTGTAATATCATGGTATACATTCCTGTGATGATGCATTCATAGTCATAATAAAAGTGAAAATGCAGATAAAATATTCTAAACATCAATCAATCCAAGAGACATTTATTGAGGCATTATTGTTTTTATCATTCCATAAACTGAAGGAGAACCACCTGCCTGTTCAGTTTCTATTTATTTAAATTCATGCTACCAAATGTCTTTCTATTGGTGAAACAGTGGCTGGGGAAACCCAGCCAGATGGGCAGGGTATAAATATTTTTTATTATTATTATAACAACACATTTTTGCAAATATACTCCTGGAAATTACCATGGAGAACTGGCTGGCAGGAACTGGAGAAATTTAGTGGATGGTTTGGAGCTATAGCTTTCTCCAAATGATTGACTGGTATAAATACCAAAGTTTGTGTATATATTGCACAATACACCCTTTATCCCCCCCCCCTCTCGGGTTTATATGTTCAGTGATAATATTTTAATTTCTAAAATATTAGTTTGCTTCTTATTTCCAGTAAAATCTTTTAGGACACCATGTAACCTGAATAGCTGGAAAGAGGAAAAGAAAAAAAAGTACCCTCTTGATCAAGTAAGATAGTTTTGGATATTTCAAGTGATTTGCAATTTCTGTTTTTTTGTTTGTCTGATGATTCTAGCAAACATCGAATCAAAATAGTTTGGAGAAACATTTCATGCGTTTGCCCTGATATGGAAATAAAGATATTAATAAAAGCAGGGTTTGATGGGGCATACTTTTTATTTGAGTGGAAATTTATTGTTTACAATCATTAGCTTTTAGAGAAACAATTTGACTTTTGTAGTCAGTGATCATAACATTACACTTTCAAACAAAGGAAGAACCAAAACAAACAACTGAAACAAAGAAACAAACTCTGAAATCAACACAAACTCTGGAATCAAATTACAGATAGGTAGCCGTGTTGGTCTGCCATAGTCAAAATAAAAAAATTCCTTCCAGTAGCACCTTAAAGACCAACTAAGTTAGTTCTTGGTATGAGCTTTCGTGTGCATGCACACTTCTTCAGATACCACCAGGTATCTGTGTGCATGGACACGAAAGCTCATACCAAGAACTAACTTAGTTGGTCTTTAAGGTGCTACTGGAAGGAATTTTTTTATCTGGAATCAGATGTGTAGGAGACTGAGGATAAGCTACCCATCTGACAGGGTGACCTGTAGTTCACAAAACCCACACTATTTGCTGACACATTGAAAGACTGTGAAAAATATTTTCTTTCTTTTTTTAAGTATGTGGAAACACTAATTGAGGGAAGGGGAACAGAACACAGCTGGACACTAGCTTGCACATTATCAATGTATACAGCCAATATAGGTAGTAGCTGCTGCTTTAGATTATGGTATCACATGAAGGTGTGTACTGCTGTACACAATAAACTGCTATGTACGAAAGCACACTGTGAAATAGTAGCCCATGTGTGTTTCAAAAGCTTCATGTGGACACAGCCTAATAGACCAGCCTTCACCAGTCAGGGGTAGTCAACCGTTTTATACCTACTGCCCACTAATGCATCTTTCTTAATGGGAAAATTTCCTCACCACCCACCAGTGTTCGATGGAAGGATGATTCAGCTTGTGCAGTAGAACCCCCTACCGCCCACCTAGAATCCTGAAACGCCCACTAGTGGGCAGTAGGGACCAGGTTGACAACCCTTCTCCAGGTGTTTTGAATTCTAGTCAGCCCCAGACAACACAACCTTTTCGACATGAGGACACTACTGTATGTAGCTATTTCATTGGGTTGAAAGTCAAATATATAATATGTTCATACATTTAAGTCATGATTGCTGCAGCAATTCATTTTCTGTTCATGTTTGAAGGTCTTTAATAGTCACATGTTCAAAGTTATTTCCATGTACCATACTTTTGCTAAACATTGTATTCTATATCCAAAGGAGAGATTCCTGAGAAAAATAAATAATTAAGTATGGCTTGGGACTGTCTCGTAACTGAATATACTAACTGGTAATTTGTCTAAATGATAACTGCCATTGTGGAAATATTTAAGAAGATCTAAATTAATATGATCACTTTTAACACCCAGTAAATACACATGATTCACAAGCCCCCTCTTAATTCTTTATGAGTGTTATTTGAGATAATAATAATAATAATAATAATAATAATAATAATAATAATAATAAAAAATTTATTATTTGTACCCCGCCCATCTGGCTGGGTTTCCCCAGCCACTCTGGGCAGCTTCCACAAAGACCAAAAGATGTTAAGATTTAATAGAAAACAACTTTTTGTTGCAGAATAAGCAAATAAACACTATGGGACTTACTTCCAAAGACCAAGAACATATAAAGAAAACTGACAAAAATACATGTGCAGATGTTCATACTACAGACATTGCAGCAGAATCAAAAACTGGTAAGTGCTTGGTAGAGAGCCATTTATTTATTTTCTTAATATTTTAAAATAATAATTACTCTGCCCACTGTGTTCTTTACAGCTTTTTGACATTTAATTGTAAAGGGCACTCTCCAAAACTGGAACTGGAAGTTTTTCTAATGATCTGATCTTATGATCTGTGTAAGACAATTTTTTTTGATGTAATTGTATGTAAGAGCAAAAACAATGTTGCATGTTGTTTTCAAGTCCAGTACAGCAAAATGACAGAGAGCTTACACTGTGCAGCTGCTCAAGCAGTTCAAATCCACCTAGCCAATTACACTGTGAAAGACTTTACATGAGTCAAATATGGAAGGAGATGGGGCATGAAAGGGACGGGGTGTGTTAATAGTGATGTTTAAGTGTGAGCTTATCCATGTTAACAGGACCAGGCATTCCTGCAACCATGAAATATGAAAATTGACTCTAACATTGATAAGCTGCACTTAAATGCAGACATGTCCATGTTAAAAGATATTCTTTGTGCTTAATGAAAGTTGGGGATTTTTTAGGTGGTTTTGTCTCATTCTGAAAAGGGCTATGGTTTAGTATGGTATTTCTAGGGCAGAGCAAGATTGGTTAATATTTTGCTGCCTGTGAGCCACATTGTCACATATCCAGGCTCTCAGCCAATCTAGGTAATTAAGCATCGCTAGTAAAGAGCATAACTAATTCTGTTTAGATGCCTAGTGAAACGTTTTGGAGCACAGCCAAGCAAAATCTTGAGGAGGAAATAGGGAACATTTTAATTCTCAGCACACTGTATCTGTCACTTCATGTCCAGTGTGGTATGTTCATCCTATGTTCTTTACCATCTGCTATTCTTATGTGACTTGTTAGAAATGCTGAAGCTATAGAAGATTTTATTATAAGGAGACAATGCCATTTCAGAGTAGAATATCCCACAGGGTTCTACACACATCTTGCAGAAACAAAAGTAGATATATTCAGGCATTCTGCTTATATGTAAATCCTACACATGAGCAAGGCAAGGAGGGACTAATGTGAACACCTAAACATACCTAGTGTGATTCAAGTTCTTGTATTCCATGTACTTTTGCTTTCCATGAGTTTATGCGTTACAAAATTAGATTATATACTTCAGATATTGAGAAGAAAGCTTTGTCGGGGAAAGCAAAGAATAAGAAAAGAGATCAGGAGAAAGAAGTTAGTACATACAGTTTGCGGAAGAGGGAGAGAAAAACATATATGGAAATAAATGAGCCAAATGATGATGATTACTTGTGTAAGTTTATAATCAGCATTTTCCATCTTCAATTCTTATGTTGCCTTGGAAAAATATTTATAAAACAGTGCTTTTAGATATTCTATTACATATTTTTCAGGTTCAGGTTTATTCATAATTCTAATGCTAATAATGCTAAGAAACTCTCCCTTTATGCTTATATTTTAAAAAGTGCTTAATCAAAATTATGTTAATTAAAATGCCTGTATCAGGCTTGTAACAATTGTCCAAAAGGAAGAGCAATTCTATACTGGCACTATTAAACTCTCTTTTTGTGACACTACTCCATTTTGTAAGAAAGTACATCAGACTTTCATATAAAAAGTTCCTGAGCTATAATCAGTATCCCCAATCACATTTTAAAAAGAAAATAAATTTCCTATAAATTTGCCATGGGCCATTTATTCACAATAGACTCGCAATTTGATTATATTCACGGATGATGGGTGATGTACAGAAAGTCTGCAGTTACCCTAGCCCTTCTCTAAACAGGAGGTGGTCTTAATGTCAGAATCTGTACAAGTAATCTGAGGCAGTTGAACTGAACTAATGCTGTTCTTGATTTGTCAGAAACTGGCAGATTGTGATAAAGGGTTAAAGCCAATGCTAGGCTTACTCAGTTTAGACCCATTGTAACTAATTTAATATTTAATATTACTAAATTAGATCATTTGATTTGAAAAGGACTTCTCTGAGTAAGAATTAACTGGACACAACACAGAGGTTTTTGAAAGGACTACGTATGCTATAGAAGTGCCAACAACAAACACATATTTCATACTCATAGAAATGAAAGTATCCAAAGACTATGTAGACCAATCCCATAGAATAAGAATAGACTGTCCATCTACCCATAACCACTCCTAGAGTGCAGCTGTCATCTGTGGACCACAGTGTGCCACACGGAGTTAGCAGATACAGCCAGTAATAGCTTGAGGGAATTTGTGCAATTAAAGTATGGTTACACACTATAAGAAAAGGAAACCCAACCAACCAAATGTTAGCGGCTAAACTAGTTTAGGGGGGAAATCCTTCCTTCTTCAAAGAGATTCCAATGGGAAACACGTCAATACCACTTAATATTCTGATAGGGAATGCCAAGGTTGCATAGCAGGGGAAATAATCCTTCTTAACATTTATGGGCAACGACAAACATAAGAAATAACGAAACATTTCCCTGAATTCATCCAACTGTACCATGAAGCCTTGGAGCACCCTATGGTGCTAGAACTATTGTTAAATGGAACTATCAGGGTTCGTAAAACTATCCCACACACCATCACCCCTCCCCTACTTTCCCCATCTTTTCTTCCCAACCTCATACTGTTTGCAACACTAACGTCTCACAACAAATGAAACTGATCTGTAGAAAACACAACTTGAAAAAAGAGACAATGCACATATTTTTGTATACTGATAAATATTTAATAAATATTATTTTAAAACAACAACTATCAGGCTGACTATGCCTAGAACCAGACAGAATTCTGTCTGCTGCAATTAGATTATCTGCTGGATATATATGCTATGTCTAAGGTGGGGCTTAGCAGGCTCATGGAAAAATGTATTCAGTCCTTGGGGAAGTTTCTTGGAACAACTTCCATTAACCAGCTTCTTGGTGCTCTGTGCTGCCTTGCTGAGAACCTGTGTTCTTTTTGTTTGTGACTTTGGCCTGTGACTGGACTTTGCTTCTCTTATTGACCACCCCCTCAATGTGACCTTAGGTTGTGAACCCAACCTTGCTCTCTGGACTGCCCTATAAGTAGACTCCCACCCCTGGCATCCTTATCCCCTGAAGCAGTACAATAGCGCTGTCCATATCACCATTCCCCAAGACCAGAGCTTCAGTTGGAGAGCCGACCACAAAATTCATTGTAATAATTATTGCACATTGACACAAATCCCCCACGTTTTACAACTTTAAATATTTATATAGATTGCCAATCATAACTGTAGATATTTGAAAAAACTCATTGATGGAAAAAATGTCCTGCAGCATCGTCTCAATTATCTTTCTTTCCCTTCCTAGTTTGTGAATACTGCCTGCTATTCTTTATTGATGAATGTTCAGTTCATGGTTCTCCAGTTTTCATCAAGGATGCAGCAGTAGAAATAGGACTGGAAGAGAGGGCCACCCTCACTTTACCTCCAGGTTTGAGAATTGGCCCATCAGGTATCCCCAAAGCTGGCTTTGGAGTCTGGAATGAAGGAGAAATTCTGCCTCCAGGAATTCATTTTGGGCCCTATGAAGGGAAAATCACAGAGGAAGAAGAAGCAGCCAACAGTGGTTATTCTTGGCTGGTATGATTTACTCACAGCACTTTTATTTAAAAAAAATTCCATGTAGAGTACCACCTTGCTGAATGAACAAACCCCACCCTCCAGGCAGAGTCAAATGACTTTGTTCAGTGCTCCTTCCCTTTACAATGTCAAGCTTGTGAGTACAGGAAGTAGAACGTTCTTCCTGATGGAGCCACAGTGTTGGAACTCCCTCCTTAGAGAAGTCTTGTTCCTTCATCACTTTTAAGTTTTATGAAAGTGGTCAAGAAAGTTTCTGCCTTTTCTGTTTAATAATCCTCTGTTTTTAAGTATGATTTGATGGAATATCAATTATGAATAAACTTCCTTGAATGTTGTAGAAGTGGGCTAAAAATTGTATGTTAAAATGCATTTAATGAAAGAAAATTTGAAACAATAACTCAGAATGGTGAACTTCTTCATTTTAGTGTATCAGAACTCAAATGTTAATGAATACAAGCAATCCTATTGCTGTCTGTCACCACCCAATGTTGAAACACAATTTGAATTGCAGCAAGATCATAGATGGTTCAATGCAGAATTGTCAGGGCCTTGCAGGATGTAGACAAATGTGCACTGGGGTAGTGGGGCTGGAGTCGGGAGAGGGGATCTGTTGTGGCAACCTGTACCAGCCAGGGGGCAAGAGTCAGACAGGGGAAGCTTCAGAGCTGGAGGTTGGAGCACAGGATGTGTTGGAGGCAGAGGGGAAAGAGGCAGGTCAGGCAAGGGAAGAGTTGGGTTCTTCCCCATACTCTCCTGCACCACTGTCTCCTAAAACCAGGAGGGGATTGAAGAAGGAAGAGCAGAGACAGCTTCCATGCAGGTGTAGCCACTGGCTGTGTTCCTGTGGCCCATCAATGAGAGGTACATAAACTAGTGAAGGGGGGTGGCTCCCCTTGTTGCTGCAACTGCTCCACAGAGCACAGGCCTGGGAATTAGGCAATGTGGTTAATTGGAGCTATAGAACTACTTTCTAGATGAAGGCAAGTCCCTTCGACTCTATTCTGCCCCTGCCCTGTTCTGCCCCCTTGCTGCACCAAAAACGGCATGTGTATGCTGCTGCATGCAACTAGAATGTGCATAAGTGGGCAGTTGTTTGTACTGTAAGTGTTTGCTTGAGACAATAATGAATTAACTATCTGCTGTGTGCATCCTGGGGAGTATCTTTAACAAAAATGATTATAACTTTAAAAGCAGAAAGTACCCATCTTGACTATGGAGTCTAGCCAGATAACAGACACGCACAGATAATATACCTATGCAATGGTGATACCTTAAGCAAAAAAGCCAGGGAAGTTCTTGAAATGTATTTCTCACCCAAACCAATATTTTGTTGCTTCTGCTTATTTGTTTATTCAAAGTGAATTGTCTTATTAAAATAAAAAGTACCGTATAGTTCACCACTTAGACTATTCTAAATTATTTAAAAACAAAGTTTTAAAACTCCAGGAAAACTCCTTGAAAGAAAATGATGAGAATCCAGAAAACAAGCCTGCCAGGAAACAAAGCTACAGAATAGGTGGGGAGGGTGGCTTCATAATTAGGCAAAAGGTGAAAAGGGTTCTTAGTAGTTGCAATATGTGGGAAGAGGAAGATGCAGGATATTACCATGGGGGTGGTCTTTGTGCCTGTTGGGGTTGCACAAAAGAAGGGGAAGACATGGAGGTGAAGGTGAAAACGGGTGCAAAGCAGGGCTGCAGAAACGAGAGTAGTGCTTTCAAACATAGGGTTGAGAGAGTGAAAAGGGGGCTTAGTAGTTGCATGCAGTGGGAAGGGGAAACTCTAAGGGGGTCAATAGGGGCTGATAACCAAAGCAAGCAGGGGAGCAGAGCCCCTTAACATCCTACATATTGTTGTAGAGTTACCATATTGATGTGTGTGTTTCATGTCTATTTTAATTACAGATTACTAGAGGGCAAAACTGCTATGTTTACATTGATGGAAAGGATGAAACTAATTCCAACTGGATGAGGTAAACATCCTTGATCAAACTAAATGAAGAGAGACTTTTAAAACAAGGGTCTTCATACACCTGGAAAGGCCAATAGAACAGAATAATTTGAATGTCATTCTGGGTGCCTACAGGTTACCCGTCCGTACTCTTAATACAGTGGTACCTCGGGTTACATACACTTCAGGTTACAGACTCCGCTAACCCAGAAATAGTGCCTCGGGTTAAGAACTTTGCTTCAGGATGAGAACACAAATTGGGCAGCGCCAGCGCTGCAGGACCCATTAGTTAAAGTGGTGCTTCAGGTTAAGAACAGTTTCAGGTTAAGAACAGACCTCCAGAACGAATTAAGTATGTAACCAGAGGTACCACTGTATCTTTTAACTGTTGGGAGTAAAGCACAACATTTGCAATAACCTGCTTGAACTGTGGTGAGGAATAGACAGAAATGCAACCTGTTCTTCCTTCTTCACTGATTCCTTCTCTTTTAGTAAATGCTTGTTGGTAAAGTAGATCACTTCCTTTCAGGCCTTAATTCTTTTCTGCTTCTCCAAGTAGTCAGTATGAGTTAGCTTTAGCTAGTGGCTGCATCTTGGCCACATGTAAAATCTTTACATAGAATGGTTCCTCCTCCAAGACTAATAGATGTTAAGTTTTCTTTATCCTTTCAACAGCAGTCTTACCAGGGTATTTTTTCTGCATACTGCTTTGCAAATTGCGCACTATTTACCAAAGTTCAGTAGTGCCAGTACTAGAGAGAGAAGTGGCACCTTTCAAAGGTAAAAAGAATATCTTGGTTTGGAAAGAGAGTGGTGGGCCACTAAACTGCTTAGTGGGATCAGTCAAAGCTATGGGTTCATCATTCCTAGTAGAGCAAATGCCTGGTGGTCTGCATAAGTCTTGCTTCTGAAATGAATGGGAGGAGCAACCCAGACAAATATATTCTTCTACCACCATAAAAAAAGAAAGTGAAGTTACCACAGGTAAGAAGATCAAAGTTTAGTTTACAAAATTCTGTTGTGTGTTGTTACCTCCAGTGTATAATATGCCCAGTGTTCAACAAATTTAAAATATTTCAGCTGTACATTTCATTACTTGAATAATAGAAGAAAGTAATGCAATTGTTATGCTTCATAGTACTTCTCTAATTTCCAGCTTCCCTGACTGAGTACTTTTAGTTACCCTCTTAACAATGAACTTTCAGATATGTTAACTGTGCCCGGAATGAGGAAGAGCAAAATCTTGTTGCCTTCCAGTATCATGGGAAAATCTACTACAGAGCATGTAAAATAATCCTTATTCATTCTGAGCTTCTGGTTTGGTACGGAGAAGAATATGGAAAGGAGCTTGGCATCAAGTGGGGCTCTAGATGGAAATCAAGAAAAGGTATAATAATCATGCATTGTTTTAAATCTTCCCTAACATTGAAGTATGTTATTGCTTCTTTTGTTTGTCTTAGACAGCATTCTCCTAGATACATCTAATATATCTTCATATTTCTGTGTGTTATATACGGTAAATCTAAAGGACTAGTTCATAGAACCATAGAATTGTAGAGCTAGAAGGGTGGTTGAGGTAAGAGAAATGTGGGACAGGTGGGGGAAAGCTTTCATGTTGCAGAGAAATGCACAAGGATTAGGATCAATTTCGCATGGTGAATATGTGGGCTGAAAAGACTGGTGCTGCGTTTTTGACATAGTGGTAGTGCTTGTATGACTTTTGAACATGACTCCAGTTCTTAAGTCTTCTCATATGTAGAGCATGGGAGCGGTGCCAGCCTTGAGCAGGCTGGCACAAGTCATATTGCTGCCTGCTGCAGGAAAGTGAAGTAACAACACACCTGCCAGTAATATGAGACATAGTCCACCAGGATATTATTCTGTGCCTGTCTCTTTGAAAGGAATGGAGGCGCCATACAAATATTGTTATGCCTCTCCTTTTTATTTCAGTGGGAACTTGTGCAGTACAACATCCCAGTGGATTGTCCCACATTTGTTAAATCTGGCTTTCCCCCTCAGTCAAAATCCATCAGCTGGGAGGTTGTCACACCTTGGCTCATGGTAGACCCCCTCACATAGCATGCCAATATATTGTTGAACATCACCCCACTCTCTGAGTGGTGTGAAATTCCAGAGATTCTAGGAATGAGGGACATCAGAGTCTGTGGTGTCTTTAAGATTTTTTTATTTTTTTATACAAATATACAACCTGAGCCTGTGATGGAGGGACTTACAGAATCAACACCCCAAAATATATTGCTTCTTCCATAGTCACAGCCTTTGATTCAAATAGAAATCAAGTATGTTTCTCACTTTCTGGCTTCTGCTTGCTTCTAGCCCAGTTGTCACACACAACTGGCTATTGTCATTCTAACTACCAGTCAGGTGAGAGGGGGCACCCATTTGTCCTCTGGCACAGAACAACTTGCTTTGTTATATTATTGACCATACTTAGGGCCATTAACTCACCAAGGAATTTGCCTGGCTAGTTAAACAATGGAATTAGAAGAGACTCCAGCATCATACAGGCTGACACACACACACCCCGCCAAGGTCACAACAATACTACAGTTGTTGTAATATTAGGAAGAATTTCATCATATACAGTAGTTGTCTCTTGTGCAAATATCTAATTTCCCCTGTATGCAGGTGTTATCTTAAAAAATAAGAAATGCATTTGGCATAGTAGAAATTCTCTCTCAGAACTATTTTAATATAGTTAAAGCACCAAAATTTAGACTTTATTTGCATTCAATAGTATTGCAGTATTTTAACACACCTCCAGATTTTGGGTCATTCCACGCCAAATTACCTGGTGCCATGTGCTCTCATGACTCAGATTTTCTTCAATTTTTAAAATGTGTAGATACTTATGAGATAACCAAATTAATTTTTAAAGATTTTTTGCTCCAAAATTGGGAGCAGGAGAATTTTTTGAAAATTTCATTTTTCGCGCAATTTAGGCTTATGCAATTTCTGCGTCAGTTTAGAAAAACCCCTCAAAATAATTTTTAAAGATTTTTTCATCCAAAATTGTGCACAGGAGAATTTTTTGAAAATTTCAATTTCTGCGCGATTTAGGCTAATGCAATTTCTGCGTCAGTTTAGAAAAAACTACTGTTTGTTTTTGTTTTTTCAACTAGTTGGGCTTATTTTGGTATCAAAATAAAGCTAAATGTGGTCTCTTTCAAAATAAGGTATAAAAATGGTATTAAGAAAAGGGTCACTGACTATTCAAAGTGAATTTTTGCCATTTATTCCTGGTAGGTTCGATAAGCCATAGCGCGCAAACCACAACTAACACGTGTATCATCCTTTTGTTGTAGAATGGGGTAACTATGTACTTGTTATGTTTTAAAAATAAGGAGGGTGTTTTTTGTGGTTATAAAATAAATTGATTTTTAAGTAATTTTTTTACAAAAAAAATATTACTTTTTTGGACAGGTTTAAGGTCTCTTTGAGCCTGAAATAACTCACACATTTGTGAGAATAGTTAAAATTAAGTTTAATTTATTATTTAATAAAAACAAAATATATCTTAGAGCCCTTGTTCATTTTATTGTGTAAAACACTTCTGGAATGACATGGTCAAAGCTATTTTGTTTCCCATACATGTAATATAGTCAATGATGCTGTTTTGACCACTGTATGCAATATGACCTTTCTGAATGCTGTGGCCAGCCTTGGTCTTCTTACTGCTGCTTGCTCCTTCAGGACAACCCTCTGTTTTGGCATGTGTCTTTTTCCTTGGCTCTCAGTGAGCTTGTTGGGTCCTGTAGTTTCCTAAATAATGTGGTCCCATATGCCCATTTGTCATGCATGGTTGAAAATAGCTACTAAAACTCAAATCTTGTTTGTTCTCAAATAGTACACAGGCAGAATTCACGTTTGATACAGGAGCGAGGTATCACCTGTCATCAGTGTCCCTGCTGCAAATTGGCTTTCACTTTCAAAGATTACCTTCACAGACATATGAAATGGAGGCATTCAGGATATGGAATACAGCCTGAAGTACCTGAAAATGTCCTAGCAGAGAAATCTCTATTCAAAATCACAAATAGTGCTTCAAACAGAACTATGCTGCAGCACCTAGTGCCAAGTTGTGTTTACAAAGACAAAGATGAGGAGACACTG
This sequence comes from Podarcis bocagei, assembly GCF_964188305.1. NCBI lineage: Eukaryota > Metazoa > Chordata > Lepidosauria > Squamata > Lacertidae > Podarcis > Podarcis bocagei. The sequence goes on from NC_138132.1 coordinate 11,512,041, forward strand.
TTTTTAAAAGATATAAACAAAGAGACACAGAGTAGAACTCAGGTTTCTAGATGCAATGAAAGTGGGACAACTTTAAAGCAGCTGTCACACCCAGCCCAACAATTATGTATAGGAGAGAGACCATGTTCATTTAGAAAGTGTGGGAGAAGTTTCAGCTACTCATCAGTGCTAGTCACTCCCATGCAAACACACACAAGAGAGAAGCCATATTCATGTAGGGAGTGTGGGAAAAGCTTTAGCCAGTCAGGACACCTGGCCAGACACAAGCGAATGCACACAGGAGAGAAGCCATATTCATGTGGACAGTGTGGGAAATGCTTCAGCCGGTCAGGAAACCTGGCTGCCCACAAGCGAATGCACACAGGAGAGAAGCCATATTCATGTGGAGAGTGTGGGAAAAGCTTCAGCCTGTCAGGAAACCTGGCTGTCCACAAGCGAATGCACACAGGAGAGAAGCCATATTCATGTGGAGAGTGTGGGAAAAGCTTCAGCTGGTCAGGACACCTGGCCAGACACAAGCGAATGCACACAGGAGAGAAGCCATATTCATGTGGAGAGTGTGGGAAAAGCTTCAGCTGGTCAGGACACCTGGCCAGACACAAGCGAATGCACACAGGAGAGAAGCCATATTCATGTGGAGAGTGTGGGAAAAGCTTCAGCCAGTCAGGAGACCTGGCCAGTCACAAGCGAACGCACACAGGAGAGAAGCCATATTCATGTGGAGAGTGTGGGGAAAGCTTCAGCCAGTCAGGAAACCTGGCCATCCACAAGCGAACGCACACAGGAGAGAAGCCATATTCATGTGGAGAGTGTGGGAAAAGCTTCAGCTGGTCAGGAAACCTGGCTGTCCACAAGCGAACGCACACAGGAGAGAAGCCATATTCATGTAGGGAGTGTGGGAAAAGCTTCAGCCAGGCAGGCGTCCTGACCAGGCACATGCGAACGCACACAGGAAAGAAGCCACCTTAGTGTAACATAGTGGATAGAGCTAACAGTTCCAGCACAGAGTGTGGTGCTGTATTTTGAATGTTTTTAGTCATAAAGTAAGCAGCTCTGCATTTCTGCTTATCTAGCAGTTTTGGTGCATTTCCCTATCTGCTGTAATAAGCAGGGCTCTAATCATTTGCTGTCTACTCTGAAGGAAACTTCATCAAGTGACTTTTTCTAAAGCCAGCACCACTGCTCATACCACCTCATTGTTTTAGAGCTCTAAAGACACAATTTTGGATATATGACCCTAGAAGTGAGTTTTTGTGTGGCAAGCCCTAGAAGTTTATTTGGTGAACATTTTTTCACCCTTATGCTTTTTAATGCTCCACAATCTGATTAAAAATGAAAGAAGTGCCTATGTTTTAAATGTTGAAGTTTTGTAATAAGCATTTCTTCTTGAGGGCCAATATGAAAAAGCATAGGGTGCTATACTACTTGTGGAGTTACCGGATGTAATTTACAAAGCTACATTTACATTATCTCCTGCTAGCATCTTTTTATGTTTTGCTGAAACTGTTTTCTGATGCTATACCTGATGAATCTTCACTAACCTCCTTAAAGATTATTTCCAAAATGAGCAAATGTTACAATGAGGTTCAGGAGCTCTGATTTGAAGAAAAAGATTCAACCCTGACTACTAGACTCTGCCACATTTCCATCTAACAATGAAATCCCAAGATTCCATAATTCAATTGAACAGTGCTTGCACACTGTGCAGCTCTTGGGCTTTATTTCAATGGTCAATCATATTCTGCCCATGTTATCTTAATAAATGGCTTCTTCAAAAGTGACTGCTGTTACTGTCATAAATTAAGAAATATCTTTCAATGTAAATGTCATATACTTTTTACATTAATCTGAAACTCTGGTCCAAATAACATACTGTATGTAAACACATATTATGAAATGTGATGCCTGCTTCTTCTAGCCAAAGTAGTTTTGTGAGGGAAACAGTCAGAAATGGAAGCAGGAGGGGAGTAAGATGCTTAATTCTTTATTTAGCTTTTCTTTTCTTCCACAGCTTTCCCTCAAGCCACTCTCCTCCAGGAGTGCCTGTTAAACTTGCAAAATACATTATTTGGAACCTTGCAAGGAGAAAAGTAGCTTCAGGAAGAGTTAGTTGGGAAATGCCATGCACATGTCTGTGTACAAGGATGAAATGCCTTCCTCTCCCCCCTCCCCCATTTCAGATTTCAACCACCAAAGCTTCTTTGCCTAAAACAACCAACCACATGGATTTGTATTACACGCTTTTGCATGCCAAGTATGTTTTAGCCTTGCAACTTCTCAAAACTCTTATATTTGCCAAATAATATAGTTCCATCTGCAGACAAAAGTAGAGCAAAGTATCAGGACTGAATCCTACTTGTCACAGGATAGCTGTGAATAGGATATCCTGTGGTGTTTTTTGTTGTAAGAGTTAGTAATGGTACTAGAAGAGCTAATGTGGCTTGAGACCCCAGTGCTGTGGAAGGGAGCATAGTTAATTGGTTAACCCTTCTCTCCATGCTATTTCCCTCAGAGAACTGCCTGCATCCCTGCTGATGCTATTTATCTTCAAGGCAAACCCATACATATACGGTGGTAATACTCGTATGTGTTGCTCCACAAGGCAACTAGCTCTAGGGATGCAATTTGGTTTAGGACAAATGACATGGGGGAAGTGTTGAGCCCCCACTCACGGTGCAGTATCAAAAACATTTACCCTTCCTGATCCTGAAGACAGCCACTCCATCCTAAACAGCTTTAACTTGGTAGTCTTACTGACTTTATTAGGCCTTCTAAGTAAATGAAATGAGGATCACAGGCTCTTTGTGTATGTTATGTGTAGTAAGGGCTGATTCATATCATTCTTTTAAGGTGACTGAGAGATATGCAATAGATATTGCATATTGATGTTTCATGCCATAATGATAACACTTACATAGGTCGTTCATGCATAAAATGGACAGGGTGGAAAGCCTTCATGAATCCCCATCCCTTTACAAGCATATCTTCCACATGGTGACATTATAGTACACCTAGATCAGGGGTCAGCAACCTTTTTCAGCTGTGGGGCGGTCCACCTTCCCTCAAACCATGTGGTGGGCCGGACTATATTTTTTGGGGAGATATGAACAAATTCCTATGCCCCACAAATAACTCAGAGATGCATTTTAAATAAAAGAACACATTCTACTTATGTAAAAACACCAGGCAGGCCCTACAAATAACCCAGAGATGCATTTTAAATAAAAGGACACATTCTATTCATGTAAAAATACGCTGATTCCCGGACCATCCGCGGGCTGGATTAAGAAGGCAATTGGACCTTAGGTTGCCTACCCCTGTGGACCTTAGGTTGCCTACCCCTGTTCTAGATCAGTGTTTCCCAACCGGTGTTCCGCGGCACACTAGTGTGCCGCGAGACGTTGCCTGGTGTGCCGCGGGAAAAATTAAAAAATTCGAAAGATAGCTTCATATCCGGAGAGGCGGCCTTCAGGCGAGTTTTAATTTTAATTTTCCTTCTCCCACTTAATGCCCCACGCTCGCCCGAGCAGCTTGCAGTCCTCGGTAACCACGGCGACCCGAGGGAGGGGAGGGAACAGGGAAGTCGAGGGCGGCGGCGATCCGCAATGACGTCAGTGGGCCGCGCCGCCTCGCCCTGGCACGGTGTGAGAGCCCCGGCTAGTGGCGCGAGCTTCGGAATAAGTGGGATCCGCATGCGCGAGACCGAGATCGCGGGTAAGGAGCTCAGCCCTGGGCAGGAGGAAGCGGGGCCGCGCGTGCGGGCCACATCCCCACAGAGAGCGAGCCTCCCCCGGCCCACCACTCTGGGCAGGTCCACTCGCATGAGGGGGCGGCGATGGCGACGGCCGGCAGCTTGCCTGCAATGCCATCCCTCGAGCAGGCGAGGAGCCCGGAGGCTACCAGATGCGAGTCCTCTTTCCCACCCTGCTCGGGAGTCCAGAGCACTTGGTCGCATTCAGGATCTAGAGTGGGGAAGCGGGGCTTGTGTCTGAGCTGGACACATTGGGCTGCCTGTGCCGCTCGACCTGCGGGGAGAAATCAGGGTGGGAGTCACGACCGTGAGGCAGGGCTGCCAAGTGTGGCAGAAGAGGACACGTTTGTCGCACCTGTCCTTAGGTAGGAGCTTCTTCCATGTCGACCTGCTGCCCTAAAGTCTTGGCTTTTTTCTTGGCTTTTTGGCGGTTGGCACAAAAGGAAGGCAAGGGGGAGGGGGAAAATTGAAACTTACACTTTCGTGTGTCCCTCCCGGCGTGACGCTGTGCGCTGACGTCACGGGGCTGTAATGGTGGTGTGCCTCGAGATTTTTTTCATGAAACAAGTGTGCCTTTGCCCAAAAAAGGTTGGGAAACACTGTTCTAGATGATGAGTGCTGCTGAAGGGAGCTAACACTGCTTAAGGGTAGAGAGAACTGCTAAAAGGCCCTTACAGCAACTGCAATATAGAGTATTATCTGAACAGTCTGTGCCACCAACTTTGTTGCCTGCTCATGTTTGTGAATTGCTCTGGTTTTGTAAGGATAATACAGACACTTTTTAGAATAATTTAAAAGACATAGGCTGTTTCACCAGAGATGGTACCAGACGAAAAACAAATTATTCCCAGGCACAGATTGTGTATTAAGGTTTAGGCTACAAGGCATATGGGTTGCAGGAAAGAGCACTGGCTGAAGTATATAAAACCATCCATCATGAAGATAGCCAATGCATGTTTCCTTGTGCAAAGGTGGCCAGCTGGCCACTTGTAGTGTGAAAATGTGTATTGTATTGCATCTGATCAGACAAGCATCAAGACAGGCCTGACTTTCCTGTACTGCTCGGTATTACAAAAGCACTGATCCAAACTAACCCTGTTATCATGAGGTTAGGGTTAGAAATAAGTTGTTCTCCTAAGTGAATAATAGAATATATCACTTTGATGTTGTTTTGAATATAAAGCAAGTAGGACATTTTCTAAGTAAATGAAACATGTTGTTTCAAAACAATCTCATTTCATAATAGTGAAACATTTATTTTATTAACATCCCAGATGACAAAACATGAAAAAATAAGGAAATTTAGTCTGTCATTAAATCGAAATAGGATTACAAACCGTCTCCCATGCTAGGGCTTGGATCAAGAGTATTAATGGGGTCAACTACCCATTTCCCTGATCATTGCTTTGACTCACCCACCTTTGGCAATCTTCTGTAATGCACAACCAGAGCTTTGTATGTCATGGTAAGAAGAGAGGGTCAGACGCCTATTTAGGGAAATAACCAAACACTGTGAAATGTCTGGTTATTTTTTTCATTGTCACCATGAAAACCTAAAACTCATTGGTTCTTCTAAGAGAGAGATACTCAACATAGTATCCTCCATATGTTTTTGGACTATAACTCCAATCAATCCAGCCAACATAGACAATAGTAGGGGATAATGGGAATCATAGTTCTAAACATCTGGAGAGTATCACATTGGTTAACCCTATTACTTTTAGCCCAAGTCTCATTAGCTCTCTCCAGCTCTCCTTTGGTCTTTGAAGAAAGCAAGGGAGGTTCATAGTGCAATCTATCAAAAAAACCAAAACCCTACAATATTAACAATGTTACAACTTTTTCCTATACAAGAGTGGGAAAGTATACAAGTAGCAGATCAAAGATGAAGACAAATATAATATTGAAACAAAAGTTGCATAGGTTTTTCACCCATGATATGATTTCAGCCTTTTCCTGGCTTCTACCAAAGCAAATATTGGATAAGCTCTCAGTTTTTTCCTCCTATCTTGTGATTGAGGCAGTCTATGTACTATTTCTTTCTTCTTCATGTGTGTCTTGAAGCATTGTCCAATCAGCACCATATACAGCTGGATTTTGCTGCAAACCTATAGCCCAATTTCCTTCAGCATTCAACAATGGGGGAAAAATATACATTTGAACTGAACACAATGAGCACGCTTCCAAATCAGCTGCACTATAAATAGGTCTCTCTTAAACCCCAATTTCAGAAGGGAAAGTAGGAGCAGGCACAAGTTCTAAATGAATTAATCCTATAAGCTTCTCAGTTGTGCACCATTTGGTGAATATCACTGACGTGTTCTTTACATCTTGGAACAAATTTTCCTAGAAAAGGGGAGGGAAGCATCTCTTCCCGACAAGACCAAGAATGGAAAAGTGACTAGGAAGATGTCAAGTGAAAATAAAGTTAGTACTTGTCAGAATATTTTGTCTGGAAAATGAAAATGCCAGGAAACCTGTGTTGTTTACCCTCCTGCCAAAGCCAGATCTTTCACAAAGCAGAATCAATAAGTTCCTCTCAGCCTTCTTATTGTAAACCTGACATAGTTATACAAGTGTGAGTATCCTGGAGAGAGGAGAATATAGAATCCTTCCACCCCTGCCCTCAATTCTCCTCAGCAGGATGAAGTGAGGGAGAATATTCAGGATTCAAAATGGGCTGTTTATACTATGTGCCTGGAAAGCAAATGCAAAGCAAAGTCCTTTTCTATCACGGTTTCTCTGGCTTCTCCAGCTGCAGATCAATCACTTTCACGTTCCCTATGTCCTGGTAGGTGGCCTGCAGCCCCCGTGAAATGTCCTCATACATGGAACAGTCATCCAGATTCAGTCCCTAGAAAGGGAAAACCAAAAAAGGTCAATCTCTGAAAGATAAGTCTATAAGTATAAATACTGATATAAAATGACAAAAAGGGGTTCACTATTATTCTGAACATGCATTGAGTTTTAGGGTGATAGCCAAGGTTAGTCTTATTCAGAGCAGACCCATTAAAAAAAGGCGGCATGACAAACTTAGGTGCATTCATTTCAAAGGGTTTGCTCTAACTTGATGCAACCCTAAACAAGTTTATTAGGAAGTAAATCCCACTAAGTAGGATATTGAGATTGAACTGAAGGGGGAGACAGTGCTCTTCTTTTTCCACAGACCTTACCACAGGAAAGGGCGGAGTGGGTCTGGTTTTTTTAGGATAATGGCAAAACATACTTTCACAGTAACGCAATGAACTCATCTTGAGCAACAGGAAAATGTACATAAGCATATAAAATACATAAAAATAACAAATAGTAAAGCTTTTGACTACTTTCCTTCCTACTGGAATTATAGCATTCTCATTTTTTAATTCACTGGTCTCTGGCAGGGATCCTCACTCCTAAATCTGTAGGCAGTGCCTATACTTTGGAACTCCCTGCCTATTGAGATCAAGCACATGACTTCCCTGTACTCTTTTCAGCATCTGCTAAAAACATTCCTGTTTAGACAAGTCTGCCCAGAAGCTTAGAACTTTGAGGTGATTTAAATCTGTTTTAGCATTTTGGACTTCCGGGTCAGCGCCATTGGTGAATTCTAATGTTGCCTTTTGCATTTTAAAGTAACAAAATATCTGAAAAATATCTGAAATATCTGGAAAATGAAAGTAACTTTCCTTTGTCTTAAAAAAAAAATTGATACAAATAGTTTGTCTCCTCTAGAGGGAGCTTGCTAAATTGTTGCTGTAGGATATTTGAGACCCAACATCTGTGAGATTAAGACTGTGGGAACAGTCTTTTCTGACCTTGAACAAAGATGAGCTGGGAGGGAGACTGGGTGCTTGCTCTATGCAAGACAAATGCTTTGCTGGAACAGATGCATGAGAAGATGGACTTGATGAATGAGAAAATGGATTTGACTGTTGTGGTTGATAACTGTGGACAAACAGGGAACATTGATACAGAAATCAGCCAGGAACCAACTTATGAATTTTTACTGACTGGGCAAGTGCAGATGACAATGGAGGAGGATGTGGCTGCACCTCAAATAGTACAAATGGAGAGACCCGAGGCCCTACAGGAGCATAAGCCGCTATTATTGAAGATTGAAATTGGAGTGGGCCAAGGGAAGTCTGGAGATGAGGAGATTCCTAGCTTTGGAAAGATCTTGAAATTTGATTTTAAATACATCTTGGATTATATAGAGGACTGTGCGGAGTGGGACTGTGGGGAATGGGCGAGCTGGATGAAGGGTGATGGAGACAATTTTGGGTTGGAATTTCCCAGAGAACTACTCCTCAATGAGAAAGGAAAGAAACTGACAGAGACCAACAAAAGACAAGGAAAAGGGCAAGCACCAACAAGATGAAGAAGAATTGCAGAAGGGACATGGAAGAGATTTAAGGCCTCGGACATAAGGCTTCCAGGTTGATGGACTAGATGGAATGGACAGTAAGGACTGACACGACCCGAGACCAGGAAGAAGAGACACTGGATGATGATTGAAAGAGAATTTATAATGGAAATTTTGTATTTTAGAATTAGCTTAATGAATATTAGGGAAAATGTGGGAATGAAACTATACGACTCTAACAGAAATGTTATCAGGAGCTATGTATATTTGAAAATTAAGATTTAAGTTTCAAGGTACATAGGGGTAAGATAAGGCTAAATAAATTAAGATAATTTGAATAACAGAATATGGGGAAAGATGGAAAGGATTTGTTGAGTTAATTATTAGGTCAAATTGTTAAGATAAATTCTCTAACAAAAATTGAGAAAGATGGAAAGAATTTGCTGGAAAAATTATCAAACTAGAATACAAAAAGGGAGGTGTGAGGAGGTCAATGGAACAAGCAAATGGAAATTATCGATATGCAATTCGGGATTTGTGTTTTTTTCCCCTTTTTTCTTTTCTTCTTTTTATTTTCTTTTGCTGTATTGTTGTATTTTTTGTGCTTTTCTCCTTTTTTATTCATTTTTTTCCTTTTTTTGGTATTGTAGTGTTGTTGTTTTTTATTTTTTATTTTTCTTGTAATCTTGAAATTCTCAATAATTATTATTTAAAAAAATAAATAAATCTGTTTTAGCATTTTAACTTTTGTATGCTTTAAAGCAGGCTTCCTCAAACTCAGCCCTCCAGATGTTTTTCAGGCTAAAATTCCCATCATCCCTGACCACTGGCCGTGATAGCTAGGGAGTTGTAGGCCAAAAAACATCTGGAGGGCTGAGTTTGAGGAAGCCTGCTTTAAAGCCAGGTTGTAATTTTTTTCCTTGATTTCACTGTTTTATCTCTTTGTAAACCGCTCTGAGGTTTTGTTTTGTTTTTACAATCAAGCGGTGTATAAATTTTGTGAAATAAAAAAAATATATACAGTGGTACCTCTGGTTGCGAATGGGATCCATTCCAGAGGCCCGTTCACAACATGAGCAGAACGCAACCCGCATCTGCGTGGGTCGCAATTCACGCTTTTGCGCATGCACATGACGTCATTTTGCGCGTCTGTGCATGTGGCGAAACCCGGAAGTAACCCTTTCCGGTACTTCCGGGTCGCTGCGGGACGCAACCTGAAAACGTGCAACCTGAAGCAAATGTAACATCAGGTATGACTGTATTATGCATGAATATGTTTCTTTGCCCGGTGTTAGATTATGTTGCTGCAGAATACCGGCTGGGTTTCCTATTTCCAGTATCATATGAATACACCATGGTGTCCGTCTCCTTCAGCTTTGGAATTTTCACACATTCTGCCGCACAGAAGCATGGACGTAGCCAGGATTTTTCTTAACATTTTTATTTAGGGGGGGGGCAGCTGCCAATCCCTTCCCCATGCCCAGTCTCCTAGAATTACCTCATATATGTTCTCCTCTTCATAAGCCTTCTTCTTGGCTTGTAAAAGGCGCTCATTTTCCCATCTCTTCTGCAAAAAAAGAGAAGCAAAACACTATGGAAACAAGTGTGGTACATCAGGGTAGGCATCACTGGGCCTGCCAAAGCCCGCAGCCCAGTAGTGAGCCCAATGCCATTCTCTGGAGCTGCTCCTCAGTGAAGCTGTCTGTTCATCTGCCCTCTAAGTGTGCAAACATAAGAATGAGATAATGGAGACATAGTCTCTATGTGCTTTTCCTCCAAGTGGCTGGGCTTCCTGGGCTCCACCAAATTGGAGATGGTTCTTTGCTTAGCTGCATCAGTTTTCGGTGCATTTTACAGGCTTTTAGGCCACAAACTCAGGCCCCCCACCACCACACATCTAAAGCACTCTTCTGTCACTTTAACAGCCATGGCGTCTCCCAAAGACTCCTGGGAACTGTAGTTAAGGGTGCCAAGAGTTGTTAGGAGACCCCTCACAGAGCTGCAATTCCCAGCACTCTTAACAAACTACAGTTCCCAGGATTCTTTGAGGGAAGCCATGACTGGTAAAATGGTACAATAATGGCTTTATTTTTTTTAAGTATGTTGTGGATATAACCCTAAACCAGTTTAACTGTCCTTCCCCCATTCACAGTTGGGATTCTCTGAGGAAGTGAGAGGTGAGTTACAGCAAATTGTTGATCACCACTTCTTGCTAAATGACAATTACCAGTATTGAGAGGCTTATAATCTTGGTAGCCATTTACTGCTTAGATTTCACAGGTTCTCAATACGTTGGTCACAGTTAATGGTAACTAAAGAGTTGATCACAGAAGAGCATAACAATTAAATCAATTTTAGTTTAAGGGCCATTTCATACAAACAAAAACTGGTCCTCAGCTGATCAGCAGATGATAAAACTGAACACATGTTACGACATTCTCTTTGGCCATATGGAAAAGTAGTTGCATGAACTTTCTGTCATGCGTGATTGGGGTGCATAGGTGAAACCCTACATTCTGGGTAGCTGTGTGTGACAGAGAAATAAAGAGGCCATTTCACCAAATTCCTAGTTGTAATTCACACAGCATTTGTAGATGGACAATTCTAGCTTATGTGAACTAGTCTTCAGTTAGCTGTGTAGATAAAACAACAAGTTTCAGATAAGTACCAGGGGCCAGGACATGGTCTAAAGGTGCATGATGTCATGGAAATGATGGAGAACGAAGGGGAAGAGGAGAGACCAGTAGAGGAAGGGGGGCAGGAAGTGGCAATGGAGGAAAGGAGGGAAACTCAGGAAGAGGGAAGGCTCTCTGATGTTGGGGCAGAGCCTCAACACCGCACAGGAAGCTCTGGCACGGACGGTGAGGCAGTGCCGGTTCCATCTGCTCAGGAAAGGAGAGTGTTAAAGAGGAGGGGGCAGAGACATCAAATGAGAATGCCTCGCCTCTTCTGCTGGAAAAGGGGCAGATGTAAGTCACTCCGAGAATCTGACCCAGAGGATTCGGATGCATGATTATGTGTGCTGCTTGTACATATGTAAAAGTGAGCAGAGGCATTTCTTGCGGAGAGCATTCATAAGCCATCACACATGACACAGCCATCTTGTTCTTGTCAGTGCTTGGATGGGAACCTACCTGAGACCCCTCTGTGTGCTTCCTTAAGTTTCATGACAGTGGAGAAGTGGGATGTCGATGTGATAAACATGTCACACAAGTCTTTTACTAAACGAACACAGCAAACAGCATTTTGTATTTTAGAGCCATCCACTTATTGTTCTCAGACAATCCCTTGGTACTTTGCTATAACTGACCCATGTGATTCCAGTGAAATGCCATTTGGGGAGAAACTCTTGTATTAGGTGATGATCTAGATGCTGTGCCTGTTGCTGGTGTACATGCTGATAAAAGGACAGTTTGCCTCTTTGGCGTAACAATCTACTCTTTAAAAATAGGAAAAAAAGCAGAACAAGATCTGGTGACTGGAAACTGTAGGCTGACAGATTCATTATGCACCATGCTCTCCCTGTCTGTCACCATGCCTACAAAGAATAGTCAAGGGAAATAACAGCTCACCCTGAAGAGCAAAAAAAGACCAGGACCAATGGCACAGATGAGTAGCAGGAAACCCTCAGCTGTGATGATCTTATTTTTGACGCCTTCTGTCATGTTCAGGAAAGAGGCTGGTCGAGGTCCTAGAAGACAGCAAGCAGGAGAGTGTTTGATCCAGAAACCCCACAGCATCCCTAACTATTTTATCACTCTCTTGCAATCCCAGGTAAAACTACAAGTATGCAAAGAAAAATATGCACCCCAGGTATTATTGCATTAAGTGTCTTTGTTTGTAGTGATTTACTCTGCCTGCCCTGCCACGGGTGGCTCTGTGGGTTAAACCACAGAGCCTAGGGCTTGCCAAGCAGAAGGTCGGCGTTTCGAATCCCCACGACGGGGTGAGTTCCCATTGCTCGGTCCCTGCTCCTGCCAACCTAGCAGTTCAAAAGCACGAAGTGCAAGTAGATAAATAGGTACCACTCCGGCGGGAAGGTAAACGGTGTTTCTGTGTGCTCTGGTTCGCCAGAAGTGGCTTCATCATGCTGGCCACATGACCCAGAAGCTGTATGCTGGCTCCCTTGGCCAATAAAGGGAGATGAGCACCGCAACCCCAGAGTCGTCCGCAACTGGACCTAATGGTCAGGGGTCCCTTAACCTTTACCTTACCTTACTCTGCCTGCTCTGCAACCTCTGCCACTGGCAGAGAAGTGGCACTGGCACTGATTTTGGGCAAGTACTCGCTATGAAATTGGCACTGACGCCAGCACTGCTTCTCCACAATGGTTCTGTTTGTACATTACAGTGCCAAACCTACTCTCCGGATTTCTTCTTAAGATAAAATTTTTGGTGGTGGCTTCTGTGCCCCTGCACACATTCTGCAGAAAACCTTTCCCCATTTTGAAGCTTCAGGTTAAATGTTGTGTTGTGCGGGCTGACAATACGTCATTTCACAGGCCAGTGGCAATTTCAGAAAGGAAATGAAAGTTCTTATTGACAAAACAAGGTTGTGGAGCATATTTACAAAAACCCTGATCAAGATACTGTCTGGCAGAAGTATGAATTCTGCTCTGACTTATAACTCACTGGGTGTTTGGGAGCAACGCTAGTTGTAACACCTTGTTTACTTCTCAATGAAACCTACCTAACAAAGTTGTTGTAATGATAAAATGTGGTTTAGGCTCCTTGGAAGAAGCCAGGGAGATAAACAATATCAATAGTCTCATAACCCAGAACTCACCTGTATCAGTCCCTATTCCCTCTGAGCTTCTCCCTGGCACTACTCTAGCTACACTCCTATCTCTCTGGAAGAACCATTAACTTTAAGAATTCAATGCAGGAATCCTGTATAGATATTACCAGCCTGGCTTAGGTCCCTAGAAAATTCCCAGTCCAAAAATCGAAGCTGCTTCACTATAACCCATGAGTACAGGTACTCAGAGCACACCCACTGAAATTAATGGGGATGACTAACTTAGGTCCATTAATTTCACTGAGACTATTCTGTGTAGAACTTAGTTAAATAGAACCCCACGTTCTTTTCCTTCTACATCTGGCACCAGGTATATATCTATTTAACCAAGTGGTAACTTTGCAAGTGGTTAACTTCTATTCCCCCTGCCAGGTAATGAGGAAAATCCAAACACACCTAAGCAGAAATCTGGGGAAGCAGGGAAATAATCATACTGTATTGTCTTCACCATTTGGCAGGCTACAGCAGAGAGTGGAAGAGAAAAAAATGCACCTCTCTGAATTCTGCAATGTCGTTTTCCAGCCAAGCAATGTTTTAAAAATGCATCTACTAAGATAACGTGCACATAAGAATGCTTGTATAATGACAAAGATGCAGTATACTCTGGAAAATTACTTTGCAAAAATGGGAAAACTGCACATAAAGTGTGTATATTGGAAGAAAATTGCACCAGAACACTGGTGAAATTCATGAGGCCTTTTTCTAAAATGTGGAAATGTAGAGGGCAGGCCTTAAAGACTAGAAAAAAATAAGAAACTGAAACTTATATTGGCACATGCCTAGTGTTGAGAAGCTATCAAGTGTCACCTGGCAGCAGCTGTTTAATCAGAAGGTGGAAGAGAAGAGAGTCACTCCATCAACACAGCTGAGAGACTGGCATTCTTGGTTTCTCCTCTCTCTGAAGTTTTCTACCACAGCAGGAACTAAGAACTCCTGTCTTGAGTGCTAGATTCCTCCTCCTGCCTCATCCATTTGTCATATCATTCTTGGTGCCTCCCTTTCCATGGAGGCGCAGGTTGCAGCAACAGCCAAGGCGACATTTTTCCATCTCCGCCGTGCTAAGCAGTTGGTCCCTTACCTTCCCACCCTGACCTGGCCACAGTGATCCATGCGACGGTCACCTCCGGGCTTGACTACTGTAACTCGCTCTACGCGGGGCTGCCCTTGAAACTGTCCCAGAAACTCCAGTGGGTGCAGAATGCTGCAGCGAGGCTCCTCACGGGGTCTTTGCCATGGGAGCATATTCACCCAGTGCTTTACCAGTTGCACTGGCTCCCAGTGGAGTATCGGGTCAGGTTTAGGGTGCTGGTTTTGATCTTTAAAGCCCTATGTGGCCTAGGACCCTCATACTTACGGGACCGCCTCTCCTGGTATGCCTGGTAAGGTCCATGAATAATAATAGCTTAAAGGTCCCAGGCCCTAAGAAAGCCAGACTATCCTCCACCAAGGTCAGGGCCTTTTCAGTGATGGTTCCGACCTGGTGGAATGCTCTGTCCCATGAGACTAGGGCCCTGCAGGACTTGATCTCCTTCCGCAGGGCCTGTAAGACAGAGCTATTCCACCTGGCCCTCAATCTGAATTAGCCTGATCCTCTATTCTCTTTCCCCTTTTCTCTTCTATGAAGAAACCCTTTCTGGGATCCCACATTTAAATTTTTTACTGGCCTCCTTGCTGGCCCTAGCGGCACCAACTTGGCCAGTTAGCCCTGGTGACCATTTGCTGTCTACTGACAGGGTTTTTTTCCCCCCTTCCCAAAATGACCCCTGAATTTTTGAATTTTATTGATATTGATCCTGCATTTTTATGTTGTATTTTATGCTGTTTTAAAGTCGCATTTTAATCAATGTTTTATATTTGCTGTTCTCCGCCCTGAGCCCGGTTTTTAAACTGGGAAGGGCAGGGTATAAATAAATTATTATTATTATTATTATTATTATTATTATTATTATTATTATTACTACTACTACTACTACTACTACTAAATTATAACCCTGAGGGCAGGAGCTGTCTTGTTCCTATTGCTCTGGAAGCCTTTATCATCTGAATGCATGCACACCCAACATAGAAAATTACCACTTGGTAAAATGATGACCAGCATTTAATCTGCCATCACTTACAGGGGAAAGGAAGATAACTCCCTAACATTGTAATAACCACAACTTTTGCCCCACAGGGTGGTTTTGCTGGCTCTAGACCACTGGTTTTCAACTGGTGGGTTGAGAAAAGATCAGAGATGGACCGTGGCAGCAACACCATACAAATAGATGGTAGAAAAATAAATAAATAAGAAATGGGTCCCCAAATGTCTGTTTGACTTAAAGGTGGGCCCTGAAGTCTGCTGCTCTACCAGGGTTTCCCAAACTTGGGTCTCCAGCTGCTGTTGGGCTACAACTCCCATCATCCCTATCTAGCAGAGCCAGTGGTCAGGGATGATGGGAATTGTAGTCCAAAAACACCTGGAGACCCAAGTTTGGGAAACCCTGCTGTAGACAATGGGGAACAGCTGTAGCTCAGTGTAGAACATCTGCCTCTCTGGCCTTTCCATGTAGGGCTGAGATAGATTCCCTGCCTAATTAAAACCCTGCAGTTGACTCTGCCAGTTTGCCAACACCATTGTCATCCTCCTCTTCCTCTTCAACCTGATTATGTCTTTCTGGACTGTCTGATCTTAAGCTTCTGATATTTTCCAAATGGTGATTTGAAGGAAGGTGGTCTGGAAACGGCCAAAGAGCAATATAATGACTATTAAGGCAAGATCAGAATTGAAACTTCTTTTTTTTTGGGGGGGGGGGGAAGGGATATGCCAAGAAACTTCTCGGATCTGATACATTCTAGCAAACATTTGAATTCATCATCTCCTAACCAGCCCTCTTCCCTCCAACTCTCCCAAACACCTGAAGGTGTTGCTGTGTAATGCCAGGTCAATGATGAATAAAACCACTGCCATCCACGACCTGATTGTGGATGGAGGATTTGACCTGGCTTGCGTGACAGAGACCTGGTTGAATGAGGCAGATGGGCCTGTCCTTGCTGCCGCTTGCCCACCAGGTTTCTCTTACGCACAGCAACCCAGGTCATGTGGGCGGGGAGGGGGGGTTGCAGTGATTTTTAGGAAGTCATTAGTTTGCATCAGGCGTCCTACTGGGAAGACCCAGTTTTCTGAGTGCATGTTATGGAAGTTGGGCAATAGGGGCAGTACAGGATTCCTTTTGGTGTACCGACCTCCCCGCTGCACCAAGGATTCCCTGTCCGAGCTGCTTCAGGTCGTGGCGGATGTTCTCCTGGAGACACCCAGTTTGGTTGTCCTAGGGGATTTTAACATCCATGCCGACACGACCTTACAAGGGGCCGCTCGGGACTTTGTGGAAAGCATGGCCTCCATGGGGCTGTCCCTGAATAAGTTGGGCCCAACTCATAGTCATGGACATGCCTTAGACCTGGTATTCACCTCTAGTGATGTGGGTGATCTGACACTAAGTAAAAGTGAAACCAAAGAAGTGCCATGGTCAGATCACTTCCTGGTGCAACTGGACTTCTCCGCGACCCTTCCCCTCTGCAGGGAGGTGGGACCAATTCGGATGGTCCGCCCCCGCCACTTAATGGATCCAAATGGTTTCCAGAGAGTGGTAGGGGATGCTTTATCCCATGTTGATGACCTTTCAGCTGATTCCCTGGTGGCCCGCTGGAATGCGGAGTTAACCAGGGCTATCGACTGTCTGGCTCCGAAGCGCCCTCTCCGATTGCATGGAGCCCGGACAGCCCCGTGGTTTTCTTCGGAGCTGAGGGCGATGAAACAATAGCTGAGACGGCTAGAGCGTCGGTGGCAGAAAACTCACTCCGAATCTGACCGGACACAGGTTAGAGCTCAACGTCGAGCCTACCAAGTGGCGATAGCGACGGCGAAGAAGACTTTCTTCACCGCCTCTATTGCATCTGCAGAAAATAGTAGCAGGAGACTCTTTCAGGTGGTCCACAATTTAACGGAACCACCTTTACCACCGGGGCCTTGTAAAGACCCCAAGATCTCCTGCAACGATTTTGCAAAGTTTTTTGCAAATAAAATCACTCATATTCGGAAGGAGCTAGACACCACCGTGGGAGCAGGGCTGGGGCGGGAGAGTGCTGGAGCTCTGTCTGGTCAAGTTGCATGGAATCAATTTCAATCCGTTACCCCCGAGGATGTGGACAGGCTGCTTGGACGCGTGAAACCAACCACCTGTCTCCTTGATCCTTGCCCATCCTGGCTAATAAAAGCAAGCCGGGAAGGGCTGGGCGATGGGCTTCGTGGGGTGGTGAATGCTTCCCTCTGTGAGGGAACATTCCCAGATCCGCTGAAAGAGGCGGTCATTAAACCGCTTCTTAAAAAACCATCTTTAGACCCGGCCAGTATGGCCAACTATCGCCCAGTCTCAAATCTTCCATTCTTGGGCAAGGTGATTGAGCGTGTGGTTGCTGAACAACTCCAGGCACGCCTGAAGGATGCGGACCATTTGGATCCCTTCCAATCAGGGTTCAGGCCTCATCATGGGACTGAAACTGCCTTGGTCGCACTGGTTGATGATCTCCGGCGAGCTAGGGACAAAGGTGAGAGTTGTTTCCTAGTTCTGCTGGATCTCTCAGCAGCCTTTGATACAATCGACCATAACATCCTTCTGGACCGTCTAGAGGGGTTGGGAGCTGGGGGCACTGTTATACAGTGGTTTCGCTCTTTCCTCCTGGGCCGTGTTCAGAAAGTGGTGGTGGGGGATGAGTGTTCAGACCCTTGGGCCCTCACTTGTGGGGTGCCTCAGGGTTCCGTCCTCTCCCCCATGCTTTTTAACATCTATATGAAGCTGCTGGGAGAGATCATCAGGGGGTTTGGACTGGGTGTCCATCAATATGCAGATGATACCCAGCTCTACCTCTCTTTCAAATCAGAACCAGTGAAGGCGGTGAAGGTCCTGTGTGAGTGCCTGGAGGCGGTTGGAGGATGGATGGCGGCTAATGGATTGAAGTTGAATCCTGACAAGACAGAAGTACTGTTCTTGGGGGACAGGGGGCGGGCTGGTGTGGAGGACTCCCTGGTCCTGAATGGGGTAACTGTGCCCCTGAAGGACCAGGTGTGCAGCCTGGGAGTCATTTTGGACTCACAGCTGTCCATGGAGGCGCAGGTCAATTCTGTATCCAGGGCAGCTGTCTACCAACTCTACCTGGTACGCAGGCTGAGACCCTACCTGCCCGCGGACTGTCTCGCCAGAGTGGTGCATGCTCTAGTTATCTCCCGCTTGGACTACTGCAATGCGCTCTACGTGGGGCTACCTTTGAAGGTGACTCGGAAACTACAGCTAATCCAGAATGCGGCAGCTAGACTGGTGACTGGGGGCGGCCGCCGAGACCACATAACACCGGTCTTGAAAGACCTACATTGGCTCCCAGTACGTTTCCGAGCACAATTCAAAGTGCTGGTGTTGACCTTTAAAGCCCTAAACGGCCTCGGCCCAGTATACCTGAAGGAGCGTCTCCACCCCCATCGTTCTGCCCGGGCGCTGAGGTCCAGCGCCGAGGGCCTTCTGGCGGTTCCCTCATTGCGAGAAGCAAAGCTACAGGGAACCAGGCAGAGGGCCTTTTCGGTAGTGGCGCCCGTGGAACGCCCTCCCATCAGATGTCAAAACGATAAACAACTACCTGACATTCAGAAGACATCTTAAGGCAGCCCTGTTCAGGGAAGTTTTTAATGTATGATATTTTAGTGTTTTTTTGGTTTTTGTGGAAGCCGCCCAGAGTGGCTGGGGAAGCCCAGCCAGATGGGCGGGGTACAAATAATATATTATTATTATTATTATTATTATTATTATTATTATTATTATTATCTAGGTGCTGAAGGATTTTTGAAGGACAACATTAAGATGTGTAGCTGTTGAACACAGACTTCCTCACCCTATCAGCAAGACTTAATTTTTTCATTTTTAAAAGACCACCCCACTAGTATTAATATTAATACCAATACTAGTAATTTATGTATATCCCACCTTTTTCCCTGATGGGACTCAAGGTGGCTCTCAAAGAAATATCTCTCAACCCAAGACTGCAATCTTACGTAATTCAGAGGAAGCTCATTGAACACAGTGGTCCTTATGCCCAAGTCGCTACTCACAGGTTTCAATAGTAAGATTTGTTTTATTTATCTAGTTTCCATAATCCTATTATTTCACCATGGAGCTCTGAGTTGAGCATGCAGGGACTGTCTCTCATTTTATCCTCACATCTACAAGTTAGATTACGCTGAAAAGACAGAGACTTGCCAAAAGAAGTTATCACTCATCAGGGTTTTGAAAACCCCAGTCCAAGTCTTGCATCGTCAATGGCTTTCCAAGTGTCAGGATTCAGAATCAGATATAAAGCAACATTTCAAGGCCAATGTTGAAAATTAAACATAAAACAACAGTGAATATCTTGAGATATTTCTGATTTTCAGATTGTATTTATTTCAGATCTATAATGAGATAAATTTTA
This sequence comes from Podarcis bocagei, assembly GCF_964188305.1. Taxonomy (NCBI): domain Eukaryota; kingdom Metazoa; phylum Chordata; class Lepidosauria; order Squamata; family Lacertidae; genus Podarcis; species Podarcis bocagei. The sequence continues at coordinate 11,531,423 of NC_138132.1, forward strand.
TTTTTGCAAAGTAGCTCCTAGAAAAGTTTTAGAGTTTAGAATTTAGTCATCTTATACTCTCTTCTGATATGCATTGGCCAATTACAAATTATTTTTCTTAAGGCATTTTTTTTAAAAAAACACACACAAGCAAACCCCAAACTAACAGGTAAATGTAACTTCTGATATAGCCTATACACCCTTCCTTCAGCTTGCCTGCTGATCCCAACACAGCTTTTGTGTGTCTGTCTGTGTGTGTGTGTGTGTGTGTGTGTGTGTGTGTGTAGAAATCCCATTGGCACCAATGGGCACTTTCCCCCTAAGTCTAATTGTTGCCCATTTTTGGTGGTGGTGGTGGTGGAGCAATTTTAGTTAGGATCACAGAATACAGGGAGTTATCTCTGCTTTCTCCAGCCAAAGTTCCAATGAGAATTGCACCCCCCCCCAGGCATGGCAATAAGCATTGTGTGGGGTGGGGGGTTCTCTCACTAACTACTAAGCCTAATTGCCACACAAGCGGAGGTGTGTGGGTATTTTTGGTCATGATTAAGTGTGCCATTGTTAAGTTGTGGGTGAACATATCAGATGACACAGCGATTCTTCAAACACCTCTTGTTTATTCGCAGGCCAGAACAGAACTGACTGAAGGGTTCAGCCAACCTGCTTATATAGAGCTCCACTACAAAGCAACAGTAACAACATTCTGTAACTATCCAATCACTGAACGTCACTTTCTATTCCTTATTTGCATATGTGGACCTGAGTGAAAACTATCTACAGTATCCCCCTGCTGGCCCAGGGTGAGAACTTCAGTACATAACAGCCATGACTAATAGTAATAACAACAACAACAATAATAATAATATATTATTTATACCCCGCCCATCTGGTTGAGTTTCCCCAGCCACTCTGGGTGGCTCCCAATCGAGTGTTAAAAACAATACAGCATACCCACAGACTTACCCACCCCAGCTTTACAGATACCACCCCAACCCTATGGAGTCAAAAGGTTCATACTCACTCCGGACCCAGAGGTACGTGCCACAAGACTGGCGTTGGCCGGCCGATGGAGCAGACACACAGCAATAGTACATGGCTGTGTCTTCCCTTTGGACTGAATGGAAGCTGAGCGTTGACAACCCTTGAGAAATGTCTTCTGTGATCTTCCGGCTGTCAGTCTCATTGACAGCAAAGCTTTCACTGCAGTTGGAGGAGCAAGTCTTTTTCCAAATGACTTTGGCCCCTTTGGGGGCCTTGAACTTGCACTCTAGAGTGGCAGAAGACCCTTCGGTGGTTATGTAAGAGGGGCGTCCAGGCTCCACCGTCATGGACACATAGCCCACTGGTGTAGGCAGGGGGGCTGTTTTGGGGCGTTTTTTCTCAGTTGTAGGAGGCAGAGTGGCTTCTGTTGTTCCAGAGCTGCTGGCATTTAGTGTGTCTGATGGTGAAATGGACTTGTCAACTGTGGTCTGGTTCCCACAAGCATAACCTGGAGAAGGGAGAACGGAGAAGAAGTTTTGATGTCTACAAGTTGTAGAAAGAGCCATCTTCTTTTCTTTCTTTTTATGTGGAAATCTCCCTTTGTTTTATTTAGGGCAGTGGTTTTCAACCAGTGTGCTATGGTACCCTGGGTCAGGTGTGCCATGGGCAATACTGGCCTCCATCCCCCTTCCTTCCTTCCTTCCCTCCCTCCCTCCCTCCCTCCCATCTCTGAAATATTTCAGAAGTTTTAAAGGCCTGGGATATTTATCTTTTTAGAGTCTTTGCATAGCACCTATAGGATCAACTGGAAAAGGAGTTCCACAAATGGGCTGTCACTATCAAAAATGCTCTCACTCCATTTACTATTATTTTTTATTAAAATTTGTGTACCGGCCTTTCATCCACAGATCTCTGGGATCTTTTCTATGAAGACAGAAGAGCACAGATGAGGATGTAAACAGATGTTGTTAACGTATGGGCAGATACTGAAGTCATAAATCAAAAAGGATTTTATTAGGTGAGTAGCAGTGGCTTGAAAAGAGTTTGCAAACAGAACAAAAGAAAGCTAGTTCCAACATTCCTTAAGCTGTAGGAGTCATATTCTCAGGCCTACTTATTTAAAATACAACAAAATGGTGTATCTGGGAATTCAATCTCTCTTTCCAACATCTTTGAAGACTTAGCTACAAGTGGGGTTGGAAATATGTCAAGAGACCATCGGCTCACCAAACATTTGGGTTACCCTCCTCCTGCCCCAAGACAGAGAGAAAATGAGAATGTGTGCACACACTTTACTTTTCCAAATGGTGTGGGTAAAGGTCTGATCTAGTAGAATTAAATTTGCTAACAACAATAATTTTCCCACTCGTGATGTATGGAAGTGAGAGCTGGACCATAAAGAAGGCTGGTCACCAAAGAATTGATGCTTTTGAATTCTGGTGCTGGAGGAGACTCTTGAGAGTCCCATGGACTGCAAGAAGATCAAACCTCTCCATTCTGAAGGAAATCAGCCCTGAGTGCTCACTGGAAGGACAGATCCTGAAGCTGAGACTCCAGTACTTTGGCCACCTCATGAGAAGAGAAGACTCCCTGGAAAAGACCCTGATGTTGGGAAAGATGGAGGGCACAAGGAAAAGGGGACGACAGAGGACAAGATGGTTGGACAGTGTTCTTGAAGCTACTAACATGAGTTTGACCTAACTGTGGGAGGCAGGGGAAGACAGGAGTGCCTGGTGTGCTCTGGCCCATGGGGTCACGAAGAGTCGGACATGACTAAACAACTAAACAACAACAACAATAATAAAAGTAGTAGTAATAATATATTACTTGTTGCTCCAGCCACATTAGTTGTGGTGCCCCACCTAACACTCCATTAAGTTAAAGCTTACGCTGCACAGTAAAAATCTCAGATCTGCTTGTTGTCACCATGAAAACATTGATCCCGATGAATCCTCTTTATTTTTTCATAGGATGTCAACAAAACCACAAACCAATCATAGAATACATCTGTGGACACAGAGCTGACCTGGAACCAGGAGTGAAAGACCTTTTGGCCCACCAGATGCTTGTTGGACTCCAACTCCCATCAGTCCCTGCTAGCTTGGCCAATGGTCATGGATGATGGGAGTTGTGGTCTAGTGGAAGCAGGGATGGCCAAAGGTTCCCCAGCCCTGACCTAGACAAACCAGTGTTTGGTTTCAAAGTAAGGCAGTTCCTAACTGCTAGCTTCGAACAGTCTTGATTAAATACATGCCACCATAAGTCATGGTTTATTTTTATTGATTGATGGAGATGGATACCTCTCACTACAGAGGGCATTCCATAAATGGGGAACCACCACTGAAAAGATCCTGCCACAAGTTGATTGTGAACTAACAGTGTGTTCAGGTAAATGCAGCCGTAGGACCAGAACTAAGAGGCACACATCTTTCCAGCATATGTGGGGGGGCTTGTAAAAAAGAGTTCCGGTTTTGGACTGTGATCTTTTCAGAAATTACTAAAATGACTGGACAGCAGTCATTAGTCCTGTTAAACATGTTTCAGAACAATGGGGATTGTCACTTAAAACCTCGAATTGGCTATCTTCTTGCAGCTGCCCAGCCAGCTGTTGCTCAATATTGGAAGAACCTCCTAAAGGATGCCATGTTAGCTAACTGGTATAGCTAAGGTAAAGGTAAAGGACCCCATGATGGTTAAGTCCAGTCAAGGGCGAGTATGGGGTTGGGGCGCTCATCTCACTTTCAGGCTGAGGGCGCCTGCTTTTGTCCACAGACAGCTTTCCGAGTCATGTGGCCAACACGACTAAACCACTTCTGGCGCAACGGAACACCTTGATGGAAACCAGAGCGCACGGAAATGCCGTTTACCTTCCCACCGCAGCGGTACCTATTTATATATTTGCACTGGCGTGCTTTTGAACTGCTAAGTTGGCAGGAGCTGGGACAGAGCAACGGGAGCTCACTTCGTCCCGGGGATTCGAACCGCCAACCTTCTGATCAGCAAACCCAAGAGGCTCAGTTATAAGATGGTTTGGCCAGGTGCTTGGGTGGAAAAATTAATTTAAAATCTATGTTTGGCTAAAGGAATGAAATTTAAAGATCCATTTGAGTCAGATTGACAGAGTTTTGTTTCTTATGCAAGCAAAGATGGACTACAAAGACATATCCCAGCAGCATACAAAACTTTACGGTTGCTTTGAACATTGTGGGCTTGAATTTGGGTATGTCTTGATGGGTTGTACTGACCAGTTAATGTTTTTGTTTTGTTGTTTATTTTACTTTAGACTCCCCTTGTCTCCTGTATGAGATGAGGAATGGATTGTTCTGTACAGTACTTTTAAAATAGTGTTAATAAGAAGAAAAAGGAAAAAGAAAAAAGAAAAAAAACTGCTAAGGGCTGGTTTCAGTGTATCTGAAGAAGTGTGCATGCACATGAAAGCTTATACCCAGAACAAACTTAGTTTGTCTCTAAGGTGCTACTGGAGATAGATAGATGATAGATCGATGATAGATAGAAAAATAGAAAGATAGAAAGACAGAAAGACAGAAAGATAGAAAGATAGAAAGACAGAAAGATAGAAAGACAGATAGATGAAAGATAGATATTGTGTCAGATCAACACGGCTACCTACCTGATGCTAAGGGCTGTCATTGAATCATTATGAGTTTGTGCAGAATTTGCTCATTTTTTACTTATTTATATGGGATTGCATTTTTGATTGTAATGTTTGCTAATTTTTAATTATTATTATCATCATCATCATCATCATCATCATCATCATCATCATTATTATGAGCTGATTTGAGCTCAACATTGTTACCAGAAAAGCAGAATACACATATTAATGCAATCCTTAATTTAATGGTGGTTACATGAAGGACACCATGTGAAATCTATTATAATTTTAGCAGATCAGACTTTTGCTCGGACGTCGTGGAAAAGCAGAGAGTGGCCTGTCACTGACAGGAAAATGCTCGCTGTGTTTTTACAGAAGCCTAGATATTTAGCAGGTGAGCATTTTCCTGATGTGCCACCTGCTGAATTTCTGCATGGCATCCAAGCTTACTGGGTTTGTTAAGAACAAAAAGGGGGGGCAGCACTCAACCACCGACCCCCATTTTGAATTGCTGTTCCAGTAACAAGCTGTGTAATTTTCTCTCCCCTGTTCCTTCCCTTTCACTGAACCACATCTCCACTTCACGATGACACCCCCTCCCTGGCCATCTCTCAAGGGTACCATGCTGGTTTTAGTTCCCTTTTCCTGCCCCTGTTGACAGGAAACAGAAGATAAGTTTTTTTAAATTTTATTTTCAAAAAGGGAACTTTGCAGGTAAGTGGGCCTTGTAGGGTGGGGTGGAACCTTACATGACAGGCTCTTCCTCTCCTGGGGACTGTTCTAAAATAGGCTGTGGTTACCTCTGGGTCTAGCAGAGTCTGACAAAAAATGGGCAGGAGGTTTGTAGGACAGGTGAGTATACAAAAAGCTGCTAGCCCACGAAAAGGAGTTAGGAACATACACATATCCTCCAACATTTCCCTGATGAAAATAGGGAAAGCAGAGACATCACCTTGCCAACAAAGGTCCGTATAGTTAAAGCTATGGTTTTCCCAATAGTGATGTATGGAAGTGAAAGCTGGACCATAAAGAAGGCTGATCGCCGAAGAATTGATGCTTTTGAATTCAGGTGCTGGAGGAGACTCTTGAGAGTCCAATGGACTGCAAGAAGATCAAACCTATCCATTCTGAAGGAAATCAGCCCTGAGTGCTCACTGGAAGGACAGATCCTGAAGTTGAGGTTCCAATACTTTTGCCACCTCATGAGAAGAGAAGACTCCCTGGAAAAGACCCTGAAGTTGGGAAAGATTGACGGCACACGGAGAAGAGGACGACAGAGGATGAGATGGCTGGACAGTGTTCTCGAAGCTACCAGCATGAGTTTGACCAAACTGCGGGAGGCAGTGGAAGACAGGAGTGCCAGGCGTGCTCTAGTCCATGGGGTCACGAAGAGTCGGACACGACTAAACAACAACAACAAGGAAAAGCAGGGCATTCCAGGATGAAGTCAGAAAATGGGATTGGCTTCTGTAAATCCAGGACTACCCCCTGGAAAATAGGAACAGTTGGAGGGTCTGTATACACTGAAAGCACTATTGTACCACAGTCATGGCTCCCCACAATGAATTCCAAGAGCTGCAGTCTCTTAAGGGTGCTGAGAGTTCTTAGGAGGCCTCTAGTCCTCTCACGGAGCTACAGTTCTGAGAATTGTAGATCTGGGAGGGGAATGGCACCCTTATCTCATGACAGCTCCCAGAATTCTTTGGGGGGAGCCATGACTGTTTAAAGTGGTATCACAGTGCTTTCAATGTCTAGTGTGAATGGGGGTCAGGTCAGACCATTGGTCTACATAGCTCACACCAGGTGTGGGGAATCTTTGGCTATTGGCTGCGCTGGCTGGGGATGATGGGCATTGAGATTCAGTAACATCTGGAAGACTCCAGACTTCTGGTTTACAATGACAGGCAGTGGCTCTCAAGGATTTGAGACAGGGTCTCTCTCTCTTGGACAGCTTTTAAAAGAGGATTAGACAGGGAGAAGGCTGTCTACAGCTACCAACCTAGACGGCTATGCCTTGCCTCCACTGTTGAACGCAGTATGCTTTGGAAAACCCTTTCTGGAAACTGTAGGAAAGGGAGAGTGTTGTTTGGTTCAGGTCTCGCTTGTAGGCTTCCCATGGGCATCTGGTTGGTGACTGCATAGCTGTCAACATTTCACCTTTTTAAAGGGAAATTCCCTTATTCCGAATAGGATTCCTCACAAGAAAAGGGAAAAGTTGACAGCTATGTGATTGTAAGAACAGGATGCCAGCAGACACACTACTGGCATGACCCAGATAACTCTTCTTACCCACTTACCTAGGAGCAAGCCCCATTGAACTTAATAGGGCTTACCAATGAGTAGGCATGCATAAAATTGGAAGTTATTCATTTCCCCACCCCATCTACTTTAATTTGAGCCTACTTGACCCTGATGGTGGTACAAGACAACGGAACAATGGATCCCTTTATTGATGGAAAATACCACAAGTGACACTGGTGAATATACCAAATGTCAGTTGATTAAAAGTGTTTCAAAACAAAGAACACCATCCTATTCTATGAATAAGGGCCCCTCTATCCTAAGAAAGCATGGTAGGTTATAGTTAAGGTTGTCAGCTGACTAAAACGTATTTTGCTGGTTGCTCATCTTTTAAGGTTTTCTTTAATTAAATTTTTAATTAAAAAATTGTCCAGTAGCACCTTAGAGACCAACTAAGTTTGTTCTGGATATAAGCTTTCATGTGCATGCAGACCCCGAACAACTTAGTTGGTTTCTAAGGTGCTACTGGACATTTTTTTTTTATTTCGACTTCATCAGACCAACATGACTACCTACCTAAATTTTTAATCTTTAAATTTAATTTATTTTTAAATTTACAGCCTCACTACTAAAATTGGCCTCCGATGAAAGTTTGATCTGTAACCTATGGCACCATCAGGTTCAAGGCAGGGCCTTTTCAGTGGTGGTTCCCCATTTGAGGAGTGACCTCTCTGGTGAGGTACATTTCTCTCCCTCGTTATAAACATTTGAGGTGGATCTTAAAACATTCCCCTTTGCCTAGGGTTGCTGTTGTTTTGGCGAAGTATTTTTATTGCTTTTAAACAAAAGCAGTAAATCATTGCAGGCAATGGCAAGCGTAAAAACATGATTGGTTCACCCAGATATTTGATGGCTGAAGGGACTGTTCCCAGCAACCCTGGAGATTATTAGCGGTGATTGTTTTGAAATGTTTTTGGATGTTCTTAAGGTATTTAGGTATAATTAATGTTTATGAGTGCTTTTCTTTATTTTATTTTTAAAAGCCTTATTGTCTTCTACCTTGGACTCCTTTGGAAGGAAGGGCGGGATAGACATTTAAAAAGAAAATGCCTCTTCTAAATTCAGCCACAGAGCTCACATTTTATGCCGCAACTCTATACCCCACAGCTAGCCAATGTGGTTGCCTCCAGGTGAGATGTTGGACATCTAACAGCCAGGGACCCTAAACATCTATATGGCTGCCTATCCCTGCTATACACAGCTAATGAACTCAATGGGGCTTCTGAGTAGGGATGGGGGGGGGATTGAATTCAATTTGCACTTTAAGGCAAACTTACCTAATTCACACTTTCAGAAACAATATGCAAACCGAAACAGCCAGCCTTCAAAATTCACACCTCTCTGAATGTTGCAGTGCAGCTCTGCAGCTAAGCAATGTGTACAGAAATGCATGCAAAGTGTGCATAAAAATGCACACATTACTGAAAATAGCATGTAAAATACATTATCTTTGTGAAAATAGCTTTGCAAAAAATGTGTATACGAGGCAAAATTGCCTACAAAAATACATACGATAGGAGAAATTTGCACTAAAACACTAATTAACTTTCATGAGGTCTGGTGAATTTTCATGTAGAGAACCGAACTGAAGACAGGAAAAATGAGAAACAAAACTGCCCATCTCTGCTTCTGAGTAAAACATGCAGAAGGATGCACTGTCTAATCTTCAGAATTACAGATACCTTTAGTGGCCATGACCTCTGCTTTGAACAGCAGCCTGGCACAAATGAATCAGGTGATTTTCCTGCACTTCTGGAAATGTACACAATTCACCTGTCAAACTGCTGCATATCAGACTGCTACCAAAGCCCTGTGCAATGCTATTGCCCTTCCTATGCCAGCCCAGTTCCAAAGATCTCCAAACCTGTTAAGAACCGCCAGCCCAAAAGGTCTCCAGTTAGTGCTTACCTGTAAAGAGACCCAGTAGAACCAGGAAACACAGCTCTTTTGGACCACCTTTCATCCTGCCACTCGGAGCTACTTGTTCTTAGCCACGGCGGTCCTAGACTTGCCTACAACTTGCGGCTGAGTCTGATGGACTTGGCGTTGTTTTTGCTCGCAGGCTTCTTTTCCCCAACCCTCCTTTCAGCAGACACCAGGAGATGCGGCTGGTTGCTTCGTAGCTCCACCCAACTAAACTTATGAGGGCTTCCCTCCCCCCTCCTTTTATTTTCTGGCTGTGCACTGAAGCTTCAGTTTTCACTAGAAATGTATTTTTAATTCGGAGGGTGTAGCAGAATGTCTTGTGATTCTGAGGAGTGCAGAGGCGATGGTTTATTGGTGCCCCTCCGCTTCTGTAAGGGCATCAGAACACAAGAAGAACAAATCTAACTGGGGTTCGTTACCCTTTGCATTGGAGGGGATGGAACAAAAAAGAAATGTATTGGCACATGTGGTGGTCATGTAAACATGTACAGTCATACCTTGGGTTACAGATGCTTCGGGTTGCGCGATTTCGGGTTGTGCACTGTGCCGAACCCAGAAGTACCAGAACGGGTTACTTCTGGGCTTCGGCACTTGTGCATGTGCAGAAGTGCTAAATCGTGCTTTGTGCATGCACAGAATTGCCATCCTCATGTGCACAGACATGCAGGTCACGAGTTGCGAATGCTGCAGATTGCGAACGTGCCTCCCGTGTACATAAATCTTGGGAAGAGGCGATGAGGGTTATTTCTGAACAATAGGTGTATACCAGTGCCTTTATACCACAGATCGTGCCTTTTATCAATTTTTGATATGTCAAATACAGACTGCTTATAACTTTTCTGTTAGTAGCTGCTCGAAGGAGCCCACAAGTTTTAGTTTAAATATTCTGTTTAATAAAGAAATGTTTATCCTTCTTCCTGAAAAAATTGACTCATAAATGAAGGATATCTTAGCGGCAGCTAAACCTATGGACTTTGCTGCCATTTGTTATTTATATGACAAGTATATCATGACTGGCAAGTCCCAATGAAATATAGCTTTATCTGGTATTCATTTGTTTAATATCAGGACAGTTTTTGTTTTAATATCTAATTTATTGTGTACCCTCTTGGGCATATACTTTATGTGCCAATGGCTGTGAACCCAGGTGTGGTTTTTCTGGTCTTGTATAGTTTTTGTTTTCCCCCTTGCTGTTATTTTGTTGTACTTTCTATCTCTTCCTGGACTGTTATTTTTATTTCATGGTAAAGTTTTGACTTTTTTTAATGACCTCTACATTCTTGTATACTAGAGCAGTGGTACCCAAACTATGGTCCACAGACCGCCAATCCTCCATGAGCTTCAGCCAGATTAGAAACATTGTACTGAATAACTATATTTCTATTGCTGCTTTTGTGCTTTCTGTTGTATTTTGCCACATAACAATATGAATACTATAAAACTCAAATTTTAATACAATAAAAATATATACAGTGGTGCCCCACAAGACGAATGCCTCGCAAGACAAAAAACTTGCTAGACGAAAGGTTTTTCCGTTTTCGATTTGCCTCGCAAGACGAATTTCCCTATGGGTTTGCTTTGCAAGACGAAAACGTCTCGCGACTTTGTTAAACCGTTAAAACCGTGCTTCGCAAGATGAAAAATTCGCTAGACGGCAAAACTTGCGGAACGAATTAATTTCGTCTTGCGAGGCACCACTGTATAAGAAAAAAACAAAGAAATAAGGATATAATTAAAATATATACAGCATCTAGCACAGCACATTATTACAGCTACAGCAGGAAGAAATATCATTAACCCTTAGCAGTTTTTAAGTAGTCCATAGTCCAGGGGAGGGCAGGGGGAAGCTTGGGAACCCCTGGGTTAGAGGCAAGACACAGAGGCTGGACTCTTTTTGAAAGCTGAAATATGAAACACAGCACTTTTGGCAATCTATGCTAGCAACGATTTTAAAGGGCACACCCCAGAGACAAAATAGAAACCCGAATTTACCAGTTTAAAGGGAAACAGCGGAAGCCATATTCATGGCAGCTGCAAAACTAAATAATTAACAGCCTGCCTGTTTTAATTTGTTTCCAATCTCCACCTACTAAAATTCCTAAAAATACATCAGACAAGAGGGCTACATCAGGGTTCCTTCCAACTCTACAATTCTATGATTCTATGACAAAGTTAGCTCCATTAATTTCAATGGGACTATTCTATGTAAAGCTTAGTCTGACACAACCTATAGGGATTATCCCCTCACCGCCACCACAACTACACAAAAGAACTTCCCCTTGTACAACTGCCCATACGGATCGTTCCTTTATATCAGCAGTAGGAAGCCTTGGGCCTATCATGCCAACCTGTCTGGCCCACAAGACCAATTTGGCCAACCACACCCACCTGGTGTCAGGTGTAGGGCAGGGAAGAAGAAGAAGAAGAAGAAGAAGAAGAAGAAGAAGAAGAGGAGGAGGAGGAGGAGTTGTTTGGATTTGATATCCTGCTTTATCACTACCCGAAGGAGTCTCAAAGCGGCTAACATTCTCCTTTCCCTTCCTCCCCCACAACAAACACTCTGTGAGGTGAGTGGGGCTGAGAGACTTCAGAGAAGTGTGACTGGCCCAAGGTCACCCAGCAGCTGCATGTGGAGGAGCAGGGAATCGAACCCGGTTCACCAGATTATGAGTATATCGCTCTTAACCACTACACCACACTGGTAAAAGCAGGGCTCTGCTGAAAAGGAGTTTTCAGACAATGCTGTTCAGCTGAGTTCTGGGAATCAGCCTACTATCAGATCCTGCAAAGTGCCGCGCACAGGGCTTTGTGAACTTTGACAATCATCTGGCTGTTGCGGCTTGCGGGATACAGTGCCCGGGGCTTTGACAGACCCAACGATCAGCTGATGGTTGCCGCTTTCTGAGTTGCGCCTTTGGCCTGCTTGGTTTGATTTCAAGCAGCACAGATAAAAATAGATCATCTGATGTCAGTGTGATGCCAGGCAATTGACAGGTGGGTGGCTCACCGTGTTAACAATTTGGCTGCCAGATGAATCCACTCCCCCCCCCCCCACCTTGCCAACTCTAGTAACACTTGAAAAATTTGCAGGCCTGATAAGTATATTTGAATGTGAAGTTCAAGGTTCCCTTTTTGCCTCCTCCAGCCTTTGCCAAACATTTCCTCTCCTTTTTGTAGATAGGGGTGTGCGTGTGGTAAAATAATGCAAATATCATGCAAACGACTAAGTTGGGTTACTAAATTCATCTTGTCAGAAGAACAAGGGGGAGGGGAGAGTACCTACGACTGCAACATGGCAAGAAGCAACACAGGAGTCCTTGTGTATCGCCATGGAAGGTCAGAGCTAGCAAACAGGCAAGGGACCAAAACCCAGGAATGGCATTTCTGGGTGGAACATCGCTCAGGGCATATGGCATGACCCCTGAGGATGAATCACAAAGCAATAGGTTGCATCCAACTTACAGCAGCCCCACACTAAAATTGAGAGAGCTAACTGGGCCGCGTTCATCAGTTTCAGTGTGTCTACTCTGAATAGTGCCGGCACCAGGTGTCTGAATCTTCTACAAAAATGGAAAGAAAGTACAGTGGTACCTCGGGTTACATACGCTTCAGGTTACAGACTCCGCTAACCCAGAAATAGTACCTCGGGTTAAGAATTTTGCTTCAGGATGAGAACAGAAATCGTGCTCCGGAGGCGCGGCGGAGGCCCCATTAGCTAAAGTGGTGCTTCAGCTTAAGAACAGTTTCAGGTTAAGAACAGACCTCCAGAACGAATTAAGTACTAAACCCGCGGTACCACTGTTTAAGAACAGCTTAGTTTATGAACAACTTGGATTAAGAACGCTGCAAACCTGGAAGTAGGTGTTTTGGTTTGTGAACTTTGCCTTGGAAGCAGAACATGTTCCGTTTGTAAATTGAGTCCCCCGCTGCTATGGGAAAGCACAACTTGGTTTAAGAACGCTTTTGTTTAAGAACGGACTTCCAAAATGGATTTAGTTCGTAAACCGAGGTACCACTGTATTATGAAATAGGTTGTCATGTCCAGGCCAGAGATAAGAATGAAAGAAAAGAGCCCTGATTGATCAAACCGCTGTTCTCACAGCAGCCAACCAGATGCCCATGTAAAACCTGAAAGCAAGAAGTGTTTCCCAGCAACTGGTATTAAGAAGTATACTGCCTCTTGTCTGACAACGGGGATAAAATTTAAGCCATCATGGCTGACGGTTTTAGAAACCCTGCAACCATGACAGTCTGAGCAGTGGCACTTTTTGAAACTTGAAAGATCTTTTCTTCCTACATATCTTATATCCTAGACAGAGTCTCTGGAGCTGGCAACTTTCTGTAAAAGATGCTCTCAGCTTGAAAGGTTACATTGGTGCATGTTGCTGTGATTGCTTCCTTGAGATTTTGTGAAACTACTTGGAAGTTTAAGGTTTAACTGGGCTGCCTGTGCACTTCTGAAGATTTAACTGTAATCTACTATTTAGATTTAGTAATAATAATTGTATCATTTACACCCCACCCATCTGGCTGGGTTTCCCCACCCACTCTGGGCTTTTTACAGTACATACAAAAAATTGTAAAACATCTGACACAAAAATATTCCCAATACAGGGCTGCCTTCAGATGTCTTCTAAAAGTCAGATAGTTGTTTATTTCCTTGACATCTGAAGGGAGGGCAGGTGCCACTACCGCAAAGGCCCTCTGCCTGGTTCCCTGTAACCTCACTTCTCGCAGTGAGGGAACTGCCAGAAGCCCCTTGGCACTGGACCTCAGCGTCCGGGTAGAACGATTGGGGGTGGGGGTGGAGATGCTTCTTCAGGTATACTGGGCCGAGGCCATTTAGGGCCTTAGAGGTCAGTACCAACGCTTTGAATTATTCTCAGAAACATACTGGGAGCCAACGTAGGTCTTTCAGGACCAGTGTTATATGGTCTCAGCAGCCACTCCCTGTAACCAGTCTAGCTGCTTTCTGGATTAGTTGTAGTTTCTGAGTCACCTTCAAAGGTAGCCCCAAGTAGAGTGCATTGCAGTAGTCTAAGCGGGAGATAACCAGAGCATGCACCACTCTGGCAAGACAGTGCGCAAGCAGGTAGGGTCACAGCCTGCATACCAGATGGAGGTGGCAGGTAGACAGTTGCTTTTAATCTGGGGAACTGGACCTGTGATCCTAAACGGATTTCTGTACAAACAAAACTGCAACCAATTTTGCTTTGACTATCCAAGAGGGATATATCTGAAGGGCTGTCACATGGAAGATGGAGCAAACTTGTTTTCTGCTGCTCCAGAGGGAAGGACCCAAACCAGTGGATTCAAATTACAACCGAGGGGATTCAGACTAAACATTAGGAAGAACTTTCTGTTGGTACGAGCTGTTGACAGCGGAAAACTTGGAAGGTGGTGAGCTCTCCTTCCTTGGAGGTTTTTAAACACAGGTTGAACAGCTGTCGTCAGAGATTCTTTAGCTGTGATTCCTGCATTGCAGGGGGTTGGACTAGATTACGCTTGGGATCTCCTTCAATTCTACAAGTATGATTCTAGGGTTTAGGATGAAATTTGATCAGACTGTGTAATGTCCACATTTCACCAGCAGAGGGAACCCACTACTACTAAAACTGTATTCTGCACACTAAGGTTTAATCTCACACTTTATTGCAACAAAAGCATATCATATCAAAATGCTCAGGAAGATGAGTCCTTTCACATAGAAAAAAAGTATTCCACAATCACCTGCCAGGAAAATTGCCTACACCACTATTTATGGCTTTTTAAATATCTTTTCACTCTCTTCCACGTGTGATTCAACATCTCTTGAAATAACAGAGAAAGATAAAGGAATCTAGCACCATCTGAAAAAGATGACCTAAAGTTTCACACTGATACACAACACTTTGAAATTACATTAAATTCATGACACACTATGGCCAAAATAAGTTGATTCTTTATTTTTAAACATGGGAGGTAGGAATCAACATTTGGGCACAAATATATTTCCATAGGGACGCGGGTGGTGCTGTGGGTTAAACCACAGTGCCTAGGACTTGCCGATCAGAAGGTCGGCAGTTCGAATCCCTGGATACTATTTGTGGCTGGTGCATCTGGCTGTTAACCAGAAGGGATAGCTGTGGGAAGGGCTCCTGTGTGGGAATGTTCAGGGTGGCAGGAGAGGATATATTGTTTATTAATATCCTTCCTAAATTGCACTAGCAAGTTTCTTATGTAGCAAGTTACATTCCCCTTCTCACGCACAGCAAAAAGCTGGCTGCAGGCTCGTTAGAACCTCTTACTATTATGCAATTCAATCTGCCTCAGATTGAATTGTATGTTCCTTGTAAGACCCCTTTTAAATCCCTCCTAAAAGAAAAAAGAAAAAAGACACCAACAGTCTTATTCCTGAGTAACAAAAAGTAGTTTTACTTATGATCAGGCAGACCACCGTGTGATCTCTGAAGGCAGGCTTTAGGCTTAAAATTACAAGCACATACAAACAGGTTTACCCCGAATGGGAGATAACCTAGGGAGACTGCTGGCTAGCAGTCTAGATGATGCAGGAAGGTCGAAAGGAGAGTCAAAGAGAGAGAGTGTGGCAGCGTGCCTTGGCCTTTTACCAGGTCTGGAAAAGTCACGCCCACCCACTAGTCACATGCAAGGAAGGATGCTCCAGGCAGGTGTAACAGGAAGTTTGACTGGCTGGACCAACATGCCCTTGCATGTCCACTCTAGGAAAACAAGGAATGTTGTATTTGACTGCTCCCAGTGGATTACATCCCACATCCTGTATTGCAGGGGGTTGGACTGTATGACCCTCGGGGTCCCTTCCAACTCTGTGACTTCTCTGATGATGGCTGCATACTGTCTCTGCTGCCAAAGGCACTACTATGCCTCTGAATACATGTTGCTGCTATTTTGCTCACTTCCTGATTCTGGGCTCCTTGTTGACCACTGTGGAAACAGAATGCTGGGTTTGATAAACTTTTGTCTGATCCAGGATGGCTCCTCTTACATTTTTCAGTAGCCTCTGAATGTGGAGGTTTCATCCAGCTGTTAATGGTGAACAACCGCTAATAAGACTTCTCCAACACCACTGTAGGAAGGAATATGCCAATTTGGACTTCCTGGAAACCGCTGGAGAAAAGTGTTATTATGAAATTCCTTCTCCTCCACCTGCATTTTGTCGAATATCCTTTTAAAACAACCTAAGCCAGTGGACACGGGACGCGGGTGGCGCTGTGGGTTAAACCACAGAGCCTAGGACTTGCTGATCAGAAGGTCGGCGGTTCGAATCCACACGACGGGGTGAGCTCCCGTTGCTCGGCCCCTGCTCCTGCCAACCTAGCAGTTTGAAAACAAGTCAAAGTGCAAGTATATAAATAGGTACCGCTCCGGCAGAAAGGTAAACGACGTTTCCGTGCGCTGCTCTGGTTCGCCAGAAGCGGCTTAGTCATGCTGGCCACATGACCCAGAAGCTGTACGCTGGCTCCCTCGGCCAGTAAAGCGAGATGAGCGCCGCAACCCCAGAGTCGGTCACGACTGGACCTAATGGTCAGGGGTCCCTTTACCTTTGCCTTTAAGCCAGTGGACATAATCACATCTTGTGATATGGAATCCCATAGACCGATTATGAGCTGTGTGAAAAACGACTTCCTATTGCCATCCAGTTTCACTGGATGGTGACAAGTGGGTCACAAGATGGCCAGGGGGGTTGGACTAGATGCCCCCCAGGGTCCCTTCCAATGGTACAATTCCATGATGTTACGATTCCAAGCTTCATTTTGACATCCACTCGTGATGCCCGCAGTCCATGTATGTTCAGCACCCTGCATTTATTTTTGCTGTTGTTTGCAGTCTTGGTTTTTGTTGTTGCAGTTATTTAATATCATTCAAAAGTTTGGCTTGAGGAGCCAACCAGGGTGAAAACTGCTTCCCCTGCAAATATAGGAAGCTTGCCTTGTACAGAGTAAGATCCACCTGGCTCCATATTGTCAACACTGGCTGGCAGCAGCCCTCTGAGGCTGGAACCTGGGACATTCTGTATGCTAGGCCGATGCTATTACCACTGAGCTATGATCCTACCACTGAGCAGGGCAGAAAATAAATAGCACATATTATTTTCACTAATGTATTCATTTTTATGCCCATTTCCCCCTTATATATGTGGTGTTTTATATATATATATATATATATATATATATATATATATATATATATGTGCATAGGTTGCTTTGCAAGCTGCATCGCAAAATTCGGATAACTGCACCGTTCCAAAGGAGGGCTTCCTCCTTTCTTTCATATGAATTTGGAAGATTCAACTTTAAATTCAATCCTAATCTAATAATTTAAGAAAAGGCGGCTGGATCAGGCCAATGGCCCATGTAGTCCAGTATCCTGTTCTCACAGTGGCTACGCAGATTTACTCAGAAGTAACTCCCACAGTGTTCAATAGGCTGCGGTAAGTATACGCAGGATTCCAGCCCTCATTTATAAGCCCTAATAGCAGAGCCCGGGGCCTACATTTTCCTTTACAAGATCTCCAGTTCTGGCATATCACTGCTGAAATCAATGGGTTTTAGGTGTGTTTAGGATTGCAAATCTGCTTCCAAGCAAAGATGGAGACATTTCTGCTGTCAGCACTTCCTGGTGAGCAACGTGGGGAGGATTTCCCCCCCCCCAGCTACTTCGCCTGCCTTTCTTCCAAGGACCTCAAAGTGTCATACGAGGTTTTCCTCCCCCCCCCCATTTTATCCTCAAAATGACCCTTTGAGGTAGGTGAGGCTGAGAAACAATCACTGAATGCAAGGTCCCCCAGCGAGCTTCTTGCCTGAATGAGGTTTTGAACCCTGTTCTCCCATATCCTAGCCCAACACTCTAACCACGGTGCCACACTGCCTTCATACTTAACACTGCTGTTTTATTGGCACTATTATGAAATTGTATGGTCGATTTTTAGAGGTACAGTAGTACCTTGGGTTAAGTACTTAATTCGTTCCGGAGGTCTGTACTTAACCTGAAACTGTTCTTAACCTGAAGCACCACTTTAGCTAATGGGGCCTCCTGCTGCCGCCGCGCCGCTAGAGCACGATTTCTGTTCTCATCCTGAAGCAAAGTTCTTAACCTGAAGCACTATTTCTGGCTTAGTGGAGTGTGTAACCTGAAGCGTATGTAACCTGAAGCGTATGTAACCCGAGGTACCACTGTATTCTTGTTTCCTTTGCTGTCAGCCGCTTTGGGCATTGTTCTTTCCTTGGAAAGGCGGCGTACAAACGATGACGATGCAATCCTACAACGTTTCTACTCAGTGAAACAAATGCCGTCGAGTCCAGGTAAGTGGCTTTAGGATTGCGCAGCCAATGTCCCGCTGAGCTGAACGGAGCTTGCTTTTCGATGCGCGTGCTCAGGATCCCGATTGCGCGATTTCAATGCTCCAGTGTCTAGTCTAATAATAATAATAATAATAGTAATAATAAAAATAATATAAAACTGATTGGGTCTACTTTTGAGTGAACAAGGGGCGGGGCGGCTAGAGGTCTGTTTCGACTTCCTTATACGGCCACCCCAGCCCGAGAAACAGGTGAGAATCGCGTTCGTCCCTCTGCCTTGCAGCCTCCGACCCTTCCCCTAGCGCGTTCACACGTGCATCCCTCCGACCCCCGTCTACCTGCAAGCTGCGCGCGCGGCATTGCAGCACAAAGAGGCCAGCCGGCGTCGGAAGAGGAGGAGGCGCCGCCGAGAAACCCAGAAAGGGGAGGCGCTGCGGGAAGGAGGAGGAGGAGACCGGCGGGGCGGGATCCAGAAAGCTACCAGCGGCTTCCTGCTCCCCCCTCCACACCGCCCCACATCCCCGGCCAGCCCCTCCCCACAAGCCGCCCTCTGCAACAGGAAACCCCGCCGGGGCCTTGCGTCGGGAGGCAGCGGGAGCCCAACTCAAGTTCGATCCAGGTGAGGAGCTCCAAGGTGCTGCGCGCGTGTGCACGGCGTCGATGCGGATCGGGGGCGCGGGGGAGGGGGTCCGTGTGGACAGAAAGGCGGCGTTTCCGGTACGAAGCGTTCTTAGCGCTTTGCTCGTTCCAAACAAACAAAAAAAGAAGATTTTAAGAGCTGGGAGTTTTTGGGGCGTTGCAGCGCAAGCCCCTGTGCGTGCCTGTTTACACTCGGGAGCAGGCGCCCAGTAGGATTCAAACGGGGCTTACTACTCCCCAGTAAGTGGGTTGCAGGCGGAATCGCGTCTCGCGTGGGAGCAGGCTCTGGTGTTCGTGGCCAGCCTCGTGAAAACGCCACCCTCGCGACGTGTTTTTCCAGGGCTGTGCCCCTGGAAAATATGGAGGAGTAGTCAATAAGCGGGCGAAGCGAAGCGGAGTGATCCGAGTTAGGTGCCAAGTATATTTCCCTCCCGTCACTGGGTAACCTTAGAGCCCGTTCCCTTAAATCGGCGCTGGAAGAGACGTGGATTCCTGGACTTTCTTTCTTTTCTTTTGGAGGTAACTGTATTCTGCACATGCTCCGGGTAACTCTTGGCTGTGGTTATTCCAGGATTGAGCCTGGACTTTGACCCCAGGATGTGTGGCAGCCCACAGATTATTCCGTGGCAGAAAGTAGCTGGGGGAGCGAAGGCAAACGCCTGGAACTAGAGCTCAAATTAATTGAATTGAAACTGAAAGTAAAAAGAGGTTAAGAGTGTTGGACCAGGGTTCAAATCCCTGGCTGGGTGACCTTGGGCCTGTCACTGCCCCGCAGCCTAACCTATCTCGAAGGGTTGTTGTGAAGGAAGAGGAAGAGTGGGGAAACCACGTATTTCAGCTCCTTGGATAAGACATGGGGATATAAAAGTAAAAATACGTAGGTTCAAGAGACGAAGGGATAATGCTTAAGTTGGAAGCTGGACGAGGATGCATTGAAAGTTTGTATTATGTTAGCAGGGAGGGAGGGTGGCTGACGCTCAAATGATTTTGTCCCTAAAAAGGAATATCCAAAAGGATGGATTTTAGGTTTAGAGAGATGGAAACTGAGATTGGAGAGCAAGGCCTGTTAGTAGGGTGTGTTTATGGGGTAGCGTGTGGCATTGATATGGCTTTCCGGAATTAGAAACATGGTTTTGTGTTTAAGGCTAAAAGGCCCTCACACAGCCTTCACAAACCTGGCACCCTCCCTCCAGATGTGGGACAGATGTAAGGCTTCCCTGGCACCGTCCTCCCCTCTCTCCTCCCCCTCCTTTTCAGGCTAGTTTTACAGCAGGTGTCTTCTCCCTTCCCAAATCCAGGACCCACCTTTTACCTAAACACACATTTTGGGGCCTATTTATTCATAACATCATAAAGTCGGAAGGGACCGTGAGACTTATCTA
This sequence comes from Podarcis bocagei, assembly GCF_964188305.1. NCBI lineage: Eukaryota > Metazoa > Chordata > Lepidosauria > Squamata > Lacertidae > Podarcis > Podarcis bocagei. The sequence goes on from NC_138132.1 coordinate 11,551,564, forward strand.
GTCCAACCCAATCTGCAGTGACCAAGGCTGATGGGATTTGTAGTCCAACGACTTCTGGAAGACTATAGCTTTCCCATCCTTGCTCTGTGACCCATGGAGGCTGTGTTTAGAATGGGGTGTGTGTGTGTTTGTTTCATAGATGGGATTTTTAAGGCCACCTTTACGTTGTCCTTTGACACCCAAGAGGTGTGTTTTCAGGGCCCAGCCTCTTCCTGTGACTGTTTAAATTGTTTTTTTAATTTTCGGTATCAAATTGTTGTTACCCCACCCTGGCGCCCGCTGGTGAAAGAAGGGCAATGAATTTAATAATAATAGACGAGCTATTAGCGTTTTTGATGTAGGTGTAGAAACTCTTTTTGTGTGGGTGGGTGGGTTGGGGAAGAGCGTTTGTTTGTTTTCTAAAAATAGGGAATGCTTTGTGTAATGGGAGTGTGTGCCGCTTGAGCATTTTGCAGGAAAAGGGCTACGCTGTTTTTTGTGCATTAAAAAACAACAACTGCGTGTTTACAACCACCATTAAAGCGCTTTCCATGCCAGCAGGGACTGGCAGCTGGGACTGATGTGAGTTGTGGTCCAAAATATTTGAAGGGCACCAAGTTGGCTAAGGCTAGTGTGGGCAACGCTGAGTTCAGAACGAAAGCATCGTGGCTTGGCACCTACACACACCCATTCCATCTGTTCATATATGAAACACACATATCTGTGGGCAAGTCTCTTTTTTTATCTATTCCTGATCCAGTCCATTTCCTGTGACCTAGAACTAGAATTAGGGAGGTAAATAAGAATAAAACCAAGACAGCCCCCTCCCTTGAAGCGATAGTGTTTGAAATATGGGAAATATTTCCCTGCAGCTGAATTCCTAAGAAGCCGCATACCCATTCAGGGGCACAACAGCCAGCTTTACCTGGAACTGAACTGGGAACTGGTTGCCTGCCCTCTCTAGAGGAATGTTGATCTGTCCTCCCCTTGCCACCTCTAGCCTCTCATAGCTCCAGCTGCCCTAGGACTGCAGCTTTGCATGCCAGACATTTTTTGCTAGCCAGGGAGGCATCTTGAGCCTGTGAGGTCAGTTGCAGAGCGCATGCCAGGGGCCTGGTGGTTGGGGGGGGGGGAGAGAAGGGGTTAGGCTGCTGCCTTGGTTTCTCAGCAGGCTCCAAAAGCCCCCTCTCTGCCCCATCTTTTTCATCCTCCTCCTCCTCCTCCTCCTCCACCACCACCACCATCACCTTACCAGTTAAAGCAGGGGTCAGCAAACTTTTTCAACAGGGGGCCGGTCAACTGTCCCTCAGACCTTGTGGGGGGCCGGACTATATTTTGAAAAAAAACCACGAATTCCTATGCCCTATAAAGGGATGCATTTTAAATAAAAGCACACATTCTACTCATGTAAAAACACCAGGCAGGCCCCACAAAGAACCCAAAGATGCATTTTAAATAAAAGCACACATTCTACTCGTGTAAAAACACCCTGATTCCCGGACCGTCCGTGGGCCGGTTCTAGAAGGCAGTTGGGCCGGATCCGGCCCCTGGGCCTTAGTTTGCCTACCCACGAGTTAAAGGATCCCTTCATTTTTTTTTCTGCTTCGTAAAGGACCCCTCGGTGTGTTCCGTGCTGTTTGCTTGGCATGGAATGAATATCCCTGCAGCCAATAGTGTGAACCTATTCCCCACTACAGTGTGCAAAGCTGCTGCTCTCCACATATGTTCAAATAGTTCCCCATGGGTCGGTTCATGTGTTGCTGCTGGCAACTGGTCGTGGGGGCAGCAGACTCTGCCTGGCTTGAAAAAGTGGTCCCCAAAATTATTATTGGGACAACTCGGCACTGTTTTACTCCTGAAACGTATCTCAAAAGGATGCTGTTGTGTGTGCGCACCAGGACGAAAGGGTTGCATTTTTGAAAGGCTCCTGTGATTGTGAGTGGAAGGTGGGGATTTAGTGTGTTTTGTGCATTGCACCCCCACTTTCGTCCCCACCCTCCATTTCAGATGTTGAAAGACCACTTTCTTCCCACTCACAGAGCTATAATTCAGACTTCCCTGGGAAGATGGATTGATTGCTAACCTGCTCTGGATATTGTAGCTCTGTGTGAAGGACAAGGTGTTTCTGAGGAGCCCTTCACAAACTGCACTTCCCAGAATACTGCTTTAAATGTGCACTGCGGCGGCACTCCCTGCCCCAAGGAGCTTCCAGTTAAAATTCTGACAGTTGAAGCAGACAACCGAGGGAAATGCGAGAAGGACAAAGGAGCAAGTTCAACTGACGGCTAATGACAAGCCCGTGTGATTGCAGCAGGAAATCGCTTTGCCTGCGTTGGCTTGCGGCCTGCTCTCAACAGAGGCATGCTAGTTCATGTTCAGTCTATGCACAGGATGCCATGCGTGGCACAAACCAGCAACTGTTGTGTGTCTGGGGTTTTTTTTGGAGGGCTTGCTGTAGTGGGCCCCAAAACCAAATCCTCGTGTCTGGCGCTGGGGGCACCCCACAGGCTGAAACAATTGGAAAACAACAGGGGCGGCTTTGCATGTGCCTGCCATGTGCTCAGAGGACCGCAGGAAGTGACCCTAGTGTTGTTACTCTCATTGCTTATTGGACTGTTTTTGTGTGGTTTTCTTTCCCCCTGTCTCGCTCCACTCTTTTTCAGACAGAAATCAGAGTGGCTTAGAACAATAAAGCCATAGCTGTACCAAAGCAGTGTAGAAAATACAAATGGAAAATGGGACTGTATAAGCAGGCCTGATTTTGCCAACCTGGTGCCTTCGAGATGGTCGGGAGTCTCGGTTGGGGAAGGCTGAACTAGACAAAACAACAAAATGGAGGCTCATGTAGGGAAGCAAAGCTGTGACGAAGACCTCTTGGGTGTGTGGGGAAACAGAACTCCTGTTTGAACAGTGTTAGAAACCCAGATATATTAGCTAGGTGCCAAATGGCTCCTTAAACCAGGGTTACAGTCGCCAAAACAGAATGCCTAGTTGCCATTTTGGGGCCAAGCAGCTCAAAAGTTGTATTTTTCAATACAGTCATACCTCGGGCTGAAGTAGCTTCGGGATGAATATTTTTGGGTTGCGCTCCGCGGTGACCTGGAAGTAACGGAGTGCATTACTTCCGGGTTTCGCTGCATATGCTCAAAATGACATCACGGGCATGCGCGGAAGCAGCGACACACGCAGATGCACAGTCGTGTGTTACGTTCGCTTCAGGATGCGAACAGGGCTCTGGAACGGATCCCGTTTGCATCCAGAGGTACCACTGTATGGCTTTTTGGTTCTTGAAATTGTGCTCTGATTGTGCAGATAAAATATAACGGATACAGGATGTGTTGCCAATGTGTGAAAACAGGACAGATCCAAGGATCTCCAGGCAGGCAACTCCAGAGGGTGGAGACGTCAGGTGATCCCTGCCCCGCCCCCGAACTCTTTACTTGGTCGCAAGTGATCGCTAGCCAGGTGCAAAATGTGCTTGGCACCTGACTAATTTCGAATGCTGAGAGGAACATAGGGAGCTGTCTTCTACTGAGTCAGACCATTGGTCCATCTAGATCAAATTTAATAAGTAAATATTGTCAACCCCGGCTGGCTGCGGTTCTTCATCATTACAGGCAGGGAATCTCCCTGCTGGAGATGGTGTGGATCTTCTGTATGCGGTGGGGCATCAGATGTTGTTGAACTACAACTTCCATCACCTCTGACCATTGGCCGTGTCTGCTGGGAATGATGGGAGTTGTAGTTTCAGCAGCATCTGGAGGGCCAGAGACTCTCCATCCCTGCTCTAACCCACCGAACTACCAGCTTCCCTCAACCCATCTAAAAACATTTAGTGTTGGTGCCGAGCAGGCTTTCATAAGGAGTCTGTTTTACGGTGTTAGCTCTGCAACCAAGAAGCCCCCACTTCTCAGAGATGTCCACATCCGGAGCAGAGCTTCAGAAATTACGCAAAGTGCTTGTGGGGTGGTGAGAACTTAGAAAGGAAACCTTAAAACTTAAAAAAATACATACAAATATGTAAGAAGACCCACCTTTCTCCCAAATGCTCCCAAATGTTGCCATAGTCAACCAGGTGCCTTCACACAGTGCATAGTTAAACTTGAAATTCGCTCCCAGAAGATGCAGTGAAGGCCACACACTTATGCCCCCAGCAGATTCCTGTGGTCTGTCGGAGGGTTTCCCTTGATGTGGGTCTTTTAGTGTGCGGCTGACCCTGTTCTGTGTGAAATAACATTTCTGCTGAGAGATAACGGGAACCCACTATCTGCATTTTCAGGGAACAATTGGAGTTATTTTTGTTTTCCGACAGGTTTTCTCAGCTGAATAAATGGGCCTTGATCACAAGTGTCCATTTCTTAGGGTTTTAGTCATCTTCTAAATGTATTTGGTATTTTTTTTAAAAATAAACCTGTTTCTTATATGTAAATCGCCTTGAGACAGTCTTTTAGAAGGCAGTTCATAGATTGATGGTGATGATGGTATGATTAGTAACTTAGATGACTGTAGAAGAGGATATTGTGTGGGATTCTAGAAACAGTACGAAGGCCTGTGCTGATTTGCACATCTTTGAAAAGATCAGAGCAAGATGCATTGTGGGGTTTTTGTGGGGTTTTTGGGTGAGGTGGAGATGACAAGCACAGCACTAATGTTAACATGAAGGCAACATGGATGAAGACATGCTTTGCAGAGCACAAACTTTGTACACAGGAACCCTTTCCGCCCCCCTGTGCAAAAAGATTCCTCACTCTGGTGAGATCTTATGCCTTCTCCTCCTCCTTCCCCTTGCCTCTGCTAAACAGCTGGAAGAGGAATCTCGGGGGGGGGGTGTGCCAAGGGGGCAGGATATCACAGCAGGAGGAGTGACTGTTCCAGCAATTCTCAGAAGACTGAGGGAGCCTGTGAGGAAGGTTGTGTCTTGGGACTGGGGGGACATCAGCGGAGCCTGGAGCTGGGAACCAGATCCATGCTGCAATTGAGAAGGGGTTGAGAGAGAGGCGTGTGGGCTGGTATAACCAGGAGAGTGGAGCTGAGGCTACTAAAACAATTGGGGAATCTTTGCGCAGTGCAAAATTAACGTAGGCAAAGTCATTTAAGCCAGCCTTTCCGTGGACTTCCAGCTGTTTCTGGACTCCGTTTCCCATCAGCTCCAGCTAGCATGGCCAATGAGCAGGGGGTGATGGGAGTGGTAGTCAGATAAGGCCACTGGCACTCCGGTTCTGGCCTGCGGGATTCACCGTAAAAAAGCCAGCGTACGTACATAACTTTGGAAAACACACAAGATACCAACCAAATTCAAGGAGGACAAATCTGCGAAAGGCAATGAGGTAACCTTCATATTCAAAGGCAGCAAAGGGCCACATCTGCGCCATTTGTGTAAAGTTCTTTGACACCACTTCAAACAAACATGGCTTCCTCCCAAAGAATTCTGGGAGATGTTGTTCGTTAAGGGTGCTGAGAGTCATTAGGATGCCCCCATTCCCCTTACAAACCCACAATTCTCAAATTTCCCCATGAAGAGGGATTTATTGTTAAACCATGCGGGAGCCATGGCTATTTAAAGGAGACCCGCTGTTCCATTCACAGAGCTACACTGTTTGCAACGGTTTATAGTCAATACCTCTTTTTTTAATTTTATTAAGAATTTCAACAGAACATTTTGTCATATAGCATATCATCCTTTATCCCCCCCCATTTCCCCCCTCCACATAAAGTAACCCCCCCTCCTCCTCTGACTTCCCTCAGCTCCACTCTCTGGTTTATCTGCAAGTCTTGTTCTCTGCATGTTACAAAATTGTATAGATCCTTAGTTTGTCTAACTGAATTTTGTTTAAAAAGGGTTTGTGAGTGTTTATTCGAAACCTGCCAATGAGTCCAATGCATTTTCTTGTTTATTTAAGTACTTTGTAAAAGGTTCCCATTCATCTTTAAAATCGCAGTTATCCTTGTCCTGTAGTTTATGTGTCAGTTTTGCCAGTTCTGCGTAGTCCATCAGTTTCTCTTGCCATAGTTCTTTAGTCGGGATTTCCTCATTCTTCCATCCTTGAGCTATTAAGACTCTTGCCGCCGTTGTCGCATACATGAAGATAGTTTTCAGTTTCTTTAGCAGTTTCTTTTCCTGCAATCCCTAACAAAAATGCTTCAGGTTTTTTAACAAATGTTAGATGGAACATTTTCTTCAATTCATTGTAAATTGTTTTCCAAATCTTTTTGATTTCGTTACAATCCCACCACATAAGGTAAAATGTCCCCTCCTTTTCTTTACACTTCCAACACATATTTGAACTGGTTTTATACATTTTTACTAACTGCACTGGTGTCATACACCATCTATATATAGTCAATACCTCTTCACAGGGAGCTCTGGGAACTGTAGCTCTGTGCAGGGGATAATGGACCTCCTAACAACTCTCAGCTCCCAGAATTCTTTGCGGGGAAGCCATGATTGTTTAAAGTGGCATTGTCTGATGCTTAAAATACATGATGTGAATTTTGCCTAGCTCTGAATATCGGGCGACGGGGGCAGATGGAGCATGTACATGGCATGTCGAAGGCCACGAGTTCGAAACCTGACATCTCCAGATGGGACTGCCCCTGTGTCTGCAACTTCGTACAGTGTCTGTCGGCGTGGACAGTACTGAAATAGATGGGCCAGTGGTTTCACTTGGGCGCGAGGCGGCTTCCTGTGTTCTTACTTCGACACTTCCTGTTGGAAGCAGAAAGCTGCGCTAGATAACCCAGCGGCTATTTTCGCGTGATTGCATTGCCTCCATAACCCATGAATGATTTTAGAGTGTTGTTTAAGCTGTACTTTTGTACTGTTTTATTGTTGTTAGCCGCCCTGAGCCCGGCTTCAGCTGGGGAGGGCGGGATATAAATAAATAATAATAATAATTATTATTATTATTTGCTCCCCTCCCCGCCTTAAAGGTAACACAGCTGCCTCCCTCCGCCTGCTGAGATAGCGGATCTCTCTCTTTCTCTGCACTTGCAGGAGTGTGAGGTGGCTGTTCTCTTTATTTATTTTTTTATATTAATTTTTTAACATACCATTTTCAGCACACATTTAACACAATTTCATATCTTATACAATTTTTTGACTTCCATCAATCACATCTGAACATTTTCCAATCTTTTTCACTTAATTTACATTTCTTAATTTCACTATAATTATCTTAACTAATAGCTTTCTTCATAATCTTCCTTGCAATATATGATATATTCCTCCTTACAAAACCTCTTGTAATCCTACGAGCGCAATCTGTTGATTACAATTGCTTTTCAAATAGTTTACATATTAATCCAGTCCTCTGAGAATCTCTGGTCCCGCAGGTTTCGAATCCTTCCTGTCATCTTCTCTAATTCTGCATAGTCCATTAATTTCGTCTGCCATTCTTCTTTCGTCGTTAATTCTTCTTGTTTCCATTTCTGGGCCAATAATACTCTTGCTGCTGTTATTGCATATAAAAACATTTTGTTATCCTGTCTATTAATATCCTCTCTTACAATACCAAGTAAAAATGCTTCTGGTTTTTTTAAAAAATGTATATTTCAACATCTTTTTCATCTCATTATATATCATTTCCCAGAAGTTTTTCACTTTCTTGCATTCCCACCACATGTGATAAAAAGTTCCTTCTTTTTCTTTACATTTCCAACATTTATTACTTGTCTTACACATTTTAGCTAATTTCGCTGGTGTGATATACCATCTATACATCATTTTCATCACATTTTCTTTCAAAGCGTTACATGCTATAAATTTTAATCCTTCTTTCCATAATTTTTCCCAATCTTCTAACTGTATATTATACCCGAAATCTTTGGCCCAGTGTATCATAACCGGCTTAACTTCTTCATCTTTCAACTGCCATTCCAACAGTGATTTATATATTTTAGGCAATATTTTACAATCATTTTCTAATACTTCTATTTCAAATTTTGATTTTTTTAATCATCAAATCCATTTTCTTTTAAATCTTGTTTAAACATTTCATTGATTTGGTCATAGTGCAGGCAGCCAATCATTCACATATTCTTTAACTTCTTCATAAGGTTTCGTTTTCCATTTACTTCCTTCTTTTTGTACCAATTTCTCATACATGGCCTAATTTTTACTCATATTTATCTTTTTCACACACATTGCTTCTAATGGAGATGCCCACCATGGTATTTTACGTTCTAATAGGTTTTCATACCTATCCCATATTTCAAATAGAGATCTTCAGATCTCTTCGGAATATATGGTTGCCAAATCCTTTATGGACTTTTGTTTTGCTATACCATAGACATGCATGGCAACCAAATCTATTATCATAACCCTCTAAATCCAACAAATCTGTATTTTCTAACAACATCCATTCCTTTAACCAACAGAGGCAGGCTGCTTCATAGTACAATTTCAAGTCTGGCAAGGCGAAGCCCCCTCTTTCTTTGGCATCTGTTAACAATTTACAGCATATTGAATTCTTGGTTTCTTCCCCTGCCAGATATATCTTGAAATTGTCTTCTGACACTCCTTAAAAATTGCTGCCCCCTTGATTATTGGAACTGATTGAAATAAAAACAACATCTTTGGTAGCACATTCATTTTGATAGCAGAAATCCTTCCCTAAAATGACAATTTCATCCTTCCCCATACTTCCAGATCTCTCTTAATTCCATTCCACACTGGTGTATAATTATTTTGAAACAAATCTATATTCTTTGAGGTCAACCATATTCCTAAATATTTGACTTTTTTACAGCTTCTATACCAATCTGTTGCTGCAACATATCCACCAAATCTTGTTTCAGATTTTTAACTAACATTTTCGTCTTCTTTTTATTTATTTTTAAAACCTGCTACTTGCCCAAATCATTCTATCTCCTCAATAACTTCTTTAGCACTGGTTAATGGTTCTTCAATTGTTAATACCAAGTCATCTGCAAAGGCTTTCACTTTATGCTCTTTCCGGCCGACTGTAATCCCTTTTATTTTTCCATTTTCCCTTATTGTCCTTAGAAAGACCTCCAGTACTGATATGAATAATAATGGTGAAAGCGGACACCCTTGTCTTGTACCTTTTGTAATTTCAATATTTTCCGTTATTATATTATTTGCTATCAACTTTGCTTTTTGATCAGAATATATTGCTTTTATTCCTTTTATGAAGAAAATCAAATTTCTCATTTCTCTATCCTTAAATATAATCAGATAATCTTCTGGGAATTTTTTTGCCTTTGTAGTCTTCATTTTATTCCTAAACACATTTTGTATTGTTTTTGCCTATTCCTCTACCTCCATATTTAACCATTGTGCAATTTCCGTTGTCAATTTTCCCAAAATATTTTCTCCTTGTGATTCTGGAACCGATCTAAACTTCAAATTCATTTCTCTTTGCCTCAATTCATTCATAGCAATCGCGTCCCACAGCTCCTCCTGTGTTTTATTCATTTCTGAGACTTCTTTAACTTTTTCTTTCTCTTTTTTCATATCTCTTACTTTTTGCTTTGTTCGTTTCATCCCTTCTTCCAAGCTTTGTGTTCTTTTGGTTATCTCTTTCATTTGGCCTCTCAGAAACAGTCATATCAATTTTTTTTATCCATCTGCTCCAGCCTTGTCTCCAAATTCTTTTCACTCTGTTTTATGTCCTTTTTTATTTCTGCAAACATTTTTTTAAAACTCTCCTTTATTTTCACTTTCTTGTTTCGATCTCCTCCTCTCCAATGGTGTTCCTCCTTCTCCTGCCTTTTTCTGTGCTGACATTCTTTTTTTAAAAAAAGTTTTTGATTAACAAGTTTGACATATCAAAACATAATAATATTCGTTATTTCCCCCCCTTCCCCCACCTCCCCATCAAACCCTCCCCCCTATACTTCCCTCAGCTCCTCTCTCTGATTTTTCAACACATATTATTCTCTGCATACTGTAAACTTGTATAAATCCTTATATTATCTATCTGCTATGTTAACAATCAATAAATTTGTGTATGTTTATTCAAAACCTGCCAAGGAGTCCAATTCATTTTGTTGTCTTTTTAAGTAATTTGTAAAAAGTTCCCATTTTCTTTGAAGTCACAGTTGTCCTTAACTCGCAGTTTATACGTCAGTTTAGCCAGCTCTCCATAGTTCATCAATTTCTCTTGCCACTGTTCTTCCATTGGGACTTCCTCATTCTTCCATCCTTGGGCTATCAAGACTCTTGCCGCTGTTGTTGCATACAAAAATATATTCTTTATTTTCCTTGGCAGGTCTTGTCCTACAACCCCTAACAGAAATGCTTCTGGTTTTTTTAGCAAATGTTATTTTAAACATTTTCTTCAATTCATTGTATATCATTTCCCAAATTTTTAAAATTTCTCTACATTCCCACCACATGTGATAAAAAGTCCCTTCCTTTTCTTTAAATTTCCGACATATGTTTGACCCGGTTTTATACATTTTTGCTATGTGTACCATCTATACATAGATGTATACCATCTATACATCATTTTCATATAATTTTCTTTCAAAAGAGCACAATCTGTAAATTTTAAATCTGTTTTCCTCAGTTTTTCCCAATCCTCAAATTGTATATAATGTCCTATATCTTACGCCCATTTGATCATGACCGATTTTACCTCCTTATCTTTTGTTTCCCATTTTAACAGGATACTATATGCACCCTTCAGCAACTTCACTTTTCCTTCTATAACTTCCTTTTGAAATCTAGAAGTGGTATAACTAAACCCTTTCTTGTTGTCTTCTTTGTATATCTCATGTAATTGCCTGTAATGTAACCAACTCTGAAAACGATCTTTTATACCCTCATACTCTCTTAATTTCCATTTTCCTTCTTGATCTACAGTGGTACCTTGGGTTAAGTACTTAATTCGTTCCGGAGGTCCGTTCTTAACCTGAAGCACCGCTTTAGCTAATGGGGCCTCCTGCTGCTGCCGCGCCGCCGGAGCACGATTTCTGTTCTTATCCTGAAGCAAAGTTCTTAACCCGAGGTACTGTTTCTGGGTTAGCGGAGTCTGCAACCTGAAGCGTATGTAACCTGAAGCGTATGTAACCTAAGGTACCACTGTATTAGCAAATCACTGTATGTAAGTCATTTCCGGTTTTCCGCAAGTGGCTTGAGCAACAGAGCTTCAGTTGGTGAGAGCCACCAAGGAGTCTTTTGTTCTATTAAGTCTTTATATCTCTCCCAGACCCTCATGACATTGTCCATTTTAAATGTTTTTTCACTCTTTGCCACTAGATGTCACCTTCCAGTGTTAAACAGTCAAAGAGAGAAAGGGACGAAACAAGAAAAATTAATTCAAAATTTTCCACCTCTTGTTTGGCTAATCCACAGTTCCGGAACAGCAAAGTTAAATTCACCCCCCAAAAAAACAAACTCAAATTATTAAAATTAAACTTCTTCTGCCACTTGCTTGGCTAATCCACCACAAAGCCTTCCCAACGTAGTGCACACAAAATCACAAATTCCTTAATGTTGAGGAAGAAAAAAAAATAAAAACCACCACAAGCCTTCAAGTATTCTAATAAAAAACCCCAAATAAAAATCAAACCAATTCTTCAGCCACTTGTTGGCCTAATTCCTTCGAAATCCCACTATCCAAAAAAGAATAATAAGAAGAAGAACAGGTACAAAAATAAGAAGAACAGGTACAGTCCACACCAAAAAAATAAATAAGGGGGAGGGGCGTAGTTCAGCGTATTTTCCCCGCTCTGCTCCTCCTCAAAATAAAAATAAAAATATACAATCTGCAAGTCCAAATCAATTCCTGCTTGGGCTTAGTAGCTTTCTCCCTACACACTGCTGTATAGCATTAGTATAAACTAAAAAGAAGGAAATAAATAGTACGAAGTTTCCTAATTTTGACTAGGCACTTCCGCATAGACGAAGGTAAAAGGAAGTTCTCCTCCTGCTTTCTCAGAAATCCTCAGGCTGACAAAGAATATCCAAAGTTAGAGGTTTTCACTCTTTTTATATACAGTCTGCTTCTATTAAAGTTTATATTTCCGCTGTAGGTAAAATCATAAGTTTACTGTTCCTTATCTGAGTTCAATTCCCAGACGGGGCTGACCTCCTTTTTTCCACCCCGCTGAGAGGTGGCTGTTCTTATATCACTTCCTCTTGCAGGAAATCGGCTCTCTCTGTAAATACGCCGAGCCGCTCCTTTTGTTATCGAGCCCGGCTGCAGCAGATGCGGCTGCTCCTTCAGGCTCAGAGGAAAGGGGGAGTCCCCGAGGGGCACAGGTGTCCTGGGGCGTGCGGGTCTTCACCCCCAACTCTTGTCGTTGCTCAAGAAACAGAGACAAGGGCGATGGTGTGACTCACTTCCTGTCTGGAATCTTTTGCCCGCTTGGCTGCAGGTAGCGACCATTGCAAGGGCAGATGGGGAATGGGTGTATATTAAGGGGCTAGGACTGTTTTGTGCCTATCCCATATCCTTCAAAGCACCTCGCATCCGTGGTCCTCCGTCTGCAGCCTCGGAGTCCATCTTGTTGCAAGCCGTTCCATCTTGTTCAGTGGCCTGCCATTTCTGCCTCGTCCCTCTCTCGTCCGCAGGGGCTGCAGCTGCCCTTAATCCCCGGCGCAGCTGATTCAGCCTTTATTATTGCCTTTTGCAAAATGCCTTTGCAAAGCGTTTCTTTCTCGTTCTCGCAGTGGGTCGGGCGAAGGCCCGGTTTGACACTTCTCTGGGCGCCGTAACAAACTTTGTGGCTAAGCGAAGGAAGTGGGTTTTTCACATCGCACACCCTTGAGTGTGTGAAATACATGTGTTCTCTTGACGGTTCTGTGGTTTCTCTCACATAATTAATTTGTTTAATGGCTTGTTTTATTTAAGGCAGGGCTTTGCTTGCTTGTTTCTTTGCAGTATTTCTGTACCGGTTTTCGGACAGACCTCGCAAAGTGGTTTACATAAGATTATTACGACAATAAACATCAATTGAAAAAAGAAAATATTCAATAGAATATAAAAGGCAACTTGTTTGCTTAAGGGAATAAATGAACCCTGTGGCAGTTTGAGGAGAGGGGACATTATGGGAGTTAGATGGTGACAAATCATCAAGCCTCCTTCTTCTCACCTCTCCTCCGAGCAAGAGGCTGCATTCCCCAAATCGTGGTCCTTGAGGTTTGTTCAGGTGGTCCGTGGTGTGTCCACATTAAATATCCACCTTGATTTTTAATTGTATTTGTATGGCTTCTGTTGTTTCTCATATTATATTCCATTGAATGATGGTTCAAACTCCAAAGAATTGAGCTTGTAATACAATAAAATACAACATAAGAAATGAAAGAAGCAATAAAAAAAATGAAGTCTTAAAATCATACAGCATCTAGCACAGTACGTCTCCACCTGTTTTCAGACTACAACTCCCGTCACCCTGAGCTTGCAAGACCCAGTGTCCAGGGATGATGGGAATTGTAGTCCAAAAACCAAGTTTGGGAAACCCTGATTTAAGGTATTTACTGCACCATGCCACTGAAATAGGCTCTCAGTTTCTATGTTGTGAGGCCACTTCTGCATGAGTCTCTTAAAAGCACGCAGAACATTAAAGAATGTGGCTGAAAGCTGGGTCACAGTCCACTCTGAAAGGTTGGTCACCCTTTTCCAGATAAGCTTCTCTGTCTTTATTAACATACACATCACTGGCAGAACTTCAACAATAGTGCAGCTTGACAGAGAAATGTGGATGTTTGCTTTTAATTTCTGTTTCTTTTGCGGTTGCCAAAAAGCCACAGAGCCATCGGTCAGAGAAAAATGTAGCTATGGCTGGGAATCCTTGCCTGCTAAAGCAGCTTGATGCTTGATGTAATGCATTGCATTGCATATATATATATATCCATAAAAGCTACTAATCCTCAGAAGGTTGTACCGGCTTGCTTCTCCCTATACTTTGTCTGGTTGGCCATTTTGTGGCCTCAAAGGGCGAAAAAAGGGGGCGTTTTTCTGCTAAGCTTCTAGGAGACCACACAAAGAAGCAATTCCTTCTTGACTACAAGAGCGGCCATTTATGAGTCTTCTGTAAACATGTCCTGAAATTGCTTTGCAAGCCGGTTATTTTGTGTGTGTCTGTGTGTGTGTCATTCTGTTAATGGTCCATAGATGGGGGCACAGAACCATAGCATTGCAGATTTTGAAAGGGACCACGAGGCTTCCTCAAACTCGGCCCTCCAGATGTTTTTGGCCTACATCTCCCATGATCCCTAGCTAGCAGGACCAGTGGTCAGGGATGATAGGAACTGTAGCCTCAAACCATCTGAAGGCTGAGTTTGAGGAAGCCTGATCTATCTAGTTCAGGGTTTCCCAAACTTTGGCCACCATCTGTTGTTGGACTACAGCTCCCATGATCCCTAGGTAGCAGGACCAGTGGTCAGGGATGATAGGAGGTATAGTCTAAAAAAAACAGCTGTAGACCCAAGTTTGGGAAACCCTGATCTAGTCCATTTAGGTGCCGAAGTTGACTTCTAAATTGCAAGTTGTACTGTTCCCCATAAGGGATGCAGGTGGCACTGTGGGTTAAACCACGGAGCCTAGGACTTGCCAATCAGAAGGTCGGCGGTTCGAATCCCCACGACGGGGTGAGCTCCTATTGCTCGGTCCCTGCTCCTGCCCACCTAGCAGTTTGAAAGCACGTTAAAGTGGAAGTAGATAAATAGGTACCGCTCCGGCGGGAAGGTAAATGCCGTTTCCGTGCGCTGCTCTGGTTCGCCAGAAGCGGCTTAGGCATGCTAGCCACATGACCCAGAAGCTGTACACCGGCTCCCTCGGCCAGGAAAGCGAGATGAGCGGGGCAACCCCAGAGTCGGCCACAACTGGACCTAATGGTCAGGGGTCCCTTTACCTTTACCTTACTGTTCCCCATTAGGGGAACTACCCAGAGTGCTAACTACCTTGTGGGCAATTATTTTTATCCTTCCTTTGTGCCGCCACTAGGGGACACCAAGGTAGTCATCACTCATTAGGATTTTTTTACCTGTTCTGCAAAAAGAGACAAATAATGTCTGTGGGAAAATAGATAGGCAGTGCTGTAGAGATGGGTATCTGGAGCTAAACCTCAATAATCAGGCTGGGAAACTTCAATAATCAGGTTATTCTGTCCCCCCACCCTGGGACAGTGTGTGTGAAGGCAATCCAATCCCAGCACTCTGAAGAGTTTTGCAATGTGCTGTTTTGATTCTGACCCATATTTTTCCCCAAACCGAGCTCCTCCCTGGCCACTACTGCCAGCCGTTTGGAAAGGTGCCCTTTATGAGTCAGGCTGTCTGTGGGGTGTGGAGTTTTCCTCCTGCTTGTCTCTGAGGCCTCTTTGTAGGTGACAGAGGCGGTATTCATGCAGCATTCACCTCCACCTAGTGCAGGAATTTCTGAGTAATAGGGGGGGGAGAGAAAGAGAGGTGGGGTGGCCTTGGTAGCTTGAATACCTCTCTGTGTATGAAGCCCTCCCCCTGCTCCAACTTGCTTTCCATTCCATCTCTTCTCCCTCTCCCCCCCCCCCCCGCATCTCCCATATTCTTCCTGAGGACGGGTGTGTATTTTTCCTGAAAAACCGAATCCTTGCAAAGTTGGGTTTTATTTAAAGAGAGCAATCATTTAGGGGAAATCCATGCCATGGGTTTTTTAAGCTCATTCAGTGCATGTGAATTCCCCCCAAAGAATCCTTGAAACTGTAGTTTGACACCCCAGAGCTACGATTCCCCAGTGCCCTTAACAAACTACAGTTCCCATGATTGCCGTGCGGTTTGAAAGCCCGTTGGATGTGTGTCTGGCCTTAGAGCAGGGATAGGGAATGTGTTGTAAACCGAACTCCCAAATCTGTGTGCTTCACCACCACTGCCCAGTTTGTTATTTTTTCATTTTTCTGTGCCCCCCCTAAAGGTAGATGCTGACCCTGAAGACTTGGACCCCTTGACGCAGTTGCTGGGGACCTTATCCCCACCCGCCCCACAGGGGCAGAATGGAGTTGGAGGAAGGATACAATGGGGTGAGTGATTGGCATGGGGAGGGGAGGGGAAAGAGATGGGGTTTTGTACAGTGAGGGGTGGTACAGTCAAAGTTCTAACCTGCCCACCCCCCAGAAAAAAGTGTTTCCCAAATTTAGGTCTCCAGTTGTTGGACTACAACTCCCATCATCCCTAGCTAGCAGGACCAGTGGTCAGGGATAATGGGAGTTGTAGTCCAAAAACTGCTGGAAACCCGAGTTTGGGGAACCTACCATAGAGCAAAGATAGGGAGCCTGTGGTGCTCCAGACATTGTTGGACATTGTTGGGACGTGGGTGGCGCTGTGGGTTAAACCACAGAGCCTAGGTCTTGCCGATCAGAAGGTCGGCGGTTTGGATCCCCGCGACAGGGTGAGCTCCCGTTGCTCAGTCCCTGCTCCTGCCAACCTAGCAGTTCAAAAGCACGTCAAAGTGCAAGTAGATAAATAGGTACCACTCCAGCGAGAAGGTAAACGGTATTTCCGTGTGCTGCTCTGGTTCACCAGAAGCGGCTTAGTCATGCTGGCCACATGACCTGGAAGCTGTATACCGGCTCCCTCGGCCAATAAAGCGAGATGAGCACCGCAACCCCAGAGTCGGCCACGACTGGTCCTTTACCTTTACCACAGAGCAAAGATAGGGAGCCTGTGGCGCTCCAGACAGTGTTGGACTCCAACTCCCATCTTCCCCAGCTAGCAGAGCCAATTGCCAGGGCTGATGGGAGTGGGAGTTGGAGACTGGCAACCTCTGGAGGGCTCCCTTCTGTATTTTAGAAAGGACAGTGCTTTTTTATAAATCAGATTCGCTGATTGGCAACTGGCATTGGTAGTTTCTACACCAAATACTCTTGTTATATGAGGGGTTTTGTGGGTGGAGAGAAAGGTCTGTTTTGAGAGTGCGCGGAGTTTCCAGGGTGCTTGGTTGGGACCTCAAGTTATGGGTGATCCAAGCAGGGCAAGGTGGGGCTTCTCGATGCTGCCACTGATATGGTCTCGCGTCTTCCTTACCAGAACCCGGCACTGGGTGCCCGCACTGGGTCGGCCATGGCAATCATCGGAGCAGAAGACGAGGACTTCGAAAACGACATCGAACCAGTAAGTGGGAGGTTCGGGAGAGGCCTGGGTTCTAACAGGAGGAGGAAGGGCACAACAGCACCATAGCTCAGTGGCAGAACACATGCCTGGCATGCAGAAGGTTGAATCATCAGCATCTCGAGGTGGGGCTGGGAGAGCCCCTTCCCTGAGTCCCTGCTGCCGGCCCGTGTTGATCAGACGAACCTTTGGCCTCTAAAAGTTGCTGAACTACCGTTCCCATCCTCCCTGCCGATTGGCCACGCTTGCTGGAGCTGCCGGGAGGTCATAGCTGAGCAAGATCAGGAGGGCCAGAGGTTCTCCACACGTGGGGTAGACAGTGCTGAGCTGGGTGGGCTTGTTAGAAGGAAACTTGTGAACAAACACTGAGAGTGATCTGGAAGGAACTGTGTTGAAAGGAGGCAGTGAGGAGAGGGTGGGGTGGAGAAGGTAAGAGTGGGGGAAATCCTGATTTAACAACTCTCTCTCTCTCTCTCTCTCTCTCTCTCTTGTTCCTCCCCTCAGTTCCAGAACCCAGATGCACAAACCAGCATGTTCCAGAGCCTGGACCTCTTAACACGGCATCCAGCCTACTTGATGGTTTTTCTGCAGCATGTGGTACTGCAGTTTGACTCCAGCCCTGTGGTAAGCCTTGCATTTTTTTTTATGTCATTGTTGATTTATTAACCCCCTTCTAAACCACCTCTCAAGACGATTTAGACCATGGGTAGGCAAACTAAGACCTGGGGGGTTGGATCCGGCCCAATCACCTTCTAAATCCGGCCCACGGATGGTCCGGGAATCAGTGTGTTTTTACATGAGTAGAATGTGTGCTTTTATTTAAAATGCATCTCTGGGTTATTTGTGGGGCAAAGGAATTTGTTCATCCCCCCCCCCAAAAAATATATATATATATATAGTCCGGCCCCCCACAAGGTCTGAGGGACAGTGGACCGGCCCCCTCTGAAAAGGTTTGCCCTGAAAAGACCCCTGATTTAGACATAAGGTGATTTTCGAAAGTTTAAAACAACAGATGCATTTAAAACAAGACTAAAACCCTAACAAGTGGACACTCGTTTAAAGACTCGTTCATTCATGAGGACTAGCTTCCTACCACGCTTGGCTGTGGTGCGATTAGGTGGGTCGGCCCACGCAGGCACTTCTCACTGCTGGTTTCCCGAAGCTCATGCAGGGGACGAGCGTGAGTGTATTTTCTCAGACCAAATAATTTGCACCAATTGTCAGCTTCAATAGTGAACTTCCCACGTAACAAGACTTTTGACATGCTTTAATTCAGGCAACTCTTTGCACTGATCTGTCCAGTTCACGGTCAGCTGGATTGGCAAGATTGACAAACGGAATAAGAGATGAATTATTTTTTTTTTAAAGAAGACTGGAAATGTTTTGTGGATTATTTGGAAAATTATTGTAAGCCTATTATAAAGTTAACAGTAACAGATTAAATTCAGCAGTAACAATTGCTGAGATATAAAAATGAGAAAATGAAAAGAGAGGGATTAATTAGAATATGTAGTAGAAAAGAAAATGATGAAGCGAACAGTGGAAATGGCGGCGGAAAGTCTAAACGAAATGTATTTTTGGTATTTGGATACTTATTTATTGTTTTAATTGTAAAATAAAAATGATAAATATATATATTTTTAATGGAATCGCATTGTGCAGGTTTTTCTGGGCTGCACCAGTTTCGCCGACAGATGATGGAATTGCATGTTAAATGCAGCCTAAAGTAAACATAAACAAAACTAGCCTGCTGGGGAGAAAAGGCTGTAGCCTAGCTTTCAGTGTTGCTAGAACACCCTCCTATCTATGGGCTTGTACCTGTTGTGTGTCATAGTTCTCAGTATCTGAGAGGTTCCTGGCAGAAGCTCAGGACCCTGTAGCTATTCTTGATTTCGTCCTTGTATTGTCAGCTGTTGTTTCCCCCCAGCAAGTTTCTAGTCCCTTTTATTAAGTGAAATATAAGGAAAAACCTGGGGGCAGGTAGGCATTCTTAGCTCATTGCTCAGTAAGAAGCAAATCTTGGCCAGCCACCCAATTCCCCGGGCCCTGCAGGCAAGGGCACTGAGATTATTTACGAAGCACTCAAGAATTTTTTTTTTAAGTGCTGTACAAACAGTAGGATAGACCTGCGCCCAGTGGTTTGCAGTCTTATAGACACAATAGCAAAAGAAGGTGGTGTGGGTAGGGAAGGGAAGGGAAAAGCCCATTCGGATACCAAATGTGTTTTCATTTATCGTTGGGCTGGATAAAGATCAGTAAGCAAGACAGTCAATGCTGCAGGCTTGCAGTCTGATAGACACGACACAAAAGGAAAGTGGAATGAGGAGGGCATGGGAAAGTAAGCAAATTAAGGCTCCGAGTCTTAAAAGTTAATGTAATATATCAACATGGATAAATTCTGACATCAAGACCACAAGGTCAGTGCAGGAAGCAGTTATGGATGGCATAGACTCAATTGTGGTTGGTCCCAGCCAAGCCAATGGAGGGCGTCCCATGGTGTAACCTTGCCCTCTCATACAGGCAGGCAGGATGATTGACAGTTAGTGGAAGCAATGATAACCCGGCTTCATTTCCCTGTTTTACATGCAGAGGGGAGCAGGGAAGGGGCTTTCTGAACTTCACTTCCTTCTCTCATTTAATGTTGCATTGATTAGGCCTGGAGAGCTGTTTTGGTTGTTGATTTTATTTTGCATTTCTGTACCACTTTCCTTCCGAATGAACCCCAAAGTGACTTACAAACCATAAATAGCAATGGCATAATAAGAGCATCACAAGCACAGCGTAAATCATATAATTAACAAATCATCAGCAAAACAATTGCAGTCTCTAAAACCCTGTTAACAAACCAGCAACTAAGAAATAAGCTAACACTCGCAATTACGGCGTAAGTCGTATTATATGATTACCAAATCAATGGGGCATTTATAATCTATAGAACGATATTAAACAAGACAGCAACTAAAAATAAGCTATTAAGTTCTCTCTCACACACACGCACACACCTCTCAATGACTTATAATCTTTCACTCTGTTCAGTTCATTAAAACACACATAACCATCCATCATCTGGGAGTTTTGGGGTGTCGCCATCTTGAATTGGCACAGGAGGGCCAGGTGAGAAGGAATCCGGCCCCGCCTTTCCTCGGCCGGCTGCCAGCTGCTTCTTTCCTAACTGCCTTCCTTCCTTTCAGCTCTGTTACCTTCACGTGGACCTCATACTGAACCGCCTCGGAGCCAAGGAGGCGAAGAAGCAGTTTGTGGAATTCTGTCATACGTTCCTAGACAAAGCCGGGGTAAGCGAACTCTGTGGGAGAGCGCTTCACGGTGACGATGGTGATCTTTATGAATCTATACCCTACGGGTGGTGTTCTGATAATTTTACGCAGAGTAGACCTATGGAAATTACTGGACCTCACTTTGTCCCATTTATTAATTTCAAAGTGTCTCCTCTGAGTAAAACATACAGGCCGCATTCACACCATAGGTTTAAAGAGCTGTGATAAAGATAAAAAAATTGTGACTTGCCTCCCCGCAAAGCATCCTGGGAGTTGTAGTCTGTTATGGGTGCCGAGAGTTGTCAGGAGACACCTCCCCACCTCCTTTATTCCCCTCAACAGAGCTACAGTTCCCAAAGTGGTTTAACAGTCAATTTCCTCTTCAGCAGCTCTGGGAATTGTAGCTCTGTGAGGAGATATGGGGCCTCCTGGCACCTTTTTTAAAAAACTGCAGTTCCCAAGGTCATTTGGGGGAGAAGCCGTGTTTGAAGTGGTGTCATAGCGCTTTAAATGTATGTTAACTTACCACCCTCTCTGTCCACAAAAGTACATGAGGCAGCATACATAAGATGGGCACCATATGGAAGTACATTGCAGAGACAAACAGCAGTTGAAAACAAACTAGCAGCAGTTTTAAAAGCAGAAAATATGATAGAAAGTGGAGAGCCTTGAGACACTCCCTTCCTCTCCTCCAGCACCACTTTATCCAGCTGGCTTTAACCAGCGTTCTCTCATAACCAAGATTCGAAACCCAACTTCTGAAGCTCCCTCAATTATTCCACTCCTTCTACAACTCGAGTGGTTTAGTAGCTGTTGGGCGATTCCCTCACAGGCCCGTTCAAGGGTTTTGGGCATCTCACATGCTGCCTTAATGATGTCGGGGATCCACTTTTACCACAATTCAGCTTCAGCTTGGTCCACAACACGTGGCAGAATAAGGGGGTGCTTGTTCTAATCATTATCCCTTATCTTTTCGGCAGCTGCTGAGGGTCCCTGTTCCATCCTCCGTACAGTTTGAGCTGGGTAAGACCCAAAGCGAATGATGTGCTTTTTGTGCGTGAGTATGCAGTAGGAAAACAGAGCTTTCATCTCTTTTGCACTGAGGAATTTTGCAGAAAGAATGCGTTTTATGCAAAGTCAACCCTCTGGTGGTATTATTATTATTTGCAAATTATTATTTTTTTGCATAATAATTTACATGCCTTCAGAAACGCCACAGGTCCTTTTACAAAAGCCTTGGCAGACTGTGGCGAGAGAAGCAAATACAGTTAATAATAATAATAATAAATTTTATTTATATCCCGCCCTCCCCAGCCGAAGCCGGGCTCAGGGCGGCTAACAACAATAAAACTGTACAAAAGTACAGCACAAACAACACTCTAAAATCATTCATTATAAAATTAATTAATTCAAGCCACTGGCAACCATTGGGCCAGAGCTCCGCAAAGATTGCTGAGGGAGGGAGTCGGGCTGTGCCCTGGCCAAAGGCCTGGTGGAACAGCTCTGTCTTGCAGGCCCTGTGGAAGGATGTCAAGTCCCGCAGGGCCCTGGTCTCTTGTGACAGAGCGTTCCACCAGATTGGAGCCACGGCCGAAAAAGCCCTGGCTCTAGTTGAGGCCAGCCTAACTTCTCTGTGGCCTGGGATCTTCAAGATGTTTTTATTTGAAGAAAGTAAGTTTCTCTGTGGGACATACCAGGAGAGGCGGTCCTGTAGGTACGAGGGTCCTAGGCCGTATAGGGTTTTAAAGGTTAAAACCAACACCTTAAACCTGATCCTGTACTCCACCGGGAGCCAGTGCAGCTGGTATAGCACCGGGTGAATGTGATCTCGCAGCGAAGACCCCGTAAGGAGTCTCGCTGCAGCATTCTGCACCCGCTGGAGTTTCTGGGTCAGTCTCAAGGACAGCCCCACGTAGAGCGAGTTACAATAATCTAGTCTGGAGGTGACCGTCGCGTGGATCACAGTGGCTAGGTCAGGGCGAGAGAGGTAAGGAGCCAACTGCTTAGCTTGGCGGAGATGGGTTATGGGTCTTGTGCAGTTTGACGTAATTGCAGGAGAGCCGTGGAATTTTGCCACTGGTAGCAAAGTCCAGCATCCTGAAAACACTGGCATTTTTTGTTCTGCCGGCTAAAAGTCAAGTTAGTAGTCCTTGTGGATGTGCAAAGTGTGTGGGCATTGCGTGATGGCAACTCTGGAGCAATAGGGGAAGCCAGGTGTGTGGGGGGTGGGGTTTTTTTACCATGACTTACCAGGATTTTCATTGGAAGGCTTACCAGAAGGTGCTCTCAATAGCTGAGGACTCTGCTCCCTGCCTGGCAAGGGCAGGAATAAAATTATGCAAGGTTGCTTCGTTTATGCAGGATTCAGTTTTTGTTTGTATGTGAAGCATTTTCATATTAAGCGCAAAGTATGTGGAATTGCTGCAGGACCAGGTAATTGGAGCCAGAGGGGAAGTTGCACAGAAGGCAGAAAATTTTGCAAGTTGGTTGGAGGCACGGCAAGTGAGTTTCATCAGCTGCCTTGGGCAAGGATTGCCCCTCCCAGTCCAAAACTGAAGAGGCATTTATGGCACAGTAGCTCCTAAAGCCTGTGGGCTGTTCCCCACCCCATCCCACCCTCCGCTCCTTGCAGTTAGTGGTCTAATGGTTAGAGTGTCGAACTGCAAGACCACAGTTCAAATCCCCCTACCCAGCCATGAAGCTCACTAGATGACCTTGGGCCAGTCACTTGCTACTCAGCCTAACCTCCCTTTCAGGGTTGTTGTGAAGATAAAAAGCAAGGCGGGGAGAACCACGCTCCCTGCCTTGAGCTCCTTGGACGGAAAGGCAGTACAGTGGTACCTCTGGATACGAACGGAATCCGTTCCGGAGCCCCGTTCGCATCCAGAAGTGAACGCAACCCGCGTCTGCGTGTCGCAGTTTGCCGCTTCTGCGCATGCGCGTGACGTCATTTTGACCGTCTGCGCATGCGCGAGTGGCAAAACCCGGAAGTAACGCGTTCCATTATTTCCGGGTTGCCGCGGAGCGCAACCCGAAAGCACTCAACCTGAAGCAACTTCAACCCGAGGTATGACTGTACAGTGATACCTCGGGTTAAGTACTTAATTCGTTCCGGAGCTCCGTACTTAACCTGAAACTGTTCTTAACCTAAAGCACCACTTTAGCTAATGGGGCCTCCTGCTGCCGCCACGCCGCCAGAGCCCAATTTCTGTTCTCATCCTGAAGCACTATTTCTGGCTTAGTGGAGTGTGTAACCTGAAGCGTATGTAACCTGAAGCGTATGTAACCTGAAGCGTATGTAACCCGAGGTACCACTGTATATAAACATAACAAATGCAGGAAATACTTAGGGAAAGGAGCTGCAGGGCTGAACTGAAATATCTACCCACTCTGGAGTTGGCGATCCTGGTTGCCACAAAGCAGACGTGTTGCAAAATTACGTTTTAAGCTCACAGCAAAGAGGAGCCGGGAATTGACTTAACACTTGTTGCTGCACTTCACGAAAACTTGTGACATAACGTATAACCGCGTTGGGTCTCCGGTGGAGCAGCAAGACTGCTTGCCTGGTTCCTGGTCCCGTTCTGCTCCATTTCCAGATATTGTCGCCTTCGCCCCTCCCTCCGAGCTGCAGCCCCTAAACTGTTCTCCCTCCTCCCTGCCTCCACCGGCCCCCCCAGCAGTCTCTGCGGCTTGCTCCCCCTCCTGGCTTTCTAGATCGCAGCTGTCGGGGAGCCCCACCCAGCTGGTGAAACTCTGTGAAACTCTGTGAAAGGCAGGAAGTTGGAGGGCTTGGGGGGGGGTGGGGAGTGAGGCAGGGAAGGCTACTGCTCTCCCCCGCTGCCCCGGCCAATTGATGAGCTCATCTGGAGCCACGGACTGGCCCTGCCCTTTTCTTCTGCCACGCTGGGGGTTGGGGGGGTTGGGTTTAGAAATCTGAGTGCAGCCAGGCGACGGGTCCTGCGGCATCGTGGCACCATCTAGTGGGCTTGCCTGCCAATTGCAGCTGACTGCCACACACTCTGGAGAGCGCCCACCCTCAGAAAGGAATTTCTGATATGAAAAATGTGCTGCGGTGCCACACGACTGTGGTGCCACATGGTGGTTAAGCATTTGGGAAGATCTCTGCAGGCAGGGTGGGTGGGTGTGTGAGAGAGAGAGGGGGAGGAGCTTCTAGGAAACAGGACTTTTCCACTGGGGGGGTGTATGCGAGAGAAATGAAGAGATAGGGGGAGAGGCACCATTCACTCACCCCTAGAACACTGAAAGAGGGTCAGGGGAGAGCGCAGGGCCACCCCCTGTCTCTGCTTCCTGTGAATGAGTGAGCAAATGTGTTTTTATATATATTGCAAAGAGAGAAGGCAGGGGTGCAAACGTAGGCGAACCTTTCGATTTGGACCGCATTCACGCCATTCGTTTGAAGCAGATATTTCAAAGCTACCCTTCTCAGAGTTCCTTGTGACAAGGGCTTGGTTGTTAATCCCTTCTGGAAAGTAGCTTTGAGAAGGGGATTGCGGGAGGGTGTTTCCTCTCAGCGCCCTTAACAAACTACAGCTCCCAGGATTCAGGGGGGGGGGGCGGGACGGAGCCATGACTGTTTAAAGCAGGCGTAGGCAAACTCGGCCCTCCAGATGTTTTGGAACTACAACTCCCATCATCCCTAGCCAGCAGGAACAGTGGTCAGGGATGATGGGAATTGTAGTCTCAAAACATTTGGAGGGCCGAGTTTGCGTATGCTTGGTTTAAAAAGGATGTTGTGGCTCTTTAAATGTGCTGTGTGAATGTGGCCTTAGAAATGGCTGGGGTAAAAGGAATCATCATCACCATCACCAGAGATAGTGTCTTTTTATGGACAATATATGAGAATTATTTCTGAACCACCCCCTCATTGAAAGAGTCTAGGCTGGCTTGCAAAAGTGTGAACGAAACCAAGCAACAGTTAAAAAAAAAATACAACTTGAAGCCAGAAAATAAACGTGACAAAATGCAACAAGGCAAGGGGCAATAAAGAGTTTTTTTGTTTTGTTTTCTTTTTTTAAAAAAAGACTGAATAAGATGTCTTTCAAAAAAATATTTTAAATTCGTGGGAGAGATCTCTATACTTTGTTCTTAAAACAGAAGAATACATTATTCCTTGTGTAACCCAGGTTCCAAGATCAGTGGCCCCATTTGCAATGTCTGAGAATCCAATTCAGCCACCCAGTTCCCCCATATTTCTGAGATTTCACCCAACAGTGCTCACAGATATCGATATTTATCTCCACAGTCAAAAGGACTAAAAACCTTTTTTTATATAGTGTATAAAGTAGAGGGAGGGGAAGTGATTGTAATTGTGTGCAATCATAGATGTGCTAGGTACATGAAGCCCTACCGAGACGCGGGTGGCACTGTGGTCTAAACCACTGAGCCTCTTGGGCTTGCCGATCAGAAGGTTGGTGGTTTGAATCCCCGTGACGGGGTGAGCTCCCGTTGTTTGGTCCCAGCTCCTGCCAACCTAGCAATTCGAAAGCACGCCAGTGCAAGTAGATAAATAGGTAACGCTGCAGTGGGAAGGTAAACAGGATTTCCGTGCACTCTAGTTTCCATGCGCTCACGGTGTTCTGTTGCGCCAGAAGTAGTTTAGTCATGCTGGCCACATGACCTGGAAAGCTGTCTGTGGACCAACACCAGCTCCCTCGGCCTGAAAGCGAGATGAGCGCCGCAACCGCATAGTCGCCTTTGAATGGACTTAACCGTCCAGGGGTCCTTTACCTTTACATGAAGCCCACATGCTGCCAGAGGGGCTAGCCCCTTCCATGATCCCCAACTTAATGATTTTTGGGGGATTATGAGTGTTCATGCTGCTGGCAGCCCCATTCCCCCTGCTGCCACTTAATCAGCCTCAAGTTTTTGCAGATGGTTAATTCACCTCTCCTTGTATAAAGGTAAAGGGACCCCTGACCATTAGGTCCAGTCGTGGCCGACTCTGGGGTTGTGGCGCTCATCTCGCTTTATTGGCCGAAGGAGCCGGCGTACAGCTTCCGGGTCATGTGGCCAGCCTGACTAAGCTACTTCTGGTGAACCAGAGCAGCACACGGAAATGCCATTTACCTTCCCGCCAGAGCAGTACCTATTTATCTACTTGCACTTTGACGTGCTTTTGAACTGCTAGGAGGGCAGAAGCAGGGACCGAGCAACGGGAGCTCACCCCGTGGTGGGGATTCGAACCGCCAACCTTCTGATCGTCAAGTCCTAGGCTCTGTGGTTTAACCCACAGCGCCACCCGCGCCTCTTGTATAGACCCCTCCAATTGTCATTGTAGATCTCCAAATCTCAGGCTCTGAATCTTTGTTTCCCCCACACTTTCTAATCCCACAGCATTTTTATTAGATATACCCAGGGACTCCTGAAAGCAAACAGGCCCTTGCGTCATGAGAGCACAGCTGCACAGGAGCAGAGGTGACACTCTTCTCCTCCCCTCATTGAAAGGGGGCCACAAATAAATAAACAGCTGCTCCACCCCAGAGATGGCTGCATTACTGTCCTAGGACAGCTCGCTCTGCTCCAGAGGCAGCTTCCATGTTGGCAGCACGCCAGAGACAGTGGCATCCAAACAGCTGCAAGCGATTTGCCTTGACGATGCTATGTTTGCACAAAATCACAGAGGAGATGCCTCCCCTTTGGAGCGATCTCCGAATCCCAGGGCAGTTCTCCAGTCTGTCCTGCAGGCCGATCGCTTTTTGTTTATTCCGCAGGCCGGCTGCCAGGACAGCTGGGAGAGCTTTGAAGGGCTTATTTTCCGAGTCTCTGCGGTTGTTTCTACTTCGGTTTGAGGATTTGTTTATTTTTTATTTTTTTTAATTGCTCTTGTGCAAATATAGCAGCAAGAATACCCCTCTGGACTTTAAGGATACGGACCGTGAAAGGAAGCGACGTGGACTTGGGAAAGTTTCTAGGACACCCTTGTAGCAGGGACAAATATGGCATTGATGTTGCCAGCAGCGGCCATAGATCTTCGTCATGGTGCTGTCAGGGGAAGTGGGGGGTGGAATGCTTAAAGTTTGCAGAGTTCCAGCCTTGCCGTATGTCGAGGGCTGGAGATCTGAGAGTTGAACCTGCCAGAATTCTCAGGATTCCAGTTCTCATGACCTCTTACAGCAAGCACACTCCTAGGCCATCCATTCGGAGGAGTCCATCCTTCCACCTCTGTCATGTTTCTGAAAAGCAACAAAAACATCCGCATTCTTTTGAGTTCGTACTAATACATGCATTGCGCTCTGAATGTGGCATGAAGATTCAGTCGGCCCGATGAGCTGAAGTCGTGCAATGGCTGTGTGCCGTGAGTCAGGAGGTTCCAGATCTCAATCCTATCTCTGTTGCACACTCATTTAGGCAACATGAAATTGTAGCGCACCCCAGATCTGCAAGCTGGGAGAAGGAATACCGATGTACCTTACGGGATTTTTGCTAGGGTGGCTGAGATAATGTATGTGAATTATTACTGAATGATAACAAAGAGGGCAAACTTCTTCCTCTTCAGATTCTCTTCTTGCCCAGCAGCTTCTTAACATGTTTCCAATTAGTAAAAAAAAAAGCAACCTCCAAATTACTTTTTAAAAACTTTGCACAGAAATATGCAGATTGCAATATGCAAATTCAGTTGTCCATCTTACTGCAGAAGTTCTTCCGTGCAAGGGATCTTTCAGTTCCTGTTTCCCTGTAGGAAGGAAACTTGAATGCTTCTGAGCATTTGCTGGCGAGAAGGTATATTGGGGCGGTACAAAACTGTCTTGAGGTTTTAGGAGAATTCCCTTGCCTTAAAAATGATACCTTGGCAATGGGGCTCCATACTTGTCCTTTGAGCCTCTCAGTACCCCACGCAACCAGTTTTGCAGCATGCCTAAAATTTTGGGGCCCTCCTCTCTCCTTACCGCAGATCGTAACCGACCTGAGCTTCTGCCCGATGACCAGCAGCGAAAACACTTGCAGGACATCCAGGCTTTCCAAGAACAGGAGATTGCTCGGCAGCTGGAGGACTTCAGGTACAGACGCTGCAGCCGTCGGGCACGGAGGTTGTGGCAGAGAGGATCGTGGAGGGCTGGGCATCCTCTGAGGGTGGTGAAACTAACCAGAGTGCCGCCCTCTGGCAATCTAGACCCCTGAGAGGGTCTGTAGGGCCCATTGGCCCACCCAGTATCGCCTACACTGATTGGCAGCAGCAGCAGCAGCAGCAGCTGTGCAAAGTTTCCAACGGGTTTATTCCCAGCCTACCTGAAGATGCAGAGGTTTGATCCAAGGATATTCTGTGTGCAGAACAGATGCCCTTCTGCTCAGCTGCAGCCCTTCCCCAGCACATTGCATTGTGCTGATTCAGACGATTGGTGCATCTAGTTCAGTATTGTCAGCACTGTCTGGCAGCAGCTCTCCAGGGTGTCGGGCAAAGGGCCTTTCCAGTCCTGCTTGGGGGTGCTGGAAATTGAACCTAGAGCCTTCCCCATGCAAGGCACATGCTCTACCGGTGAGCTACAGCTCTTTACCTTCCAATAGAACCATCGGCTTGTAGAGTTGGAAGGGACCACGAGAGTCATCTAATCCAACCCCTTCAGTGCAAGAATCCTTTGCCCCAACATGGGATTCGAACCCACAACCTTGAGATTAAGAGTCTCAAGACCTACTGACTGAGCTATCCTGCTGCACTGGGGTTGGGGAGCAGAGGCACCTTTCTTCCTGAGCTTTTTGGCTCAGGGCATGCATTTGTGGCACGAAAGAGCCCTCACTTCTTTGTTTCCGGCAGGGAAAAGAGGAAGATGGGGATGACCCCGGGGGAGTCTGAGCTCTTTGAGTTGGAAGGCTATCGGACAAAGGACAAAGGCATCCGCGAGGCCAAGGAAAAGCAGCTGGCCGAGCTGCTGATGGTGAAGCTGGAAGAGATGCAGTGAGTGGATGTCTCTCTGTTCACCCAGCGCCTCATCTGTGAGCCTTCCCTGACATAGAATTGCAGGGGAACCCCAAGGGTCATCTAGTCCAACCCCCTGCAATGCAGGGGTCTTTCGCCCAACATGGGGCTCAAACCCACGACCCTGAGATTAAGAGTCTCAAGCTCTACAATCTTTATTTTATTTTATTATTAAATCTTTATTGGTTTGAAATACAAAGATACAAACATACAACGAAGGTAAGTATTTCAGATTTAAATACCCCCCAAAAAAAGAAAGGAAAAAAAGAAAAATTTTAAAACAGAAAAAAATGATAAAAAGAAAAAAACAACATTCACAATCTTTTTTTTTTTTTTAAAGGCCAGGGAATATATTGGTGGGGGGGGGGGAATATATATATATATATATTTCCTTTTTCCATACCAATATCTTCCCTGCCCTTTTTTTTTTTTTTAAATGCCTGGTTAGCAAAACAAAATGGACTCTGCAGCTTCTTAAAACCTCCTACTTCTTATTTAGGCTTAGTGGACCTACTCAGGTTGTTATTAATTTTAAGCAACCCCTCCACCCCAGGCTGTGCTGGTCCCATCCACACTTCCCACTTCTCCCAGGGAAAAAGGATTCACCCAGACTGGCGTCTCAGTCGTGCAGACCTTGCCTCTTTTTCCCAGGAACTGAGCTTCTGGTCCCGTTCGCTCTGGGCGCAGCGCCAGGAACTGGCCTCTGATGTCTCATCCCTGAGGATGTGGCCGAGGCGTGCTGATTACGGCCTCCCTCGGCCGCCACCCCTTCGCTGCCAAGTTCCTTCCAGATAATAGAAACCATCTGTCAAGCAGGAGAAGAAAGAGAGAGGGAGACATCCCCCGCCCAGGCCGGGATATTGCCTCCTGTTGCATCATCCAGGCAGGGTGTATAAACTCCCCTCGCAGCCCCCCTGTCCCCATCTCAGTCCTTGCACCCGACTCAACCCAGCAGCTCCGTTCCAGCTGTGAGCGCCTCTCGAGAGCCTCCCGCATCTCAGAACATGCGTATATGCCTTTCAACTTTTATTCTCTCACCGCGCAAATATGGGGCTGTTGTATGGGTGAGTTTAAACCTGCAAGGAGTCAGGGAGTTTGCTCCTGAGATGCAGCTGCCGCTGGGGTTGGTGCTGTGAGTCTGGGGGTGCAGCCCCTGCTTTAGGGATTTGGCATAGACATAGAATCATAAGAGTTGGAAAGGGACCCTGAGGATCATCTATTCCAATCCTCTGAAATGCAGGAAAATGCAGCTGTCCCGTACGGGGATCGAACCTGCAACCTTGACGTTATCAGCACCACGCTGTAACCAACTGAGCCGTCCAAGCTATCCGTCTGTGCCTGCTTCTTCCCTTCAGTTATTGAGAGTCAAAGCGGCCAGCATGTTGGACCGGGATCAGGGAGACCTGCGTTCAAATCCTTACGAGGCTTGGCCAGACCTTGCTACCATACAGGGTCCCTTGGGGTTGCTTTGGATGTGGGTAAACTGGGAGAGTGCCCACCCTGAGCTGCTTGGCAGAAGCAAAGGGGGCACAGATTGAGTAGGTGAACAAATGTGGATTTCACAAACCAATCTCTGTCATACTTACGATAATATTTTATTTTATTCTCTTGTTAGTTACACTCTTTTAAATGTGCATTTTCTATTTGGCTTCACTTAGCAATGGTTTGTTTGTTTTTTGAAATGTTTAAGGGTGGCTTTTTGTTAACTTTGTGTTAAATATGTATTCTGTAGTTGACCTCCTTTGTAATGTTTTATTTTGAATATTTTATTTTCCTGTTAATTACAGCTTTGGCTGTATACTCTATATTTGATTTCCTTCAGAAATGTTGGGTTCTGGGTTGTTTAATTGATGTTTCAATATGCTGTAAACCGCTTTGAGATGTTTCTTAAAAATATAAAGCAGTATAGAAATGAAGTTAATAATAATTTCTCTTTCTCCTCCTTTTTCATTGTTGATTCCAGCCCCACAATTTCTGTCGACGAGGAGAAAAGGTACATAACAGGCAGGGCTGTGGAGACAATTGTTTTGGCTGTGTGTAGGGGGGGGGGGTTCAATGGTTTTATTTCCACAGTGCAGCCCCTGCAGAGTTCCATGACACACGTACTGCCAGATGCGACCTGCAGCAAACTTAGCTCCGCCGCTGCTCAGGAAGTTGTGTGTGGTTGTGTGTGTGTGTGTGTAGGCGAGGGTGGAAGGTAGGCCGTCCTTTGAACCTTTGAGCTTTTGACAGTGACTAAAGGCAGCAGCCTGCCTGAGAAGCCAGAAGAAGCTGGCTTATCCCAGAGTCAGGCCACTTGCCCACCAAAACCAACCCTGTCTGCAAAAATTGGTAGCCAGTCTCCAAGCTCTGGAGCAAAAGGTCCTTTTCAGCCCTGCTTGCTTGTTACCTGGAAGCGCCAGAGAGCTTTTAACCTGAGGTTTTGTCGCAGGCAAGAGTTTATGCATTTCTATTGGATCTAAGGGCTCCTTGCTGCCCCTTCTGCTCCATGCCTGCATCTTGGACCAGATCCATGCCATACATTTAAATCCCAGGGCTTTCCCCCTAGAATCTTGGGAACAGTCTTTTGCTAAGGGTGCTGGGAATCATTAGCTCTGTGTAAACTACAACTCCCAGGGTTCTTTGCTGGAGGGGCGGGGCAGAGCCATGAGCTGTAAGCATGCTTTAATGTATGGTGTGGGCAAGTGTCTTTTATGAAGGCCCATTGCAGCTGCTTAGTGTCCTCTGCCCCCCCCCCCCGCCCCCACAACAGGCACAGGCAATTTTGGATCTGTACCAATGAATCATACCCTGTGTGCATGTGTGTGTGTGTGTGTAAATAAGCACTTCGTAGAGAATTTGGAATACTGCTTCAGGAGCGTGCATATATGGGAATGTTGCACCAAAATAGGCTTTCCTCCTATATACGCATACCATAACAACACGAGAAGAGCATGGCACAGAAGTGAAGGACAATTCAATTGCTGGTGACCTTGACTTGTGCCATCAGAGGGCATCATATAAATGTTCCGGTTGATGTCGCCAGAGAATTGACTAGATAATACCAAAACTGAAAACAGACCAGTCTGCTCAGTTCTGCCTTCCCCAAGTTGTATGTCTCCCGTTGCTGTCTGCAACCACTCAACAACTTTTCATTTTCCCTTCTCTCTCCTCTGGTCCCTTAGTTCTGCCATTTTTGCTGCCGTTGTGACATATATGAAGTCCCTGGGGGTTAAGACGAAAGCGGCCGATAACAAAAAGTCGAAAGCCAACTTCTTCCGCAAGAAGGTATGGAGAAGCCTGAAACCAGAATGGCACCATTTCCCCCCTGTGTATTTACTTCAGATTGATTACCAAGGTTGTTTTGCATTTTGTGGGTTTGCAAGCGACCTCTTTTCGTGGAAAGCAATGAATAAATGTAATAAAGGTAAAGGTAAAGGTACCCCTGCCCGAACGGGCCAGTCTTGACAGACTCTGGGGTTTGTGCGCCCATCTCACATCTATTGGCCGTGGGCCAGCGCTGTCCGGAGACACTTCCGGGTCACGTGGCCAGCGTGACAAAGCTGCATCTGGCGAGCCAGCGCAGCACACGGAACGCCGTTTACCTTCCCGCTGGTAAGCGGTACCTATTCATCTACTTGCACCCGAAGGTGCTTTCGAACTGCTAGGTTGGCAGGCGCTGGGACCGAGCAGCAGGAGCGCACCCCGCCGCGGGGATTCGAACCGCCGACCTTTCGATCGGCAAGCCCTAGGCGCTGAGGCTTTAGCCCACAGCGCCACCCGCGTCCCCAATAAATGTAATAAAGAATAATAATCTGGGACCTGGGTGCCTGTCCCTTACCCTCCCGCCCCCAAATGATGAGAACTTCAACAAACTGGTTTACTAAAGGCCTAGCTCTTTCCTTTCAACAAAAGAGCTTCACCTTTGTGAGAACTGGATAAATCTAGAACACATCCCAGAGAGTCCATATTTGGGCAGAGGTGGGATTAGGAAGCTACTTCATCCCTACCTTTGAAGGTGACCCGGAAACCACAATTAATCTAGAATGCGGCAGCTAGACTGGTGACTGGGAGCAGCCGCCGAGACCACATAACACTGGTCCTGAAAGACCTACATTGGCTCCCAGTACGTTTCCGAGCACAATTCAAAGTGTTGGTGCTGACCTTTAAAGCCCTAAATGGCCTTGGCCCAGTATACCAGAAGGAGCGTCTCCACCCCCATCGTTCTGCCTGGACACTGAGGTCCAGCTCCGAGGGCCTTCTGGCGGTTCCCTCATTGCGAGAAGTGAGGTTACAGGGAACCAGGCAGAGGGCATTCTTGGTAGTGACACTCCCCCTGTAGAACGCCCTCCCATCAGATGTCAAGAAAATAAACAACTACAGTGGTACCTCGGGTTAAGAACTTAATTTGTTCTGGAGGTCCGTTCTTAACCTGAAACTGTTCTTAACCTGAGGTCCCACTTTAGCTAATGGGGCCTCTCGCTGCTGCAGCACGATTTCTGCTCTCATCCTGAAGCAAAGTTCCTAACCCGAGGTACTATTTCTGGGTTAGCGAAGTCTGTAACCTGAAGCGCCTGTAACCCGAGGTACCACTGTATCTGACTTTTAGAAGACATCTGAAGGCAGCCCTGTTTAGGGAAGTTTTTAATGTTTGATGTTTTATCTTATTTTAATATTTTGTTGGGAGCCACCCAGAGTGGCTTGGGAAATCCAGACAGATCATAGAATCATAGAATCATAGAGTTGGGAGAGACCACAAGGGCCATCGAGTCCAACCCCCTGCCAAGCAGGAAACACCATCAGAGCACTCCTGACATATGGATGTCAAGCCTCTGCTTAAAGACCTCCAAAGAAGGAGACTCCACCACACTCCTTGGCAGCAAATTCCACTGTTGAACAGCTCTTACTGAACAGATGGGTGGGGTATGAATAATAATAATAATAATAATAATAATAATAATAATAAGAAGAAGAAGAAGAAGAAGAAGAAGAAGAAGAAGAAGAAGAAGAAGAAGAAGAAGAAGTGAGACCATTGGGACCATCTAGCTCGAAATTGCTTACACTGACTGGCAGAATTTAAGACATGGGAAGTTCCCAGTCCTACTTGGAGATGCAAAACAGATGATTTTCCATTGAGCCGCAGCTCTTACTCATTCTTCCTCTCTCGTCCTCCTTGTTTCCTGCTCACCCAGATTTCGGGGACCAAGAAGCCCGAGGAAGCTCCCAGATCAAAGAAGACCTTCAGCATTTTGGACCCAGCCCGCTGGAACCGGGGGGACTCCCACTGTAAGTATGCATTTGTGGGCAGGAGCAGAGCCCTGGGTCAGGAGGCTGCTCAGCTCAGTAATCCACAACCTCCCTGGTCATTAAAAAAACAAACCCTTAAGCGAAGGGGGAAGAGCCAAGGGTCTTCTCAGAAGAAATGAAGGCAGGCCCCCCAAGTGGGTGTGTCCACTCTTGCCCCCATCCTAGAAACAATAGGACATCACAGGGGCAAGGGAGGGTTGGGGCTGCATAGAAAAGCTGCCCTCTTCTGAGTTAGGTCAGTATAGCCTGCACCAACTGGCAGGTTTCTTGCACGCAGGGCAGATGGTTTTCCACTGAGCAACATCCCTTCTCTGGAAATGCCTAGGTTTGACCTCTCTGGAGCAGGTTCTCTAGCTAGTACAGTGGTGCCCCGCAAGACGAATGCCTCGCAAGACGGAAAACTCGCTAGACGAAAGAGTTTTCCGTTTTGGAGGTGCTTCGCAAAACGAATTTCCTATGGGCTTGCTTCGCAAGACGACAATGTCTTGCGAGTTCCTGCTGGGTTCCCCCCCCCCTTTTTCTAAGCCGCTAAGCCGCTTATCAGCTGATCCGATCAGCAGATAAGCTGCTAATAGCGCTAATCCGCTTATCAGCTGATCCGATCAGCAGATAAGCCACTAAAAGCCTCTAATAGCGCTAATCTGCTAATTCTTCAATGGGCTTGCTTCGCAAGGCAAAAAAACCCACTAGACGAAGAGAATCACAGAATGGATTCTTTTCATCTTGCGAGGCAACACTGTAATTGTATCTTAGAATCTGAAGATCAGGGGTTGACCCCTCACAGATAAGTTTATAGTGGGGGTTTTCCCTCCTACTGTCCAGTTTGCATGTGCCAGGCCAGCTTGAGTGGTGAGTCTGGCATGCTCTTCGCCCATAAATAATAATAATAATGGAGGATTGTTATTATTATTTAACGCAGGCAGGCGCTGTTGTCCCTGGGTGGGGTTTGGTTTTATACCTCTCTCTTCCCCTGCCCTATTTTGCCTACCCTCCTCCATTTCTCCTCCTCTTCTTTTTTCCCTGCATTTTTTGTAGATTCTGATTACAGACAACCCAAACCAGAGGGTGAAGGTACCAGCGCCCCTCCTCCTCTTCTCCCCCACCCCAATAACGCATGACGCCCCATGTGTCACCTTGTCCCTCTCTTTGCGGAGGGGTCTGCATTAAACTAATGCACTCCCTCGTAACCTCAGGCACTAACTTTTTGTATTCATGGTTTCACATAACGACGTCCCCTTTCACATAACAACGTTCCCCCTCCCCGCTGCCCCACCCTCCTGATCATACTATATTACTAACATATCACACACATTCCTGTACAAGCCCATCATACTCATCAGCGTTATCGGACAACTTCCTTGGCATGCTGTGGCTGCTCGCTATGTTTCCATCCGTGTGTCTGTCTGTGAGAACCGTGTCTGTATTGGCTTAAAATTGGGCAAGTTAAGTGGGAGAGGACTCCTGGGTTCCTCCCTCTTCTCTGGAGGCTTATGCACTTACAAAATACTGCCCTTACACATTTTACATGCACCCCCCCAATAAAAAAATCAATTAGCTTTTCCTAGAGAGCCAGTGTGGTGTAGTGGTTAAGAGTGGTGGACTCGTAATCTGGGGAACCGGGTTCGCTTCCCCGCTCCTTCACATGCAGCTGCTGGGTGACCTTAGGCTAGTCACACTTCTCTGAAGTCTCTCAGCCCCACTCACCTCACAGAGTGTTTGTTGTAGGGGAGGAAGGGAAAGGAGAATGTTAGCCGCTTTGAGACTCCCTAAGGTAGTGATAAAGCGGGATATCAAATCCAAACTCTTCATCTTCCTTGTCATGGACACTTAAATTATTGGGGAAGGAGGAGTGGCTGGATTCCAACCCCCATCAGCCCAAGCCACCGTGGTACAGTGGTACCTCAGGTTACAGACGCTTCAGGTTACAGACTCCGCTAACCCAGAAATACAGTGGTACCTCGGATTAAGTACTTAATGCGTTCCAGAGGTCCGTTCTTAACCTCAAACTGTTCTTAACCTGAAGCACCACTTTAGCTAATGGGGCCTCCCACTGCCACTGCGCTGCCAGAGCACGATTTCTGTTCTCATCCTGAAGCAAAGTTCTTAACCCGAGCACTATTTCTGGATTAGCGGAGTCTGTAACCTGAAGCGTATGTCACCTGAAGTGTATGTAACCTGAGGTACCACTGTAGTACCTCAGGTTAAGAACTTTGCTTCAGGATCAGAACAGAAATTGCGCGGCGGCGGCAGCGGGAGGCCCCATTAGCTAAAGTGGTACCTCAGGTTAAGAACAGTTTCAGGTTAAGAATGGATCTCCGGAACGAATTAAGTTCTTAACCCGAGGTACCACTGTACTAAGTCCACGATACCCTATTCTTTCATTCTGATGACACAGGCTCAATGATGCGCAATCGTCACACTCATGTTTTGTTTGGTAATTACTGTACAGTGGTAGTGCTTTGGTTCTTAAACTTAATCCATTCCGGAAGTCCGTTCCAAAACCAAAGCGTTCCAAAACAAAGGCGCGCTTTCCCATAGAAAGTAATGCAAAACAGATTCATCCATTCCAGACTTTTAAAAAACAACCCCTAAAACAGCAATTTAAGCAATGAATTTTACTATCTAACGAGACCATTAGTCCGTAAAATGGAAGCAATACTATAAAATAAATAAAACAGTATTGCAGATGATAAAAATTAAAATTATTTTTTTCCCTTACCTGCACTTACGATAGTCATTATTTGGATGGGGAGCTTTTATCCATTTCCACAGTCACAAAATCAATCAGTAGCTGAACTGGGTTCCACACAGTCACAAAAACGAAATAATCATAAAAAGCCTCTTAATTTTAGAAGACACCTGAAGGCAGCCCTGTTTAGGGAAGTTTCTGAATGTTTGATGTTTTATCGTGTTTTTAATATTCTGTTGGGAGCTGCCTGGCGTGGCTGGGGAAACCCAGCCAGAAGGGCGGGGTATAAATAATAAAAAACTATTATTATTATTATTATTATTATTATTATTATTATTATTATTATTATTCACTGGGGCAGATCCTCATAACCTCTGCATTCAGTGAAGGGTTAAGATTCGAGCAAACTCATAAATTCATACATTTAGCAAGGGCTGGCAAATAATGCCAGCTATTATTGAGGATTACAGTGGTGCCCCGCAAGACGAATGCCTCGCAAGACGAAAAACCCGCTAGATGAAAGGGTTTTCCGTTTTTCGATGAACTTCGCAAGATGAATTTCCCTATGGGCTTGCTTCGCAAAACAAAAAAGTCTTGCGAGTCTTGCGATTTTTTTCGCTCCCCCCCCTTTTTCTAAGCCGATAATAGCCTTTTAGCCGCTAAGCCTTTAATAGCCGCTAATAGCGCTAAGCCGCTAAGCCGCTAATAGGGTTGCTTCGCAAGACGAAAAAACCGCTAGACGAAGAGACTCGTGGAACGGATTAATTTCGTCTTGCGAGGCACCACTGTATTGAAGAAACAAAAGGCTGGTAATGGCCTGGTCTGCTTGATCATGGCAAGCCACCTGGAAAACATCAGACTCTCTGCCCAGTAACTTTTGTGGTAGGATAGCTCAGTCAGTAGAGCATGAGACTCTTAACCTCAGAGTCATGGGTCCGAGCCCCACACTGGGTGAAAGATTCTTGCATTGCAGGGGGTTGGACTGGATGACACTTGTGGTCCCAACTGTGAGTCAGGCCTCTGACATGGCCAACTCAGTCTCTTCTACACCAGTGTCTCCCAAATTTGGGTCTCCAGCTGTTTTTGGACCACAACTCCCATCATCCCTGGCTAGCAGGACCAGTGGTCAGGGATGATGGGGATTGTAGTCCAAAAAACAGCTGGAGACCCAAGTTTGGGGAAAGCCTGATTTGAGGTATTTACTGCACCGTCCCACTGAAATAGCCTATCACTGGCAGTGGCTCTCCGGGGATTTAGGCAGGGATTGAACCGGGCACTTTCCGCATGCAAGTCAGATGCCCTCCCACTGAGCTATGGCCCTGGTGCCTTATGGGAAACTACCCAGAGCTTAAATGGCACCCTTGCTTCTCCATCCAGCATCTGAAATGGGGAGCGGTTTGGTATGTGCACAAGCCTTCAGAAGCGGGTGAAGTCCAGGGAGGAGAACCGTGCGTTTAAAGCGATTAGGGAGCGCTATATGCAAGGACTCTGTGTCTTCTAAAGCTTACCCCCCCCCCCTGTGTTTTTGTCTCCTTTACAGCAGCTGATAAGGCGCCGGCCTCGGACAGGAAAGGAAAGCAATTGGAGGGAGGCCCAGGGCGGATCAAGGGAAGCTTTTCGGGGCCGGATCCTGCGGGAGTGTCCGTCACTGTTCACCCCCCTCCTGGGGAGGGCAATGACAGAGAGCAGGGTGAGAGATCACCGGGTGAGGCTGAGGGTGGAGGAGCTGGGGGCGAGAACTCTAAAAAGGGGACGGGCGAAGGTGTTTGGGCCATTCCCACCCCCCCCTGATGTCTCCTGCCCTCCCTTTGCCAACTCTAGGTGCCGACAGTCAGGCTTCAACTGACGCCTCAGACTCCCCGGTTACAGAACAGCCCCTGGCTGGGGAGCAGCTCCCAGCTGAAGATGGCACAGAAAACGAAAGGTGAGAGGGGCACCGTTTTGGGAAACTCAAGGGAAGATTTGTGGGAAAGGCGGGGGAGAGATAAGAAATCCCACACCCTCTCCCCTCTTTTGAATGCTTATTTGTGTGTGGTTTGGTGGTGCTCTGCCTGACTACGCAGACAGTTGTTGGGTGTGCTAGTCTAAGGCTGGGGAAAGCTCTGCCCTTCCAGATGACTTGGACTGCAGCAATAATAATAATAATAATAATAATAATAATAATAATAATAATAATAGTAATAAATTTTATTTATACCCCAGTCAGAGCCGTCTTGCTGGCTCAGGCTGATGGGAGTTGGGATCCAGTGACATCTGAGAAGCCATGAATTTCCCAATTCCCTGCTCTAGTCTGTTTAATCTGGAGTAAAGATACGGGGGTCTTGGCTAAGCACAGAGGGGGAAATCTTGTGATATCTCCACAGTCCTGTTGTCACTTGATTCCTTGGCTCTTCCCTTCTCAGAGAACAGTATTCCTTCATTCGCTCTCATCCAGGTTCTCTGGTGTTTGTATGTAAAGATGGGTTTTTTGTTTTTAAAAAGACCCTCTTCTCTCATAGATTCCATTTAAAAAATAAAATAAAATGAGGAGAGCATTCCTTCCCTCTATTTCTCTCTGTCTCTCTCTTTTCTCTCTCTGTCTCTCCTTTCAGTGTTAACCAAATCACCCTTCTATATTCTGTTCTTCCCTTCTAGAAGGCGAAAAAGGTTGGTGGCTTCCTCTCACACACACTCCCTCACCCTTTGCATGAATTCCTTCCTCAGGGAAAGACACGCGAGCCGAGTTAAGTATGACCTTGTTATCCAAAGCTGCCTGGTTAGAACGGTGGCGCCCCTCTCGCCAAGTCCGTTGCTTGCGAAGCGGGGTGCCGTACGATGTTTGTTTAGGGGTGGTTGGGAGGGGGGCTAATTGGCTCAGTGACCCCTCCCTTGTGGGACCCAGCGGTGAACTTGGGGGTTATTGCAGCAGGTTCCGAGCCCTCTTCCCTGGCCCCAGTAACGCTAGCGGTGTGGGGTGTTGGCCCTCACAAGAAACAGGGTTCCTTTTGAAGTTGCACCTTCTTTAGGGACTGCACCTGTTCTCTGAGGCATCACATCAAAACTTTGCATGGCAGCACGGGGAATTCTGCCTGTGCCCGGAGCGTCTCCCCACTCTCCCCTGTTCTGGTGCATGGATCTCTTACTGGTTCTGGGATTCTAACTTTTCCCCCTTTCTCTTCCCTTGTCTTTCCACTGCCGCATGTGCTGGTGTCTGTTTTCCCCTGCTACCCAATTGGGTGCTTTCTTGGCTCGTTCACTTATTGGTTGTGACCCTCCGCCGTCTCCTTTCCCACTGGTGTATGGCGCGCTACGCCCTGCCCCGCCGTCT
Organism: Podarcis bocagei; assembly: GCF_964188305.1. Lineage (NCBI taxonomy): Eukaryota > Metazoa > Chordata > Lepidosauria > Squamata > Lacertidae > Podarcis > Podarcis bocagei. The sequence goes on from NC_138132.1 coordinate 11,592,082, forward strand.
CTCGTGATTGGTCCGTGGCCCTCCCGTGTCCCGTGGCTCATTCCACCGCCCTCCTTCCTCTCCAAATTTGGCTCGTCCTACCCAACGGCTCTCCCCCCGCCTGCGTCTTTTTTGGTGTGTCTCTGTGGCCCCCATCTGGCTCCGTCTTGCCTGCCTGCCTGCCCACCCCCTCGCCAGGCTGTCAGCAAAGCTGGGCCGCTCCGAGAGCCTGCGGGTATACGAGCGGAAGCGGTCTCTGCGCGGCTCAGCCAAGGGCAAGCAGCCACGATCGCGGAGCGACGTGGACGTCGAGGCCGCTGCCCGTGCCAATGAGATGGAGGAGAAGCAGTCCCTAGAACAGGCTCGGCATAAGCAGGGGAGTCGCAAGTAGGTGAAGAGATTCTCCCCCTCTGGAGATCCCCCCCAGGAGGGGACGGACATGGGGCCCCCACACCAGGAGCCAGGTTTCAAGCCTTTGCAAACCCCATTCCAGCATTGGTCTTGTTTACCGTCTGCACTAAATGCTGGGGTGATGGTAGTTTTCTCCCCCGCTAACCGGTGTTGGAAACTGAGGTAGATCAATTCTACCTGAGTTTCCAACAATGGTTAGCGTGGGAGAAAACTACCATCACCTCCCGCTAACCATTGTTGAAAACTCAGGTAGAATTGGACAAAATGACAGGAAGGATTTGAAACCTGCGGGACCAGAGATTTACAGAAGATTGGGAGAAGCATATGAATTATTTGAAGAGCAACTGTAATCAACAAATTATGCAAGTAGGACTACAATAAGTTTGTAAGGAGAAATATACAAAGTGTTACAAAGTAGAAAAAGATAGAGATATTGGTTATGAGTTTGAAATCTAAAGGGGAAGATATGAAATGCACACTGAGAGATTAGATTGGAAAATTTTCAAACAGGATTGATGGAAGTCAAAAATTTGAAGAAGATGTAAAAGCATGTTTAATTACAGTTGAAAATGATATGTTAAAAAAACTAATAAATAATTATAATAAATAAAATAAAATAAAATAAAAAGGAAGGGAAACTCAGGTAGATCAGCTGAATGGCACCCTAAACCTAATTAACCTTCGCCACAGCAGTATGTGTCTATTCGCCAGAGGGTTGGGCTCTTATGATTCTATTTAATCTCGGTTACGTCGCTTGACTGTAGCTTATTATTACAGCACTTTGTTGGTCCCAATATGCAAGAAAGAGAATTGCACAAAGTGGAAATGGAAATGGTGTTAACTGTGGAGGTTTTTAAACTGTGGTCTGTGAGTTCCGTTTGCGGCAAGGCTGCGGCACATTCAGATATATCTGTACTCAGCCTGGCCCTTACTTTCCTTCATGTGATGATGGAGGACTAAGATGCCCAGCCCATGATTCACGCAGCAGCACAAGACCCGTGTCTTTTGCAGCACACGCGTCAGCTGGCGTGATGGAGGCGTCAGTCGCCAACCTGGTGCCCAGAAATCTCCACGTGGTCGCAATTGGACCCACCCCACTAGCAAAACACGCCTGGCGCCTGGAGAATTTTCAAGCACTGCCGCTAACCGCAGGGTTGAAGTACTCCAGCTCCACACATGGACTGCTTCAGAGAAAAGTAAACTACAGCAGTTTGTTTCTCTCCTTTTGCCACAGTGCCAAGAGGGCAAGAAGTACCTTTATCCTATATCCCCTGCTGTTGAACTAGGGCAGAGGGTCTCAGTTTTTCTTCTTCTTTTTTTACCACTTGAACATTTCTGGGACCACTTAATAAACTTGTTTTTTCGACAAATCCAGGCACACACAGAACTCATATTTTTATAACACTTCTTCATCAATACCAGCTTCACACTTGAAACCAGTTCTTTATTATGGAAATTGTGGTCCCTAGGCTAAGCTGCTAGGAAAGCCCCCTTTAACTGGTGTTTTTTTTAATTAATTAATGGGCTATGCCAGTGCTGTGCCATATTATGAAAATCATTGGCCACTTTGTTGGTCTGTTCAGTAGTCTGATCAAAATGGCCTCTGTTTCCATTGTTGGGGAAAGAATTACTGAAGCACAGAGACAAATGGAGAGATTCTCAACTTTTCCGCAATATTTCTGTGGACCATCTGTGCAGAGCTTGTGGACCACCCGTTGTCCACGGACCACACTTTAAGAACCTCTGAGCGAGGGAGGATGTAGACTTTGAAACTGCCACTCTAGCCAACTATATGTTCTGCCCAGGAGGACCAAAATAGTTCTATTCTCCCGAATAATCCACACTTTCTTTTTCAAGCTTCCCATGGGAAATTGTAAACTATAACTGGTTTTTACAGCTGTAATTTAACCGGAAACTACCGCTTCCCAACTCGTGCTTACGAGAGGTAAATACAGTTCTGTCTGGAGAGATTTGATTTAACCATCATAACTAACAGCCACTGGTGGAGACTACTCCTAGCTTTAAAAAAAGTTGGCAACCCAACAAACAAAACATTTGGTCCTTTCTACATCTTCTGGCAAATTCTCCTGCTAGTTTGCCCAGTGGTAAAATGCCAGTGGAGAAAACACTCAAAAGAATAAAAAAGCATTTGGTGAATTGAAGATGTCTATGGAAAATATTAATAACAATTACTTGGGCGGGTGGTTTGATTTAATATTTGTACAGTGGTGCCTCGCAAGACGAAAAGAATCCATTCTGTGATTCTCTTCGTCTAGCGGTTTTTTTCGTCTTGCGAAGCAAGCCCATTGAAGGATTAACGGATTAGCGCTATTAGCGGCATTTAGAGGCTTATCTGCTGATCGGATCAGCTGATAAGCGGCTTAGCGGCTTAGAAAAAGGGGGGAGGGGAAAAAACCAGCAGGAACTCGCAAGACATTGTCGTCTTGCGAAGCAAGCCCATAGGAAATTCGTTTTGCGAAGCACCTCCAAAACGGAAAACTCTTTTCGTCTAGCGAGTTTTCCGTCTTGCGAGGCATTCGTCTTGCGGGGGCACCACTGTATTCTGCTTTTCCAGCAGCAATGTTGAGCTCAAAGTGGCTCAAAATAAGAACAGTGTTTAAATTTTTTATTATTTTAACATGTACATAAGGAGAAAACAAAACAAATTCAGCAAACAATACAATACAAACTTGTAGTGATTCAAAATATCAAAAGTGGCTGCAGAGCACCATCAGTTGAGATGCTCTCTTTGGGAAAGGGCTGCTTTACTCAGTGCAGCAGAACAACCCTAGACATCAAGATCTTTTAAATCTTTATTTCCTTTCTACCCTCAGAGAAAGAAACTGATCAATTCCATCTTGTTTTTGGAGGGGTTGCAACAACAGGTTCCTTAGCACGATGGGATTTATTCAGTGGGAAGGAAGAGGCTGCGAAGGAGGAGAATTGCGTCAACTCTCCCTCTGATCTTGACAATTTCGTAACTTCTGAAGAGGGATTAAAAATTAAAATAAAAGACTTGGATCTGGTGGGATAAGACATGAAAGGGAGGTGCTTTTTGTGCTCTGTGAATGTGTCCTTACCGATTTCTCTGTCACATAGCTTTTTGGCAGAAGGGAAATCCTCAGCATAGCTGTCAACTTTTCCCTTTTCTTGCGAGGAATCCTATTCGGAATAAGGGAATTTTCCTTTTAAAAAGGGAAACGTTGACAGCTATGATCCTCAGGTGGGAGGAAGTTCTGTACCCGCCATTTTGCGATACAGCTATGCTGGAAATGTAGAAGCAGGTTTAACCATTACGGCTTCGCCCAAGGAACCACGGGAATTGTAGTTTTGTGAGAACTACAAATTGCCGGAGTGCTTTGGGATGGGCCCCTGACAATGCTTAACTCGTTGCTCTGGCCTGCCCTCACTTTCTGTGTCTTCCTCTCTCTCCCCGCAGTCTGGAGCCCGGAGGGGCCGGGGTAGGGGAGCCCCCGCCGTCCTTTCTGCATCCCCAGTCTGAGGAGACTGAGCCGCGTGTTTCGGAACTGGAGCTGGACCCGCCCAACTGGCGGGAGCTCGTCCCCAACGACACCCTCCTCAGGCTGAAGAAAAGCGAAGTGAAGCGGCAAGAGGTCATCAATGGTACGTAGCTCGCTCTTACCCCCGAGTTTCCCACTTCAGAACAGCATCGGTTGGGGCTGGGAAAACAGACAAGTGAAGGGAAGGTGGAACTGAGGGTGGAACTGAGCACAAAGCAAAACATTGGGGGTTGGACTAGATGACCCTTGCGGTGCCTTGTGCCACAATTCTATGATTCTAAGAGTGATATACCGTATTTTTCGCTCTATAAGACACACTTTTTCCCTCCTAAAAAGCAAGGGGAAATGTGTGTGCGTCTTATGGAGCGAATGCAGGCTGCGCAGCTATCCCAGAAGCCAGAACAGCAAGAGGGGTTGCTGCTTTCGCTGCGCAGCGATCCCTCTTGCTGTTCCGGCTTCTGAGATTCAGAATATTTTTTTTCTTGTTTTCCTCCTCCAAAAACTGGGTGCGTCTTGTGGTCTGGTGCGTCTTATAGAGCGAAAAATACGGTACGCTTTTCTTTAGCTGCGATGGGGAATTCTCCCTATGAGGAAAGGTTGCCGCTTAATATGTAATTCCAGTCCAATTTCAGTTATGCCACATAACAGTTGCTTACTCACTCAGTTGTTAGCGTTCAGCCCCAGGGTCTTTATAGACGTTGCTCTGCAGTTTTGTGATGGGTGTTAACTGTAAATTTTATCTGCGCTAGGCTTTGCCTTAACGGATTTCTTGTTTTAAATTAAGCTGTCCCGTTCCTTGTGGGTGGAGGGTGGGATGCAGATATTTTGAATAACTGAATTGTCCCTGTTTCAGCAGGACTAGAAACTTGCTTTATTTCTTTTTAAGAGAAATTATAAGTGTGACACACCCACCCCATCGACACCAGTGCGGTACTTGCAACCCCTGCTTTCTTTTCTTTGACATGCCTCCCGTTTATCTCTCATGCACATTAATATCTAAATTGCAATAATAATAATAATAATAATAATAATAATAATAATAATATATTATTATTATTATTTATACCCTCCCATCTGGCTGGGTTTCCCCAGCCACTCTGGGCGGCTACCAACAAAATATTAAAATACAGTAGTCTGTTAAACATTAAAAGCTTCCCTAAAGAGGGCTGCCTTCAGAAGTCTTCTAAAAGTCTGGTAGTTGTTGTTCTCTTTGACATCTGGTGGGAGGGCGTTCCACAGGGAGGGCGCCACTACCGAAAAGGCCCTGTATCTGGTTCCCTGTAACTTGGCTTCTCGCAGTGAGGGAACCACCAGAAGGCCCTCGGCGCTGGACCTCAGTGTCCAGGCAGAATAGACCTTACAGCATGGGTGGGGAACCTCAGGCCTGGGGGGTCAAATGTGGCCCTCAAGCCATCTCTGTCTGGCCCTTGGGAATCTCCCTAGGCCACGCCCCCTCCTGAGCCACTCGCCCCTCCTCGAGTGCTTTTGCCTTGCTGGAATATGCCCTTGAAGACTGTGATCCTTGGATGAAGGGCGGTGCGTTAATTAAAAGGAAATAAAAAGGCTGGCTTGCTTGGAAAAAAGGCTAGAAAGAGGTTTGTGTGGGAGTGAAAAAACTACTTTATATTCATTATTCCGCCCAAGGTTGGAAAGGGTTCCCCACACACCTGCGCTATGGGCAGAGGACACCTGTCCTGACATTCCCTCTGCCTTTTTCTCCCACAGAGCTGTTCATCACGGAACACGCCCACCTGCGCATGTTACGGGTGCTGCTGGAGGTCTTCTACCAACCTCTGCTGGCTGAGGAGCACTTCATTTACAAGGAACTGGCCAACATCTTCCCCAGCTTGGAGGACTTGATTGATGAACACAGTGAGTGCATGGGAGAGGAAGTGGGGTTCGGAATGAAGAGGCACAGCCGAGGCAATCTACCAGAAACACACACACAGGCCAGGTTTATTTTCCTGAAATAGCTGCAGTTCCTTGGCTATGTGTTTCTTTCTTTTTTTTGTAAATGCTTTTATTAAGTTTTCATTTCAAATACGCAGGTGGCGCTGTGGGTTAAACCACAGAGCCTAGGACTTGCCGATCAGAAGGTTGGCGGTTCGAATCCCCGTGACAGGGTGAGCTCCCGTTCCTCGCTCCCAGCTCCTGCCAACCTAGCAGTTTGAAAGCACGTCAAAGTGCAAGTAGATAAACAGGTACCGGTCTGACGGGAAGGTAAACGGTGTTTCCGTGCTCTGCTCTTGTTTGCCAGAAGCGGCTTAGTCCTGCTGGCCACATGACCCGGAAGCTGTACGCCGGCTCCCTCAGCCAATAAAGCGAGATGAACGCTGCAACCCCAGAGTCGGTCACGACTGGACCTAACAGTCAGGGGTCCCTTTACCTTTACCTTATTTCAAATACACCACCACCAACAAAATACACAAATATTTCAAATCTTTTTACATCTGCCTTACTTTGCGCTCCGTAGAGCAGTTAACTTTCCTCTTCCCTTCCGCAGGTTTTCTTATTCCAATCCCTAATCCACAGTTCCTTAATAATAACTAATCCATGACGTAAGATTTATTTCAGTCCTGCTAACGTCTTCAAATTTCTACAGTTCTCACTTATATAGACCACAAATTTACTCCATTCTTTTGGGAACTTTGTTTCCTCCTGACTACGAATCCCATGGATCAGTTTTGCTAATTCCGCGTACTCCTTCACAGTTGGTATCTCATGTGTTTCCCATTTTTGGGCTATCAAAATTCTGGCAGCTGTCGTAGCGTACATATATAATCTTTTGTCCATCTTCTTAATATCCTCTCCTGTCAAACCTAGCAATAGTCTTCAGGCTTTTTTGGGAATGTATATTTAAGCATCTTTTTTAATTCATTATAGATGGATTCCCCAAACTCTTTCATTTTACCACATGTCCACCACATGTGGTAAAAATCACCATCTTTTTCTTTACATTTCCAACAGATTTTACTACTCGTCCTATACATTTTTGCTAGTTTGACAGGTGTTAGATACCAGCGATAGACCATTTTCATTACATTCTCTTTTAAAGTAGTACATTCAGTCCTTGGCTATGTGCTTCCGTTGTGAGCACCCACATACCGTGGAACAAGGAACAAGGCCTGGGCGAGTGGAGAAGGGTCTTTGAGCCTGTAGGACGTCCCACTTGTGCTGGTTCCTTCAGCGTATGAGCTGGTACACACTCAGTAAATGAGAATTTCCTTGAGGAGAGGAGGTCGTTGTGCTGTTTTTTTTTTTTCATAACCAGTGTCTCTCTCTGTTTCTTTTTCTCTTCTCAGAGGTGTTTCTGGAGAGCTTGAAGAAGCTGAGGGAGGAAAACAATTCCCTTGTTTCTGAAATCGGGAACACTCTGCTGGCTCGGGTAAGGGGGGTGGGGGAGGCCAGCTTGGACCAGTATTTTGCGGGATGGAGGGCAGCGTTGCCAGGGGTGGGGGTCTTCCTGAGAAATTAAAAGGCTTTGGAGCAGGGATCAAAAGCTCAGGCAGGGGCGTGGTCCATGGATGAGGAGTGGAACAGACTGAAGCATGCCGTCTGAGGGAATAACGAAGAGCATGAGGTCAGATCAGGGCTTCGTTTTGATGAAACAGGATGCTTGCTGCCCACAGAGCTGATGTAGCAGATTGGGTATGAGCTGTGCAAGCTCAAAGCTCTCCTCCAGTTCAACGAGACGGTGTGGTAGTCAAGACCAGGGAGATTGGGGTACAAATCCCCAGTCTGTCAGGGAGCTCCCTGCGTGATCTTCGGCCCAATCGGTCACCCTCAGCGTAATCTCCTTCAAAGGGTTGTTGTGAGGATAAAATGGGGGGGGGGGGGAGAGAATTATGTATGGCTCCTTGGGCTTCTTGGAGGAAAGGTGGGAGGCAAAAGCAACCCATCAATCAATCGATCAATCAATCCATGACTGCCCTATTTGACCTTAATCAAGGCATGTGTGGCCAGGCATATATCTTACAATCTTCCATTTCATTTTGATATCATTTTTCTACTGCTTCTATTAATACATCTGTATAATAATAATAATAATAATAATAATAATAATAATAATAATAATAATTTATTATTTATACCCCACCCATCTGGCTGGGTTTTCCCAGCCACTCTGGGCGGCTTCCAGCAGAACACTAAAATACAATAACCTATTAAACATTAAAAGCTTCCCTAAACAGGGCTGCCTTCAGATGTCTTCTAAAAGTTTGGTAGTTATTTTTCTCTTTGACATCTGGTGGGAGGGCGTTCCACAGTGCGGGTGCCACTACCAAGAAGGCCCTCTCCCTGGTTCCCTGTAACTTGGCTTCTTGTAGCGAGGGAACAGCCAGAAGGCCCTCAGCGCTGGACCTCAGTGTCCGGGCAGAACGATGGAGGTGGAGACGCTCCTTCAGGTATACTGGGCCAGGACCGTTTAGGGCTTTAAATGTCAGCATTTAAATGTTTGAATTGTGCTCAGAAACGTACTGGTTGATGGGTTGTTCTTATTGTTAACGTGAGCTCACTCTGTTACTTTTTTAAAAATTTCTGTTAAATTTTCAATAAAAATATGCATTTTGAAAAAAACGAATCAATAGATAAGGCTTGAGTTGTCTCCATCTTACTCTCTGATACAGATATACTCAAAGCATAGCCCGTGAGCTGGCAGGTGGAGCATAAAAATATTGCAAGGGGTGGGGCCGTAAGATCTTAAAAAAAATAAAATTAGAAGTAAAGAACATCTCAAACAGCTCCTAAACGATCCCTGTGGAATCTTTGCCCTCTTGACCATGTGTGAAATATATCATCTTATGTCTCTCTTACTGTACGTATCTCGGTTTCTCTCTTCTGAGGGAAAATACTGGGGGCAGGGAAGGAATGGTTTCAAATAGGTGTGGGGAACCTTTGTCCGCCCAGAGGTTGGGGAACTACAGCTCCAAACACTCCTGGCTATTGGCCATGATTGCTAGGGCTGATGGGAGTTGTAGTTCAGCTCCCCTGGAGGGACAAAGGTTCTCGACTCGTGGTTTAAATTGTACAGTGAAGGCAAAGGCTGGGAATGGGGCCTGTCAGAAAGAGCTTTTCCCTCTGAGATCCCCAGATGTGTTGGGGGGGGGGGCAGGATAGCAACTTTTGTGTGGCTCAGCACTTAGATGATGCCACACAATGAGCCAGTGTGGTGTGGTGGTTAAGAGCAGTGGACTCGTGATCTGGTGAACTGGGTTCGATTCCCCGCTCCTCCACATGCAGCTGCTGGGTGACCTTGGGCTAGTCACACTTCTCTGAAGTCTCTTAGCCTCACTCACCTCACAGAGCGTTTGTTGTGGGGGAGAAAGGGAAAAGGAGATTGTTAGCCGCTTTGAGACTCCTTAGGGTAGTGATAAAGCGGGATATCAAATCCAAACTTAATGGCTGCGCAGGTGAATCAGCCCAGGTACATCACAGTGATTCTTGAGTAGCCAAAAATGGTATGAAGAGGCAAAGGTGGGGGGCAAGGCAGAGGTTATCTTGGCTATCAGAAAGGGACCGAAGGTTTGCAAGATCCCTCTGTGTGATCAACTCGCCAACCTCCTTTCCCGCCCCCCAGTTTGATGGTCCTGAAGGAGCCTGGTTCCAGAAGATCTCGGCCCGTTTCTGCAGCCGCCAGTCGTTTGCTCTGGAACAGCTGAAAGCCAAGCAGAAGAAGGAGCCGCGTTTTAACCAGTTCATCCAGGTAACCGCTGCTGGAGACTGGGGATAGCTCAGTCAGTAGAGCACGAGACTCTTAATGTCAGGGTTGTGGGTTTGAGCTCCACGTGGGGCAAAAGATGCCTCCATTGCAGTGGGTTGGACTAGATGACCCTCATGGTTCCTTCCTACTCTGCAATTCTATGATTCTATAAAATCACCTCTCCTTCTACGGTAGGGCCATGTACCTTTCTGGTGAAAAAAATTGCTATAGGCTGTACAATTCAGCAACCCAAGAAACCTTTTATGTTGTACAAAAATAATGAATTAAGTTTCCAATTCTTAAAGGCTGTGAGGTAATTCTGAGGCAATTCTCTTTTTAGTGTCAATGCGTAGCTCCGTGAGACTTAAGCATACACAGAATAAATTTTCGTAAAGCATGTGCCCAGTTAAAAATTATTTTGGGTAACTTTATTTGGCTTTTTGTGGATGAGGTTTTTTTTTTAATAAAAAAAACCTAGCAGGCCTGGTTAAGGGTGGTATTCAATGCTAGGTCCAGTGGGTCTACTCTAAGTAGGACTTGGTTGAAGACAGCCCTAGGTTCCTACTCCCTTTCTCCCAGTGAAATAGTTCCCTGTTAGGGTCAGGTGATATTATTTCATTAATCAAAAGTATATGCCATTAAGAGGGGGGGGGGAAGTTGTTGGTTTTGCAAACACTGAGCTTGGATACTGATCCCCCCCAAAAAAACTGACCCCGGGGAGGCTTTTCCCACCGTACCTCCTCCATTTACCCAGACTCAGTGAGCAGCCAGGTGTGTTCCTCTCATCCCTGCAGGAAGCAGAAAGTCAGCCTCGCTGCCGGCGGTTGCAACTGAAGGACATCATCCCCATCGAGATGCAGAGGCTTACCAAATATCCGCTGCTGCTTCACAACATTGCCAAATGCACAGGTGAGCAGAGGTGGGGAGGATGGAGGTTGCTGTGACAATCGCACAGGGACAGCTAAGCCTAGGGCGGAACAGACGACATACTGTACATTTAAAGTGCTGAGATAGCCGCTTTAAATATGCACGGCTTCCCCTAAAGAATTCTGGGAGCTGTGGTTTTGTTAGGGGTTGGGGTTCAGAGTTGTTGGTAGGCCCTCTGTCCTCCTCCCAAAGCTACGATTCCCCGAGTTCCCTGTGAAGAGGGATTGGTTGTTAAAGCCGCTCTGGGAGATTGTCTGAGTCTTGATTTTGCTGTGTTCGTGAAGGATTCACAGTATTTTCCTCCCTCCTGGGGGAAAAACCAACCCTGAATCTAGAGCCGAGCTGAATTCTAGATAGGGAAACACTGGGGCTGTATTTAATGGGGTGCCTTTTGAAAATCACGTCCACCTTTTTCGATCTGTGCTGCAGAGGAGGCCGAGGAACGGGAGAAAGTCCAGAAGGCGGCCAACTGCTGTCGGCAGATCCTCAACCACGTCAATCAGGAGGTGCGCGACATGGAGAACTTGCTGGTAAGTGCCCTTCTTCTTCTTCTTCTTGCTGCCTGACAGCATCATGCCTCAAGGGCCGCCTCTCCCCTTACGAACCAATCAGAACCTTGCGATTGTCACCCGAGGTCCTTTTCTGTACGCCAACACTAGAACAGGCCTTTTCAGCGGTGGCCACCCCCTTTTGTGGAGTGTGCTCTCCCCAGGGAAGCTAACCTGGTGCCTTCATTACTAAATTTAGGCACTAATCAGAACGTTTGTTTTCTCCCAGTCCTTCGGCTTTTATTTATCTGTGGGACGTTTTCATCCTGTCTTTAAAAATACTTGAATGAGTTTTAGAGTTCTCTTATGTTTTGCTTTATGCTGGTTTTAAGGCATGTGTTATTATTTATTGATTGTTTATTATAGTAATTTTTTATTGGTATTTACACACATTTTCCAACATATCATTCTGTTAAACATCATTTCAAAATCTTTGGCTATCACAGCCCTTCGACCTCAACTGATGGTTTTCTAAAATCTTTTCTAATTATGCATTTTGCTACTATAGTTATTGCTTTAAACTCAAATCTTAATACCTATTCTTAATTCTTTTCACAATAATTTATATATTACTCCTTACAAAACTTATTTTAACTCTACAAGCGATATCAGTTGGTTCCAGTTGCTTTCCAAATATGTCGAAAACTTCTTCCATTCCTTTAGGAAAACCTGGTGCTGCTTGTTCCAAAATTTCCCTGTTAATCTCACCATCTTAGCATAGTTCAGTGTTTCCCAACCACTGTTCCACGGCACACTAGTGTGCCGCGAGATGTTGCCTGGTGTGCCGCGAGATGTTGCCTGGAGGGAGGCGGGCGAGTCGGGCGGCGAGAGGCGGGGCGGCGGCGGCGAGGAGAGGCCGCCCAGCGCGGGGCTCTCGCCGTCTGCCTGCCTGGCTGCCTGCGAGCTCGGCGGGCAGCGCCTCCGTCCGCAGTGCCCGCCTCGCGGCTCTCATTCCCTGCCCCTGCCAAAGCTCACCCAGCCAAGCCGCGCTCTCCTTCCTGCCTCGCTTTGCTGCCTCCTCCCCCCCCCACCCCCAAAGCTTGGAGGTTCCCCGGCAAGGGGGAGGGGAAAAAATTGAAACTTACACTTTCGTGCGTCCCTCCCGGCGTGACGCTGCGCACTGACGTCACGGGCTGTAATGGTGGTGTGCCTCGAGATTTTTTTCATCAAACAAGTGTGCCTTTGCCCAAAAAAGGTTGGGAAACACTGGCATAGTTCACCAGTTTCCCTTGCCACTCTTCTTTAGTTGTCATTTCTTCTTGCTTCCATCTTTGGGGTAACAATATCCTTGCTGCAGTTATCGCATATAAAAACAATTTTTTATGATTCATATGAATTTCTGTACCCACAATAAATTGGGTATTTATTGTTTGCACGTCACTTTGAGTTAGCTTTTTTTTTTTTAAGTGACTAATAAGTTTGATAAATGAATAAATACCTCTCTGTTGGGCAGCTGCTCTTTCTAATCCTCCCTTGCCACTCTCTCTCTGTATGTGTGTGTCCTCTTCTCTGCGTTTTTCAGAAACTGAAAGATTATCAGCGTCGCCTGGACCTCTCCAACCTGAAGCAAAGTACTGATCCACTGCTTAGTGACTTTAGGGTGAGTTTCCGGCCTAGTATTTCCTCCCTGGTTGCTAGCTGGGGAGTCGGGAACTTGTGAGCACCCAAATATTCTCCATCATCCCTGACTTTGGACCCTGCTGGTTGGGGCTGATGGGAGTCTAGCAACATCTGGAGGGCCACCTTTTCAATGGGGTGGGGAGCAAATTCTCTAACAAAATTTCCACCTGTTTTCCTCGAGGGAGCCTGCCCCCTTTTAAAGAACTTAGCATGTCTCTCCATGCTTAGGCTGTACCTGTTGGGTTTCAGACCGTCACGCGGCTGCTATCAAGGGGGAAGGGGCCTCTCTTTTGAAATGTGGCTTTAAGGCTGCTCTGAGCAACTGGTCTGCTCAGTTTACGTAATGAGGTTTGTAAAATTACAGTGGTGCCTCGCAAGACGAAAAGAATCTGCTCTGTGATTCTCTTTGTCTAGCGGTTTTTTCGTCTTGCGAAGCAAGCCCATTGACGGATTAGCGCTATTAGCGGCTTTTAGCGGCTTATCGGCTTATCGGATCAGCTGATAAGTGGCTTAGCGGCTTAGAAAAAGGGGGGGAGGAAAAAACCCCCGCAGGAACTCGCAAGACATTCTCGTCTTGCGAAGCAAGCCCATAGGAGATTTGTTTTGTGAAGCACCTCCAAAACGGAAAACTCTTTCGTCTAGCGAGTTTTCCGTCTTGCAAGGCATTCGTCTTGCGGGGCACCACTGTATAAGAGAGTTTCTTTGATTTGGAGTGAAAAGTGTGGTCTTCCATGAACTCTGGTTTCCCCAGGGCCTCAGGTTTTATCTCCACGCTCCTGCTTCTTAATGCAACTCTTTGTGCGTGAAATGATAGCGTATGCAAAACCTCGGGCTGTAACCAGCTCTTTCCCACAGAACGACATCACCAAGAAAAACCTCGTCTACGAAGGACCCCTGACTTGGCGTATCACCAAGGATAAATCAGTAGGTAAGTTGAGCTCAGGCTCACTCTTCCTTAGGATCCTTCCTCGGCTTAAACTCCGGGACAGGGCTTTGATTCAAAAACTTCTTCTTGATGCCAGGGGCGGCGTGCTGACGCAATTGAAATAAGATTTGAGTGGATTTATTTATTTAAATCCTTCTCATCCCACTCTTCAGCCCCAAAAATGATTAGAAATGGGACCCCTACAGGTCTTGCAGTCAAAAAGGCATGTCACGAGGGGAAAAGGGATTGGTGGGGAGGAGGAAAAAAGAAAGCTCAGGCACCATTACAGAGTTCTTGCAGTGACCAGCTGGAATGGCATTATTTCCAGGAGAGGAGTGGGTTTCCTTCACTGAATAACAATCCCCACCCAGGGGCTGACCTTGTGGGCAGTTTCCCCATCAGTCTTGCTGAATAATGGGCTTGCTGTCCTCCAAGCAATTCTTTTATTTACGTATTGTTACAATTCTTCACTTGAGTGCTGGGAGACTAGCGGGGAGGTCAGCGCAAGGGAACAGCGCTTGGTAGGCCTTTCAGCCTTGCATGGGCCCTGGGACCCTTATGCAACCTTGTTGACGTTGACTAAGTTTGAGGTTTGTGGGCGTGGCTTCTGAGTCGAAGGGGTGGGGCTTTCAATGGCTCCACCCCCTCAGGGCTCCCCTTTCTATAAGCTCAGCTTTGGTGGGGGCCTGGGCTTCCCAGCAAGGCTCGGAAGCGTACGTCAGACCTCTGACCTTCTCTCTCTTACCCCCCACCCCTCCAAAAAAAGATGTCCACGTTCTCCTGCTGGACGACATCTTGGTGCTTCTGCAGAAGCAGGAGGAGCGCCTGGTCCTCAAGTGCCACAGCCGCACCATCAACCCAACTCCTGACGGGAAGCAGATGTTGAGCCCCATCATCAGGCTCAATTCGGCCATGACACGCGAAGTGGCCACAGGTGGGTGCTGTGGTGGCAGGTGGGTGTGGCCGAGCCCCCGGTCATCTCACGGACTATTGACCCGTACACCACTAATCCGCTGCCACCAACCTGGTCCTCCCCGGTAAATCACTAATAATAATAATAATAATAATAATAATAATAATAATAATAATAAATAATTTTTATTTATACCCCGCCCTCCCCAGCCAAGGCCGGGCTCAGGGCGGCTAACAAGCAATAATAAAAACAAGTTGAATGAATACAACTTAAAAACAAGATTAAAATACAACATTAAAATATTAATATTAAAATGCAGCCTCATCACAGGAGGAGAAAGGGAAAAGAAAGAGGGGAAGGGAATCAAATTGGCTCCAAGCCAAAGGCCAGGCGGAACAACTCTGTCTTGCAGGCCCTGCGGAAAGAAATCAGATCCCGCAGGGCCCTGGTCTCATGAGGCAGAGCGTTCCACCAGGCCGGAGCCAGTGTTGAAAAGGCCCTGGCTCTGGTTGAAGCTAATCTAACTTCCTTAGGGCCCGGGACCACTAGGGTGTTGCTATTTATGGACCTTGAAGCTCTCGGTGGGGCATACCGGGAGAGGCGGTCCCGTAGGTACAAGGGTCCTAGGCCGTGAAGGGCTTTAAAGGTCAAAACCAGCACCTTAAATCTGACCCTGTTGTTACTCTTTACCTTCTTAGTCTTATTTTATCCTGTCTCTAACTCTTCTACCTCCCCTCACACAAGAACCAACTGCACTAACAGTCTCTCTATTTCCAACTGTCTTTCCCAACCAACCAACTAAAAACCAACCAACCCAAATATCGGGCTAAGCCCTTTTATAATCAGGTAGGCTCCGCCTCTGGCTTTTCTATTGGTCTACCTATTATAATAATATAATAATAATAATTTATTATTTGTACCCCGCCCATCTGGCTGGGTTTCCCCAGCCACTCTGGGCGGCTTCCATAGAAACCAAAAAACACTAAAATATCATACATTAAAACTTCCCTGAACAGGGCTGCCTTAAGATGTCTTCTGAATGTCAGGTAGTTGTTTATCGTTTTGACATCTGATGGGAGGGCGTTCCACAGGGCGGGCGCCACTATCGAAAAGGCCTTGAAACGGAACAGGCAGTACAAGCTAAATTAAAAAAAACCAAACCTTGCAGCAGCTATTAATAGTTTTGCGTTCCACTCAAGGCCATTCTTGTCTCCTATGCTGTTTTTAAATAAAAGATTGGGACGGAAGCCACAAACAGCCTAGATCCTGCCTGTTACCTTGAATAATCTAAAATTCTGCTGCAAGCACAGCTCTGACTGCAGTCGGTCTCTGTATTCTTGGCCGTGCATCATCCGCACCCAGGCAGCATGAATTCTGTGGCACAAACTTACATGCAAGATAAATTTGGCATGAATTGACAGCAATCCTCTCTATTCCTGATACACTGGGACTCAATATATGCTGCTGGTGCTGTGGGCAGGGTAGCCCACACAGGCTCAGGCTAAGGGGTTTGGGGGAATCGTTTAACCAGAAGATGCAAAAATGGTATAAAAAACAACAGACAAGCCCCTTGAGTCCTTAGGAAAGTTGCTACATCCCACTGATCAGAGGCCCTCACCCCCCACTGCACTGACTTCCTGCCTGCACATAGAGGCAGCCAATGAACTCATGGCAACAAGAACATGCCCCTGCCACACCCCCTGCTCACACACAAAAGGACGCCACAGAACCTCCAGTCCCAGTGGCAGAGCCAACAAAAACCTTACTGATGCCAGTCCCCAGGGATCTCTCCAGACATGGGTTTGAATCCCCTTAGCTCAGGCACAGAGAATCTCCAGGCCTCTCTGCCTTGCCCTCGGCACGCTCCCTAGACCAGCCTTTCTCAACCTGTGGGTCCCCAGATGTTGTTGAACTACAACTCCCATCTCCCCTAGCTAGCAAGGCCAGAGCTCAGGAATGATGGGAGTTGTAGTCCAACAACATCTGGGGACCCACAGGTTGAGAACCGCTGCCCTAGACCATGGGTAGGCAAACTAAGGCCCGGCGGCCGGATCTGGCACAGTCACCTTCTAAATCCGGCCCGGCGACAGTCTGGGAATCAGCAGGTTTTTACCTGAGTAGAATGTGTGCTTTTATTTAAAATGCATCTCTGGGTTATTTGTGGGGCATAGGAGTTCGTTCATCCCCCCCCCCTCCAAAAAAAAATATGGTCCAGCCCCCACACAAGATCTGAGGAACAGTGGCCCAGCCCCCTGCTGAAGAAGTTTGCTGACCCCTGCCCTAGACCATGCCCATCGCCGACACTGCTTCACCCATAGAAACATATCATTGGAAAGGGACCTCAAGGGTTTTCTAGTCCAACCCCCTGCAATGTAACAGTCTTTTGCCCAACATGGGGCTCGAACCCACAACCCTAAGATTAAGAGTATTATGCTGTACCGACTGAGTGCCTCTGCCTTAAAATGTTACAGGTAGGTAGCCGTGTTGGTCTGCCGTAGTCAAAACAAACTAAAAAAATTCCTTCCAGTATCTGAAGAAGTGTGCATGCACACGAAAGCTCATACCAATAACTAACTTAGTTGGTCTCTAAGAGGCTACTGGAAGGAATTTTTTTATTTTGCCTTAAAATGTTTCTGCCTGGCTGGAATGTGCCCTTGAAACCCTGACGACTCCTCCTTGCCTGGATGGAAGGCAAGAGGGAAAGTGTGTAGCCTACTGTACAAAGGTAGCATTTACACTCGTCCTGTTTCACCTGTGGCCCTGCCCACCCCTGGCATGCGGCCCCCAGAAGGTTGGCTGGAAACGCCCTATCGGGCAAACCTCAACTGGGCACTGGGTGCAAGTTCTGAGATAGGTCCTTCTCCTCTTTTTTGATTCTGAACCTGCCATTTCCTTCTTTCCTCTTAGATATCAAGGCTTTCTACGTGATTTTCAGCTGGGAGGACGGAGCTCAGATCTATGAGCTGGTTGCACAGACAGTGTTGGAAAGGAAGAAGTAAGAAACAGGGGAGGCGAGATTCAGATGCTGCTGGCTGGGGCGGGGGGGGGAGTGGGCATTCACCGCTGGAGTACCAAATGGGTTGATCCAACCACCACCACCCCAGCTGGATGCCCTCCAGGTTTTGGCTCGCTGGCTGATGGGAGTTGTAGCCCAAAGCATCTAGAAGGCACCAGTTTGGGGAAGGCTGGGTTTAGTCTGTGAGCTGGAGTGGGTGGCAGAAACAGAGGGGTGGTAGGTTTGGAGGTGAGGGTGGTTCAATTTTCTCAGCTTCCATCCAGGTTCAGTTTTCAAAATATGACTTTGCCTAGCACCAAGGGACGCGGGTGGCACTGTGGGTTAAACCACAGAGCCTAGGGCTTGCCGATCAGAAGGTCGGCGGTTCAAATCCCCACAACAGGGTGAGCTCCCATTGCTCGTTCCCTGCTCCTGCTAACCTAGCAGTTCGAAAGCACACCAGTGCAAGTAGATAAATAGGTACTGCTCCAGCGGGAAGGTAAACGGCATTTCCGTGCGCTGCATGCTGGAAGCAGCTTAGTCATGCTGGCCACATGACCCAGAAGCTGTACGCCGGCTCCCTCGGCCAGTAAAGCGAGATGAGCGCCACAACCCCAGAGTTGGCCACAACTGGACCTAATGGTCAGGAGTCCCTTTACCTTTACCTAAGGTCTTTAAGCTTATTATTATTATTAATTGAATTTTTATACCACACTATACTCACAGATGCCATTCCTTAATGTGAGCTGAGGCTCCTCCGTGGGCTTATAGTGATGGATGTCTCTGAGCATGTTCTAAGCGCCTCTGCCATAAGCAGTACATTTGGCATTTAAGGGGCCAGGCTTCCAGGTTTGGAGATTCCAGGCCAGCGTGAGCCCCATCACCTCTAACTGTTGTCGAATCAACCAGTCAGTTTTTGTTTTACCCGATTCCCTTCCTTTGTTCTTTTCTAGCTGGTGCAGTATGATCAGCGACACGGCCGGCTCTCTGAAGGTCCCCATTAAACCACGGCTTTCAGTGCCAAACAGTCGGTCTTCGCCACACAGCCCCAGCTTGTAAGCCTGGTGTTCCTGGGGAGGGAAAATGTCTAAACCTTTCTCGTACGAAAGGCCACGTGGGGCATTTTCTGGGGCCTGCATGCCAGAAGCAAGTGGGGCAAAGTCAGAGGCAAAAATGAGGAAGGTAGCGGATGGGACGTTTTCCTTTGTGCGTTCCAGCCATGCAAAAACCAGGAGTTTTTGCAAACATAACCTCCACGCAGCGTCTCTCCATCCAGACCAGTGAGAGGCAATATCACAGTTCAAAGAAAGGTCCCATCCGGGCAGAAGAATTTTAGGGAGGAGGCAGAGGGAGAAGACTGAGAGGAGGAGGTGTCAGAAGCTCAAGAGGTAACAGGGTTTAGTGAGCAGGGAGAGCCTGTGGCAGAGAGAAGTGCAGAATCTGAATTAGAAGCTGAAGCAGAAGCAGAAGAGGAGGCCAAAAGACAGAGATGAGTCCAGCTAGGGAAGAGGCAGAGGTGTCTCCCCCTCCTGCTGCAACTAGCTCCCCTCCCTGCTGGTCTCCCAGGACCAGAAGAGGTATGAAGGGAGAAGAGCAAAGACAGGCGTTCTGGCACAGTCTCAGATTGCTTGGGAAGGACTGCGGAGGCAGAGGAGCTTTAGGCAGTTGCCTCATAGGGGCAGGACCCAGCAAGAAGAGTTGCTGTGCTCATGAGGCCTGGCACCTCTGAGCAGGTTTTGTTTCTTCTAATGAAGAGTTACCTTCCTTACTCAGTGTGATTTATTGCTGGCTGGCTCCCTGGCACTAGAAGGGCTGTCTTGTGGGGTGTGGGGGGGGGGGAGGAAGGACCCAGCCTGCCAGCGCAACCCATTTCCCCACCGCCGGCATAGATCTGCACTCACAACTTCTTCTTTTTCCCGCAGCAGCTACTCAGAGGGGTTGCTGGGCGGGGCGGAGAACGGCAGCTCCCACAAGGAGACCCTGCATTCGGAGGGTGAGTTTGCGGCCAGGAGGTTTGGAAGGCAGTGGGAGGAGCTGGAGGGGGCAAAGCAAGAGTTCTGGGTTCTTACCGAGCTCAGAGCCAGGGGAATCCAGGGGCTCTTTGAGAGCAGGGATCCGACTGGTCTTTTGGTACCCCAAAGCAGAGCGAGAGAAGGACGGGATGCTGGAAGGGGCCGAATTCGAGGGGCGCAGCCCTGTGAGTGGACCGAAGCTGGGCAAGGCAACGGAGGAGATCTTGGACGACATGTTGAACTTGCACAAGCACCGGCCCGTAGGCCAGGGGGCCCTGTCATCCGCCGCACAGGACAGAAGTATGTAACGCTACTCCTTCAGAACTCCCTGCCTGTTGACAGCAGGCAGGCACCTTCAGCTCCGCATTTTCCAGTGTCTGCTTAAGAACGTTTATGGTTAGGCAAGCCTATCTAGGGGGTGCAGGTGGCACTGTGGGTTAAACCACAGAGCCTAGGACTTGCCGATCTGAAGGTTAGCAGTTCGAATCCCTGCGACAGGGTGAGCTCCTGTTGCTCAGTCCCTGCTACTGCCAACCTAGCAGTTCAAAAGCACGTCAAAGTGCAAGTAGATAAATAGGTACCACTCTGGCGGGAAGGTAAACGGCGTTTCCGTGCGCTGCTCTGGTTCGCCAGAAGTGGCTTAGTCATACTGGCCACATGAGCCAGAAGCTGTACGCCGGCTCCCTCGGCCAATAAAGCGAGATGAGCGCCACAACCCCAGAGTCGTCCGTGACTGGACCTAAATGGTCAGGGGTCCCTTTACCTTTACCTTTACCTTTAAGCCTATCTAAACAATGTAGAGAAGCCTCCCCAAAATTGCTGCTCTCCAGAGATTTGGAGCTACAACTCTCACTGGCCTCAGCCAGGGCTGCAGAAGACTGATGTAGAATGCTGACGTGTGTTTTAATCTGGATTTAAACGTATCATTGATTTTGGTTTTTTTAAAAAGCGACTTTGAGGTTTGTTTGTCTTTACAGTAAAGCGGTATGTAAATTGCATGAACAAATGGATAACCTAGAGTTGGCGGGAATCGGCGGCCCTCCAGATATTGTTGGATTTCAGCCTCTATCCAGCACGGCCGGTGGCAAAGGATGATGGGAGTTGTAGTCCAACAGTATCTGGAGCGCCGGAGGATTCCCCCCTTCCCTCCTCCATTCTTTCCCCTCCCCTCTGTGGAGATTCCTTCTGCCCCCACATCCCCAAGCCCCAAGACTCGCGAAGCAGATGAATCTCACCCCAGTCTTGTGTCCTTAACAGTATCAGCCCTGAGGAGGCTACTTCAAGTATCGGAGGAAGGAGAAGTTTCCTTCCCAGCAGCAGAACCTGTGGACCGTCCGCCGGAGAACGGGAACCCCCGCGAGGGAGAAGAGGAAGAGGAGTGGGAGGAGGGTCACGGGACCGAGGCAGATGGCAGCCGACGGCATCCAGGTGGGGGTCTGAGAGCCAGGTGCCTGCTGGGAAAGTCAGCCAGGACTTGGCGAGAGAGGGGCATGCTGGGAGTATTTCATAGAATCATATATTCCCCTCCTTCCCTCTTTGCAGGAGGCCTCCCCAATGGCCCCTTGGAGCCGGAGTGGGGCTCTGAGCACCTGGACAGGGAAGGATCCAGTTCCATAATTCTGACCCACCAACAGTCTGACGGGGTGAAGCATCACCTGCGGCTTCTAGAAGATGCCATCCAGGGTCTGAAGGTGAGAGAGGGTTGCAAAGACACTCACACACACCAATGTGGTATGCACAGAATTTACTGTGCAGTTTTGCACCTGTTTGCAGAGCTAAACCCCAGCCCTGGAATATTAATTTCCAAGATCGTTTGGAAAGCGCAGAAGATGGTGGAGGGAGGGAGGGAGGTGTGGGAGCAAACGCCTGAATGTTTCTTCAAGCAGTGGGTTTGAAAGGGAAGAGGCGCAGAGAGATGGGCCCTCGTGTTGAGAATGAGGGAAGGAGTGTAGGAGGGTGTGAAGACCGCCCTTTGATGGCTGCAGCCCTCATCCATTGGGCTCTTTTTAAATAAAGAAGAAAGACCAGGACTATAGCCACGAGGACTAGAAACTTGATGAATGGGAAGTCACGTTTTTCAAGACTATATGCTGCATGGAGACTTATCTCCTGAGCCCGTTCTCTTCACTAGACAAAGCAAAGAGCCGGGGTGTGTGTGTGTGTCTCTCTTCATGCCTGTACATGATTTGCTTTGTTATATTTCACTGCACTTGGGCCCATCTTTTTCTCCAGGCAGCAAACATGGTTCTCTCCCCCCTTACCTCACCCCCACAACAACCCTGTGAGTTAGGACTGCTCACTGTCCGTCGGCTTAACCTGAGGTCTCCCCATGCCCTGCTCTCCCCGGTCCTCGTCTGCCACCCTCTTAACGGCTTCTTTTTAGAATTTATTCCTTGCAAGCCCCAGCTTATGCACCGGGTCACCTTTAAAAGGGGGCTTGCCACTGAAGTGCTGGTTTTGACCTTTAAAGCCCTTCACTGTATGCCCCGTGGAGGACCTTAAGGTCCATAAATAGCAACACCCTAGAGGTCCCGGGCCCTAAGGAAGTTAGATTAGCTTCAACCAGAGCCAGGGCCTTTTCAACACTGGCTCCGGCCTGGTGGAACGCTCTGCCTCATGAGACCAGGGCCCTGTGGGATCTGATTTCTTTCCGCAGGGCCTGTAAGACAGAGTTGTTCCACCTGGCCTTTGGCTTGGAGCCAATTTGATTCCCTCCCTCCCTCTCTTTCTTTTTTCCTTTCTCTTCCTGTGATGAGGCTACATTTTAATATTTTAGTGTTGTGTTTTGATCTTGTTTTTAAGTTGTAGTTCAATCAACTTGTTTTTATTATTGGTTGTTAGCTGCCCTGAGCCCGGTCTCGGCTGGGGAAGGCAGGGTATAAATAAAATTTATTAATTATTATTATTATTTATTATTATTTTGAAGCAGGACCGGGGACCCCGTGGCCCTGCAGGTGTCCTTCGACTCCAGCTCCCAGCCGTCCAAGCCAGCATGCCCAGTGGTCTGACAGGGGGCTGTTGCCCTGAGGGGGAGGGCTGCAGCTCAGTGGGTTAGAACATCTGCTTTGCATGCAGAAGGTTTCATTACCCAGCAATTCTGGGGAGAGGGGTAGCAAAGTCCCTAATCTGAAACCCTGGAGAGCTGCTGCGAGTCAGTGCAGATAGTACTGAGATAGATGGACCCAGTGGTCTGACTCTGTATAAGACAGCTCTTCCTGTGGCCCTGTGCAGTCCAGCAACACCCAGAGGGCGCCACGTTGGCCGATCTAGAGCGCCTGGGTTGCCAAGGTTGAAGCCTCTCGACCTTGAGAGTTGGGAGTGTCCAGAAGGATGCTTGTCCCCACATCCCTCCTTCGCCCTCTCAGTGAATATTTTCCTCAATCTGTTTGTCTGCCTGTCGTACTAGGAAATTGAAGCGGATTATTGGCACCTGCAGCAGCTGATAGGAAAACTCACGCCATCTCAGCCGCCCAGTTTCACATGAGGCTTGGCCAAGCAGAGAAGGTAATGGAAGAAACAGGCTCCGTCCAGGGTATCCCAAAAACTCGGTGCATGACTGACCGGCTTCCTCTCACCACCCTGTGTCCTTTGGTTAGGCTGATAAGACAGCGATTGGCTCAGAATGAGCCTGGGATCTTAATGGCTGGGCAAGCAAGTTTTTGAAATAAGTGTTTGTACCTCAAAATTTAATTTAAAAGACAAAACAGTGCCTCCGCTGAGGGGAGTTTAGGAATCGCTCAAGCCATGTAAATCCCACCCATTTGGTGTTTTTTGTTTTAAATGGGTGCGTAATTTGCTGTGTTTTTAGCTTGTTGGAAGTCTCACTGCCTATTTATCCAAACATCCTCTGGCCCATTGAGCCAGTTTCGAATCAGCCCACCAGGAGAACTCTCTGCTCTCCAACCCCCGTACCCCGAACCATCCCATCCTTTCTTGCTCAGATGTACCTGGTAGTTGAGGGCCTGTGAGTGGAATGGCAGGAGGGTGGGAAGGCTCTAGTAGGCCCGACATGTATCCATAGCAACCAGGAACCAGTGAAACGTAGTTAGGAATATTGGGGGCCACGGGAACTGTATTTTCCATGGCTCCTAGCAGTCCAGGATGCCTCTAGGGCCTTGGAGGGGGGCCTCTGTGCGATTCCCCCCTGCCACCGCCAGGCAGACTTGGATGGGAAGGGGCAGAGAAGGTGCAGGAGAACAAGTAAGCAGGTGTTTTGCCAAGGATGATGAGCGGGGCCTGAATTTTAGTCTGGGTTTCAGCTCTGGCTCCAAACCAGGCAAGTACATTTCTTAAAACCGTCCCACCCGCTCCGGTTTCAAACTCGGGTTGACACCGCTGCTTTCTGCAGCCCCATTCTCACTGTCGTCTTAATGGCTTTCTGTGTCTTCTCCCCCCTCTCCAGGCCTGTCTTTCACAGGGAGGAAAAAGGGATCTTTTTTGCCAACCGCTCTCTCCAGCCAGATGTTCCTCCTCAAACAACACCAGCAACCAAGTGCGGCCTACACTGCTTTTTGTATAGAGGATTTATAATGCAGGGAAAGATTCCAGGGTTATAAATATATATTTTATATATATTCTACCTAGACCACGCTATAGGGGGCCATATTTAGAGGCTGCGGAACTGCATGTGAGTTAAGGGGTCAAACCCTTCCTGAGGGTGGGGTTAGCTATGTCATCAGGCCATAGAGGTGCTCTTGGGGGGGTCAGCTTTTTCTTTAGCTATGGGAGTAATTTGTGGTGTCTGTCCCAAAGAGAGGCGAATTAAAAAATCGGGTCCCTGTGGCAGCTGTCTAGTGGACCAAAGATGATGGGGTTGGGGTTGGGTGCAAGGCGCTTGTAGGCTTCTGGGCTCCACAGACCTATTCAGAACATAACCGCTGGAGACATCAAACTTGACCTCCTTTCTGCCAAAAGTGACCAGCCAAATAATCTCAGGGAAGGTTTGCAAGGAGGGTATGACGATAGCAATATCGAGCCCCTCCTCAAATTGTCAATCATCCTGGTGGTATAAGCTTGCCTTACAGTATATCCTCACACGTGGACCTAACCCTCCAGATAGGCATCTGATCCTTTTAAAAAGGAAGTGCTTGGCGGCAGCGGCAGCAGCAGCAATCACCGCGGTTTCATGGGGAGGCAAATCTTTAAATCACTTAACTTGGTTTTCCTTGCCTTTACTCATCTCCCTGTCCCCAGAAACGCCCTGCTTTTCTAGAATGCGTTTTTATCCTTTTCCTGCCTCATTTATTCACATCTGCAGTCCTGCCCTAGCTGTCTCCCTCCATCCCTTGGCTCCTTGCTACCTTGCCATTCCACACAGTGCTTTTGTTTTGGCACCAATTCAGCTGAGACACACACACTCACAAGCACACAGCAGAAAAGCCTTGGGCTTGCATGCAAACTGCATCAGCTGCCCTGAAACTTGAGCTGGTTCTCTCCCCGATACAAACCCCCTTCCAGAAGACTGGTCTCTCCTTGCTGGGTGACCCTTCACAGCTGGCTTCACAACCTAACCGAAGGCCAGCTACACCGTCAGTGCCATAACCACCTTCTGAAGAGAGGAGAAAGGCAGGGGAAAATGGGTCTTGTGTTATGAGATGAGCTTGAAGTCTGAAGGTAGCGTTGTTCCAGCGGTGGATCAAGGGAGAGCCCTGGTGTTCCCTGGAAATGCTTCTCAAGAGATTTCCCCCAACGAGATCAGTAGTGCCAGGCAAGCTCCCTGGAAACGCCGCTTGATCTTAACCTAGCCGGGTGCAGTTTCATGTGAGCCTTCTAGCCTGCCCTCGTCCCAACTCAAGGGAGACCTGGAAGACTTGGCCAGCAAC
Organism: Podarcis bocagei; assembly: GCF_964188305.1. Lineage (NCBI taxonomy): Eukaryota > Metazoa > Chordata > Lepidosauria > Squamata > Lacertidae > Podarcis > Podarcis bocagei. The sequence continues at coordinate 11,617,453 of NC_138132.1, forward strand.
CTCCTTCACTTGGTTGTGTGCAGAAACGCCATTGCAGGGGTGGAAAGATTTATTTTATTTTTAAAACGCAAGCTCCTGCTAGCAAAGCAAAACCCCAACCAACCTCCTCCACAAAGCTGCTTTCTCACCACATCCCTGCTTTCTTTAGGAATTCCTGAGAAATCTCGGGGTTCGATACCCAACAATGTATATACCAAGGATCAGCTGAGCAGTTAGATCGCATTTGCCCACACGTTATCTGGAATCGGGGTTGCCTTTCACTCGGTGTTGCCGACCAGGTTATTCCCAGCACCGTGTAGCATTATAAAAGCTGCTTTTAGCCACAGGGTGCTACAGGTGTAGAATATGAAAGTGAAACCACAAGGTCCTGGGTTGGGGGTCTCATCTGCCATAAATGTAATTAATGCACGATCCCTTGGCGGCCCTTCTGTGACACGCTGTTTTGTGGAAGGGACAGCAGGTGGAGCCATATCAGTAAGTCAATGGGGGCCTCTTGGCTCTTCCAAGTGTTGGGGTTATTGGCCTTTTGCAGGAATTGAGTGGGGGCGGGTGTGTGTGCCCGTTCCTCCTCCTACCCCTGATCCCCCTTGGCTGTGTATGGAAGGGACTTGTCCTCAAAGCTGGTCTGTCGCATGGAGCAAGAGCGCTCTGGACCTATAGAGGGCTGCTGAGCACCCAGACCCGGGGTTTGCTGCTGCTTCTGGCAACTCTGCTCGCCCTCCCCAGCCAAGACACCTCCTGTTTGTAGGACCTTTTGCCCAACTGGAGGGTTGCAGTGCGTCCTCCCTAGGCAACCGCGGCGTGTTTCCGACCTCCGCTTGGGAGAATTCCATCTGCCGAAACTAGTCAAGGGGCATAAACACAGGTGGTGCTTTCATCCCAGAGGACAGGTAGCAGACCTTAAGGGTTGAGGTGAGGGGGGAAAGTCAAGTGAAACCTGTCGCGCCCCCCCCTCCCCACTTGATGTCCTCAGAGACGGACCTACACAGATATTGCACACGTTCCAGTTCTTCCAAGTGCCTTTTATACTTTTTGTTCATAATGTGCTTGTATGTTTAAGAAAACTCAATATTTTGCTGGGATATTATATATATATATATATACGAATATAAGGGAGTAGTCTTAACTCCTCCAGCTGGGGCTGAAAGCGAAGAAGAACCCAGAGGTTGTTGTTTTTTTTATATAGAGTGATATTATATATATTTAGCCTTTAGGGGGTTTTGTCTTATTACTGTACAAAGAGCCTAACCCAGTATATTCGGAGAAGAAAGAGTGTGACCTTCTCAGCTTCCCAGTATTATGGAATGTATAATAGCCCCTGCCAAATCTGTTGCAGTCAGATGAGGTGTTTTTTTAAAGTCACACTTAAAAAAAAAAGAGAAAATGAAATAAAAATTCAAAACTGCAAAATGTAAAAGCATCGGCTGGGTGGGGTGGGGGGATAAAATCCCCCGGGATCTGCTTTCACGTCTTTTACCATTGCTGTTTTGTACTTTCGTGAGACATTCTCAAGACAGTGCGCTATGGATTAGTTCACACATGCAAAAGTGCCGCACTTATTTATGGCTTTTCCCTTCTGTGTGGCGCCCTCCATTTTGGACTCCCAGTTCCCATCAGCCCCAGCCAGAGATGATGGGAGCTAGAGTCCAGCAACATCTGAAGCATGCTGTATTGGCCATTGCCCTCCTGTCACAACCCATCCACCCCACCTAGGAAAAATGAGAAATGCAAGTTCTGCACTGTCCTGTCTGGGGCACAACTATTTAAGGAAAATTTAAGGAAGAAGCAAGTTCTGCTTGACTTCCTAAACTTTTTTTTTTTAAAAGCCTGAATCAGGCAGCATAAAATCCCCTCTTCAAAAAACCCCCCAAAACAGCCAATGCTTATAAGTGCAATTCTCACAATCTGTGCCTTTTTAGCATTCTGGATTCTTGACCTGGAGTGCAGCCTCAGTCGCGAACTGGATTTCAAGAGCAGTTTGGGTCTGTAGACTCGCGGTTGACCTGGGGCACAAATTGGAACTTGTGCTGTTGTTGCTTGATCTTCCCCCTCCCCTGAATCATGTGAATTAACCACGGGGTAGCTAATCGGTGGTCAACTGTCTTGAGAATGCTCTCAGCTTGAGCTTGGGGGTTGCTTTCCTAGAGTTCAGTTGAGGATTGAGCTCTGTGTGGTTCCCTCCGCCTGGCAACGTTTTTGTATGAGGTTTGCAGTGAAAATACTAGCCAGAAGAAGGAAGAAGAGGGAAATGTTTCCTCGCCAGAGGGTGGGGAGATCAGGTGAGTTTCCACTCTGTATAAGGATGGGGTAGAAGGGGAAGAGCAGGGATCCGGGATTCCACATCCCTCCTGCTTATCTGAGCACAGGAGTCGTGGGCCCCCTCCTTCCCACACCTTACGTAGAGAGAAATCGGAGGCTTTTTGTATGTTACAGGAGGGTTACAGGTACGTGTAGGAGAGGTGAGGAAGAGACTGAACCAAAGATAACTTTTGTAAAAGATGCCAAATTAAAAGCTATATTAATCGCAGCAGCCTTTGTGGTTGGAATACAGCATGTATTTTGCATTTCGTGTCTCATTTATTGCATTGGGTTGGGCCAATCAAGGGGGCGTCCCTTCTAACTCTGATTTTCCCTGGACGGAACATGCCCTTCATTTATGATGGTGCGTTTTGCTTGCCTGTGTTTTGGGCACACATGGAACTCTTGACTCTTTTGTAACTTGAATATATAGCCTGCTGCGCAGAAGGAAGAGCTTAAATGGTTCCCCTTCCGCTCAGTTGCAGGCAGCCCCTAGACCAGGCATTGGCAAACTCGGCCCTCCAGATGTTTTTGAGACTACGATTCCCATCATCCATGACCATTGGGTCCTGTTAGCTAGGGATGATGGGAGTTGTAGTCCCAAAACATCTGGAGGGCCGAGTTTGCCTGTGCCTGCCCTAGACAGTTTCTCATGAAGAAGTGTAGCCCTCGGGATTGAAAGAGTCACTCATCCCTTCCCACTTACCTGGGAGTAAATGCCACTGAGCTGAGTGGGACGCAAGTGCCTATACTGTTAAAAATCTTCCTTTGCTCCTTTGTTAAGTGATCTACTTGTCAGGCTTCGAACTGCCAACTTGTAGGTTTCTGGCCTCTCACCCATGAGCACCCACTTCATCCATGCCCTTTTGCCTGTGAGCAGAGACTCGAGTGACGAATAGATATTTTATTGCTTTAGAGGCCAGCGATGTGCTGGGGTAAAATTCTTTCCCATCTGTTTTTTTTCTTTTTCTTTACACACTCCATAAATTAATATAGTATTTACAAAAAGGAAAGAGAAAACATAGGGGTCGGGTTAAACAGCGTCTTCATATCAACCACACAAATACAGTTTTGTTTTTTTCTTCTTTTAAAACACGGGGGGGGGGACACGAGCACACAGGTGAGGCGTGGTAGGGGTTATTTTTTTGTTTTTGTTTTTTTTACAGAGGGTCACACCAGAGCATGACAAGACAATATTGCACTTCGAAAGTCAGGGGTGGGTAAAAAAAGGTTAAACTCCCTCTCCCGTCACACAACTCCCTGTATTTTGGAGCGGGCCTGGATTTTCAAGTTCCCACAATTTTGGGAGCTGGGAATCCGGTTGGTAGGTTCTGGAGGACACCGGAAACTTGGAACCATGTTGGCTTGCAGGAGCGCTCTCAACCTAGCTGTGAGGACCCTGTCAATAAACACGTTTTGCTGCATCCCAGTTTGCAACGACCTACGTGTGCACCTTAAAACTATCGGGTGTAGAGCAGCAACACAGGAATGGTGGTATTTGGACTGCTTGGACTTAAAAAGGGATGGTGCACACAACCACTCTTGTGTTCTGGCTGGACCTTTTTGAAGACACCTTCACAGCACACTCGGGGCAGCCCCAGATTGTGACAACCCAAGGTGGCTTTAAAGGCATCAGTAATGATGAGAGGCAGGCAGAAATCTGACCCAAGAAACTTATGTCAGGTGAGAAAAGATCCTGCACTTCATATCAACAAGGCTTGTGCAGGAGAACTTCCCAGGATGGCGGAGGGGCATTTGCTGAAGCACCAAAATAGATTGTGCCAGCCACAGCAGCAAGCTGGTTGTCTCTAGAAGCCTGGCTGTTAAATAGGTCAAAAGAATTTCATGGGGTGGCAGGTGCACTGAAAGGGATTAACGTAGCCTGTGGAAATTTCCAGAGATGGTGTGGAGCTGGCCGGTCCAGGGAGTTTAATGGGACTGGTCTAGGGAGGGAGAGCTGAGGCAGATTGTGATCAAAAGTGCATGGAGGTATCTTCCCGTGGTATTGGAAGAGGTGATGAAGAGGACACTTTCAGCTCTCAAGTCTTAAGTGTTGCTGGACTGCAAATCCCATCATCCCTGACCATCGGTCATATGGGCTGCTGGGAGCTGGGAGTCCGGTAAGATGTGGAGTCTCACAGCAACCCCCCCCCAAATCTCTGCCACACTGCTGCCTGTCCTGAGCCCTCGTCCCTTTCTTCCAGAAAGCCTTTTTGCCCCAATCTGGGCCTCCCCAGGAATGTGAAGACAAGGCCCTCCATTGATGAAGTTGAGAGGGGGAAGAGATGAGTATTCCAGCCCAGGGTGAAGGGAATGGGGAGCAGAAAGTGAGGGTGCTTTGGGGAATTAGACTCAGTATAATCAATGAATAAAATTTTCCTATAAAAATAGAGACATCAAACAAATGGGGCAGGTTTTGTTTTCTTTCCTTTGCTTTAAACTCTCTTTAAGAATCTGGCTACTGATGGAGAGGGACCAGCAGTTGGGGCTGTGAATAATGCTTGTGTTCAGCTGCCTGGCAGACTCTTCGCTTCCTTGGCAGTGCCTAGGCTGGCCTCTGCCACCCCTTCCGGCTTGCTGGCTGTTGCCCCTGCTGTCCGCTCTGTCTGCAGCCGCTTGTAATTCTGCACCTGGCTCTCTATCGCCTCCAAGCTGTCGGGGCTGAAATCGCAGCCTTCGTTCTCCGAGCTGCATTCGCTTAGATCTGTGATCTCCAACTCGGAATCGGAGCCAGGGTCCTCTTTGGCCCCTCGCCCCCCTGAAGGGCTCTGGGCCCTGGGACCCAGCAGCTCCTTCTCACGCTCGCCGGCCGCATTCCCAGCGCCGCGGAGGGGCAGGGTCATGCCATGGGGAGGGAGACAGAGGCGAGGGACGGAGCCGCCCCCCAGAGCTGCAGCCCGCTCTGTGCTATCTCCCGGCAGTAGTGAAATGGGTGCTGGAAGCTGGGCTAATGACCCAGACAGGGGGTTGGGGTAGAAGTGGGGGGAGTACAGGGAGGCGGGCAGTTTGGAGCTGTTCAGGGGGAAAGAGCTGGACAGGTAAGGGTTAAAATTCCAGGGGTAATCTGGGAAGGAAGCGTTCCTGCCATACGGAGTCAGCAAACTGGGGGGCTTTGTATATCCGGCAACACCTGTGGGGGAGAAGGGGGGGGAAGAGGTGTGAGCAACCAGTCCATGCTGGGTTCAGTTCAGAGGCTTTGGGTTTGCTGGAATCCCAATTCATTGTCGTGATATTTTCATATTACCCTTCTGGCGTGAATCATAGCAATATGGAAAGAGAAGTAATCACCTTTATGGGGAGTTCTTTTAAAAAACCCAAAATGAACAAGCAGCAAAAATAATAATTAGGGACCCCTACATTGAAAGCATCTCCTGCCAACCCAGCAGTTCGAAGGCACGTCAAAGTGCAAGTAGATAAATAGGTACCACTCTGGCGGGAAGGTAAACGGCGTTTCTGTGCACTGCTCTGGTTTGCCACAAGTGGCTTAGTCCTGCTGCTGGCCACATGACCCGGAAGCTGTACACTGGCTCCCTCGGCCAATAAAGTGAGATGAGTGCCGCAACCCCAGAGTCGGCCATGACTGAACCTAACGGTCAGGGCTCCCTTTACTTTTACCTTTACCTTGAAAGCATAGCCTTCCTAGATTTTTATTATTATTATTATGGAAAGGTAGAGGATACACAGCTTGCTCTCACCTGACCCCAGAAAAGGGAAGGTTGCATCCAGTCTGAGCTTCTCTGTCTCCGTTTGGCGTTCAAAGAGTGGGGTGCGGGTTGCCGGGTCCCCCAAACGGGGGCTTGAGAAGAGGCTTTGCAGGGTCTAGGGGGAAGAGAAAAGGGAATGAATGAGCTACGCAGATGCATGGGCTCAAATGGTAAGTGGCTGATCTCGCTGCCTCCTGATCTGACCCTCCTGGCCCTGTGGGCTGAAATATTAAAAAAGGAGAAGATGGGGTGGAAATGACCACTCTGCACATGCTCCTTGGCACTATTGCAGTACAACGTTCTGACATCAGAGGCCCAGCTCACGACTTGAGCTGAAACGTGCTCTGAAGGGGAGCAAACGGCATGATACACCCTCAGCACACCCCCTCTTAAAAAACAGACGTGGTTCCCTCTTTCCCACATCATACCTCAGGGGTCAGAGGGGCACAATCTGCCCCATGGTTGCTCCCATTGAAAGGGTTCTGAGCCAGCAGAAACGGGGAGTTGGCAGCCATGTCCAGGAGAGGGTAATTCACCAGGACCACTTTGCTGAAGTTGAACTTGTAGGTGAAGCGTTTGCCCTTGGTCTTGTGTAGGATCCGTTTGTTGTAATAGTACCTGGCAGGGAAAGAAGCAAGGGGCCAGGTGAGCCAATAGTGAGCAGGGTGGCTAAAGTGTCATGGTGGGATGTGCAAAACTGAGGTGGCAGCTGCTGACCAGAACCAGGAGAGTCTACCTTACACAAAGGCCTGCAAATATTCTGCGGTTAAAACAAAGACTAGTCCAGTGAATAGATAGCCAGGCCAAATCAAAAGCCAGTGAAATTTTATGTGGTGGTTTTTCATACAATGGAACCGTTTGTTTCACCAAGACTGGAGAAATCCGGGTTCAAATCCCCACTTAGCCATTATACCCACCGAGGAACAGTTTGCAAACCACCATCTCTCAGTCTAAGGACGTGGGTGGTGCTGTGGGTTAAACCACAGAGCCTAGGGCTTGCCGATCAGAAGGTCGGCGGTTCGAATCCCCGCGATGGGGTGAGCTCCCATTGCTCGGTCCCTGCTCCTGCCAACCTAGCAGTTCGAAAGCACGTCAAAGTGCAAGTAGATAAATAGGTACTGCTCTGGCGGGAAGGTAAACGGCGTTTCCGTGTGCTGCTCTGGTTTGCCAGAAGCGGCTTAGTCATGCTGACCACATGACCCGGAAGCTGTATGCTGGCTCCCTTGGCCAATAAAGTGAGATGAGTGCCACAACCCCAGAGTCGGTCACGACTGGACCTAATGGTCAGGGGTCCCTTTACCTTTACCTATCTCTCAGTCTAACCTATGTCTCAATATTGTTGTAGGGATAAAAGAGGCAAAGAAACAGGTGCACAACCTTGAGCTCCTTGGATGATATTATTATTATTATTAGCAGCAGTAGTATTATAAGTATTAGTTTTCTTATTAGCCGTGGGGCAGGGAGGAGAAGAGGAAGGCAAGAGCTGAGTTTTGCAGAGAGTGAAATCACAAACCCAGTTAACTGAAAGGCCTGCACAGCAACTGCAACCAACAAGAAGAGCTCCTGATATTTTACCGTACATGGCTTCACACACACATGACAAAGTCGATCTCTGCAGCCATGAAGACTGGAAACTTGCAGTTTTAAAAGGAGAAGAATAAATCTTAAGAATTTCAGGAAGCTGGATTCTGCACTACCCGATACCAAATTCCACACTACGTGTTGCAGTCGTGAAGCAATGTATGGCAGCACCCGACATGTGGAACGAAGAGAGAATCAAAGGGAGAAGAGTTCTTTTTGTTCCAATTAGTCAAACATGAGGCAGAGCATGAAAGGATTTGGTGTTCCAACCCTTACGCTCAGTGGGAAACATGGGTCCCAACAACTAAATAGTGGCAACCAGGACTGTGTGCAGTCAATGCAAAAATGAAATAATAATAAAAATAATCCTCTAAGCAATCTGAATTCCGCACCCCAAAACGATGAATTCTGCAACCTGCAGAAATTATGCAAATAGAACACAGGTGCGCTGTTTCTTTCTTCTATGACTTGCAGTGTTTACTTCATTGCTTATTTTTTCTGCTAGTGCTGGTCAAGAGGAGGATGAGGATTAGCACATGAACATTGCTGTGGAGTTGGTGAAAAAACCATTGAAGAACAGCTGAGATGCAGGACCATCTACACAGAGGTTGATTATGCAAAAAAATATTGTTGTCCTTTCAAAAGAAAGGTGCATCACCTTCCAAGATTTCATGTGCCCTCTGCAGAATTCGAGAGAAGTTTTTTTTTTAAAAAAAATGAAAAACTGCACTATATTAAATCACATCACAAATGCTCTTGGCGCCCGCTTGTGACATTGGCGTCTGCCCTGACTTAGGAATCAGCGCCCTCTGCAGGCAACACCAAATTTCATCCCCTTAGTGGCCCATTAGGGGAAATTGGACTCGGCTCCACTTCCAAGCAAAGAGCGCCCCCTGGTGAGTCGTAACATGTCATCTAGCTCTATGCTAGCAATAAATCTCGGAGCGTTCCTTAAACTGGTGCCCTGGGGAGGGAGCGTGGGTTATCAGGGAGTCTTCAGCATTTATTTACTGGGCAGAGCAGAGACGAATTCCCGGGCTCAGTTAATAGGAAGCGTCAATAGCACTTAGCTCCTCATAAATATTAATTAGGGAGGTGGAATCTCAAGTGGCCAGAGAGGTGCAGTTAATTAATAAGCAATAACAAATATCGCTGTCGATCAATTACACAGAGAGGCTACTGGGAGAGGATGATAGCAAAGCTCTTGTGGGTTTTAGCAGTGTTTAGGAGAGGTAGGCGAAGGAACAGGGAATAAAAAGCATCCCTTCTCATCTCAAGAATTTGATAAAGTCCTGGGAATAACATAAGCAACTGGGTATGTTGCATGACTGCATGTGAAACCAGTATTACACATAGCAAAAAATACTTACAAAGTGCAATCCTATACATGTCTACTCAGAAGTAAGTCACGTAGTTTTCAATGGGGTTTACTTCCAGGTAGGTATGTGTTGAAACTGCAGCCTTAGTCCAGTTGTCTATGTTGCAGAAATCTAACTGATGAATCGTATCAGTTTTAACTGATTAATCAGCTGATGGATTAAGTTTGCCAGTGAGCAAACTAATAGTACTGTACTTTCTTTGTTTCTAAATGATATAAATGTGGGTGTCTTTCGTAAGCATCCCTTTCCTGCATGGGGAGAATGCCTCTTTTTATAGATGATAGTTCGCCACCAGCAGTTTATATCAGCTGTTATTTTGAAACTGAAAAATAACTTCCAAACAAATAAAATAAAGATGTTGCCGAATTAATCAGGGCACATTCATTCATTCATTCATGTGTGTGTGTGTTAGAACTTAGCATTAATATAGGGCTTTTCAAGACAACCGCAGCTCTGTTATCTCAGTTCCCCTTACCACAGACCACAGACCTGAAAGGCAGGCCTGTCTTATCCTGTCCACATCACAGATGTGAGGCTGAGTGATGGTGCCATTTTGGTTGGCATCTGTCTGGAGACAACAGAGGAGTGTGCCTTTGGCCACCCAGTGAGATTATGGCTCAGGTGGGATTTGAACAAACGACTCACTCACTCCTCCTTGCCCACTGCCTGACATACCCATCACATTACTGGCAATGCTGAAGGCCACTGCATGCAGAAGGTTGCCTTCTGTACCCTGTGAGCAGGATCACAAGCTCTTCTTCGGTCAGGCGGAGTGTTCAACTTTTTAAAACATCAAATGGAAGGAACACACACACTCCTAAAATCCCTTCAGTGGGCTTGCTATGTGGCACTACTCTCAGTGAAACTTGGTTGAACACAGCCCAATATATTTTATGGATTAGATTCCCTACTTCATGCATAATCATGCGCAGGTAGGGGGCATCGTCTCACCATTCTTTAATTAACCCACTCTGTGAATACGGGAGATTAACTAAAGCATGTTAAGAGGCAACAAATCCACTTTAATTTTGCTCGTGTACATTTTCACAAACCCTTTAATGGGTTATTTTTACACCAGGGCTGTAGGCAGACTGAGAGTAATCAAATAGCTCTGTATTCTTCTTGGTCAACCTGGAGATTTCTGTCACTGAAGATGGAGGAGATATAGAAAGACAATCCCACCAGGCCCTGCATCTCAAGTTATAGCCAGTGACTCCACCTCCTCTAGAGAAATGGGGCATGAATGGTGCAATTGGCCTCCTGGGTCTGTTAAATTCTAAGTTATCATACATTTAATTGAAACTATCTCCTTCCTTCGGAATCTCCAAAGCAGCAAGACTGTGCAACTGTTTCTTTAGGCCATGTATGACTCCTTAAATTTAATCAATAACCAATCAGTTAGTTATAAAATTAATCAGTTTCAAACTTTTTAACCAATAGGTAACTCTAGTGGTGTTTTATTTAAAGGACTCGGGGAAGTTCCCCCACCTGGCCCCCACTCAAATGCCTGCACTGATTGAACATTATCGCACTGTGAGTTTGAAGGAATAAAGAAATATAAAAACATAAATTCACCCTGGAAGCTGTTTTCCAAAGCAGTTGGGAGAACTAGACGGGTTTCAAAAACCCCGTTCGACCAGAATAGGCCGCAATGCTACAGCGCAGGGCTAGAGGGCGCTGTGGTGCTACAGCGCAGAAGCCTGCGGATCCTGCCGCCCAAGAGGCGCTGTCCCGCAGCGAAAGTGCTGAAACTGTCCGGGTCCGACGCTGCAGGGCGTCCCAGTTCCTCCCAGTGCCCACCCATTGCCTCACCTCAAGGCCCTGCTCAGCTTGTCGTAGTTCATATGGGGCTTGCATTTACGGATTCCCCACAGCCTGGCCACCTCGTCCGGGTCCTTGATGACAAACTCGCCGTAGTCCCCTTGCCAGGCGATGACGTTCTGGTATTCTTCTTTTTGCAGAAGCTCCAGGATGAAATGCCACAGCTGGATCTGGCGAGAGCCGGGGCTGGACTCTGGCTTGTAGGCCCAGTCTGGGAAGGCGAACCCTGCCAGGAGAGAGGTGGAAAGAATAAACCGGCTGGGGTCTAGAAGGGAGGGGGAGTTGCTCTAAGACAAGCCAGGAGAATCACTTACGTTTCTAGAGATCATAAGTTTGCTGGATCTTTCTCTCCTGCACCTTTGGAGCAGGTACGCAGGTACTTGCCTGCTGGGGCTCATGAATTCTGGAACCTCGTGAAGCATAGGAGCCAACTCCCAGGAGACAAGGGGTCTTCTGCCCCCTCCCCATAAAATATTTGAGGAGGCAGCCCTGCCCCCAACTTGATGGGCATTGCCATTCAAATGATGTGCGTGCACTGTGTCATGTGATCGATTTTGAGGGCTGGGGCTTACCTGGGCCCCCCAATATTTTATTCAAGTTGGCACCCCTGTTGAGAAAAGCAGCAGGACTCTCTGGCGCAAGCCTATCTGTGTGGATGCAAAAAGAGGCTGCCCGTGTCCCGAAACATGGCAGTTTTCCCTCTCCTGCCCCGCCCCCCGCAGTATGGAAAGGAAAGGGGGTTAAATGTCCAAAATGCAGCGACCTCTCAGGAAACTGATGCATTGCGGCGCTGTCACCTGATTTAAAAGTCAATTGATTAAATGAGCTTTGGTTGATTAATTGATTAGTCACTAGCTAAATCTACACATGCTTGTATACGAGTAAAAAAAAAATCATTCTGAAACCAAATGTGCATTGCCTTTTTTTAGGGGGGGGGTCTGCTCAAATATTTTTATTTATTTCATAAAGCAAATAAAAAGGGGGAAAACCACAAAACAGATTTATAATAAGTGTTGGGGGGGAGGAACGTGAGGATGGCAAAGGGGTGGAATGGGATTGTGAATAACTGATTTAACTTCAGGCTTCCCCCAGTCCTTTCAGAGGCTGCGTTCGCACACATATTTGGAACTAAATCCTGCTGAGACCTGCGGGACTTGCTTCTGACTAATCACGGACAGATTCAGGCTGTCAGTTTCTCAGATTTTAGCACTAATTGTGTGTGTGTGTGTGTGTGTGTGTGTGTGTGTGTGTGTGTGTGTGTGTGTGTTAGAACAAAGAGGTCTAGAAGCTTGTTCTGGTTTGAAATGGAATGTGAAGGTTGTCATGTTTTTACAGAATTGTTGCTTGTTGTGGGGTCAGAGGGCATTCCACTGTTCTAGTGCTATTTATTCATTTGCTCAGCTTCTATCCCTCTCTTCATCAATGTATGATCCCAGGGTGGGTTACGGATGAAATAAAGCTTCAGTGCACTAAAATATAACTAAACAACCATATTAAAACCTCAATTGATATATTAACAGAGCAACAGAATGATTACAAATTTACATCCGGTTGATTCAAATCCCTGTGAAGGTGCCTGCAGAAGTCTGGATAAAGACTTGTGTCTTCAGCTTATGCTGGAAAGTCAACAGTGTCAGTACCAGTGACAACGGAGAGCAGGACATTCCACAATCAGGAGAAGGTGCTGCCACCAAAAAGGCCCTCTCTTGTGCTGACACTACCTGTCTCATTCAGCCAAGGGCCACGAGAATTGCCTCCCTTAAAGCTCTTAAAACACAGCCTGAACGGTTTAGGGTCATATTGTTTTGCTGAGTTAAAGTGCTATAAACACTTACTTGGGACTAAGTCAACTGAACACTGCGGGACTTTTTTTTCATTAAATTGCATGGATCAGGCTGTGATAGCAACTTATGCTTAGAATATAATCGGTTTAAAATGGCCATGGTTACTTAATTAATTAATTGCATTTCACATAGACAGTGCAAAAACAACAACTGAAGACTGGTTTGAAAACAATGCAAAAGGAACACCTTAAGTAAGAAGCAGTCTTGAGAACAGATTTTCCTGAGTGTATGAAAGTCAATTTCAGCTTGGCTGTGAATTTTTTTGCAGTACAGTGGTACCTCGGGTTACATACGCTTCAGGTTACAGACTCCGCTAACCCAGAAATAGTACCTCGGGTTAAGAACTTTGCTTCAGGATGAGAACAGAAATTGTGCTCCGGGGGCGCAGCGGCAGCGGGAGGCCCCATTAGCTAAAGTGGTGCTTCAGGTTAAGAACAGTTTCAGGTTATGAACGGACCTCCGGAACCAATTAAGTACTTAACCCGAGGTACCACTGTACTGTATGCAGATGCAGTGCAGATTAATTCCAGGGGGTTGCTGTGTTTGTCGTGGTAAAAGTATGGCACTGCAAAGATTAACTGGATTCTTGTACCAGTGTTTGTGGGATGCAGCCAGTTTGTCCAGTGTATGAACAGGTATCCTCAGATGGCAGACATAGACAAAGGGCAAAAAATAGTATACAGTGATCCCCCCGCTTTAAAAAAAAGAAAGGCCAGTGATATTTCATTGCCACAGTAAATTTGTTAGTCTTTAAGGTGCCACTGGACCTTGTATTGTTTTCATATGGATTTAAAAAGTTGCTATACCATACAAAGTGGTATTCCTGAATAGGTTTTGGGGTTTTTAAGATATCCTATGATATGGGACATTCCTAAAAATCAAGTGAAATTGGTAGTGAATTTGAAATGGTTCAGTTAAACCTGCTTCCAATGAAAGCTAGGAAATATTTTTGTATGTTATAAGTCAGGGATAATTCTTTGTTACATCATTAATCTTCATGATTAAGATCCCAATCATTGTGTTTATTATTGAATTTGGAATGGTTGGGTCACCTTTTTATACTACCTTTCTGAGGTTGTTTTTTTAAAAAAATTCCCTATTCTGTCAGCAATGAGTATTTTTCATACGGTGTTTCTCCTGCATGAAACTGCTGAAGGTTCATTCACTTAACAAGAGGTTTAGCTCAGTCACTTGTGGCCTGAATCGAGATAACTGTTTTCTATCCCACTGCATGTATTAATTAGCATAGCAGCGCAGGGATGCTTGCTTTAGAATCAACACGGCTTTGTGAACAGCCACTATAATCATTTCACATACATTTAAGCATTAGCACAATTATCACAGTCTGTAGTCATGGATTTCATTTCCCACTGCTTTCATTGCCAACATTTGTTTTCTCCCCACATTTTGGTGAGTATATGTGTGCCATCTTAAGAAATCTCTAGTCCATGAAAGCTTGTGCCAGAATAAATTTTTTTGTGCTTGAGGTGCATAAGACTCCATATTGTTATTTTACTGCATGCAAACGTTGACATTACTTTCCCATAGATGTCAAATATATTTGATCTCTTTTTGTTGGCCTGCCCCTTCACCTCTTCTTTTTTAGTAGCTGTGCCTCTTTACCATATTTTATTTTTAGTGTCTAACTCTACACCACATGAACGTTCATGAAGCAGATCGTTGCATGCAGGCACATGCCAAATAAACCCAAATGTTTGTGCACATGGCAAGACCTTTGCTAGTGAGTTTCCTCTTACACTACTTATAAAATGTTCCCCGAGTCCTCCGAGATCTCTCCCTTGAAGTTGAGATGCTCTCCGCCTTGTAGTTATTTCCACTTTCAGATCTTAATTCCGCAGTGGGCTTGAATAACAACCTGACACTGTGTTTAAAAGCAGGTATCTCCAAGGAGCAGGGATAGCCAGCTCAGTCACCTCCACCCCGACTAATTAATCATGGCTAAAAGCTGAGCTCTCTCTGCAGCTCAGGAGGGAACGGACTTCAAGCAGAAGGTGCTGAGGGACACACTCTGGCCTCTTCTGTGCAGGAGAGGTCAGGCCGGCCTCTTCAGATCTGTGCCTCTATCTATGAATCTATCATTAACAGGCCTAATGAACTGCTGATCAATGCCTTGATTTTCAGTTACACAGAGCACCTTTGGCACCCCTGCAGTAAATTACATTCACTCTCCCGAAGGCCCCTCTCTCAGATGCCAGGGCCCTCGAAGTGTGAGATCAGCCTCTCAACAGAGGCGCAGATACTTTGCTGGGAAGTGCTGGGGACTCTTGATGCCTCTCAAAGTGCAAAGGGGATCCCTGTCGCATTCCTCTCCCCCTTGCATTAATTGAAGGCATGAGGCACCAAGGGCAAAGCACTCTTGGCCAATGGGATCGTAGCAGGACTGTAATGTAATGCCCACAGAGTTTCTACATCAGCTCTAAAATATGTGCAGTTTACCTGAAGGCCCACAGCCTGGAATATTAAGGTGTTGGTGAGCCCTAGGATAAAGCAGGGGTCTGTCTGTGTCCAGTAGCCTTCAAAGATGAACGCTACTTAACTTGCTCAGTGCTTTATTTTGGCGAAGCAAAATTTAATTTATCACAAAGGGAGAATAAGTACCACATGGTTGTCCGTCCATTTTATACTGGGAGACTGGAGCAGGAACATTAGCTCTTCATTCTCCCTACACAGTTTTCCTTTTATTTTTCCATAAGAAAAACAGCTAGCAGCCTAAACACCCAAGGAGATTTGGGGAGGCTTCCCAGTTTCCATTTCCCATCCTGAACATGGGAATGTTTTCCTTGGGGTTTTTGAAATAGCAAGACAGGTATATATATATATATGTATTATTATTACTATTGTTATAGCATGGGAGGCTGAACGAAATTTGCTTTTCAATTGTATAGCCTGCTCTTGGCATTTCCCGCTCTATTTGCAAAGCAGAAAGAGAGGATTCACCATGGTTCTAACTACTTCACAGAGCAGAGAAAATCCTGGACAGAGTCCTTGCTGCCGCTGTCGCTGCTGGGTGATCTGTTTGCTCCCAAAGCACATTTGCAGTTCACATGGAGCAATGGTGCGGAGTAACAAACCACATAGGCTTGGGGTGTGTACCCCAATAATCCTACACAGCGTATGAGAGCTCCTCAGCAGCGGACTGCTTCACACAGAAAAGTTTCCCTGGCGTTCGAAAACCCCTGTTGTAGGTGGAAATTGGCAGGTTCATTCTGCACCAACCACTCCCATTACTTTTTGGAAGGGAAGCGCCAGCTCACAACTCCCCCAGGAACAAGATCTTATCAGCAGGGGGTGGGTTGCTTAGTGGTGAATGAATGACACTTTGTACATGCTCAAAGGCCAATTCTTTACACTTTTTAAGGAGACTTCACCCTATTAATCACCCTGTCCTTTATTTTTAGGACCGCTTTGTAAATTACAGCTTCTGCCAAATTGACATGGAGTGCCTGGATTTAGATTGGCAGGAACAGGAATAAGTTTGCTCAGTCCAGACACCTTGAAAGGGCACATGTGTACCAGCCAGTTAAGTCAAAATGAGCCTTGATTAAAATCTGGGCCTTCTAGTCCTGTTTATCTGGCTCTTTGGTCTCTCCCCAGGCCATGACTCTCACTGGCCTTGCAGCTCACTTCCTGGAGTCCCTTTGACTGGCTAAAATGTGTCCTTGATTATGCCTCTTGCTTGCCTCAGTGGATGGTGGAGAGATGTGGTTATAGCACTGCAGAAACCTCAGGCCTGTGTGTTGCTGAAATGTACCCTACTTTTTAAGAAGTAAGGGTCACATCCCAAGCCCCGCCCACCTTTGCCTCTGGCCCCACCCACCCCTGGCAAGTGGCTCTACCCACTCCTTAGAAAGTTGCCTATGGGGGGGGGGATGTGGGCCCCCAGGCTGAATAAACTTCCATGCCATGGATTTAAACTCTTTCAGGTTGTTCACCCTTGCAAACAAATGAACCAGCAAACTAGGCGTGTGATACACAACCGCAGAGAGGTTAAACAAAACACAGTTTTCCACTGCTGTCGCTAGAGTGCTGGGCCTGGCAATGTGATTGACTGTTAAATTGCCATGCATTGACGCTGCAAAAATAGGTGAAGTTGCTCCCCTTTTTCAAGGGAGAGCCAGGTGGTGTAGTTAATGTGTTGGATTCACAACGGGGGAAACTAGGTTCAAAAGCTGCATAGCCGTGATGCTCACAGGGTCACCACTAGCCTACCTCTCAGGGTTGTTGTGAATCTTAAATAGGGACATGGGAAAACCTGCAAACGTTGCCTTGTGCTTCTTGGAAGAAGGTGAGATGTGGATGCAGAAGAAAATACATACAGTGAGACTTTTCCTCCCCCGCCAACACCAGACTGCTAAGATTCTTCCTTTGACTGCCCTGCCATGGTTTTAGCCTCAGTGTATGGGGAAAAATAGAATCAGCTGGCTAATGAAACATGCAAGGCTTCTGTCCTCAGAGGCCCAGCATGGAAAAGAGTGCCCTGCGGTTAAAACCAGCTCCTTTGATTGTCACTATTGCCCCCCAGCCTTCAGCTTGGAGCTACAAACTCCACAGCAGTCTAGACCCTTGGGGGAGATTTTGCTGTGAGAGAGGGGGAGGGTGCAGTTATTAGCTGTGTGAAATGAGTGGGTATGGTATTGTGTGTGTGTTTGTTTGTTTCTAACTGGGAGAGGGTGAACGTGGAAGCCATGATGGCTGTGTCTCATACACTGCATGTGGCTGGATTTGCATTTATTCATTGGATGGTCTCTAAACTGGATCCATTTGCAGAAAAATCTCCTCTTCAAATTCTAATGTTTTATATTTACCAGATATCCACTGACGATTCAAATATTTGCGAGTGAACCGCTGAATATTTTACATATGATAATGTATCTTCCCTTCCTTTCTTCAGCCCCCTGTTTTCTGGTGGTTGCTTTTTATTATTCACAGCTGCACTCACATTAAAAAAAATAATCTTCATTTTAAATTTATTTTGTTGCTATGAATTCATTGAATAAAAGTTAGGCATACATTTTAAAAACAAATAACTTCATTTTTTTCCATGTTGCATGCAATGGTATGTAGCATTTGATAGTTGACATGCAATAGTATGTAGTGCTTTTTGACATTTGACACCTGTCAGTATCAAAACAATCAAGAGATATCAACAGGTCTAAAGCCCTTGAGATAATGGTTTCACCTACAATGTTGAATTGGAATTCTAAAAATGAAATTTTTGCATGCCGAAAAAGTGAGAGAACAGCAGATTTCAAATATTTGTGAATGTTGATTTCAGCGTTATTGTATATGTCAGCAGCAGTAATGTGTAGCAGTCTTTTGCACAATAGCAGTAGTATGTATGTACATAGGTATCCAATCAGACTAGGTTTGATGTTGGGCATGCGATAAATAATGGTCTGAACACTTCACCTTATCTGTGCAGGAGCTAGTGAAGGAGAGAAGGAAATTCTGCACATGCTCAGAGGTCCCCTATTATTTACATATTGTGTGGCTAGCATTAAAAACCGACCAAATGGCACACCCATTTCTACTAACCGAAAGGAGCAAACTGAGGCAGAACATTTTGTTCAATTTCTTTTGAGCCATTTGTCACCAGGTCCTAGAAATTGTTTTTACCTGAGCTAATCAAACTAATAATACAGAAGAACACTGCGCCTCTCAGGAAGTGCAGAGCTTATTCACCACTGAATGTGGACAGACTGCACTCGTGGTCATTTGGAAGAACAGTGTTTCATAGAATCACAGATTTGTGGAGCTGGAAGGGACCACGAGGGTCATCTAGTCCAACCCCCTTTCACCTAACATGGGGCTCAAACCCACAACCCTGAGCTTAAGAGTCTCATGCTTTACCAACTGAGCTATCCCAGCTCAGGCAATAAGGAATGATTGCTACAGACTTATTTTAATCGCATTGATTTTCATGGGATTGGGGAAGACAATATGTTCATCCAAGCCCCTGCATGGAATCAGGGTACAGGGCAGAAATGAAGGCATTCTTGATGCCCATTCACACATGGTGTGAAATGTGTGTGTATGAATGACTACTTCCCTCTGTTCTGCCTGTGCAGCATGATTTAAAGCATTTTGTCTGGGATGCGGGTTCAAGCCTTCACTCAGCCACAGAGTGACATTCAGCCAGTAGCCTAACCAACCTCACAGGGTTGTTGTTCTAAGTATAAAATGTGGCGGTGGTGGGGATTTGTACGCTGTGTTAAACTCACTGGATGAAAGGTAGGATAACAGTGAAATAATAAATAAATAAAAACATCAAGCTGCCCACTGTTAGAATTCATAGCTAGCTGAGCTCAAACACATGTTTAAAAAGAAACACGTGTTTTAAAAGAAAGAGAGTTTAAGAATTATTAGGATAGGGCCACTGGGCTCCAGAAACCGCAAAACAGAGTCTGGCAATTGGACCTCTCCTTGAAGGCTCAGCTAAAGTGACAATAATAAGGACTTGCGGTTGTTTCCAAAGCTACTCCTACACAGAGTAGACCCAATATACATGACTAACTTAGGGCCATTGATTTCTTTGGTTCTACTCTGAGTTGGATAGAGCCCTTGGGAAGATTTTATATAATATTAATATTTTTGCTAAATCCTTGACTTCCTGATTTGGGAAAGACAACATCTCAGACAGCGCCATCTGTGTGACTTTGTAGGTGGGTATTATGGTGGTGATTAAATTTGCTTTGACTTCTTGAGTACATCCCCAACCTGTTGAAGGTGCATAGCGGTGTGGTGGGCCATCTTAAGCTTCTTGGGGGGGGGGGAATAGATGACGTATAAATGCAATAAATAAATAAATACGGCACAATAAAAAAGCAGGAAGTAAGGCAAAGGAGAAAAATGTTGGTTCTAGTTGTATCTTTTCATTTAAAAATTGAGGTAGCTCAGTTGGTTATATCCCAGTGTTGATAGCCCCAAGGTCATAGAATAATAGAACAGTAGAGCTGGGAGGTACCCCAAGGGTCATCTAGTCCAACCCCGTGCGATGGAGGAATCAAGGCTTGATCCCCGTATGGGACAGCTGCATTTCCCTGCATTGCAGGGGGCTGGACTAGATGATCCTCAGGGTCCCTTCCAACTCTACAAGTCCTTTCCAACTCTGCAGTTCTTTGATTTCCCAGTGGGGGAGGGGGAGCAGCGCTGGCCAAGTGAGATCACCCTGGGTGCTTATAGGAACTGGAAGACTGAGATATAAATCTCTACATAAAGAAACATAAACTTTTAAAAGTGGTGGATGCGCTGGGGTCTCACCTGGAAAAGTGCTAGACCGGTTTAGTCTATGGCCGGATCTACCCTGAAATTAACCCCCGCTGCTGATCTCTCTCTCTCTCTCTCTCTCTCTCTCTCTCTCTCTCTCTGTGTGTGTGTGTGTGTGTGTGTGTGTGTGTTGGTAAAGCGAAGGCAATTTTACCTGGAGTCCAGAGAGCAGGAACCGGCGAGGTGAGCAGCAGGTCCGAGACGCAGTTACAGTCCATGGCGCGAGAAGGTTACACCTGCAGAGGCGGAGAAGGGTCGTGAGATTGGATGGGTGGACTGGGGAGAGGAAGCACTAGCAAAAGCAGGGTTTGCACCGTTTGAGAGACAACTGGATGAATGCATTAGAACAGCGAGGAAACGAGTTCCAAAAAAATGGAGTGGGGTGGGGGAAGCGGTTGTTGTTTTTCAGGGGACAGCGGAGGAGATAAAGTTCTGCCCAGCTTCTCGCGGCGCTCCCAGAGGGCGACGGGCCTCCTGCTGCATCCGAAGGACTACGAGCACTCACGGACTAAGGCCGAAGTCGCCAGCCAGCCCAACCCTCAATGCCGACCCGAGCTCCATTCCCTGCGCCCGCCGTTGCGTAAAAACCTCAGCAGCGCAGCTCTGCGCAAAGAGGGAGAAAGAGCCCCGCGCCTTGGACCCGCTGAACCCGCGAATTATTCGCCTCTCTTTTGGGGTGCCTGCCGCGGTATTCCCCAGAAGTTTGACCCTCTCCCCACAAGCCGTTTTCCAGTTGAAGTACTCGGAATGGGACGATCCGAACTCGGAAGTAAGCCGGACTCACGAGTTATTGTGGGTCTACTCCTCTGGAATGTGGGAACTGTCGAATGGAATTTCCTTCTAATTAAACTTGTTGGCTTCAACCCCGAGGCATCATGGGCTTTGATGCAAGTTGGGCTGCTGGTGTTATGTCGGCCTGGGCAATTGCGTCTGCGTGCATTAAGGAACGCTGTGTGCCCGTAGTTGTGTGAACACGTCCCCAGATCGTGTGCACATTTAAATTAACGGTGCTGCCTTGCACATATACCTCTGCGTGGCCCTGTGTGTGTGTGTACTTGTGTAGATCCATTTGGCCCTTGGGTGTTGGTTTCCATAGAATTATTATTTATTAAATCTGTATACTGTATTACTTATGTAAATACGTCTGAGAGGGAGGCTGGTCGCCGCCGTCAACTGCTTCTTTGGCGCCATCTCGCATGCCGAAAAGCCTCCGCCCAGTTGTATAACGCCCCACAAGTCTACCCCCAAAATATCCGCAGCAGCCCACCCAACAAAGCGAATATTGAGGGAGGGAAGGGTAAAGTTTCTTTTCGTAACCTGCACATTCTCATTTTACCCAACCCCTTTCAACCGAAGAGCCACAGGGAAAGAGAGAGGGCAACAGGTAGCCCTCATTCAATTAGAATGCGCCCATTCAATTAGAACAAAAAACAGACCGCGATCCTAAACACAGCTCCTTGAAAGTTCGTCCCACGCTGCATTTGATGGAACTTTCTTCCTCCAAAGCAGGCATAGGATCGAGGCCTAGCACCAAGCCCCCTCAGTGCCCGAGAAGGGCTCCCCTTTAATTGGAGAGGGGGGCTTCTTCACACACATGAATATTGCACACCTTTGGAGTGCAGCCTTGCACGAGGGCAGAGCAGTTTCCGCGGAATACTCACCTGCTTCCTCCACGCCAGCTAGCAGAATAGGGTTTGTTGGGCCCAGCCGCCCTCTTAGGAATCTGCCTTATCCCTTGGCCCAGTTAGCTCAGCCCTGCCTACACTGACCGGCAAAAGCTCCCCAGGCATTTTTCTATCTGCAGATACCTAGGACCGAACCAGGGGCCTTTCTGCGTGCCGAAGCACGACCTCACGGCACCTCTTTCGCTTGCCTCTCTCCCAAAATCACACTCAGAATGTCCGATTCTCCCCGCCAAAACTTCAGATTCACAACAGCAATAATAAATAACAGCAAATGTATTCATTCCATCAGCGCGCTTCACACCGTAGCAAGCCGGGAAGCGAAAAGAAAGAGGAAATGGAAAAAGACAAGTCTCTGCCCGCAAGGAACTTACAAACTACGAAGGAGGAGGAAAGGCAGCAGAATAACCGAGGAAGGATCTATACTTACGGTTTTCCCGCATGTAGATGCATATTCCTATTAAGTTGCATTAGCTTCCCACCCCGCCGCGCCCTCTCTTGTCCCCTGCTTCCTTCCTCCCCACGGATTCCCCATTTGCGCCCCACAACGGTTTAAAGCCCATCCTTACCTCTTTCCCGAGCCCCGCGTCCATCCGAGGGGTTTTTTTGGGTGCCCAGAGCGGGGGGAGTGTCCTCCCTGGTTCTTCAAGAAGCATCGTCAAGCATTCCGCCAACCCCCCCCCCCCGCGCCCCAGATCAGCCACCCTCCCCCCCCCCAACTCAGCCGGCTTATTTGGCGGCTGAAACGCGCCTTCTCCCCCTCGCTCGCCCCCACCCGCACTCCCCCTCCAGCCACCCCGGGGCCGAGCGCGCGGCTGGCCGGGCTGTCAGATAATTACCGCGGCGGCGGAGGAGCCGGTGCCCTGGGCGACTCCGCTCGGCGCCTGGCGAGTGACACGCGGCCCGGAGAGCCGCATCATTTATGGATTCGCCCCCCGGACACGAAAGAAGGAGAGGAAGAGAAGGAGAGAGAGAGAGAGAGAGAGAGAGAGAGAGAGAGAGAGAGGGAACGCGCACCTGTCTTCCTCGCCTGCCCCTTACACGCTCTTTCCTTCTTCCCTTCTGTCCTTTGCACATTCCCCTTTTCCGCACCGCTCTTTTTCTCTCCCTTCTTCTCCCCGCTCCGTCCCTTCTTCTCTTAACTTCTCTCCCGCTTCCCTCCCCGAGAGCCCTTCATTCTCCTTCCTTACTCCTTTCACACAGACAACCACGCAACCCTTTTCTCTCTCTCTCTCGTCCTATTCACATTCCCTCCTTCCCTCTCGCGCTCTCCTTCCCTCTCCTCCTCAGCTCGCTCCCTTCTTCTTCTTTTTTCACCTCCTTGCACCTCCACACTCTCCCCTTTTAAGGGCCTCTTTCGCATTCCCTCCTTTTCTTCCCCCTTCCACGCCCGCTCCTTATCCCGTGTTGAGATCCTTCTCTTTCTCCTCTTCCCCCGCTTTCGCACTCTACTCTTCCACTATCCTGCCCTCCCTCTCTCCCTTCTGTCTCCCTCCACCCCTCCACCCGAGGAGCGCTAGAAACGAGGAGCGAGGGTGATGGCGATGGGGCGATGAGATGGGGCGGGTGGGGAGAGGGTCCGAGCTCCAGCCGTCTCCTGAGGTGTCCGGGTGCGGCCGCGGCGGGGGCGGCATAAGCCGCTCCAAGGGTGACGGCGCCTGAGCTCAGCGCTCGGCTCCGTTTGTCTTCATTAGGGGCGGGTGTTTGCTTGTAACTACTCCTCACTTCCCCACAACAGCTCCACCGCCGGCATAAGGCGGGCTGGAGTGGCGGGGGTGTGCGTGGGGGAGGCGGAGGGGGGCGGCGATGAAAGAGACTCTCGCTGCGAGAAGCGAAAGTAAATAGAAAAACAGCCGGAAGAGACGAGGAAGGAGCATTTGAGCTCACCGCCACCCCGTCTCCCTGCCACACAACTGTTGTTGTTGTGTTTGTGTGTCAGAGATGGAGAGGAGGAACAGGGAGCAAAAAGTCAACACTCTCCCCCCCTCCCGCAATTGTAAACGCAAACATGTTTGAACGAGAGATCTTTCCCAAGGCAAGAGGGAGTTATTGGCGGCGGAATGGCCCAAAACTTTGATTCAAGAGGTATAGTGTGGACGAGGAGTGGCGTCCGGCTCTCCTCTGACAAGAACCACTTCTGTGTGTGTCTTCTCAAGCGGATGCTACCAGTTTGGGGGTGGGGTGATGTGTTTTCAGACTGGGATGCAGGTGGACAAATAGAAGCCTCCACCTGCCTTCGCCCAGTTGTTCTCCAACCGCGCAGCTGCTTATGCCCATCTTCCCTGTGCAGGTTATGTCCGTCTATCTCTGTATTTACGAAGGCGGGGCTTTAATACTTCCTACATAGGCGCAGGGACATAAGATCAAATTCCAGAGATCTGGTGACCCGGCCTTAGCAGGGTGGGTGTGTGGCTGGGAGACGGCGGAGGAAGAAACATGAATGACCGGAAATTGAGGAGCGAGAGAAGATAGAAAGGCAGGTGGAGTGATGGGGAGACGCTCCACAGAGAGGTGTATTTAGACATCGTATCTGGAACAGAGTCGGTTTAAGACCAGTTTAGCAACTGAAATCGAAGAGATCGGGGTGTTCAAAAACGCCGATTGATAACAGGGACATTGCAGCTGAGTCCCCGCGTTCAGCACCGAGGAGAGCTCCGCCTAATAGCGAAATGGCGCTTTTCTCTTCCAAGCAACCCAACACAGAACGCGATACGGATAGACATAACTTCCACCCTTGCCACCTTATTTCATGTAGTATCCCCTCACCTGCCCCCCCTTCCCGAGCTCCAAAGATGTCACCGAAGCCCCCGTCTTCCTTTCTGCGCGCCCCCCGCCGCCAGCTCCCAGCCTCTTGTCCTTGGTTGCAGTAATTTTCCGTTTGATTTGGGAGGTAATGCATTTTTTACAAATCAAAGAGGAAGCTAGCAGATCCCCCCGCAGGCCCCCAGGAGCCGGGGCCCAGATGAGAGGCGCAGATCATTTCCTTGTTAGTTTTGATTTCGGTTACCGAGGCTTTCAACTTCCCTCCAACCTCCTGGAGAAATGTTATAACAAGTAGCCGAGGGAATTTTCCCTTCTTTGCTTCCCCACTCCTTCCCTCCCTCCCTCCCTCCATTTCTGCCCCCTCCCCTTCGCTTTCTCGCCCAGTCTCATCACTGCATATTTCTAAAGCGAGGAGGGCGTAAAGCAGCCGTCCAAAACCGAAAAGAAGGACGCAGGAGAGACACGAGGCACCCAGGACGCCCCCCACCACCACGCCGCCCCCACCCCTATGAGACCCCCACTTTCTTATTTATATATATATATTTATTCACTCTCTTCCCACAAATTTTCCCCACGCGGTCTTTTCGAGAGATCCAAACATATTTTTTAAAAGTTAGCGTTTTAGGTCAGAGGTATTATAAAATCAAGACACCCAGGTTTTATATTTTTATTTTGGGTGGGGTCTGGTGTTATTTTTGGTTAGGATTAAATGTTTGCTGTAAATGTGCCTCCTCTGCACATCGCTGTGATCATTCAAGGGAGAGGACAGCTAGAGTATTCCGTCCATGTTCGGTTCAGCAGAATTTCCAGCCCTACCCGAAAACTGCTTACTTGGAAGCAAGCCCTGCTGGGTTCAACAGGACTTACTTTTTAGCAAGCCCAGTTGAGTGCGGTGGGATTTAAGCCCAGGGAAGTGTGTGCAGGAATACAGCCTCGGACGAAAACCCGCAAACGCACTGCAGAGTCATTGGTTTCCTCACTTGTAAGACTCACATAAGCGACATACACATATTGAGGCGCGCACACCCGCCTCATGCCTAAAGCTGCCATACCTGTCTGAAAAGCCCACCTATGAGCACACTTCGTGGAGCACACTGGAAGACAGGTGGGCAGGTGAAGAAGCACCCGCGCCTGTTTACCAGGGCTGTGCTTACCTGAGAGAAAGTCCATGGAGCTTACTTATCAGTGCACATGGATAGGATGGCGCTGCATTTTGTGAGTGGGTGTTTTGTCAACCGAGTAAGTAATTTAAGTTAATACCCCTCTGCCTTTTTAAACCGATTCAACTGATGATAAATTCGCGGGTTACCAAAACCTCAGTATGGGTGCCTTGACAGGAAGGGGAAACTGGCACCTTAATAAAGCGAAATCTCCAGTAACCGTGGAAGAAAAAGCCACAATCTAACCTTGATTATTTCAGAACGTGCAGACTCAAAAAAAACAAAACAGGTGTGCTCTAAACTGGCAACCCCGCGGATACAAATTGGTCTTCGCCGATTAATCAACTAAAGCGCCAGTTGATTAATCCACCGATTAAAGGTTGCAGCCTGGATCCATACACGCACGCGCTCCCTATGGGTTGCTACCAGAATAAAGCACAGAAGTGACACTTGTGCACAAGCCGCAACACAAGCCTGTTTCTATCATGTACACACCGCACATATACAAACACAAACAGGAGGGGAGAGGGGCACGTATTCATTCGGGCAAGGTTTGAAATGCTAATAGCATCTAACTTGCCGATGCAAAAATAATAATAATCTGGGGTTTTTTTTCCTCGTTATATGGGGTTTGGGAGGGGGGAATTCGGTGTTTGTACCGCTTCTCTCTTTTTAATCTTAAAGGATATGTTTGCCGACCTGCCCCCTCCTTTCTTTTTTGGGGGAATCGATACTGTAAATTATTCATTGTCATTAATTATCGATTTGGGTATCTAGCGGCGGCGTTTGGAGGATGAAAAGGTTTCTTCCTTCTCCCCTCATTGTTCCATAACCTCCGGCGAAAGAAGCCAGCGCTGGAAGACACCCCCCTCACACCCCCTTCCCCCCAACCCAATCCACCAGGCCTGTTCTAAGCAGCCCCTATACACATGTTAGGGCAAACTCCGCTCGATCAATGGGGGATCAATGCGGAGGCATGAAACTAATAGCCAGCGAAGCCTCTTTGATCTGAAATCTCAGATCAAAACTCGAATACCTGCTTCTAACAAGACAGAGAAGGGAGGCGAGGGGAGGGGGAGGGAGAGGCGAGGCGGGCAGGGGGCCGGGAAAGACGAGGGAGCCGGCGAGCTTTAAATACCCGACAAATATTTAAACATACAGGTTGCAAGTTTAACAACCGAGGATCGCCCGAGTTTCAGGGGGAAGAAAGGGAAATGTCTGACTCCCTAAATGGAGGGATTTTGGAGTGGGTGGGAGGCGCTGGATACACACACAGGAAGCAGAACGGGAAACGGAGAAGGGCGCCCCCTTGAGGTTGGGGCAAAAGCAAGGGCTGGGTCGCGGGTTTTCTGGGAGGGTAGGTAGGAACAAGAAAGAGAAGGGGGTTGTGAGTTGCACGCGAAGAGGGGGAGCGGGGTGGGCAATGACCAACAGAGGAGGACTACACCGCTTATTATACTGCCCACGTCTCTGCGGTCACATCCAGCAGCCCTCCGGGAAAGCGAGCTTGCAATTTATTAAGTAAAGTAATTAATAATTATTTTTTTAACAGTCTAATAGGGCTGCTCCGGTCCCCACGCCTTGTGCTGCCTCGTTTGATTATTTTTAATGTCCTTAGAAGTTCTCAGAACAACACTTTGTTTGTTTGGCGTTCTCCCCACCACCAACACCCCGAATATCAGAGTTTTTGGCGATATTCCTTCGCCCTCCACCACCACCACCACCACCTCAGCTATCCCAGGAGGGAGGCTGGCACTGGCAGTCCGAACACCCCCCCCCCCAAAAAAAAATTATTCCTTAGATCCCTGGTGCGTAAATCTGAATCCAACCTCACTGTTGCGTACATACCCCTTTTGGAAACTCCCACCCACCGACCCCGGAACAAATGCCTCGGGGGAGGAATCACAATTTTGATAATAACTTACTAATGAGAGGAGCAAGAGAAGAGGAGGAACTTCAGCTCCCCAGGTGCGTAAAACTAAAGCCTCGCCCATTGCTTGCGAGTTTGCAAACTTCCCAACATAGATATATTGCAAGTTATCCGGGGCAGAGAGACCCGCCTTCTGCTTGCAAACCGTGAGCTAGAGGGATGGCGCCACATAAATAGTTCATGCTAATAATATAGCAACTTATCATTTCTGTTGCGCGTACAGGTCTGGTTTTTTTTGTTTGTTTTTTTCAGAGGGTAAATAGATGTACTTAATGCTGACCAATGCGCATAACCAGTACATATAATATACTGATAAAATATATTAGTGATACTTTCTGAGACAGATTGCGGTGGGTACCCTCTTATCGCAATGACGTGTCTTTAATGCTCCGTTTTTTCCACGTGAGAGCTCGACACTTGATTATGGCCTCGCCTATAAAAATCAACGAGGTTTTCAACGTGCTTAAATCGGGCTGTATGCTGTTTGATAAAACTGCTCTAATGCTTTGTTTATGCACTATATGGACGAAATGCAACTCTATAGGGAGAATATATAGGGGTGCCAACTTGAATAAAACATTGGGGGAGGGCAGGTAAGCCCCGCTTCACATCATCGATCACAAGACGTGCACGCTCACACCATTTGAATGACAATGCCCATCAACTTTGGTAGAGAGCAGCCCCCTCAAATATTTTGTAGGGGGGTGGCGGCGAAGGGAACCCGGCCCCTAGGAAATGGCAATGTATCTATATTGTGTATATGCACCAGTTATTTCACTCGTTTCGTGATTCGTTTCTACTTATATCCCGCTTCTCTTTCCCAATAGAAACTCAAGGTGACGAACAGTATCAACGCAAGGATAACATTACAGTAAAACATTTAAAAACACATAGACTGGTTGGATCCTGCCGCCTCTGGATTTATTGGTACTGCTTCTGTAACAATTCCTCATACAGCGTGTGTGTGTGTTAGAGGGTGTGTGTGTGTGTGTGTGTGTGTGTGTGTGTGTGTGTGTGTGTGTGTTCGGGTGCGTGTGTCAATTGAAGGAAAAGTTTTCCACCTTGAGGCTCGTTAAGCTCCGCGGACTCTTTACTTGAGCTTAAGGCTCGTTAAGCTCCGCGGACTCTTTTTCTGAGCAAGCGTGAGTACCGGCAGTCATCCAGGGAATAATAATAATAATAATAATAATAATAATAATAATAATAATAATAATAAATGTGTATGAATAGGAGTCGTGGAAAGGATAGAAGCCCTAATGATACCGATGCCAATCATGAGAACCCCGATTATATCTGGTGCAGTAGGGAAAGCTTAAGCCATGATTGTACAGGCTAAAAGTCGTCAAGATGCTTCAAGGCTTTTGTAACTTGTCTATCGCTTTCCCACTAAGCGTTCAAAGCGCTTTACATATATCATACCCATAATGATTGCATTAGGGAGGCTGTAGGAGAGAGGGGGAGGGAGAGGAATTGCAGAGCATTTCCTGAAAGAGAGAAACAGTACAGTCGTAATGGGAAGTGGATGTGCAGACTGAAAGTGGAATCTACTCTAGCCAAGAGTTTGTGGGTTATCAGAAGGCGGGTGCCTAACGAACGACAGGTGCAGAAAGATTTAGACTGCGGTGATATGCACGTTTACCCAGGGGCCTATTGCTCGTGCTTGTTTCTAAGCACGCAAGCACAGGGTGGCTCTGCTGAGACTGGCCGCAAGCCAGTGTGTGATTTGGCTCACTTGCTAGAGCCAGCTGTTTTCATTAGCGTCACCATTTAAGGTACAGGGCGCTCTGCAGAGTCCCATCATCCAGCCCTCGAGGCTCTTACAGCGTAAAGCATTATCAGAGTCAGCCCAAAAGTGAACCACTCTTAATTCTCAGAGAGAGAAGAAATCTGAGCCTCTGGCTAGGCGTGCATACAAAAGCACAGCGTTTGCCAACCCGGTGCCCTCCGGATGTTATTGACAACAACTCCCATCAGCCCCAGCCAGCACTGATGGAAGTTGTAGTCCAGCAACTTCTCGAGGGCGCCCGGTTGGCGAAGCCTCGGTAAGTACAACGGGGCTTATTAGGGCAAGCGTGACTAGGAAGGCAGCCTTCACTCTGCCATTGAAAACAGCGAGATGGGAACGTGGCCTGGAGAATCGCACCCTTAAATATCGACAACGACGGACACAAGAGGAGAAAGATGAGATGGGGATAAAAGCCAAATGTGACAGAGACAGGCGTCTGGCCAGGCAGACGTATTATATGCAACGTATTATATCCAACACTCATTCCAAAAGAAGAGGGGAGGGGAGAGCGACGACCACTGGCCCTGGCAGCGCGATCCCAGGCGTGCTTCGTCGGAATAAAGTCTCATTTTGCTCGGAAGAAGCTCAGGCTCAAGTGTGTCAAAGGCCATTAACGTCTGCAACCTTTAATGCGCGCGAGGTCTTCCAAGAGTAACAGCCCTTCCACTTTAAATAGCTTCCATCTTCCTCTCTGCTCAAACTACAGGGAGGTGTGTGTGTGGGGGGGGAAGCCTCAGCAAAGACATTCCTGCCTTTTATTCTTTTGAGGCGGGGTGGTGAGTTGGACAAAGAGGCTACTTTGCTGAAATGTGTGTTTAAAGACCACAGCGTTCGTCGTCCGACTTGAGATGCTCGTCTTGACAAATTACTGTGTTTCTCTCTTCAACCACCTCCGCCGCCGCCCCCCGCCCGCCCCGCGCGCCGCAAATATCCAAGGATAATGAAGCATATGTTTCAGAAATGGGGGAAAAAAGAGAGAACCCGCTTGGCTTCATGAATTGGCTCGAGAAAGGAAGGATGCGCAGGGAGGCGGGTGTTGCAACTGCTTTTTCTCGAAAGTCAGAACAATGCATAGAAAAGCGTCCAGGCTGAATAGGAGACAGAGAGAGAGAAAGAGAGGGGGGAGAGGGAGACTAAAGTGATACGGACCATCCAAGCTCCCCTGTTAACACAATCTTCTAAACTGAAATTAAAATTGATTTTTCTTTTTTCCCTTTAAAAAGAATTCATATTTTCTCTGATCTTTCTAAAATAAAGAGCAAGGGAGCAAGAGAGGGAGGGGGGGAGAGAGGACAAAAACAATGTCACTCTCTGTCACTTGGGGTGAGAGATAGGTGGGTGTCGTCGTCCCCCCCCCCATCCCTTTTTCTTTTTTCTCCAATGGCTCTGAAAGTTTTCATATCCAGACAGTTATGGCGATCCGGGGATTATTTGTTCACGAGAGTGGAAGACATTGGGCACAAACTGAAAAAGTAAAAAGTAAAAAACACAGACCCCAAAATCGCGTGTCGCCAGTGAAGAGAAACAAATGCATGTTTTTTTTGGGGGGGGGGGGGTCGGTGATGGCCAAACCTGTATGGCTCTATATTACAACATTTTATACTCCCTTCAAGAAGAGATTGCAGTGAAGATTTTATAGAAATGTCCTGACTCCCCCCCCCGTATTCACTCTTCTGAATTCCAAAGGTTTGCATTGCTGTGCTCCCTTAACGTTCCCCATACATTTCCCCCTTTAATTCCTAAAAGGTTAAAAAAAAAGAATTGTAATGTAGTGTATGCTTTTATCGCACGCACGCACACAAATTCTCAGTCAGTCCCATCCAGATATCGCGGCTTATCTCGTCAACCACACTTTGACCAACTTTAAAACAAGTCATTTCCTTCCTATAGATTAAATGGTGAATTATTCTAGAATAATGTGATAGACCACATTTTGGGGGCGGGGGGCGCGAGCGGGATCGTGTATGAACTGGTAATCAGGAGTAAAGGAAAAGGAGCCCCTTCCCTTTCCAAAGATTAGAGGAAGTGGTGAATAGAAAGGAATGGATACGCATTGGGGGAAGAATGCTGATGAAAAGTAATTTCTCATAGGAAAAGAAAGGGAAGTATTAAGGAGAAAGGGAAGAAGGAAAGAGTCAAGTAATGGGGAAAGGAGGTTAAAAATGACTGTGAAAATAAGAGACTGGGGTAAGAAAGAACAGTGTGTGTGTGTGTGTGTGTGTGTGTGAGAGAGAGAGAGAGAGAGAGAGAGAGAGAGAGAGAGAGAGAGAGAGAGAGAGAGAGAGAGAGAGAGAGATAAATAAGAGCAAAAATGAAAGCGCATGAAAGTGGAGAAGACTGAAAATTGTCCCTGAGTGGCTGATTTTTTATTTATTGTTTGTTTGTTTAAGGAAGAAAAAAAAAATAAAGAACCAAGGGGAACCGTCAGAAGTTAAAATGCTGATAAATCCCAACACCCACCTCTTCCACCCACCCGCCCCCTTATCCCCCTCCCCGTCGCTGCTTTGGAGACGCATAACACACCGAGAAACCCCTCCCGGCTGCTTGGTTTCCCTTTGAAATCTCCCCCTTAATGAACATCTCCCGGAGCACTAGAGTATCATAAATAAATATATACACTCTGGATCCGGGGAGATGAAATCAAACTCCCCCGCTCCCCATCACCTCCCGCCATTGCTGTGCCCAAAGCTAAGAAAAGCTCGCTTCCCTCGTCCCTAGCAAAGCTTCGAGAAACTTTGGACCCATTTTGGATTCAGAGGAAAGAGTGACAGAGGTGACAGATGCGGGGGGGGGTGAGGTAGTGGCAGGAAGCGCCCCCCTCCGCCCCCCACGAAGCTCACTCAGCAAACTCCTCCAGAATCTGCGCTTGGTTAGAGCTGCGCGACGCTGAAATGGCCTTCGCCCCTGGAGGGCGCAAGAGAGCAGCGCTGCCACCAAGGAAACAGCCAGGAGACTCCTTGCCGCCGCGCGGGGCTTCCTTGCACCCTTTAAATGCCGTTCTCTGGCCAGCCACCTCTCCGCCGGAACCAACAAACAGGCTCTTCCAGGGGCTTCCGCGGCAGGCAGGCAGACATGAACTCATTGGGCGGCCTTGAGGGGAAGCAGCTATGTCGCAGTCTCTGTCCCATAGAGCCCTTCAAGGCAATGATTGCCTCTCCCCATATGAACCAGCCTGGACCCTGGCCTGAGATCACCATCTGAGGCCCTTCTTCGTGTGCCCACTCCACCAGAGGTGCAGAGGGTGGCAGCACGAGGGTGGGCCTTTTCTGTGGTGGCTCCTCTTTTGTGGAATGCCCTCCTAGGGAGGTTTACCACGTGCCTTCATTACATATCTTTAGGCACCAGGCGAAAACGTTTCTCTATAAGCAGGCCTTTGGCTCATTAAACATTATATGGCCTTTTGAATGTGTTTGTGGGAGGGGGCGGTTATTGGTTTTTGTTTTTTAAAACCTGTATTTTTTGTTCTCATTTTGTATTTATATATTATGAACCGTCCTGCAGTCTTTGGATGAAGGACGGTATACAAAATTGAATAATAATAATAATAATAATAATAATAATAATAATAATAATGTGTGCAGCCTTATATGTTATTAGGCAATGTAGGTGAGGTGCTTTGAACACTCAAGGAGTACATCATTAATTTATTTTAAAATAATTTCCACCCCACCCTTCCTTTCCTTAGAATATTATAGTTTACACTAAAAACAGTAATGCAGAAACAAAGAAAAAACTGCAACAGTACAGATCTCCTGAAGGATGGGAGTTCCAGAGGTGGGGGGCACCACAACCCCCCCTTCTCTCCACCTCCTCTTTCTCTATATAATACAGCTATATATATATATATTCCTGCCTAAGTCGTCCCCCCCAACTTGCAGGTATTCATAAGATGATAAAGACTGTGTGTGTGTGTGAATATATATATATATATTTTGCCTACCTACTTATATATTCATGGATCCATTCCAACTGAACTGTGTCTCCTATATCACTTCCTAATCTTTTTTTCCTTCTTCTTTTTCTTCTTTCTGGTGCATACCAGTCCACACAAAGCCGTTCCCTACAACCATCCATATCCACATGTCGAACCACCCTGGATTAATTTGAGCAAGAGTTCACCACCACAACCTGTTCGGAAGGTTCAGCCTCATCATAATTGTTGGAGGCAGTAATAAATAAGGAGAGTGCCTCTGGGTATGTACAGAGTGCGCTCCGCAGCACCACTGAGAAACTACAGCTAACCAGCACACACATCTGGGATTAGAGATTCCAGGTCATTGCAGAGATTTTCAGCCTTTATATATATAAAAAATCAACCACACACAAAACACACATAAAGCCTCGCATCCTCTCCATCAGTACCCACAATCCATCGACATTCTCTTCAGTCTTTCCATCCCTTTCTGACGAATGTATCTGTTTATCCATCCATCTTTCTCTTCCTTTCTTTCTCTGTATCTATGCATATCTTTTATCTCCCCTTTCCATGTATGCATTGTCTATCTATCCGTCAAATCTCTTTTTCCTTCCTTCATTTTCTCCTTACACCGCCACCCGCCCGCCCCGCAAATGGAGGCTGTCGGGAAGGGCCTCATCCCGTCCTCTCTCCTCTTGGCCCGGGTCGCCAATCTCTCCCTGAATATTCAGCTTTTGAGCACACCTCCCACTCGGGGACTGGAATAGCCTGACAGGGTTACTCTCCACCATGACAAGAAAATGTAAAAACCAACCGAGACGCCCCTTTGTCAGCGGAGGGTGCGGGGTGGGGGGGACGTGGCCGGCTGCGGAGCGACGAATCCTCAGGGAGGGCTGCTCAGCGAGCGGCCGCCGGGCTCTGCTGCAGCGCCCAGGCGCTCTGCCTACCAAGTAGCGTCGGGCCGGATGAGCGAGACGCCGCCTTAAACGGGGCGCGTGAAATTGAAAGCAGGGCGCAGTTTAGCAAAATGTGGAAAGGGGCAAAAAAAAATTTTTTTAAGCCACCGAAGAGAGGAGGAGTTGGCGTGGTGGTGATGGATCGGGCACCTCCACAAACGCCGGGGGATGTGGAAGCGGGAATAAGTTCTGTAACACAGTGACTTGAAGGGTAACGATTCACACACGCACACACTTCCATTGACAACTCGCTGCCAGAGGCTGCTGAACGTGTGAACTGCTTTCACTTATGGAAAATCGACGAGTTTGAGGTGGCGCCAGGTGACGCAGACTCTCGTGGCGTTTGATCTGCCACTGCGCAGACCGCCTGGTTCAAGCGTTAAATGATAAGATGCGCGTGTGAAGGTGCCGGCAGGAAACCCAAGTTTTCAAGCACTTAACAGATATCGGTTCACGCCACCTGCTGATCTTCCAGTAACCCAGTAATTGCGGAAGTGGCATTAGATTTGTCTCGACCCATTCAGACAGGGAGGTAATCCCTTGGTGCAGTAATCACCAGGTAACGGACACGCACGTCTGAACCTACCCTTTGCTTGGGGTTTATTGGCGCACTGAGGCCAAGGTCAGCCTGGAAATACTCGGTGCCCGGGAAGGGAAATCTCAGCCGCCTTCCTCGTAGCGTTGATTACTTCCCATGCTTTGCTGTGTGTGTGTGTGTGTGTGTGTGTGTGTGTGTGTGTGTGTGTGTTAGAACTACAAAGATTGATTAGGGTTACCCAGACATAAGTTCAGTGGGACATACTCTCGAATAAGGGTATTTAGTTTGGCAACCTAAGCATCCCTGTCGTCTACTGCGCGCGAGTTACGCCAGAGCGCACGGGAAAATGCTTCTTTTCGCGCAAGTAGACCAACGCGAACTGAGAAAGGGGGTCTCAATCCTCCAGGCACCTCGTTTTGATTCGATACCTTTCGGACGCCTTTACCGAAGAATTGTGGAAACCGAGAAACCCTTGACGGAGAGAAGCGCAGATCAGGAGAAACCGCTTCTCTCCCGGGAGACGTCTCCAAGAATTGGACTGGAAAGACAGCAGGAAACGCATACCGGGTGGTGGGGGACCCACGGTGCGCAGGGGCCTATCTTGGCTAGGCGGCTCCGCGCTGATGGATCTGGGCGGTGCGGGAGATCCTCAAGGCCACTGGTTTGGCGAACTTGGGTGGGGGGGGGTGTTGTATTGGTATTAACATCCACAACCACTTTGCAAACACCCAGCGGGCTGCGAACGGCATCGATTTGCAATTAGGCCGCTCTAATACGCGCCAGATTATGGCAAGGACGCAAAAGGGGGCCGGGAAGTGGAGAGGGGAGACTGGAGAAATCTTCAGTCACATCAAAGCGACTCTCCCCACCCAGCTCCGAGCAAAAGACGGTGCGCTACAGGCGAGATAAAAACCCAAAGCAAAGATCCCCTTGACGGCGCCTCCTATCCTTAGGTGACCTTTCTTTACCGTTCCCCTCATTTATTTCCGCGCAGGGGTGGGGTCTCTTTCTCCCTCCCCCCTCTCTCAAATGCTTCTGAGATCGACCCCCTGCCCAAATAAAAACAAGTTTGTTCCCTCTAAAAGAAAAGATCCCCCATTCTTTTTAGAACCCCCAGTGTGGGGTTTTTTTTTTTTGTTTTTTTTAATGATTCAATTGCGCGTCGTTTTAAATTCTCCCCCTTTTCGTTAGCATCTAGGCGGCTGCGGGGCTGTTTGTGCTGTTCGTGATCCCAGAGGGAAAGGGGAAGAGGAGGCAGGCGGATGTTAGGGAGAGAGCTTTGGGAAAGAAGCGGGTGGATTGGCCTTAAGCTGCGAAAGGAGGTTGGTGGTGGGGGAAGAGAGAGAGGACTGAAGCTCCGGGTTGCAAAACAAATAGGATGTGAAATCTGGAGGCAAGAGGAAGAAAGGGAGAAAGGGAGAATGAATGAAAGACTCTCATTCCTTCTCCAGCGTGGGACACCGAGCAGTTCGTAAAGACTCTGGCAGCATCAAGTGGGCGACCTGGGTAAATGGATGGAGCCTTTGTGGAGCCATCGACAAGCTCAGCGGGCCTGTTGTCCAGTGCGGAGTAGGGAAGCACTAAACCATCACGTGTTCAGCAGGCATGGGCGCAGCCAAGATTTATTGGGGGGGACTCTATGTTATTGGGGGGGCAGAATCTGTGAGGCAATTGGTCAGTTAGTTAAGTATTTTTATTTATTGATTTAGGGGAGGGCAGCTACCCCCTCCCCGCACCCTCCTAGCTACGCCCACGTGAGCAGGGATGTGTGTGTCCGCCCTTATTAAAGTCACACCGATATTCGTAAGGTTCCCGGGACTTTGAGAACAAGAAAAGTTACTTCCTGGATCACCTTCCCACGACCAGCAAGGCTGGGCGCAGCAAGTACCTTCTCCCCAACTCCAGCTATCTCCCCTCCGTCCTGGTCAACTCATGGCAGAGTAAAACTAATGTTTATGTTTTATGCTTTTTATTGCTGTAAACCGCTTTGATCTTTTTTGTGACGTAGCGGTATATAATTTTTTTTTATTACATAAAACAAACAAGTTAAAAAAACAACCGCATCATTTATGTCAACCCGATTTTCAGGGAGATTTCGCTCACGACGCAGAAACCAACTCGGGTGTGTCGCCCAAGAAGAGCAATGTCCCCATTTCAGCTTTTTCTCTGACAGACGCACCTGAGTGGTACACGTACCTGTCTCAAACAACTGTTGGGGGGGGGATCAGGTACGTGTACCTACGTACTTAAACATGTGCCGCCCGGTCCTCATCTTTGGTAGCGGGCGGGGCCAAGTCACCGACTAGGGCTGAGAATAAGGGTCTTCCGCTGCCTTCCCTCCATTTTATTTCCGAGGTGCTTTGCGCAGGAGACCTTCCCGCTGCATTGTTGCCAAGGTCTTCGCGCTAGCAACTTTGCTTGTCTCTGAAGTCTCAGGAGACATGCCAAAAGTGTGGTTGGGCCTTACCCCCCCCCCCTGGCTCCCACCTCCAAAGAAGCACCTCAAATCCATTCACTGAGAATTGTCCCATTAAAGTCAATGGATCTTTCTTCTAGGTCATTTCAGAATCGGGGCGCTGGAGCGAGAGAGCAGTGAGCTCTGCTGAAATGTCATACCTTCAAGTGCGTATAGTACTTCTTCCGCCAACCCCGTCAAGGTAGGCAGGCTGGCAGCTTTTACATGTGTGTTTAGGAATGGAGGCGGCTGGGCTGGGCAGCCGGAGAACGGAGCGAGCTCTCGGATCAAGCACTGCCACTAGTCCGGCCAACGGGAGTGGATCCTAGCACGCTCTCCGGATTGGGAGCGGGCGCGGGGACTCGAGGATGATAATTTGTTAATTTATCAAAGTGACGGCGGTTTGATCTCAATCTCTCATAATGATGGGACGTTAATTAAACTTGTAAGGTCACTTACGCCGATGGCTCGCTCAGTGTGTTTGCTAATTGAACTCTAGGCTCCCAATCGCACACCCAATTTGTCAGGGGCGCCTCTGGCAGCCGCGGGGAGACGAGGAGGAAAGGAGCTTTGCAGCGCGCGGGCACGCACGTGTTGGATTGTGCGTGGGGAGAGATAAATGCCAGCGAAACAGAGACAAATCTAAAATACCAGCAAAGGGTTAAACAACCAAAAGCAAGCAAGCCCATTCCTGGACTCTTCCAGGTACTGTTCTGTTAAAGAATCAGTGCTTCTCTTGCTTAGTTGTGAATGCCTAGGCCTATCATGCACAACCGTTCATATTGTGAGTGTACACACAGACTGCCCCAACAGACTAAGGTGGTTTACACATGTGTGTATATCTGTAACAGCAACAATGCTTAGCATTTATATTTCACTCTGTGGAGTGCCAATAAGGCTTCTATTATCTCAGTAATCCTTACAACCACCTTGGTGCTGTAACAGGGCCGGATTCTCACCACCACAATGTTGGCAGGAAACAAGGGGTGATGTGGGGGCATGTCTTGCTTATGACACTCCCAAGTGTTTAGGGTGATGGGGAGGTTTGAAGGAAGGGGGAAGTAGTAAAAGGTAAAGGGACCCCTG
Source organism: Podarcis bocagei (assembly GCF_964188305.1). Classification (NCBI taxonomy): domain Eukaryota; kingdom Metazoa; phylum Chordata; class Lepidosauria; order Squamata; family Lacertidae; genus Podarcis; species Podarcis bocagei. The sequence continues at coordinate 11,655,639 of NC_138132.1, forward strand.
ACCATTAGGTCCAGTCGTGACCGACTCTGGGGTTGCGGCGCTCATCTCGCTTTATTGGCCAAGGGAGCTGGCGTACATCTTCTGGGTCATGTGGCCAGCATGACTAAGCCACTTCTGGCAAACCAGAGCAGCACACGGAAACGCTGTTTACCTTCCCGCCGGAGTGGTACCTATTTATCTACTTGCACTTGGACATGCTTTTGAACTGCTAGGTTGGCAGGAGCAGGGACCGAGCAACGGGAGCTCACCCTGTCGCGGGGATTCGAACCGCCGACCTTTTGATCGGCAAGTCCTAGGCTCTGTGGTTTAACCCACAGTGCCACCCGTGTAGTAGTAACCTACAAAAGCTGCCAGAGAGAACGAGGAGCAGCTTCGTCCAAGTGTGCTCCCCACTTGAGGAGTGTGAACTCAAGCGATGGCCGGCATGTGTGAATGTGGTTTGGCAGATATAACATCTCAAGCATTCATCATTAACTGAAATGCCTTTTTTCTCAATGAAGTCAGTTCACTCACTGACCTGCCACACATCAGGCCTTATATGGAATTGGACAACTGATCCATCCAGCACAGAATGTCTGCACTGACTGGAAGTGGCTCTCCAGAGGTTCAGATGGGAGTTTCTCCAAGTCCTACCTTGAGATTGAACTTCTGCATGCAGAGCTGATAATCTACCACTGAGCTGCAGCTCAGTGCCCTGACTAGCCTGCCTTCTGTCAGTCCACCAATTGCCTTACAACCAGTCCAGAGGGTAGCACTGTCTCCTCTTTGCCTGCCGCCTCACAGCTGCCCCCTGTAGAACTCAGCAAGTAGGAGAATTAGTTCTCTCTGCCTATCATTGGCTCTGGCGCCTCCTACTGTTACACTCTCGGCCTTCTGCCCTCCCATCCCCAATGAGTTTCAGCCACAACTTGATACCTGTTGTGGGGTTTGCAGCCAAATCACAAATGCATGTTTTGCTAGACAAGCATGGGGCTAGTGCACAGCGAGTTCTTAAAGTTCCTAGAAAGGACCCTCTGCGTGGTCACTTCCCCTGTTTCCTCTGGGCAGAAATTCTGTAACAAAGGAAATACAGTGGTATCTCGGGTTGAAAACTTAATTCGTTCTGGAGGTCTGTTCTTAACCTGAAACTATTCTTAACCTGAGGTACCACTTTAGTTAATGGGGCCTCCTGCTGCCGCTGCACAATTTCTGTTCTCATCCTGAAGCAAAGTTCTTAACCTGAAGCACTATTTCTGGGTTAGCGGAGTCTGTAACCTGAAGCGTCTGTAACCTGAGGTACCACTGTAACCTGTTATACTTCCTCCTGCCTCTGAGGAGACTCTTTTTCCACCATGCTTCCACACTGATCAGACATGTGCCTGGGGGCTCCACACACATGCACTCTATTTTGCAGCCAACATTGGTATTTTGTACCTCAGAAGTTTTTCTTACCTGTATTGTAGTACCTCAGAAGTTTTTCTTACCTGCAGTATTGTAGTTGCTGCCTGCATTGAGATGTAAGTAAACCTTTTTTGTTTATTTTACTAAAATGCATGGGCATAGCTAGGGGGACGGCTGCTCCCCCCCAAATCAAGCAAATAAATGAAAACACTTAACTAACTGACCAATTGAGTTGCAGATAGCTTGGTTCTGTCCCCCCCAACAAAAGTCCTGCCCCCCCTAACATAAATCCTGGCCATGCCCATGCTAAAGCATGTGGTTCATTCTCTGCAATGTGAGTGAAGAGGGGGAGGTCAGCAGAGTACAAATGAAAAGGATTAAAAAATGTGTACTTGCCTTATTCCTAAACTTCAGCAAGTTGCAAAAGGCATAAGTGTTCTACTTTGCTAAAAAGGCTTCACTTACTTTTGCATTTCTCCCACACATATGGGATAGGTGGTTTAAATTTTAATCTACAGATTTAATCCTCAATCCATCTCCTACACCTGTGGCATGGAGTGGTGATTTGCATGTGTGAATGGGGCCACCATAGATATAATACCATATATACATTGTTCATATTTCCTCAAACACAATGCTTGTTTGATGGCATCTGTTCACACATTCAAGCTGCTATCACCATGTTTTGAGGCTTTCCAGTAATGTTATCACACATCCAGGTCAACTCTTGTGGCAAACATGCATCTGTATGACAGCCCACATAAGTCAATTACCTTAATTCAAGTGGCGATTTGCACGTGTGAATGAGACTATTGGGATAACAGGGTCCCACTGCCTATTGAAATCCTTTAGTATGTAGAGTGAGCAGTGTTTGGCTAGTGAATCTTGGTTGGAGAGTAGACTTTACCTGTTTCTAATCACACAGAGAGATGCTTGTGGAGTGAGAACAGCAACAAAGTGCTTACGGTAATTGTAGGAAGTACACAACTTGGATGGAAAAGCAATTGTGCTTGCTCCATTGTCCTCTCAGATCCAGGGTAATCTCTCATATTGAGGTTTGAGAGAGGAGGAGACAGAGGAAGAGGAGGAGGAAGCTGCAAACAGGACACACCTGAGATTATCAATCTAAACATCAAAGAGACAGAGAAGGCAGTTTAGGTATTATAGGTACATGGATAGCCTGGGAATGTGGAGATCCCTCACTCTGTGTGTCTTAACCTCCTGCACACCCTTCTTTTGCAAGTTGAGTTGCACCCAAACTTCCAACAGGAAGCAACGCTGATCCAAAACCACACACTGAACTTTGGCAGCAGTTCACATCATGTACAACTCAATGTTTTTCAGCGAAGTCACTACATACACTCATTTACAAATCAAGCATGCAGGTTGTCCTAGCACAAGAAGCATATCTAATTACATTCATACGTTACTATCCACTGTATACAGAACAACAGTGGAGCACTGTAACAACATCATGGCAGTGCAGAATGCTCTGGATCAGAGTACTGGGACTTCCATTTCTCATCCCTGGCTTCATTTCCCACCCTGTACCCTCCAAAAGTCAGCCAGCCATGCTGTTGTTGTATATTCTCAGCGTGAACCAGGAAGCAGTGGGGGCTGGTCCATTAGGACAAATGGGGCACAGCTCCACCAACTTCATTCTGGCAGTCCCCGCATGCCTGCCTTCTGACTCATATCCAGTCCAAGCTATAGCCCTGACCATCAGCTTCCTTAGCCTCAGTGTTGCCCTTTTAGGACTCAGCAGAGAAGAGGATAGGGACAAACTAGACTTTCATTGGCAAAATTAGGGCTCCTTGTCTTCCGCCCCACCAGCACCAATGAGCATCAGCCACAACTTCCAGGAAGTGACCTAGCCTGCAGTTTACCATGATGTCGATTGATTGACAGGTGGGATGTCCCACCCACCTGTCAAAGTTGGCCCACAGGGGTGGGGACCAATAAGGATCTGGCCCACTAGGCCAAGAAGGTTCCCTGCCTGATAGATATATAGATGCAGATGTCTTTGTCCTCCTATTCCAGCCACACTGTACAACTCCCCCTCCCACCTAGTTATCAAGCTTTCCACCTATCGCTCACACAAAATTTTATTTCCCTCTCCTACCCAGTTGCCAGACTCCGCCCCACTCCAGTTTCTCAATATTTTAAAATGATTTAAAAAATTAAAATATGAAACAGTTTATAAATGCTCAAAAATGCTTTTAAAAAATGAAGAAAATATTCAATGCCACTGAGTTGTTAGATTCTTTGCTCAGGGTCGTTAAAACAAAAAAAGGATTGTGAAGAACTCCTAAAAGACCTCTCCAAATTGAGGGAATAGGAAGTAAAATGGAAAATGCAATTCAATGTAAACAAGTGTAAAGTGATGCATGTCAGGGCAAAAAAAAGTCTTAATTCCACCTATATGCTCCTGGGGTCTGAACTGGTAGTGACTGCCCAGGATCAAGACTTTGGGTTGTAGTAGACAGCTTGATGAAGACTTCCACCTAGTGTGTGGCAGTGGTGAAAAATGCAAATTCCATGCTAGGAATCAATAGGAAAAGAACTGAAAACAAAACAGCCAACATCACATCACCATTATACAAATCTATGGTGCTACCGCATTTGGAATACTGTGTGCAGTTCTGGTTGCCTTACCTCGAAAAGGATAGAGTACAGTTGGAAAAGGTTCAGAAAAGTATGCACTTTTCGGGCAACCAAATTTCTATAATCAGTTCAGGAGGAGTTCAGGAGCAGGGCAAGAAGTTTAGAACTGAACGGAAGCAAAAGGAGATGTCCTAACAAGATCCTGCCGCCCCCAACAAGCTTTGAAAGAGGAGATGCGATGTGCCAAGCTCACTTGTGAGACTCCTCTTGCCTTGTGGGAATATCAAGATTTCAACGGTACATTCTGCCACAGTGGGTGGGTGGGTCTGCTCCCATCTGTGCATGCAACCAGTTAGCCGTGTTTCTCAAACTTGTGCCTCCAGCAGTTGTTGGACTACAACTCCCATCATCCCTAGCTAGCAGGACCAGTGGTCAGGGATGAGTGGAGTTGTAGTCCAACAAGAGGTGGAGGCACAAGTTTGAGAATGAGCCTTGCTGTAGGCCTCTAGTATATTTAAGAATGTAATATTTGTCCTGCTGGATCAGACTGCAGTTGACACCCATGCCATACGTTTAAAAGATTCCTCTCCAAAGAATCCTGGGAACCAGTGCCTTAAGATCAAGGGAAGTAATAGTGCCACTGTATTCTGCTCTGGTCAGACCTCACCTGGAGTACTGTGTCCAGTTCTGGGCACCACAATTCAAGAAGGACACTGACAAACTGGAACGTGTCCAGAGGAGGGCAACCAAAATGGTCAAAGGCCTGGAAACGATGCCTTATGAGGAACAGCTAAGGGAGCTGGGCATGTTTAGCCTGGAGAAGAGGAGGTTAAGGGGTGATATGATAGCCATGTTCAAATATATAAAAGGATGTCACATAGAGGAGGGAGAAAGGTTGTTTTCTGCTGCTCCAGAGAAGCGGACACGGAGCAATGGATCCAAACTACAAGAAAGAAGATTCCACCTAAACATTAGGAAGAACTTCCTGACAGTAAGAGCTGTTCGACAGTGGAATTTGCTGCCAAGGAGTGTGGTGGAGTCTCCTACTTTGGAGGTCTTTAAGCAGAGGCTTGACAACCATATGTCAGGAGTGCTCTGATGGTGTTTCCTGCTTGGCAGGGGGTTGGACTCGATGGCCCTTGTGGTCTCTTCCAACTCTATGATTCTATGATTCTATTAAATGTATGGTGGGGGTGGGCCTTTTATCTAGTCCAGGGTTCTGCTTTCATTTACACAACCCTTGGAAGCTCACAAGCAGACCTCAAAGATAATAATAGAATCACAGAACTGTAGGGTTAGAAGTGGCCCTGAGGGACATCTAGTCCAACTCCCTGCACTGCAGGAATCTTTCCCCCCGATGTGAGGCTCAAATCCACGACCCTGAAATTAAGTGTCTCATGCTCTACCAATGGAGCAATCCCTTACACAAGGTAGCTAACCCAACTGGAGTTTTCCCTCAGCAATTGGTGTTGCCAAGAGGTACAGACTGCCTTTGAATACGCAGGCTTCAATTCATCATTATAATTAATAGCCATTGACAGATGATCGGTGTGCCTGATCCTTTCAAAAAGCTGTTAAAGCTAACGGCCATCATTTTACCTTGCGACGGAGAGTTCCACAAGCTAAGTGCATACTTTATGAAAAGGCAAAATGTGCCCTTGGCAAGCTCAGGTGCTCTTAAGACTGGATTTTGTTTTTCCTTGCCATCATCCACGACCACCTGTTCGAACCCAGCGGCTTGATGATCCTTATCAGGGATGGGCGAATCTGTCAATTTTGCCCGATATACACATATTTACAAAGCATATTTTCCCCTGATTTGGAATCATAGAATTGTAGAGTTGCAAGGGACTCCAAAGGCCATCTAGTTCAACTCCCTGCAATGCAGGATTTGCAGATATATAAAATGATTGCATGCTATTTTCACTTCTAGATGCATTTGATTTTGCACTGCAAAATTCAAAGGTTTAAGGGTAGCTGCAGTCTCGGTATGCATATTTTTTCAGATACTACAGATTAGTTAGATTTGCCTTTAAATGCAAACTGAAATAGAATTTCTCCACCATCCCTAATCCTTATATACATGGGGACTTGCACTGAAGGGGTTGTTGCAGTTGTTCATGTCCTTTGAAGAGGCAACACTTCCCAGCGCTACTTGGCCGGGAGGTGTACCTCAGCAGGGCTTGGATAAGATCAGAGGGGACGGCAGGCTATTGAAATAACAAGAGCCCTACAAACAACTCTCAGTGTCCCTTCTGGTTTCGCTTCTTCTGACAAACAAAAAACAAAACCACACACAGTTTCTGTAGCTTTGTAGGTGTGTTTCGGGTAAGGGATGAGGCTGGATCTAAAAAAGTTCCTATGCTTTGGGTGAATTTCTCTCTTGCACCAGATCAGCCACTCACTCAGTGTCTCTCATCTGCTCCTCTTCTCTGACCCTCCTTAACTTCAGTCAGTTTCTTTAACTGCTCCAAACAGAACAGCACAGCAGAAAGGCTGCTGGTGGTTCGTGGTTGCCGTCAGTTCAGCTTAATGCAATTTGGAGCTTGTTCTTATTGGGAACGTTGTGGCTGTTATTACCCTGGTGGGAGTGTTTCGGCTGTGGTTCTTGATCTCACTAGGAGAGGGGGCAGTTTCCCCAGGAAGCCTTTGCCTTGGATCAAAGGTGGATCATAGAATCATGGAGTTGGAAGAGACCCTAAGGATCATCTAGACGAACCGCCTGCAATGAAGGCATATGCAGCTGTCCCATACGGAGATCGAACCTGCCACCTTGGCACCATCCTCTATCCTACTGAGCTATCTACGTGTCCCCTAATACAGAGCCTAATTTTTGAGACTTACTCTAATAATAACAATAGCAATAGTATATTGAAACAGTGAAGATAAAGGTAAAGGGACCCCTGACCATTAGGTCCAGTTGTGACCGACTTTGGGATTGCAGCGCTCATCTCGCTTTATTGACTGAGGGAGCCGGCATACAGCTTCCGGGTCATGTGGCCAGCATAACTAATCCGCTTCTGGCGAACCAGAGCAGCGCACGGAAACGCCGTTTACCTTCCTGTCGGAGCGGTACCTATTTATCTATTTGCACTTTGACGTGCTTTCAAACTGCTAGGTTGGCAGGAGCTGGGACCGAGCAATGGGAGCTCACCCCGACACGGGGATTCGAACTGCTGGCCTTCTGATCGGCAAGTCCTAGGCTCTGTGGTTTAACCCACAGCGCCACCTGAGTCCCTTTATTGATACAGTAGATAATAGCTATTTATCACCAAAGAACTGGGGATAAAAAATTTGCACAACTTCAGAATGTCAGAATTAACTTTTCAGAGCGTTGTCACATTTGAGCTTTGACTTCCCCCCAAAAAATAACTTCCCTAAAACATAACTTCTGTTATTTAATTTCAGAAGACTCATGTTAAGCATCGAATAGCTAACTTCACTACTTTTGTACATTCCCATATATATGTATTTTAATTTTAGGCGTACATCCATTTTTTTAAAAAAAAAATTAAATTCAAAGTGTGAATGCAATATAGATGTATTTGTTGACATACGTGTTTCATACTGATGCACTTGGTAGGCAAATGTGATTGGCTGTGGTTTGCTGCTGCATGGAAGGTCAGCAGCAATCCCAGTTCTGTTGCTGTGTAATGGATGAAATGGCACTTGGTTAAGAAGGGACCAAGATCTTGCTAAGTTGCCTGTCGCCCTGCACTAACAAATATTTGGTTTGATAGCCTACAACCAGGCACTGGGTGTGTTGCAAACACTTATTTAGCTTATTTATTTAAGAAGAGGCCCTTAGTTATAAGATTACCAGAAATCCCCGTTTCCCAGGGACAGTCCCTGGATTTACAAATCAGTCCCCATACAAAATCCATTGAAGTTGAAAAGTGTCCCCAGATTCATTGAAAAAAATCTGGTAACCTTACCTTAGTACCTTAGTACTAGTACCTTAGTACCTAAAACAGGAGCAACTCCAATGGCACCACCACCCACAGTCTGGTCAAGGAAACCAATTCTGGATCCAGGGCAAATAAATCCACAGTGGTTTACTGACACTTGCAACTAAAATCTGGAATCCCTGGGAGAAACACCCCAAACCCCTGAGACTAGGCTTTAGCAAATATTCCCCAGTCCATCGCCCAATAAATAATAGAACCTCCTCACATTTGTTTCCCCTGCTTGAGTTGACATTAATTAATATGCGCTAATTAATCTACGGCGCTGTGGTAAATACAGCTACGCTATGCAGCCAAAGCAGGTTGTGCCGTTCTGGGTTTCTGTGTGCCTTTAGCAGTTTAGCTTGTTAACGGGTGCATTAATATTATAACAGTTACTGCTAGGAATACTGTATTATTCAAAGTGTTAACAAATGCTGTACAGTTAAATAAGCCCATTAAGGGGTTACAGTGCCTTTAAAGTTTTCAGTATTTTACAGGAGCACGGAAAAGTGGATGGGAGCAAATAATTAACTGGCCTGGTTTTAAAACCACACCCCTAAATTAACATTGCCACTGCAAATAACTACCAGTATATGAACTGATCCTAAATTATGTTGCTTTATTCCATACGTATCATTTTTTTGGTTGGTGAGGGAGCAAGCATATAAAGATTTACTGAGAGAGAATATCTGAGATCCACTGACTGTGATCCGACCTGATCATTGCTTAAATCTGCCCAATGTTGTTCGGTAAATAAACACTGCTAATCCTTTCTGTCTCAGGATCTCCTCTTTTTGTTGCCTCTGTTATAGTAATATTTAGAATTTAAATATTTAGAATTACTTTCCCTAAGCACTCAGAGCATTTTATGTATGCATAGCTGTCAACTTACAGATTTGAAAATAAGGGACCAGAAGCCTCGAAAATAAGGGATCAGCAGCCAAAATAAGGGATTTTCCGGGCACAGGTATGTTCAACTTCTGAGCCCCTCTGAGCCAAAGGCAGAAAGCCCAGCCAGCAGCCAAATGAAGCCTCATCAATAAGGGACAGCAGCGGGACATGGCGCTGGGATAAGGGACTGTCCAGCCAAATAAGGGACACTTGACAGCTATGTATGTATGTGGATATTACAGATTTGAGGGATGGGAGTTGAGGGATCATGGCTTCTCAAGGGTTTGTGGCTGAGGTAAGATTTGAACCAAGTACACAGTGATAAACAATTGTTTGTGCATGTATGAAACAGACCTAACGGGGGATGTTTGTGGGTGGGGGAGGCAAAATGGTCTTTGCCGCCTCCCAGCTCTGGTTCCATGATTCTAAGGATGGGTTTTCACCCACACATTCTTAAACAGCAGTGGTTTAGTCCAGGAGTAAAGTCCTTCATTCCTGTATTGCCCATATTGCAACGCACTGGTGAGTAAGGGTAGAAAATACAGAAGGGAAGGGCATTACTGCATGAGCTAACACTGTAAGAACCAGGCTGCTAGATCCGCTTAGTGAAGCATTCTGTTTCCGACAAGCAGAGATTTCCAGGAAGCCCACATGGAGGGTGTGGATGGAATAGCTTTCCTCAGCTGCTTGTCCCTGAGCAGCTGGCATTTAGAGGTGTATTGAATCTGAACCTGGAGGCTCTATCAGCTGATGTGGCTGGCAGCCATTGGAGACACATCCTCCATGAATTTGCCTAATCCCCTGTTAATTAAAGTAATTTAGGCCCATAGACATCCCCAAATCTCATGCACCGATTTCCATAAGTTAATTGGACGCTGTGTGAAGAAGCCCCAATCTTTGGCCTGTCATGAAACTACTAGCAATCGGTTCTCCTGACATGATCCTGAGCTCCAGTATTATGAGAGAAGGAGAATTATTTATTTACCTACCGCTGGAGTAAATTATGTTGTGAACTGCCCTGTGATCTTCAGAAGTAGGGCAGTATACAAATAATGAATGAATGAATGAATGAATGAATGAGACTGCTGTATGAGGGTACAGGTTTGGAGCCGGTACCATTGGGCAGAGTGAGGCAGCTGCCTCAGGAGCACACCACTCCTAACTCACCCTTTCTCTTTCAACTTCTCCCTGACTACTTTCAGATGAAACTATGCTGTCAGTGGCCTCAAGTGACATATTTGTTGCTGGCTGCACCACTTGAGAGCGCAGGTGGAAAAAAATGCTTGAATGTGCCCCTCCCACTTTAAAACATATGCAAACCCCCACATACCCTGGCACTGCCCCTTTTATAGCTCCCCTCCTACTTTTTGTAGGATCAGGGAGTCTTGTATGTGGGGGAAAGACACAAACATGCAAGTGTGACCTGCAACAGAATGTTGCAGATTGAGGGCTTCAGGTTTCCAGCCAGCCACGACATGCCCCCCCAGGAAGCTCCATTCTATTCCGCAACCCATGCAGCTCTGGTTTTGGGTATCCCTCAACATTTAGCATTTCATGCCTGCAGAGACATGCCTTTTGTTTATTTTTGCACGTTATTTTTTCACCACCATACAGGGAGGAGGAAGAGAAGACTGGAAGGATATTGCGGGGTGGGAAACATTGCCTGACAGATAGGAGCTGCCCATTGTCCCAGCACAACTCCTACCATTTCCTCTAGTCCAGTCTGGGTTCAAAGGGAACCATAACTTGGGGTGCGGGATTGGAAGCGGGTACAGTCTTCATCATACTGGGTTTCTTTTTTTGGGGGGGGGGTCCTCCTCCAAAACTGCTGATATCATAATGCTAATATACGAATCTATGGTGTGACTGCATTTGGGACTCTGTGTACAGTTCTGGTCCCCTCAGCTCAGAAAGGATATTGTAGAGTTGGAAGCTGTTCAGAAAAGAGCAGCCAAAATAATCAAGGAGATGGAGAGGTTCTCCTATGAGGAAAGGCTGCAGTGTTTGGGATTTTCCAGTTTAGACAGAAGGCAAGTAAGAAGTTTCTTTAAAATATGCACAGCCTGAAGTGGACAGAGGAAAGCTTTTCTCCCTCATAACACATGGACATCCTGTGAAGCTGAACACAGGAGGATAAAAGTAAAGGTAAAGGTAAAGGGACCCCTGACCATTAGGTCCAGTCGTGACCGACTCTGGGGTTGCGGCGCTCATCTCGCTTTATTGGCAGAGGGAGCCGGTGTACAGCTTCCGGGTCATGTGGCCAGCATGACTAAGCCGCTTCTGGCGAACCAGAGCAGCGCACGGAAATGCCATTTACCTTCCCGCTAGAGCGGTACCTATTTATCTACTTGCACTTTGATGTGGTTTCGAACTGCTAGGTTGGCAGGAGCAGGGACCGAGCAATGGGAGCTCACCCCGTCGCGGGGATTCGAACTGCCGACCTTCTGATCGTCAAGTCCTAGGCTCTGTGGTTTAACCTACAGCGCCAGCCGCATCCCAATGGACAAAAGTAAGTACTTCTTAAATGGACAGTAGAGGCATGGAATAGTTATTTGTTTGAACATATTCAGTCGGACATTGTCGCGGTCATGTCACAGGAAACAACGTGGAAGGTCAAGTCCACCACGATAAGGAACAGATGGAACCCCATCTTCAATGGATTAAAACTACTGGAACAAAAGACATTCGGTGGAAACTAAAGACGCATGGCTGAGGATAGTAGTTTGAACCCTTCCAATGGATATGGGGGGGGGGAGGGAGGGAAAGGAAAAAATTGTATGGGAAATTTAAAATTGGAACAAGATAATATAATGTATGTGAAAAATCCTGAACTCGAATAAAACTTTAAAAAAAAGAGAAGAAAGTAAGTACTTTTTAATCTAGCACATAGTTAAACTATGGAACTATCCTCTGCAGGAGGCAGTTAGAGCCACCAGTTTGGGATGGCTTTAAAAGAGGATAGGGCAGAAAGAACAATGGGAGGAGCAACAAAGACCAAGGAAACTAAAGGCCTCTATTAGACTGGATTTTTGAAGTTAAACATCATTGAAACAAACAAATTAAAAGAAAACCGGCAAGGTAGAATGGGAAAAATTTGGCTATGGACTTGAGACCTCCAGGCTAACAACAAACAGACTGATGGACATGGGGAATTCAAACCGGGGAAGGGAGGGGGAATCTTGGAATCCAAAGGCTATGTAACCAACTTTTTGAATCTTCTTATATCTTTTGTTTTCTATTTCTTTATATAACTTTGGTATTTTGATTTAACATGTTTTTAAAAAAGGGGGGGAACTCGTGGAAGGAAATTGGGGCAGATCTTGGGGGGAAAATCTTTTTACTTTTTCTGTTAAAGACGAGGAGTGATGGTAAGATTGTATAAATTTTGGCTAATGGGTTAAACATATTGGTTTTAAATTGGGAATGAGAGGTTGTGGAACCAACTTAAGGAAAGGGGAATACAGTAGGGAGGGGAAGGAGGGGGTCCTAGAAAGAAGGTTATGAAAGTAAGGATTTAAGCTTCTCTTTCTTTTTCTTTCTTTCTCTATCTTTTCTATTTTTCTTATTCTGTTATTATTGGAAGTTTTAATAAATATGATTATAAAAAAAATAAAAATAAAAGAGGATAGGGCAAATTCGTGGAGGATAATGCTATCCATGAGGACTAGGCAATGGTAACTGTGCTCTGCCTCCATGGTCAAGGGCAGCGATGCTTATGAATACCAGTTGCTGGAAACAACAGGAGGGGAGATTTGCTATTGTACTGGGATCCTTCAGGCTTCCCAAAGGCACCTGGCTGGCCGCTGGGAGAACAGGGCTGCTTGGCTAGATGGGACGATGGCTCGACTCATCAGGCTCTTATCACGTTCTTATGTTCCTCCTAATTTTTTATTTGCAATTTTCAAACCTTACAGTCTTCTCCAGGCAGTGGCGTAGCGTGGGTTGTCAGCACCCGGGGCAAGGCAAGTAATTTGCGCCCCCTAACCCATGGATTTGCGCCCCCTAACCCTAACCCCCAGATGTTGCACCCGGTGCGGCCGGCCACCCCCTGCACCCCCCACGCTACGCCACTGTCTCCAGGACTGTTGATACCCTCCCTCTTGAATGTGGTGGATGGTGTCCTTTTGCCAGTGAAAGGGGCAGCGTATGGAAAACTGTGCTTTGATTAGTAACTATGACAACAAAACCACAATCCTGAGTGTGAAAACTGGTGCATCCTAGCAAAGGGCTGGAGCAGACTTTAAGGGGCCAATTAGAAGCAGAACAAATTTCTAGGCCTCCTAAAAACACTTTCAAAGGTCTTTCTTTCTTTCTTTCTTTCTTTCTTTCTTTCTTTCTTTCTTTCTTTCTTTCTTGAAAGTCAATGAACATCTGTTAGAATCCAAGGACAACTCAGCATGCCAGAGAGTGAGAGAGAATAGATTTTTATATGTATTTAAATTTATAGCCTGCTCCATCCCAAAGGCTCAGAGGAGGTAAAAAGCAAATAGAAATATCCTGTTAAAAATCAATTAAAACACATAAGAATGTAACAGATCTTAAACTCCCTTCAGCTCTGTGCTGGCTTAATGGTGGCTGCCTTCATAAACCAAGTCAAACAGAGAGATCTTACAGTGGGATGGAAGGGCAGATAGATAGTTTCCTGCACATTACAAGAGTGGAATTTAGTTTACAGACACACACACACACACACACACAGAGAGAGAGAGAGAGAGAGAGAGAGAGAGAGAGAGAGAGAGTACATCCAGTATCTCTAGAAAGCTTAAAGTCCATGGGAAGTGGAGCTGCAGCCTTTGCAAACCTGGTTCCCTCCAGACATCATTGGACTCCAACTCCCATCAGCTCCAGCCAGCATGGCCAATGGTTAGAAATGATGGGTGTTGGAACCCAACACAATCTGGAAGGCCATGCATTCCCCATGTTTGTTGCTTCAGGATTGAACTAGGATAAAGAGGGCTTATCCCTCTAGACTGATGCTGAGGCCGTTTACTCTGGGCTCGGGCTCTCCTGCCTCCTCTCCCTACTTTGTAAGTTTTAGCTTGTTTATTTATTTACTGCTTTGCTTATGGAGGCTTCTGAGTATGCTGCAAAACACAGTACTGACGTGACCTCAGCAACTGCCCTGGACTCCTTCAGGAGGAGGAGTGGGGACATACATACTACTACTACTACTACTACTAATATTTATTTGCTCAGAGAACTAGATTTCCATCTAAACATATATATTAGCATATGCAGATTTAATGTAAATTTGTGGCATGGGCCTGTTCTCTTAATCTTCTAACTATCTAGCAATGCCCCTTCTGGATCCTGCCCCCAATATCCTCCTCTGAAAAATGCTGCAGCTCTGGAGACTACACCCCTCACCCATTATGATAACTGACATTCCTCACCTTCTTTACATGAAAATCATCAGGCAAGGCCTCTTTCTACCTGCCTTGCCCCACCCTCGTCTCTGCTTCTCATTTTGTATTGCATTATGTTGTGCACTGTGGCTTGCTGTTGTATTATTGATTGGAGTTTAGAAATTACTTATTGTAACTGTTACGAGTGAATTTCTGTTTAATCTTGAAATGCTGGCATTTAATATTCTATATTATTTTAATGAATGTTGAATGTTATTTTATTTGCATATTGTATATTGTATTATGCATATTGTCTGATTTATATGATGTTAGCTGCTCTGAGCCCGGCTTTGGCCAGGGAGGGCGGGATACAAATAAAAATTATTATTATTATTATTATTATTATTATTATTATTATTATTATTATTATTGTTATTATTATTATATTTACTACAGTGGTACCTCGGGTTACAGACACTTCAGGTTACAGACTCTGCTAACCCAGAAATAGTACCTCGGGTTAAGAACTTTGCTTTAGGGTGAGAACAGAAATTGTGCGGTGGCTGTGCAGCAGCAGCAGGAGGCCCCATTAGCTAAAGTGGTGTTTCAGGTTAAGAATGGACCTCCAGAACAAATTAAGTTCTTAACCCGTGGTCCAACTTTTTTATTATTATAATAATAATAATAATAATAATCTATTTTTATTTTTTATTTCAGCAATTTCCCCCCTGATTCCTGCCTACTGAGTTATTGAAACACACAGTGAGCCCATAGGCAACCTTTTTGCACACACACCCCCATTCTAATATTTATTCCCTGGGAGGTCTTCCAAGCCAACTGCCTCTCTTTTCTTTCTTATTTGTTTGTTTTATTGATGAACCTCCCCGCTTCACAATCCGCAGATACTGAAGTTCAAGTTAAAATGTGGGCCGAGGGGACGGGGGATGCAGAACAAGAAATGGTTTATATGCTTGGGGGTGCTCAAGCCGTTGCTTCCTCACCTTAGTTTTAGAAACACCTTTACTGAGCTGAATAGTTTTGAACGAGGTATGTTTGAATGAAATTATAAAACAGACAAAAAAAACAACCCAAAAAAACCAAGAGCAAGCATCGTCAGAACAAAATGAAACTGCCCTGTGGGCAAAACTGAGCAAACCTCCAACTTTGTTCTGCCTTCAGCCAGTCCCCAACTGCTTGCCTTCTTACACCCAGCTTCCTCTTCCATAGTCTCGGTGTTTCCATTACAGAGATCAAGAGGGAGAATCATAGAATTGTAGAGTTGGAAGGGACCCCTGAGGGTCATGCTGTCCAACCCCCTGCAATGCAGGGATCTCAACTAAAGCTTTATAACCTCTTAAGGAAGGAGGGTCCACTACCTCCAGAGGGAGAGGAGCAGAAGAGGAAAGAGGGAGAGATCTAGAATTAGTTTGCTCTGTCTCTTATTGGCTCCAGCTCTGCCTGCCATTACTTCTGGCCAGTGGCGTAGCGTGGGGGGTGCAGGGGGGGCCGGCCACACCGGGCGCAACATCTGGGGGTTAGGCTTAGGGGGCGCAAATCCACGGGTTAGGGGCGCAAATTACTTGCCTTGCCCCAGGTGCTGACAACCCACGCTACGCCACTGCTTCTGGCTCCCCCTGCCATTGGTCTTCCTGTATTCTGCTCTACCATTCCCAGGGGGGCACCAGTGCAGTGGCATCGCAATGGGGGGGGGGGCGATGAGGTGGTGCACCCTGGGACCATGTCTGGGGGGGTGACAAGAAGGCACCCCGTGGGGGCTCAAGCAGCCGTCGCGCCACCGCAGCCACATGTGGAGGACCCTCCATCCGCAGTTGTAGCCACAAGCAGAGGATCCCGGCGCCAGCGGCTATGTACAGCGCATGTGCGGCATTGCACGCATGCACTGTACGTAACGATGGTGCACAGGCGCTGTACATAGCGGTGCACTGCTCAAGCACTGTATGGACAGCAGTGGGATCCCTCTGTCACCGCTACAGCCACATGTAGAGGATCCTCCGTTCGCGGCTGTAGCAGCGGAGGAAGGATCCCAGCACCATCTGTACAGTGCTGGAGCAGCGCTGCCGGCAAACCACTATGTACAGCGCATAGTGTGGCAGCGCTATATACAGTGCATGCGTCGTACGTAGCGATGCTGCACATGTGCCCTATGTAGCGACACCCCGCCCCAGGTGTCACAACGCCTTCGTTTGCCCCTGGGCACCAGCCACCACTGATATGCTAGATCAGACCATTTGTCTATCCAGCCTAGTATAATGGAGATAGGTCAGTTGGTAGAGCATGAGACTCTTAATCACAGGGTCATGGGTTGAAGCCCCACGTTGGGCAAAAGATTCCTGGATTGCAGGGTGTTGGATGAGAAGACCCTTGGGGTCCCTTCCAATTCTACAACTATATGATTCTAAGCCTACACTAACTGTCACCAGCTCTTAGGCAAGCATCTTTCACATCACCTGCTCCCTGCTCCTCTTCACTGGAGATGCTAGCGATTAAACCCAAGATCTTCTGCATGCAAAACATGTGTTCTGCCATTGCACTGCAGCTCTACTGTACACACCAGCATATAACGGCCAGAACACTCCTTTACAAACCTGCCTGCTCTAGTGAGAAATTAGGGACTTCCCCCACCTCATTTTCTGTTGCCCCAAACACGGACCCCCTCCATTTTACTCTTCTTTAACAGCCCACTCCTTCCCTTCTGCTCCAAGAATAGCCAATCACATGGTAAGCCTGTTCTGCGATGGCAGAACTTCAGATGAAAGGTGAGGAGGGACTGCACTGCTGAGTGCCCCCTATTAAAAACATACTAACCTGCAAAAGCATCCCTTGCACATAGGAAGCAAGGAGCCAAGATGATTCATCCAACACCAGCCAATACCAGTCGGATGGTACACCAACCACGACCATTGCTGGATTGGGATAACAGCGACCTATGTGCTGGTAGCCTAAAAACTGGGCTACCGTAAAGTGCTCCATGTGGGGCTGCCCTTAGGCTTGGTTTGGAACACTGGGGTTTGCTGGGGTGGAAGGCAGGGAGCCCAACAGTAGGTGGCAGCAGAGAGCCAATGACAGGCAGATCCAACTAAGCCTAGTTTTGGCCCTTCCCTTCTCCCTGATGAGATCTACAAGGGTCCACACTAAGACTAAAGAGGAGGAGGAGGAGGAAGCTGACATTTCTAAGTAAGAAAGAAGGCAGGTGGGGGCTTGCTGAGGTTAATGGGACCCTAATGAACCACCCTCCACTCGATCAGAAACTGCAAGTAGTGTGGGATGCTGAGGCTAGGCTGTTTACTGGTACAGTATATCCTACTGAACACACGCAACATCTCTCATGACGGAATCCCAATGGTTACTAATCTGCTGTTGAGCCAAGGTGAAGGCACTTTTGTTACTGGGCCCTGTGCACAGACTTCCCCAGCATTCAAAGACAAGCTCTAGTGGATTGAGCAGATGAGAGTAACAGTGGGCCCAACAGTCATGAAGGCGGTTTCTGCACAAAGAAGTGAGGGGCAGGTGGGACTTGCTGACCTGGAAAAGGAGCCCATCTAGGAGAAGGAAAACTCTGATCCTAAACCTCCACTGCCTTGTGGGACATCCACCGGGAGAAGAAAAGGCTAAGGAGTAAACCCTACACAAATCTGCAATGGAGTCCCCAAGCCCCTTGTGCGCCTCCTTCTGGCAGCTCCTGCAGCCAAGCTGGTGCCAAACACATTGCTCTGCTTTCCTTTGGACCACATCAGTGAGGCTGAGAAGCAGGGTCTTGTCGTCTGGGCAGCCCAGGACCTTCATACTCACTGCCCAGGCTTGCACCCCATGGAGGTCACTTGGGCGCTGCTAGCACAGCAGTTTGACTTCATCCCTGGAGGCGTACTCCATTGTCTCTCGAGACAGATGAATGCCAACAACACCAGGCCCTATGCAACTTGAGACGCAGTTATCTGAGAGATCACCTTCTCCTATACGCCCCCACAAATATCTCCAGAAGAGGTCCAGCTGGTGGTGCCATGGCCTGCCTTAACTCATCTCACATCAATCAGGGAAAGAGAATTATCTGCTGTAGTTCCTGCACTGTGAAAAAGGTTCCCTTTAGAGATCTGGTGGGCTCCTTTAGTAATGTGTTTCTGCCGGCAATTAAAAACATTTCTGTTCACCCAGGCGTTTGTGGGCTGCTGATTGCTGACTCATTTACTCTCTGTTTACTGTGTTTACTTTGTGTAGAATGGCCATTTACCAGCGCTACCCATGGGAAATGGCTGTGTACTGCTATTTGTCGCTATCTGGGACAAATATTCCATCTACCCAATGAACAGGCAGGTGTGGATTCAAAATTGCTTAAGGTCACGACATGCATCCTCTTAAGCAAAATAATGCATGTGTTCTATTTCCCCCAAACAATTCTCAGCAACAACTCGAGGCTTATATTAGCCTCGTTGCAAGTGGAAATTATCTTCCTAGGTAATTTGAGAAACAGATTATTGGATGTCTAAGGATCTGTAGTGAGCTCAAGGTCCATCACAATTCTTCGGTGAGGACACGAGGCCTGAAAGAATACATGGAAGTAAATTCTAGCCACTTGAAGGCCCTGTCATATAGCCAGCTGTCTGAGGCAGTCTTGGAGGAGATGAGAATTCAGAGCAATCTGTCTAAAAATAGTCTATACCTATTAGAGACAGGCCTAGACCGTATAATGGACGGACAGGGAGATATATAATGTCCCCTTGGCTTGCAAGATGGGGAAGAATTCTTGAGACATAAAAGTTGCAGTGTGTGTGTGGGGGGAGCAACATATATTGCCAACAGATTTGAAGCCTGTATTAGTGAGTATAATTTTGTCCCTGGGCCCGTGGGTGCAAATATATGTTTGCTTAGCTGTGCATATACACACCCATGCTGCACATCCACATATATCCAGGTCAGCCTTAAAAGCATACCACATATTTAGCAGAGTAGAATCCTCAGATAAACTGGTAGAGGCATCGGGCTGTCTGCTAGATCCGAGTGAATTCAATTCCACACCTTTGCTCTCTGTTAACGGGTGAAATACACCCCCCCCCCGAAAGTCAAGGAGTCCCAAAGTGGGTCCCTCTTAAGTTGTGGATCCTCAGGAACTTGTACTACACTTATTTCCTTATCCTCACCCTGACAACTTCCTACAGACCTCCCCATATTTCACAAACCTCTTGACCGCCAACTCCCGATCTTGCTTGTCCTCCTTAGAATATTTGCAAATATTCCCCAAGCTTCTTCCAAATATTCTTCTAAACTCCGGGTTCCTGATTCCCTGCCAGTCTCTGCTTCCTCTTCAACGCCCCCCACCCACCCACCCACCGCTTTCCCCTCCTGCGGTCCTCTGCCATGGCCGATTCCTCCCAGCCTCTGTGATCCTGTTTGACACGCCCCCGCCGCGAGTGCCACCGGCTCAGTCCCCAGATCTTTCACCCCGGCCCCTCGCAACCCTCTCCCGATCCCCAGAGCCCTTTTCGCGCGGTGGGTCCCTCTTGGTCCTGCCAAGCTCGCTCCCCAGACCGCCCCCCCCCTCCCCAGCACCATCCCCACCACCGTCGTCCAGCCCAGCGCTTGCCCGTGTCCGAATCAATTAGAATTGAGATTGGACGCGCAGCGCTGAGGGTAAATATTAAAGCCGGGCGCTTCGCTAATTCAAACCATCGATCAGGCGGGGATGAGAGCAATAAATTATTGTGACAAGATGCAATCCTCGCGCCGGGCGCCTCTGCCTCCATCGATCCATGCGGCCCGGCCCGGCTGCCTGCGCCCTCCCCTGCCTGCAGACAGCGCTGCCCAAGCCCTCAGCAGCCGCGGCCTGCGCCCATTACTCGCCTCTGGGCGGCGCCCTGCTACCACCCATTCCCTCACCCCGTCCATTCCCTCACCCCTTGGGGGGTCTTTCAGATTCACTTCCCTCTCTTTCTCCAGCTCCCCTATGAATGAGCCGCAGTTTCTCTCCCTCTCCTTCTCTTACACAAACACACACACACAGCCAAAAACTTCTGCTTCCTGCACCCTGTTCTGAGTGCCCTGTCACACCCATTATTCTCTGCCACTCCCGGATCTTCTTGCCACTGAGGGTCTCCCGGCCCCCTTTGTTGGACTCCCAGTGAATGAGATCTCACCACCAGCACCTCACAACACCACGGAACCCCACCTCCACCTCCCTGTCCATCCTAAATCCTTTTTCTCATTCTGGATTTCCAACATCTTCTCAGTCTCGATGTTTTCTCTCCCTCCCTAGTGCTCTCTCACTATCTCTCCAGCCTACCGCCTCCTCCAGACGCCCTGCACCCATCCTCCTCTTCTCTTTCATGGCATCCACACCACATCTTGGGAACTGTAGTTTACCCACAACTACAATTCCCGGCACCCTTAACAAAATACAGTTCCCAGGATTCCTTTGGGACACAATGCACCTTAAGTGTCTCCTGACTTCTTTCTGGGTCCCCCCCCCCCCCGCTTCTTTGCTTCTTATTCTCCATGGCTGTTCTTTTCTTCCTTTGCCCTGTGTTTTGTTTCTCTCTCCCCTCTTCAGCCTTCCCTCCCCTGACTCGTGTACTAATGTACTTCTGGACAACCAGGGACTCTAAAACTTCCAGTTCTTGGAAGACCTGTGCTTTCCCTTCCTTTAATTTGCACCTGGGTACATTTTACTCATGCATGTTCATCACCGGACAACTGCAACTTCCAGTAATAGGCATGGACAAGCGTAACACTTATCATAGTGTTCCATCTGCAAAGCTGCCAGTAGAGAAGAAATAAGAGGCTACTTTTTTTAAAGTGATAAAACCACGCACACATATCCTGAATGAGTCCTATCACAAAGGCATCAAACCCGCCAATGAATTCTAACTATGTTATCTGTAAGACGGTTGAAAGAGAGAGGAATTTGGAGCTGACCTCTCTTAGAAAAAAAGAGTTCTAGAGCTAACTCTGCTCCTAAGCTGGACCTCAAAGGCAAGTGCATTGAGGCTTTAAATGACAGGTCACTGCTTGATTGATTGATTGATTGATTGATTTGATTTGGAGACCACACCCATTCCTAAGGCAGGTAACTACAGCGGGATGCCAACTGGAATAAAATATTTTTTTGTGGGAGCTAGTTAAGTCCTGCCCCACATAATCTATCACAAGACCTGGTGCACACACAGCATTTGAATGACAATGCTCATGAACTTTGGGGACCCCCAGTCTCCTCAAATATTTTAGAGGGGGTTGAAGGCCCCTTGGCCCCTAGGAGTTGCCTCCTATTGCTGGATCTACAAAGACAGCAGAAGGAGGTGGTTAAATCTTGAGGTGCCAGTGTGAACTGTAATCACTTTAGCTGGTAATGGGCCAATAGCATAGTTTCCAATGCTCCCCCAAGTCAAACAGACTCCCTGCAAGTCAAGACCTTTGGCCACATGAGGCGAAGGACAAGAGGTGCCTCACCTCCCATTCCATGTACAAAAACCAGACAAAGTAGCAGCTGCATCTTAACTTCAGTGTTGGCAATGGGGATAGCATCCTTGGCTACATCTGAAAGTAACAGGCTTTCTTTGGGGGTCAGGCCTACGGCTAATAGAGCTCTGTTCTCCAACACCTTGCTGCTGGTCCCTGTTCCACTAGCACAGGATTCAGCAACCTGAAGCCCTCCAGTAGTCCAAAACAACTGGAGGGCACAAGTATTTGCCACTTGAGACAGTTGCCCCACTTTGCCAAATGGTAGAGCTGGTCCTGCAGCAAGAAGAAAACCAGGTCACCCAGGAGAAATGTTCTCTGCACTCAATTCTTACTTAATACATGATTAATACATGATTAAGTCTCTGTAGTTTGAGGTGGTTCAACCTAACCTCCCAGCTTATTGCTACCTTATTCAATAGGATGTGTAGATAAGGCCAACATGTTGAAAATGGAAAACTCCGACAAATATTAGAACTCAGCCTTCATCTGAACAACATGCAACAAGAAGCCAGCCCAAATTTGAATAAGTAAACCTTACTTCTGCAAGTTGCTGTTCACAGATGCACATTCATTGCTTTATGACTGCAATGTCAGCTGATGACTTGCATTTGTGAATGATCTGTCTTAGAGATCACATAGCACAGCAAGGTTTGCACATGACTTCAGGCACAACGCATTACAGTGGAGTCAGTCCATTATGAGTCATTGAATACTGAAGTGATAAGAAACACATAGCTGCGGTCAGCGGACAGAAGTCACGGGGTCTGGGAGCTGCCCAGTCCCCGCAATAGGGCCCTGCAGACCTGGGGACTGCATTGCCATTTTATCCCTTGCTTGAAGGCACTTTACTGGACCCCAAACAAAGTGAGTGGGTGCTCCTCAGGCCCATATATTGGTGGTCTCCTTTGGGATCTCATGCTGCAAACCTCTCCACCCCACATGAGTTATTCCCCCACCCCCACCCTTCTCAGAAAATGAGCTGGCTTTCTTAGCCTTTGTTCATTGAGTGAGGGCCAAATAATATTTTCTATGTAATTTTCTCTATGGAAGGGAGCGCTTTTTCCGTGCCAGCACTGCCTCGTGTATGGGACTCCCTGTTCCAAAGGGTTTTGGCTATCTCCCTCTTTATTTGTGCTCTGTAGGCAATTTAGGACATTGTGTGGTATTCAACTGATTTTACTATAAGTGGACCTATTGAAACCAATGGCCTTAACTTAGTTGTGCTCATTAATTTCAGTGGGTCTACTCTGAGTAATTATTATTATTATTATTAATTGAATTTATATACCACCCTAAGGGATTGCCACCCGTTCCTTTTTAAACAAGCTTTTGCTGCTTAATATATTGGTTGTCAATGTGTTCCTTTTTTTGCTGCTGCTTTTAGTTTGGTCATTTGTGGTCTAATGGTTGGGTTACTGTTCATTTTGTATTTACAGGTCGCTTACAGCAGCTCCTTTGTGGAGGAGACAAGTGAGGCACAGACTTCTTTTGAAACGAATGGCTACATACCACAATGAATGGCTCCAAAAATTAGGCAAGTGAGGCACTTGTACTTGCTGTTGCTTCCTGTAATGTTCTGGGTCCAACTCCCTGCCTGAGTGAAGCGCATCTGCATCACTGAGAGGCAGCAAGATGCAGGGGTTAGAGTATGGGATGATGACCTCGGAAGCCAGGGTTCAAATCCCCATTCACGCTGGCTGGCCTTTTAGTCAGTCACTGCCTCCCTGCCTTACATGCCTCACAGGGCTGTTGTGGGGTTAACTGACGAGGGGCAGAGCCATGCACACCATCTTGAGATCCTTGGAGAGAGAAAAGGGGGATCTAAATGCAATAAACAAATAAATCAGTGGGTCTCTTGCTGTTGCAGTTTATATGACTAAGGGTACAGGAAGCCTCATTAGACTAGGTCATGGGTAGGCAAACTAAGGCCCGGGGGCCAGATCCGGCCCAATCGCCTTCTAAATCTGGCCCGCGGACAGTCCAGGAATCAGCGTGTTTTTACATGAGTAGAATGTGTGCTTTTATTTAAAATGCATCTCTGGGTTATTTGTGGGGCATAGGAATTTGTTCAGTCCCCCCCCCCCGAATATAGTCCAGCCCCTCACAAGGTCTGAGGGACAGTGGACCAGCCCCCTGCTGAAAAAGTTTGTTGACCCCTGGACTAGGTCCATGGGTCCATTAAATCATTGGTCCATGGAGCCAAGATATGGGAACTAAGAAGTGGAATTGTTGGGAGTTCCTTTGAAATGAGTGTTTTTAATAATTTTCTATATACAGCTGACAGATGAAGTTCTCCTTTGTTTCCTTTTCCTCGTTTTGGCTTGTGTTTTTATTTAGATTAGTTTTTTCATATCGTTGATACAGTGGTACCTCGGGTTAAGTACTTAATTCGTTCTGGAGGTCCGTTCTTAACTTGAAACTGTTCTTAACCTGAAGCACCACTTTAGCTAATGGGGCCTCCTGCAGCCGCCACGCTGCCGGAGCACGCTTTCTGTTCTCATCCTGAAGCAAGGTTCTTAACCCGAGGTACTATTTCTGGGTTAGCAGAGTCTGTAACCTGAAGTGTATGTAACCTGAAGCGTATGTAACCAGAGGTACCACTGTATTCTAAAAAAAACATTGGGCATTTGATATTAACCTTTGTATATCTTTTTTTCAAACTTAAATAAAAGCTATGGTTTAAAAAGAAGAAGGTGCATAGAACTATGTATTGCCACTCTATGCAGCCTGGCACCAGTCTCTAAGGGTTTCAGGCAGGAGTCTTTACCTGAGCCTGCCAGGGACTGAACCTGAGACCTCCCGTACGCGAAAGCATGTTCTCTGCCACTGAAATACAGCCTTTCTCCAGATTCTCATGACCATTTCCCACCCATGAGCACTTCTATTTTAGTTTGCATGCATTGGAATTTGAAGGAGATTATGCCTTCTCTTGAGTGCTTGTCTCCAAACCTACATGTGGATTTGGAGGGTAACTGAAATAGGGAGGTTGCATGACAAATAATGTCTGGATTCTGGATACATGTTCCTGCTGGCATCTGGAGCACACAGTTTCCAGCCCAACTGGAGATTATACCTGCAATGGAAAGAGGGAAAACTCTTGCCACCCTCTCTTATAAGACTACACCCAGCAGTCAGCCAATTATGTTTTTTTGGGAATTAGATTCAGAGCACAACACTTCAGGGAAGGATCATAGCTTCGTGGTGGGTGGTCTCAGCATCAATCTCCGTCATCTCAAGGTAGGGCTGCGTATGCCCCCTATCTGAAACCCTGGATAGCCACTGCCAATCAATGTAAATAATGCTGAGCTAGATTGATTGACTCAGCATAAGGCAGCTTCCAATGATTCTACTAGGATAGGTTCCAGATTTTTTTGGAGGGGGGGGGGGAGAGAAGCAACTCAATGGAAGAGCACTTGCTTTGCATGCAGAAGGTTCCCGCTTGGACTACTGCAATGCGCTTTACGTGGGGCTACCTTTGAAGGTGACACAGAAACTACATGACCACATAACATCGGTCCTGAAAGACCTACATTGGCTCTCAGTACGTTTCCTAGCACAATTCAAAGTGTTGATGCTGACCTTTAAAGCCCTAAACGGCCTCGGCCCAGTATACCTGAAGGAGCGTCTCCACCCCCATCATTCAGCCCAGACACTGAGGTCCAGCTCCGAGGGCCTTCTGGTGGTTCCCTCACTGAGAGAAGTGAGGTTACAGGGAACCAGGCAGAGGGCCTTCTCGGTGGCGGGGCCCGCCCTTTGGAACCCCCTCCTATCAGATGTCAAGGAGATAAACAACTATCTGACTTTTAGAAGACATCTGAAGGCAACCCTGTTAAGGGAAGATTTTAATGTTTGATGTTTTATCGTGCTTTAATATTCTGCTGGGAGCAGCCTAGAGTGGCTGGGGAAACCCAGCCAGATGGGCGGGGTATAAATAATAAATTACTATTATTATAAATTATTATTCCAGGTGCAACTGCTGGTAACTCTAGGCAGGACTGGGAGATTCCCTAGTCTGAAACAGTGGAAAGCTGCTGGCAGTCCGTGCAGGCAGTACTGAGCTGGGTAGACAATGGCCTGACTCAGGATAAGGCAGCGCTGCTGGAAGATGTAGTCCAAAAGATCTGGAAGGGATAAGGTTGATAAAGGCTGAGTTAAACAGTTTGTGTGCATATATATGTGTGCATATGTGTGTGTGTGTATAAATGTGTGTGTGTGTGTCTATATATATTATCATCTGTCAATCTCACATAGGTGATATCCCACCCTTCCTCCTGCAGCAGCCCAGGGTGGTAGCTCAGTACTGACCTGGATGGACTAATACTCTCACTTAGTATAAGGCTGCTTCCTATGATCTCCTTCTCAGGGCCAGCCACAGACAGGGCACCCCTTTCCTGCTAATGAACAATGGGTGATTCCACCAGGTGTTCCTTCTGTGCAAGCTTTATTGAAGTGAACAACAGCTGCATGAGAGCAGTTTCCTGGTGGACGCCGGTGTCTCATGGGACATAGCTGTCAATGTTCTGCCAGAGTGGTGTAATAGTCAGAGTATTGAACCAGGAGGAAGGAAGACCCAGTCAAATCCCTGCTTGGCCATGATCAGGGTCTTTCAAATTTCAGCGGCACGCTATGCAAGGCCAAAATTTGGTGCACACACCCAACCTCTCGCCTTCTGTTCTGCTGAATTCACTATTTTGTAGTTGCAACACTTTGTAGCACCCCCTAGGCTTGGCTCCCAGTGCGGCGGAACCATCCACACTTCTCAGAATCCACCTCTAACTAGGGGTACAGCCACTACTTTTCAGCTTAATCTACCATAGATTATGGTTATTGGGAAGAGGAGAGAACTGTATGTGCTTGCTTGAGCAACCCTGGTGAAAAAAACAGGATATGCATATAATAAATAAGTAAAATCCATAGTGGTGCCCCAAATCCACTGCCTGTGTGGTTAGCTCATGATAAGGGTTGCACCGGTTTGTATGGCCATGCTAACGGACATTGTAACATGCACTGCAACCTCCTAACTAAGCTGAATTGTACATTTCGGGTGTTGGATTCCCTTCGGTGGCTTTTCGTTGCCGTTACGGCATGGGCTGGTTTGTTGCCGCCGAAGCAGCCACATCCCTAACCAGCAGGGAGGGTTCCCACGCAGGAAAATAAACTACCAAATGCATGCATCACAGGAGCAGGGAAAAGACTGACACAGAAAGAAATACTGGCAGGCCACAAACACACGCAAAGATGAGAAACCAGAAGGGTGCAAGGCATACCAGCCAGCTTGCTCCTGCCTGCTCCCCCTCCACACCTGCCTGAGTCAGCAGTAATGAAGGTTGTAAAGAAGAGGGATGGAACCCGTCAAAGAGGAGATTGGTTCTCAAGTACAACATCCTGGCCTATTTCAGCCATATAGCCCACAACTCTTCTCCCCGCCTTTCTGCAGCGAGCGTCACAGCCCTCCCTCCTCGCCGTCATTCCTGAAGAGAGGGCAAAGGATGCAAAAATGGCATTGGCTAAATCAGGAAACAGGTGAAGATGTTTGTCTCTCTTCTGGTCCCAGGGAAGATGAGCTACAAACCAGGTAATGCCATGCGGGTTTTTAAAAAAACAACAACACAAAAAACAGGTCTGCTTCTGTTTATGTAGGACGGGGTGGGGAACCGAGGGCCGCATTAGCTTCCGGGCAACCTTCCAAGGTCCACATGTCAGTGGTGGGCGCGGCCAGATGTAAAAGTGGGTGGGGCAATAAATGTAAATGTCACCTTGGCCCAGTAGGCTAATTTCTAGAAATAAAAATAAGAAATTTATTAATTATACCCCACCCATCTGGCTGGATTTCCCCAGAACTCTGGGCAGCTCTCAACAGAATATTAAAAACACGATCAAACATTAAAAACGTCCCTAAACAGGGTTACCTTCAGATGTCTTCTAAAAGTCAGACAGTTGTTTATTTCCTTGACATCTGATGGGAGGGCGTTCCACAGGGCGGGCACCACTACTGAGAAGGCCCTCTGCCTGGTTCCCTGTAGCCTCACTTCTCTCAGCGAGAGAGCCGCCAGAAGGCCCTCAAAGCTGGACCTCAGGCGGAGCGATGGGGGTGGAGACGCTCCTTCAAGTATTCAGAAACACTCATATACCCTCAGTCTATCCTCCAGCCACACAAGAAAAAAGTATTCTGAGAGTTCAAGGACACATTCCAGAGAGCCAGTGTGGTGTAGTGGTTAGAGTGCAGTACTAGGACCTGGGAGACCAGAGTTCAAGTCCCACCAGTGTTCAAGTCCACACTTGGCCATGAAGCTCCCTGGGTGACCTTGGGCCAGTCACTTCCACTCAGCCTAACCCGCTTCACAGGGTTGTTGTGGGGGATAGAATGAAGAGGGAGAGAGCCCTGTACGCCACCTTGAGCTCATTGGAGAAGAAGTTGGGATATAAGTGCTACAAATAAATAAATAAATTCCACTTGGGCAGAAATGCTCAGAACGTTGAAGCAGGGATTGGTGAGGCATGTGGCCTCGGGTCACAGAGTTCCAAGGCCCAGAGGCATTTGTCCCCTCAACCTAAGGTTTCCCTGTCGCCCGATGTACAGGCATGCAAGCTTTCCAGTTTACACATAGCTCTTCGGCAGGAAACGTTATGTGGGATTTGCATACTAGTCCGACTTAAAGGTAAAGGGACCCCTGACAATTAGGTCCAGTCGTGGCCGACTCTGGGGTTGCGGCGCTCATCTCGCTTTATTGGCTGACGGAGCCGGCGTACAGCTTCCAGGTCATGTGGCCAGCATGACTAAGCCGCTTCTGGCGAAACCAGAGCAGTGCACGGAAACGCTGTTTTACCTTCCCGCTGGAGTGGTACCTATTTATCTACTTGCCCTTT
Organism: Podarcis bocagei; assembly: GCF_964188305.1. Lineage (NCBI taxonomy): Eukaryota > Metazoa > Chordata > Lepidosauria > Squamata > Lacertidae > Podarcis > Podarcis bocagei. Next base: position 11,684,140 of record NC_138132.1, read on the forward strand.
TTGGCATGCTTTCGAACTGCTAGGTTGGCAGGAGCAGGGACCGAGCAACGGGACCTCACCCCGTCATGGGGATTTGAACCGCTGACCTTCTGATCGGCAAGTCCACAGCGCCATCCGCGACCCACTGAAATCAATAGCACTTCGTGATCCAACCATATCTACCTGTAACCAATAGACAGCCAATGTAGTGCTCTCCTGACATTGTAGGACTACATCTCCCATCATCCCTCGCACTTTGTGCATGCTGGCTGAGGCTGATGGGAGTTGGAGTCCAACAGCACCTGGAAGCCCTGCTTTTTTTCTGAGGGTACTCAAAGGTATGCAGTACCGGCACCTTTGTTGCTGTTGTTGTTGTTGTTGTTGCTAAAAAGTGTGGCACTTACGGTAACAACGTCATGGTGAGTACCAGGACCTATTTTTCTAGGAAAATAGCCCTGCCTGGAAGGCATTGCATTGGCGACCCCTGCTGCAAACCTTATTATTCTCTCCAACACTACGCAGATTAAAAACATGAATATGCTTGGTTAGCACCCGAATTCTTATAGCCTGGTCCCAGCCCAAGACCCGACCACACACAACGACACATTGCTGAATGCCACCAATGGCATTTAGCCCAGCCCCCATTAATTTAAAGCCAATGGAATGTCTGTTCTTTTAGTTTAAGATCTATGTGAAAAACATACAGTATTCTATCCCCCGTTTAAATTATACAGCAGCTGCAGCGTATAAAATAGCAGGCTCTGCCTTAGCGATCATGTGCCCTTCTCCCTCCCTAGAGATGGCTCCTTCCTTGTTGTCCATCAGCTGGCAGCTGAAGACTTTCTTGTTCCAACAAGAAATTTTGGGAATTTACAGCTTTTAATTAAAGGGCTGATGCCGTGCTCTTTTTATTGCAATTATGTGTATGCTTTAAACAGATTTTATATATGTATTTTGTTTTAATTTTACCATGCTTTTAAGGATTGTGTCCCGTCCCCCCCGCTAGGTTTCTGGTAGTTCATTTTTCATCTGTAACCCGCCTTGAATCCCATCAGAAAAAAAGCTGGGGTAGTAGTAGTAGTAGTAGTAGTAATAATAATAATAATAATAATAATAATAATAATAATAATAATAATAAATGTGCCTTAGCATGTCTTAGGGAGCAATCCTAGAAGAAGATCCACTAGGGTGAGCTGGGTTAGGATCCAGCGCATCTCTGACTGAGCTGTCTTAACTCCCTCAACCTACATTCATCCAGATATACATCAGTATATTTTTCTTATCTCAGCTCACCTGAGACCTAGCTGGCTGAGCCAAACTCAGCAGATCTTAAGACAATGTAAGCCCTGGGAAAAGGGAATTTTGGAGCATGGCAGGGTCACGACCAGAGAGGAGAGGGTTCGTCTAAACCTGAGCCCATTCAGCTTGGTCACGTGACCTGGCAAATAGGTTGGTGTGATTCAGTCACTATTTTAAAGGCTTGTTATCCTTCTGCCAGGCTTAGGCTGGCTGAGCCAGCAGTATCCCCACAGCTGAACAGAGTTCGGATCCGGTGTAACTTTATGCCAGCTTAACTTACAGTGGCTTGCTTTAAGCCGGATTCTTGTGTATAGGATTGCTCCCTTAGTGTCCATGTCCATGCATTGCCTTTATGTTTATATCTGCCACAGTCACAATGTCACGCGGCTATTTCTCACTCCGAAATTTATAGTGCAATCCTAGGCCCATATGCGCCACACTCCTAGCTGAGTGGATATAGGACAGCAGCATTTACTGTCAGAAGAGCACGGGGAGGTGGCTGAAGCCTGCACAATGGCAACTTTTAACAAGACATTCCCAGAAGACAAAAATAAGGGGCTGCACCAGAAAATATAGGACCACTGGGGATAAACATGGACTTTGGAAGCACGCCATTTAAAGAGATGAAAGGAAAAGTGTGCAGACTTTAACCACTGAAATAAATCTTCTCCCACCATCCAATGAATGTGAAGATACTTGGATGGTTGCAAAGAATTTTGGACTTCAAGATATTATTTGAACTGTTTGCTTTTTGTTTATTATTTGAACTGTTTGCTTAGTATTTTAAGCAAAAGATTGCATAAGACTGCTTTGTATGCAGGCTTTCCCACACCTTAGATGCTGAGGGTCATATTTTTGTCTCAACATCATAGACGAAAAGAGCCCTGATTTTTCTCAAATCAATATGCTTCCTTTAATTTGATCTGTTTTTCACTTGAGGATCCTTGAACACGCTTTGGTTTCTGGAGGTTTGCTGTCACACAGCTCACAAAGTCCCCGTTTCAATGTCGAGTCTTAATGTTTAAAGCCCTCCATCCTTTCCTCCTCCTTTCCAGTCCTTATTTCCCCATTGTATCTATTTCCCATGACCTTTGCTCCTCTAACTTTACCACCCTTGGCCACAGCAAGGCTTCTTACTTTCTTCAAGGACATCATCCATCCTTCTGAGCTGTCCGCTAGGCCAGGAGTTCCACCCCAGTATACTTATATGCAATAGTGTACGTAGTGGCAAATTCAGAAGCGCACGGCCCCTTCATGAAAGCCACAGCCATGCCCCTTCGCAGCCACACCGCTTCTAAGATCATACAGTAAGCTTATAATTATACAATAATAATAGTAAGGGATGCATTGCAGATCTCCATGTATTGTCTCTCAGCTTGTTTCCCTATTTTCTATGCACATACATGGGCAAACGATTTGGAGTGCTTCAATGTCCTCTTCTGATTTAAGATGTTTCCTCTCCCCCCCCCCCCGCCACCATGAAGTTCCATCGTACGTAACAGAACCTGCACACTCTTCTCTGGAAACTGAAACATTTTGTGTTTTCAGCTTTCCTAAATGCGTAGCTTTGGAGCGTACAGTGGCCAGACAGCTTCCCTTTCATGCTGATTGGGTGGCACTAGGGCAATGGAGAAAGGCACTCCTGCAGGGAACTTGCTGCATTCAACCCCTGCCCTTTAACCATGGCACCACTGCCTATATGATGCCACCATCACTCACCCGTCCTCTCTCAAAGCCAACGTTCCTTTGGGAGCATCAGCTGAGAAGCCTCCTACGTACAAACGTTTGCTCATACAGTGGTACCTCGGGTTAAGTACTTAATTTGTTCCGGAGGTCCGTTCTTAACCTGAAGCACCACTTTAGCTAATGGGGCCTCCTGCTGCTGCCGCGCCGCCGGAACACAATTTCTGTTCTTATCCTGAAACAAAGTTCTTAACCTGAAGCACTATTTCTGGGTTAGCGAAGTCTGTAACCTGAAGCGTATGTAACCTGAAGCGTATGTAACCTGAAGTGTATGTAACCTGAGGTACCACTGTATTACTCAATCCATTTCTCTCTCCTTCAAACCTTTCCTCCAGGCCCAGTTCCTCCTTCATGTTCCATTGCCCAAACTTTTACTGACACCTGATTCTTCCTCCAGTCCAGGGACTTTTCTAATCACCCTGATTATGCTTATTTTACTGAAAGTACCACCACAGGTGTAGCAACAGCAGCACTACCAAGACCACCACCACCAGTAGCAGCAGAAATTTCATGACAGATTCTCTGGAGACTTCAGCAATTATCCCATCACTAAATAGTCTATAAGGATACAGGCATGTGGGTTAGGGGAAGACAATTCCCAACTGGACAGGTGTGCAGCTAGTTTGCATTTATAGTGTGGGCATGTCAATAGTTGTTCAGGGCAGAGCAACAAATGGCCTCCCCAAATTTTCCACCTTGCTAGTGAGCAGTCAAATGGGGGGGGGGGGAGAGCATTTCATCAATGGTGTGGAGCTAATTTCCTCTACCAGTAGTACTTGGGGTGTGGGTGTGTGGGTGTGTGTAAAAGAAAATGATCTTCTGAGAAATTCCAGCTCAATATGGAATTGAAGCCCTACCGCTAGTTCATACTAGTTGATGAAGGAAGCAATGACCAAAGAAGAAAGAGCTGGAAGGAGGAAGGGAGCAAGCCCCTGCTTCCTTCAACAATACTAAATTACAGTACATGTATATCAAAGCACGATCCACAGCGGTGCCTGAGATTCTCCACCCTATTTGTGAGCAGCAAACAGGCTTAAATTCTCCAATTGTCAAGTCTGAAAAATAATATTCACAGAATCTTTATATTTTTTTTAAACACCATTGTCTTATAAGTTTGGGTCCAGTTCTATTTTTGAAAGCTGTTTCTGTTGGAAGTGTTGGGATTCAACTCAGCTTTTAGTAAGACTGGGGTCATTTGCGGGGATGGGAGGGAAGGTAGATAGTAGAGAGGGGGAACCCCCCAGGTTTCTGACCTAACTTGCCCTGACCTTCCCTCTGATACCTCTTAGAGATCCTGATCTCATTTCCTACTCCCCCCTTCCCCCTTCATCCCAGCAAAAGAGAGGAAACATCTTGTGGGACTCTTGAGATCAAAGACCAAGCGAGGCCCCTGACATCTCAAACTTTGTTAGACAGAACTAGGGACTCTTTTACTGTCAAGTAGTAGATAGGTAGCCTGGGCTGAACAAAGACATTGGATTCTTATCTCACTATACATAACTAAACCATTTCTCACCTTCCCACCCCTTGCCTTTTCCTGTAAGACCTATTACAGTCGTTAAGAGTCGTCAACAGGCTCATCTCAGCTATCTGCCAATCTCCCATTCCCACCACCCTTCTGAGTAACACCCCTCCCCACCTTCTCACTATATAGAAGGATCTGGCAACTTCTGTTTCAGTGTATCTGAAGAAGTGTGCATGCACACGAAAGCTCATACCAAGAACTAACTTAGTTGGTCTTTAAGGTGCTACTGGAAGGAATTTTTTTATTTTTACTGTCAAGCATGTGTTTTGTAAAATAAATGAAGCTTTCTTATTTTCCCCATACTAAATGTCTCTGTATGGTTGCCTCCAAGCACAAGTGTGTACCTGTCAAGGTACATCTGTGTCAGTGCACAGTTCAGACTTCTGCTGGTGGGATGTAAACTCCACATGCTTCCCATTGCTAATCGCCAACTGTTGAGGAGCAGTGTTAGTTTAGAAAATTAATTAATTTGATTTTTATACAGCCCTTCATCTGTAGATTTCAAGGTGGCTCACAACGCCAACACATTCATTCTCCCACTTGTTTAATATGTAATAATTTACCTGAATGAACCTTACTTATAGATTGAAGGGTTACAACACCTCCAAGATAACCAAATTATGAACGCTGTAGGTGAGGGATGGGCTCTTGCTTATATTCACAAATGATGCCCTCAGCCCCTGAGGACATTTACCTAAAAGTAAGGCTTTTCAAGGGACGCGGGTGGCGCTGTGGGTTAAACCACAGAGTCTAGGACTTGCCGATCAGAAGGTCGGCGGTTCGAATCCCGCAACGGGGTGAGGTCCCGTTGCTCGGTCCCTGCTCCTGCCAACCTAGCAGTTCGAAAGCACGTCAAAGTACAAGTAGATAAATAGGTACCGCTCCGGCGGGAAGGTAAACGGCGTTTCTCTGCGCTGCTCTGGTTCGCCAGAAGCGGCTTAGTCATGCTGGCCACATGACCAAGAAGCAGTATGCCGGCTCCCTCAGCCAGTAAAGTGACATGAGCGCCGCAACCCCAGAGTCAGTCACGACTGGACCTAATGGTCAGGGGTCCCTTTACCTTTTAAGGCTATATTCCCATGCACACATCGCTCCATTGCACTGGACCCAAGAGGTGACTTATTTACGAAGTAAATGTGCACAGGAACATCTAATGATGTGGACTATAGTCCATGAAAAATAAATGCGTCAATATATAAGATGCCACAAGACGCCTTGTTGCTGAAAACTGGGGGAGGGGGAGGAGGGATAGTGATTTGTGCTCAGGTCCTGCTAAATGGTTTCCCACGGTGGGGGGACCTGGTTGGCCCCAGGATGCTGAGCTAGATGTACCATTGGCCTCATCCAGCAGGCTCTCCTTTTTCTATTGTTCTTAAAGCAGGTGGGATTGTGTAACAAGATGAACCCAGAAATGGCATCCTATAAAACGTGAGACCTTTAATCTCAGGGTCGTGGGTTCGAGCCCCACATTGGGCAAAATGTTTCTGCTGTGCAGGGATGACCCTCACGGTCCCTTCCAATTCTATGATAAAAGAAGGTTGTAGCTAACATTCATCCTACTCAGAGTAGACCCACCCACATTGTCCTTTGTTTCAAAAGGCTTTCCTCTGAGCAGGACTAACCCTTGATATGATCCAGACATAGACAGCTGTCATGGTTCAGGGGAGTTCAGAAGTCAGAACCATTTCTATATGTTTCAAGTCCATCCTGTCCCTGAATCTCAAAGAGCGCTGATGGCATGAATTCCATAACACATTTACATCAAAGTATTCTGTAATGAAAATTGCTATCATGCCCATTTTGCAGAGAGCAAAGTGTGGCTGAAGGTTGCACTGCTCAATGCCACCCAAGGGCTCCATTGCTGAGCTAGGAGACAGCGCTCAACTTGATTCCCAAATGCTGGGCCTAAGGTCTGGAAGCAGTTCAGTAAAGGAAAGAAAATGCTACTTGCAATGTCTTCAGAGCCTTTCCCTCACAATTAACCACAATCACGCCTTGCACATCAATGAATTAATACAATACAGCTGAAAGGTGCAAGTAATAATAATAATAATAATAATAATAATAATAATAATAATAATAATAATAATTTATTATTTGTACCCCGCACATCTGGCTGGGCTTCCCCAGCAACTCTGGGTGGCTTCCAACAAAGATTAAAAATACATTTAAATGTCACATATTAAAAACTTCCCTTGAGGTGTCTTTTAAATGCCAGGTAGTTGTTTATCTCTTTGACATCTGGTGGGAGGGTGTTCCACAGGGCGGGCGCCACTACTGAGAAGGCCCTCTGTCTGGTTCCCTGTCGCTTTGCTTCTCGCAGTGAGGGAACCACCAGAAGGCCCTTGGCGCTGGACCTCAGCGTCTGGGCAGAACAATGGGGGTGGAGATGCTCCTTCAGATATACTGGGCCAAGGCCATTTAGGGCATTAAAGGTCAACACCAACACTTTGAATTGTGCTCGGAAATGTACTGGGAGCCAATGTAGGTCTTTCAGGACCGGTGTTATATGGTCTCGGCGGCTGCCCCCAGTCACCAGTCTAGCTGCCACATTCTGGATTAGTTAGTGGGTAACAGTTACCCTTCCCTAGCCATGGCCACTTCAACAGCCATTTTAAATACCAAAATGTATTACACCGCTTTTTTAGGACAGGTAGGGTCGGATCTGCACCTGCAGCAGCAGAATAATAAGGTGGCATGGTCCTGAGGTGTGGAAGAGAGAGGGCTATACCACTTCAAGAATGCATAGGTGGATGGGAGTGGGGTGGGGTGGGGGGACGGTACACCCCCCTCTGGCTGCTCCCCTACATTTAGACTTAAGCCTGAGGGCAAATTCTGTCATGTTACTGCTCTGTGTAAGCTGCTCTGGGAACCTTGTGGGGGTAGCTGAAAAGAAGGTTAAAAAAAAAAAGGAAACATAAATAAATGCTTAAAAAAATTATTTGGGCACTTGCACAGACAAAGAGGCTGAGGCTATGACCTTTCTGTCTTGTGCTGGACTGAGGTATGCCTCCCTTCCCCCCCACCTTCAAAAAAATTTTTGAAACCCACCACACCACCTGTTGTCTGAAGTGGGTCAGCCTACTGCCACTCACTGTATTCTGCTGCACTTCTATGAGGGCTCGGGCTTTGGTGAGTCTCCCAGGGATGATTATTCCAAAATTGATGGGTGACCAGCCAGCCAAGGAGAAGGCCTCTTTGGGTGCCTTTCATGCCTTAACATTATTAGAGGGTCAAAGAGTTTGGCTTCCAGGCTTCCTGGCGCCTCGGCACCGCTCTCTTCCAATCTGCACTGAAGCCAGTCTGACACGCTAGCCTTTCTAGGGCAACGCTAACTGTAACGTGTGGACAAGGAGATAGATATCTTCCTGACAAGCCCACCAATTAATAATACAGCTTTCTTTTCCCTCCAGAGATAATTTGAACACTTTGGGTATATTGCATGTATAGTCTGCATAACGAATGGCTTACAGACCTTTCCCCGGGGTTTTTAAAAGGAGCTAGGTTGTATCAAAGGCAATGAAAAAAAACCTGAATTACCGTCTGCCCACCAGCGTTTACAGGAGTGGCATTGAACGCTGGTTCTAGGTCTCCCCTCCTTCTCCCCTCTCGGTTAGAATAGGCATGGAACCTGATGGCAAAACGCGTAAGGACTAGTGGAATGATTAACTCACATTCGGTGGAAGGTAGCAAAACTTAAGTCAACAATTATAGCTTTAGCCCGGAATTGCGGGTGGGGGCCTTGCATAGAATTAATTCACAGGGGGATGGTGTGCCTGTGTGAAAGGAGAGACAGATAGAGAGGTGGGAGTCTAAGCTGATTCGCAAAATCCTCTCTTCGTGTCTAAAACCACGAAGTATTTCACTACCTCAGCATTCTGCGATCTGGTGATCCACTCACCACGCCGCTAAGAAGTCGAGACAGTTTGGTTCCAGTCATTTCAGTGAGGATTGTCCGGCGCCAAATCCATTCCATTCGGTTTAACTGGCGGATGGATCTGGCCGTGTAAGAAGAGGGTGCAGATATCCACACTTTGAGGGGTGCACACGTGTACGTGTGAGCCACCGAGCAGAGGAATGCTATTTTGTGTTTACTCGGAAGTAAAACCCTGCTGATTTCAAGCTAGTGTGCTTTAGAATTTGTAGCCCTAGATTGTAAGCCCTTTGGGACGGAGACCTCTCGCTCACTGTCCCATATTGCGCGATGAAGATTTTCTGCTATTGCTATTCAGAAACTGTGCCACATATCTCGCTACATCTAACCTTCCCTAAGAGATATTTCCCGTTACACACTCACACGCACATTTCAAGAAGGGTCAGCTCCATTGGTGGGGGAGAACTAAGTTCGGGGTCTCCCCCCCCCCCACCAGCGCTTGACTCAAGCACCACCACCCCCGCCAAGCACTGGAAATTCGCTTCTCCTCAGCCAGTGTTCAATTTCTAAAACGAGAGGTCCCGGGTTCAAGACCCCTAACCTACTGAACTCCTTTTCTTCTGATGCGTATTTGCTTAACGCGCAAGCTGGAGATGGAAGAAGTTTTGCCAAGTTAAACTCAAGTCCTCCACATCCAGCCAACGATCGCTTGCGTGATGGGGATGAGGGTGGATAGTATTTGTGGAAGCCACATCACACACGCTTCTTAATGTGAAAGGTGAAGAAGCATTTCTCCTGAACCTCAGGGGGCCGCCTCCTTCTCATACCATCCTGCCAGCCAACCTCATGACATTATTGGTAGGGGGAAAAATAATCACAGCTGAAGGTGAGCCACCCATGATTTGCGGTGTTGGCGGCAGCCAGACTTGGCAATTTATAGGTCAGGCTTAAGGAACTAGTGGCTGAAAGGCAAGTGGGGCCATGATGACCCCAGAAACTTCGGTGTGATCTCAGTGATCCCCCTCTTCCACCAGCCCAGCTGCTCCTCTCTGCATTTCCGGGGCACCACTTCCCCAAATGCCCGGGTCCCTGAACTCCCTCCAGTTCCATACGCCTCTGGTTTCACCCCGCGCACAGCCCAATAATATGCATAGATGGAGTTTCGCGGGCCTATGCCTCACAGCCACACTCTTGGGTCCATGGGGAAGGGAGAGGAAGAGCTTTCACTCCTGAGATCTTCAGATGCAACCTCTGCTCCAAAGGATGGAGTTCTACTGTTCCACCTTTTACATAAGACGACGATTACTACTACTACTGTACTACAACTACTACCAATAATCTTGAGCAAAAGTATTGTTTCGCTCTTGGAACTCCGAGTTCCAAATTCCAGGACACACACAACCCCCAAATACTACTTAGCATTTATACAGGGCGCTTGCAGCGCAAGTCTCTGCATGTTTACTCAGAAGGAAGCGCCTCTACACTCAAAGGGACTTGCTCCCAAAGAAGTGTAAGCACACGATTGTAGCCTTAGGCTGCAAACTTATGCTGACGCACTTACCTGGGAGTAAATCCCACTGAATTCAATAGGGATTTCTCCTGGAATACGATTGCCCCGTTAGGGCGCTTAAAGTGTTTCGCATACCTTACCTCAGTGATCTTCACAACGGCCCTGTAAGGTAGTTCAGTGTTTATTACCTTGGATGGCGGGGGTGGAGGCTAAGAATGAGCGACTTACCCCTGGCCACTTAGTGCTCACACGGCAGTGGAGAAATTTGCACCTGGGACTTGCTGGTTTCCAACGCCTGGGGAACGCAGTTCCCTGTTATTATCACCCAATCTGCAGAATTTTGGTGTGTGTGTGAGAGAGAGAGGGATGTGTTGGGGGGGTTGAGTTTCAGCAAGAACGGTTTGCCTAAGGCCATTCATTGACTTCGAGGCTGAGGTGGAATTGCAATGGGGGACCTGGGCGGCTCACAGCTCAGTTTCTTAACCACTACATTGCACGGGCTGCACGGTCTCCTCTTTCCAAAGATTCCCTTTGGGGGTCTTCCTCCCTGATCTCCTGCCCTCTTCCATTTCCCCCGGGGTGGGGGAGAGGGAGGTTCGGCCAGCCCTTCTCCCCCATCCTCCGCCAACCCCCCACCCCACCCCGGTCGGCCCAGCTGCCCCGAGGCTCCCGCTCCTGCCCTCCCAGAGGGGCGCGTGTTTGCCATGCCAGGCGCGTCCGCAGCCCGGCCGGCTCTCAGGCGCAGGGAGGCAGTTTAGCGCTGATGGATACACACACTTGTCTCTTAATCTCCGGAGCCTCTGATCAATACGCTATTTCCCTTTGTTGCCAGAAATTTCGATCCCCTGCCCTGGAATTAGGTTCCCTGCCTTAATCTAAACGGAAACCGGCTTCCAGTTAGCTGGGGAGCGAGGAGGGGAGGGTGGAGAGGGGAAAAGGGGAGGGTGAGTGAGCGAGAGGAGAATGGGAAAGGACAGGGAGAGAGAGAGAGAGAGATGGGAGGGGAGAGGAAAGGAGAGAGAGAGAGAGAGAGAGAGAGAGAGAGAGAGAGAGAGAGAGAGAGAGAGAGAGGAAGAAGGGATGAGAGAAGAAGCAAGAAGGAGGGGAGGGTCGGAGCACGAAAGGGTGTGAGAATGAAAAAGGAGTTGGGAGAGGAATGATTGGGTGGAGGGTGTGTATGTAGGGAAGGAAGGAAAGAAAGAAGAAAGGAAGGGAAGAAAGAGAGATGGATAGATGGACAGATATCACAGACCTCATTTCCTCCACTTTTAGAAGTGGGACCATAACTCCCTGCCATATCAGAGACACCCCCCCACTCCCAACTCCCCATAGAAGCACCCGCAATGGCTTAACTTCCCCCGCTCTCCTCAGACCACTTTCCCAAGAAACTTTCCCAAGAATTTGTTACTCACTGTTCTCTCCCGTCACCATTCAGGCAGTCTCCAAGTTGAAGTTCTTTGGGAGGTTGGCTTGGCTGGGAGGGGGCGCGCCGGGGAATTGAGGTGGTGAGGGGTTTGGGGTATTATTATTTTTTGCCCGGGGTGGGGGGAGGTTTGCTTCTTGAAAATGAAATCAGAATAGTTAGCTTTTTCTGGAGAGGGTGAATCAAGAGTTTTGGAGGGGGGTTGGGGGGAAGAGACAAAAGTAGAGGAAGGAAGGAAGGAAGGAAGGAAGGAAGGAGAGAGAGAGAGAGAAGAGGAAAGGGAAGAAGATCGCCTTTTGGAAGAAGGGAAGGAGCCTGGCAGGGAGAGGACGAGACAAGGAAAAGAAAAGAGGGGAAAGAGAGAGCGAGAGAGAAAGAAAGAGAGCGTGGGATGTGGGATGAAGAGAAGGAATTGAAGAGACAGGAGGAGGTGAAGCCTCTATGTGTGTGACTGAGAGGCAGAGGAAGCCAAGGGATGAATCAGAAAGTGGCGAGGTGTGTCGGGAGAAGGGAGGAAGGAGGAAAGGAGAAATGGAGGGTGGCCGAGGGAAGGAAAGAAGGGAGCAGGCGGGCGAGAGGGAAGGTGGCTGTGCGATCGGGGAAACTGCGAAGTGTCTCGCTGGTGGTGTGTTGCTGCTGCTGCTTCTGCTGCTGGTGGTGCTGCTGCTGGTGTGTCTCTTACAAACGCGTCTTTCCCCGTCGATAGCAGGGGAGGGAGAGAGAGAGCCGAGGCAGAAGCGAGGGGGAAAATATATGTAGGCTACGCCAGTGCTTCGGATCGATGGAATATAATTTTCCTCAAACTCGGAAAATAAAGTTCATAGCTGATCAAATTTGAAAACAGATGTCGAATCGCGACTCTAAATAAGATTCGATCCTTCTGAATGGACTGTGGATAATATTTGGCCGGGCACTTGATGAAAATGACTGATTTCATTTAGACAGAGAGAGGGGCTGGGAGCCACCAACCTGTTTGCAGAAAATGGGATTTGTGTGTGTGCGTGTGTGTGTGTATCAAGCCCCCCCTTTTCCAATTCTGACCCCCCCTCTCCCTCTCCTCCTTTTCCCTCAAATTTTGATGGATGGCTTTAGGGACCTGAGCATGCGCCCCTTCCTCCAGAGGGGAGTTGTGTTAGAAAAGTCCCACTTGAGACACAGGCAGATTTGTGTAGCCTTTTGTAGGCGTTTTAGTGTCCCCCCCCCCCAGGCCTCGGCACTTCCCCACACCCCCCAGAATTGGGCAGCTGGGGGTGGTTGAGGGGTCCTCTGTTTCCATCAAGAAATGGCACAAGCCTCTCTCTCTCTCTCTCTTTCACACACACACACACGCGATATTTAAACACAGCACTGTCAGTGACACCGATTCACCAAAGACCTTGGAGACAGAAAGTTCCCAAATGGTAGCAGAGCTGAAGCCTGACATCTGTATTTAATACCTAAGCTTTCCTGAAGCGATGCTGCATAAAAGTGCTCCTGAGCATGTGCAGAGTGCCTCCTCCCCCACCCTGAGACCACAGCTTGTTTCTTAAGAAGCAGGCCTTCCTGGCTTGGCTTTGAGTCAGATTTCAACCCCACACTCTCTGTGTCTTTTTCTTTCTTTTCTTTAAGAAATGAAGCCTCCCCCCCCCTCTCTCCTTTAAGAGCCCAATCCCATGCCTGTTTACTCAGAAGTAAGTCCCACTGGGTTCAATAGGGATGACTTCTTCAGGAAATGGAGCACGTGTCTGCAAACCTAGGCCCACCTAACCAGGGAGCAAAAGCCCCATGGAGCCCAATGGGATTGACCTCTGGGGCAGCGCTGCTGCAGAAGTTAGGATGGAGAATTTGGCCCAGTCCCTCTGCTTGCCTCCACGGCGTATGTGCAGGAAGCTCTTTCCAAGTGTCTCTTGGACACCAAGACCCAATATATTTAACCTCCCTCTTTTAAACTGGGAAGGTTCCCTCAGTGAGGCTGTGTGTGTGTGTGTGTGTGTGTGTGTGTGTGTGTACACGCGGGCACGTTGTGGCACACGTCCCACCTCAGCACCAACACACTCTCACAATACAAATAGTCCAGAGTAGTAGGTTCTCTCTCTCCTTTTTTTCCCCCTTCTCTTTTTTTTTTTGCACTCCCTGCTTGCAATAACAATTAAATATCGACCGCTTTCCCACTCCAGAGGGTGCTGGAGAAACTGCCAACTGCACCCAAGGTATTTTCTCTCGCGCTGTGCGCCTATATATATATATATACACACACATACACACACACACACACACACCTCCTTTCCTTTTTTTAAAGACCTGGGCTTGGCTAAATTGGTGGGAATCTAAGGGAGGAAGGCTGAGGGGAAATTTATGTGCAAAAGCTTTCCAAGATAGCAAAGCAAGCGTCAAATGTGTGTGTGAGAGAGGGGGGGGGGTTGGGGAGGAGAAGAAGAAGAAACTCCTTCGCAGGGGATAGAGAGGGTGGAGGAGAAACAAAAGAGTAACAGTCCCATAGACAGAAGACTCGAGTCTTTGGGTGAGGAAGGAGCCGTGAGGGGACCATAGAAGGAAAGGAAGGAAGGAAGGAAGGAGGTGGCGGGAAAAGAAAGTCGAGAAAAGTCCAATTAAAGTCTAGTTAAGCCCTCAGAGCGCGTGGGCAGGCGCGAGCGCGGGAAAGTGAGTCTGCGCGCGAGGGAGAGGGAGAGCGCGCTAGGGAGGAAGGAGGGGGTGGCGGCTGGGAGGGGGTCGCGCGTGTGAGAGGGAAATTGCGCGGGAAAAGGGTCCGCGCCAGAGAAAGGGACGTGGCTGTGGAGCAATGTTCGCGTGTGTGTGTGTGTGAGAGAGAGGCGTGCGTTAACGTCTGAGGGCACGCCGCCGTGTGAGAGAAACACGAACGGATGCGCGAGCGCCAGCCGCGCTAGTGTGAGAGAGTTTTGTGGCGATGCGCGTCGGAGAAAGCATAGGGACTGTTTTTAAGAGGCGTGTGTGGTACATAGCTGTCAACGTTTCCCCTTTTTTAAGGGAAATTCCCTTATTCCGAATAGGATTCCTCGCAAGAAAAGGGAAAAGTTGACAGCTATGGTGTGGTAGTATTAAGAGAGGACGCCGTGTGAGGAAAATTCGTCGGTGACAGGACACGTGTGTGTGTTTGCGCGCACGCGCATCAGAGGACATGTGTGAGTGTGTAAGAGAGAGAGGGCGGGAACTGTTAGAGAGGTTATGTATGAGGAAAAAACCCCGATCAGAGGGAGTGTGTGTGTGCCAGGGAGGAACGTCCCTTTGAGAGGAGTGTGTTAGAAGTGTGCCAGAGGCGCACCCATATATGGGTGCGAGTGAGAGGGGGGAAATATGCGCGTGTGTAAATAGGAAAGAGAGTGAAGAAGGCGTCCTGAGGGGAAAGGAGCGTGTTGGGGGAAGATACTGAAGCCAGCCGGGCTGGTGGAGTGAGGAGAAAAGGCCTCTCGAAGAGCCGCGCTGCGCGTACAAGAAGCCCAAGCTGTGGCGCCTGCCAGAGGAAAGGGCAGGAGGGTCGCGACCGGTGCGCAGCTGAGAAAGTATTGTGTGAGGGAAACTGCGCGCGCGCGCGTATGTGTAAGGGACGGGGGCAGCACGGGAGGCAATAAATATGTGCGGGGGCAAAGGAAGTGTGAATGGAAGATCGCGAGTGTGTGTGCGCGCGTAGGAGGGAGCCAGGCTGAAAATGTTTTGAGGGCAGGTGGATAGGGAAGACTGCATAAGTTCTACCCCTGTTGGTGTGTGTTGTGTAGCTACACACACGCAGTTAGGGTTTACACACACACACACACACACAGAGAGAGAGAGAGAGAGAGAGAGAGAGAGAGAGAGAGAGAGAGTAAGAGAGAGAGAAAATGCTGACTGATTCATAGGTTTTCTTTGCCAAGCCACAAACAGCCTTAATAAACAAAAAGAGCCTTCTCTCTCTCTCTCTCTCTCTCACACACACACACACACACGCGCGCGCGCGCGCGCGCGCACACACACAACAGCTGAACTGGGGCGGTGGAGAAGGTTGGATGTGTGTGTGAGAAGCAACACACACACACACACACACACACACACACACACGATTCATTTTGGATCTGGGTTATTGTGCTGAAGTTCCCTGATTTGCGAGTGTGCAGGGGATGGTTTGTGTGTTTCAAGAAAGATCTTTCCTTCTCCAGGGCGATCTGTTTGGGGTGGGGGGTGGGTTCAGGAAGATCTCGCCCCCCCCCTTTCCACCCGGGGAGACTGCAGAGGGTGGTGGGGAACGGAGTCCGTGTGTGTGTTTTTGTATCTGTCTGGTCTCCTGGAATTATGAAAAATACCCACCATCGACACTGGACTTCAACTTCGATTAAGGCAGATAGGACATGACAGGCTCCGATCAATAGCAGGCCCGTCCTATAAAGTGTCAAGTAATGAATCAATTTCGACTAAATTTTCCATTTTTCAGGGGCCGTTCCGAGAGAGAAGAATATCCTCTTTTGTAAAGATATTATTATCGATTTCGGCGGCAATTTGACATCAGGGGTAGTTAATTCCACTCAGAATAAAATTGAAAACACTTGAGAGAGAAAAGAGAGAGAGAGAGAGAGAGAGAGAGAGAGAGAGAGAGAGACAAAGGAAGAGAAGGCGGGAGGGAAGGGGGGATAACCATGGGGAGAAAGGCTAGAAGGAGGAAAGGAGAGAGAGAAAGGAGAGAGGTGGACATTGGGATGAGTGGCGAGATAGACAGGCAGAGTGGAGGAAAAGAAAGGAAGGAAGGAAGGAAGGATGAGAGGAATAAAAGATGCTGCATAACGTGGATGGATATGGATGGATGGGCAGACCAGATGAATTTGGGGGATAAGAGAGAGAGAGAGAGAGAGAGAGAGAGAGAGAGAGAGAGAGAGAGAGAAAGAAAGAAAGAAAGAAAGAAAGAAAGAAAGAAAGAAAGATTCTGATGGTTTTGGTGAATACTATATAGTCTATACCTATAGGGTGGGCTGAAAGAAGGATGGAATGGTAGGATAGAAACACTGAATATCGGATGGATGAATGAAAGGATGGACTACATGGGGAAAGAAGGGCAACAATGAAAGCAATTGATGAGATGTTTCAGAGGCTGCTAAAAGCATAAGGGGTCAAGGGCTTTGGAATGGGAGAAAGTGTGTCAGCAACTAGGACAGAGGAGCGGCAACTAGTAACGAGTATTTTTCTATTTCATTATTATTTATCAGATTTCTTACCCGCCCTTCACCATGAGGGCTCAGGGTGGGTTGCAACAATTTAAGAATACAGCACTGAAAACTGTTAAAAGAGATTATAATCAGGAGACTAGGGTAGGTCCTTAAAAAAGAAGAAGAAAGCAGAATAAAGAGGAGTGTAGGGAGGTAATTCTGCACCGTTACCAATATCTCCTGCCAACTCTGAAAGAGAGTCATCTCCCTCACAGATTCATCTCCAGAAGCCCTCCCCCCCAAACATCTGGCAATGGCCCAGTTCTTGTTTCTTTTGTGACAGGAAGTGTATCCAAAGCTGGTGGAGGGGAATGGCTGGCCGCCAGATGCTACTGGACTACAACTCCCATCAGCCCCAGTCAGTGTGGTCATTGGCCAGGGATTGTGGGAGCTGTAGTCCAGCAACATGGGGAAGGTGACAGGTTCCTCATCTCTGATCCAGAGGTGTTGATAAAGGCCACCAGAAACCAAGACAAGCATTGGGTGGTGGGAGCCTTTGTGTGAATGCTTTTTCAGAACTCTACAGATGTTGGGATCCCTCTGAATGGTGCACTGAGAGATAAGAGGTATTGAATTGACCACAGGTCTGCCATGCTTCAGAGCATCCAGGATCACAGTTATTAGTCCCATCACCACCACACGTTAGAAATCTGACTCCATCCAGAGACTTGGCCAAGCACTACCTATGGCAGGGCAGATGTAGGAGCAATGTTCCATGCCTACCCTATCCTAAGGTTACCAGATGTCCCTGTTTCCCAGGGACAGTCACCGTATTTACAGCTTTCTCAGCATTCACGTGTACATAGTAAACAATAAGTGTTCCCGGATTCACTGAAAAAAATCTGGTAACCTTACCCTATCCTGAAGGGGAGGAGGTTACTACCCCATGCTTTTAACAAAGCCCAGCTCACCTTCTTCTTATTTCTCTCAATAAATGAGAGGATTTCCTGCCTACCATTCCCTTTGCATGAAGAAAGGATGGGGAATCTGTGAACCTCCTCCAGTTATTGCTGAACCACAACTCCCAACAGCCTTGGCAAGCATGGCCAGTGATCAGGGAAGATGGGAGCTGTAACATCTGGAGGGCCACTGTTTTCTCACCCCAGCATAAACACTGGATGAAATAAATGTGAGCGCTGTGTGTGTGTGTGTGTGTGTGTGTGCATGCCTCAGGTTGGAAAAGGAAGCAACAAGGGACTTAATTCAACAAGGGAGAATTCAACATTTCTCTTCAAGGACCCTTTGGGGGAAAACAGAAAGGAAGGAGGGAGTGTGAGAATGTTAAATCCAGCTGCATAGCAGAACTGTTTGTGGGCTGCCTCTGACTCTTCCTAAACAAGCATTAGTAGTACTCATGTTGGGGAAAGTTAACATGACGTGGCACTTGAGAGTGTGAAGCAGGGGTGGCCTATGTTGTACCCTCCAGATCATCTCCTACCATCCCCAATATTCAGGGATGATGGGATTTGTAGTCCTGAACACCCATAGGGCACCTTGTTGTCCCCCCTTGGCATGAATGTGTGAGGCAGAGATTTATGCAGGAATTTGTGACGGATGGGATGTGTACATGGCATTGATGGGTGAACACAGTTGATTTGGCACAATGTGTGTTGAAATGGAAAAGGATGAGATTCACAGAGTTTGTACACTATAATGTTCACCATGCGGGACTTCCGGTCGGTGCCAGCGCTTAATGGCGGTCCTAGCTCCGAGCTCCGGAGAAGGACTGCTTCGCAAGTTCGGGTCTTACCCGCTACGGCAAGCGGGGGACCCCTAAAATCCCAGGCGCTGAAGCCTGAGAACAAGGAGACTCGGTGGGCACCTTTGCGCCCCCCGGTACCGTGAAAGAGCCTTTTTAAAGGCTACGGATCGACATCGGGAGTGAGCGCGGTGCTGAGAGTCGCTACCCAGCCTGCGAAGTGAAGCCGCGTCGCCATAAGCGGAGAGCGCCGATTCCTTCCTGAAAAGAAATTCGGACTGATTCCCCGTGAGTAAGAACTGAAAAATAACTGGGACTCTTTTACTTTTAAAAATTGGGCTAAAAACGGGGGAGATTTAAACAAAGGAAGTCTGCCTCCCCCCGACTGCATGAAAGCGAAAGCAACGGAACTTTAAACCTGCATCCGTTTAAATCTGTCCTTTGATCAGCTAAACCGGACATTTAAACCTTTGATCTCCCCTCTAGCAAGCAGGGCAGAGGGGAGGCGAATCTGACCATTAACTGCATGACTTATTTGGAGGAAAAAAACATCTGCTGTCTCATCTGTTTGATTGTACGAAACGGTCTGCCTTCTTAGTACACTGAACTGACTTTTCCCCGTGAAGTGATACTTTGATACAAAGTTTTTACACTGCCTGACTATTGTATATCACAAGAAGAAACAGTATAAATTGGGCAACTGTGGCAATTTGATTTAGTAACATTGGCTTGGACTGTGTTAATTTCCCCTTTTTCTCACTTTTTGGACTGTCTCCTTTGTTTTGGTACTTGGAAATTTTGTTCTATGGCCATTTTGATTTGCTCCCTCTAGAGGATAAAGTAAAGTTCGGCACGGCTTAAGACAGTGGAATTTTCCAAGGGAGAACAAATCCCGTGGGAATTGACCTTGACATGAGTGGCCCACAAGAAGAGATAGTGACAAGAGCCAAGATCAAGCAACAACAGCAACAACAACAGCTGCAGCTGCAACAGGCAAAGAAAAGAGGTTCAATTTCAGGCGCAACAGCCGGATCAGCAGGAACAACAAGTCAAGACAAAGGAGCAGCCGTCTCTATGGAAGCTGTGACAGAGGCCTTGCTCAAGATAAACCAAACCCTGGAGTCTTTGACAAAACAGACTTCAGAGAACACACAAAAATTAACAGAAATATCAGCAAGACTGAATCAGAATACAGAATCTATAAATAGATTGGTAGAGGAGAACGCCACCACGCGCCAAATTGCCGAGGAGGCCAAAGCCACTGCCGGAGAGACACAGGAGAAGCTAGAGCCCCTTGCCAAGAAGGTCTATGAGCATGATGCAACATTGGCCTTGTGGGATTTACAGAGGAAAGAGAGAAATTTAAAATTAAGACTGATTCCGGAGAACGAAAGAGACAGCCTTGTGGAATATTTGACACGGGAGTTTGTGGAGTGTTGGGACCTTGAGGAAGACGAATTTAAAATTACGACTGCCTTCAGATTGGGTAAAAAGCAAGATAGAAAGACACCGAGAGACTGTTTGATTACACTCAGATCCAAGGAGGAAAGAGACAAAATATTAGGACTACACTTCGAAAAGGCCCTGCAAATTGGAAACTCAGCTGTACAGATCTTTAAAGACATCCCAAAATACATTCTGGACTTAAGAAACTTTTACAAGGACCTGGTTCTCTTGCTAAAGAAGAACACTATTCGCTTTAGGTGGGAGTTCCCACAAGGACTGTCATTTGACTACAAGGCAAAGAAAGTGAAAATAAAGACAATTCAAGACAAAGACAAATTTTTGGCAAGATACCAGGAGGATTTACAGAAGGGGACTGTGGACGTACTTGCAGAACAGAGGAGAGCATTGGACATCTTGAATCTCTTGCCTGGACAAAAATCATTACCATCAGAAGAAGAGCAACAACTTGGAGCTGTTGGAGGAGTCTTAAGAAAATAACAAGATGGCTCTGCAATTCCTTAGTTGGAATTGTAATGGGCTCAATGGGCCTTTGAAGAGAAGACAAGTATTTCATATATTGAATAAAGAACAATTGGACTTGATATGCTTACAAGAAACTCACATAACCAGAGCCCATAGGAGATTACTTTCAAATAAAAGGCTAGGACAAGAATTTATTTCATCAGATAAAGTTAAGAAGAGAGGAGTTGTAATATATGTGAAGGAGAAATGGGCTCCAAAAATGATATTCAAAGATGAACAAGGGAGATATCTGGCTGTGGAGATACAAGTACATGGAGAAAAATTCTTAGTTGTTGGAATTTATGCACCAAATGAAGGCAAATCTGACTTCTTTAAGAGACTTCATGAAACCTTGACGGACTATTTGGATTACAATATGATAATTATGGGAGACATGAATGGCGTGGTCTCCACTAATATGGACAAGGCACAAAGATTAACAGTCACTAAAGAAGGGAGACTCCCTAAGACTTTTTTCGAAATGACAGAAAATATGGACTTGATAGACATTTGGAGAACAAGGAACCCTCTGGAGAGAGAGGGAACCTTTTTCTCCCAAGCAATGATGACCTGGACCAGAATTGACCAAATCTGGGTTACTAGTGGACTGGCTCCAAAGATTAAGAAAGTGGAAATCTGCCCAAAAACTTGCTCCGACCATAACGCCGTGAAGATGGAGATGAAACCCACAATAACTGGTCAATTTAGATGGAGAATGAATGACACCCTCTTTCGAGATAAGGAGATTCTCACGAAGGCCCAAAAGACCCTAAAAGACTATTTTGAAATAAATTTGAGGACCGACGTCGAGAAAAGAGTGATCTGGGATGCAAGTAAAGCGGTTATGAGAGGACTTTTGATTCAACAAAACTCAATAAAGAGGAAAAAACAAAATGAGAAAAAAGAGAAGATCTTGGAAATGATAAAAGAAGGAGAGAGGAAATTAAGAACAAAACCAAAGTCTCAGGACATTTTAAGAGAGATCAAGTTATATCAAACCCAATATATGGAATTGATGAACCAAGAGATTGAATGGAAGATAAAGCAAATGAAGCAAAAAACTTTTGAATCAGCAAATAAATGTGGTAAACTTTTGGCATGGCAATTGAAGAAAAGGCAGAAACTAAATACAGTTACAAGTCTAGAGGTGGATGGAAAGAACATATCTAAACCCAATGAAATTAGAAATTGCTTTTTAAGTTATTTCAAAAAACTCTATACTCAAGGCCCGCAAAATGAAGAAGATATAGACAAATTCCTTGGAAGATATGGATTACAAAACATCTCTCAGCAAAGTAAGATGGACTTGAACCAGAGAATCTCAGAACAAGAGATAGAGGCTGCCATTCAGAATATGCAACTGGGCAAATCTCCGGGACCAGATGGATTGACTTCTAGATACTACAAATCGCTGAAGGAATGGTTGATTCAACCATTAAGAGAAGTTTGTAATGAGATCCTTGAAGGAAAAAGGGCACCTGAATCGTGGAAAGAGGCATACATTTCACTCATACCAAAGTCAGAGACTGAAAAGACCCAACTCAAGAACTACCGCCCAATATCATTGCTCAATGTGGATTACAAAATTTTTGCAGACATTTTGGCAAAAAGACTTAAAAGAGTTTTGATGGAGATGATTCATAAGGACCAAGCAGGCTTTCTCCCTAAAAGACACCTGGCGGACAATGTAAGGAATGTTATAGACATTCTGGAAAAGCTAGAGGTGAATATAAACACTAAAGCAGTATTGATATTTGTAGACGCGGAGAAAGCCTTTGACAATATTTCTTGGAGTTTTATGAAGAAGAATCTGCATAGGATGGGGGTAGGTCCGGGTTTTGAGAATGGTATGGCTGCAATATACTCTGAACAAAAGGCCAAACTGATTGTAAATAATGTGGTGACTGAGGAGCTTAAGATAGAAAAAGGAACACGACAGGGGTGTCCGATCTCCCCATTACTCTTTATTACAGTTCTGGAGGTCTTGCTGAATATGATAAGAAATGACCAGCAGGTTAAAGGTGTGCAGGTCGGAGCTAAACATTACAAATTAAGAGCGTTCGCAGATGACTTAGTATTGACTTTGCAAGAGCCAAACACTAGTACGAAAAAGGTATTAGAAATAATACAACAGTTTGGCCAGGTAGCTGGATTTAAGTTGAACAAGCTAAAAACCAAAGTTCTAGGGAAAAACCTAACAGATATGGAAAAGGAGAAATTTCAAGAGGAAACAGGTTTGACTGTGGTCAAAAAGGTCAAATATCTAGGGGTTTATCTAACATCCAAGAATCAGAATTTGTATAAGGACAACTATGAGAAATGTTGGTCAGAAATCAAAAAAGACTTAGAAATATGGTCAAATTTGAAACTGTCAATGTTAGGCCGAATTGCAGTAATTAAAATGAATGTACTGCCTAGAATGCTATTTTTGTTTCAGACCTTGCAGATTATTGACAAGATGGAATGTTTTAAGAGGTGGCATAAAGATATTTCGAAATTTGTCTGGCAGGGCAAAAAGCCCCGAATTAAATTTAAAATACTGACAGATGCTAAAGAAAGAGGGGGTTTTGCCCTGCCGGACCTAAAATTGTACTATGAGGCAGCAGCTTTTTGCTGGCTCAAAGAATGGATGCTCCTCGAGAATACAGACATCTTGGATCTGGAAGGTTTCAACAATGCTTTTGGTTGGCATGCATATCTTTGGTATGATAAAGTTAACAGTGCCTTCAAAAATCACATTGTTAGAAAAGCATTGTTTAATGTTTGGATAAGATATAAAGATCTATTGGAAAATAAAACCCCTAGATGGGTGTCACCAGTGGAGGCTAATGCTGTGAAAAAACTCAATATGGAGGTCGGATGGCCGAAGTATTGGGAAATCTTAGAACAGGATGGAGATAAGTTCAAATTACAAAGCCAGGAAAAATTGAAACATAAAGTGGAAAATTGGTTTCAATACCGTCAAATAATGGAATTTTTTAAACAGGACAGGAAAGTCGGCTTCCAGGTGGAAAAATCAAAATTAGAAACCGAATTGCTAGAACCTACCACTAAGAATTTATCTAGAATGTATAACTTGTTGCTGAAGTGGAATACAGAGGAGGAAACAGTCAAATCAGCCATGATTAAGTGGGCACAGGATGTTGGTCATAACATTATGTCAGATGACTGGGAATGGTTATGGAACACCGGTATCAAATTTACGGCATGTAATGCCTTAAAGGAAAACATTATGAAAATGGTATACAGGTGGTACATGACCCCAGTCAAGCTGGCAAAAATTTATCATTTGCCCGATAACAAATGTTGGAAATGCAAAGAGACTGAAGGTACCTTCTACCACCTTTGGTGGACATGCCCGAAGATTAAGGCTTTCTGGGAAATGATTTATAATGAAATGAAAAAGGTACTTAAATGTACTTTTCCTAAAAAACCAGAGGCCTTTCTCTTGGGCATTGTCGGCCAATTGGTGCCAAAGAAGGACAGAGCTTTTTTCATGTACGCTACAACAGCAGCAAGAATACTCATCGCAAAGTATTGGAAGACACAAGATCTACCCACTCTGGAAGAATGGCAGATGAAAGTGATGGACTATATGACATTGGCAGAGATGACAGGCAGAATCCGTGATCAAGGAAAAGAGACAGCGGAAGAAGAATGGAGAAAATTCAAAAGATATCTTAAGGACTATTATAAACTTAATGAATGTTAGAGTGTTTTGGTTCTTAGGAACAAAGGGATACAGTGACATAAGGTTAGAATATAGAGATGACTAAGATGATTAAGGTTGGAAAGTAACAATTGGGAGTTGCTGTAAAATTATGGACATTGGGATGCAGAAAGGGGGGGTATGGGGAAGTCTTAGAAAAGAGGTTTATGAAAATATGTTATGAAATTATACGTGTATGTTTGTTTTCTTAAGTGTTTGTTTGTTTTTTAAAAAAATTTCGTAAAACCAATAAAAATTTTATAAAAAAAAAAATATAATGTTCACCATGCTCTACCCCAGTGGGATGGGGTGGTAGAGCACACTGGTTATCAAGAGGTCTAGTAAACAGCATTTATCATGATGTGCTTCTGCCTGTTAAAAGTGATTTGTGCATAGAGTAAGATATATAGACAGATGTACAGATTTTAAAACAATAACACCTAACTGTGCGCAAGAGTACATTTACACAGGACTTTGTTCTGTGCACAATACATAGGAGCTTCAAAAATGTGCGTTTGTATAGAAAGTGTGCCGTATAAATGGGGAAATATGTGAGTGACGATAAGAGCCCATACATGAGAAAGTGCGCACAGAATGGAATGTGCATATGAACATGCAATGTTGTGGAAATATTGTGGTGGATGTGATTAATGGTATGAGTATATTTGTTATCAAAGCTCTGAGTGTGCGTTCAGGCGCTGATGTCCATCTGCTGGCTTACTTACCTATCTCTATGAAGGACAGCTTGTGCAGGACGTAAGTGTAAGAATGGACAACAAAGTCTGTTCCTATTGAATATTGCCTCTGGTCTTAGAGAGAGAGTACAAAGAGTGTGTGTGCGCAGGAGTGTGCACACACAGACAAGAGTGGGTTGTTGTTGTTTGGTGGCTTTGTCCATAGGGATCATTGTAAGAATTCTCTCTGGATCTACTCACAGCTAGCCAGGCGTGCAATAGGAAACCTCCCCATTTATCACAGGGACAAGTCATGCTACATAAGCTTTCCCCAGCCACAATGTGGGAGGAAGGCTATTTAACCCCACCCGGGGGGGGGGCATGATGCATCTGGTCATTCTCTGAGTGTGTACACACACACACACACACACACACGGGGTGTTCGAGAACAGAAACACATAACTGCTAGGGCAACCCCTTGCTCACACAGCTATAGGGTTATGACTGCTGCTTGATGTTCTGCTCGCCTTCAGGGTAGGAAATCCCACTTATACTATGGCCATGCCCAACACTATCAATGGCTACTGGCCACAGCTGGAGGCAGAATTTAGTTGGAAACTCATAGAATCATGGAGTTGGAATAGACCACAAGGGCCATCGAGTCCAACCCCCTGCCAAGCAGGAAACACCATCAGAGCACTCCTGACATATGGTTGTCAAGCCTCTGCTTAAAGACCTCCAAAGTAGGAGACTCCACCACACTCCTTGGCAGCAAATTCCACTGTCAAACAGCTCTTACTGTCAGGAAGTTCTTCCTAATGTTTAGGTGGAATCTTCTTTCTTGTAGTTTGGATCCATTGCTCCGTGTCCGCTTCTCTGGAGCAGCAGAAAACAACCTTTCTCCCTCCTCCATATGACATCCTTTTATATATTTGAACATGGCTATCATATCACCCCTTAACCTCCTCTTCTCCAGGCTAAACATGCCCAGCTCCCTTAGCTGTTCCTCATAAGGCATCGTTTCCAGGCCTTTGACCATTTTGGTTGCCCTCCTCTGGACACGTTCCAGTTTGTCAGTGTCCTTCTTGAACTGTGGTGCCCAGAACTGGACACAGTACTCCAGGTGAGGTCTGACCAGAGCAGAATACAGTGGCACTATTACTTCCCTTGATCTAGATGCTATACTCCTATTGATGCAGCCCAGAATTGCATTGGCTTTTTTAGCTGCCGCATCACAGTGTTGGCTCATGTCAAGTTTGTGGTCAACCAAGACTCCTAGATCCTTTTCACATGTACTGCTCTCAAGCCAGGTGTCACCCATCTTGTATTTGTGCCTCTCATTTTTTTTGCCCAAGTGCAATACTTTACATTTCTCCCTGTTAAAGTTCATCTTGTCTGTTTTTGCCCAGTTCTCTAATCTGTCAAGGTCGTTTTGAAGTGTGATCCTGTCCTCTTGGGTGTTAGCCACCCCTCCCAGTTTGGTGCCATCTGCAAATTTGATCAACTCTTCCAAATTTGATCAACTCTTCCAACTCTGCAAATTTGATCAACTCTTCCAAACCCAGGAAGGCCCCCAGAAGCAACTTTAGCCCACATCACTTAAAAAACCGGGTCTAGTAGATCCGATTTGAGACTCAAAATTGATTAATTTTGTTGTTGTGTATATTTCAACAATCACAAGGGGTTTTTTTGAGTCGGTAGCACAGATGCTGTAAACAACCCCACTGAAAAAGATAACAGTGGTTACCCCAGACCTCGTTGCTGGTCACGAAGGGGTCCACATAACAGTACAAGCTTCAGAGCCCCCAAATGTAGGTCCACCACATCTGACACCAGCACATCTTCTGCATACAGAAGGTGCCATGTTCCACCTCTGGCATTCCCAGGAAGTACTGGAAAAGATTTTCCAGAACCTTGGAGAGCGGCTGCCTGTGAACTGTGGACGCAATACTAAGTTGATGGAGCATCAGTCTGAGTAAGGCAGCTTCCAGTGTCTTTGGAAGGTCAGAGCAACCTCCAGCTTGAAGACCACTGAAGTAAGAGACATTGCTAACACCCTGAAGTTCTGTTTCCAGGGAGCTGTAGACATAATTCTCTACGCATAGTTTTAGAAACAGCCCATTTTTCCAGGCCTATCAGAATCCTGTTGGGTTGCCTTCTGGATATGATGTAGTTGCCGGGCTTAGCTGGTGAGAGAAAAGCACACTCCAAGCTGTGCATGCTCTGCAAACATTTTATACGTCAATTCTATGTTGAGGTAGCTCAAATTCTGTGCAGAACAAAAACCAGGTTGCAAACTTCACGAATTGACAGAATGGACACGATTTTGCATGGTTTATTCAGATTGCACTATTCAGTGGGAAGGGCAAAGAGCAGAGCACTGCAGCCTCGCTTCTTGGCCAGCACCAAGATGAAACTTCGACTGCTAGATTCATCAAGTATAGCTCACACACTGCCAGGCCTATCTTTGCAGCCATGAAAACTAGAAACATGTTTTTTGTTTAAACGAATGGTGCAGTTTTCAGGAAGCGGAAATTTTCACAATCCCCTATTCTGCTTTTGAGGAGCAGGTTGCAACTACTTAGCCCAGAACATGCCAGTCCAGTGATGGCTGGTGCCTATTGAAGTTGGTAGGGTGGCAGGGGTGCCAACTCTAGGGGGCGGAAGGGGCTTAGGCCCCCTCAATATTTGTGGGGAGGGGGCCAAGCTCCCCAAAAGTTGAGAGGGTTGCAATCCCCCGCTGCTGCTGGGAGAGCTCTCATGTGCTGGGCAGGATGAGTGCACCCTCCCCAGCCCCCACCACGTGAGTGCTGGTGTGCCAGGCAGGGGGGGATGCGTCACATGGAGCTGGGTCCCCTCATTGTGGTGGGCAAGTCGGTGCACGTGTAGGGTGGCCCACTGGCCGAAAGATAGTAATGCTAGATTCATTGCTACCTTCCTTTTTACAGAATCCCACAAGGTGCAGCACTGAGGAAGCAGAAAGCCTGGGCTCGCCCACTGGACTGATCGTAAGTAGGCAGGCAGGCAGGCAGGTGGGGGCTAGCTTTGGGCTGACTGAGGTTGGTGGGGCAGTGCCCCATTTCCCAAGAGTCCAGCCTCCACTGACGCTGCCTATGTTTATCATGTTGTCATATATTCTAGGCACTGAGAACTGGTCTAGGGGCCTGAGCCCTAGCTCAAATTACGTCCCACCTTCATTCTTCCACACATGCACGTAAGGAGGTGTGGAAAGCTTAATCTTGGTTCACCGATTGGTTCCCAGAAAGAGAGGGGAAACCAGCCTGCACCATAGGAAACTAGAAAGAAGAAAAAGGAAAAATATCAAAAGCAAATGATAGTGTGCACCAGTATTACTCGTATAGGTTCCCATTTCTTTCTCTGAATATGGGCTAAATGTCTTCCTCAGGTTGGACAGAACTGGCTAGATCATGTTGGAAAGAAAGGATATGAAGACCAGTGGTGAAGTGGAGCAGCAACTGGGTGTTTGTGTGAGAATAGTTCAAAGGCTTTTAAAGAGCAAGGGCAACAACATCGCCTGGCAGAGTAACTGATGACGTTTCCTTGCTCTGACAAGTATACTGAGGTTTCACGTTTTTACTGTTTGTGACAGATTAGAATAAAGGAAGACGGAAAATGAGTCAAGTACTGTAATAAAGAAGAGAACGGCTTCTTCTTTCCTTTGACGGGGTTCCTACTTCATGCCAGCAATACTTATTTGTGAGATGGTTTGCATTTCTGATTAGAAGCTAAATGTTGCATTTCAGATGGCTGAAGATCTTTTGCTAATGCTCAATGTGTTTAATCAGTTGAACCTATGCTGTCAAAAGTAAGCACAGAGTTCAGCGGAGCTTATTTCCAGGCAACTGTGTAGGATTGCAATCATGCTACGTAAGTGATAAAGAATGATATCCTAATTCTGCCCACCCCCCAGCATGTTTCTGGACCATCACTGGGGACATGGCTATGAAGGCTGTAATTAGAAGCTCCTGAACGTCAAAATTTACCACTACAACACTGATTGGAGGTTATATCTTCCAGGAAGGAACTCAATGGCTCCAAAATGAGCAGAGAGAAGTTGATCAAGAGAATCCTTTTTGGGGGGGGGCATTGTGCATGGTTAGTGCCATCAAAAACATAACTCTTTTTACAGAGCAATACTCATGAGCTCAAAGGTGCTTGCCTTGGTCGATCCCGTTGTACATTCACGTCAGCCACAGAGTTCCCCCCCCCAAAATGGAATCCACTTCTTGTGACCACCTCACCCCCAGCTTCCTAATCAATACTTTAGATGTAATCAATTGCCAAAATCAAATTAGGTATAATCAATTTTTTTCAGCTAGACCACTGCCCCATGTAAACTAGGTGTATCTGCTCTAACTTGAAACAGCTGTTCCAAGCTTTCGGGCAGAAATCTTTCTCATTCTTGCTAGCTGAGCCCCTTTAACCAGAAATGCAAGAACTTGAATATTGGAGACATTCCCCTATTTGCAATTGGTATCCTCTGGCACAGAGTGGTACTGTTAGGGTGGGAATTTAGGCCAGAAGTTCCAGAAGGGGGACCCCAAAGTCAGCAGAGCTGACTTGCCACATTTTGAGGTATGCAGAGTAATACAAATTACCATATTGGGTTTGTGTGCCGTTGTTGCTGCTGCAAGACTGATAAATTCAGAGTTTAGAATTACCTAAGCTGACCATTGTGGGACGCGGGTGGCACTATGGGTTAAACCAGAGAGCCTAGGACTTGCCGATCAGAAGGTTGGTGGTTTGAATCCCCATGACGGGGTGAGTTCCTGTTGCTCGGTCCCTGCTCCTGCCAACCTAGCAGTTTGAAAGCACGTCAAAGTGCAAGTAGATAAATAGGTACCACTCTGGCAGGAAGGTAAACGGCATTTCCGTGCACTGCTCTGGTTTGCCAGAAGCGGCTTAGTCATGCTGGCCACATGACCCGGAAGCTGTACACCGGCTCCCTCGGCCAATAAAGCGAAATGAGCGTCGCAACCCCAGAGTCGGCCACGACTGGACCTAACGGTCAGGGGTCCCTTTACCTTTAAGCTGACCATTGGCACAACAAAAGAGGGGAGCAGAGGCTAGCAGCCTAAAGTCCGTTGTCCATAACCAGTCCACTTCTGAAACCATTGCCGACACTGTATGGCAGCTCAGCCATAAGTCAGAAAGGAAAAGCTGTCGTCACGCTGGATACAATCTAGAGGACGGAAGGGGATTTGTGGTGCTCCAGATATCATTTGACTACAACTCCCATCACCCCCAACCATTGGGACTGATGGGAGCTGGAACCCAACGGCTGGAGAGCCACATGTCTCATTTACAGTGACTACCCCTAAAATATATTCCAGATAACTTCAGTCGGGGGTGGGGAAGGGAAGGTCAAAGATAGGAATATGAAGTGGTCATGAAAAGGCTTGGGGTCTCCCCAGGCACTTCTCACCACCTGGTAACACGTGTAAACAGAAACTGGTAAGAATTCAGATATTTCAAGATACATGTACCAATGAAATAGGATGTTGCTGCCTGCCATTGTTTGGGCTGCAGGGTTCCAGGTGGCGTGAGTCCAGTAGAGGTGGATGGAAGGACCTCTTTAAAATGTGCAGAGCATCCTCCAGCTCCGGCAATTCATGCCCTCCGGCCTCTGTCGAATTCCGCCCGTCTGCTAAGCAGGGTCTGGCAGGGTCGATGCTTGGGTGAAGAAGCTACGACTGCTAAAGAGAGGTCTGGGTGGTTCACTGCATGAGGCTCTCCCATTAGAGTTAATACGGTTCCTCAAGGTCTCTTGGGTATTGCCTGGTTCTTAGAAAGGAGCAGAATGGGTAGCTCAGTAGGAAAAACAGATTGCTGCTGCCCTCCAAACTCCTCCTCCGCCCCATGGAGTCCAACCACCCGGATTCAGTTCTTAGGCTTTGCTTTTGTTTTTGTTTTGCAAGGGGAGTGGAAGAATAGTTTCTAGAGGTTAAAGCTGGAATGTGGGTAGCTAGTGAGAGGAAGAAGGATTTCTGGGCTGCAGGGGTATTTCTGAGTACATAAAGGTTTGGGGGTACAAGCTCACAGTACAGATTTGCTTAAATTTATTGAGGGCTTCTGGGCAAATTAAGAATGGTGGGTGACTGGCAATGTAAGTTTTGCTAGGAGGATAGGGTCAGGAAAAAGAGGTGCCCCAAATAAATTTTAAGGAACAAAGGCTGCTATTGTAAGCACACCTACCTGGGAGTTCTCTTAGTGTCTCATTTCTCCAATCTTAAATACAGCTTTGCCACATTTCTGCAGCATTTTTTTAAAAAGGGAAAATACTCAGGCAAATTTATCAGCACTTTAGTGCAAATTTGTCTTAATAAATGTGCCTGTATGTATGCATACTTTTGCAAAATGAATGTTCCTAATCTAATGTATTATTTAATGTTATAGATGTGGATACATGCATTTTTATTCCCCTAATATATGCATTTTTGTGCACATTACTTGGCTGGAGAAGTGTGAATTTCAAAGAAGGGCTGTACTTCAGTTCACATATTGCTTCAGAAAGTGAGAGTTATGTAAGTTTGCCTTTATATATGAACTGAATGAAATTTCTCCCTCATCCCTACCTGGGAGCAACTCCTATTTAACTTAGTAGGACCTGTATGGCAAGGGTAGATAAAGAGGAACCTCCAAGCTTCCTAGACTGTCCTTCTTCTGCTGACATATTGGTCTTTCCTAGGGTAGCTGTCCTCATTTCCTACTTACACTGGGAGTGGAGACATATTTGCATCCCTCTCCTGCTGAAGACAAAGAGCAAGGAGGCTCTTAGTATCTCCACCTTAATAAGCTAAAACTAGGATCTTGCCCCCCTTCCTGGATCACTGCCTTGTCATGGTGAAGGGGCTTGAATAACTCCAAGAAGCTCTGAGCTATGCCGTGCAGGGCCACCCAAGACGGACAGGTCATAGTCGAGAGTTTAGACTAAATGTGATCCGCCTGGAGAAGGAACTGGCAACCACTCCAGTATTTTGCCAAGAAAACTCCATGGACATAAAAAAGAGAAGCTTTGAGAAGAAAGTGAGAGCTTCCAAGGCATGCTCTGGTTCATGGGGTCACGGAGAGTCAAACACAACTAAGACAACTAAACAACAACAACAGGATCTTGCCTATCAAATTTGTATTTCCTTTAACAAACTTAGCTTTCTTATTCTCCAAACTTTGGATCTAGTCTGATTATATTCTGGGTAAAGAGTGCTGAACAATGATGTTCAGTTAAGCTTCCAAATTTAACACCAAACACCAACATATGGTAATTCTTGGTTGCTAATAGTTCATAACAGCGCTTCTCAAGCTTTCTGCATGGACTTCCCTGCTTCTCTGCTGAACGATCTCTGTGCATTTGTCACAGAACCACAATGCCTTGCAGAGGATATGGGGTCATACACAGAGCGTACACAGTTCATTCGGGTCATCAGTTAGGCCTACTGGTAGGGCCTGCTCCAAGTTTGAGGGGTCCCTCGGCAAAGTACTCTCTAGTGGAGACCCCACTCTGTTGGTGGGTCTCCATCTGTGGACTTGTCTGGTCACAGGAGCAACAACAAACAGCTGTGAGAGCCACCATTTAGATTGCCCACAATGCTCTGGATTCTTGTCACAATGGGGAGCAGTGTACAAAATTAAAATGATGGCTCATAGACTCCATTGCTCAGCACAGAGAGCCCAAGGCAAGGTTGAGTAATAATAATAATAATAATAATAATAATAATAATAATAATAATAATAATAATAATTTATTTATACCCCGCCCATCTGGCCGGGTTTCCCCAGCCACTCTGGGCGGCTTCCAAAAGAATATTAAAATACTATGATACATCAAACATTAAAAGCTTCCCTAAACAGGGCTGCCTTCAGATGTCTTCTAAAAGTCTGGTAGTTGTTGTTCTCTTTGACATCTGGTGGGAGGGCGTTCCACAGGGAGGGCACCACTACCGAGAAGGCCCTCTGCCTGGTTCCCTGCAACTTGGCTTCTCGAAGTGAGGGAACCGCCAGAAGGCCCTCGGTGCTGGACCTCAGTGTCCGGGTAGAACGATGGAGGTGGAGACGCTCCTTCAGGTATACTGGACCGAGGCCGTTTAGGGTAAAGGTGATGGGTACTGATTCTAAGCCCGCCTGTTGGGTTGCACCATTGTTCCACATGAACCGAACATTGTTGAGCTCTAGAATTATGTAAAGGTGTTTGTGCTGGCCCGATACAATAGTCCAGCACATCCACTGCTTCACCTGCAGATGTAAAGGAAAAGCAGAGCTGTGTATCACCAGCTTGTTGCAGACAACGTACTCCAAAACTTTGGATAACCCCACTCGGTGTTTTTATGTAGAGGTCCAAGATGATGGGCTTTCGGCTTGATCCGGCAGAGTTCTTAAGTTCTTTAAAGAGGGACAAAACATAAATGGGACCATTTCTTTCATAAAACGTTACAGCAGGAAGTTAGAGGACAAGCGCTGATTGTAAACGAGGCAGTATGAACACCTCAAAACTTGTCCAGGAATGAACCGCCTTGAAAGGAGGATCACGTATAACCACCCCAATATCACCTTGTGCACAAACCATTGTGAATGCACAATAAAAACGACCCCTTGTGGGGAGGGGGCTTTCAGTGTCTAGGACTCATGAGCTGGCTAGAGGCAGATAATGGCTCTAGGGAATGATCAGATGAAGAAAGGGGAAACTTCTCCCCATGGCCACCCCCAAGCAGCACCCATGGTTTGGTGTATACACAAAACACCAATGGGTGTTTTGTTTGCAAAGCAGCCCTTTCCTGACAAAGACATTGCTGCCCTTGCGGGGCGGGAGGGAAGGATTGCTGGGAGATTTCCTCTGGCACCCCCAGCTCCATCAGCATGCCGAGGTTTGGGGTCATTCCCAGGGGCGCGAGGGTGTTAGACAAGGCTGGAAACAAGGGCCCACAGCCGTTGCCTCTCTAACCGGTTGCGCTAGAGGGGTCAGAGGACTTTGCAATATCTCAGACTGCAATCACCACGCTATTTGCCTGTCACCATGGCCATCAAGCCCGGCTATCAACACGGCAATTGCCTTTCTCTGTCTCTATGTTTCCATATCGCTCCATTCCCCCCCCCCTTCCTTTCTTCTCTGATCCCCCTCCCCAATCCTTCTTCCCTTCACTCTGTCTCCCGGGTGCCATAATTCCATCCACCAGCATGTCTCCTGTGTCTTTCTCTCTATCAGCTGTGAAAATTCTGTCTGCCTCCCCTTTTCAATTGGGCATGATGTGCCCATGGGGCAGGGGCAGGGGAATAGGCTCAGGGTGAAGGGGGCGGGGGACCAGGGAGAGAGAAGACTCAAACACAAACACATAATAGGTGTTCCTTAAACTACCTGCTACCTACCTGCACAGACAATGATAATGTATTTGCCAGAGGAAATCTGGAACCAAGAATCAGTGCCAGCGCAAGTTACGAATGGTTGTGATCCGGTTTAAAGGCAGCAACGCTTCTGAATGCTGGTTGCTGGAAGCTGTAGGAGGGGAGACTGCTCTTGTGATCGGATCCTGCTTCCTGGTTTTGGCCACTGTGAGAACAGGGTACTGGATTAGATGGGTCATTGACATCATCCAGCAGGCTCATCACATGTGCTTATCAAGTGGCACCATTTTCTTGGGCAGTACCATTTCTGGCAGCAGCTAAAATGGGCTGGTGTACATTTTAGGTGGGGAGACTCCCTATGCCAGAGTTAGGGAACTTGTTACCCTCTCTTATGTTTGCAGGACTACAACTCCCATCATCCCTGACCATTTGCCACGCTGTCTGGGGCTGATGGGAATTGTAGTCCAAAATAATCCGGAAGACCCTAGGTTCCCCATCCATGCCATACGCAGAGAACACAGTTTTTACCCTGACATGCTACCTTTCTATGCTCAGGGATTTTCTTCTCTTTCATGAGGAGATAATTCAGATATGAAGCTTGAAGTTGTATCCAGCAAAAAGCTTTACCGCTAGGTATCTTGAATCGCGTAAACTAGCCACCAGGCCTTGCAGGATTTCCCCCCTACAGTGAAGTGACCTACTCTTCCTTAACAGCTGACATATCCGTCAACACAGCTCTAGATTAGTCCAGCACAGGTTGTTGTCTATGCTAACAGCAAGTGACTGAAGGCAGATGCCTGTTATCAAGGCTAGTCTAGAGTTTATGCAGCTATCAGTGGCGCTCACACAGTCCCCCCCCCCCCATGTCTTAGCAATGCCTCTCAGCACCTTGTTCCCCATACCCAAACAGGCCTTTGCCGATGCAGAAGCAAGGAGAGCTGGGATCAGTCCTCAAGCTCAGGATTTGAAGCAGCGCCACTAGGAAGAAACATGCTTGAAACATTATCCAGCCCTTTAGCATCTTCGAGCCTTTGCACACGGCCAAGGTGCATGCTGGGAATTAGGTAAAGGTAAAGGGACCCCTGACCATTAGGTCCAGTCGTGACTGACTCTGGAGTTGCGGCGCTCATCTCGCTTTATTGGCCGAGGGAGCTGGCGTACAGCTTCCGGGTCATGTGGCCAGCATGACAAAGCCGCTTCTGGAGAACCAGAGCAGCACACGGAAACGCCGTTTAACATCCCACCGGAGCGGTACCTATTTATCTACTTGCACTGGCGTGCTAGGTTGGCAGGAGCAGGGACCGAGCAATGGGAGCTCACCCTGTCATGGGGATTCAAACCACCGACCTTCTGATTGGCAAGTCCTAGGCTCTGTGGTTTAACCCACAGCGCCACCTGCGTCCCTTATGATGGGAATTAGGGATGGGCAAAAAGTAAGTGTGTGGAACCTGCAGATGGGTGTGAAGGAAGGGGAGGGAGGGAGGGAGGGAGGGAGGGAGGGAGGGAGAGAGAGAGAGAGAGAGAGAGAAAGAAAGAAAGAAAGAAAGAAAGAAAGAAAGAAAGAAAGAAAGAAAGAAAGAAGCAGTATCATAGAACAGCATGACAGAAAGGGAGAGAAGCGGGGTTTTGCGTCAGGTGCTGCTCACTACAGGCAGATGACCCACAACAGATGACCTGCAAAGGAATGTGGCCCTTGCCTGGACAGAAAAAAAAGTTCCCCACTTCTCTGTTAAAGCTTGTGACTCATTTAGTGGTTTTATGTCCTGTTTTCCAACGAAACAAATGCATTTCGTCATCGAAAATTATTCCCACCTGTCCAGAACTTGACATGTTTCAATTGGGATGAAGTTTCATTGCATGCCCTTCTTTTTCAATTTTTGGCATGTGTGTTCAGCCCAATCTTTGGAAATGCGGTCCTGAAACCATGCTTGCGTACAAAACGTGTGCATGCTGCAAGTTGTAGTTGCAGGTTCATACTGCATCCTATGGGGGTTGGGGGCAACGCTGGCGAGCATCTAGGGAAGGACAAGTGAAGCCATTCCACACACCTGATGCATACAAACACATAGAAGAACATAAACAATGTGCATGCAGATGTGAGCAGCTACCAAAGACTGTGTTATCTGTGCTCTTAAAACTCACAGCCAGGGATGAGCACTGGGTCCACATGCTCAACCGAGTGTGCGGGTTAATTCATTAATTGTCACATTTATATCCTCCCTCTCCACTTTTTCATCACAACGACCCTGTGAAGTAGGTTAGGCTGAGATGCAGCGACTGGCCCAGCAGCGTAGCTAGGGGGGTGGGCAGGGCACACTGGGTGCCACTTACTCAGGGGGCGGCACTTACCGCGGGGCCTGCGGTTGAGGGGGAGGTGGCGGGCAGACTCCATGCAGGCTCTGCCCAAGAGCACCCTGCCCCGCTTGCCCCGCCCCCGGGAGCCAGAGCGCCTAGCTATGCCACTGGACTGCCCCCAAGTGGGCTTTGTGGTTGAGTCGGGATTTGAACCCCAGCTCTCCACGTCCTATTCCAGCACTCTAACCCAGGGGTAGGCAACCTAAGGCCCGTGAGCCGGATGCGGCCCGTTTCCTTCTCAATCTGGCCCATAGACTGTCCAGGAATTAGCATGTTTTTACATGAGTAGAATGTGTCCTTTTATTTAAAATGCATCTCTGGGTTATTTGTGGGGCCTGCCTGGTGTTTTTACATGAGTAGAATGTGTGCTTTTACAGTGGTACCTCAGGTTAAGTACTTAATTCGTTCCGGAGGTCCGTTCTTAACCTGAAACTGTTCTTAACCTGAAGCACCACTTTAGGTAATGGGGCCTCCTGCTGCTGCCGCGCCGCCGGAGCACGATTTCTGTTCTCATCCTGAAGCAAAGTTCATAACCCGAGGTACTATTTCTGGCTGAGCGGAGTCTGTAACCTGAAGCGTATGTAACCTGAAGCGTATGTAACCCGAGGTACTACTGTATTTAAAATGCATCTCTGTGTTATTTGTGGGGCATAGGAATTCATTCAATTTTTTTTTCAAAATATAGTCCGGCCCACCACATGGTCTGAGAGACAGTGGACCGGCCCATGGCTGAAAAAGGTTGCTGATCTCTGCAAGTCTAGCCGGTAGTCCGCACAGACTCTTTTGTACCTCTGTGTGGTACTTGGCAGGGGTTAAAGCTGTGGCTTGCACAAGAGAGTATCTGCCTCATTTCAGACCCTGGGTTTGGCACATCTGTTGCAAGTAAGAGTAGGCCTTGCCAAGGCAATTAGGTAAAGGTTAACCTATTGCAAAAAAAAAGAAAAGAAGGAAAGGCAGGAGGAAAATTACATGGGTGGAGCCCACTCAGATAATGCACACTATATTGGATTATTGTAACTGAAAACCAATAAAAATTATTATCAAAAAATAAAAATAAATGCACACTAAACAGCCTACTCCATGTGGATGCAGGTGGAGATCATGCAAGCAGAAACTTGTCGCTTTGCCCCACTGGATGCAGGACATACAGGTGTGAAGCAGCATCAAGAAACAGAAAGTCAAATTGCAATACGGTCTTCTTTTGTGTTGCATCTGTTTGAGCTGCATGAGCACTGGGGTGATCTATATTGTTACGATATAGAAGCAATGCGGCCGCGAGCTGCTGCTAGCTTGGAAGCAAAACATAATGGGAATGTTGGGACTGTTCCGTGGGAAACAGAGGGACAGTCTATTCACAGTGCGAAGCACCGGAATTAACTCAGAGTGTAATATGAGCTGTACAGGAAGTACAGGCGGAGTTTCTCTCTCGGCTGCTGGAGTTTGAAGAGAGCAGACGTGTTTTCTGTAACGCTGCAAAGACAGAAATAAAGGCATGTAAATACGTTTCTGTCTATCTCTTTCCCCTGCCTGGAGGGGGGGGCCAGGAAAGAGTGGTGTGTTCTTCTCAAGCTGAGAAGGATCACCTATCGCGACCTAGCCTGTATTCTGCCGGGAAATGCAGACAGGGAGGTCAACCGGAGATCAAGCCGGGTGCCTGGAGAGTGGCCAGTTTCTCCTGATAAAGGCTTGATTCCCAACATATATGTCTCTGTGTCAAGGTATGTCTTTGCATACCTTGCTGTTGACAGCTGGTGCTGGAAGGGAGGAGCCAGGAAGTAAAGAACTGCCTAACTCCTGGGTAGAGCTCCAGAGACACCATCGCCATCATACCTGGGACATATGACTTGCCCCTTAGGAATCCTGGGAATTGTAGTTTCATAGAAATGTAATTCCCAACACTCTTAACCAATTACAGTACCCAAGATTTGGGAGGGGAGAGTCACATGCTTTAAATGTATGGTGTGGATCGGCCCTGAGGCTGTGTATACAGCGGTAGCTCGGGTCACATACGCTTCGGGTTACATACGCTTCAGGTTACATACACTTCAGGTTACAGACTCTGCTAACCCAGAAATAGTGTTTCAGGTTAAGAACTTTGCTTCAGGATGAGAACAGAAATTGTGCTCCGGCGCGGCGGCAGCAGGAGGCCCCATTAGCTAAAGTGGTGCTTCAGGTTAAGAACAGTTTCAAGTTAAGAACGGACCTCTGGAACGAAATAAGTTCTTAACCTGAGGTATCACGGTACACCATATGTTTGAAGCAAATTTAAGGCACACCCCCTGCAAGAATCATGGGAGCTGTAGTTTATCCCTCACAGTGCTACAGTTCCCAACATCCTTAACAAATTTCCAGGATTCCTGGGGGAGGTGTGCTTTAACTGGTTTGTACTGTATTAAGTGTTGGTTCTATGAAAAAAAAATATAGGTGTAAGAAGAAAATTCCTGGATGCCAAGATCCCCAGCAGAGATTTAAAATCACAAATTATGCAGCAAAGTAAAGCATGGAAACAGACTGTTAGACCTTTAAAATATGCCCTTGAGAGTTCTGAAACTTCCCTCTTCCCCTAGCATAGAAAAAGACCACACATTTGGTAAGTTAAAATGGTTTACTTACAAACTCTCCAAAGATCAGATTCATGTGCTGTTCCATAAAGCATTCAGAAAAAGTTGCACAGGTAGTAAAATTTGGCTTAGTTACAGTGGTGAAAGTTCTTAAATTATTCATATAGGAACTCAAGAGTGGTTTGAGAGAGCCATGTAGCTAAGCTAGCTCCTCTCCACAAGCGGACCTTCTCAAGTAGACTGAAGGAAAACAAAGTTTTGATTGTATAGTTCCTCCCAGGGCGAGCTAAGCCTGGCAGGACAGCTTACTCTATGGTCTTAACCCCTTCATGCATTAATTAGATTTAAGCACGGTTATATGAGGCTGGTTATCCTCCAGTGAGTTCCACAGAGTGTAATTTATGTACCGGTACCTAAAGGGGACGCGGGTGGCACTGTGGGTAAAAGCCTCAGCGCCTAGGGCTTGCCGATCGAAAGGTTGGCGGTTCGAATCCCCGCGGCGGGGTGCGCTCCCGTTGCTCGGTCCCAGTGCCTGCCAACCTAGCAGTTCGAAAGCACCTCCGGGTGCAAGTAGATAAATAGGGACCGCTTACTGGCAGGAAGGTAAACGGCGTTTCCGTGTGCTGCGCTGGCTCGCCAGATGCGGCTGTGTCACGCTGGCCACGTGACCCGGAAGTGTCTCCGGACAGCGCTGGCCCCCAGCCTCTTAAGTGAGATGGGCGCACAACCCTAGAGTCTGTCAAGACTGGCCCGTACGGGCAGGGGTACCTTTACCTTTACCTAAAGTTAGTCATGCCCATCCATTTCAATGGGTCTACTCTGACCAGGACTAACATCTGATACAACCCAATGTATGGTGTGCACATAGCCTATGTTCTGCTTAAAAAGTCACTCTTAATTCATTCAGCCTCTATACTCTCCATTCCAACCCTATTAATCTCTTAAAGGGAGCACCTCAGGGACAGAAGCATCTGCATTTAGGGAAATTGCTGTAAGGTCCTCCGAGTTCACAGGAAAGAGTGAGATATGCATAAAGCTAATAAACAAACGTCGTGCGTTCCTGTGCTGACCAACTTCAAAGGAAATGGAACAAACATGTGGACTGACTTTTCGTGCATCTGACTGAGGGCTTATCCACACCTCTGCTTGCCCTGCCTCTTTCCCCCAGGGAAACCCGCTCTTTGGGACTGAACTGGAACAAACAGCAATTGGGTTTTCAGTGGATTGCCATTTGTTCCGATTTAGCACTAAAGAGCTGGTTTTCTGGAGGAAAGTGGCAGAGCGAAGGCAAAACTGCTTGGATCGCTCGGACCCATGTCTAGAAAGTGTGGGACAAGTGGAAACCCGCTCAAATGCATACCTAGAAAGCACAGGGCCAGCAGAAGTGTGGATGAGCTCTCAGAATCATCTGTTCTGCCTGGCATCAGCTCTCAGGGCCAGCCCTAGTAAAGGTAAAGGGACCCCTGACCATTAGGTCCAGTTGTGACCGACTCTGGGGTTGCAGCACTCACCCCGCTTTATTGGCCAAGGGAGCTGGTGTACAGCTTCCAGGTCATGTGGCCAGCAAGACTAAGCCGCTTCTGGCGAACCAGAGCAGCGCACAGAAACGCCGTTTACCTTCCCACTGGAGTGGTACCTATTTATCTACTTGCACTTTGACGTGCTTTCAAACTGCTAGGTTGGCAGGAGCAGGGACCGAGCAACAGGAGCTCACCCCGTCATGGGGATTCGAACCGCCGACCTTCTGATCGGCAAGTCCTAGGCTCTGTGGTTTAACCCACAGCGCCACCCGCATCCCTCAGGGCCAGCCCTACCATCAGGCAAAATGAGGCAGCTGCCTCAGCCACCAGGTGTAAGAGGGAAGTGGTGACGGCAGCTCCATTGCCACCAGCCACCCTGAATCTCCTAACTTCCTAGCCTTTCCTATTCTTCTGAGTCTCGAGGGCAGCAATTTACATTATTGGAGCTTGGTCTTCTTCAAACAACCACAGGTTGGTGAAAGACATAAAACAATTTCAACCAAAACAGTAGGTGGAGCCAGAGCCAATGTCGGCATAGCCAACTAAGGACAATTAATTGGTCTCTTCTCTTCCTCCCTGCTGCCCTCCTGCAAGAGCAACACTTGCAAGTTTTGACAATTTATATACTGCTTGGTTACAATTGTTTCTAAATGGTGTACAAGAAACCTAATGCAACGGAAACAAAGATCACTTGACTGTCTATTGCAGGGAAAATAACTCAAAAGTTATGTGTTTCACTATGTTTCAATAGCTCAGTCAGTAAAGCATGAGACTCTTAATCTCAGGGCTGTGGGTTCGAAACCCACGTTGGGGAACTAGATTCCTGCATTGCAGGGGGCTGGACTAGATGGCCCTCGGGGTCCCTTCCAACTCTACAATTCTATGATTCTATGTGTTTCTAGGATAAGGAAGACCTGGAACACTTCTATGGTGTTTTGTAATATTTCATTTCTTATGTGTCAAATGCAGATAGGCAAAACTCTTTCCCTTACCAAATAATGAAATTTGGCTTTCATTATGTGTTTGCTGCTTTTAATCTCGCCCCCGCGTATTATCCGCTATCTCATTTATTTGGAAAATATAACCTTTACACTGCTCGTATGTCTCTCAACTTGGATTAAGATCTTTTCTGTTTTTTGCATTTTTGACTTTGCATTATATACAAAATATAATAATACAACTTTAGTTTTTTTAAAAAAACAACAACACAAATTTCTCTGTGTGCAAGGAACTCAGCAACAACAAAAAACAGAAAGAAAAATAACTTGTGTATGTATTAAAGTATGGTTGTGGATTCCACCCCCCCCCCCCGATTCTTTGTTTTATCTTTTTGCAAACCACTTTGAGGTTTTTTACAATCAAGCGGTGTATACATTTTATGAAATGCATGCATGCATGCATGAATAAGAACTGTAAAATATAAGAAGGCTGGCTGGCAGGAGCTGGCTGAGATTGGTGGGGCACGGCCCCATTTACGCTGGTGGACCAGCCTCTGCTTTTAGCCAGAGACGCCAGGAATATGGAAACCACCCAGGATCTTCCCCTGTAAAGCACTCTGTTTGCTAACTATAGGACCTTTCCCCATATCTAGATCTTTTTCTGCAATGGGGCTTAGAGCCCCAATGATGTGTGGGTAGAAGAGTAGCATCAGAGATGCCCTAGGCACCTTCCCTGGGTCTTTAAAGCAAGTCTCTTAAAATACAGTGGTACCTCGGGTTACAGACGCTTCAGGTTACGCTAACCCAGAAATAATGCCTCGGGTTAAGAACTTTGCTTCAGGATGCGAACAGAAATCGTGCTCCGGCGGTGCAATGGCAGCAGGAGGCCCCATTAGCTAAAGTGGTGCTTCAGGTTAAGAACAGTTTTGGGTTAAGAACAGACCTCCAGAACAAATTACGGTAAGTACTTAACCCGAGGTACCACTGTGAAGAAATTTATAAAGGAAAATATAGATTATTTTATAAATTTATAAATTTATGAATTTATAAAGGAAAATATAGATTTCCACTATGCTGGTCACTGAATGCAAAAGCACTAGAATGACTGAACACTTTGATTACAGTGATACCTTGGGTTACAAACACTTCAGGTTACAGACGCTTCAGGTTACAGACTCCACTAACCCAGAAATAGTCCCTTGGGTTAAGAACTTTGCTTCAGGATGAGAACAGAAATCGCGCAGCAGTGGCGCGGCAGCAGTGGGAGGCCCCATTAGCTAAAATAGTACCTCAG
Source organism: Podarcis bocagei (assembly GCF_964188305.1). Lineage (NCBI taxonomy): Eukaryota > Metazoa > Chordata > Lepidosauria > Squamata > Lacertidae > Podarcis > Podarcis bocagei. The sequence continues at coordinate 11,726,751 of NC_138132.1, forward strand.
GTTAAGAACAGTTCGGGTTAAGAACGGACCTCAAGAATGAATTAAGTTCTTAACTCAAGGTACCACTGTATTGTCCTGTGCAATCCTTTGTAAGTTTACTCAGAAGTAAGACCTGCTATATCTAGCGGGTCTTTCTGCTATCCAAAGTCATGCTGTTTAGGATTGCAGCCTAACTGCACAGTCCTGTGTGTTTACTGCTCAAAATTAGGTCCCTTTGAGTTCAACGGGTTTTACTCTTAGGTAAGCGGGCAAAAGATTGCAGTTGGAGTCCCCTTGATGTCAATATGTAAGGCTGTTGAGGAGCCAGCATCTCCCTGGGGGTCCCAGCATCTCAAAATGTATCCTAGGGACCTCTCCCTGGCCCCACCTTCCTCACCTGAGACACAGGTAGGCACACAAGCAAGAACCTGATGCCAAATTCTACTGGTTCCCCATACCCTCACAGGCCTTTGCCGATGCAGAAGCAAGGAGAGCTGGGATCAGTCCTCAAGCTCAGGATTTGAAACAGCGCCACTAGGAAGAAACATGCTTGAAAAATTATCCAGCCCTTTAGCATCTTCGAGCCTTTGCACACGGCCAAGGTGCATGCTGGGAATTAGGTAAAGGTAAAGGTAAAGGGACCCCTGACCATTAGGTCCAGTCGTGACCGACTCTGGAGTTGCGGCGCTCATCTCGCTTTATTGGCCGAGGGAACCGGCGTACAGCTTCCGGGTCATGTGGCCAGCAGGACTAAGCCGCTTCTGGCGAACCAGAGCAGTGCACGGAAACGCTGTTTACCTTCCCGCCGGAGCGGTACCTATTTATCTACTTGCACTTTGACATGCTTTCGAACTGCTAGGTTGGCAGGAGCTGGGACCGAGCAACGGGAGCTCACCCTGTAGCGGGGATTCGAACCGTCAACCTTTTGATCGGCAAGTCGTAGGCTCTGTGGTTTAACCCACAGTGCCACCCACGTCCCTGAGCAGGAGCTAGGAAATCAGTTTAGGGTATAGGCCTGAGCCCTTGGAGAGACTTTGCCCATCAGAGGAGACAGCAATAAGCCAGATAGGTGGGACTTGCAACAAAACGTTGCAGAAGTTTTCCTCTTCAGGGCTTCAGCTTGCCAGCCATGCCAGCTTCCAAGATCCTCCATTCCATTCCTCCTCCCCAGTTTTCCATTTCCCCATCCAGCAGTCAGGGTGCGTATGGATTACTGCAATGCGTTATATGTGGGGCTGCCTCTGGAGATCGTTCGGAAACTTCAGCTGGTGGAAAATTTGCTGGTCGGGTTGCCCATCTGAACGAATCAGTTTGAGCATATAGCGCCAATCCTGGCACTGGCTGTCAGTTAATTTCCAGGCCCAATTTTGGTGCTGACCTATAAAGCCTTATGCATTTCAGGACTGCAAGAATGCAAGGACCACCTCTCCTCATATGAACCACTTTGGACCCTGTGCTTGTCATTGGAGGCTCTTTTCTGTGTCTCTGCTCCCCAATATGTTCAGAGGGTAACAACATGGGATTGGGCCTTTTCTGTGGTGGCTCCCTGTCTGTGGCCTGCTCTCCCCAGACAGTCTCACCTGGTGCCATCATTTCATGTCTTTTAGGCGCCAGGCAAATACATTCCTCTTTACCTAGGTCTTTGGCCATTATGACCTGTTAAATGTGGGGGGGGGGGGGGGAACGGGACCAGACCGCTATTATGCTTATTTTATTATTATGCTGTGTATTATGTTATTATGATGCTGCATAAATTATGTTCTTAATGTTGTACACCACCTTGGGATCTTTGGATAAAGGGTGGCATATAAATTGAATTAAGAATAATAATATTATTACTATATATTAATTAATATCAGTATTAATAATTATGTGGCTACCAGGCATACTCAGTCCTCCTTGGGCTCTTAGAGGTTTTTTCTGGGTGGGTGCGTATGTTAATATTTCACCCTTCCTAAATATTATTCTGTACTCCTAAAGCTTTTGTTTGTTGCTTTTTTGTTTATGCTTTTTTGTTGGAAGCCACCCAGAGTGGCTGGGGCAACCCAGTCAGATGGGTGGGCTATAATAATAATAAAATTATTATTATTATTATTATTATTATTATTATTATTATTATTATTATTATTATTATTACTACTACTACTACTATTACTAATGGTTGCTATATGGAGTGGATCAGTGCTCTGGCTAAGGGCCACCCCAGACTAATGGTGTTTCTGCAGGTGCATTCTGCAACACGCCTTAGTGGCGGATTTATTGCGGACTGTCCACACATCATTCTGCGTTATTAGTTGTTCTGCGATGCGTCCCCAATGTTACTGCCTTGCTGCTGTCTAGACGGGCACTTTTGCACTAAAGAGCAACAAAAGACGCACAAAAAACCCTGGAGCATTTGTGTCATGGAAAGTTAAAGGGTTTCAGCGGAAAGCTACGGAATATGCACTGATTGGGAAACGCCAAAACCTTTGCAGGAGGAGCGGAAAGTATTGAAACCACGATTGCCTAAAACCACCCTGATACCATCACAAGCACAAATCATCATGGGTGCACAATAAAGAGGACATTTGGAGGTGGAACCCCCGCAGTTTAAGATAGCATTGTGGGCTCCCATGAATGAGCTTGAAAACATCAGCCTAAACGCCCAGGTCCACACCGATCAAAGATGGGTTCCCCATGGGGTATCCCATAGATGATGACCACCCAAAGTCTCCAAGGTACCAGGTTCTCTCTCTACCCCCCACAATTCCGCCTCGCCTTTTTGCCCAGCTAATGCCAACGTACTGCCCACGTCCCTTGAGGAAAGGAAGCGGGGTGGGGGGGTGCGCTCCTGTCCCAGAGCGTATCATTTAACAAAGGAGCTGGTGGATCAATGCTGACTCCTCGCCTAAATGTGGCAGGCCCCGGCCTGCTCTGGTGTCGCTGCGCGTTGCCCTCCGGCAGACAGCTTGAGTGATGGTACACATTAAACAGTTAATCCGCCTGATTGAATGTTTGCTTCCTCCAAATTGAAACATTAAACAACAACGGAGGGAGAAGAGGCGGCGACAAATCAGTCATGAAAGATTCATTTTCTCCCGAATAATGTATCTCATGAGCTCGGAATATACAAATAGGCCGGAGCCACCAGCGGAAACTCCACCTCCCCCCCTCCCTCCCCACCTGACAGGCTGGGAGCAGGGCCACCCAGTTATCTCTCCGCAGCCAATTTGGCCCTCTCAATATCGCCAGGGGGCCGCAGCACCTGGGTGAAGGCACTGTTCAGCGATCCAGCGACACCTCTCTTTTTTTGCATGTGTCACCGAAAGGGATTGGGTACCTTTCCCTTAACGGAAAGGAAGATTGAGGAGGGAGGGAGGCATGGAAGCTGTTTTCCAATGTGGGAGGTGGGGAAAGTCACCAACAAGATGGAGAGAAGCAATGCTGAGTTCATCTAGGCCTCAAATGCTTATAGCCCCCTAATTTGGCACAGGGTGAGCAGGTGTGAAAAGAGGTCAAGGTCAATAGGAGTCGCACCAAAGAAGGATCAACTTTTTCGGCTGCTGCTTCTCACGGAGGGTCGTTGCCACCTCACGAATCCAGATACAGAAAGCGTGTCATTTTAGGGGTGGAATTTTCACAGTGCTCCAACCAACCCATGTTGACCCCCCCACCCTGGACATCCTTTTTATTGTTCATTGTTGTGCCCTGAGCGTTCGGAATGTTTGTGAACATGCTGTGGCATCAAACCTGGCTAGCCAATCAATCCGACTCAGTTTCACACTTCCGGAAAGGAAGAATAGGCAGGTCTCTAGGTATGCTGCAGAAGCAGGCAAAACGCGGGGTTGATGGTAGTAGAAGAAGAGTTTGGATTTGAAATCCCGCTTTATCACTACCCGAAGGAGTCTCAAAGTGGCTAACAATCTCCTTTCCCTTCCTCCCCCACAACAAACACTCTGTGAGGCGAGTGGGGCTGAGAGACTTCAGAGAAGTGTGACTAGCCTAAGGTCACCCAGCAGCTGCATGTGAAGGAGCGGGGAAGCGAACCCGGTTCCCCAGATTACGAGTCCACGCTCTTAACCACTACACCACACTGGCAGAAACACGAAGGGGAAGAGCTGGAAAAGCTGCAACCGACTCACCTCCTACTTGGGTGATCTAAAGAGCTATATACAGTGTCTATCTGATGTGTGTGTATATCCCAGTTTTACCATTACAACCACCACATCAGGGAGGTTAGACAGAGAGACAGCATCCTCTTGGTAGTTTCACGGCACCCTTTGAAGTGCAAGGAGTGGCATTCCCCAGAAAGGACATTTTCTGTGGCACCCCAAGCTCTCGAATTCCCTCCCCACAGAGGTGCACAATTGTATAGCTTTCGCCACATGCTGAAGATACACCTCTCTGTCCTGACCTTTGACACCTGAGATACGTCTGGGTTTTTGTTTTTTTTAGGACCAACCCTATTCCTCCTCTCACTATAAATTGCTTTAATTGATTTTAATATGGTGGACATTTTGTTTTTACATTGCTGCAACCTGCCCTGAAAGCTTACCATGAAAGGACAGGTGAGAAATAAAACAAAGCAAAATAACCAGCCCACCTTCACCTTGGTGACTGAGTGGGGGGGTGTGAAGCCCTCTCTGCCCAGTACTTGTCTGACTCTCTAACCACTACGCTACACTCTCCCTTACCTATTGAGGGCAACTCTTTAAAAGCAAAGGTGGCCTGGACAACAGAACATCCAGGATCCCATCTCTCGTTCTGAAAGAAAGTTAAGGGTGCAAACAAATGATATCTTAATTTGTTTCCCTGTGAAGGTGTGAAAGCAAATATTGTATGATACAGGCATAGATGTTCATTATGCATATATTCATCCTTCTTCCATCTCCACCCAAACAGTTTTACAGCAAAACCTGTTTTCTCTAGAAACAATAGTGATATGTTTTAATTGCTTTATTGCTTGTTGTTCACCACCCTGAGCTCTTTGGGGAGGAAGGGTGGGATATCCATTTTAATAAAAATAATAATAATGAAATGTGCATGCACACCCAAAGCCAATATGAGGAAAGGATGAAGAAGTTGGGTTTGTTTAGCCTGGAGAGGAAACCATGCTAGCCATCTCCAGATATCTGAAGAGCTGTCCGCACAGAGGACAGAGCAGATTTGTTTACTGTTGCACCAGTGGGTGGGAACCTGAGTCAATGGGTTGATATTACAAGAAATAAGATTTCAAATAAACACTGAGAACTGCCTGAGAGCAGAATCCTGTCTGCTGTAGTGTGCTAAGGGTGCTGACTGTGGTTAGGTGGCCCCAACTGCCCTTGCAGAACCACAAATTCCAGAGGGACTGTTAAACCACTCTGAAAAATGTAGATCTGTGAGCAGAGCAGGAAATCTCCTAACCACTCTCAGCACCCTTAAGGAACTACAGTTCCCAGGATTCGTTGGGAGAAGCCATGACCTTTGGCCGATCTCATGAGAGAACTAGCCAGACTGGGACCCCCGAGCCCAGGAGATAAGTAACTATACAACCTTTAGTAGACATCTGAAGGCAGCCCTTTAAAAAAATGTTTTAGTGTGTTTTTATATATGTTGGAAGCCGCCCAGGGTGGCTGAGGCAACTCAGTCAGTGGGGTATAAATAATAAAATTATTATTATTCTGGAATAAAGGTAAAGGTAAAGGGACCCCTGACCATTGGGTCCAGTCGTGGCCGACTCTGGGGTTGCGGTGCTCATCTCGCTTTACTGGCCGAGGGAGCCAGCGTACAGCTTCTGGGTCATGTGGCCAGCATGACTAAGCCGCTTCTGGCGAACCAGAGCAGCGCACGGAAACGCTGTTTACCTTCCCACTGGAGTGGTACCTATTTATCTACTTGCACTTTGACGTGTTTTCGAACTGCTAGGCTGGCAGGAGCAGGGACCGAGCAACGGAATAGGACATCCCTATTTTCATTGGAGAAATCTGGGCGGGTATGAGACTGCAGGCACAGAGTAAGGAAGGAAGACGTACCTGGAATTCTGACAAGCACAGGATGGAGAATGCGGGGCAGGGGGGCAGAGAAGAGAGAAAACTGTCTGGGTGGTGATGCCTCCTTCCTTCTTGTTCCCCATGCAAGGTATAGGAGCAGGATGGGAAAGGATGGGGAGAAAAGTAATTGCCGAACCCCTTGAGCTGCGTTTGGAGTTACAGACAAGACCTAATGATGCATTGGACAAAAAAGAAAAAGGGGGGGGGAGGAAGGCGCTCTGTGTGTCTGTGTGTCGTAGTAGCAGTAGTAGTAAATACCAGAAAGGATTTGAGCGATGGTCCCCGTTTTGTTTATCCTGTGCGTCCTCATTAAATTTAGCACTACAATTTGCCAGCATAGCCACGACAGCTGATTTACATGGGTGCTTAACGAGCTTAGGAAGAGGGAGGGGTGGGAGAGAGGGAGAGATTGATCATGGTGTTTATGTACATGGTGTGTTGTGTGTGTGTGTGTGTGTGTGTGTGTGTGTGTGTGTGTGTGTGTGTGTGTTGAGCTTGTCAAGCCTCTTTTGTATAGAAAGGCCTGAAGCCTGTAGCAATAGGTAAGACGATATCCGCTCCAGGCTCTTCTTTGACAGCCAATGGGACGCCCTCCCCAAATTAGGTGCTCCTTCCCTTCTCAGCCACAGGTCCTGGCCTCGCTGGATCCCACTTCCATCTCAGATCGGGGGGGGGGGGGAGCGAGAGTCCATGTTTCTTCTCACAGCCACCTGTTGTGCCCCGGACAAATAGCTCATAACACAATGGATTGCAAATGTAATTATCGTTGATTGATTATTTAGGCTTCTTTCCTGCCCTGTCTCAAGGGCGCAAGTTGGTCTACAATATATCCTAATCTCATTTGGTTCCTCACAGCCAGGATAAGCTGGAAATGACAGTGGCTATGTACACATTGGCGGCTTCGAGCGCAACGAGGTTGTTCCCCAGCCCCACTGCACTTTAAGACATTCCAATGATGCTTGTGCATGCATCATGCAGGGCTCTCCTAGGGACGCGGGTGGCGCTGTGGTCTAAACCACTGAGCCTCTTGGGCTAGCTGATCAGAAGGTTGGAGGTTCGAATCCTCACAACGGGGTGAGCTCCTGTTGCTCTGTCCCAGCTCCTGCCCACCTAGCAGTTCGGAAGCACGCCAGTGCAAATAGATAAATAGGTACCACTGTGGCAGGAAGGTAAACAGCATTTCCACGCACTCTGGTTTCCATCATAGTGTCCCGTTGCACCAGAAGCAGTTTAGTCATGCTGGCCACATGACCTGGAAAGCTGTTTGTGGACAAACGCCAGCTCCCTCGGCCTGAAAGCGAGATGAGCACCGCAACCCCATAGTCGCCTTTGACTGGACTTAACCATCCAGGGGTCCTTTACCTTTTACCTTATTACCTGAATTGCTTCCCCACACTGAGCTCAAATTCACTGAAGCCGTCAACTGTGCATGCACGGTCACCTGCAGGTGTGCAATGGCTATCTCCAATGTACACACCTCAGCTTCACTGTGGCTTCCATTCTCTAATCTGATGGAAACTGGTTCGAATCACACATAGAATCATAGAATTGCAGAGCTGGAAGGTACCCCAAGGGTCATCTAGTCCAACCCCTGCAATGCAGGAATCTCAGCTAAAGCATCCATGGCAGATGGCCACCCAACCTCTGCTTAAAAACCTCCAAGGAAGGAGAGTCCACCACCCCTCATGGGATTCTGTTCCACTGCTGAACAGCTCTGACTGTCAGAAAGTTTTTCCAAATGTTTAGTCAGAATCTCCTTTCTTGAAACTTGAAGCCATTGGTTCAAGTCCTACCCTCGAGAGCAGGAGAAAACAAACATGCTCCCCCTACCATGTGACAACCCTTAAGATATTTGAAGAAGGCTGATCGCCGAAGAATTGATGCTTTTGAATTATGTTGCTGGAGGAGACTCTTGAGAGTCCCATGGACTGCAAGAAGATCAAACGCATCCATTCTTAAGGAAATCAGCCCTGAGTGCTCACTGGAAGGACAGATCGTGAAGCTGAGGCTCCAATACTTTGGCCACATCATGAGAAGAGAAGACTCCCTGGAAAAGACCCTGATGTTGGGAAAGATGGAGGGCACAAGGAGAAGGGGATGACAGAGGACGAGATGGTGGGACAGTGTTCTTGAAGCTACCAACGTGAGTTTGACCAAACTGCGGGAGGCAGTGGAAGACAGGAGTGCCTGGCGTGCTCTGGTCCATGGGGTCACACGACTAATCGACTAAACAACAACAAAATCATATCTCCTCTCAGTCTCCTCTTTTCCAGGCTAATCATACCCAGCTCCTTCAAGCACTCCTCATAAGGCTTAGTTTCCAGACCCTTGATCATCTTGGTTGCCCTCCTCTGCACACATTCCGGCTTGTCAACATCCTTCTTAAATTGTGGTGCCTAGAATTAGACACAGTATTCCAGGTGTGGTCTGACCAAGGCAGAATAGAGTGGTACTATTACTTCCCTCGATATGGACACTATACTTCTATAGCATTAGCTTTTTTTGCTGCTGCATCACACTCTTGACTCGTGTTAAGCTTGTGGTCCACCAAGACCCCTAGATCCTTTTCACATGTACTGCTAGTAAGCCAGGTGTTCCCCATCCTATATTTGTGCATTTGGTTCTTCCTGCCTAAGTGCAGAACCTTACATTTGTCTCTATTGAAATTGAATAGTCCCTACTGAAATTAATTCCATTAGTTTGGACCCAATTCTCCAATCTGTTAAGGTCATTTTTAATATTGATTCTGTCTTCTGCCGCATTAGCTACCCTTCCCAGTTTGGTGTCACCTGCAAATTTGATGAGCACCCCCTCCATTCCTTCATCCAAGTTGTTTATGAAGACATTGAACAACAATGGGCCAAGGACAGAACCCTGCGACATCCAACTTGTCACTTCTTTCCAGGATGACGGAAACTGTTAGTGAGCATTCTTGGGGTTTGGTCAGTCAACCAACTGCAGATGCACTTAACGGTTACCTCATCCAGCCCACATTTCCCCAGCTTCTCTGCAAGAATATCACTGGGGACATCGTCAAAAGCCTTACTGAAGTCAAGATACACTATGTCCATAGCATTCCCCTGATCCACCAAGGGTTGTAACACTATCAAAAAAAGAAATGGCATTCATCTGGCATGACTTGTTTTTGAGAAACACCAGTATCCTTTTCTAAGTGCTAACAGACCAACTGTTAAATTATCTGTTCTAGGACTTTTCCTGGTAGCTGGATTCTGTATCAGTGGTTGCTTCCCCATAGGAACAACTAGTTCTTATCAAGTTATAAGAAAGGAGATTCCGACTAAACATTAAAAAACCACACGTTCTGACAGAAAGAGCTGTTCGCCAGTGGAACAGACTCCCACAAGAGGTGGTGGTGATTTTTAAGCAGAGGTTGGATGGCCATCTGTCATGGATGCTTTAGCCGAGATTCCTACATTTTAGGGGTTTGGGCTAGATGACTCTTGGGTCCCTTCCAGCTCTAAGATACTATGAATCTATGCATTATTTCATGGAACACTAACAGGTGCAAAACCAGGAGTACCTTAAGCAGGGGTTGGCAAACTAAGGCCCAGGGGCCGGATGCGGCCCACTGGGCTCCTTAACCCGGCCTGCGAACCTTGCGGACCCTGCTGCCCGCTTGGTCAGTCCCTGTGCTAAACTGGCATGGCGTGGAGGCCTTGCCATGTGGGGACTGACTTCCACGATGCTGGTGCGGCGTCGGATTGGCTGCAGGAAGTCTGAAGCCGCAAACGACTCTGGGTGGGCGGCGATGCTGGTGCGACTTCAGATTGGCCGCAGGAAGCTCCTGCAGCCAATCCGAAGCTGCGGACGCCTCTGGGTGACGCCCCTTCCTTCCCGCTAAGGCATCCACATATGGCCAAGAGCCAAGTGAAAGGAAGTGGCAGTGGGGAGGCTGCCTCTGCCACCCAGGCCAGTGGCTTGGGCTCTGTGCCCCACGGACCCCTGGCCGAGGCAGACGACGACGCTGCCGAAGATGAGGTGGCAGCGGCGGCGTGAGTGGCGGCGAGTCCTTTCAGGAGGGGAGGTGCTTTCAGGAGAGGGTGGGTCTGGCCCCAAACAAGGTCTGAGGGACAGTGGACCAGCCCCATCCTGAAAAAGTTTGCTGACTCCTGATCTTAAGACTATTTATAAGGATGTTACCAAGCATCACCTGCCCAAATATGAAGGTGAATAAGAGGAGGTACAAGCCAAAAAGATGTTTTAATATGCTTTGCACAGTTTCTGTTATTATTATTTGAAATTATATACCACCCTGTATCCAGAGGTCCCCGGGCGGTTCACAGAATAAAATCAAAATATAAAACCATAAAATACATAATCAAAATTAAAACCACAACCCAATAACCCCTTCACCCCCCCCAAAAAAAAACATTTTAAAAGGGCAGAGTATCCTCACAGCATTTAAAGTCAGACCATTAACAAACCTGGACAGGAGCCACTCGTTTAAGTATGGAAACTTATATAATTTGTGTGCCTGTTGTCACTGACATTGCTCATCATTTAAGTGGACAATAAACACAATCGCCTAACGTGTCTGATCTCCTCACCCATTTTCAAACTGCACATTACCCAAATGCACACATAACCCCCACCCCAACTAAACAGCTTGTTAAAACCCTTGAAGTGGGCAATGGCAGTGTGAAGGAGGGAGAGAAGACGACACTTTCCTGTTATTGATCCACTCATCTTCCAGCTCTCTTGCTGTCAAGCAAGCAGTTAGTGATGGCAAGGGGGAGTCACAGCAAGTGGGCATCTCTGGTAGAATGGAGGTAGGCCACTGGGAAAGAGGGCCACCAAGGGCATCTTGCTTGAGCTACCCAACCAAAATACCTGGAGCCAACACCGGTCAGGCCATGCATAGGCCAGGGCAAAATTTGTGATGTGTTGATGCACTAGTGCAGACATGACACTGCCCATGACATTGCACCTGTATCCCAGTATTCACACATATTTAAAAATCTGTGAACTTTTTGAATGTTGCCATAAGCATGAACGGGAAATTCCAGATTTGAGACCAATTTGGAATGCCTAACCTCCATGTCTGAAATGTGGGTGTTTAGAAGTTTTGCAGGCATCAACTCACGTTCTGATTTTTACAGGCATCAAATTATCAAGTTTCATCACCGTCATGTACTAACTACCACTGCATGCCAGCTATCAAATGCAATCAAATGTGAAAGTTAAAGTGAAAACAGCAACAATGAATATCCAATTTGACATCAACAAAAAATAATCTGTGAGAATCCTGTAACAACTCAATTCAGGTCTAATGCTGAATGTATCTTGGTTGATTTCATTGTCCATGGAAATATATTCATTTGGAAAATCAGACTTATTCTTTGTTATCATCATTTCACAGATTCCAGTGTTGCTCTTTGAGACTGGAAAAAGGTCCCCAGATGAGTCCCCACTCAGATGATGAATCTGGTGGATCCATTTTATACCGACTCACACCATTGGTCCACGTGGCTCAGTAATGTCTATTCTGATTGGCAGCATCTTACCAGGGTTTCCAGAGAGAAGTCTTTCCTAGTCTTCCTAGAGATGCCAAAGGCTGAATCTGGAACATCCTGCATACGAAAATTGTTGTTGTTTAGTCGTTTAGTCATGTCCGACTCTTCGTGACCCCATGGACCAGAGCACTCCAGGCACTCCTGTCTTCCACTGCCTTCCGCAGTTTGGTCAAACTCATTCTGGTAGCTTTGAGAACACTGTCCAACCATCTTGTCCTCTGTCGTCCCCTTCTCCTTGTGCCCTCCATCTTTCCCAACATCAGGGTCTTTTCCAGGGAGTCTTCTCTTCTCATGAGGTGGCCAAAGTCTTGGAGCCTCAGCTTCAGGATCTGTCCTTCCAGTGAGCACTCAGGGCTGATTTCCTTAAGAATGGAGAGGTTTGATCTTCTTGCAGTCCATGGGACTCTCAAGAGTCTCTTCCAGCACCATAATTCAAAAGCATCAGTTCTTCGGCGATCAGCCTTCTTTATGGTCCAGCTCTCACTTCCATACATCACTACTGGGAAAACCATGGCTTTAACTATACCGACCTTTGTTGGCAAGGTGATGTCTCTGCTTTTTAAGATGCTGTCTAGTTTTGTCATTGCTTTTCTCCCAAGAAGCAGGCATCTTTTAATTTCGTGATTGCTGTCACCATCTGCAGTGATCATGGAGCCCAAGAAAGTAATATCTCTCACTTCCTTCATATGAAACATGGCCCTTCCCAAAGGCTCCTATTCCAGCTGAAGGTTGGTTTGCACAACTTTGGGGGTTGCGGCATAATGGATAAGAACACCCTACTAACTGATCAAGGTGGGTACCTGCAACCTTCCTCCGACACACTGCTTTGTGAAATCACCCAGGGCTTGAAGTGCTGCCCTCTGTGGAAGACCAACAGACAAAAAGATGACTAAACCTGGAGAGAGAAAAATCACACCCATCCTATAATGAAAGTTGATTGGAAAAGGAGGAAGCAAAGAGGTGTATCAACAGATATTCAGCGAAGCAGGCTGATTGGACCCTCCATATTCAGAGCCTGCAATCTTTTAACTACTGGCTCTTGGGAACAAGCAGCTATTGGAATCAGATGCTACCAGAGGTGCATTTAAGGAAGTGTGACCTGTTTGCACTCAGGAATGCTCAAATTATACCTGGTCTCCACTGCCATCGTTCAGCCCAGACACTGAGGTCCAGCTCCGAGGGCCTTCTGGCGGTTCCCTTGCTGCAAGAAGTGAGGTTACAGGGAACCAGGCAGAGGGCCTTCTTGGTAGTGGCGCCCATCCTGTGGAACGCCTTCTCATCAGATGTCAAGGAAATAAACAACTATCTGACTTGAACACCTACTAATCACATACAGCTCCCAAGTTAAAACAGTTCAACGCATCATCAGAGATCTACAACCTCTCCTAGACAATGACAGTTCTCTTTCTCAAGCTCTGGGAGGACGACCTTTCATTGCCTACAGACAGCCACCTAGTCTTAAACAACTCCTCACCCACAATAATACAACAATCAGACTTAACATGGACACTGGTACCAGAGCCTGCAAGAAACCCAGATGCCAACTTTGCTGCCACATACACCCGGACAACACCATTACTGGCCCCAACAACATTAAACATACCATCTCAGGACTATTTAATTGCTCATCTTCTAACATTGTGTATGTCATCAAATGCCAACAGTGCCCTTCAGCTCTCTATATTGGACAAACAGGCCAAACCCTACGCCAAAGGATAAATGGACATAAATCTGGCATCAGGAATCACAAGACAGAGAAACCAGTAGGAGAACACTTCAATCTCCCAGGACATTCTATACAAGAGCTCAAAGTAGCTGTCTTATTACAAAAGAATTTCAGAAATAGACTGGAAAGAGAAGTTGCTGAATTGCAACTTATTACCAAACTTAAAACCATGGAGAGACCTGGTCTGAATAGAGACATTGGATTCTTATCTCATTATACATCTCACCCCTTGCTTTTTCCTGTGAGACCAACTGCAGTCGTTAACAGTCATCAACAGGTTCAGCCAATCGCCCATTTCCACCACCCTTCTGAGTAATACCCCTCCCCACTTCTGTTTCAGTGTATCTGAAGAAGTGTGCATGCACACAAAAGCTCACACCAATAACAAACTTAGTTGGTCTCTAAAGTGCTACTGGAAGGAATTTTTTTATTTTGTTTTGACTTTTAGATGACATCTGAAGGCAGCCCTGTTTGTTTGTTTGTTTGTTTGTTCAGTGTGGTTTCTGGAAGGGCTACTAAACTCAGTCACTCTGGGCATGGAACCTTGGGGGGCACCGCAACTATGAATTAGAATGGAGTGAGAGAAGCAGACAGGCACTGAATTTTTATGTCACAAAGGGTGCTGAAATTTGAGACCCCAAGATCTGCCGCTGATGCTAGACTTGATGGACTTCAGTCATTTTTATGTAGTCAAATCTGTTCCTAGAGGTGTCTATTGCTTGAGAGACCTATGGGTACAGATTTGGCTACCTAGTTCTGTTCCAGGAAAAGGGAACTTCAGGTCCATGGTCTGGATGCAGTTCTTGGAGGCTTCTCATCTGGATCCCGGGGGTGGGGCTCTCCTCCTTGGCCCCAACCACTGGCGGAGGAAGGGCGTACGGGGGGGGGTGCAGTCCGCCCCGGGTGTCATCCCTGGGGGGGGGTCACATCGCCGCAGGCAGTGCCCCCCTGGGATGCTTGCCGCTTGCCACGGCACCCCCCTGGAACATGCACCGCGGGCACCCCCACTCCTGTGGGACACTCACTGTGGGCGACACCACACTGCCCCCATGGACGGCTCACCCTGCCCCCGGTTCCATAGCATGTGTGCCGCTCCGGGTGCCGGAGCAGATAGCTTCGCCTCTGGCCCCAACCACTTTCCCTTGATTTCTGTGCTGGCTTCCCTTTCCCCCCAGCCAGCCAGCCAGCATGCCCAGTCCAGATCAAGACCTTTTGTCCCTGCTGCACTGCCAATCCAGACCCCCACTCGCCCGGCGCCTGTAATTTGCCATGCCAAAGCAAGATTTCCCAGCTGCCTTTCCTTGCCCAGAGCGTCTCCCTGTTGCAGACCTGCATACACTAACCTTGGGAGTAAGGCCCACTGAATTTCATGGTGCTTACTTCTGACGCAGGTGGCGCTGTGGGTTAAACCACAGAGCCTAGGACTTGCTGATCAGAAGGTCGGGGGTTCGAATCCCCACGACAGGGTGAGCTCCCGTTGCTCAGTCCCTGCTCCTGCCAACCTAGCAGTTCAAAAGCATGTCAAAGTGCAAGTAGATAAATAGGTACCACTCCGGCGGAAGATAAACGGCGTTTCTGTGCGCTGCTCTGGTTCGCCAGAAGCGGCTTAGTCATGCTGGCCACATGACCCGGAAGCTGTATGCCGGCTCCCTCGGCCAGTAAAGCGAGATGAGCGCCGCAACCCCAGAGTCGTTCGTGAATCGACCTAATGGTCGATTACCTTTACTTCTGAGTATGCAAGCATCTTACCTACCCACTCCATTTCCGTTTCTGTGCGTGGTCCCAGAGGCATTAGATTGGTCTCTGTTGAGAAAGGCAATGCACATCCGAACGGGCTTCACTTTAGGTTTCCTCCAGCGGGGCAGCTCTTGTGGTCTTTGCAGTCTGCCTCCACCCCCAGCGTGAACAAAGATTTCAGGCCATCACACCAGTGCAAGATACATGAGTGGGATGGCTGAATATGCCACACCGGCCAGCCATCTGGTGCTCATCACAAAGCAATCGAACATCGGTGTCAGCTTGGATCCAGCGCCCTTCATGAGCGCTGTCAGGGCCAATTGCCACCAACTTTTCTGATCACGAGGGCGCCGCTTACAACTCCTTTCTTCTCAACCCGGGTTCAGAAAAGTGCTCTTGGCCAAGTGGTTTTGTGCGTGGTTTGGTCCTGGGTACAGAAACTCTCATTTTTGCTGCATAACCACTTGAGGATTTCCTCATTTCGAGCAGAGGGCTTTCCAGAGAGAAACCCGGCTGCTGCTCTGTATTTTGACTGGTTCTAGCTCCATGTCGGTTTGTTCAATATTATCAATTTGCTTTAAGCAAGAGTTCCCAGATGTTTCACACACACCCAGCGAGTACGTTTTTGGTTGCGGTCGCATTGCATCATGGGTCTTCCAGCTGAAACAATGTTCTTCCCCCAGCTTGGTGCCTCCAGATGTATTAGACTAACATTCCCATCATCCCTGGGATGTTACGTTTTTTATTGATTGATTTGCCACCTTTTCTTTCAGGGAGCTCAAGGAGGTGTACAAGGCTCTCCTGGCTCCCCATTTTATCCTCACAACAACCCTGTTGGAGAGACCTGGTCTGCTGGAGAGACCTGTTGGAGAAACCATGGAGAGACCTGGTCTGAACAGAGACATTGGATTCTTATCCCATTATACATGACTAAGCCATTTCTCACCTTCTCACGCCTTGCCTTTTCCTGTAAGACCTATTGCAGTCGTTAAGAGTCGTCAACAGGCTCATCTCAGCTATCTGCCAATCTCCCATTCCCACCACCCTTCTGAGTAATACCCCTCCCCACCTTCTCACTATATAGAAGGATCTGGCAACTTCTGTTTCAGTGTATCTGAAGAAGTGTGCAGGCACACGAAAGCTCATACCAAGAACTAACTTAGTTGGTCTTTAAGGTGCTACTGGAAGGAATTTTTTTATTTTGACTATGGCAGACCAACACGGCTACCTATCTGTAACAACAACCCTGTGAGGTAGGTTAGGCTGAGACACCGTGGCCGCCTCAAGGTCAGCCAGGGAGCTTTATGGGTGAACGAGGATTTGAACCATTTCATCAACAGCTGGCACCAAACTGTTCGAACAGGAAGGAACCATTCTTTGTCTCTGACTCAGGGTAGACCCACTGAAATTACTGGAACCAAGTTCATCACATCCATTAATTTTGATGGTCCCGCTCTGAATACGATTCATGTTGAATAAAGCCCCAGATAACTGGCCCCAACCGCTTGATCATTTCATGCTATGCAGGGTGCTATGGAGAAAAGTGAGGTTGAACCCTCACTTAATCTGGAGAAAAAAGGCCAGTCCTTGCCTATATATATACATATCAATCACCTCTAAATGTATATTGCTTTACCCCTATCAGTACCGAGCAATAGAGCAAGGTCTTGGTTTTGAGCCAGGGCCTGCTAGGACTGAGTTCAGGAATTTGTTTTGAATGCAGAAAAAAAATGCACTTTTCCTGGAATATGGAAATGACGTTAGAAATACGCTTCCAAATTTGTACGGGGTGCCTTTTCATCATCCCTGGATGAGCGGAACCAGCGGCTATGCACCTGGGATTAGAAGGAAAGGCTTTCATATTGTTGACTTCCAAGCAGTCTTTAGTCTCTGCACCACTTATTTTTGACAGCACTGAATAGAGGAATAGAGGGACTATGGAAACTGATTCTCAGCAACGGAACACATTTTTTATTATATATATATATATATATATATATATATATATATATATAAGCACTTCTGAGAATGTGCAGAGTGCATTCCCTTCTTACAACCAGTCTCCTCAGACATATAAATATTAGTGGGCAAGAGGCTTTAATACCAGACATTTCAAGACAGTTTCAAACCCTGCACTTTTAAAAGAAAAGTTCCCTTTAACACACGCAAAGTGTCTTTCCCTTCCCAGTAATAAAGACGGCCTGCATTACAAAACAAATATCTGCGATTACACTGGGCACACTCAGCACATGTGCAGAGGAACTGTCAAAAAACAAAAAGTGCAGAATTCCATAATTCCTCAAACTCCTGTAACCTGTAAAGGCCTGATGTGCAAACAGGCACCTGGTTGAAATTACTCAGCAGTAAATATAAGGCGCTTTGCACATGCTCAGAGACACAAGCAGCTGTTACTAAATTCACATGCTTACGGATGGGTCAGGCCTTCCAGCCATCCTGGGTCCCACTCACCCTCCCAGCTTAAAAAAAAAGGCAAGAAACTTAAACATTGGGATATGGGGGGACCCAGACTAGGAACCCCGCTGGCAGGTTGGGGGGTTGGGGGAGGGAGTCCCCGGTTCGTCTCCAGCTGGCGTGACCACCACCTCGGCCGGGGTGGGGGGCAGAAGGGGGGCGAGCGAGCCGTGCGCCCCGGCTCAGGCAGCGAAGTGGAGCCGACTCTGGAGTTGATCAATATTCGATTTAGGTGCTAATTCGCCGCTTTTCTGCAGCTGTCAGCGGGTGATGTATGGGGGAGGCGGCGGGGGTCGCCGGGAACCAGAGCCTTCTCCGCAAGTTAACAATAGAGCCGCTTGAATATTATTTATGGGCTCGGACTTTGGACGCGCGCGGGGGGGGGGGAGGGATCCGAGATCTGGGAAGGTGGGTGGGGGGTGGAAGGGTGGCGGCGCGCGGGGAGGTGGGGGGCCAGGAATGAAGTGAAGAGTTGTCTATTTGTGATGTCTCTTTGGCCCGTGAATGACAACAACCCGCTGGATAATTTAACAAACACTACAGAGGAGAGAGAGAGAGAGACAACAAGGCGCGGGGAAAAGGGGTGGGGTGGGAGAAGAAAGAGTGGGGAGGGAGGGAGGGAGATGCGCTGATCAAGCCCTGGCTCTCCTCTCCCCAACCCCCCCCCAACCACCCGAGCGCCATCCCAAACCACCCAGCGCCGATTTGACAACTTAATCCCCTTTCCATTGCATTAGAGAAGCGCCTGGGCAAAGGAATTGGGGGTGACGGTTTGGGATGAGAATTTGTAAAAAATAAAACCCGGAAAGGTGGGGTGGGACGAAGAGGATGGGAGGATGTGGGGACAGACTGGACAGGAATTGGGGGGGGGATGGGGGCCAAAACTGGGTGATGATCACACAATAACGCACAACCCATGCGCGTTTCTCAAAGGTCAGAGTCCATCCTGATTTGCTGAGTTGGTTGGTCCTAACGGGGTGGAAGTGGCGATGTTAGTCTTTAGGAAATATTGGAGGGGGAAAGAGAAACGGAGGGTGGAAAGGTGGTATGAAAGCGGGGTGGGGTGGGGTGGGGGGAGCAAGAACAACTTTAAGCCCCCACCGCAACTACTTTGTTCCAAGAAATCTCCAAGGAGTACTGTGGATAAGAGGCTCCTTCCGCGCTGCTGCCTTGTCAGGCTCTAGGCCTAGGTCAGATACGATTTTGTCCTTGGTGTTTGTCTCTTGATGTCAGTCAGGTAATGGGGGGGGGGACCTCAAAAATTGTGCCTAAAAGAGAGGGACATCGAAAGCTGCAACCCTCTCCATCTCCATCCCTACCCCCCAGATGGGTGACCACGGCATGTATCATTCCAAGACGTCCAGTAACTGTTTTAACCCAAAAAAATCCCCACAAAGATGGGGGAATAGAGGGGTGGGAGCCTCCTCCTTCCTCTCCCCCCCCCCCGCAAAAAATGGACAATGTTATTAATGTACAATTGATCCATTGTGTGAGAGATGCTTTGGGTGGCGGTGATTTTTTGCACTGGTGTGTCCTCCCCAGCCTGCATTTCATATACAAATGAGCACATTCTTATTCTAGTCATAAATTGAAGACGTGCAAAATATGGGGGTACAGTAGGAGGGCCGAGAGAAGCCCCCCCCCCTTGTGAAATGGATTTGGGGAAGCAGAGGGTGGAGGATGGCTGTCAAAGCGGCAGAGATGCCAAAAGGAAAGAGGCAATTAGGAGGAAAGGATCTTCCCCCCCACCTATAAATCTACCCCCACTCTTCAAAAATAAATAAACAGACAGTTTCCAATCAGAGCCAGTGAAGGGAAGCAGCTTCAAAGAACAAAAAGAGGAGGGGGAGGGGGAGAGGGAGAGATTTACATAGTAGCATATAATCTCGCCAGTAATTTGTTTTAATTACTATTAAAATCTGCTCTAATCATACAAGTGGGGTTTCATTAGCCTTGCGGGAGGAGAGCTAAGCGACGGCTGCCTGCCTTGGCAGCCAACTTCCTAGGATAAAATGGATTCTCAGGGGTTTAAGCAGAGCTGGGACTGAACCCCAGAACTCTGAAGGCCAAATCTTAGCCCCAGAACACAGGAGGCGAACCGACTTGAGTTCTGTGGAACGCATAGTTTCGAATGGTAAAAAAAGAAGACATTAGGGTTGGATTAGCACTGATTGTCTTGATTAACACTGATTGTCTTGTTATTTATTTTTCTTATAATGGGTAAAAATCATACAGACCGTGTGGGCCAAATTGTGTGTAGGCTGCAGCCTACCGATATTTTATGAAGTTTGATTCTATGGGATCAAATACTTTTCGCCAGTGGCAAAAGTGAGCAGGTACGGGCACATATTAGCAAGGAGCACTTCCAAATTCTGAAAGATCCCAAACTTCTTTGTGGAATGGGATCTGTGTTCTCAAGCCCTGTAATGGGATATAGGGGTCAGTAATTCTCTTCTAGAAAGAGGTGATGGAGCACAGTTTTTCACAGCGGGGGAATATGAACTACGATAGCCGTTTATGCACTTGACGAAAACTGCTAGTCAAAATGTGCCCACCCCCCCGCCGATGAAGGACTATTCCAAAATGCATCAGGCCTAAAATAAATCTCTCTTCAGCCACCCAGAATTCCTTCCGCTCTTTCTCTACCACCTCCCATGGAAGGAAACACTCCTTTTAACATTCTTACTGTATGGAGACAAGCTGTGGCAGCCTACTGACAAAGGAACAATACTTTGTACATGTTCAGAGGCATTCCACTACATCCTGGCTATTTTCTTTCTGCAAGCTGGAGATGAAATGGGTGCAGTGAGAAGCAGAGGGCCAGCAGTACCTAAGAGCTAATTTTTGTTTGTTTGTTTGTTTACTTATATTACTACTGTTCCCCACGTGGTGAGGAAACAAGGCCCCCTCCTGGCCAGCCTTATGGGGGGCCACTGCTTGCCAATGGTGGGTGGAGTCAGAGACAAAAATGGGCGGAGATTTGGACGTCAACTTTATCTTTCTGCGGCAGGTGAGTTTGTACATGCACTCACACGGCCTTCATCCAGAAAAGCAAGAGGCATGATCAGAGATCAAGGACATATTCCAGCAAAGCAAAAACTCTCAGGGTGAGCACAGGATCAGCAGCAGTTGTGGCTGGGAGGGGGTGAGATCTGAGGAGAACCCAAAGGGGCAGATAGAGGGTTTTGCTGAACACCGCCCTGACATGATTATTCCTCTCCCTTATAATAATAATAATTTATTATTTATACCCCGCCCATCTGTCTTGGCTTCCCCAGCCACTCTGGGCAGCTTCCAACAAAATATTAAAATACAGTAATGCATCAAACATTAAAAGCTTCCCTAAAGAGGGCTGACTTCAGATGTCTTCTAAAAGTCTGGTAGTTGTTTTTCTCTTTGACATCTGGTGGGAGCCACTATCGAGAAGGCCCTCTGCCTGGTTCCCTGTAACTTGGCTTCTTGCAGTGAGGGATCCGCCAGAAGGCCCTCGGCGCTGGACCTCAGTGGAGGTCCTCAGGGGGGTGGAGACACTCCTTCAGATATACTGGACAGAGGCCGTTTAGGGCTTTAAAGGTCAGCTCCCTTGCATTTCTATTCTGCCCTTTCTTCCATCATGGCAGCCAAGGTGGCACACATGTGGTTTTTAGGTCTCCCCTCCGGGCACCGAATAGGGGCAGCGTGCCCCATTTTGCTGCTCCTGCACCAATCACCTTAATGCCCTATTGTGGCAGAGGCTAGGGCCCCAGATGGTCAGTGCCCTTCATCGGAAGCCACAATTTAAGAAGGATATTGACAACTGGAACGTGTGCAAAGGAGGGCGACCACGATGATCAAGGCCTGATGAGGAATGGTTGAAGGAGTTGGGTATGTTAAGCCTGGAAAACAGAAGACTGAGAGGAGATGTGATAGCCACCTTCAACTATCTAAAGGGCTGTCACATGGAGGATGGAGCAAGCTTGTTTTCTCCTGAACCAATGGATTCAAGTTATAAGAAAGGAGATTCCAACATCAGGAAGAACTTTTTGACAGTGAGAGCTGTTTGACAGTGGAACGGACTCCCTCGGGAAGTTGTGGACTCTCCTTCCTTGGAGATTTTTAAGCAGAGGCTGGATGGCCATCTGTCATGGATGCTTTAGTTGAGATCCCTGCATTGCAGGGGTCCCTTCCATTGGGGTCCCTTCCAACTCTACAATTCTGTGCTTCTATGAACAGTTCTCTGGAATAGTGCATACACTCAGTGCCTCTCTGCCCATACGCATTTCATTACACAGACAGTATGACTAAAAACGTGGTTATGGTTTAGCTCAGGACTGGTTTGTGCATATGCTTCCATCACTCATTAAACACAATGTTGGGGAAGTATTGGGGTTCAATACTCAATATCCTGTGAGTTCAGCCTGGATGGCCAATAAAATGCAGACACCAGTTGTCAGTCAGACAAGGCTGGTGTGACATAACCTCAGCCAGGAAGTAGTTGAGAGATGGCACACCAAATATGAAAAAACACAAGCATTTATACACTTACAAGGGAAGGGAAGGGGCAGCTGTGCCCCTATAAGGCTGCCCTTCCTTCTGATAGTTTCTACTGGTTTAATCACAAAGCAACTCTCTTATCTCCCCCCCCCCCTTCTTTGTCCTCAGCAGTTGTAGCAACATGTCCTTCCGTCCTTCTCTCATGGTCCTCTTGCAAACACAACCTTCACAATCCAACCGTCACTTGCCCACACATATTTCTGCTTTCATTCAGTGTATTTCAATAATTTTTATGACGGTAGCATCAAATCGGCAACTTTCCGTGTCCATTGTGTAAGGGCTAAAGCTCAAGAGCTGAGATCTGTAGATGAAGGGAGGGATTTAATAAATAATAATAATTGTGGAGTTCCTGTTGTGTTTGCAGAAAGTTCCGAGCTCATACTTTGACATCTCCAGACAAGGCAGGAAAGACCTCCGTCTGAAACTCTAAACAGCTGTTGCCAGTCAGAGTAGACGACACCAAACTAGGTGGCACAGTGTTTTGACTCAATATATAGGAGCTTCCTAGGCTATGATTGAACATAGCATATTCTTGGAAGAAAGAGCTTCCATATTACATGCTATCAGCTGAAGCATGGAGTGCTTTTCTGTGGAGACAATTCCACTTTCTGCTGAGGCTCATCAAATGTTCAATAATCAGGTGGTTTTTACTGTATGCACATACACACACGCACTCTGAGAAAACACAGTTTGGATCCCAAACACCTTGCAAGTTGAACATTTTGCCTCCCAAACGCATCAAACCCAGAAGTGAGTGTTCTGCTTTGTGAACGTTCTTTGGAACCCGAATGTCCAACGAGGCTTCTGATTGGCTGCAGGAGCTTCCTGCAGCCAATCAGAAGCCTCGCCTTGGTTTCCAAACGTTTTGGAAGTTGAACAGACTTCCAGAACGGATTCCGTTTGACTTCCAAGATACCACTGTACGTGGGAAAAGTGAGAGCAGGACGCTGGGCTAGATGGGCCATTGGAAGGCAATTCGTATGTACCTGAGATGTATATTCCTGAGACTGTAATTTGCTTTAATCTGGTTTTCATAATGAATTTCAAATTGCTATAACTTGCCTTGAAACTTTATGGTGAAGGGTGGGATAATAATAGTAATAATAATAATAATAATAATAATAATAATGCCATCAGGGATATATCACCAAAGGTGGCATTTTCAAATCAGTGTATCAACTCAAGCACAATGCTTTTCAATGGAGACCATTTACACATTTACATGAAGCACTGCATTGCAGGGGGTTGGACTAGATGGCCCTTGCATCCCTTCCAACTCTTAAGACTCAATAATAATAATAATAATAATAATAATAATAATAATAATAATAATTTATTATTTTTATCCCGCCCATCTGGCTGGGTTTCCCCAGCCACTCTGGGCGGCTTCCAACAAAAGATTAAAATACAATACAAATGATTCTATGAAGCATTTATAATCAAGTAAAGAGGATTCAAGGGAGGTCCATTCATGTGTGCAGCAGAAGTCAAAGCACTCTCTTTAGATACCGGACAAAACTAGACTTTATGTACTAATTTGTACACTACAGTGGTACCTCGGGTTAAGTACTTAATTCGTTCCAGAGGTCCGTTCTTAACCTGAAACTGTTCTTAACCTGAAGCACCACTTTAGCTAATGGGGCCTCCCGCTGCTGCTGCGCCGCCGGAGCACAATTTCTGTTCTCATCCTGAAGCAAAGTTCTTAACCCAAGGTACTATTTCTGGGTTAGCGGAGTCTGTAACCTGAAGCGTATGTAACCTGAAGCGTATGTAACCCGAGGTACCACTGTACTCTGCCGGGACACCAAGTGGACAATAGTGAGGTGGGTTAACAACGCCGGTTTTTAAAGCTAGTTCACTCCTGAAAATAATTCAGGCCACTCACCCACAGGTTGGCAAGGAATGTAGCTGCAATCTCTAAAGCCTTCCTCCATGCCGAGTGAAAGCGATTCTCGGAATCGAACTCCCCCTGCACCCCGAAAAGAGTGGCAGGGATAGGAAAGAAAAGGCACTTTTGATCTGTTTAGAGCGCGTCTACACAGGGGGCTTAACGCAGATTAACAAAACCACATTAAATTCACCCCTTCGATACAGGTTAATTAACCTGCTTACAAACCTCACATGCGCCCGGCCTTGATCAATCGAAGCGTACAATGCTTCCATGTAACCGCTTTCCCCAGTTAAATTTAACTACAGGTTTGCTCACAGGAGCCCGGCGCTAGGTTCAGAGCACAAATACCACCTCTTTCACCGGGGAAATGTGACTGCAGCTCCTGTTTTGAGGTCAGCTTTGTGTACCTCAGTTTGTATAGATCTCAGGAGCTGCATGGGCAAGTACAAGGAGTTGTGTATATACAGGCATGTCATCTCCCAATCCAGGAAGGAGGAAGCGTCAACCCTCTAGATGTTGTCAGATGCAACCTCCTGTCACTCCCAGGCAGCATGGCCAACAATCAAGAACATCTGGAGTATTCCAACATCTGGTGCTCCCCATCCCTGTCCTATTCCTTTATCAGTGTTCACAAGAACCAGAGAAGAGGCTGCTGGAGTAGGCCACTGGCTTTTCGAACCCAGCATTCTGTTCTCCCCAAATCTGGGGAAAACCCACTGTGGGAATGTTCAGGGTACCAGGAGAGGATATATTGTTTATTAATATCCTTCCTAACTTGCGCTAGCAGGTTCCTTTACTTAGCAGAGTGCAGCCCCCTTTACACAGCAGAAAACTCGTTGCGAACACGTGTGAGTTTCTTAAGACAATACACACAATTCAATCTGGCTTGTCCAGATTGAAATGTGTTCTAATAAATGGACTATATGGAACTGGCAGAAATGACTGGCAGAATCCGAGACCAGGGAGAAGAGTCGGTGGAAGAAGATTGGAAGAAATTTAAAGACTATTTACAGAAATACTGTAAAATTAATGAATGTTAGAATGATGTCGGAATGAAGCTAAGGGGTTTTTAGTAGCAATGTTACAAGGAGTATGTAAAAATGGACTGTTAACAGATGAGAATATACAGTTATTACATATTAAGACAAAGGACTAAGATAAAAACAAAGAGGGAAAGGATTTGCTGAATTAACTTACTGAACTGGAATACAAAAAGTGGAGGTGTGAGGAGGTCAGGGAAACAAGTGAATGAAAGACAAAATATGGAAAGATTGATTTGTTTTTAATTGTTTTTACTTTTTTGTATTTTGTATTCTCTTTTTTCTTTTTTTATTATTGTAACTTTTTTTTTGAAACTTTAATAAATATCTTATAATAAAAAAAATGAAATGTGTTCTAATATTTTCCTGGTAAGACCCCTCAAATCCCTCCTAAAAGAATAAAGACACCACAGTCTTATTCGTAAGCGATAAAAAGAAAGTTTACTCATGATCAGGCAGAGCACAGTTTACTCACGATCAGGCAAAGGATTAAAGTTACAAGCATATAGAAACAGGTTTGCCCCATATGTGGGGGTGACCTAGTGACTGCACTTAGCAGTCTGGGAAGTTTGCAGGATGAAAGGAAGATGGAAAAGAGAGAGAGGGGCGGTGTGCCTTGTCCTTTTACCAGGTCTGGAAAGGTCACGCCCACCCACTAGCCACATGCAAGGAAGAATGCTCCAGGCCAGGAGGAACAGGAAGTTTTGACTGGCTGGACCAAACATCCCCTTGCATGTCCACTCTAGGAAAACAAGGAATGTTGTACTTGACTGCTCTCAGTGGATTACATCCCACAAGCAGGAACTGAGTGCAAGCGCGGTATCCCCTTCTGCGGTTCCCAGAAACTGGCCTCCAGAAGCATTACTTCCTCTGACTGTGGAGGCAGAGCACAGCCACTGTGGCTGGGAGCTGTTGATAAGTCTTACCCTCTGTGAATTTGTCCAGCCATCCAAATCGGTGGCTGTCACTGCCTCCTGTGGGAATGAGCTGCATGGTTCCTTCCCGCACTCAGGGGCAAAGGAAGGTGTCACGACACCCAGGGAGGGCGTCGCTACGTAGGGCGCATATGCGACATTGCTATGTATGATGCATGCGCCGTACGTAGCGACACCGCACATGCACTGTATAGCGGTTTGCCACCGGTGCTGCTCCAGTGCCGTACGGACGGTGCCGGGATCCTCTGCTTGCAGCTGCAGCCGCGAACAAAGGATCCTCCACATGGCTGCTGGCACCACCGCGAGCCCCCGCGGGGTGACTTCTTGTCACCCCCGCAGACATGGAACCCAGGGCGCACCGCCCCCCTGTTGCGACACCACTGCCCGCAGTCTGAGACAGGGGCCACCGCTTTGGGGCCTGTGGGTGTCAGCATGTCCGGAGGTACCTCTCGTGGCACCTTGCAAAGGGACTCAATAAATATCTTCTCAGATATCCACATTGCATGAAAAAGCTTTTTCTCTTTCAGCTCAGTTCCAAGCCTACACTGAACACCTTTTGCTCTTCCAGCTCAGTTCCAAGCCTACAATGAACACAGGGATGAACCAAGGCGATCAAGGGTCTGGAAACCAAGCTTTATGAGGAGTGGTTGAAGGAGCTCGGTATGCTTAGCCTGGAAAAGAGGAGACTGAGAGATATGCTAAGCATCAAATATCTCAAGGGCTGTCACACGGAAGAGGGAGCAAACTTGTTTTTCTCCCACTCTGAAGTGTAGGACTCAAACCAATGGCTTCAAGTTGCAAGGAAGGGGAGTCTGACTAAACATCAGGAAGAATTTTCTGACAGTAAGAGCTGTTTGACAGTGGAACAGTTTCCCTGAGAGTCCCTCATAGACTCTCCTTCCTTGGAGGTTTTTAAGCAGAAGTTGGATGGCCCTTGGTCCCTTCTAGCTTTACAATTCTATGATTCTTTGAGATGGGTGGGGACCACATTTTATAATTTAACATGGTTGGAATAATGCTGTTAACATATCTTTGATGCTCATTTGACAATTCTGTCCAGACTGAGTCTACAATAAGTGCCCCACTCTCTCTAGACAGGGACGCAGGTGGCGCTGTGGGTTAAACCACAGAGCCTAGGACTTGCCGATCAGAAGGTCGGCGGTTCGAATCCCCGTGGCGGGGTGAGCTCCCGTTGCTCGGTCCCAACTCCTGCCAACCTAGCAGTTCGAAAGCACGTCAAGTGCAAGTAGATAAATAGGATCCGCTCTGGTGGGAAGGTAAACGGCGTTTCCGTGCGCTGCTCTGGTTCGCCAGAAGCGGCTTAGTCATGCTGGCCACATGACGCGGAAGCTGTACACCGGTTCCCTCGGCCAATAAAGCGAGATGAGCGCCACAACCCCAGAGTCGGCCACGACTGGACCTAACGGTCAGGGGTCCCTTTACCTTTACCTCGCTAGACAAATGCTAATACAGTCGTACCTTGGAAGTCGAACGGAATCCATTCTGGAAGTCCGTTCAACTTCCAAAACGTTCAAAAACCGAAGTGTGGCTTCTGATTGGCTGCAGGAAGCTCTTGCAGCCAATCGGAAGTCACGGAAGCCCCATTGGAAGTTCGGCTTCCAAAAGAACATTCAAAAACTGGAACTCACTTCTGGGTTTTGATCATTTGATCATTGGGAGCCAAAACGTTCGAGAACTAGGCTGTTCAACTTCCAATTTATGACTGTATAGTCAGATTTAAGCCTAGAGGTTCTTGGAAAGAGGGGAATGTCCCATATCAGGAAGCAACCTGTGACCTCAGCTTGAAACCTGTGATAGCAAAGAGAGAGTGAAAGGCCCCAGACCTCATTCGCCAACCTGTTCTCTGCTCCCTCCTGAATCCACTCTTTTAATTAAGTATCTGTCTGCGTTAATTGATCATTTCTTCTGTTACGTTTCCACCTCCTCAAGTAGCGGCTTTAATTGCATCTGGAGAGGGATGTCCTTTTACCTCTGGGCTCTGTCAAGATTTGGCCTTGCCTCCTTAACTCCATCCACCGACTCTGCTCCTGTGAAGGACCCCACCGTTGTTTGAACCTTGCTTATCAGGATTTCGTTGGTATCCCCTCCCCACATGGAGCCCTGTAGCAAGATAACGTCAAGCGCAGTCCCGAAGCAAGCCCCAAACAAGATATTCTCTGACCAACAACCTCTGAATGCTAAAGTCAAGGTGGCCCATAGCAAATCTATCTCCATGCATTAAACACAGAACTTTAAAACAACTGCTTCATATAATAGCCAACAATCGCCAATGGTTATGTCTCCATCCACAGTAACCAACCAATACATGTAAATGGATTGTTCCTTGTGTATGCAAAAACATGCTGGGTTCTTTTTAGAGCAATGGTCCACACACCCTAAGGCGAAATAATCATAGTTTGCATTGTGAAATGAGAACATTGTGAAATGAGAACATTGTGAAATGCGTTGGGAAGCGAAAGATCAACTTGCCAACCCGAAGATCAACACTGCAATGCTACACTTGTCTACAAGTGAGCAAATCGCTAGTACAGTGGTACCTCGGGTTAAGTACTTAATTCGTTCTGGAGGTGCGTTCTTAACCTGAAACTGCTCTTAACCTGAAGCACCACTTTAGCTAATGGGGCCTCCTGCTGCTGCCGCGCCGCCAGAGCACGGTTTCTGTTCTCATCCTGAAGCAAAGTTCTTACTATTTCTGGGTTAATGGAGTCTGTAACCTGAAACGTATGTAACCTGAAGCGTATGTAACTCGAGGTACCACTGTAATGCAAAGGCACACAACCTCCAACAATGGAGTTTTTTAAAAAAATCCTTCTACAATGGTCGTCGTGCTCTTACCCTTTCACCCAAAACATCTCCATTCTTACCTATGCACGAAAAAGCTAGCTGCTTAATGCAGTGTTAAGACTACAAAATCCATGATGCAGTGCAGCCAAACACCTCCGTGTGAAAACATCTGGGGGCCTTTAACTGAAAAGCTGATGGAGTGGATAAAACTGAAAGGGTGCTGGGGAAAATGTAGCCACTGCAAAGTTAATGAAGCAGAAGGATTTTCCCAAGGATATCTTAGGGATGGTGAAGAAGACATAGGAATGAAATGCCACCTGGATTTTTGCATATGCTTAAGAGAAAAGCATCATCGCCTGCTGATTTTGGTTTCTCACTCTTTCACCAACTTCTACTTTTTCATAAGCCCAAAATCTTTCCAAACTTACATCCAGTTCTCTCTGCTCCCATTACCCCTCTTCTGTCAATGTTCTGTCATGTGAGCAGAGATGGTGCGGTGGTTAGAGTGTTGGACTAGGACCTGGGAGGCCAGGGTTCAAATCTCCCTGTGGCCATGAAGCTCACTGCCTCTCAGCCTACCCCAGAGGGTTGTTGTGGGGTTTAAATGGGGTAGAGGCTCCTTGGAGGAAAAGATGGGATATAAATGCAACAAGTAAATAATAGCCATCTTTTTTTCTCCGTCCCTGAAACTTACTTCCTCTCACTTTGCCAGTCCTCAGGCCTTCTTCCTCTCCTTTTCTCCCCTTCTGCTTCTCTCCTTTTCCACTCTCTCCCTCCATCTGCCTTTATCCCCCTGCAATTTCCCTCCATCTCTCCCACCCACCCACCCACCCCTCCCCACCCCCCGTTGCTTCTCGACAGCCGAAAGTCCCAATCAATCAATGAGCCAAGGATGTTATCAATAACCCAGAAGATGGATAAAGCCGCACGTCTTGATTACAATCCCTGTCTGCCGCACTTTAATTAACACTTTAGTTAATTAGTTCGGGACCATTTACGAGTAAAATGTTTTTATTAGGGAATTTGCATGATGGTGCCATTTGATGAATTGATGTGTTACGCAAACTATCCGACTGTTCTTAATAGATAATAAACAGGAATCAATCAGCCAGCGCCGACCGAGCCTCCCACGACGGCACATCGTCTCCACTCATTAAGGCAGGGCGACGAAGAAAGTTTCCTTCCTGCCCAGCCTGTGGCGAAGGCATCAAAGAGCATCCTCCGTTCTGTGCTTGGGGAGTACAACAGAGAGCCCTGAGAAAGACCGTTGCCATGCAGAACTCAGAAGCAACAGGAATGCCTTACAGACCGTTGCCCACCTAGGCCAATATTATCTAAGCAGCATCTCTCCAGGGTTTCAGCCAGGAGTCCAAGTCCTACCTGGACATACTGGGGGAGGAACCTGGGACCTTCCAAGGAAGATGCTCTACATCGGGGCTATGGTGCTTCCTCATCTTGCTCACCAGCAGCCCAGTCCTACTGCGATCGAACCTGAAAACCTCCAGCGAGGCAGTGCTTTCCGCTCCTCTAAGCCAGCTGTCTTCAAGCTTCTCAGACCCAAGACCCACTTTTAACCCAGATGTGTATTTGGGGACCCATTTCTGTTAACCTTTTGCCCCCGCTGCAACCCACCTTGGATCCGGCCATGATGACCCAACCAAACAGTTGAAGACCAATGGTCCAAGCCAGAGTTTCCCAAACTTGAGTCTTCAGCCATTTTTTGGACTACAGTTCCCATCATCCCTGACCTCTGGTCCTGCTAGCTAGGGATGATGGGAGTTGTAGTCCAACTGCAGCTGGAGACCCAAGTTTGGGGAACCCTGGGATAGATTGCTGATAGTATGCAAAAATATATGTACATGGAAGGAGACTGTGGCATGGATGTGAGGCTGTGGCAGGGTCCTGGAGTCCTCCCACCTCCTTCCCAAAGCTGAGCAAGTGCTAACTAGGCTTTGGGGAGGTGGAGGGAGGACTCTAGGATCCTGTCAGAGCCCTCACGCCTCCTTCCCAAAGCCCAGCGCCTTACTTGTCCAGCTTTGGGAAGGCAGCACGAGGGCTGGGGAGGCATCAAATGTTGCCAAGGGCTGCCAAAAATGCATTGAGGGCCAGCATGTTGGCAGTCAAGATAACCCCACAATTAATTGGCAGTTGCTGTAGCAATGAGCCCCTATACATTCGTACATTTGCCAAATAAGCAAATTAATTTGGCTTGAAGGTATCCTTATCTGTGGGTCTGAGATACTGGGTCCTGAGCCCAGAAAGGGGAAACGTCAGTCATGTTTTAGGTATTGGACACCTGTGTTCCTAATACTCTTCTTCAATAAAGCATTCGATCTGGCCGTTCTTGTGTGTTTAAACTCCTTCCCTGGCACCCCTGCAAACCTTGAAGCTCTCCTCTAGCTCTGGGGTCTGCATGAAGTTCAGAACATGCCCACATCACAATCCCACAGTGTCCTCTCTCTACATACCAGCTCTCTTGCTCTGCTTGTCCACTGGGGACGCGGATGGCGCTGTGGTCTAAACCACTGAACCTCCTTGACGATTGGAAGGTCCAGCAGTTCAAATCTGCATGACCTGTTGCTCTGTCCCAGCTCCTGCCAACCTAGCAGTTCGAAAGCATACCAGCACGAGTAGATAAATAGGTACCGTTGTGGCGGGGAAGGTAAATGATGTTTCTGTGTGCTCTGGCTTCCATCACGGTGTTCTGTTGCACCAGAAGTGGCTTTGTCATGTTGGCCACATGACCCAGAAAAGCTGTCTGCGGACAAACGGCCGCTTGCCTTGGCCTGAAAGCAAAGACGTGCTCCACACCCCATAGTCAAGTTCGACTGGACTTAACCATCCAGGGGTCCTTTACCTTTACTTTATTTTTCCACTATCCTAGGCCAGCCTTGGTCAACCTGGTGCCCTCCAGGCATTTTGGACTACAATTCCCATCAGCCCCAGCCAGCTTGCTTGGGTCAATGGTGTTCGAAAAGGAAGTCTCTCATGCTCCACCCCTCCTGGTCAGTAGAAGAAGAAGAGTTTGGATTTGATATTCCGCTTTACCACTACCCTAAGGAGTCTCAAAGCGGCTAACATTCTCCTTTCCCTTCCTTCCCCACAATGAACACTCTGTGAAGTGAGTGAGGCTGAGCAAAGAAGTGTGACTAGCCCAAGGTCACCCAGCAGCTGCATGTGGAGGAGCGGGGACACGAACCTGGTTCACCAGATTACGAGATTACTGTTCTTAACCACTACACTGCACTGGCTCTCAGTGTCACTTCAGGAGTAATTTTGATTCCTGCAAGGAACACACCAGCAAGGCAGACCCCTCCCCACACCCCACAATTCAGCTTTTGCAAGTGGACAGGACCACCCAGCTATCTGTCACCTGATGTCATCAAGATGCTGGATGATTGACAGGTGGGTGGCCCCACCCTCGTGTCAAAGTTGGCTGGGGGAGAGGGATAAAGATCTGGCCCACTGGGCCAAAAATGTTCCCTACCCTAAGATATAGGGTGGCACTGTGGTCTAAACCGCTAAGCCTCTTGGGCTTGCCGATCAGAAGGTCGGTGGTTCGAATCCCCGCGACAGGGGGAGCTCCCGTTGCTCTGTCCCTGCTCCTGCCAACCTAGCAGTTTGAAAGCATGCCAAAAGGGCAAGTAGATAAATAGGTACTGCTCCGGCGGGAAGGTAAACGGCGTTTCCGTGCGCTGCTCTGGTTTTGGTGTTCCGTTGCGCCAGAAGCGGCTTAGTCAGGCTGGCCACATGACCTGGAAAAGCTGTCTGCAGACAAACACCAGCTCCCTCGGCCTGTAAAGCGAGATGAGCAGCGCAACCCCCGAGTCATCTGTGACTGGACTTAACTGTCAGGGGTCCTTTACCTTTTTTTTTACCCTAAGATATGTCAAGAGGCCCATTGCATTACTAATAAAAATGCATCATTCTAACAGAAAAGACAATGGACTTAGAAATAATACACTATGATATTTCACAGTTGGAAAGGAGCCCAAAGGGCATCTAGTCCAATTCCTTGCAAATGCAGGAATCTTTGCCCAACATGAGGCTCAAACCCATGACCCTGAGATTAAGAGTCTCACGCTCTACTGACTGAGCTATCCTCCCATGTAACTTTGCATATATACTGGTACACAGGTGAAGATGCAACCAGTCTGCAAATGCCTTATGACTCCTCTTCTTACTCAGCCTACTGTAATGTACAGCAGCGTGATTGTGTACAACTTACAACTTGAAAATTTAGTTTTTAAAAAGTGCTGCTAGAGGCTCCTCAGTCTGAGACCTTGCACCATCGATAACTTTACATGTCATTGAATCTGACACTGTGAGCACTCCTGTCTCCCCCAAGAACCCCAAACCCATCCCTGGAACAAGATGTTTCTTAGTTTCTCCCACTCTGCTCCTGCCTGGTTCCATTGCTATTTTGCTCTCCCATCTCCTGGAACATGTAAGGCTCTCGCATTGCAGGACAGCACGAAGGAGCAGACATTAAGCCTTAGTCAGAAGGGTAGGCGTGGAAAAGAGGAGAGTAGCGAAGGTGTAGCAAGATGCATCCTTCCTCTTGTTTTTTTAAAAAAATTATTTTTGGGTTTAATTTTTTTATTGAAAGCTCAAAAAATACCTAACCATATGTGCACCAAACATGGTGAGACACAAACAAAAAAGGAAGAAAAAGATTCAGAACCTGTGCAGAAGGGAAAACAAAGGAGGGGAGGGGAAAAAACCCAAAACTGTATATTTTACAAGGTTGATATTGTACTTCACCAGAGCTTACCCTATTACAGTATTTGTAAGAATGGATTCCAAATACCATTGAATTTGTCCATGGCAAGTCTGCGTTTATATGCAAGTCGTTCATACGTTGCGAGTTTGTACAAGTCTTCAATCCAATCATAGAAGGGAGCCACATTTTTATTTTTCCAATTCATTAGTATCCGTCTTTTTGCTGTGGTAAGGGCACGGAGCGCCCACTCATATTGTCCTTTCGTAAGGTTCCCTGTGGTGGGTATATAATTCAAGAGGATGTTTTGCTCTGTAAATGTGGGGTTGCTCAGTTTTGTTGACTGTTACAGTGACCTTCTGCCGAAAGTCTATCAATATAGGACAATGAAAAAATGTTTGTTTTAGAGAAGCATTATCCCTATTGCCTCTCCAACAGTTCGATACCTTAGGTAGCCCTATCCTCTCTCTTGGTTTAAGGGCATGAAATGGATGGAACAGACAGCCTTTTTTTCCAAACCACAACTGTTCCATACAATCCATTGCTCCTCATTCATATCTCCATTTGTTCAAAACTGTTTTCGAATGCCTGTCTTGGCTTATTGTATAGAAGGGATATTGGACATCCCTTGGTTGTTGTCTGGCATGTTTAGCGCAGGTGTATAAATAGCTGCCCACCTTGGGTTACCAACTTTTGAACCAGCCCCTTTAACTGTGCCTTAAGCAGCTAACTGATCTACAGTAATCAGCATGTTATCCTTCAGTCCCATGCCATGAAAAGCTTCTGATTTCTGCCGATCAGCCTTCCATTTCAGAGTACAGGAGCAGACCACACTGTTCTGCCCAAGGCACCCCCGCTTCCTGCCCAGCTGCCAACATACTGCCCTCATCTGGTCACCTGTAGCGGATAGGAATCCCATCCAAGTGATCAAGCAGAGAAGATATGCAAAAAGTTCGGCGCCACTTCCTTTCATGCCATAAGTAACTAACATGTAGGCAGACCAGGGCCATATTTTATGGGCTCTAGTAACTTTTTCTGGACTTCTGCAATGGCGTAGCTAAGGCATGGTCTATCCATGCAGAAGAATATCAACACATGGGGATGCCATTTTTGGATGCTTAGCTGTGTAAAATTTCCTGGCACATAAAAAGTTTGATGGAACACAGCTCACTCCTGTGCCTGTAGCAGAGGCCCAATCTGCTGAAATCAGCCAGTGCAGAGAGACACATCAAAATCTGTTAATTGCTCCACATAAACAAGTGTTAAAGGACAGTTTATAGATGCCAGTTCAAAAACTGGTAACCCTATTTATGTTGTATTTTCAACATCCCTGCGTGTCATGATTCCACAACCGATCAAGAAGTGTTTTCTTATTTTAGTTTTTGCTCAGTTGCACAGGTTTAATTTTAAGTGTGCTATCTTGCTGCAGTTTGTTGGTCAATTAACCGTTTCGGGATTAATCTTTTGGAGTTTGGGGGTTGGAAAGGCACCCTAGAGTTCAGCCAGTCCAGCCCCTGTTCAATGCAGGAATGAGCAGGTGCAAAATGGGAATGGAGCTACTGTACCTTTAATAGGCACGTGGCAGAGGTCACTCCAAAATGTCACACAGGAAAAAGAGAGAAAAACAGCTGCTGTTTGCCTTGTTTTCTGCACAGCTATGAAAGGCAAATGTTCCTTGTCCCTGCAACTAAGGAGCAGGAAGCTTGTTATGCAAGGTACATATGTACTGAACTTCCCTCTTGTACACACTATTAAAGGTGCAGGAGCCCCAGTCCTCCTTTTCCCCCTACTTGCAACTGCTGTGGCCTTTCATGGAGGCTTGAGGTGGAGACCTTCACAAGCAATCACACTTGCCTCCATGCCATGAAACCATTATTGGTTTCTGTTTGCCAGCTCTGTTAAAGGCACAAGGGCAATCTGGGCCTTTTTCTGGTCTGTTGGCAACACCTTTTGCAGCTAGTCACCCTTGCTATGAGAACCTATATTGCAACGAAAGAGACTTGGGCCTTGCTCCTAGTGTTACCAACCAGGTGAAAAAACCTTGAACAGCAGCCTGGCCTGTTTCTAGTTAACAGAGGCTTGCTAAGCTGAAATCAGCTGGCAAAACTCTTAATGTCACTAAGCTAAATACTATCACCAACTAATTGCTGCAGAGGAAGGGCTCTGTTAAAGGGGCAGTTTGCTGCAGAGGCTGGCTCAAAAACTAGCAAGTCAGCGTGCTCCAGAGATCCACGGAAAGCCTGCTTTCCTTTGTATCTTTTTGTTCTACAAAACCAACATTTCTACAGGGACAGAAAGGGGCATTAATCCTCTCCCGGTTTAACAGCCGGCTCCTTTTGCCTTCCTTCAATCAGAGGGCTTCCAGGCTTGATACTTGTGAGAGGAGCGCCACTATGTGCCTGTTAATAGTTACTGCACAAGGATGGCGCACCATGCACAGGCTTCCTTGCTGTTAAGTCCTCAGATGCACCAAAGGGAAAATTAACATTTGTGCAGGATTTCAGTTGCTGTAGCTTATCCGGCAAGCTGCACCTGCTAAAATCCTCTCTTCTACAGAACTACTAAAGGTTCAGGAGTCCTGCCTGCTTTTGCATCTAGCTGCCTTAGTCTTACTCCTGGTACTCATGCTCACTGGAGCACAACGGTCTGAGCACATCACACCAATCGTGGCCTGACTGCGCGGGCTGCCAAACTGTTTCTGAGCCCAATGCAAAGCGCAGGCCTGCAGATGTTATCAGACTACAACTCCCATCATCCCTAAACATTGGCCAAGCTGGGTGGGGCTGATGGGAGTTGTGGTCCCCCAAAAAACATCTCAGGGGCCATAGGTTTCCCATTCCGGCTTTCTTCTCTTTGGAGATCACGTGTAGCCGAGTAAGTTGGTCTTCCATGAACATGGTCTTAATGGTGCCCCTGCTGTATCTGTATGCCATTTTAAAAATGATTCTCCTGCATAATTTTCAGGTACAGGAGCAGGATCAAAAAAGAGAGAACAAGCAGAATGGAACCTTCTTTGACATGAGGCACCAGACTCTCCATGGATAAGTAATTATTATGTAATAATAATAATAATAATAATAATAATAATAATAATAATAATAATGGTATATCGCCCATCTGACTGGGTTACCCCAGCCACTCTGGGCAACTTCCAACAAATTAAAACACAGTAAGACATCAAATGTTAAAAACTTCCCTATACAGGGCTGCCTTCACATGTCTTCTAAAAGTCAGAGAGCTGTTTACTTCATTGACATCTGATGAGGGGTGTTCCACAGGGAGGGCACCACTACCGAGAAGTTCCTCAGCCACACAAACTTAAGCACGATTACTCTGAGGTTCGGTTGAGCGTCAAGCAACTTACACCAAGGGGAATATGCTTCCTGGATTTAGGCCTGTTGTCATGCAGTTGTTAAAGGCACACAGCCTCAACAGCATTTCCTCTGGAGTTTGTTCTCCCTGATCCCAAACGCACAAGGCACTTTGCAGATGCTCAGAGGGACTGCCTTCTTTTTAAACTTTATCCTTACGTTTTTAACTTGGATTGCCAGCTTTTGGTCTTGACAGAGCTCTATCAGTCGTACAGCTGGCAGTGGTGTCAGAGGCACAGTATGGAGATGTAGTAAAAGGAGCATCACTGGCTTCATGCAACTGTTACAGGCACAACAGCAATGCCAGGGGAGGGGGGACGTTGGCAGACTCCATTTTATGGCATTGAAAAGTGGAGGAGCCAGTAACCTGGTGACCCAGGATATAAATCATGTCCCAGTATTGACAGAGAAAGTGGCTGTCTTTATCAGAAGTGAATAGGATGACCTATGTATGGAATCTCACCTACAGCCTATATGCTGTAGCAGTAACTGCTTCT
Source organism: Podarcis bocagei (assembly GCF_964188305.1). Taxonomy (NCBI): domain Eukaryota; kingdom Metazoa; phylum Chordata; class Lepidosauria; order Squamata; family Lacertidae; genus Podarcis; species Podarcis bocagei. Next base: position 11,764,002 of record NC_138132.1, read on the forward strand.
TGCTGGTCTGACCCCCATGTTTGATTTGTGTGGGGAAAGCCGGTGACTGAAACCCCTTTTGCTTAACAGCTTAACTAGCGTCCTCACCTAGTGGGCATTCTCTTAGCACTTAACCCAACACCTATAGCCAGCCCACCCATGAGACAAGGTGAGGCCGTGTCCTCAGGCAGCAGGATCCCCGGGGGCAGCAGATCTTCATTCCCCTCTTCTTCCTGATGCAGATCTTCATTCACGTATTCATGCCTGGTGGGGAGCGAGGGGCACCATTTTGTGGTTCGCCTCAGATGCCCCCGTGCCAAACTTTGCTCTCTGATCTGCCTGGCGCAATCCATGTCTGCTTGTATCAGTTATCATTTTCATTTTAAATTGTACTAATTTAATATTTTGATGTTTCCCACCCTGGGCTCCTTTGGGAAGAAGGATGGGATACAAATTTAATAAATAAATCATGGGATGTACCCCTGAATCCCCAAGCTCCACCTCCACTCCCAGGTTCTTCGATTCTCATGAGACCTTAATTTTTGTTGCCATCCATCTGTCTCGGGAGACAATGGAAGAGTATGCCTTCGGAAGTGAAGTCAAACCATTGGAGGGTTATGGCACCTGCTGTGGCTGTAGAGAATGGTACGGGAGAGACATGTTTTGTTGCATCTGGGGCAGATGAAGGCATGAGGTTTCGCTGTTGCAGATGCACCGTGGAGTTTCTTCTCTCTGAGCTCCTCCCAGCAGTCATTTCTCCTCTGGTCACTGCTGTGGATACACAACTTTGATGGTCTGTCTTCAGGCACTGTTGCTTGTCTCTAACCCCACAAGGCCGGGTTCATGTTGCCAGCCTTCATCTCACACTTGTAGGCATCTTTATAATGCAGAGTTGATCCGTCAATGGGCCTGGCACATGAAGTCAGCTCCCTATACAGCACGTCCTTGGGGATCCTGCCAACTTCCATTCTGTGTATATGACCAAGCCTGCATAGAAATCGCCGAGACAGAAGTGCGAACCTGCAGGGAATGTGGGCTTGGAAGAGCACATCTTTGTTTGAGACCTTAACAACCGGCAAGAACAAACCTGTAAGAATATCTGGCGGGGAAATCCTGAAAGCGAAGCCCAACACCATCCTATTCAGCCCGAAGGCCTGAAACAAAAAACTGGTGAGCCTATACAGATTTCTGCTTTGTTTTCCTAACCTGTGTACAGGTAGTCAGCCCAGGATGCGACAGCAACACCCCTTCTCCAAAGCTAACTCACCTCATGCTTAGGCAAAAGGCTCTCTATATAAACACTTGTTCAGTGCCCCTACCTCATCCCTTGTTCCTGAAGATTCTCCTGCCTATGGGCAGCACCATCTCCTGTATAGTCTTCCAGCAAGGAGCTTTGGATATATTACCAATCATATATAACCAAAAACCCGGAAGTAAATGCTCCGGTTTTCAAATGTTTTTTGGAAGCCGAACATCCGTCGCAGCTTCCGCTTGAGTGCTGGAAGTTCTTGCAACCAGTCGGAAGCTGCGCCTTGGTTTTCAAAAATTTTGGAAGTCGAACGAGCTTCCCGAACGGATTACATTCAACAACCAAGGTTTGACTGTGTATTTTGAAAGTATGGCTTCTTCTTTTCTCTGCTGAGGATATTTCCAAAACATACCACACCGTCTCTAATTGGAGGTGGAAAAGGAACAAAACAAGCAATCCACTGTCATTAAAGGCACTGAATGTTGCTAGCCTTTTCTCTAGCCTTTGGCATCTGAGATGTGTGTTTTCAGGACCAGCCTTATTCTTGTGAATGTAATCTGTTTTAAGTGTATCTTTTTTATTCTGATTTTATTTTTTAATCTGCTCTGCAAGCTGGTGAAAGTCAGATAATCATCATCAACAACAACTACTATATCTGACTTTAACACCAGCTGCACAGCAGAAATCTTCATTTAACTTAAGCAGCTTCTGTTTGTTAGGGAGCTGTTAAAAGACACAGGAGTAGGGCCACGCAAAAATGATGGCAACTCTAAGGTGCAACTGGGACCAAGTTTGACCAGTAGGTACTTTCTGGCTGCTACTCCAGAGGGCAAGATTGTTAACTGACCAAAAGAAAATCACCAAGTCTTTAAGGGGAGCCTAAGTCTTCCCAGTAGTGATGTATGGAAGTGAGAGCTGGACCATAAAGAAGGCTGATCGCTGAAGAATTGATGCTTTTGAATTATGGTGCTGGAGGAGACTCTTGAGAGTCCCATGGACTGCAAGAAGATCAAACCTCTCCATTCTTAAGGAAATCAGCCCTGAGTGCTCACTGGAAGGACAGATAGTGAAGCTGAGGCCCCAGTACTTTGGCCACCTCATGAGAAGAGAAGACTCCCTGGAAAAGACCCTGATGCTGTGAAAGATGGAGGGCACAAGGAGAAGGGGACAACAGAGGATGAGATGGTTGGACAGTTTTCTCGAAGCTACCAGCATGAGTTTGACCAAACTGCGGGAGGCAGTAGAAGACAGGAGTGCCTGGCGTGCTCTGGTCCAGGGGGTCACGAAGAGTCAGACATGATTAAACGACTAAACAACAACAACGAAGTCTGCAGAAATCAGCAGGCAGAGGAAGCTTTAGAAGGCATAGAGATAAATGCCTGCTAATGCCAAGACAGAAAGCTTCTGTTAAAGGCACATTTACAGTGGCTGGTGAAAAGTTGGCAGGGCCATGAAGTCGGTCTGCAAAACAGGAGAGAGAAGTGGCTTCAGAAATGTGGTTGGAAAGGTGAAAAGCAGACTTAGTAGCTGCACAGGGTAGGAAGAAGAAGAAGTAGCTATAGGGAGTTCGGGTTAGGCCCTAGTTGTTTTTTTAAATGAAGAGCCTACAGAGTCTATTTTTTGATAGTTTCTTGATTTTTACAGTTGATTTTTAATTGGGATGGGGTGGGGCTGTGATCTTACCTGGGAATTGGTTGGCATCCGTCTGTCTCGAGAGACAACGGAGGAGTGTGCCTTTGGGAGTGAAGTCAAACGGTTGGAGAGTTACAGCGCCTGCCGTGGCTGTAGAAACCAATACAGGAGAGACATGTTTTGTTGCAGTTGGGGCAGAGGAAGCCGTTCTGTTATGCTGAAGCAGCTGTTTTTTCTCTCTGTGCTTCTCCCAGCGGTCATTCCTCCTCCGGTCCCTGCTGCGGATACACGACCTGATTGTCTCCAAGATTCTTACCTGGAAATAAGCCCAGGTGAGCAGAGCTGTGCCTACTTCTTAGTAAACCTTAACCGAATTGGATTTCAGCCCTGAGCGCTGCCATGGATTCATATTTAAGTATCGAAATGCTATCCTGAGCCAGATCACTGGTCCATGTAGCTCAGAATTGTCTACGCTGATTACCTGGGGCTTTCTGGGGCTTCCTCCAGGGAGTCTTTCCCAGCCCTAACCAGAGGTGTTGGGGATCAAATTCTTCTGTATGCCAAGCATAAGCTCTGCAACTAAGCGATGGCCTGCCCCCTGTAACCTTTTGCTAACAGGGATGGGAAACCTCCAGACACTGAAGGCATGCCAACTCTCACCAGCCCCAGACATCGCAGCCGATGGTCGTGGATGATGGGGCTTGTAGTACAGTACAAGGTTTCTAGTGGGGGTGAGCTCACCCTAGTCTTTCCAGGAGGGGATGCTGATCCTGGCAGATCAACAGCTTGATCTGCAAAAGATCATGGGGGAGAGTTAGCAGGGGCCACCGTGGTATAGGACAAAAGGTGGCACACAAAATAAGCAAGCAGCTCCTGCTGCTAATCCTTGCGTTTGTCTTCTTAAAAGTAGACCCCACTGAGTTCAAATGGACTTACTCCCAGGTATACATGCATCTTGTGTGTGCGTGCGCACCTTTTTGTGTGCATTTGTAGAGGACTGCAGTCTAAACCAGGGTTTCCCAAACTTGGGTCTCCGGCTCTTTTTGGACTACAGTTCCCATCATCCCTGACCACTGGTCCTGCTAGCTAGGGATGATGGGAGTTGTAGTACAACAGCTGGAGACCCAAGTCTGGGAAATCCTAGTCTAAACCTTAGGCTAGTCTTCACTATCTAACTCCATTCTTTGATTCTTAACATTTAGCAAATACAGTGGAACCATGGTTCTCGAACTTAATCCATTCTGGAAGTCCATTTAACTCCCGAAACCGTTCAAAAATTAAGGTGTGGCTTCCGATTGGCTGCAGGAGCTTCCTGAACTCAAGCAGAAGCCACGTTGGATGTTTGGCTTCCGAAAAACGTTTGAAAACCGGAACACTTACTTCTGGGTTTTTGGCGTTCGGGAACCGATTTGTTAGTCAACTAAGCCATTCGAGAGCCAAGGTATGGCTGTATGGGGCCCTCATGTGTACAGTGGTACCTCGGGTTAAGTACTTAATTCGTTCCGGAGGTCTGTTCTTAACCTGAAACTGTTCTTAACCTGAAGCACCACTTTAGCTAATGGGGCTTCCTGCTGCCGCTGCACCGCTGGAGCACGATTTCTGATCTCATCCTGAAGCAAAGTTCTTAACCCGAGGTACTATTTCTGGGTTAGTGGAGTCTGTAACCTGAAGTGTATGTAACCTGAAGCGTATGTAACCTGAGGTACCACTGTATTTTATTTTATGTTAGTGTTTATTTTTTGCTACAATTTTCGTCCTTGCTTTTGTTTGTTTTAAACAGGTCTTCTTGAAGCAGAGAGTGGACTTTTTAGGACTGCTAACACCTGATTTTTATTTATTTTTAAAGTTGAGGCATGTGCAGGGCCTGGGGACACAGAGCCTAGGCTGGGTCTAAGACCTGCCCCAGGTTATTGGACTCCAGCCTCCACCAGCCCTAGCTGGTACAGCCATTGCCTAGGGATGATGGGAATTGTAGTCCAGCAATACCTGACGGGCCACTGGTTATCCACCCCTGGTGTAAGGACAAATCAGCAATTTGCATTGGGTCTGGGGGTGCAGTGTCCATGCACCCTACTTTACAGAGGCCAGTCCTCTATTTGAAGAGCTGCCAGAGAACAATTCTCTATTTGATGATATCCTGAGAATCTAAGGCGAGCCTGGCAACTCAGGCGAATGGCCCACCTTAGACCAGCATTCTGTTCTCACCAGATGTCCTTCTTGAAAGACCTACACTGGCTCCCAGTACGTTTCCGAGGACAATTCAAAGTGTTGGTGCTGACCTTTAAAGCCCTAAACGGCCTCGGTCCAGTATACCTGAAGGAGCGTCTCCACCTCCATCATTCTGCCCGGACACTGAAGTCCAGCGCCGAGGGCCTTCTGGCAGTTCCCTCGCTGTGAGAAGCCAAGTTACAGGGAACCAGGCAGAGGGCCTTCTCGGTAATGGTGCCCCCCCTGTGGAAACCCTCCCACCAGATGTCAAAGAGAAAAATAACTACCAAACTTTTAGAAGACATCTGAAGACAGCCCTGTTTAGGGAAGCTTTTAATGTTTAATAGGTTATTGTATTTTAGTGTTCTGTTGGAAGCCGCCCAGAGTGGCTGGGGAAACCCAGCCAGATGGGTGGGGTATAAATAATAAATTATTAATAATATTATTATTATTGAAGGTAAGGAACCATAAGAAGGGGGAAGTGGGGGGGCCTTGAAGTTATCCACCGATGCTTCGTCTCTGGACAGAAGACTTGAGAAGGCACACAGGTCGTCTGATCACAGCCTTGCCCACCACAGTGACGAGCACTGCGTTTCTATTTAAGTTCAGTGTTAGACACTGAGATACAAAAGCCAGGAGCTAAATAGCACCTTAAGCCTAGGTTATGGGCGCAACAATGGAATGTCTAGGCACTCTTTTTTAATAACAAGAATACAAAGCTGAAAATGAATGAACTGCAGCTAAAATATTGTGTTCATTTTTCACATGGTCTAGACCAGGCATCCACAAACTCAACCCTCCAGATGTTTTGGGACTACAGCTCCCATCATCCCTAACAGGACCAGTGGTCAGGGATGATGGGAACTGTAGTCCCAAAACATCTGGAGGGCCAAGTTTGTGGATGCCTGGTCTAGTCCTTCCCCTGCCCACCCCCCTAATATTCTTAAGAGGGTCTCTTCTCCAGTCTTCAGAGAACAGCTAGAAGTGGAGAGGCAGAAAAAGGTCCTCCTTTCTTTCTACTCTGCAGTTTTAATCTGAAATCTTAGGTGCCCATAGCTCAGAAACCGCTCACACTAATGAAATTCCCTGTCGCAAAATGTGCCTAGAACAACGGGCGTTTCAAACACTGTTTAAGTTACAGTCGTGATTTCCAAATTTGTACTTCTCCAGATGAATTAGCGTGTGCAAATATGTGTCTCCTTCTACCCAGGCTCATGCCTTTTTGCTGTGCCTTGTCGTGGTGCCTAGAGATTTCATTGTGTGGTGGGCAATGCTCAGCCCCCCCCCAGCTGCTTATTCGCCTACGATGTAGGAAAACAACAGAAATGTAGCTTAGAAAAAATGAAAGATTCTTGACCTTTTCTTTTCCATCCATTGGCCTCTAATAAAAAAGAAATCCTGACGAGCCCAGATCTCTTTTGGCCGCTTGGCAACCCTAGTGGAGTTTCTCATATCACTTGCCCCCTTTCAACCCTGGAAGGCATTAGCTGTTCCTGTTCTTCTTCTGCACCCCCCCCCCTTTCCAAATGTTTCATTATTCTATATGTTTTTCAGAGGTTCAGATAAAAAAACGCACGATAGAAGTTGGCTGTAAAACCAGCAGGCCCCGGGGCTTCTCTTTTTAACATGCTGATTTTCTTTACAGCTTTCCTTTTTTCATCTTCTGAAACCAGCTCCTCTCTTCCTTATGCCCCAATCTCTGGGAGACATATCCGTTGGAGTTATTTGCTAATGACCTGCGCGGTGTTGCTTTTTCCCTTATTCTTCTGCCAGGGCTGGAGTTCAAAAGGAGCGCTTTTGTATAAAATGGCTTTCGGTTATGTATGTGTGTTAACTTTGCCTCCTGACCGGATCCCAAAGAACAAAACAAAACAATAAAGATGAGTATGCTGTTGAGCATATGCAAAGGTTTTTTCTGTGTGTGAGCATATCTTCTTCTTTGGTGATCACTCATAGCTGAGTAAGATTGTCTTCCATAAACACGGTTTTAACAATGAGTCCGTAAGTGACTGTGGAGGCCAATTCGGGATCCACACATCCTTCCACAGTGGGGACATTGGTTTCCGGGCGCGAGTTGATCACGGTGTGGATTTGCCAAGCGTGCCTTCCTCCTAGTACGTTTCTCCTTTGCGTCCTGAGTTTGAGTGTCTTCAAAGCCCATGACACCTTAGGTAAAGGCTGTTCTCCAATTGGAGCGCTCGCAGGCCAGTGTTTCCCAATTGCTGGTGTTTATACTACATTTTTAAAAATTTGCCTTCAGACAGTCTTTGAACCTCTTTTGTTGACCACCAGCATTACGCTTTCCATTTTTAAGTTCGGAATAGAGTAGTTGCTTTGGAAGACGATCATCAGGCATCCGCACAACATGACCAGTCCAACGAAGTTGATGTTGAAGAATCATTGCTTCAACATTGCAGAGTTAACATAAGACAAGCCGTCCTGGATCAGGCCAAAGGCCCATCTAAAGTCCAGCATCCTGTTCTCACAGCGGCCAGCTAGATGCCCATGGGAAACCCGCAGCCAAGATCCGAGTGCAAGAGCACTTTCCCCTCCTGTGGTTTCCAGCTACTGATATTCAGAAGCATTACTGCCTTCAGCTGAGGAGACAGAACCATCTTGGTAATAGCTTTCAATAGCCTTCTCCTCCCTGAATTTGTCCAAGTACTTTCTTCACCACCTCTCACTGCTATAGAGTTTCGGAATTAAGGCTTCCAGGGTAGAAAACTTGGTCAAAGTTGTGCCCTTAAAAAACCCCAAAATGACACCCACTCATCCAAAAAATTCCATTCTGCAAGAAGAAATGCAGGATTGTGAGAGTTTATCAGACGTTGCTCAAACAGCCTCAAGAGTATATTTGTAACAATAAGGTCTTAAAACATGTTGTTGTTTTTAATCATGGAATCATAGAATTGTAGAGCTGGAAGGGACGCCAAACACTGCAATGCAGGGATCTCAGCTAAAGCAAAATGAAAAATGAGTTTCTCAAACATCTGAATTCTGCTCCAGTGGCACAATCTGTGCCCCCTCCTGATCACAGTACACACACAGTCTTAGTGGGTTTGATCCTCAACACATTAAGCAGAAATGAAAGTAGAGATTATCACCGAAGTTTGTAATTACTTGGTTCAGAATATGAATTTCCTCAGTTTGTTAGAGTCAGATGAAGGAGCGTCTCCACCCCCATCATTCAGCCCAGACACTGAGGTCCAGCACTGAGGGCCTTCTGGCGGTTCCCTCATTGCGAGAAGCCAAGTTACAGGGAACCAGACAGAGGGCCTTCTTGGTAGTGGCGCCTGCGCTGTGGAATGCCCAGCAGATGTCAAGGCAATAAGCAACTATCTGACTTTTAGAAGACATCTGAAGGCGGCCCTGTTTAGGGAAGTTTTTAATGTTTGATGCTGTATTGTGTTTTTAATATATGGTTGGAAGCCGCCCAGAGTGGCTGGGGAAACCCTGCCAGATGGGCGGGGTATAAATAATAATTTATTATTATTATTATTATTATTATTATTATTATTATTATTATTACTACTACTACTACTACTACTACTACTACTACTACTACAAACAGTCCCCTCCAGAAGTTCTTCTCTGGCTTGGAAGTGAAGTGAGGTTCTGCACATCATGTGCAATGTTAAGATTGGCCAGCCTATTTAAAAGGCGCATGTGTAAACATTATTTGTCAACTTCTTACTCATGATTAAAAAATAAAAGCAAAACCTCTCATTGATTGCTACAAGAAACTTGACCAGACCTATCTTTAAGTTTGGTAAACACGGTCTACATCTGTGTGAGTCAATTCTCTCAGCCGTTTCTTGCAGATATTTTATGTGGGTCCCTATTCAAGATCTAAATCCCTCTCTTGTTCCTCTGTGCATGTTTGGAAGAAGGAATTTCCGGACACTGCTCCCCACCATGGATGGTGCTAAGCCAAGAGAGAACGCTTGGGAAACAGGCGGGTCCCCCCCCCCCCTGCAGAGAACTCCAAGAAAGCTCCTAGCTAGCTACTGAATTCCAAATAGAGCCAAGAGGATTTCAGCTATCATTCCTGAGGGCTGGGATTCTGGATTTCTGGAATCTAGACCACTGGAGTCAGTTCTCAGCTCTTGAAGGGGTGGAGGGAAGAGAGAGAAAGGGGAAAGGCTTGCAGCCAAGAACCTCTGGCTTTGGTCCCAAGCTCTGGGAATAGTTATTTCATAGTGGTAAGGGTGGGAGACAGGTATTTCTGGATTCCCCATGTGCCATGCCCAACAGTGCTCCTATCTTGCTATATAACAGGGGTGTGGCCTTCCAGATGTTGTTGGACTACAGCTCCCATAATCCCTGTCCACTGGCCCTGCCGGCTGGGGCTGATGGGAGTTTTAGTACAACAGCATCTGAAGGCCACAAATTTCCCACAACTCCTTTCTTCCCTTTAAAATTTTAACTTCCAGTTTCCTAAATGCCTATTTTATCTCCACTTTTATGTCCTACTGGGTTGCAACCTATTTTTTTTAAAAAAACCTTTCACTGCAGCAGGGGTCCACAACACTTTTGGGCCTGGGGGCACATCGGGGAATCTAAGAAACTGCTACGGGCATCGCAAAGTACCCATTTCACTGAAGAACAACTGGCGATGCTCAGAGCCAACCTCTCTTCACTGTAACAGGCAAAACATCTTCAAAGGTGGTATAATGGTTAGAGTGCTGGACTAGCGCAGTCGTGAAATGCTCTGGCTGACCTTGGGCCAGTCACGGTCTCTCAGCCTAACCTATTTTAAATAATAAAAGAATAAATAAAATTGACAGATAAACAACCACCCCACAGGCAACCAAACACAGGAAGGGGCCTTTTCTGTGGTGGCTCCCCATTCATGGAATACTCTCCTCAGGGAGGCTTGCCTGGCGCCTTCATTACATATCCTTAGTCACCATTACATATCCTTAGGCACCAGGCCTTTGGCTGATTAACATTCTGTGGTCCTTTTAATGTGACTGAGAGGGGGTTTAATGGTTTGTTTCACTTTTGTTTTATTATGTATTTTGTGTTTTCATTTTGTATTCTTATGTTGTGAACTTTGGATGAAGGGTGGCATACAAATTTAGTTAACAACAAACAACAACGACACAAAATCAACAAAACCATGTACAGCACCATGTTTTAAGTACAGTGGTACCTCTGGTTACGAACTTAATTCGTTCCGGAGGTCCGTTCTTAACATGAAACCGTTCTTAACCTGGGATACCACTTTAGCTAATGGGGCTTCCTGCTGCGCGATTTCTGTTCTCATCCTGAGGTAAAGTTCTTGAAGTGAAGGCACAAGACAGGTGTTGATTGTCATGTGAGCTGCGCACAGGTCGGCTGAAGCGAGCTGCTGACCAGTCCTGTGGAGCCTCCTTTTATTGAGACAAATATGCAAGCTAGGTAGATACATTTTGGGCTGTGACCTTTACACATCTTCCGTCCCAAGATCGTGGGGTGGTACAAAGTTATTTTGGCCCCTGTTTCCACAGCGTCATTTTCCCCTTGCACAGTGTATGACAAAGGAGACAAAAGGTCTCAGAGACAAAGGTTACAGACAGGACACCGCAGACTGCTGAGACTGCAAAAGGTCAGACAGAGGGAACGATGTACCAACAGCCGTGGCTTGTCGGGGGGGGGGGTTGTACCCCACACCCCAGGGTCACGTGTGCAGGCAGACTGTGGCTGCGTGCTGGTGGAGAGTGTGCTCCCTCCGGACCCCACCGTCCACTCCGCGATATCCCTACAGTTCTTAACCCGAGGTGCTACAGTGGTACCTCAGGTTACTGACGCTTCAGGTTACAGACTCCGCTAACCCAGAAATAGTACCTCGGGTTAAGAACTTTGCTTCAGGATGAGAACAGAAATTGCACGGCGATTAAGAAAAGTTTAAGGTTAAGAACAGACCTCCAGAACGAATTAAGTTCATAACCCAAGGGACTACTGTACTTCCAGGTTAGCGGCGTCTATAACCCAAAGTGTTTGTAACCCGAGGTGTTTGTAACCCGAGATACCACTGTATATAAATTGGAAGGGGGCAGGTGATCTTGGCACACTGGCAGGCCCCTGGTTGCGGCCTGATATTATTCCTGCTTCTCGGTATTATCCGTTCTATTCTTATGATGTTCTATGACTTTAAAACCAGGATCGATTTCATATCAGGGATTTATATTTTGGATTTTGCCTTGAGAGGGCCCAGCCCAAGCAGGCAGCCGACGAGTATTTTAAATAAATTATAACAAGCGTGGCAAAGCTTTTCCTGACAGGAAAGCACCACCAGCCCTGCCTCCCTGAGTGTCAGGCTGCAAAAGGCATAAGCGCAGGACCAGCTGGAAAAGGTGGCAACCCTGCCCTAGCAGGTTTCAGCCCGGAAGACAGCTAGTGGGCAGAATCACTGTCCAGGAGAGGGGGAAATTTAGAAGGACACCTGCAAGAAAAATGACCCGTTGTTCTTGGAGCAAGAAGGGGGAGAGAGGGATGATAGAGTATGGAACAAGGGCTGGGGACATCTGGTACATTACGGGATCTGTTTAAAGACCCATCCGTTTCTCTGATCCTGGCGGGATTTGAGGGATGGATGGAGAAATGAAGGGGGAGCAAATAGCTAGCAATAAGCCATTGATCAGCTACAGGCGGGCTGCAGACAGGCTCTTAGAGCAGAAGGGAAAGTGGGGAGAGGCTCTGACCAGGTAAATGAGGGAGGGGGAGAAGAAGGACTTTAAAAAGGCAAAAGGGCCGAGACCAAGGCAATCGCATGCAACCCAAGAGGTAGTTTTGCATAGTGGTTAGGGTACTGCGCTTCGGACAGGGGAGAACCAGGTTCAAGTCTCCAGTCACCCAGAAATCTCCCTGGGTAACCTTGGGCTGGTCACAGCCTGGCCTGCCTCGCAAGGCTGTTGTGAGGACACTGTTGCATGCCAAAATCCATGTGCCCTCGGCTTCTTGGGAGGGAGGGCTGGGTTAAAATGCAGGAACAACAAGCTCTTTTCAAAGGCACAACAAGCCAAGGGTGAGCTTGTGCATGTGCAGAGTTTCCCTTCAAGTAACTAGCATCAGCTCTCTGTACTGAGATTAGGAGCAGGACCTTTTGTTCTAAGTACAGTGGTACCTCGGGTTACAGACGCTTCAGGTTACAGATGCTTCAGGTTACAGACTCCGCTAACCCAGAAACAGTACCTCGGGTTAAGAACTTTGCTTCAGGATGAGAACAGAAATCGTGCTCTGGCGGCGCAGCAGCAGCAGGAGGCCCCATTAGCTAAAGTGGTGCTTCAGGTTAAGAACAGTTTCAGGTTAAGAACAGACCTCCGGAACGAATTAAGTACTTAACCCGAGGTACCACTGTACTTTATTCCAGATGCACGGGTGTTTCAGCACCTCGTTTTAGAAATTAACTAAGCCCCAGTTGTAGGTAACAAGATCAACTGAGTACGGGAATGCTTGGGCCCTCTAATTCTAGAGTTATTTCCGTCTTAGTACCCCCCCCTCTGGAGAAATGGGGTGTGAAAACTGGGGGAATGCTCCCAGCAAAATGGGAGGAAGCATTTGCTAACAGAGCAAGCAACTGCAATTGAAAACATTACATAGAATATGGGAATGGGTGTCCTCATGGATTTTTTTTGGGGGGCTGGGGGCATAGTAAAACAAGCAGGCGAATGAGAATAATAATGTACATTTTGCCTTATATCTTAGGTTCTACAAATGCTAGAAATGTACTCTTCTTTTTTAGGAAAGCTGTAGATTTGGAGATTATGGTTCATCTGCCTCCCTTGCCCCCAAAGGTCTGCAAGGTGGTGTAACAGGTAGGACTCGGGGAAAACCCCACATCTTTAGTGGAAGATGTCGCAGGAGGCAGTAGATCAGCATCATGCTGCCATATGGCTGCTGACCGTCCTGCAGAGACCTGTGTAGGCCAGTTATATTGTTGGCCTTTTCCCATGAAGAATACTGCTGGCCAATCAGCAACGACACACTTCCCAGGTGCAGATCAGATAGCTCCTCATGCATCAACCCCCCCCCCCAAAAAGGCAGAGAGCTGAACAAAATTTGCATATGCTGATACAAACACGTTCACACATACACATTTAGAAATGTTATCTGTTGCATATAATAAAATGGTAAGCGCATCATCACACTGCAGTTTGCTTAGCCACAGGCAGGTGGTGCTGCAAACTATAGCATAATGAGAGGCACCATGAGGTGGAAAGTCTATGAGGTCAGTGGAGAGTGGTTCCCTAGAGGGAAAGAGGTTTCGTGAGGTGGAGGAGTTGGCGATGGAAGCAGAATTCCATCACCTCATTGTGTGTATTATGTGGGGCCTGGTCTACACACACAAAACAGAACGGGGATCCTGAGACAGTTGATTAGGCTGTCTGAACTGGGACTGCAGGACTCCATTCAAGTTAAACAAAACGTAACATTCCCACTGAGCCATGCACAAACCAGGCCTAGGCAAGCAGTGCAGACTTCTGGCAACCCTTGAAACACCACCGCAGACTCTGTCCTGGTTTACACAAGCTTCAGAATTGGGCAGCAATGAGCTAAAGGAGCTATGTGATTACAGAGTGGACTGTGCTGCTATAGCCTACAAATGGGGGCTCACTTTTCTATTGCTCCCTATATTTGAAAATTCAGCACAGCAGGGAGAGGCCTGGGCTACAATCTTGCTCCTGAATGTGTGCCCCCTCCAAAAAAATAGTAATAATAATCTGCAGAGAGGTTGTTGTTTTATGTGGGGGCAGCATTCAGACATAGCCTCCTACTTGACTCCACTTCCCATCATCCCTGACCCTTGGCCATGCTGGCTGGGGCTGATGGGAGGTGGAGTCCAATGACATATGGAAAGTCACAGGCCCCCCACTCCTGCTCTAGGTAAAGTCCTTTTCAGGGCTAGGTGCTTGCAACTGCCTGACCCTGGGGCGGCCATATCCTACTTCACAGAAAGCAGTCCTCTGTTTGCAAATGGGCTCTTTGGTCCACAGATAAAGAACGATGAGAACTGAGAGCAAGTGGCTCAACACCTGGCCTCACCTCTTCACGGCCTTTCCCACTAGGGTTAGCTAGTTTCCAATTTAAATAATAGTAAATATTTCCAAATTTGCATATGGGCAAATAAATCACCATACGCACATTTTTTGCAATTCCGGTACATCTTTTTTGGGGTGAGGCGTGTCCTTTTTGGGGCAACGCCTAAGTGGGCACCCTGCCCTGCTTTTACTTCTGCACAAATATATCACTGGGGGGTTTTCAAAACAAAGTGGGATAGGTCAAGAAATTGCTCATGTCTGAGGAGGAAGATGTGTCTAGCACTACAATACCCTGAAGAAACTCATTTGCCACTGTCTCACTCTCCAGCAAACTGAATCAACACCACATGTTTAAACCGTGTGGTTTCCTCCAAAGAATTCTGGGAACTGTAGTTCACTCTCCACAGAGCTACGATTCCCAGCACCCTTAACAAATTACAGCTGCCGGCATTCTTTGGGAGAAGCCATGTATGGGGTATATACAAGCCCAGCCCCACTGCCCTGGTTACTGTGAAGTATGTGGGGCAGGGGGCCTTCCTGACAACCACCATCTATTGAAGTTTGGTTGGTTGGAGTTCAGAGAGAAGTGCCTTTTCCATCATGGCTTCCATTTTGCAGAATGAGTTCCCCGTGGAGATGAGGTGAGCTCTGAGGATGGGCTCCTTTTGCAGTGAGTTAAATCACTTTCGATCCCCTCTGGATCACTGATACCAAGTTCTTCCTCTCTTTTCCGTTTCACCCCCTGCAGTTGTTTGTTGATTTATAATATTTCTCGCCCGCCTTTCGCCATGAACGCCCAGGGCCGGTTACAACAACATCATACACAACGATCAAAACAGATTTTTAAAAATTACAATGACCAAACAACCAAGCCGTTCCAAAGCGAACTACAATAAAGGTTCTTAATTCTTCAAATTGTGGATGTGTTAACTGATGGATAAATTTTTTTTAATCGTTTTCTGTCTGTTGGGAGCCGCTCTGAGATTCGCAAACGTCTATACGAAAAGCGGGATGTAAGTTTAAAATGAAATAAATTTCTGGCTTTCAGTCTATCCTCCCTCTCCTCCGGGGCCTCCTCTGTTCAGTCCTCCCCTTCCTCCTCTATTTTTAGCCAGCATCTCTTTTTATTTTTTATTTATTTCGGCTCCCCTCTCTCCTCTTCCTTTCTAAACACTTCCTCCCCTCCTTTCGGGGAGCGCTCCACTCCCCCGAGCGTTATGACTTCATCCCGGCGCGGGCTGCCGGCAAGGAGAAATAAATCTTCATAAAGGCTGGGTTGTGATTAATCCGTGGGCCAAGGCTCGAGAGCGGGACCTTTCCCATTAGTGGATAATGGGAAGATGGA
The DNA here is from genome assembly GCF_964188305.1 of Podarcis bocagei. Classification (NCBI taxonomy): domain Eukaryota; kingdom Metazoa; phylum Chordata; class Lepidosauria; order Squamata; family Lacertidae; genus Podarcis; species Podarcis bocagei. Next base: position 11,779,438 of record NC_138132.1, read on the forward strand.
AAGCTCCTGTCGCCAGCACTAGCTGCCCGTCATTTGTTCCACTTTGCAGTCCATTTGGCGGGGAGACTACAAGGCACTCCATCAAAAATATTTTCAGAGTTAATTTCCGTCCCTTAATCTGCTTGATTCTTATTTTGTATCGAATGGCAGAATCGATTTTCGTGGCGACTAAATTAAATAAGGGCTCTTTTCATGCATGGGGGAGCCCGGGAGCTAAGGGGAGAAGGGGGGGGGTGAGTGAGGAAGAATTAGAAAAGAGGAGAAAGGGGAAAAGGGAGGGGTGGAAAAAAAATAAAAGATGTGCAGGCACATGGAAGGATAAATAGATAGGACTGGGGGAGAGTGGGGGGAGATTGGTTTCGAACCCACAATCCCACCTTCCCCCTCCCCTCGCAGCATCCACAAAGGTGGGCCCAGGCAAATGCATTCACACAAACACCTTCGCTCTTGCCCGGTGTTGGTGCCAGGATTGGCACCCTCCATGCCCCCTTCCCCTGCCTCCATCAGTCCCCCGCCTCCTCCTCACCACAGTTCTTGCTAGTTGGCCCCCTGTGGGAGGGGGGCAGCCCCTTGGCGGATGCCTGAGCATGGCGACCTCTGACCCCAGCTCCGCTCTTGTCCGTAAGATTTCTGGAAGCCCACCGCTGCGTTCTGTGCCTTCTCCTCCGGACTCCAATACTGATATTTTCCATTTAACTATGGTGGTGGTTGGCAGGAAGAGAGGGCTGCCTCACCTATTGCTCTGTAGAGAATTAAAACACCCCTATAAGCTGCAGACATCAGGAACCTACAGGAGCTATAAGGCCACCTTCTTACCTTACAGATCCTGATCCGTCACTTTCGAGAGCAGTCCGGATAACAGATCCAATACGCCTCAAAGAGCAACGGCAATCCAATAATGTCTACTTGGGAGTAAAGCACACAGAGTTCGCAAAAGGATGGAGGCCTCAGCCTAATGCACGCTGCCGCCTTTTCTCCTTTGCACCAAACAAAACACCAAACATTAGTCTGCTATTGAAAGATGCTGAGCAGACTCAGCAATCATAACAACAGTAATATTAGTAATAATACTGAGGGGCAGCCCTTCTCCTTAGTTAATAAACGGGGCTTCTGGTTGAGGAATTTATACAAGTTATACCAAGGTGGGGAGAGTGCGCTAGACTTTGCTCCGTAATGCACTGAGAAAGGGTTAAAAAGGGATGTGGTTATATTTTAAGACCCACCTTATTTCTGTGATTCTTAAGTTGCTTTCGACTGTCTTTGTTTTTTAACTGAAATCCGCCCTGCCTGCAACCTTAAGGTGAAGGGCTGGTAATCAACAACAACAACAACAAAAACAACAATTAATCCTTCGCTAGACTCTGAGGATAGATAACACCCTGCTTCGGCAAGGAGAGGCCTAGGCCAGATTCAGAAGGAGGAGGAAATACAGCGGAGGGCGCAGGTGATCAGTTCATACACAAACACACAACGGCTCCCCTCCCCACAAGCATCAGGTTCAAGTGGTGTTTGCTGCCCCCCCTCCATCAGAGCCTTCCATGTTCATTTCATCCACCATTCTTCTTCTTCCCTTGTCAGATAGACTCAGAACCCCCCCCCCCGACTCTGTGGACCCATGGGGAGAGTTGGAGGTGGGGGCTGTTGCTCTCTTTCTCTCTGGATCACATATAACCCTTTTGCCCAGCAAGAGGAGGAGAGTTCATTTATTCATGCTGGAGCCCAGCCATTCATTTATCTCTTTTTGCATCTCTGACAGCTTGACATGCCTTTGGCTCCCACCAAGAGCCCCCCGCCCTATTTCCCCATCCATCCTCCAAGCCTCTTTATCCGCCGTCCCGTCCAACAAGCCAGGGCATCTAACAGGGGTTGTGTTTTTAGAGCGCCACAGCCACAGTCTACACCGGGGGTAGGCAAACTAAGGCCCGGGGGCTGGATGCGGCCCATTCACCTTCTAAATCCGGCCCGCAGATGGTCCGGGAATCAGTGCGTTTTTACATGAGTAGAATGTGTCCTTTTATTGAAAATGCATCTCTGGGCTATTTGTGGGGCATAGGAATTTGTTCATTTTTTCCCTTCAAAATATAGTCCGGCCCCCCACAAGGTCTGAGGGACAGTGGACCGGCCCCCTGCTGAAAAAGTTTGCTGACCCCTGGTCTACACTCTTCCTCAATGTCTTCTTTGCGAACTATTTCTTCCCAAGCCTTCTCCCATTGGAAAGTTTAATAAGGTACACAAACACTATCTGAAATTAGTGGCTGCAAGCAAGATTTCTAGGAGGGTGGGCTGCCTAAGTCTGTTGTTGCAAAAGCAACATAAAACCCCAAGGTGCCTTAAAAGGCCAGCAAGCACATTGCGACAGAAGTTTTTGCAATGTATGCTATCGCTGGCGGAAATGTGTCTCTCTCTCTCTCTTTCACAGACACGAGGAAAAAGAATGTTTTGATTCATTCGTTTCCTCTCTAGACCGCTTTACATTTTCAAGAAAAAAATCTCAAAGCGGTTGACAATGCAGGAAATCGTCATAAAAAGCAATTCAGAGGAAAACACTATTGAAGAAAGACAAAATATGAAGTATACATTCAAAGCAACGTAATTAACAGGAAGCTGAAATATATGAAAGATTTCAGAATAAAACATTGCAAAGGTCAACGATGGAATGTACGTTAAACGCAGCAAAGTTAGCGACGACGAAATCTCAAAGCATTTCAAAAGAAAACATTCCTAAAAGAAGTCAGATATAAAATGCACATTTAAAACAGCGTAATTAACAACAGAATAGAATATTATCGTAAGCATAAAATGTACCTGCCGCTGTCACTGCCAGTTCTGCCAATGGCGGCTCAGGCTCAATGGCCTAAAAGACAGTCAAGGTGGTCTGTGGCCTCTTCAGTGGCCTCAGCTTTTGTAGCTGGAGTCAGTCAGGGCTCTGTCCTCCCAATGCAGGGAGCAGGCCTTCCAGGACTCACAGCCAAGATGGTCCAGCACAAACCAGCACTTTAAATTCGTAACCTATCCATGCTCTGAGTGAGAAACAGCATTCTTCCTAACGCTCATTCTCTTTCTCTCCAGCAGGGGGCACTGGCAATAAGATGGATAACAAAAAAGAAAAAGGAAGTGATGTACATTGCATGACTTAACACAAGGAGAAATTGACCACTGGGAGGGTCCTTCCACTTGTACTGTGGAAAATGCAAATCACAAACCCAGTTCTACTCTTTCAGAGGAAGGAGCAAGATTGCTTACTCCTACCGTCTCCCTCCCCAAATGAATGTACTTGCAAGGGGGGTGGCACTGGGTCTCAACCTGTGTCTTGCAATACAGGATATCCAACAATATATTCCAGTTTCTAGAGTAGGCCATGTACACGTGAGATCTGCAAAATAATAATAATAATAATTATTATTATTATTATTATTATTATTATTATTATTATTATGCTTATTAGGTGTCCCCCCTCTGAAAAGTAAACTGAAAGTGACTTAGAATATAATTAGGGTTGCCATACATCTGGAATTTCCCAGTCATAAGCCAGCAATCGGCTGTCGGAAGCTGTGTCCGGGTAGAAATTGCTGGGTTTTTTCCTCTATTTTTCACCAAGATTTTGAAAAAAATAATTGAACAACTTGGGGCAAGATGGAAAAATTCTCAACAACTTTACCAAAAAATGTTCAACAACAACTTTTCTGTCCTGATTGTCACTTTTTGAAATATGGCAATCCTAATATAATACAAATGTTAAAATCAGTATACATTTAAAACAAACAAACAAACAATATCCATATCCATATATGTAAAGGGCAGCTCATCCCAGCCCACCCACTAAAGGAAACCACAAGATCTAAAACTCTTCAAGGTAAAGGCGAAAAGCCTGGTTGAAAATAAATGTTAAAAGAAACAAATAATGTTATAAGTTTTCAAAACTACCAAGCTTAAGACTAGTTGCTTAGCTTTTAAACTGACAGTCCACCTTAATGCCCATGAATATAAGTACAGTGGTACCCCGCAAGACGAACGCCTCGCAAGACGGAAAACCCGCTAGACGAAAGGGTTTTCCGTTTTGGAGGCGCTTCGCAAAACGAATTTCCCTATGGGCTTGCTTCGCAAGACGAAAGCCCATAGGGAAATCTCTGGGACAGGGTTCCCCACTGTCCTCTGACCTCCTCCGAAGGCTGGCGGTGGGGCGGAAAGACCTCCTCCCGCCGCCAGCCTTTGGAAGCCTGCTCCAAAGCCTGGCGGTGGGGCGGAAAGACCTCCTCCCGCCGCCAGCCTTCGGAAGCCTGCTCCAAAGCCTGGCGGTGGGGCGGAAAGACCTCCTCCCGCCGCCAGGCTTCGGAGCATCCTTCCGAAGGCTGGCGGCGGGAGGAGGTCTTTCCGCCCCACCGCCAGCCTTCGGAAGCCTGCTCCAAATCCTGGCGGTGGGGCGGAAAGACCTCCTCCCGCCGCCAGCCTTCGGAAGGATGCTCCGAAGCCTGGCGGCGGGAGGAGGGCTCTCTGCCCCACCGCCAGCCTTTGGAAGGCTGCTCCGAAGGCTGGCGGCAGGAGGAGGTCTTTCCGCCCCATCGCCAGCCTTCAGAAGGCTGTCCTGAAGACTTGCGGTGGGAGGAGGGTTTTCCTTCCCACCGCCAACATTCAGAATGCTGTTCTGAATGTTGGCGGTGGGGAGGAAAAACCCTCCTCCCACCGCAAGCCCCGGGAACAGAGGAGAAGCGCTGCGCCCCTTCCCCTCTGTTCCCGTACCTGTCCTGAAGGCTTGCGGTGGGGAGAAAAGCCCTTCTCCGCACCGCCAGCCTGGCAAGCGGTTTCCCTAGGAACGCATTAATTGATTTTCAATGCATTCCTATGGGAAACCGTGCTTCGCAAGACGAAAAACTCGCAAGAAGAAAAAACTTGCGGAACGAATTAATTTCGTCTTGCGAGGCACCACTGTATTTGGAAGTATGTAAGATTACATTTTTTTAATGATGATTTGAAATTTGAACTTCAGTGTAAAGTGAGATTGTATCAGGCTAAATTTATTTACAGCATTTGGAGTGTTTTGTATACATTATTTTGATTTTCAATAATTCCATAAGCAAGGGGCCACCACAAAAAAGTCCCAACCTCATGTTGCCACCCTCCGCACCTCCCTCTGAGAGGTCACACAGAAAAGGACCTCTTGTGATGAACATAGGCCTGGGTGGTTCCTGTGGAGAGAGGCGGTCCTTGAGGTATTGTGGTCCTGAGCCACACACTTTGCAGTGGGTGCAGCTGCTGAAGAAGCAGAAGCCACTTCATTCCATTTTCATTCCATCCCATGTTTTCATTATTATTGTTATCATTATTAAAACCAATAATAAATAATAAAAGTTGTTTATTATTGTTGTTGTTATTGTTTCATTTTATAATGTATATAAAACAGAGAGAACAATTATAACGCCAGACGAAAATTAAAAGATGAAAAACGGAATCCTAAAATAGGCACAGAGAATGTGTAGTTTCACATGCGTTAAAATAACTGTGTTAAATCTGAAATCTATACTGCATCTGTTTCTTGAGTCTTCTGGAAGCAACAACAGGCCTTTTCTTTCAAGCTTGTTTTTGTTGGCCATGGTGGATGCAGTACGTTTGGTTGGGGATGATGAAAGGGGGAAAAGTTTCAGTAAGAAGTCAGCATTTTTACCCGAAGATTCTCCAAATAAGTTACGTTTTCACAAGTAACTCCAACAACACCATTTGGTCTCTTCACAGTCGGCTCCCATCATTGATCAAGAAAACAGAAGGTGCGCAAGTCATTTTTCAATTGAATGTACGTTCTGATACTGCTCTTTTATTCAATATACAAAGCCAAAAGAAACAAACACCCACTTCTTTCTTTCTTTCTTTTTCTTTCTCTTTCTTTCTTTCTTTCTTTCTTTCTTTCTTTCTTTCTTCTCTCTCTCTCTCTCTCTCTCTCTCTCTCTCTCTCTCTCTCTCTCTTTCTTTCTTTCATTTGGGTAAACACCCCATTCAGTCATCATAACATCTGCCTAAGTCCAAAATCCAGAGGTGATGGGTAGGAGGTCATGGAGAGAAAGACCCACAGAAACAATTTTTTTTTATTATTTTTTATCTCCAAGGAAACACAGAGCTTCCTTGCTACATCTTCCAGATGGGGTCATTCTCAATCTGTAATAGCCCTGAGATAGTGATAGGCCCCATGACACTCAAATTGTGGATTGGGCCCTCTTGAGAGGAGCAGAATGGCTGGAAGGAGGACACAAACTTTCAAGGAGGGGCATGATCCAGTCTTCAGCACATGAGAATCATATAATTGTAGAGCTGGAAAGGACCACGAGGGTCATCTAGTCCAACCCCCTGCAATGCAAGAATCTTTTGCCTAACATCGGGCTTGAACCCACAACCCTGAGATTAAGAGTCTCATGATTTACTGACTGAACTATCCAGAGTATTCCTAACCACCCCCCCAAGCACCACAGCCCCAACAAAAATACCCACCCCAGGGTGCTCTGCACCCTGGACAAAATCTACCATTGGCTTTCCCTGGCCTTGCAATTCTTAGGCTGTGTACAAACCATATGTTTAAAGCTCTTTACCTCCTTCAAAGAATCCTGGGAACTGCAATTTATGTTGGTTAATATGGTTCAAGAACAAAAGCAGAATTCCCTGGGTGCCTAGATCCAGGTTTGGGACAAGTACTCTTTGGTTAGAGAACCCCAGCAGAGATTTAAAATCACAAAACATGCAGCAAAGTAAAGTGTAGAAATATAAGCTGTTGAACCTTTAAAATATCCCCTTCTAAGTTGCTTCCAAAGTTCCTCACTTTCCTTAGCATAAAAAGAGACCACACGTTTGGTAAGTTAAAATTGGTTTACTTACAAACTCTTCAAAGGTCAGGTTCATGTGCATATCCATACAGCAGCAAGAAAAGACAGGCAACATAAATTAGGTTCCAAAATAGACAAGAGTTTCTAAATTATCTGTATAGAAGCACAAAGATGGTTTGCTTAAGCCATGTGGTCGAAGCCTGGAGCACCCAGCTTACACCTCCTTACTGGTAGGCTTTGCATGGTTGAAGTGAGAGAACAAAGAGTCTGGTAGCCCTTTCTCCCAAGGTGAGGGGCTATGACCTAGCTAAGCCTGGCAGGGCAGCTTACTCTATGGCCTTAACCTCTTCATGTGTCAATAAGAGTTAAGCATGTTGGTTTTATGAGGCTGATTTATCCCACAGTTTAAGAGTGCGTGGAATTGTAGCTCTGTGATGAATAAACTGCACCTCCTAGGATTCTTGCGGGGGGGGGCATTCACATGCTTTAAATGTAGGGACTCAGCTACACAGCTGCAATTATGATGTTATAGGTAAAGGTAAAGGTAAAGGGACCGTGACCATTAGGTCCAGTCGTGGCCGACTCTGGGGTTGCAGCGCTCATCTCGCTTTATTGGCCGAGGAAGCCGGCGTACAGCTTCTGGGTCATGTGGCCAGCATGACTAAGTGGCGAACCAGAGCAGCGCATGGAAATGCCGTTTACCTTCCCGCCAGAGTGGTACCTATTTATCTACTTGCACTTTGACGTGCTTTCAAACTGCTAGGTTGGCAGGAGCAGAGACCGAGCAACGGGAGCTCACCCCGTCACAGGGATTTGAACTGCCAACCTTCTGATTGGCAAGCCCTAGGCTCTGTGGTTTAACCCACAGCGCCACCCGCATCCCTATGATGTTATAAGTGTGCTATAAAAATGTGAAACAAGATGGGGCTGTAGAGCTCAATGGCAAATTGCATATATATCTTTATAATGGGTTTTTCATAGCGTTTTTTTTATATCTGTGTAGATCCAGCCCAGGTGTGTACACAGCCTTAGGCTAAAATCACATGTTTTAAGGATGTTTAGGTGAACCGCCAATCACAAGTGTAAGGAGGAGGTAAAAGTGGGTGCCAGCTACATGTGACATCCCTTTGATAATGAGTGAACCAGAGTGTGTTAGCACATGATTTAGACAAGCTCATTCCAATTTCTGCCAAGGCAATTTTATTCACACAAAATACCAGGCTGCTATACTTTGCCAGCGTATTACAGTGGTACCTCGCAAGACGAATGCCTCGCAAGACAAAAAACTCGCTAGACGAAAGGTTTTTCCGTTTTTGATTTGCCTCGCAAGACGAATTTCCCTATGGGCTTGTTTCGCAAGACGAAAACGTCTTGCGACTTTGTTTCCTTTGTCTAAAAACAAAGACATGTTTTGTTTATAAAGTTAATTTATTTTCCCTTCAATTTTTGAACTGCTCTTTACAGTATGTGTGACTTTAAAGAGCAGTTAATAAACTGTTGTTGTACCAAATTTGGCTTTGTTTGGACTTTTTTTGACCATAGGAACGCATTAATTGATTTTCAATGCATTCCTATGGGATTTCGTGATTCGCAAGACGAAAAATTCGCTAGACGACAAAACTTGCGGAACGAATTAATTTCGTCTTGCGGGGCACCACTGTACTTTCCTAGGAAACATTTACATAGGTGCAACACAGGAATCCATGGGGAGATGAGAGCAAACAAGGGTTCTAGGGTTCTGCAGGTTTGTAAAATAAAAATAAAAATGCACTTTTAAAACAAAGGAAAGAGAAAGGGGTGCTTGAAGGGTATTTAACATTGGAAACTTAAACCAAAATGATTTCATGGCAGGGGGAGAAATGTGAGAAGGGAGAGTTGTGCGGAAGGGGGAAACTAAGAACTACTGTATTTTTCTGTGTATAACACGCTCCCATGTATAAGACGCCCCCTATTTCTGGCAACTCTGAATTAAGAAAATGAGGGGAGATTGTCCAGAGTTGTTGAGCTTTTTTTTTTGGAGGGGGGTGGCCCAGAATTGTTAATTGTTACGCTTTTTTTAGGGGGAATTGCAGAAATTTGCTCACCCGCCTGACCTACGCTGCCACTCACATGCGTTGCAAAAGCCAGCTATCGTCTGTCCCCTCGCCCAACAGAAGCTGCCAATCACCCTCCCAATTGCCACAACGACAGCCAATCAACAACAGCCCTTGCCACAGCCACCAATAACACACACAATAGCTAATGGGGCGTCTTGCTGCTGCTGCGCTGCCGGCACATGGTTTCTATTCTCATCCTGGGGATCCTATTCTCATTCTCAACTCAAGGTTACTCGTTCCAGGTTAGCGGAGTTTGTAACCTAAGGCATTTGTAAGCTGAGGTGTTTGTAACTCAAGTTACCACTGTATAAGACGACCCCCAATTTTTGACATACAGTGGTACCTCAGGTTACATACGCTTCAGGTTACAGACTCCGCTAACCCAGAAACAGTGCTTCAGGTTAAGAACTTTGCTTCAGGATGAGAACAGAAATCGTGCTCCGGTAGCGCGGCGGCAGCAGGAGGCCCCATTAGCTAAAGTGGTGCTTCAGGTTAAGAACAGTTTCAGGTTAAGTACGGACCTCCGGAACGAATTAAGTACTTAACCTGAGGTACCACTGTAATTTTTAAATAAAAAACCTTAGTCTTATACACGGAAAAGTAGGGCATGTTATTTATTCATTTTCCAGACTATAGGCATGCTTGTTAGATTAGTCACTGAAACATAAACAGATGGTGAGGACTTGATAACCTTCAATGCCTAGGCCTGGTCAGAAAGCCCCACCCCTACCTGCCCAGCCACACCTGAGGGCAAGGGTTCTCCATCCTTGCTCTACCAGCGTTTTTCAAACTTGGCTCACCAGCTGTTGTTGGGCAATTGATCCCTGCAGGGGCTTAGATGGGGTCCCTTCCAACTCTGCAATTCTATGTTTCTATGACTACAACTCCCATCACCCTTGACCACTGGTCTTGTTAGCTAGGGATGATGGAAGTTGTGGTCCAACAATGGCTGGGGACTCGAGTTTCAGAAACACTGGTGGCCTGAATTTCAGAGAGGAGTCTTTTCCACACTTCCTGGAGGGTGGAACTGGGCATCGTGGTCCAATGCTAAGATACAGTTCCACCCCTGACATGCCAGGATCCACAGTCTGATGCAAGAAGAGGTGCTTCCGTCCTAAGAATAAATTTTGATCATTTTAAAACAGGATCTGAAACAAGCTAGTGTTATGGAAATGACATTGCGGGGGCACATCTTTAAATAGGAATGCGGGTGGTGCTGTGGGTTAAACCACAGAGCCTAGGACTTGCCGATCAGATGGTCGGCGGTTCGAATCCCCGTGACGGGGCGAGCTCCCGTTGCTTGGTTCCTGCTCCTGCCCACCTAGCAGTTCAAAAGCACGTGCAAGTAGATAAATAGGTACCGCTGGGTGGGAAGGTAAACAGCGTTTCCATGCGCTGCTCTGGTTCGCCAGAAGCGGCTTAGTCACGCTGGCCACATGACCCGGAAGCTGTACACCAGCTCCCTTGGCCAATAAAGCGAGATGAGCGCCGCAACCCCAGAGTCGGCCACGACTGGACCTAATGGTCAGGGGTCCCTTTACCTGGCTGGAACTTCCTTCTTTTACTGACTACATAGACCTGCCGGGGACTTGCACCCCAATGAGCTGGGCCTTGAGTAGTCTCTCACCCTGGAATTTTCTTCCTTAACACTAGCTAGTTGACTCAACTCAGAGAGAAGGGATGTGAATGGAAGTGATCAGGAACTCCCTGGTTATTTTTATTTTTTTAAATTGGGCTAGCAGGCCCAGTTTGATGAACTAAAGGTGGAAGGGCTTTAACATACAGGACGGTTTGCAACCTGGTGCTTCTCAGGTTGGTCTCCTGCTACGCTACATTTGGGGGGAGATTCCAGCTTTCTCACTTTCTTCCCACGATTGAAAATGATACCCAAAGCCCTTTCCAGTGTGAAGTTGTATGCAACAGTTATTTCCCAAAGCTTACTTTATCCGACCTCCCAGATGTCCCAATTTCCAGGTCCCCTCCTCCACCTTAAATACGGTAACTTGCTCCAAGGCAGGCTGCTGTTTTCTCCCTTATCTGCTCCTTCCCCACAGCAAATTGCTACTCCCCCCACTCCCCGCCCTTCCAACCTAGTACATATATATATAAGAGGCGCCAACAGAACCCCACCCAACTTGTTTCTTTACCCAAAGTCATCTGGTCAACACAGAACCTGAAGTTCCAGGGGGGAAAAAACCAGGTGAGCAAGGAAAGCTTTCACAGAAATATTAGCAAACTTTCCATTCATGACTGGCTGGTGTTTAGGGCAGCAGGGGCGGGGGGAAGCTTGCGACCTAAATGACAAATGCATGGCTTTTGGGGGGGGGGGTCTGCATTAAACTGTTCTGTGCTGCCCTTCAGACTTACTATATGTGCTTCCAAGCACATGGAAAATGCATACATGCCCTTTCGCTAGTCTAGTCATTTTCTGACTTTCTACTTTAAGAGGGAAGTGCTGGGATAGCTCAGTCGGTAGAGCTTTAGGCTCCTAATCTCAGGGTTGTGGGTTTGAGCCCCATGTTGGGAGATAAAATATTCCTGCACTGCAGGGGGCTGGACTAGAGGACCTTCGTGGGTCCCTTACAAATGCTACAATTCTGTGATTCCACATTGATATGTCCTGTGTGGCTTGCCAGGTAACCCTTGTATGTTGCAGGGGTGGGTTTAGGGCACATACTTGATGCATGCAGACTGCTAGCTAAGTGAGCATCACTGCCACATTGCATGAAAGTCGTAGACCCCTGGAACATATTGCAGGAGAAATGTCCTAGCAGTGAGCAAGCTATCTTCCGAGGAAGCTAAGCTGCCATGGGAAAGTTCCAAGGAAGGTGATTCTGGAGACTGATTCTGGGTGCAATTTGGGAACCACAACGCCACTTGCTTGCCTGTTGTCTGCAGTTGCTAGGCGATCACAACCCAACAGGTCTCTCCTGTTGTTTTCTGCAAAATGTGTGAGCCAAGTGAATATTGAGGAGATGTGTGCATTTCAGTATGGGTGGAAGGACAATGTTCCTGTTTGGTCAAGCATTGCTCAGTTGTTTGCTGTGTCTGAGGAAGGGAATATAAAGGGACTACTGAGAGGTTCCTGGTATAGTCTGAACAGGTAGATCAGCCTTCAGCTGGGCCAGCTGGGAGTGATGGGAACTGTAGTTCAAGACACTTGGAAAAACTGGGTGGGAACTGATTCAGGTATCATAAAGTGGATTAATAGTGGTGAGATCAGGATTGCCTGGTAGAGAGCAATGGAACTGCATTTAGAATAGCTATACCTCTTACATGAAAGAGTCCTCTATCTGAAGAACTGTCCAGCCCAAATCACATCTTAATTTTGTTGCTCATCAACAGCTGACACCCAGGCAAAGAACTGGCTAGCCTTCCCCACTATGGTGAGATCATAGAATTATAGTGTTGGAAGAGATCTTGAGCGTCATTTAGTCCATCTCCCTGCAGTGTAGGTTTGTTCCTGGCTTGCTTGAAGAAACCACAGATAAGTACAAACTTATTTCCTTGGAGGAAGCTGTTCTTGCAAGCCCCAAAAGACTGCTCGGGAAAAGGTTTTGTTGTTGTTTAGTCATTTAGTCATGTCCGACTCTTCATGACCCCATGGACCAGAGCACGCCAGGCACTCCTGTCTTCCACTGCCTCCCGCAGTTTGGCCAAACTCATGCTGGTAGCTTCGAGAACACTGTCCAACCATCTCATCCTCTGTCGTCCCCTTCTCCTTGTGCCCTCCATCTTTCCCAGCATCAGGGTCTTTTCCAGGGAGTCTTCTCTTCTCATGAGGTGGCCAAAGTATTGGAGCCTCAGCTTCACAATCTGTCCTTCCAGTGAGCACTCAGGGTTGATTTCCTTCAGAATGGAGAGGTTTGATCTTATTGCAGTCTGTGGGAAAAGGTTTAGATAGAAAAAGAACAGAAATAAATAAATAGCAGGCTGAGAGCTGAGCAATAGTAGGAAAAATGCTCCTCTGACAAGCCAAAGTCACACCTGTGTTGTTAATCCAAAGAGCAGCTCCAGTAAAGGCGGAAGACCTAGGAATATTTTGTGGGTTTCCTGGAGTCTCACGGCTATCTCAGGCTATTTAGGCAGAGACCAGTCACCTGCAGAAGTGACTTCAGGTTATCTTCTTCGTGGGAAGATGTAATGGGACTCGGGTGGGCTTTCTGGGAAGCACCGTTAGACCTCCCATGACGACACCCTTTTGGGACACTTTGCCCCAGCACACACTTCTTTTTGCCTAGTGAAGGCCACTTCGCAAATCAGTCTCCTTCCTGATGGCATTTAGACCCCAAAGCTCTCTTAAAACATCTATCAGGTACCCTGAATCCATCTCTGTAAAGAAGAAAGACAGGGGGTTAGAGATGCATTGTATTTGCTTAAATTAGAGGATTTAATTACAGCTACATTTAATTACAGCTACATTTTTCCATATATATTAAAGGTAAAGGGACCCCTGACCATTAGGTCCAGTCATGGGTCATGTGGCCAGCATGACTAAGCTGCTTCTGGCGAACCAGAGCAGCACACGGAAACGCCGTTTACCTTCCCACCGGAGCGGTACCTATTTATCTACTTGCACTTTGAAGTGCTTTCGAACTGCTAGGTTGGCAGGAGCAGGGACGAGCAACGGGAGCTCACCCCGTTGCGGGGATTCGAACCGCCGACCTTCTGATCAGCAAGTCCTAGGCTCTGTGGTTTAACCCACAGCACCACCCGCGTCCCATTCATATATATTAGGATATGAAAATTTAAGCAAATCTGCAGCCCGCTTTGCCCTTTGTTTAAAGCAGTGTTTCTCAGCCTTTTTCCAACTGTGGCCTCCTTCTGACCTCGTTTCCTTCCTGTGAATCCTGTGTTCTACCAGTAGAAAGGTAGCTGGATAAATGTTTTGTTCGTAAATAGAACATGTTTCTTTAAACTTTTTATAATATACACAATTACAAAAAAAATTATACTTTAAGAGTTTCTCAATCCATGGGACCCTTATGCTTGATGACCAAAAACAAGCTTTTTAAAATATCCGGTTCTATTGCTGTGAGTGATAAACAAATATCACCTCTGTCCATTATGTTAAGGTAATTCCATGTTAGACTGAGTAAACACCGTATTTTTCCGTCTATAAGACCCCCCCATGTATAAGACGCCCCCTATTCTTGTGGCAACAACCAATCGCCAGTCCACCCTCGGCACTATTCGTGTATAAGACGCTCCCTAATTTTTGACATTATTTTTTAGGAAAAAATCCTAGTCTTATACATGGAAAAATATGGTAATTCACATGACTGAAACCTGATTCTGCCAAATACGAAGTAGGAAATGCCATGAAAAACAAATTTGCTTTATCCCAAAGCTGTGGAAACTTTTAAGATATTCTGTTTTCTTTTTGATTCTTGGTCACTTCTCTCTTTTCTTCACTGCTCACGTCCCTCTGTAGCCCCCTAGACTCGTGCCGTGGACCCCCCATTTACACAATTTTCACCTGTTTCCCCCATGGAATATCCTGGGCGCCCCTAGGGGGCCATATGACTCCCAGTTGAGAAACACTGGTTTTAAATGATGGATAAACAGCCACCCAGCTGCACTGGGTGCAGTGAGATACAAAAGGATACTGGACAACACCCCAAGGTGGCAGCAGCTGAACTCCTTGAAAACTGGGTTTGAATCCCAGCTGAGCCATTGAAAAGGTTTGCCACCTCTTTTTCGGGCCCTGGTCCTACACAGTTAATGGCTGCCTGGCACACAAACTAAGGCGAAATATTCCAATGCATGCCCAGAGGGAAAAGGTCACTGCTTTAATTTCTTTTGTGAAGCTAGTAACCCACCCAATGAATCACTGGGTGTGCCTTGCACAACCCCTCAGTTTTCGGTATCTGCAAAGGGGTGTGTGTAGCCTTCTTGACACGGTTGCAAACAGTGCCAGATTTACGTATAACCTAAACAAGCCCTATAGCTTAGGGCCCCACTCTCTTGGGGGCCCAAAAAAAATTTAAAGGAAAAAAACTGGATGTACATTTCCAAAATATAAGATAGAAAACAAATAAAATAAAACCTACATACAGCAACAGTGTTTTGTTTTGTATTGTGTTAGGCTCCTATGATGTAACGGGCCACACCTGCTAACCTGCTCCCTAAAATATCACTGGTTTGCTCATTTCTATATATAGGATGCCTACATTCTGCATGTACAAATGGCTTTAGATATGTATTAGGTCCATAAATTACCATATAGCATATATTCAACACAAAAAAGCAGTGACAATTTGTTGTTGACAAAGGACAGCTGGACATATAAAGCTATTACCGTCAGTAGCTTAGGGCCTCATCAAACCTAAATCTGGCCTTGATTGCAAAGAATAATGGCGGGGTGTGTGTGTGTAAAGCACTATGCATGCTAAAACTGTGCAGTAGAAGCTATTTTTTAAAAAATAAAATGAATGTCGTGTAGACTAGCCCCTGAAAGAGAAATGCCAGGAGCACATACATTCATGTCTGCCTGTACCATGCAGAAGTCAGGAACTGCACTACAGTCCCAAGAAATCTAAACCGAATTGAGAGCTGAAGAACAGATACTTTTAAGTAAGCTGCATTGAAATCAATGGGATTTACTTTCAAGTAAATGTTTTTAGGATTGGACTTTTAAGCTCATTGATTTCAGTGGCAGTTGAGCACAGTTAAGTGCTTGATTCTCATTGATTTCAACAGGACTTTCTCTCCCATAAAATCCGGTGGCACCTTGGAGGCTAACTAGTTTATTGTGGCCTGAGGTTTTTCCTCCTCTAAGGAGATACATCTTCATGAATCCACATCTCTTAAAATGAGGTTACCAGCAGAGCAATAATAATAATATTAAAAAAAGTCCAGCCAGAAACGCCACTATCCTTTTAACAGAGGTTTGACATGTAGAGATCAGCAACCGTAGCTTTTAATAGCATGGAGTTAAATGTGATAAAACCTCTCTGTCAAAGGCATGGCTGCATCGAGACCCTGCTCAAAATTTGGCAACCTTGTTTAAAATACAAAAACATCTGGCAAATATAAATGGATATGCTTTTTGGCAATTCTCGGAAGGTGTCAGTTGTGGGATGAAACTAACACAAGCTTTGTCCTTAACAGAAAACAAAAAAAAACGTACCCCAGGCCTGAGTATATCCTTTGTGCCAGGGCAAACTCTGGTGACGGTAAATAATTTAGACACATTTCCTTGCTTGGGACACCAGCCAACACTTTCTTTTAGAAAGGTAACTTGAAGAGATGCCCTAAGGGTTGCTGTATAAACTGCTGACTTACGTGCAGATTAAAAATGGTGTTCCGTGCCAGTCCTGTTGGGTATATTACTATTATATCCACAACTCCCACATAATTTTCTTGTTCTGGGCCCAGTCCCAAACAAAGCCGATCCGGCTCTCATGAAAGGGAAGTTCCGTTCTTTTATCAAAATTGCGTGGACAGAAACTCCTGATAATGGCTGGATTGTACACACTATAGTTCCACCCTTAAATTTCCTCTAGTGCCATTGGTCCCTTTTCATTTCAGATAAACCACACGTTATCTGACAGCGTAACATGTTCCCCAGGGCTAGAACTACCAAGGATATGCGCCACCTGTAGGCAAGATCATTGGTGTTAAATAGTGGGTAGACATATCAGACGACACAGCGATTCTTCAAAGCAGCTCTTTATTTGTAAGCTGGAACAGAACTGAACTGAAGGGTTCAGCCAGCCTGCTTATATAGAGCTCCAGTACAACGTAACTGTAACAACTTTCTGCAACTATCCAATCAATGAAAGTCACTTTCGATCCCTTATTTGCATATGTGGACCTGAACTATCCACAGTATCCCCCTGCTGGCCCAGGGTGAGAACTTCAGTACATAACAATTGGAGACATGGCCACATTCATACCAAGCATTGAAAGCACTATGGTGCTTCTTTAAACAAACATGGCTCCCCCCCAAAGAATTCTGGGAGCTTTAATGCATTAAAGGTGCTGAGAATTTTGAGGAGACCCCTATTCCTCTAACAGAGCAACAACTATCAGAGTTCCCTGTGAAAAGGGATTAATTGTTAATCCAATCTGAAAATTGTAGCTCTGTGAGGGGAATGGGTCTCACCCAACGGGACGCTTAGCAAATTACAGCTCCCAGAATACTTTGGGTGACGCCATGACTGTTTAGAGTGGCATCATAGTGCTTTAAATATATGGTTGAATGTGGCCATAGTCTTTTGGTTTATTTGCAAGCAGCCCATATTTATTATTATTTATTGGATTTGTTAGTGGCTTTTCTTACAAATTAACTCAGAGGGCCCATCCACACCATACATTTAAAACACTTTCATATCCCTTTAAACAATCAACAACTCCAAAAGACTCCTGGAAACTGTAGTTTGCTAAGAGTTGTTAGGACACACACACACACACACACACACACACCTTCCACTCACAGAGCTATAATTTTCAGAGTGGTTTAGAAGGATTCTTTGGGGGATAAAAATATGTTTTAAATATATGGTGTGTACTCAGCGGTTCTATGTGAAAATCTGAAGGCACCCTCTGTTGACCCTGACCAATTTCCTCATCCTCAATCTCTTCCTTTCACAGACTTCAGCAAAGAGAGAGAGTGAGAGAGAGAGATTCTTTCGCAGAGGATATATATTTGCTATGAGGGTGTGAGCTTCTTGTCCTCTCAAGGCGTTTCCTGTATTGTTTGGAAATAGTTCTTCCACTTTGTATTTGGGGCCTTGCCCAAAATGCTCACTCAGATTGTCTGGGAACAAGCTAGATTTCTGCCTAAAATGTCTCCGTGCAACCCTCAAGGAGAGCAGAAAAGCTAAGACCATCTCAACGTGGCTTCAAACAAGAGCAAAAAATGGGTGGTTGGGGCCTGTTTGAGCAGATGCAGTTGTAGGAACACAGCCCGAGGAGGTCATACAAGGATCTCCGCAAGAGATCGGCTATCTGAGCACGAGTCTACCTTGTTGCCATGCCAACAGGTCTCCATCTTCCTCCACCCTAGCAAGATGCCATGAGGCAAAGGGAGTTGTTTTGAGGGCCATTAAAGATAGCAGCAGGATAGAACCGAGCCACCACAATCCACAGGGCAAGGGTCCCTTTGACCAAATCCCACAAAAATGAGCAGGAGCTGTGCAGCAAGACAGGCTGCGTACACAATACCAGCTTAAAACACAGCTAGGTCGTACTTTTTCTCAATTTGGATCGGAGGTGGTTTCTTGGGGGGGGGGGCGTGCATCAAAAGGCAGCATTTCCTGAGGAACGACATGGTTTTACACCACTTTCCAAGTAGTGGGAGTGGGAGCCAACCGGATGCAGAGTAAACAGGAGTGTGTACGCAGCTGCAGTGCCTGGTTTGCATGTCATTTGAAAGCCATGGTTAAGTTGAACTATCGTTTAAAGACTAGGAAACAGCAGACACTGTAGCTGCTTCATTCTTCCCCCTGCCAGGTGCTAAGCGATGGTTTAGCTTAGTATTACATCAGAACCCCAGGTTTGGGATTTATGTCTCACTTTAAGCAAAACACAAGTTGTAACCATTGTTAAGTTGTGGGTGAACATATCAGACGACACAGCGATTCTTCAAACAGCTCTTGTTTATTCAGAGGCCAGAAGGAAACTGAACTGAAGGGTTCAGTCAGCCTGCTTATATAGAGCTCCAGCACAACATTACTGTAACAACTTTCTAAAACTATCCAATCACTGAATGTCACTTTCGATCCTTCATTTGCATAACTATCTACAGTATCCCCCTGCTGGCCCAGGGTGAGAACTTCAGTACATAACAACCATGGTTTGTTCTTGGCCTACTGCTCATGGTTTGGGGGGAAACAAACCATGAGCCAGGGTTTGCATGTAATCCTAAACCAGGGGTCTGCAACCTTTAAGACAAAAAGAGCCACTTGGACCCGTTGGAGCCGCAAAACTCGTCATTATAAAAATAACTTTTTTGTCACTTTTTAAAATTATTTCTTTGTTTGACCCCTCAGAATTACTCCTCCTCATAGAAATAAACGTTAAATTAACAAGTTACCTTTTTTGTGTGTGTGTTCTTCACTCCCCTTCAAAACAGTGACCAGCGTACACGCCCCCTTTCAATGCAGTGACCAGCGTACATACCCCTTACAATGTAGCGGGCGGGCGGGAAGGTGACGTCGGGACGGTGCGTGACTAACGCACGCACCGCCCCCATGTGACGTCACAGCCAGTACAGCGCCCACCATAGTGGGGAGTGTCGGGGCTCACAATGCGCCTCCTCCCCTCGCTAGTATCCGCCCTGGAGCCGCGGTAAAGGTGTAAAAGAGCCACATGTGGCTCCGGAGCCGCGGATTGCAGACCCCTGTCCTAAACCAAACCATGGCTTAGCTCCATGCAGTGCAGTTAGCAGCAGGGAAGGAGTGAAACCGCCATTATCCCCGCCGCCATGGACCAGCAGACTGCACACTCACACTTCAACCACAATTAAGCTTAACTATGTGTTAGGGATTGATTAGCTGCTTGTGCGTAAAATCGTGCTCCCTCAGAGTTTGTGCGACCCCACAAACCTCAGTGTGTGACGGAGCTCCTCAGACATGTCTGCTCTAGTCACTAGTAGAGTCCGACAGTGGCTGTCTGCGGAAGCGTTTCCAGCAAAGGAGCTCCTTAACGGAAACGCGTCTCCTGGACTCACGGCGTGACAGTTTCCGGCGAGGTGTAGGTCTCCCTATGTGAGACTCAGATACCTCCCCACTGTTTTCGCTGGAAGCGTCCCGGAGCCCTCCCTCCTGCTCACAATCCCTCAGAGAATCACTCCTCCCCCTGCTGGTGCCTGCTTCAGCTGTTGAGTCTCTTTCTTCCTCCCTGAGCCCCTCCACCACCTGATGCTCCGATGGCAGTTCCCTGACATCCACCTCCCCTCCAGGGCCCCCCTCACCCCCTCCCATTACCTCCCCTCTGGGAGGTGAAGGGCTAAAACCCCGAAAAGAATCTTCCTCATCTTCAGACGTCTCGAACAACTCCCTCCATCGATCGTCGTCCTGGCTCGCTGAATCCTCTTCCTCTTCAGAATCTGGGAACCCCTCCAACTCCTCTTCCTCATCGGTGGTGGCAAAGTATTCCCTTCGGAACCTCGCTACAGGCTGAGGTTTACGTGGGAACCTCTGATGAAAAGTCTCTATTAAAACTTCGTCATTGACATCCTCTGCCCTAACCCAGGTGTTTTCCGACTCCGGTTCCCCTTCCCACATTACCAAATACTCTACTTGATCTCCCTTCCACCTGGAATCAAGGATCTCCGCTACATGGTAGCTGTGTTCCTTCTCCTCCATTGCTGGTCCCCTAGTGACCCTCCCTTCACTGTCTCCTCTATACGGTGACAGCAACGACCTGTGAAAAACTGGGTGCAGCTTCATGTGGTTCGGTAACCGGAGTCTGAAAGCCACTGGGTTGACCTGCTGCATGACTTCAAACGGACCCAGCCTTTTGGGTCTTAACTTCTTACAACCTCCTTTGAATGGCAACCCTTGGGTTGACAGCCACACCTGGTCCCCCACCCTAATGCTTTCACCTTCTCTTCTGTTTTTGTCTGCCTGCCTCTTATATTCCTCCTTAGCCCTGTTTAAGTTGAGTTGGAGCTGGCGATGAATCGCTTCCATTTCTTCAACGAACTGTTCTGCAGCTGGAACGCTCCAGTTCTCCCCTTCCCCCCCTGGGAAGGCTCTGGGATGGCACCCGTGATTAGCCAAAAAGGGGCTCATCCCCGTGGACACGTTCTCTGCATTGTTGTAGGCAAATTCTGCCAACGCCAGCTTCTCCACCCAATCATTCTCTCTGTCATTAACGTAACACCTCAAATATTGCTGGAGAACCCCATTTGCTCTTTCCGCCTGCCCGTTGGTTTCTGGATGACGGGCCGTTGAGAAATTAACCTCTACATGCAGTAAGCTCATGAGCTTCCTCCAGAACCTGGAAGTAAATTGTTTTCCCCGGTCTGAAACCACCCTCAAGGGGGCGCCATGCAGCCGAAACACATTCTCTACAAACAATTTGGCTGTTTCTTCTGCTGTGACCGCATGTGAGCAGGCTATAAAGTGGGCCATTTTAGTTAACAGGTCTACCACCACCATGATGGCTGTTTTCCCTCTAGACCTTGGCAGATCAGTCATGAAATCTATTGCCACTGCTTCCCACGGTCTTTCAGGTGTGGGCAGTGGTTCTAATAAACCAGCCGGCGCCCGCCTCTCCCCCTTGGCTCTTTGGCATTGTTCACACCCTCTCACATACTCCCGCACATCTTCCCTGACCTTGGGCCACCAAAATTCCCTAGTAACCAGCCACATGGTCTTGTGTTGCCCAAAATGCCCTGCTGTGGGACTATCGTGCAACTGCTTGAGTACCTTCTCCCTCAATTCCCCTTCGGGTATATATAACGCTCCCTTGTAATACAATGCCCCATTTCTCTCCTCAAAACCACCGGGTTTGTCTTCCTCCCTCCTGAGACCCCTGAGTTTGTCCTGGGCGTATGCATCAAGCACCGTACCCTCTACCAATTCCCTTTGTCCCACCAAAGTCGCCCCACACACCCAGCGATCCTCTGGGATGATATGGGTTTCTTCAGGTGCTCCCTCCCCCTCCAAATATTCAGGTTTGCGTGAGAGAGCGTCCGCCCTAACATTCTCTGGGCCTGGCACGTAACAAATCTCAAAGTTAAATTTGGAGAACTCCTGGGCCCATCTCAACTGCCTTTGGTTGAGCACTCGCGCAGTTCTCCAATACTCTAGATTTTTATGGTCCGTGCACACTTGCACCTTATGTTGTGCACCAATTAGCAGATGCCTCCATCTCCGGAACGCCTCATGAATCGCAAGAAGTTCTCGGTCGTACACCGTGTAGTTCCTCTCGGATTTGTTCAGCTTTCGCGAAAAGAAGGCACACGGTCGCCACTCTGACTCCTCCTTTCCCGGCTGCAGAAGAAGCACCGCCCCTATGGCTCTGTCAGATGCGTCTGTTTCGACCCTTAGCTTCCTTTGTAAATCCACATGCAGAAGTTGTTCTTCAGAGGCGAAGGCCCTTTTCAGCTCCTCAAACGCTCGCTCCGCCTCCGCCGTCCATACAAACTTCTTTTTACTGCTGAGACAGTCAGTAATGGGCGCCGTCAGATGGGCGAAGTTGCGGATGAACTTACGATAAAAGTTTCCAAACCCTAGGAACCTCTGCACATCCTTCTTGGTTTTTGGTGTTTTCCAGTCCAGCACCGCCTGCACCTTGCCGGGATCCATGGCCAATCCCTTGTCTGACAGGCGGTACCCCAGGAATTCCACCTCCTTGGTATGAAACTGACACTTCTCCAGTTTCACCCACAGCCTGTTGGCTTGCAGTCTCCTCAACACTTCTCTGACGTCTCTCACATGTTGCTCCTCATTCTCCGAATACACCAACACATCATCTAGGAAAGCAACGCAATTCTTGTAGAGCAAAGGGCCCAGTACATGGTTCATAAAAGATTGAAAGCACGCGGAGCCTGCTTGTAATCCAAATGGCATAACGAGATATTCAAATGCCCCCAAAGGGGTAAACATGGTGGTTTTCCATTCATCTCCTTTCCTTATGCGTATCAGGTTGTACGCCCCCCTTAGATCCAGCTTTGTAAAAATCTTTCCCTTCCGCACCCTGGTCAAAATATCATCAATCCTGGGCATAGGGAACACCACTGGTTCAGTCACTGCGTTCAACCTCCTAAAGTCACATACAAGTCTCGGCTTGTCCGCGTTTTTTTTGTCCACAAAAAACACTGGGCTACCCCCCGCTGCTTTGGACTCTCTGATGAAACCTCTCTTCAGGTTCTTGTCAATAAACTCTCGCAACTCCTGCATTTCCCTGTCTGACATGGCATACAACTTGCCCACAGGAAGCTGTGCTCCAGGGAGTAAATTGATCTGGCAATCAAAGGGCCTATGCGGGGGTAGTTGGTCAGCTTCCTTCTCGCTGAACACGTCGCTGAGATCTGCATACTGTGGTGGTACCTTCACCTTCTCCATTACTTCAGTCCCTGCTAGGGTGGCTTGGGCCCCTGCTGAACCCTTTCCCCCTTTGCAGTGTTCTAAGCAATGTGCTGAACCAAAGGACACCACTCTTTGATGCCAGCCAACCAGCGGATCATGTAGAGCTAGCCAGCTCATTCCCAAAATAATGGGAGCGCCTCCCAAGGTGGCCACATTAAACGCTATCAGTTCTGTGTGCCTTGCCACCCTCATGATCATTGGGACCGTCTGCAAGCTGACTCCTCCTCCCAACAACTCCCTGCCATCGATCGTGGTCACCTGCAGGGGGTTGCTTAAAGGGATAGTCTGTATCTGGTGTTCAGCAGCAAACTCCTTGCTCATAAAATTGCAGGAGCTGCCTGAGTCCAATAGCGCCTTTATTTTTAGGGGGTGTCCATTTTGCAGCTCTAGCAACACTTCAATCACTAGAGCAGGTCGAGGAGCTTCTGGCACGGGCACTTTCACTGCTCTTTGGCCTGGCTGCAGTGCCCCGATTGTGGCAACCAGGCGTTGGCTTTTACCTGCTCCGTCTCCCCCTGCTCTTCCCCCCTCAACAGCTCCCACCATCCCTTGCCATTCCTTCCTCTGGGGGCAGACTCTGGCAAAGTGGCCTGGCTGTTGGCAGAGATAGCATTTCCGGGCGCCCTTTCCCTCCTTCTTAGCCCCCTCGCTGGGTTTTGAAAATGCGCGCGCGCGCGCTGTCCCGATTTCCATCGGCTCTGCCGGCGGGAAAGCTGGCTCAGGAATGTCTGGAATGCGGAACTCCTTCCAACGTTCCCCTCTCCCTTCCCGCCTCTCCAAGGCTCTTGCCTCCTGACGCGCTCCTATGGTCAGCGCAGATTTGGTCAGCTGATCCATAGACCCCGCCCTGGGGCTCCGTGACAGCTCGTCTTTCACAGCCGACGAAAGACCTTCTTCAAATAGCATCTGAATGGGTGCCGCCGATAAATCCCAACCCAGTCTGTGAACCAGCATGGTAAACTCAGTCCAGTACTCACGGACAGATCGGCTTCCCTGCTTGCAAGCCATTAGCTGTCTGCGCACCACCCCTTCCTCAATATCGCTGGAAAACATGATATCCATTGCACGAAAGAACTTCATCGTGTCCTTTAGTACGTCATTGTGCGTTGCCATCAGGGGTCGAACCCAGTCTCTCGCCCCCCTCTCAAGATGCCCAATCACGAAAGCAACTCGTGATTCCTCATCAGGGAATTCATCAAACTGCACATTAAGTGCATATTGCATCTCTGTCCTAAAGGCATGGTAATCCTTGGGGTCCCCCCCAAACTTCTGCACCAATCCTGGTACCTTTCTGGGGAACTGAGTGGCTCTCCCCTTCTTGTCTGCATCCTGAGCCCTTCTCTCCTCCAGCCTCGCCGTCTGCAGCGCCAGTTGGACCTCCAACGCTCGGTATCTATCTTCCAAGCTTGGACCAGCCCCAACCCCAGCTCCTCCGGTTCCGGTTGGTTCGCTCATGATGCTTTCTCTTGCACAGGCAGCGTACAAAGACTGTCGGACTGCTGTTAGGGATTGATTAGCTGCTTGTGCGTAAAATCGTGCTCCCTCAGAGTTTGTGCGACCCCACAAACCTCAGTGTGTGACGGAGCTCCTCAGACATGTCTGCTCTAGTCACTAGTAGAGTCCGACAGTGGCTGTCTGCGGAAGCGTTTCCAGCAAAGGAGCTCCTTAACGGAAACGCGTCTCCTGGACTCACGGCGTGACAGTTTCCGGCGAGGTGTAGGTCTCCCTATGTGAGACTCAGATACCTCCCCACTGTTTTCGCTGGAAGCGTCCCGGAGCCCTCCCTCCTGCTCACAATCCCTCAGAGAATCACTCCTCCCCCTGCTGGTGCCTGCTTCAGCTGTTGAGTCTCTTTCTTCCTCCCTGAGCCCCTCCACCACCTGATGCTCCGATGGCAGTTCCCTGACACTATGGTTTATAATTAAATGCAGATAAAGGGAGGGGGCTGGCCAAAAGCCTCAAAGTACAGGCCAGGATTGGTGAGTGCATACCCTCCAACAATAGGGACGTCTTGTTCCATAACAATAATGATAATTTTATTAGTTATACCCTGTCCCTCTGACATGGTTGCCCCAGCCATTCTGGACAGCTTCCAACAAACATAATAAAGCATTAAACATTTAAAAACTTCCTCATACTGTACAAGGTTGCCTTCACATGTCTTCTAAAGGTTGTATAGTTACTTTTCTCCTTGGCTCGGGGGGTCACATAGCTCCATACCCTCTCTAATGAAAATAGGGACGTCCTAAAGAAAAGCGATAGGGACACGGGTGGTGCTGTGGGTTAAACCACAGAGCCTAGGACTTACCGATCAGAAGGTTGGTGGTTCAAAACCCCGCGACGGAGTGAGCTCCCGTTGTTCGGTCCCAGCTCCTGCCCACCTAGCAGTTCGAAAGCATGTCAAGTGCAAGTAGATAAATAGGTATCATTCTGGCGGGAAGGTAAACGGTGTTTCTGTGCGCTGCTTTGGTTCACCAGAAGCGGCTTAGTCATGCTGGCCACATGACCCAGAAGCCGTCTCCGGACAAACGCCAGCTCCCTTGGCCTATAGAGCGAGATGAGTGCCGCAACCCCAGAGTCGTCCGCGACTGGACCTAATGGTCAGGGGTACCTTTACCTTTAAAGAAAAGCGGGACATTTCAGGATCAAATCAGAAACCAGGACTGCTTCTGTAAATCTGGGACTGTCCCTGGAAAATGGGGACACCTGGAGGGTCTGTGAGTGGGTTGGTTCCAAGGGCTCACCATTACCCAAAGCACATTAAATCCCACAGCTGGGACCTGGGTCTGATGGTGGGGAATAACAGGAGCTCTCCTGCCTCTCCTCTCCACTTTCCAGGAGCTGACATGGCCTATCAGACGGAGTTCATCATCGATGCCCAGCCACAAGCTGCTGGCGCCAGCTACACTTTGAGCAACCAAGGGGCCTGGAATACAGACCTGTTTGACTGCTGTTCCGATATGGGCATCTGTGAGTAATTGGGGTGTGTGTTGGCGGCTAGCAGTTCCTTTCTGCCACTCAAGTGGTAGGCTGTACATGAGAAGAAGGAAGGAGGGCTAATGAGCTGTCTGTCAGGCAATCAGAAGAGCCAGAAAACTCAAGATTTTGCCACGGGGCTGCCCTTTCCCTGCCTGCCGTCCCTGGAAAGAGCAAGATTCTTGAAATCAAAAGTTAGCCAACCTAGAAGGGGCGAGGGATTGGTTGTTGCTAATACGTGTGGCTATTTTTATTACCGGCACTTGCAGCAAACCGTTACAGTGTGGAGTGATCTGGTACAGGGTCCCAGCCAGGCATGCCCTTTCCCTGGATACTCCATTACCCATTTCTCCCAAGGTCTGTTCCCCGCCCACTAGTCAAAAAGCATTCTGTTCCCACTGAGCATGTTCAGTCTGCACTGAGTTGTTGTTGGGGTTTTTGGCCCCCTCTCGCCCCCCAAGGATTTTTCTATGTCCATGAAACTTGGTGTTCCTTCAAAACAGATGGCACCTCCCTCATGGGCAGTGCGTGCCTTTTTTATATTGTTACTTAAAACCGCTTGGGGCAATGCAAGAATTAGGAATAGCACGGGCCCTGCCATCAGATTCAGCATCTAAACGTAATGGCGAGCGGCACTGGGGAGAAAACGAAAATACAGGGGAAGAAGTAATTAGGAAGAATGAGGTGAAGCATTAGGAAGAAACAGGCCGATGGAAGGAATCTTCTGCATTAGGCTTATGCAGGAAGCTTAGGCATTGGGAGACAGTGATGTGTAGTGACAGACTGCAACTGGAGTGTGACAGCATAGGATGCAAGTGCGACTTGCACTGTGCAAAGAAAGGGAGGCAAGCAAACCAACTTAGCCTGGGGTCAGCAAACTTTTTCAGCAGAAGGCTGTGCCTCAGACCTTGGGGGGGGGGCGGACTATATTTTGGAAAAAAAGAAATTAACAAATTCCTATGCCCCACAAATAACCCAGAGATGCATTTTAAATAAAAGGACACATTCTACTCATGTAAAAACATGCTGATGACCGGACCGTCCACAGGCCAGATTTAGAAGGGGATTGGGCCGCATCCGGCCCCCGGGCCTTAGTTTGCCTACCCATGAGCTTAGCTAACCCCTCCTCCTCCTTAACCTCACTGCTGCCACCAAGTGGGTGTTTTTTATTTTTATCTCGCTGGCTCCACCAAACAGCTTTTTAATTCTCTGGATTCAACTGGCCCAACCTACTAGTTAGCGTGGTATGGCAATTAGACATGTTTTGAATAACTAGCCCCCAGACCATTCCGCCTGCCCCCAAAACCCAAAACATTCATTTACCGTATTTTTCCATGTATAAGATGTCCCCATGTATAAGATGCCCCCTATTTTTTGAGCCCCAAATTAAGAAACAATTAATTGCAACATTCTGTGTATAAGACGACTCCCAATTTTAAACTTTAAAAATTTGGGGGGGAAATATCGTCTTATACACAGAAAAATACAGTACTTAAAGTAATGCATGATTCTATGAAAGCGGAGGTGGTCATCCAAATTGGTGGCCTTCACCACCTCCTGCAATTGCGAGTTCCATAGTTTTAAGTCTGCTCCACCTTTTACATGACAGCCTCTTCGGACTATAATCTCTCCCCTTAACCTTCCTTTCTCCCAGCTAAACACATCCATATCCCCTATAGGACTTAGTTTCCAGAGCCCTCACTGGAAATCATTTGCCTTCCTTCGGATACATGCAGAATGCTTCTGTCTCCCTTCCTCCAGGTCTCTGTGGTACCTTCGTTCCGTGCATCCTTGCCTGCCGCGTGTCAGAGCAGGCAGGTGAGTGCTGCTGCCTCCCATACCTGCCTGGTACTATCGTTGCTCTGCGGACCAGTGTGCGCGAGAGATTCCACATTGAGGTGAGATGTGGGAAGTCAAATAAAGATGGGTGTGGGGAGAGGGGTTGGGGTGGTAGTTAAACTGATGGGCTGGCCGGGGTTGGGGTTGGGGTGGAGTTGCTTTTCTGCTCCAAAAGAAAAGCCCAGTCTGTTTTAATGAATACCTTTTTATAGGTTCGAAATTAGGCACGGGGAATCTGATTCAGCTCACGTTTAAAAGCAAACCCTCCCAATTTGCATTTTCTGACACAATGCACAAACCAAAACGCAGCCGTCCTTTGAAATTTGCACTTCTCTGAATGTTGCAACGCAGTTCGAGCAATGTGAACAAAAATGCAAATACTAGGGCAAGGTGTGCATTGAAATGCGTATATTACTGCAAAGGCCATACAAAAATGCATTATGTATGGGAACATATGTGTAAATTAGGCAAAACTGCATACAAACTATATTAAGAGAAATTTGCACCAACATGCTAATGAGTTTCATAGCAACTTAAAAAAACAAAAACCCTGCAAACTGATGTGGAAATGTGGAGAACTTAAGACTGGGAAAATTTAAAAAATGAGATAAACCAAAATTGACAGATTTGCCCATCCTTACTCAAAATATGTTGGTACATAACAAGCTAGTTATGTACCTGAAACCTACCAAGGAGGAAGACACAACAGGGGTGGATGGGCTGGGTAAAAGTAGTAAATCATCATCTACCCATTGCTGGTTTTCTTAGCATGATTAGAGTTCCTTAGGGCTGCCCAACTTTTCAGCTGACCATTGGAAATCTGGCTTTTAGCAGCAGCTTGATGCGCAGGCACGATCAAGTGACAATGTTTTTCTTTTCCGTTAAAACCTTTATTTGCTGACTTCTGCATATTACACCACTACTATATGCATGAGGACGTCCCATGCCATTTTATTCTAGTCATTTGGCAGTATTTGATGGCAGGGATTAATAGGAAGGGAGGGCCTCTTCTGTGGTGGCCCCCTGTATTTGGAATACTCTCCCCAGAGAGGCCTGCCTGGCACCTAAGTTGTTTTCTCTTATGCCCCAAGTGAACTGCCCTTTATTTTCCTGATGGATGTTGCTTTTGAATTGACTTTTATCATTGATTTGGAACTCATTGGGAAATTGAACCTTGCTCACAAGAACTGGAAACAATTGCATATTCAAAAGTAAAGTGCTCTTGCAATTTTTTTAAAGTGCTATAATAATCAATGTGTGGGCGGTGTGCCTTTGCTGAACCAGCTCTAAGGCTGATTTGCCTGAGTTTGGCTGAAATGAATCCCTAGATGGTTAGGAATTTCAGCCTCTGTCTCAGTTACAAGCCAGTTTTGTCTCTTGGGAGCAACACAACTTCACTTGCCCCCGACCTTCCATTTTAACGCAGCCTCTTTGTTTCCAAAACCCAGGGCTCCATTTGTGAGGACTGGGTGGTCATGGCCTGCTGTCCATTCTGCGGCCTCTGTCAACTCGCCCGAGAGCTGAAAAACAAGAACTGAAGCAGAGGGGAAGCTGGCAGACATTCTTCACTCCTGTAGGGAGAACGAAGTAGCTGGATCAATGGCAGTGAGGGACGGAGGCCAGCTTCTGAACCCAGAAGCGTATCAACTGCAGAGCAAAAGACCTATTGTCCTTGCACAAGGAAAGAGGAAAAGATACGGCTCTCCTCTGTTCAGCCCCTGGGGTCATCCCACCTTGAAAATTGTGTCAAAATAAAATAATCATTGTCTCAAACTGCATGAGTTGGGCTGTCTTTGTTTTTTGGAAGAATGGGTTAAGTGAGAATCAGTGTGATCCCCTGGCCCAGTAGAAGACTTAGGGGTGCCAATTGGTCAGGGGGTTAAGAAAAGGCAACCTGGCCTGCTCCTGTCTGTCTAATCAAGGACTCATATACAGAAATCAGCCCATGAAGCCTTTTTTATGGCATGGAGGGAAACTTCTGGGAGTGGCAGAAGTTCTCAGGTTCAATCCTTGACAGCCTGAGTTGAAAGGGTTAGGGCTAAGGTGATGGGAAAGACCTCTCCAAGAGCAGACCTACTGAGCTAAACCAGAAGAATAGATAGTTTGGCCTGATAGAAGGAAGCTTCCTTTGATCAGCTTTGAGGATTGAACTCAACCAAGTGCAAGAATTGTGAAACACAGACAATTGCACATTCCGTGCCTGCTTAGCCGTGCAGCCAGTTTCTTCCCTATCCTCTGTTGCTTCACCTCTGGTGATCGTAGGCGCCTCAGGGCAAGGACTACCAACAAGGATGGAGCTAAATAAATAAATGATTATCTCAATTGAGTACAAAGGAACTTAATGCTATAAATTAACAGGCCCAACTGAACCATCCCATATTACCTTCTGAGACAGCGTAATCCTATGTTCATATACTTGGAAGTAAGTCCATCGGCATTCAGCTGGGCCGAGGTAATGTGCATAAGAGCAGAACCTCTTTATCGCCACTGTATTTTCATGTGTCTTACAGCCGCAATGTGAGGTCAGGGTGCCCTAAAAGGTGTTTAAAATATTCTATAAATAAAATAACAGATAAACAGTTAAGGTTTGCAAAGCTGAGGGAAGATTAACTACTCCATTAAAAACAAAGGATAGGTCTGATAAGCAAGAAAAAAATATAGTCCTTTATCCTCGATCCACCAACAATTAATACAAATGCATGTGTGCAACCATAGCTGCAAGAATGTTATTTGCCCCGAAGTGGAAGGATGAAGAGGTCACGAAGAAAGAAGATTGGATACAGAAACTTAATGGAGTTTGCAGAAATGATGAAAGTTACCGGAAGAATAAGAAATCAAGATAATAAACTTTTTAGAAAGGAATGGAAGTGGTCTAATGAGTATTTACAAACAAACTGTAAACAGACCAAGACATTGGTAGGATTATTGTGAAAACCTGCAATTATAGATATAGCTATAGATATAGCTATAGCTATAGATATAGATATATAATGTTGCTGCTGCTGCTGCTGCTGTTGAATTTGCATACTGTCCTTCATCTGAAGATCATAGGGCAGTTCAAAACATAAAAATATATGAGAGATATTGACTAAAAGAGTAAGTTAAGGCAATCTGTAGTATGCAGGAAAGGACGAAAATAAATGTAAGGAACCGCAGAAAGAGGGGGAAGGGAGTCAAAACTGAAAATGTTAAAACTTGGTTAAATAATTGTTGTAAATTATTATTGTTATAAACGAAAATTATATTTTTTAAAAAAAGTAATACAAACAAGGAGAAAATGAAATACTTATACTGCAGAAAGCACAAAAATATCAGATACTACAGTATTCTCATAGATCCGGTTGACTGCATAAACAAGAAAGCCACTATTACGCCGGCGGGGGTGGGTGGGTGTGGGTGTGTGGGGGGTGCGCGCGCGCCAGCCAGGCTGGGGGTTGTAGTCCAGCAATACCACAGAATTGTAGAGTTGGAGGGATCCTGATGGCTATCTAGCCCAACCCCATGCAATGCAGGAATCTATCAGAAGGCCTACAGGTTCCCTAACAAATGAGAAAAAGGTGAGAGGTGCGCCAGCCAGAAAACAGGAACCAGCCACGCACACTTAAAAGACGCTCTATTGCATCCTTTGCCACCCCGGTGTCCCACTTAGAGATTTTGGACTACAACTCCCATCAGCCTCAGCATGCAGCCATGCTGGCTAGGGCTGATGGGAGTTGCAGTCCAAGAATAGGCGGGCGGGCGGCAAAGGCTGCTTTGTTACGCCCATGCGGGGAAGGTGGCACTTCCGCACTCTCCTTCGCCCTCATTCGCTACGGGAGCTTCAAGCACGTGAAGACTACATTTCCCAGCATGCTCCCCGCCGCCTGCTAACGTAAACGCGCGTTCCTCCCCCTGCCACGCAGCCACACTCTGCTTCCTGCGCGGAGCTGGACCGGATTCCAAAGGAGGCAGGTGAGTGAGCGGGGGGTTCGGCTGTTGCCAGGAGCAACCCTGGATGCAGGGGGAGTCTTGGTCGCAGAGCATCCTCTGGGCCGCTCTCAGGCGGAGGCGCCTGGAAGGGGGCTTTAAGCAAATTTTTTTGCTGAGCCTGTAGCTTCCCTGCCCGGCTTGCAAGTCAGCCAAAAGCTGCTAAAATGTGTGAGACACACCCTGCGCTATCAGGGCTTTAGCGAGGGAAGGCCTCGTCATCAAGTTGTGCTCAGGGGATTAGGTGCCCACCCTGAGCCGGTAGTAAACCAAATTGGACACTGCTCCTATCTTCTCTCCTTAAACCTTGCATCTTGGCTAATAAGGAGGTGGACTTAGGTAATATGGCGCCCTGAGCGAGGACAAAATTTGACGCTCCCCCTCCCCAATATTTCTTATTTACCCATATGTTTACCCATATAAATATAGGCATTGTTATTATTATATTATTATAATATTATTATTATAGAGTAGCTGGGAAAACTCAGCCAGATGGGTGGGGTATAAATATGAATTATTATTATTAGGCTTCCTCTTGGCTCTGCACCCTGTGCAGGAGAACTTCCCGAACTGCCCTAAATCCAGTGCTGACTGCCTTATGTTCAGCCAGACCATTGGGGTCCATCTAGCATAGTATTATTGCCAGTATGGGTGCTGGCAGCTGCTTTCCAGGATTTTCAGGCAGGGGGGTCATTCCCAGCCCTGCATGAAGATGCTGGCGATTGAAGCTAGAATCATA
The DNA here is from genome assembly GCF_964188305.1 of Podarcis bocagei. Lineage (NCBI taxonomy): Eukaryota > Metazoa > Chordata > Lepidosauria > Squamata > Lacertidae > Podarcis > Podarcis bocagei. Next base: position 11,811,905 of record NC_138132.1, read on the forward strand.
GAATTGTAGAGTTGGAAGGAACCTATCACAGTCATATGGCAGAACAGCCCTTACTGTCAGAAAGCTCCTCCCGATGTTTTGTTGTAATCTCCCTTCTTATAACTTGAATTGGTTCAGGTCCTACCCTCTGGAGCAGGAGAGAACAAGCTTGCTCCATCTTCCAAGAGATATTCCATAAGCTAGGTGCTTATATATCAGGTGCCTTGGGCCAGCTCTGCTGCTAGATTTTGAAAACAGGTTTCCCACCCCAACACGTTACACCAGAGACCATTATATCATCATAATAATAATTTATTATTTATACCCCGCCCATCTGGCTGGGTTTCCCCAGCCACTCTGGGTCAGCTTCCAACAGAATATTAAAAACATGATAAAACATCAAACGCTAAAAACTTCCCTAAACACAGTGTACCTTAAAAGCATAATTAACCAATTAGTTATTTAATTATGTTGTCAGTAATATCACTGACAATATCTGATATCACCCTCCTGTTGTGACTCTTCTAATCCAACCAGTCTACTGTTCTGTATCTGCTTGGCACTTTTTTTGTGCTAGCTGGCTCCTCTGTACAGGATATATTTGTTTACAGAGCTGTGGGTGGATTTTATAAGGCACTTGCTGGCTAAGTAAGAACTGCAAATTTGCCTCCCGAAAAGTAAAACTGGTCAGATTCTGCTGCTGAGTGCTTTTATTTGGAATTTGCGCGGGAGAACAAAGGGTGCAGAAAAAGGCAAACGATGTCTGGAACCATCACCTTGGTGCCTAGATAATTGTTGGGTTACCAGCCGAAAACAAAGTACAAGGGGCAGCTATGATTTGTAAAAATTCCAGTGGCTAATGCTCCTTGTACTGGGGAGCAGGATTTAGAGGGGCTACATGCAAGTGAAATAACCAATTAGGAATGATGTATGTATCCCACAATTCCTCACAAGCTCAGAATATCATCTTTCTCTTTTTTTTGGCTTTATAAATGTTCTTCATGCACTGTCTAATCAAATTACTGAAATCAGAGGGGCTACTGATTTTAAGATTTCCAGGAGTCACTGGGTAGAACTTCCACACTCTGCATAGATGCTCTTATGTCACCCCCCAAAAAAAAATTTGGTAGCTAGTAGAAGCTGAATAAGTTAAAGAAATTGAGAAGAAATCCTGCAATATTGTTAACTTCCATGATTTTATCCAGGACTCAGAATTCCTCTTGTTTTAGAATTTGGGTTAGCTCTGCAGAAAAGCTTGTGGGCAGTTTTTTTTGCTTTTGAATACAAGCAACCCTGCCATGTAGCAAAACAGCAGATGTATTTTTGTCCGGGATGCTGTGCCTCATTTCTATACTTTCGCTGGAGTACATTCCCCACAAAGAAGGCTCTCCAGAACACCCACCCCTCACTTTCAGGAAAGTGCCCTTCTTCTGAGCAAGGCATTGTGGGTGAGATCATCTCAGAGGCCGTCTGCACTGTCAACTCTTTGCCACTCTGGCAGCAAATATTTGTTTAAAGCTAACTTCTGAAGGCTTAATGTTTTTGAGTAACAGTTGCCACAGAAGCAGCGGGTTCTCAGGTACTGCTTTTCAGGTTTCCCACAGACATCTGGTTGGGAACAGGGTGCTGGACTAAATGGGCCATTGGCCTGATTCAGCAGTCTCTTCCTATGCTCATATGTGATTCTTAAACAAATCAGATGTGAAATTGCTGATCTTCTTAACAGACACATGTAACATGTCCCTAAGATCAGCCTCCACACTTGAGGACTGGAAAGAAGCCAAAGGAACATCATTAAATTTCATTTTGCCTGTTTATAATGTGTGAAGGGCCCCTTAGATTCTACATCCTAAACCAGCAATGGTCTTCTTTCCTAGCTTTCTCTGGACAGCACTCCGATCTCCACACCAACTTCTGAGTGTTACACCTGACTCTCTCCCTCTCCTCCCATCTCTCTGTAGCTCTGCCTTCTCTGTAATCGACCGAAGCGCAATGGCAAGCAAAACTGGACCCGAGCATCTCTTCAACCCTGCCACTGAAATGGAGACAGCAGGGACCGTGTTGGGCACAAAGTAAGGAGCTGGGAGGGGGTGGGGAGCCCCTTAAATGGGATGGAGCATTATAGTTTAAAGATTGGGGTGAGGAACTGGCGGCCCACAGCCCAAATCCTGCCCAGTCATTTGGACAGGCCCTGCAGCCTCTCCTGGGCCTTGCCTCTCCTTGGGGTGGCCCAAAGAGGACCACGGCAGCAGCACCTTCTGAAATGGCTAAAGCAGGAGGTAGGCCGAGCAGGGCAAGCATTGGAGAAGTGGCGGTTTCCCAGTGAGCTTGTTGTGACAGCTGCTCAGCTGAGCGGGGCAGAGAGATAAGTCTTCCTCACGTTCCCCATCTCCTACTGCCCACCAAATTGGAAACAGCTGAGCAGTGGCAAAGAGGAGGCTGTGTTTGTGTTTTCTGCTGTACGTAAGGGTCATGTGTACATGAGGGTGTGTGGTGGCCTCCCCATTAGGGCTGGGTGATATATTGATATGTCATTGGAACATTGCGAGCTGCAGCTACGCACCCTTTGGACACACCCACTGCCTGCATCTGGCTCCTTGGAAAGTTGGTTCCAAAGGAATGTAGCCCTTGTCTTGAGAGCAGATTCTCCCATCCTTGCTCCAGCAAAGAAGGCTGCTGGCTCAGTCCTGGGCCTCTTCGTTTGGAGTTTGTTTGGGGGGGGGCATGTGGGCTGAGATAGGGCTGAGACCCTATCTGCTCGCGCTCTGTCTCGCCAGAGTGGTGCATGCTCTAGTTATCCCCCGCTTGGACTACTGCAATGCGCTCTATGTTGGGCTACCTTTGAAGGTGACCCGGAAACTACAACTAATCCAGAATGCGGCAGCTAGACTGGTGACTGGGAGCGGCCGTCGAGACTACACCAGTCTTCAAAGTGTTGCTGCTGACCTTTAAAGCCCTAAATGGACTTGGCCCAGTATACCTGAAGGAGCGTCTCCACCCCCATTGTTCTGCCTGGACACTGAGGTCCAGCGCTGAGGGCCTTCTGGCAGTTCCCTCGCTGCGAGAAGCCAAGTTACAGGGAACCAGGCAGAGGGCCTTTTCGGTAGTGGCACCCGCCCTGCGGAACGCCCTCCCCTCAGATGTCATGGAAATAAACAACTACCAGACTTTTAGAAGGCATCTGAAGGCAGCCCTGTTTAGAAAAGCTTTTAATGTTTAACAGACTCTTGTATTTTAATATTTTGTTGGAAGCCGCCCCAGATGGGTGGGGTAATAATAATAATATTAATAATAATAATTCATTACTTATATCCCGCCCATCTGGCTGGGTTTCCCCAGCCACTCTAGGCGGCTTCCAACCGAATATTAAAAACAATACAGCATCAAACATTAAAAACTTCCCTAAACAGGGCCATCTTCAGTTGTCTTTTAAAAGTAAAATAATTGCTTATTGTCTTGACATCTGCTGGGAGGGCATTATTATTATTATTATTATTATTATTATTATTATTATTATGTGGCTCTTGTGACTTGCCCCTCTTCTCACTCCCTGTTCTCCTGGCCTCCCCTCCCCTTCTTCCCCAGGATCAACATCCCAGCTCTCCTGCCCCAAGGACCCGCCAAGGAGTGGCTGGATCAGCGCCGGGCCACCATCCGGCCCTGGGCCAACTTCATCGACCAGCGGCGCTTTGGGAAGCCTCGGAACTTTGGGGAGCTCTGCAAGCGGCTGGTGCGCAACGTGGAATATTTTCAGAGCAACTACGTCTTTGTCTTTTTGGGACTCATCGTCTATTGCCTGTGAGTGGGGTTTTGAGGGCGTGGGAAGGAACCCTCTTAACTTTGAGGGGATCACTGAGCATGTACAGAGCTGCATTTTGTTCCACAGCTGGGATAAGCCACAGAAGCTGGTCTCAGGGGAAGGATGCTTTTGGCACAAGATGTAGAAATATCCCTTCTGACAGAGCAATTTTTTGTTTTTCTGATGATACTGAGGTGTCATTGGAAGTAAGAATGAAGAGAGCAGCGAAGAAATTGCATGTTTGCCCTGAAGCAGTAGATTATATGTTGATGACATACAAATAGAGATAGACAAATAGTCAAAGTTAGCTTGTCAGACAGGAGGTTTCAGGTTAGCATTTTTCCTTTTTTTGGTGGGGAGTGCATTCAGTCGAGAACATTTATTTCACTTTTCAAGGGAGCATTTAGACATTCAGTTCTGCCACCTGCGATATGAAACAGTAGCTCTCAGAGGCAGACAAATTACAAGGAGGATCTGCAAGCAGGTTGGCTTTAGCTCTTATGCAGAATTTTGCTACTTAAGGGTCACATGTGTAATGTTCCAAAGCCGGGAACCCTTTTATGATTATTACTGTGATTTGGGGAGAGGGTTGGATTGATGATCCGTGATCTTTCTTGACGCTTCTAACCCCCTGGCCTTCTCTCTCTGCCGTGGCAGCATCACGTCTCCAATGCTCCTGATTGCGCTTGCTGTCTTTTTCGGAGCCTGTTACATCATTTACCTGAAGACCCAGCAGTCACAACTTGTTGTCTTTGGTACGTAGAGGGAGGCTGGCATTGACAAGCTGTGTGTGATAGGGAAAATTCATATCAGTGCAATTGATTGCGTGCTGATTACATAACCACCACGATCACAGAAGCCATAACATTGCCTGTTTTCTTCTATATTTCTCTAAAGCCACCCACTAACCTTGTTTTCCGAGTGGCTTACGGCATAAAACACTGACATACAGTCAAAACATAATATTGTAAAATAAAGTAAAAAACTTCAGTATAGGACAGAATAAAAGCAGTGTTTCAGAACGCTAAAACACAGATTTCTAAAAATCCTGGGAAATGAAAGTGACTTCATCTGGTGCCAAAATAACCATAAGGTAGACATTCCCACAGCTGGGGGGCCACCACTGCAAGGCCCTGTCTCTGGTAGCCACCTGTTTCACTTGATTTAGCAGGTGTACCTGGAGCAGGGCCTCTGAAAAGGATCTCCCAGGTTAGACTCACAGAATTGTAGAGAATTGTCCAAACCTCCCCCCCCCCCCGCAATACAGGATTCACCCACAACCCCGAGATTAGGTCTCTACTGACTGAGCTATCCCAGCATAGGACTCGGGTAGGTCTATTGGGGAGAAGGTGATCTTCCAGGGATCTTTACCGGTTGCTGGAAATCTCAAGCAGGAGGAGTGTTGCTGTGCTCATGTCATGAAAAGGGAGAGGGCAGTTCTTGGCCATGTGATTCGAGCACCCCGGCCCCTTACATGGGCGACACTCCTTGAAACTCTCTCATGCCTTGAAGCATCCTTGAAGGTTGCAGCTCCCAGAGTAGCCACCAGGTGGCAGTGCATCAACAAGAATGATGCAGATCACTGGCGAATGCCCTTTTCTTGCTATGCTTCAACCCTGTAGTTTGTAGCTAGAGTAGACCATAGAGTGCTTGGCGTCTTGTGTTCATTTGCAGTAATCAGGCAAAACTCTGCTGTTGGGCCGGTGGTCGATTTACACAGGCAACCGGGGCTTCCAGCTTTGTCTCGAAAGGCCCTGAGAGTTAGAGTGTGAGCCCGGTATTCCTGCCCCCTGTATTCTCACCCAACCTCTTTTTCTTTAGGGCGGGAGCTGAGCACAGCCCACCAATATGGCCTGGCTGGGGGCGTTTCCTTCCCATTCTTCTGGCTGGCGGGAGCCGGCTCTGCTGTCTTCTGGGTACTGGGTAAGTGAACAGTCACATTCCAGCTGTGAGACACAAACCACCTTCCATTTCTGGATAATAGAATAGAAGGGGTGCGTGTCTTCTCTTGTTTCCTGGAAATCTGGGAGACAGCCTACAGCTTGCACAAACAGCAAGTTGTAAAAAGTGTTCCTGTGGAGTTACCCGGGAGGAGAGCGTTCCCTCCTGCACTGCTCATAACTGCATGTGTCACAATGCATCCCGTACTCTCTTTAAAATGCATAAATCCTGCAGGAAGAAGAGCTAAATTCTGTGATGTGCATAACTTAGGTAAATGTGGTTGCATTACGTAATAGACTCTTAGTTTGCATAATTTATTCTGCTTTTGCTAGTCAGGCGTTGGTGTGCGTAATAATTTTAGTAATAATTTATTATTTATACCCTGCCGATTTGGCTGGGTTTCCCCAAGCCACTCTGGGCGGCTCCCAATAGAATCAAAAGCACAATAAAACCTCAAACATTAAAAACTTCCTTAAACAGGGCTGCCTTCAGAAAATAACAACAACAACAACAACAATTTATTTATACCCCGCCCATCTGGCTGGGTTTTCCCCAGCGCTCTGGGCAGCTTCCAGCAAAAGATAAAAAATACATTAAAACAGATGTCTTCTAAAAGTCAGATAGTTGTTTATTTCCTTGACATTTGGTGGGAGGGCATTCCACAGGGCAGGTGCCACTACCGAGAAGGCCCTCTGCCTGGTTCCCTGTAACTTGGCTTCTTGCAGTGAGGGAACCGCCAGAAGGCCCTCAGAGCTGGACCTCAGTATCCGGACTGAACGATGGGGGTGGAGACGCTCCTTCAGGTATACTGGGCTGAGGCCGTTTAGAGCTTTAAAGGTCAGCACCAACACTTTGAATAGTGCTCAGAAATGTACCGGGAGCCAGTGTAGTCTTTCAGGACTGGTGTTATATGGTCTTGGCGGCCGCTCCCAGTTACCAGTCTAGCTGCCGCAAGGCACTAGTCCAGGGCACTAACGCCGTGTTCTAGAAATCTGTTCAGTGACCTGTTTGACTTCTTAGATGTGATAGTCCTTAACGGAAGCTTGTTTTTAAGAAGTGCAACCTGAGATTTTCAGGATGCCGGGTGTGTGCATTACCTGCACGTACAAGTTGCAGAATACATGAAGCCTTGGCTATTGGCCGTCGGCTTCTCAGCTGACACTCATATTTTGCAAGGTCTGCATTTTGATCATATTCATGGGCTTCTGCCTACTGTTGCCCCTCCTAACCCTGCTCAAATTTAGTCCACAGCCTTGCACAGTTCAGCTTCACTTGCTGCACTATTATTTGTGACCTTCCACTAGTTCAGGGGCCCTGGCATGTGACCCTGATGGGGATGTAAAAGGAGTAGAGCTCTGTGGTTTACTCTTGAGAAAGAGGTGTATACCTAATTAATAAGGTGTAAAATTAATTCACCTTATGTTCTCCAGGCAAGAGGACAGTGCAAAGAAATGAAATGGAGGGATCTGCCCCTGTTAACTTTCCTGGTCAGAAAGTGTAGTTCTGTGGGCTGTGGGCTCACCTAAACCACCAGAGCAATGAATAATAATAATAATAATAATAATAATAATAATAATAATAATAATATATGAAGGGAATAGAGTACTGTAGGTTGGCGTACCACATTCCGCCTGAGTCAGTTCTTGCAAAAAACAAAACTATACAGTGGGAAGAGAATCCCCACCTTGCAGAAAATCTGCTTCTGCAAACTATTTCCATTCTCCGACAGTATCTCATGCCGTTCCTGTGCTACCCTTGCCATTTTGAGTGCCATTTGCACAGGAGAAAGGCTTATTTGAGTTAAGCCTACTATGTGAATAATATTTGAAAAGGAAACTGTCTTGATGAGAATAGTGCTGGCATAATGGATGGGTGGTAGTATTACATTGTTTTGTTGTATTTTTGCATTCTGTTGGAAGCTGCCCAGAGTGGCTGTGGCAACCCAGTCAGATGTGTGGGGTAAAGGTAAAGGAACCCCTGACCATTAGGTCCAGCCATGACTGACTCTGGGGTTCGGCGCTCATCTCGCTTTATTGGCCGAGGGAGCCAGCGTACAGGTCATGTGGCCAGCATGACTAAGCCGCTTCTGGCGAACCAGAGCAGCGCATGGAAATGCCGTTTACCTTCCCGCTGGAGCGATACCTGTTTATCTACTTGCACTTCATGCTTTCGAACTGCTAGGTTGGCAGGAGCACGGGCCGAGCAACGGGAGCTCACCCCGTTGCGGGGATTCGAACCGCCGACCTTCTGATCGGCAAGTCCTAGGCTCTGTGGTTTAACCCACAGCGCCACCCAGGTCCCTGTGTGTGGGGTATAAACAAAGAAATAATAATAATACTTCCAGGTGGGCATTCCAGGTCTTCCATCCCACTCTGTGTGACTCCCTATCTACTTTGGCTCCTTTCTCTCCCTCCCCACAAGCCCAAGGTCCCCTTAGGTGCTGCAGCGGAGACAGAGAGCATGTCAGAGTCCCATCACTGTGGAAAGAGAACTAACCTGACCTTTTTGCTTTCTCCCTGTCTGGTCTGTCACCCCCTGCAGGTGCCACGTTGGTAGTTATTGGTTCACATGCCGCCTTCCATGAATTGGAATGTGCCGAAACCGATGAGCTGCAGATGGAGCCTGTGTGAATGGCCTGGGGCAGCCCTTCGCCCCCTGTATCGCTGTTACCGTGTCCTGTGTAAATACCGCTGCTGCTTCATTCCATTGCCATGTGCCATGTCCTTCCTTCCTTCCCCAAGAGACTGGCTTTGAGGCTCTCTCCAGATCTTAGAAACCCTTGATGCTCTCCCTACTTTTTGGGGGTGCAGGTTGCCTTCCACCCCTCGTCTCCCCATTCCTTGGAAACCCCCCCTGCCCTGAATTCCCAATGACCTCGCCCTTGGATTTCCCCATCTCGGGCACGTGATAAGGCCGTGTCCAGCACTCTCTGCCTTCGTGAGATTATTTAACTCCTGTTACACTTCACCCAGTAGCCGGGCCTTGGAGGCCTTCCAGAACAGCTTTTAGTTCAGCCTCCTTTTATCTTCTGCCGGTAACATTAAAGAAGCAGAAGTGTTAATTGGAATGTCCTCCAAGCGCTTACTCTGCTCTGCCCAAGAGGTCACAGGGACACACGGTGTGTGTTGATACACGACAGCTCCTTCGTTTTCTCAAGGTCGCTGGTTGGTTTGAGGCCAGCTGTCAGCAGGCCGTCGGAAATGCGAGCAGAGAGGCCTCTTGTCGTCGCTGCTCGGAGCTGACAGTGGATAAACCACCAAAATAAAAATTTAAAAAAATCAAAACTCCAGAGTCTACAGTCAGGGCAAAAAAACCCACACTCCACAACCTAATTCCGTACACGTGGCACCATGAATCATCCAGATTTTCCACATTTTTGAGTGCTTTGGTCTGGCAGATCAGTCAGAATAATTCATTTGGTTTGATTGTGGCCCTGACGTGGCCAGAGATAATTTAAAATGCATGTGAGCTGCCCTGTCCTTTTTTGCCCCCTAGCGCCTGATAGCACAGTATGCAACATCATTGCAAAGTTTTACAAGTCTCTGTATGTATTTGCATCCTGTTTTAACCCCCAGTGACTAATGGAATAGCAACACCCTTTCTTAATGTTACAGGTTCTGTGCAATTTTAACTCCTCCCCCCCGCCCCCCCCCCCGCAGCAATTATTCATCCATTTGGAAATTGCAAGGGCTCTTAATACTATGCTATTTACAAGTGATTCATATTCTGGGAGCACTTAATAAATTCCAGGTTAAGATGGACTGTTAATTCTGTTCATTTCAGCCCGGCTTCTCCAGAATTTCGCGTTGGAGCTGGTCCCGGGGGTGGGGTGGGGGGTGTCTCTCTAGGTCACAGAGACGAGGGAGCAAATTTGCTTTCTGTTGCTCCAGAGCAGCCTTGGGCAACCTGGTACCCTCCACATGTTGATGGACTACAATTCCCAACTCAGGTGGGAGTTGTAGCCCAGCAAAATCTGGAGGGCAGCAGGTTGCCCAAAGCTGCCCCAAAGCAACGAGTTTAAATTGCATGGGGATTTCACCTGAGCCAGTGGTACATGCTCTCCAGTTTCTGTTTCAGTACCAGACTGAATTGGAAGGTGGTGGTGGCAACTATTTCATTAGACATTTTCAAGGCAAGGCGACATATTGTAGCAGCATATCATCTCCATCTTTGGTGGGTTGGACTCGATGCCTTTTAAGGTCCTTTCTAATTATCCGATTCTCACGTCCCACTAGAACTTCAGGTCTCTTACTGAAGTCGAGTGGCAGTAAATTCAGGATGGACAAAAACACAATCTGCTTCACGCAGTACATAACTACGGAACTCACTGCCACAAGATGTGGCGAAGGCCATCACTTCCAATGACTTTTAAAGGGGAATGGAGTAGTTAACAGAGGAGGGGGAGTCTGCAGTCATACATGCTAATGGCAACATCAGTTTTCCAAGTGCCTTCTACACACAAGAAAGAAGCATCCACAGGCTTGCGAAAACCATAGGTTTGCAGCAGAGCAAAAGCAAATCTTTTGAGGGGAAACAAAAACCTAAGCAGCTCGCAAAGCAAGCATGCTCAGTGCTGACACTGGGAAGGCAAGATGAAATTGAGCATCCTGGCTGGGATAGAGTGACTTGTTGGCTGGAACCTTGAGCAGGAACACTCAGTGCTGCAACACTTTGTTGCAGGACTCCCTTGCCACCTGCCAATTAGCCATAGTACTGAAATAGAAACTGACATGTTCAGAAGCCATTGAATACCAGTTGCTACAGCCATGCAACAGGAAGGAAGGACTCTTGCTATCACACCTTGCATTTTGGGATTCCTAGGACCATGTAGCTCAGGGGTAGGCAACCTAAGGCCGATGGGCCGGATGCGGCCCAATCGCTTTCTCATTCCGGCCCGCGGACAGTCTGGGAATCAGTGTGTTTTTACATTAGTAGAATGTGTGCTTTTATTTAAAATGCAGCTCTGGGTTATTTGTGGGGCATGGGAATTTGTTCATTCCCCCCCCCAAAAAATACATAGTCCGGCCCACCACATGGTCTAAGGGACGGTGGGCCAGCCCACAGCTGAAAAAGGTTGCTGACCCCTGATCTAGCTGGAAGCAGGAGGGTGAATTGAGTGGACCTTTGGACTGATGCAGCAGGACGGTTCCTGTTCACTGCACCCCACAACATTGCCAAGTGTTTGCTGCCAGAGGTTGTCACCCCAAAACGCGTTGATTTCAAGGTCTTTGAGAAATGGGACTGCGTGGATGAAAGTTGCTTCCCTGCCCTAAATGCAAGGCAGCCCAAGATACCCTGCTGTTTTTCAAGTCGCGTTTGCCGAGATTAAAACTGGCTTTCTTGCTGAAGCCTCAAACAGACATCAGCCCTAAAATGGATTTTCAGAGGAGGTAGCAGACTTAATAAATTAGGGCAGCTCGCCTAGGTCTTAACGTAGTTTTCAGGTCACACCTGAAGATGCTAGAATGAAGAAACACAAATGGCAGATTCCCCCACCCCCTTTATGTATATCCAGCAGTTCCCTAAATCTCTCGATGATGAGGCTCCGCTGCATTTAATGACTGCCATTGTATGCCAATATGATTAAGCAAAAGAGCGCTGCCTCTCACCACCATGGCTTGGTTTCCCTGGCAGGGAATGCTTAAATCTTCATTATTTATTTTTTTGCTGCTGTTAAAGGCACAGGAGCAGAGAGCAGCTAAAAGATTTGGCAGCCATAAACCAGGGGGGCAGTGGCAGAGTGGCATCTAAAAGCCCTCTCCGATGCTCTGTAGAACTTAAAAGAGAGGAAGAACTGATAGCTCAGTTGATAAAGAGCACGAGATCCTTGATTTCCGGGTTGTGGGCTGGAGCCCCATGTTTGGTGCAAGATTCCTGCACTGCAGGGTGTTGTCCTAGATGACCCTCAAGGTCCCGTCCAGCTCTAAAATTCTACGAATTCCGTGAAAACGGGCCACCGCCCAGCCAAGCACCTGGGTCTCCCAAGTGCCTCGCCACCACCTTTCCTTCAGCAACTTCAGCCTGCTTTGTCACCATGGCAATACCCTGCTCTGTCTCTCTCTCTCTCTCCATCCTTCTGTTGCCGTGGCAATGACCTCCTCCTCTCTCTCCACTCCTTACCCCATGGGAGCCAGATGGAAAAAGCAATCCGATTAAATTAGCTGCGTCAAGAGGCATCTTTCGAGTTAGAGGACAGTGCCAGACAGTGGGGAGGAGGTCAGGACAGAGCTGAAGCCTCAGAAGAGAACTCGGGGAAGAGAGGAAGAGCAGCTGAGGGCATCCCAGGCCAAGGCTCGCTCTCTTTATTATTATCCACCCAACCCACCGCAATGCCACCTGCAACCAGCCATCCTCACTTAGCTGTTTGCTGCAGTGCTGGGAGAGGCTGCTTGTCTCCCTCCTGTGGCCAAACGCAGAACAACAAATCCACCCTTAGCTAGAGCAGTGTTTCCCAAACGTTTTTGGGCAACGGCACACCTGTTTACCGGAAAAAAATCTCGCGGCACACCACCATTAAAGCCCCGCCCCGTGACGTCAGCGCGCAGCGTCACGCCGGGAGGGACGCACAAAAGTGAAAGTTTTTTCCCTCCCCCTTGCCGGGGTGGGAGGAGGCAGCAGAGCGAGGGACTGAGGGACGGCGGCAGCTGAGGCGGCGGCGGCTGTTGTGGTGGTGGCGGCGATAGCGGGCGGAGGAGGGGGCGGCGGCGGGAGTTGCTGCTGCTGCTGTTGCTGCTGCTGCCCGGACATGCCGGCCTCCTCCTCCTCCGCTGTCTCGCGCTCCTCCCTTTTGCGCGCGCTGCCCCGCCGCTCGGCACCACCACCGCGGAGCCGCCCCCGGCTCGACGCGGATCCTCGCCGCCGCCGCCTCTCGCCGCCCGACTCGCCCGCCTCCCTCCCACGGCACACCAGCCGATGTCTCACGGCACAGTAGTGTGCCGCGGAACACCGGTTGGGAAACACTGAGCTAGAGTCTAAATTTTGTCTCGCACCTTTGCAGCTGCTTCTCAGACGCCACGTAGGCAACACTTAATTCAAGCAGGATGCCCAGCTGTGCTCCTCCCCACCCCAATTTGCTAAGCAAGAGTAGCTGTCTCCCCATCAGCAAAGCCACAGCGGATCAGATGCACATAACAGTGGCGCATGGATCGTTTTGCTCCATGTACCGTGCAAGATCTTTAATGCCCGATGTCTTAATAAGCAGCCCTATAAAAGCTTTGGCTGAGACCATCTATAAACCACATTTCCCTTTCCTTTCTCTTGGGTTTTCTTCTCAGAGCTCATTGGCACATTATGAAGCATCAAGTGTAGAAGAATTCTGGGCTGCATCGCTTCAGAGGGAAGGGGGGCAGTTCTTTGTGCGTGCAAAAAATAAAAATAAAATAAATGCTATAGCCAGCAGAGCAAGGATGGAGCTACTCTAAAACTTTCTCTACAGCAGTGGTTCTGCCACACGGGTTTGGTAGGAGAGGGTGACAAGGGTGGCAGGTAGACAATCAAAGAAACATTTAAACATTGCGGTGCAGTGGTATGGTATCAAAATATTATTTTTTGCATTATACGGATAGATACCTTTTCAAAATGAGAGCGGGAACATCAAGCGATACGGAGGGTAACCCTAGTTCTGATCCAGAGTCACTGTTCGTTGTGTGGCACAAGCACATTTTTATTCTGAAAGTGTGACCCAGAGGCAAAAAAAGTTTGAGAGCCGCTGCTCTTCAATGTGTTCATGTACTTAGTAAGAGGGGCAATAATACACAACAAACGCAGGTTTCCACCTCCACTCTGAATTGGTACAGCCCAGAATTTCAACACCTTGGTCTCCACACTTCATTCTGCGTAATGGGTAGGCGGGCTATTCATTGCGCACCATTTCTCCTGACAGAAACGCAGACACACAGAGAGATATATATATATGTAATGAGACGGCTATATCTCATATATTAAATATTCCACTTCTGGTTTTTATTTGTTAAATTGGTTTGTTTTTTCCTCCTTGTTTTTGTTGGTTCACACGACAACACAATCCCAAAACGGGAAGGGGAGATGGGACAGGACAGACTACATCTCCCCCCCCACAACACGGGCGCTTCGTGTCCCCCCTCCCCTCCCCACCCAAAACACAAAGAAAGTAAAAGTTTATTGAGGGTGGGGACACACAGAGGTGAAGTCGCCTCACCCAGTCAGAATCCAGAGAGGTCCCTCCTGCCAGTCAGAAGCCAGAGAGGTCCCTCCCACCTCAGGGTAGATGAGGAAGGGCACAACTTTCTCCTGGGGAGGGAGTTATGGCTGAGGTCTCTGTACTGGGTCGTGGGCCAAGGAAATGGGAAAACGGATGCTGCCCAAGAGGAGAGGGTGGTGTTCAGCACCAGTGGGAAGGACTGCCAGGAGGGTCACCTCTTCCTCCCGATGGGTTACCTTGGGACAGAAGAGTAACATCCTAGCCCCCGCATACACACACACACACACAGAGGAGGAGGAGATGGGAGAAAGCTGCTGTCTTGGTCCTATGAGAGCAAATCTGTACATGCAGAGGAGAGGGACTCCGGACTCGTGGGTTTCATTTACACATCTAGCGGGAGTCCGAGTCGGGAGGGGAGGGGTGCGGGAGCCAGGAGGAAAGAGGACGAGAAACCCTGGCGCGTTTTGTTCTTGAAGGGTTTTGTTGTTGTTGTTGTTCGCCTTTGTGCTGCAACACTCGCCACACGCAACCCAAAAAAAGTTGATAGGAGGAGGGAGGCCAAGGAAGCGTAGATGGGCAGTTGAGGGTCACCCATAGCTGACCTCTGCTCCCCTCTCGTGCGTACACACACACACACACACACACACAAATGTACACACACACACACAGATCCCCCTCAGGAGCAGGGGAGAGGGAGAAAATGGAAAATGACAAGGGTAGGGGAGCAAAAGGAGTTTCCCTCCCCAAACCTGGGGGGGTCAAAAGCTTTACTACTGCTAACCAGATAACAGTAAACCCCGCGCCCTCCCACCCGATACCCTGTCCCGTTTGGCTCACGTAATCCGAGGCATGTTGTTTTTTGGGGGTACTGCTGGTCCCCGGGTTCATTCCCAGCTATGGAAGGGGAAAATTGATGCAGGGGCAACGGTTGGTGGGTAAAGATGGGTTTCGTCGAGGTAAATGTAAATATTGCCCCAATGACCCCGTTTCTCTCTCTCTCTTGCACCCATGCCCCCTCTCCCCCCCCCCAGGCTGCTCCGAAAAACAAAGGAAGAATATGGCAGAGAGCAGAGGTCGAGGTGTGTGGGGGGGCGGTTTTCCCTCCCCCACCGCACCCCTCCATCTTGGGACATGGGTGCAGGATGAGACAGGATGGCGTTCCTATCTCAGCCACCGGGGCCCGGGGAAATGAAAGCGGGTAAGGTGGTTTTGTTGTTTCTGTGTCCGAACTTATGATCCTGGCATCAGGCTCTTTCTCTCTCTCTCATAATTAGGCGGGGAGGATAGGCAGAATTTTGGAGGGGAGAGCACTCCCCCTTAAGGGGAGACAACCAGCCACGGACAAGGGAGGAGACTCAGTAGTAGGTTTCTTTCTCCACCCATCCTGCAAAACAAAATAAGAAACCAACATGAGCAAGGCAGCAGTGGCAGGCACGGTTCTCCTGTCATCATCCCCAACCCTGGCTCCACCCACAGGTCTCCCACCCACCCGCTCTCCCTTTTCCCCCTCACCCAGAAGATGATGATAATCCTTATTACTGGGATAATTAGTCACATTCAATGGTGGCTTAGTGTTTAGATTCCCGCAAAGCTCCTCTTCTCAAACTCCAAGGCAAGGCACCCTATTTTTGCACATTCCCTGCCCCAAGCCACAGGAACTCCCTGCACCCTCTGAAAGGCTCTTTCTAATAAAGTCTGGGGAATCTCCAGAACTGGCCAGGAGATGGATCAGTGAAAAATTAAGGTAGGAGATGGATCAGAGGAAAATTTAAGTCTGCCACATGAGAGGTTCCTGATGGTGCAATGCCATCGTTGGGTACAACCTGTATTATTCATCGTTGTTGCTATTCTATCAATAGGTGTGGTGTTCACTGAAGAAGACAAGTCCCTGCCCCAAATAGTTTGTAGGCTTCCTCAACCTTGGCCCTCCAGATGTTTTGAGACTACAGTTCCCATCATCCCTGACCACTGGTCCTGCTAGCTAGGGATCATGGGAGTTGTGGGCCAAAAACAACTGGAGGGCCAAGGGAGATGTGGGAACTGGGGGGCATAGTAATAATAATAATAATAATAATAATAATAATAATAATAATAATAATAATAATTTATACCCCGCCCATCTGGCTGGGTTTCCCCAGCCACTCTGGGTGGCTTCCAACTGAATATTAAAACAATACAGCGCCAGGCGTTAAAAACTTCCCTAAACAGGGCCACCTTCAGTTGCCTTTTAAAAGTAAAATAGTTGTTTATTGCCTTGACATCTGCATGAAAATGGACAGCAAGGGAAAAAGTTGAGTTTAGATTGAAAGCGCCCTGAGGGGGGACCTCTGTCTTGTTTATATGAAGCTGTGAAGTCTATAAATAAATATATTATTAAAATAAAATTAGGGTGCCTGCAACCCTTATTTCAAACTCAACACAGTTCTGCACAAAAGCAGGCCCATGGAAATGAATGGATCAATGTTAGTAATGTCCGTTCATTTCAGTGGGTCTATTCTGGGTGAGGCTAATAGTGGGCCCAGCCCCAGGGATGGGGAGCTTCCCACTTCAGCATCATCTCCCGAAATATTCCTCACGCTCCTCAGAGAACTCCCGACTCTCCCGGCCCCACTCACCTCCTGGGTTACGGCGCAGTATAAGTTTACGGATTTCATCGTACACAAAAATGAGGAAGCTGTAAGGGAAGGCGCAGAACCACCAGCTGGGCCTGAGGAGAGAAGGAAAGATCAGCACAAGAGCCGAGGAGACGATGGATGGGTGTGAGTGTGCATCTGTGTGTGTGTGTGTGTTGCACGCTCGCACAAGGATTCCCAGGTCTGAAACAGACAACCTGGGTGTGATCGAGCCTTCTCCAAATGAAAAATCCTTGTGCCAGAGATGGAAAGACTCCTCCCTCTTGTCTGAAAACCACGTCCGCACCATACATTTAAAGCACTATGATACTGCTTTAAATAGTCATGGCATCCCCCCAAGGATTATGGGAGCTGAGGTTTGCTCCAAGGGTGCTCAGAGAGGAGAAGAAGAAGAAGAGGAGTTTGGATTTGATATCCCGCTTTATCACTACCCTAAGGAGTCTCAAAGCGGCTAACATTCTCCTTTCCCTTCCTCCCCCACAACAAACACTCTGTGAGGTGAGTGGGGCTGAGAGACTTCAGAGAAGTGTGACTAGCCCAAGGTCACCCAGCAGCTGCATGTGGAGGAGCGGGGACGCGAACCCGGTTCCCCAGATTACGAGTCCACCACTCTTAACCACTACACCACACTGGCTCTCCAATTCTCCAAGTGGTTTAACAATCAATCCTCCTTCACGGGGAACTCTGTGGAATTGTAGCTCTGTGAGGGAAATAGGGGTCTCCTGGCAATCTCTCAACACCCTTAACGAACTACAGCTCCCAGAATTCTTAGGGGGAAAGCTGTGCCTGTCTAACACAGTATCATAGTTCTAAAAATGTATGGTGTGAACATGGCCTATGGCAGGGATTGAACCTGGGACATTCTACATGCCAAGCAAGATGCTCTGCCACGGAGCCACCCATCTGTACTCACTTCAGGGGGTACATTCTCAGCGCCACATCCATGCCGGGGCAGTAGGACAGGAAGGCGGCCAAGGCAGTCTCCTCAAAGAGACCAAAAATGAGGATCTTGTTTCTGAAGGGGGAAAGAGAGAGAAAGTGAAAGAGAGGAATACTCTTGTTATAAGTCACCTGTTGCCCCCATTTGCTTAAGGAGAACTCCCTGAGGCTCTATTGGAACCTCCGTTTTTGGAAACTAACCCATTTCTCTGCTGTGATTGGCAGGTGAGGGCCACCCCCTGCGGGCTGCCCAGTTGGTGTTGGCCCACGTCAGGTCCTTTCCAGTGGCAGCCCCGCTTTTGTGGAGTGCCTTCCCTCATGAGGCACCTCTTGCTTCTCTCATTATTGTCTTTCAGGAGAAATTTAAAAACAACCCTGCTTACCTAGATGAATGAAAAACACTGTTCCTGGCAACCCTGAGATCCATGTCTTTAGAAAGTTTTAAAGTGTTTTCAGAAATTTTATTTAAAAAACAAACAAAAACCAGCCTCTAAGGAAGCCTGAGGGTCACCTAGCCAAAAGCCCCCACAATGATTATGGATATGTTTGCTCTCCTGGGCTCTTCCTGGAGGAATTTATTTAGATAAATGAATAAATACAATATTTCAAAACCCAGACATGGCAAACTCATCCAGTGTGAAGGGAACACTTGTATCCTTAAACATGTAGGAGTCGTGCACTAATAGCCAATCGTAGAATTGTACTTGGAAGGGACCACCAGGGTCATCTAGTCCAACCCCCTGCAATGCAGGAATCTGTTGTTCAACACGGGACTCGAACCCACAACCCTGAGATCAAAAGTCTCATGCTCCACCAACTCCATCTTCTTGTAGGGTCCCTTCACATCCTGTGGGCTCCCAGATGATGTTGGGTCCTCACCAGCCCAGGGATTATGGGTATTTCAATCCAGCAGCATCTGGAGAGCTGTAAGATCCCAACTCATGTTGTGGCAACCCTCCTGCTTTTATAACGGATGAAGCTGTAAGGCCCACAATGGCAGGGGCAACCGTACAGAGGGCAGTGCTCACTGTGTCCTGGAACAGACATACAACCGTAACTTGGTGGTTGAACTTAATCCATTCCGGGAGTCAGTTTGACTCCCGGAACTGTTCGAAAACCAAGGTGCGGCTTCCGATTGGCTGCCGGAAGCTTCCTGCAGCCAATCGGAAGCCACAGAAGCTGCGTCAGAAATTTGGCTTCCAAAAACACTTCCAGGTTTTTGATGTTCAGGAGCCGAAACATTTGGCAACTAAGCCATTCAACATCCAAGGTTTGACTGTTGTAGCTTGACAACGACAAGCACAGAGCTCCTTCAACATAATATATATATATTGATATATATATTTTGATATATATATATTGATACACACACACACACACACACACACACATATACACACACACACACACACACACACACATATATATACACACACACACACAGACATATATATATACACACACACACACATATATATATACACACACACAGAGACATATATATATATATATATATATATATATATATATATATATATATGAAAATATAACGAATGCATGAGATGAACTCATATTAGAAAATACACTTGCCATGCAGGTACAGTCATCACCACAGAGCCAAATTTGGCTGCACCTTCCTAACAAAGTCACTCTTTGTGGCATGTTCCAGTCCACTGCCACGTAATGTGTGGGGCAGCCTATAGCCACCAAAGGGGGTTGGAATTTTTAAGGATTCCTCGATCCTTGTATGCCAGGGTTCCCGCCCAGAGGTCACAGCCTTTGAATCACGAATGCATAACAAGCAAAGCCTTCATTTTTCAGCTGCGGATTTGAGACTCTGCCCTCTGTGATGCACTAAATTGTCTCTCTTCCACAATCCCCATTTCATTTTTCTGGTTCCAAAACAGAGTTACGGTTTCCTTGAGCAAATGGAAAATCAGGCAGCCTTACCTCATGCCCTGCTGGAAGACTGAATTCCTTCTGGTTTTGCAGATGATCAAGTCAGCCCACTGCACCACCACGATGCTGACGAAGAAGGCTGTGTGGCAGGTGAACTCCACCACTTTGCGCTGCTCGTAGGTCTAGGGGGCAGAGAGGGTGCAATCAATAGGGCAACATGGGGAAACCAGAAACATGCAATGCCGCCATTCTCACCCGCCACGCTCTCCGCCTCACCAAACCAATCCCCGCTCAGCCTTGTTGAAATTTAGGATTAAATCATATATGATGCAGGTGTGCGACAGGTAAACAATGCACCTTGGCTGAAAGTGAGGGTTGCAGGCACTGCGGCAATGATTGCAAAGCCCGCCAGGGGCATCAGCATTTGCAAAGGCACCACTGGTGAGCTGATCGTCAGCAACTGCAAAGCGCTGCTCCTTTTCCTGTGTGGGTTGATTTCAAACCACGCAGGCAAAGGAGAACAGTCACCTGACACCACTGTGCCATCGAGTGATTGACAGGTGGGAAGAGAACCTGTGGCCTGGCAGCTACTGGTAGATTCCAACTCCCATCATCCCTGACCATTGGTCATGCTGGCTGGGGCTGCTGGGAGTTGGAGGCTAGAGGGCCATGGATTCACCAGACCTGCTCAACAGCACTACCATAAGTCCTGTTTGACAGAGCACAGTATTTGAAGGTTGCTTAAAGGGCTTGGCATCTGTTATGTACTGTTGAACAGGATCCAAAATGCAGCAGTCTGATTGGTCCTAGAACAATAGGATTCAGAATGCAGTAGTCTGATTGGTCCACAGGAGCCACCCAATCCAGCTCCAGGTGGAAGTGAATCCACAACCTGATTGGCCTAGAGGAGAATCCTGGAATTAGCCAATCACTTGGGGCCCATTGTGTAAATAATGTATATAAAGCAGACATTCTGGTGGAACTTCCATTCCTCCTCACTGAATAAAGAGCATGAAATCCACTCTCGGCTTTGTATATTTCAGCATCATTTTCATCTTCAACTGCTCAAGAAACTCTTCTGTGTAGTTCTCATTTCTTCCCATTTCACAAAAATGGAACTGAGTCTGAGAAAGAGGAAATGGCCTAGGGCATCCCAGTGGTGCTGCAGCGGCAACGGGCTTTGTGGGGACCTTGGAACAAGAAGACCCTCAATGTGGGCCCCACGTTGCCTCGTCATTCCTGCCACCTGCTTGTTTGCCAGCCAGAGCCAAAAATCAGGCCCTGAGCGGCAGCTCCTCCTCCTCCTCACAACCACAGCCACTGACCAGTTATGACTAACGTTCTGAGTCACAAAATATATTTTCCTGCACTGGACCAAAGTTGATCATTCTCCACCCCACCCCCCACTCCCTTTTATTTATATATTGGACCCAATTCAACTTCACTTAACACATTGGCACTCAGTTTAATTTCTGGCATCTGCCCACTGCCAGAAGCATTCATTTGCTGCAATTCCACAAAATGCCCGGCCTCACTCAAGGCTGTGCAAGCAAAATGGGCTCCCTCTTCTTACCCATTGTTGCCCGTAGGAATCTTCCAGATCATTGCATGTCCGGTCATCCCAGTTGAGGCGGATCCCGACAAGAATAGATGGGAGGAACCCGTTCTCGGCCAAGATCACAAAGTAGGAGAAGAAACCGCCCAATGCCTGAATCATGCCTGCAAAAAAGAAGTGGAAAATTGGCAACTGGAAGGGCAGAAAGCAGAGAAACCCACAGTGGGTGGAGCCAGAGCCCTGGATAGGCGGAGTCAAGAACCAATGACAGGTGGAGCCAACTAATTATTGGGGCGGGCTTTCCCCTCCCTCCCTGCTGAGTTCTGCAAGGGGCAACATTGAGATTGAAGAGGAGCAAACTGTCAGGCGGTGCTACCCCTTGGAGGGCAATAAGTAATAAGGCAGGTGGGGGCTTCCTGAGGGCAGGCTAAGCTGGGGATGGGGGCAATGCCAGCCTCTGCTGGCCCATGCCCTTCAATCACATGGTTCCCATTTCAGCCACCTTAACGCTTCTAATCCTCCTTAGTCTCGTGTCTAAGCCTGCACGTTTGCCCTGTGGATAAAGCCACAGGTCATTTGCCCGCATGCGCAACACAAATGCCTTCCCACAAGACCCACAGCAGCTACAAAGCTTCCCTGTTTGCTTGGCCACAGTTTGCTCCTCACTCACCACAAGAGACCAGATGAGCAGCTATTCGCAGACCTAACCATTCTGGCAACACAAGCATGTCATCTGGAATCCGACCCGGAATTAAATATCCACCTTGAGTAGTGAACTGCTGACCAGAATTGCAAGAGGCATTTATGTAAGTGTGGTAGGGAACTGGGAGACCACTGGGTTCAGTTTCCAACTGGGCCATGAAGCTCACTAGGTCCGTAACTCCTTCTCAGCTGTGCCCACCTCACAGGGTTGTTGTGGGGAGCAAAATGGGCCAGGGTAATTCTGTATGCTACCTTGAGATCCTTGGAGGAAAGGCAAGATAAAATAAAGACGGATAAACCAGATTTACATGTTGCACGGCCCTCCAAATATCATAGCAACCTAGGAAGCTACCTTATTCAAGTAGGGCTGGGAAAGAACCCTGTCTGAAATCTTGGAAAACTGCTGCCAGACCGTGTAGACAATGCTGGCCTAGATGGACCAGTGGCCTGATTCAATAGAAGGCAGCTTTCTATATAAAGCTGCAACCCTGTGCACAGTTACTTGGGAGTAAGACCTATTCTCCCTACTCTGAGAAATATTTCTGTCTCTGCCACAGAGGACTTGCCTTGGGACGAAAGCTTATTTGCATTCCTTTTTTTAAATGTGCAAATAATTTTTATTGGTTTTCATGTAAATACAGGAACAACGTATGACTCCACCCACTACCAAAGAATCTCTGTGGAGGGGATACTTGAATTGATGATACATAAATAAATGTATTGCTTGTGTACTGTGTGCTTCATGTGTCACGTAACAAGAACGTATCACTGGACAAAGTTGCTTGCATTCCCGGGTCCCATTTACGCCACTGGGGCCAGAAGCCTGTATGTTGGCCTGATTTTCAACACCTGCCCGATTCATCCCCACTCAGCTCCCTTCTCCACCTGGGGGTGCTCAGCCCTGCTCAATGGCTGTCCCCCGTTTACTCACCAATCTGCCCGTAGGCCATGCTGATCAGCCTCTCATTCACCAGCTTGTCAGTCCTGGGGTTTCGTGGCTGTCGCTTCATGATGTCACTCTCAGCTGCTTCGTAAGCCAAGGAGATGGCTGGCACCTGGGGGAAGAATTGAGAGGGTCGGCAGGATTGCAGGATCACAGGGCTGGGGGCTGAAGTTTTTGGGTGTAGGTGAGGGGGTGGGGAACCTGTGCTAAAGGATCACTTCCTATCAGCTCTGGCTAACATGGTCAATGGTTAGGGATGATGAGAACCGTTCGAGCATCTCATTGGGGATATAGCATTCAGCGACAGAACCGTGGGAATTTCCAGAATGGTTTTTCTCTGTACTTTTGCTCAGAACGAGTCTGGTTTTCATAGGCAGCCATTTTGAGCCTCTGCCTCCATGTTCAGATTGTAAAAAGTAACATGCAGACAAAGTGCTTTAAGGAAGGCCTTCCCTAGATACATCAACCAGTTTGAGCATCATGGTTTCTTCGCTTCAAAGGAACCGAGGGACTGTAGTTCTGCATTGAAATGACAGAATGCTCTGCACTCTGGTAAGAACTACAGCTCCCAGGATTCGCTGAAAGATAAAATCTTTCCCAGGTTCAAAGCTAGTTTCAGTTGGGGGGGGGGAATCCCTGCATGCAGAAATCTAGTTATAAAGGAGACTATTTCTAGACAAGTGTTTAGAATCTCAACTTCTCCCTGACTAGTTTTCCGTGTGCAGGTATTGCTTTCAGGTAGGAGCACTCAGAGATACTACCTTTCCTCACACACAGTAGCACAGTTGAGTAACTTCTACCATGCTGTCCACACTTGGTTTATGCCAGGCTTTAGTTGGGCTTTTGACACAGAAGTGAACCAGGGCTCCTCCACAGAGCCTGAGTCCAATCAGAAGATGGGTTGCAAAGAAGCAGCAGTAATGGGAATTTGGGAATATCTGGGTACTGGATCAATGCCCTCCTGATGGTGCAGCAGTAAAACTGTTAGCACATCTGCAAAGCTAAGCAGGGTTTGGTATGGTTTCAAATTGGATGGGAGACCAGCGTGTTGAGATTCCTGCATTGCAAGCGGTAGTCAACCTTTTATATCTACCTTCCTTACCGCCCACCAGTGTTCGATGGAAGGAGGATTCAGCTTGTGCCGTAGAACCCCCTAAGAACCTAGAATCCTGAAATGCCCACTAGTGGGCAGTAAGGACCAGGTTGACAACCCTTGGCTTAGATGACCCTCAGGTTGGATTGAGTTGGAAGAAAAGCGTTTCTGTGTGTGAGGGGATGAGACTCACCATGTCAGTGCCCAAGTCAATGCAGAGGATGGTGATGGTACCCAGAGGCAGAGGGATGTTGGCCATGATGAACAGCAGGAAAGGGGTGATCTCAGGGATGTTGCTGGTCAAGGTATAGGCAATGGATTTCTTCAGGTTGTCAAAGATCAGGCGTCCTGGCCAGAGGGAGACACATGGGCGTAAGGGGGAGAGACAGGGGGCACAGCTGGGGGGCAAGGGGATTCCCAAAAGTCAGAGCAAGCCAGATCTCTGCACCCCTCTTCCCCTCTCTCACCCACAACTCAATTGCTGCTGCTGCCCTCTCCCCTTTGGGAACAGCGCTTTCCAAACCTTTCACGTTGCTGGCACACTTTTTAGACATGCATCGTTTCACGACACGGTAATTCAGCTTTACTAGCAAGCCGGAAGGTTAAACTAACCCCTTTCCGGCCCCAGGAGGTGCACGGGGACCATTTGTGCAACACACCTACACATTGCAGCTGACACACTGATGTGCTGCGACACGCAGTTAGGAAAGCTCTGCTTTAGAAGGATCTTGAATTGAAGAGGCGGAATAAGGAACAATTCCTCAGCCAATCTACTAAGAACGGTTTAAGAGGCGTTGCCTTTAGGTATCAAGAGGGACATAATGCGCACAGAATATTTATTGAATCAATTTAAATACCGTATTTTTTGCTCTCTAAGACTCACTTTTCCCCTCCTAAAAAGTAAAGGGAAATGTGTGCGCGTCTTATGGAGCGAATGCAGGCTGCGCAACTATCCCAGAAGCCAGAACAGCAAGAGGGATTGCTGCTTTCACTGCGCAGAGATCCCTCTTGCTGTTCTGGCTTCTGAGATTCAGAATATTTTTTTTCTTGTTTTCCTCCTCCAAAAACTAGGTGCGTCTTGTGGTCTGGTGCGTCTTATAGAGCGAAAAATACGGTAATAAATTTGCCCTAGTTGCCTCCTGGAGATTTTAAATAAAAAGTTGCACAGGCATTTATTGGGGATGGCTTAGATCAGGGATAACAGATGCAGTCCTATCTGAATGAGATCTGCAGGTACAGGGCAGTATATAAATGCTAACAATAAACAACAACAACAACTGTTGTTGGAATTACTGGCTGGCTGAAATTCCAGAGTGTTGCTGCCAATCCGTGTAGACAATACTGAGCTAGATGGACAAGCTTCCTATATAGTCCAACACCCCCTGGGGGCCATCGCCCCTGGCTGAGGTAATGAAAATCCTGTTTATAGGATCCTACCAATGCTAGTTCTACTCAGAGAAGACCTGTTGAAATGAATGGGCATGGCTAGCTTACCTCCGTGAATTCCAGCAGCTCTACTCTGAGTAAAGCTCAGCTGCTTACAGCCTTGCCATTTTAGAGGCTCCCCCACAGCAGAAGCAAGATGGAAGCTGTACCTATATAACCAGGTTCTGCTCACACCCTTAGCGCTCGCTGATTATGAATCCAGTCCCCCTCTTCACTGCGTCCGGCAATCCTCAGAGCTTACCCTCTTCGACTCCAGTGACAATAGAGGCAAAGTTGTCATCTAAGAGGATCATGTCAGCAGCCTGCTTGGAGACGTCAGAACCGGCAATGCCCATTGCCACTCCAATGTCTGCCTTCTTCAGGGCAGGGGAATCATTCACGCCGTCGCCTGTTACAGCCACAATCGCACCCTATTGGTGTGGGGAGAGAGAGAGAAATGCACATTCAGAGCCAGAAGAACGCCGAAAAGGCATCACCTGTGGGGAAGAGAGAGATGGGCAATCACCCAGCCTCTCCATCCAGGGATGATTTCTGTGGAAAGAATGGCAGTGGGAAGTGTTGCCCGTGAGCCTGCAGTGGGGTATACTGGTACCTCAGGTTAAGAACTTAACTCGTTCTGGAGGTCCGTTCTTAACCTGAAACTGTTCTTAACCTGAGGTACCACTTTAGCTAATGGGGCCTCCCGCTGCCGCCACACGATTTCTGTACTCATCCTGAAGCAAAGTTCTTAACCTGAGGTACTATTTATGGGTTAGCGGAGTCTGTAACCCGAGGTACCACTGTATATCATAAGCCTTTCTCAGACAGGTTTCTGGCTTTTTAAAATTGGTCATATAAGCTTTACCTGCTGATTTTTGCAGAAGAGCAGGCTGGGAGATATTTTGGGGTGAAGCGTGTCTTTGGCAACCTTAAGTTCACACAAACTTCCAGGCGTTCCCAAAATGGTACTAATGGGTGTGTGGGTGTGTGGGTGTGTGTATCTCTTAAGGCACCTGCAAAATATCTCAGCAAATTTCCCTTTGAAAACTCACAGGGCATGAGAGACCATTCGCTCCTCCTGCTCAGTCTCTGTTTGCGCCAGCTCAGCCTCTCCTACATGCTGACTGTGGCGGCCATTTTGTGTTATGTCACACACACAAAGGCAGCCATTTTTTGACCGGTGCCCACGGCACCTTCCTCAAAATTCCAAATGTGCCCAGTGGCTCAGAAAGGTTGGCAAGCCCTGCGCTAAAATGCCTCGGATTGTGCTGTTTCATAGAGGCAAGTGGGGAAATCATAAGGCTGAAAGCTTCCCCGTGAGGCAACTCCCTCCACATTACCAAGCCAGCCAAAGACCAAAACGCTAGCCTAGAACTCTTCTCCCTGAGTTTTCTATGCGCAGGGAGATTTGGTAATGCATGGCTCCCTGCTAAGAATTCTGGGAGCTGTAGTTTGCCCAAAATGCTGAGAGTTGTTAGGAGACCTCTAGCCCCCTCCCAGAGCCACGATTCCCAGCGTTCCCTGTGAAGAGGGAGTGTTAAACCACTCTGGGAACTGTAGCTCTGTGAGGGGGATAGGGGCCTCCTAACAACTCTTAGCATCTTAACAAACAACACCTCGCAGCCAGATTAGTTGGTTGTGCTCTGTGGGGCCAGTTTGAGACTCTGCCGGATGCCCTTACCTGTCTCTGGCAACCTTCCACAATGATGAGCTTCTGCTGCGGGGATGTACGGGCAAAGACAATTTCCGTGTGGTTCTGCAGAATCTCGTCGATTTGCTCTGCGCCCATGTCTTTCAAGTCGGTGCCATGGATCACACAGGCTTTGGCATCTCTGGGTGGGCAAAAAGACGGCGTCAAGGTGGTAGAAGATGCAGCTGGTCATCCATACTCAGGGCTGGCCTCACCATGAGAGGAACCAAAGGGACTGGACAGAAACCTTCTGTTACAGAAATGTGACTATCCTATAGAAGCTCAACGAACCAGGCAGGATAGGAAAAGTAAAGCAACTAGCCAACCCGGGACCTGTACTATAACTCCCATCATACCCAATCATTTGCCATGCTGGCTTGGGCCAGTGGGAGTTTTAGTCCAAAAGGGCTGGGGGAGGCTGATCTATTATCTCTTGTGGGGTAGCAATTGAGCATTGTTTTGCTATATTCTCATTCCAAGCAGCTCCAGTGAGATATCTCCACTACGGGCTTAATCTGGCTGAAGAGTCATTCTTTCTCTCTTGGGAACTGTAGTCTTCTGAGGGCCCCCACCAGGCTGCAAGTCCCAGAATCCTCGCACAGGGAGGGGGGCAGGGGGAGAGAGCCGTAACAACTGAATAAGGTACATTTGTATTGTAGCTAGACAGCGTTGGATGCCCTAATACCATGTGGCTTCTCATTCTGGTATTTGCCAAGCCGAGATCTGCTTAAATTCATGGAGCGAACTGTCTCACGATAGGCAGCAAAACTGCCAAAGACAGGCCACCACAGCTTTCTTTGTTCCTCTCTCAGCCCAGCCAATGTTCTTCCAAGTCTTCCTCCTCATCTCTGCCTTGGAAGAGTTATCTGCTTCTTGCGCCATCTCCCCAGCCTCATTATGTTTGGCTCCAGCCTCTGCCCCCTCCCCTACACACCCACACACCTTGACCCCTCTCACCTGGGGTTGACCTGGCTGACGGGGATGTTCAGCCGAGCAGCAATGTCTTCCACGGTCTCGTTACCTTCAGAGATGATGCCCACACCTTTTGCAATGGCCTTGGCTGTGATAGGATGGTCACCTGTTACCATGATCACCTGGTGGGGGAAAAGTGATGGTTACCAAAGGAGTCCCAGTGTAGGCAAAGGAGGAGGCTGGCTAGCTAACTAACTAATTCACCTGGTCCAATCCATTCCATCCTAAGGGTTTACAGGGCAGAACAAGGGGCCCCTGGGGAGGCCTGGGTGGTTGCCAGCATGATACCAATTCCTTCCTGGTGCCTCTCTCAGTATGTATCTCAACCCTGATACAAACCCAAGGTGCCACAGCCTCGCTGGCTGCCATTTGGATTAGCTGCTCTGATGTCACAGAAGGCCTGGCAGGCCTCAGGCTAATCAAGTGACTGCTCAGAAGCAAAGGAAACCCTCTGATTCTGAAGCCGATGGGCAAATTTTGTCACGGCTAAAAATTGGCCGCTGTTTCTTTCATGCTAAAAAAACTAAAGTCAGCATGAGTCCGCGGCCTACAATGACTCACGCAACCACTCACCAAATTGTACCTATATATATAGAGTGGTCAATGTTAGTGTGGGTTGGTTGGATGGTAGAAAGCTGGTTGCATTTGGTGTGTGTAAAAGCTGTCAGTCGTGGTTGGAGAAGAAGAGTTTTTAAGAATAAAAGCAGAAAATACTCTGCAAGGATACTCTTTCTCAAAGACTCTTTTGTGCCAACTAAGGTCTGAGGACTAGGCAAAGGAGTAGAAAGGAGGTCAGAACCTTTTCTTTTTTCAATCACTGACAAATTTGAGATTTGGGAAATGAATGAGCTGCCTTATAAGACACGATTGCCCCTCCACAGAGAAAAGGATCTCAAAAGAGCTGCAGCACGCCAGAGATGCACTCTGCAGTGGTCCAAGCACGCCTTCCCGCAGCAGCCAGTCAGTTTGCTTGAGGGGTAGCTGAATTTTAGCGCCTGGCACCCACAGCTCAGTTTCAAGGCAAGCGACACGGCATTACCTTGATGCCAGCGCTTCGGCATTTGCCCACAGCATCAGGCACAGCAGCACGGGGAGGATCAATCATGGACATGAGCCCAACAAAGCAGAGGTTCTCGGTGGTAAAGTTGACATCGTCGCAGTCGAAGGCAAACCCTTTGGGGTACTGTTCCTCAGGCATGTAGAAGTGGCAGAAACCTGGAGGGTGAGAAGGAGGCAAAACCCCTCGGAATATGCCCTTTGGGTGCTCTGTCGCCAGGTGCGAACGAGAAATGAAGGTGTTTTGCATGCAGAAAGTCACAGGTTCAATCCCTGTCATCTGCAGGAAGGGCTGGCAACCCCCCCCCTTCTGAAATCCTAAAGAGCTGCTGCCAATCAGAGTCTGCAATGCTGAGCTAGATAGACCAATAGTCTGACTCGGTATAAGACAACTTCCTATGTTCTTATGGAGTCAGGAGTGCGTGCAGGAGCCAGGCCCTGTGACCAGTAGGGCTTCACAGGATTGGGGCCTTCCTAAGTTTGTTCTGGAGAGGCAAGGCACGGCCACACAGGTGAGGCCGCTCGGTAACTCACAGCACCTGGTGACAAGAGCTGGGAAGGGATATAAGGTCAGCATTTCCCTTTGGCTCTTTGCCACAGCAACACGTTTCCTGCCTTGGGCTTCTTGCTTCCTGATCCTCGGACCTCAGCTTCTTGGCTCCTTGCTTCTCAACCCTCAGCCCCTTGACTTCATGACTCCCTGCTTCCTGACCCTCTGATCCCTGGCTTCTGGACTCTCATTCGTGCTCCCACCATCCTGCCCCCGGTCCCAACGTCCTCAGCCGGGACTTCAATCGCCCATAGACTGGACTGTGGCATATGGTCTCTTTTTTAAGGAGCTTGAGACTTCCAATTCCATGGGCACAATTCTTTATGCACTCGAAAGCTGCTGGTGCCCAGAAAACCCAGGCTTGGAAACTCTGGGTTACTGCTGAGCTCAGCAGGCTCCTTACTGGCGCTGTAGTGGCTTCTTAGTCTCAAATGAAATTTGGAACACAGCCCACCTGCATCTCACGTTCTCCAGCCCTCTTCCCATCTTCACCCAGGGAGTCCATTCCCCACACCTCTCCGCAGCCATGCGTACCTAGCACCCTCTCGCCAAGACCTCCCAGCTCCAGGTAGGCATTCTGGAAAGCTTCTTTCATCTCCTCGTCAAGGGGCTGTTCTTTGCCTTGGAAGAGGATGGTGGAGCATCGGTCCAGGATGCGCTCAGGTGCGCCCTTCATCACCAGCAGGTAGCGGTTATCATTGGGGTCTTCTGTCTCGTGAATCGAGAGCTGTGGGACAGAGGAAAAGAGACCCGAGGTGCTATTTGAAGACAGTGCACCACGTAGAACCAACCCGTATCTTAAACACAAAATAAGGTGCAAAATTATTGACTGCACCACTTCAAACATTTTTAAATTGTTGTCCGTGTAAAGACGTTCCCTGCATGTAGTAAGCTAGTTCACCAGCAATAAAGGCTATGGAGAAACTGGATAAGAGGAGACTAGAGGAGGTAAGGTAAAGGTAAATGGACCCCGACCGTTAGGTCCAGTCGCGGACGACTCTGGGGTTGCTGCGCTCATCTTGCTTTACTGGCCGAGGGAGCCGGCGTACAGTTTCCGGGTCATGTGGCCAGCATGACTAAGCCGCTTCTGGCGAACCAGAGCAGTGCACGGAAACGCCATTTACCTTCCCGCCAGAGCGGTACCTATTTATCTACTTGCACTGGCGTGCTTTCAAACTGCTAGGTTGGCAGGAGCAGGGACCAAGCAATGGGAGCTCACCCCGTCGCGGGGATTTGAACCGCCAACCTTCTGATCAGCAAGCCCTAGGCTCTGTGGTTTAACCCACAGTGCCACCCGTGTCCCTCCAGCAATAAGGGCTATGGAGAAACTGGATAAGAAGAGACAGAGGAGGTACGATAGCCATCTTCAAATATCTAAAGGGTGGCCACATGGGAAACAGAGCAAGCTTGTTTTCTCCTGCTCCGGAAGGTAGGACACAAACAAATGGATTCAAGTTACAAGAAAGGACATTCCGAACTTTCTCATAGTAAGAGCTGTTTTACAGTGGAACTGACCCCCTCCGGAGATGGTATCCTCTCCTTCCTTGGAGGTTTTTAAGCAGAGGTTGGGTGGTCACCTGTCCTGGATGTTTTAGTTAAGATTCTGGCATTGAAGTAAGTTGGACCAGATGATTCTCAGTGACCCTTCCAACTCTACGATTCTATAATTATGTACTATATTTCTGTGAGTAATGGAGTGATAGGGTTTTGTATTTAAAATAAAAATAAAAATTGGGAGAACATTGAATCCTACGTCCGCAGTCTAAAGTGGTTTAGCAATGAATCTTCCCTCCCAGGGAACTCTAGTAATTGTAGCTCTTTGAGGGGAATAGGAGTCTCCAAAGCAACTCTCAGCACCCTTCACAAACTACAGCTCCCGGGATTCTTCAGGGAAAGTAATGGCTGTCCAAAGTGTTATAACAGAGCTTTAAACATATGGTATGGCTGTGGCTCTTTTTAATAAATTGTTCAGGCCACCCATACAACACTCCCAGGGCCCAATGCTGCCCACATGCCTCCAGCTGACCTTTCTTATTTCGGAATATTCTGGCTGTCTAACAATACATCAACTGGTGGCTGGTTTTTTTTTACCCTGTCTGTTCAGCTAGAATCCATTACAAATTTCTGCAGAACTAGGTTAGTGTGAAGCGAGACAGCTTCCATGTTTGATGATCCTTGGGATAGCTCTGCTGGTAGTGCTGGTTGTGGGTTCAAGCTCCACGTTGGGCAAAAAATTCCTGCATCGCAGAGGGTTGGGCTAGATGACCCTTGGAGTCCCTTCCGACTCTACAGTTCTGTGATTCCATGCAGCAGCGTAGCGTGGGTTGTCAGCACCCGGGGCAAGGCAAGTAATTTGCGCCCCCTAACCCCTAACCTGCCGCCGCTGCCAGCTTCTTCTTGCTGCTGCCTGGTCTGGTCTGGTCTGGTTCTCTCCCGCGCTCAGCGCTGCGCTGGGCGGCCGCTGCACTGTCCCTCCCCCAGATAGTCCCTCTCTCTCTCTCTCCGCACCGCACGCCTGGCACCCACCCCCTCCACAGTGGGCGGCGACCCAGCGGCTCGGATCAGATTCGCACAGCCAGCACTGCAGTGAGAGAGAGAGAGTGAGCCAGGTAGGGGCAGAGAGCTGCGAGTGCGAGAGTGCCCCCCCAGATGTTGCGCCCGGTGCGGCCGGCCCCCCCTGCACCCCCCATGCTACGCCACTGATTCCATGATGTAAATTTTGGGGGATGAACATTCAACTGCCCATGTTTTCCCCTGCTCTTTGGTACCCAAGGCACTTGGTGATGAAAGTGCTTTGATTTCCCCCATTCATTTATATCTGGATACCATGACGGTCAATGGCCAAACTCAACTGATCTGGGTAAGCGAGGCTTACATGAAGCCCTGCTGGCGTGGCAGCCAACATGACGTAGGGCCTCAGATTATGGTGATGGGCTGTTAGATGCATCACAGGGCGTAGCTGCTGGTTCCACTTTTGGCAGGCCTCAATTTACCTTCCTGGCTCCAGAGGGACTTGTTCACTGAGGCCAATCATTCCGGACTGCTGGCCACAGGGAATCCTGACTAATCCTCTCCAGCTGTCGTTTAAAGAGGCAGGATTAAGGCTGATGGGCCTGAGAATCCTGGAATGGGGAACTGTATTGGGATCACTGACTCAGTCCTCTCCATGGGAACTGTGGAACACAATTTAGTGGCTAGAACCAGACCCAGAATGGGATCCTCACTCCCCGTTGCAGAGGAGTGTCAGGTTTCTAGGAAGAGTCATCACAGCCTTTTAGGATTTTGGAGGGGTGAGGTGGGGTGGGGCAGTTCTGCTGAGCTGGAAGATACATATGTCAACCACAGCTATCTGATCACTCGTGGGGGGCAGGAGAAGAGACTTCCTCCCTTCGGCTGAGGAGGAGCCAGAGTTATAATCTCTGGCAAAGTCCAGTGCATTTACGCAGCTCCCTTTTCACAAGCTAAGATCTGATCGTTGTTCTCACAGATAGATCCTGTGTTCGCCGGCTTCAATGTCACATGGCCACCGCCTTGCCACAAACGAGAAGGTTATAGAATGTTATTGTATTTGACTTAATAGTTTTTGGATTGTCATGAAAAGCGAAGGTCTGTTTTGCAATGTCACAAGATCATTTTGAACATGAGCAAAGACAAAAGGAAATGAGCCTGAGCCTGAGGGAAAGTATTACACCAGCCATTTTGGAGTGAGGTGAAAAGCTACGAAGAAAAATTCTAGAAGACAGGACCGTGGGAAGATGAAGTTCTAGGGCAGGCATAGGCAAACTTGGCTCGCCAAATGTTTTTTGAGACTACAATTCCCATCATCCCTGACCACTGGTCCTGTTAGCTAGGGATGATGGGAGTTGTAGTCCCAAAACATCTGGAGGGCAGAATTTGCCTATGCCTGCTCTAGGGTGTGGATGACTTGCATTTATAGATGAATAGGAAGAGAATATTGGAGAGAAGGTTCTGGCAAATGCCATCAAATCTTGAAGAGCAGCTGTGGAGTTTTATTAATGTTGCGGCTCCCCACTCAAGGAATACCACTGGCTTTTTCAAGCGCCCTGGTACAGGGAGATATTCTGTTAATGTGGAATGTCACCTTGCCCTGGACCTCTTAGCATAGCTGACACCATTTTGAGGGTTGACAGGGCCACCCTGAGACATTATACCTGGTATTTGTTGGTGGAGTTGAACGGGATCTCAGCCACTTTCTTGTTTTTCTCCCTCATCAGCTTGACGGATCCAGACGAGAGCTCAATGCACTTTAGCAGAGCGGACTCAGAAGCATCTCCTGCCACGTCACGCTGTGAAGAAATGGAGGCTCTTTTAAACCAGGGAGGCGGCCATTTCCATCTCTCACAGTGCCCCCCTCATCTACCACATTCTTTTGCTTGGCAGAAGTCACAGCAATCTTTTGTAACCTCTTTCCCTCACGGCCACCCTCCATATCTCACACACTTCAGACTGTCAACCACGAACGATACTATTTTCCAGAACAAACAAATAGATTTCTGTTCTGAAAAGCTTTCCTAATTGAATGATCTGCTTTGTATTGTATTGTTTTTAAATTTATCTATCTGATGTTATTTTCTGTGTTGTTATCGAATCTCGAACATCACCTTAAGATGTGTGTGGAAGCTGATACATAATAGTAGAATTATTATTATTATTATTATTATTATTATTATTATTATTATTATTATTATTATTATTTATCACTCAGAAAGGAGATGAGAGAAATGAGGACACCCACCTTTAAACCTAACTACGCCAAGGGCATCTTGGTCTGAAATAATATTCAGCATAGGTCCAAGTGCCACCCCAATACCTGACTTTTCACCTCCCGGCTTAGACCCAACTATGGTGTCCTTCACATTCTCTCATGGTGTCTTGCTCTCACCTTGAGGATGGGCACATTTTCCTGACCTCCCTTGAAGACAGCTCGGTTGCAAAGCCCTGCAATGTGGGACAAAGCCACCCAGGTAGCAGAACTCTTGTCGAAGGCCGTGCCTACAAAGAAGGGAAAGTCAGATGAAAGGACTGAACAGCGACGTTCTAAGCTGAGGGAGGAAATGGAACTGGGCTGTAGAACCAAGGCCGCATCCACTCCATTAAAATACTACGATGCTACTTCAACTGTCATGATTTACCCCAAAGAATTCTGGGAAGTGCGGTTTGCTAAGGGACGCAGGTGGCGCTGTGGGTTAAACCACAGAGCCTAGGACTTGCCAATCAGAAGGTCAGCGGTTCGAATCCCCGCGACAGGGTGAGCTCCCGTTGCTCGGTCCCTGCTCCTGCCCACCTAGCAGTTTGAAAGCACGTCAAAGTGCAAGTAGATAAATAGGTACCACTCCAGCAGGAAGGTAAACGGCGTTTCTGTGTGCTGCTCTGGTTCGCCAGAAGTGGCTTAGTCATGCTGGCCACATGACCGGAAGCTGTATGCCGGCTCCCTCGGCCAGTAAAGCGAGATGAGCGCCGCAACCCCAGAGTCGGCCACGACTGGACCTAATGGTCAGGGGTCCCTTTACCTTTAAGGGTGCTGAGAGTTGTTAGGACACTCCATATTCCCCTCATAGAGCTACAGAATTAACAGTCAATCCCTCTTCACAGGAAACTCTGGGAATTGTAGCTCTGCGAGGCTCTCCTAACAACTCTTAGCACCCACAACAAAAACACAGTTCCCATAATTCTTTGGGGAACTGACTGTGAAAGCAGCGTTCATAGCGCTTTAAATTTATGGTGCAGATGTGGCCTGAGAGGAAATGGAGAATGGGGTGAGGAGAAAAATCTAGAGAGACAGGAGCTCCCCCATTTCACAATGCCTCACACAAGAAGATGCATCGTGCCAACTTCTCATCGCCCTCCCCACCCCAAGACCAACAAGGGGTACCCTTCTTGCCCTCACCAGACTGGTCCTCAGTAGTATCAGCCTCGTGGATCTGGTTGTCGAACCACATGTGGGCAACGGTCATACGGTTCTGAGTCAGAGTCCCTGTTTTGTCTGAGCAGATGGTGGAGGTGGAGCCCAGGGTCTCGACGGCCTCCAAGTTCTTCACCAAACAATTCTTGCGGGCCATGCGTTTGGCTGTCAAGGTCAGACATACCTTGAGGGGAGAAACACGAGTCAGAGGTGGTTAATGTCGAGTTGCAGCTCGGCATCCAAAGAAAAATCAGTCTCACACCATGATAGGTTCCGAAATATGGCTGTTCCTAGGGCTAATGCAGCACAGCTTTTATTGTGTGAAATCAGAAAGATACAAAATACAAGCCAAGCAATTTGTTCTAGCCAGCAGATAAGGACATTCGCACTAGACTATGCGAGCATCAGGCCATGCTACGTTAGCCAATCATATAGGACAGCACGAGCTGTTCACGCGCTGTTCATGCTCCAAGGATGCTTCTAGCTATGAAATCACCCTGCAACAATAAGAACTTTGCTCATGCTCTCATGTACAAGCAATCATTTTCCCACATGTCCCCTTTTCTTGTTTATATTATTAGAGGAAAAGAGGGACCATTAGTCCAAATCGTACACTTCATTGCCTAAGCGTCTACACTTTGCAACATAAATTCCTCTTGTAACCCCTGTGGTGGGCCGTGGTCGGTACCACCATGCAGTGCATTGGGAAATCAAAGAGGGTATGCATTGAATGCAACAACACACCATAATGAAGCCAACAATACATGCAATTACAATCAATCAGGTTAAACCACTTTGATTTAAACATACTAGGGCAAGCTGGAGGTAGGGATTTGCCACTTTGTGCGGACTTAAAATGCCACCCCTTGCCAGATCTCTCTCCCCACAAGATCTCCAGCTGCAGGCCTAGATTGCCTTCTCCGTACTGCTTCCTTGAGAACATTTACAGCCCCAAGTTACTTACGGTGACCGTAGCCAGGAGCCCCTCGGGGACGTTGGCCACAATGATGCCAATGAGGAAGATGACAGCTTCCAGCCAGCTGTAGCCCAGAATCAGAGAGAGGACGAAGAAGGAAACCCCCAAAAAGACAGCCACGCCGGTGATCAGCTGGATGAAGTGCTCAATCTCCCTTGCAATGGGGGTCTTGCCAACTTCCAAGCCCGAGGCGAGTGTGGCAATTCGGCCCATCACGGTGCGGTCCCCTGTGGCGATGACGACCCCGCGTGCCGTGCCTGGTGAGATGAGAGACAACTCAATGGGCACCATGGATTCCTACCAGGTTGCTGCCAGTTTAATGGTTGCTACCACCACCACTACCCAAAAAAAGAATCTTGAGAACTGTCGTTAGGCAGGAGAGAGAGAGAGAGTTAATTGGTTAGAACAAAAAAATTACACCCTGCTTGATTGTTAAAAAAGCAAACAGCCCTACCTCAAAGCAGATCCCAGAAAGTTGAAACAAGAAAAAATTGCAGCTCTACTTTAAACTGTACCAAAGTTAAAATTCTAAAACAAATTAAAATGACCTCTACCTACTAAACATCTGGGTAGGCTTGTCTAAACAAGACCGGTTTTATCAGGCGCCCAAAAGAGTTCTGTGAAGACCCCTGCTTGAACTCAATGGGCATGGAGTTCCCAAGGTTAGGTGCTGCCACACTCAGCGATCAAATGCGGAAGGGGTCAAATGTGGCAACTGTCGTTGCACCCATTTCACTGATTGAAGCAGCTGATTTGGGTTCATGCAGCGCAAGGCGATCTCGTGGGTAAACTGGTCCCAAGTTGTTAAGGGCTCCATATACTAACACCTTGAACTTGGCCCAGTAGCAGATGGGCAACCAGTTAAGGTCTCATTCCCGCCAGCAACCGTACTGTTAAAAATCCCTATTTCCCCTTGCAGAGCTACATTTCCCAAGGTTCCTTGGAGAAAAGGAAGGGGCATTAAGCTAACTGAGGGCTATCGATGTGAACAGGCCCTCCATTATAGCAATGCGACCCTGTGCGGGTTTCTCCCAGGCGCTTCTCCAACTGCTTCCTATACACACTCACATCTGCAGATAAAACTCTGGCTGTACCTTCTACACAATTGGTAGAGAAGAAAGTGATGTTCCTTGTCTCCAGAGGGTTGTCATGGGTGCAATCAGGAGATCGCGTCTGTGGCTCTGATTCACCAGTCAATGAGGAGTTGTCCACCTGGAGAGAAAACACTGCACATTTAGTTCTTTTTCCCCCTAAGGAAGTTCTAAAAATTCAGTTCTAACTTCGATGTGGAAATTCACATGTTAGATTTCCAAATTCTC
Organism: Podarcis bocagei; assembly: GCF_964188305.1. Taxonomy (NCBI): domain Eukaryota; kingdom Metazoa; phylum Chordata; class Lepidosauria; order Squamata; family Lacertidae; genus Podarcis; species Podarcis bocagei. The sequence goes on from NC_138132.1 coordinate 11,849,478, forward strand.
AAAGGTGGTATGTAATAAATTCAAGGCTCTCAAAGTCTGACTTTCAAGATTAAGTTTAAGTTTTGGCTCTGAAGCACAGCTGCTTCATATATTATGAAATTCCGGCAAAGGTAAAGCCCAGTGCATTGTGAAGTTCTCATGTTAAAAACAAAACAAAACCCCAAACAAACCAAAAACCTCCCCTTCATGGTTTTAGGGTAGCAATGTGGATTAAGCAATTTAAAAATCTTGGCTCAAAATATGTGCCACTGACTAAAGCAGGTTGCAGATTTTTTATAAATAAATAATTTTTACAGCAAATACATATGCAAACTAAGATGAGCCACAGTTGTTTTAGATCAGGCACCCCCAAACTCAGCCCTCCCGTTGTTTTGGGACTACAGTTCCCATCATCCCTGACCACTGGTCCTGTTAGCTACGGATGATGGGAGCTGTAATCCCAAAACATCTGGTGGGCCGAGTTTGGGGATGCCTGCTTCAGATATTCCCCTTAGGGAGAGAGGCAGAGGGAGAAAAGGGGAGGCTTTTTTAAGAGGATGCCTCATGCATTATCTAAAATAAAGCAATTTTCTTCAGAACCATTTGGGTTTTCTTTTTCTTTCTCTTCATGTGTACCTAGGCTCATTGAAATAATTCATTGACTAGGCTGTTAAATGGACCAGCACAGCTCTCACTGGAAGTGCAAGAACGGGGCAACGTTTGGTTCAGAATGGGAGAAAACCAATGGCAAAAGACACCGTGATGATGGTCCCGGATGCCTGTTGAGAAGCAGAGGGCTGGAGACACTGGTGTGGACGGTATGGGGAGGAGGGCAGATCTCACCTTACAGCCATGAGCCGAGATGATCCTGAGATCCGCCGGGACCCTGTCTCCCCCTTTCACCTCTACCAGATCACCAACCACCACGTCTTCGGCATTGAGCTGCATCTTCTCGCCTTCGCGGATGACCAGGGCTTGCTGCAGGGTGAGAGAGGCAGGCTCAGGTAGGTAGGCAGACATTCTGGGTTCTCGGCTACTGGCACACAGATCCCCTAAAACACATCACCTTAGAGCATCGTCTCCAAGAGAGATGGAAGTAATAGGGTTATCACTCATCTTGTTAAGACTCATCACACACGTAGCAACCTGTAAAGGACCCTGCCTATAACAAACAGTACCAGTCTGCAGTGGATCATTAATGTGTCGTTTTATTCACACAGGTGCAGGGTTGTTTTTGCACTTCTCTTCCCATTTCACAGGTGGGAGACCCGATGTCCAAAATGCAGGTGTTATCCTGTAGTTCATTGTGAGATATTGCTATCACTACTTGACATAGACAAAGTGGAATCTGGTGGGCCATGGCTAAGCCTGATGGGACAGGGGTGGTGGAGCCAGGATGGAACCCTAGAGTGTAAAGGCTGGAGCCATCATTGCAGCTGGAAGTTCATGCATCAATCCTAGCAAAATCTCATGGGCCATGGGCAAAGTTTGGAGTTCAGTTGGAGAGAGGGTTTCACACCCTGCTATTGGTTACCTGCTGGTAGGACTCATAGGATGGGCCCATGCAATGCACTCAACTCTTTGTTCCTCCTCTCATACCTGGGGCACCATGTTCTTGAACGACTCCATGATCTTAGAACTTTTGGCTTCTTGGTAGTAGGAGAAGCAGCCGGTGATGATGACGACAGCAGCCAAGACGATACCCAGGTACAGCTGTACAATGGGGAGAAGCAGGACGTTGGCATGTCAGAAGCTGCATGGGGTGCCGTCCCCTCTGCCTTGCCTCCCTGCTCTGTCCTCCATGCCCCCACCCCAGATGCCATTCCCCCAGAACTTACATTGTCTCCCGCTGGGTCGTCCTCAGTTCCTGCCTGGATGCCGTAGGCCAAGAAGCAGAGGATGGCACCGATCCACAAAAGGATGGAGAAACCCCCAAAGAGCTGACGGCAAAACTTCACCCATTCGGGAGTGGTGGGGGGCGGGGTGAGTGCATTGGGGCCATCTCGGGCCAAGAACTCTTGGGCTTTGCTGTGGGTCAGACCCTGAGAGGGGGAGACAGGCAAAATAAAGACACCCATGCCTTACTGAGCCATCCCCACAAAAGTGCTGCTGGGTCTCTGATCTGCCACCTGCTGCACACCCACCCATCAATTTAAAGCACACGACTTCCCTGGTAACTGTAGTTTGTTAAGGGTACTGGGAATTATAGCTCTGTGGGGTGTAAGCTACAGTTCCCAGGATTCTTTGGGAGAAGCCATGTGCCTAAAGGCATCCTTTTTCTTGTCTTCATTCTGCATAAGGCAGGCATAGGCAAACTCTGCCCTCCAGATGTTTTGGAACTACAACTCCCATCATCCCTAGCTAACAGGACCAGTGGTCAGGGATGATGGAAACTGTAGTCTCAAAACATCTGGAGGGCTGAGTTTGCCTATACCTGGCATAGGGCTTCCCATACTTTTGTGTCATGTTCTGTTTTAGATGCTGCAGCAGCTCTGAAATTATTAGCTTTTGAATAATCGGCTATTTTATTGGCTGTTGATTGGCTATTGTCTGCTGGTGATTGATTGGTTGATTGATTGATTGATTGATTGATTGATTGAATGATTGATAAAGCACCTAATACTGCTCTGTTCATCCCGCCCCCTCAATTCTATCTAGAAAATAAAGATCAGCTCCCACAATCCAGCAGGGTTGTTCTGTTCCACATAGGTAGCTACTGCCCAGCTCCCTTGCTGGCCACCTCTGCCAGCCAGCTGTTTCCCCCACATCAATACCCCACTAGCCAGGAAGGCCAGGCAGCACTTGCCAACCCAACCCTTAAGGAAGAAAAGTTGAGCATCACGCCTTGGATGAAATCCGTGGCTTCCTTCACCTGCACACAGTCTGTGTTGTATTTCCGGCACACTTCTTCAATGGACATTTTATGCTCGGTCTGAAAAATGCCAGAGAGAGAGAAAGAGGGAGAGAGGGAGAGAATTAGGTGGTGTCTCCACTTACTGCCCCAGATCTCCTGCCCCACAAATGTCCTCCCTACTGCTGCGATGTTAGATGCCCCAGTCTCCACTGCAGCACCATCTACTGGTCAAGAGCAGGCCGCACATGTTCCTACATCTGCGCTGCCTCCCCAGCCTCCCCACGCTGTGCCAGGCCATCGTCTTACCATCGCCACCTCCTTCTTAAGATCATCCAGATCTCGGATCTTCTGCTGCGCTTTGCTCTTCTTTGGCGAAGAGTTCTCATCGTGCTTGTCTTGCGTGGTTGCCACGCGGTAGCTATCTGAGCGGCCGTACTATTTGAGGGAAGAGAGGAAACAGAGACAAGGGGGTGAAATGCCACGCGCTAGAATGCCAGCCCCTATAGCAACACCGTTATCGGTGCAATCGTTTCACGTAGACCGCAGTGTAGAAGCATCCCACCCCCAGCGCTTTGTGTATGGAAGCAGCTCCCATTAGCACCCAAAGGTTCAAGAGTCCTTATCGTCAAAAGAAACGTCTCGTGTGCTCCATCACAACCACTGAGACCAGCCAATAAATCTCTCCTGGCTATATGTCAGGATGGGGGGCCTGTGACTTTCCAGTTGTTGGTTTGGCTACAATTCCCATCTTCCCTGACCACTGACCATGCCATAGGCTCCCTGCTATATATGAAGAGTCCATAGAACAACAAGGTATTCCGCAAGACCTAATTCGCACACACAGCATAATTGGTTTATGGAACACAGTAATCTCCACTAGCTTGAACAGAAGGATTAGAGAAATTCACAGAGAACTATCGGGGCCTATTAGCACTGGCAGATAAATGGAACTTCGGTGTTCAGGAGCAGTTTATCTCTGATTTTCAAATACCAGAGCTAAACAAAAAGCTATCACCTTCATGCTTTGCTCGTGAGCTTTAAGGAACATTTGTTGGATCAAAACGCTGGATTAGCCGGCTCCCACGGTCTGCTCCAGCAACGCAGTTCTTCACAGGCTTAAGCAGACATTGGCCTAAAACAATTAATACTATACTTTTATCTTTGTCTTTTGTTTAATCCACTTACTGGTTTTTATTGGGTTGTGGTTTTAGTGTTGTTGTCTCTCTAGAAATTCAACTAACTAAATGAAGCCGTTCCTTCTTCCTCTTTTAATTTGTGGCTTTCTCTCCCTGCCCCCCCCCCCCCACTGGGGAATGACGAGACATTTTGACTGCCATAGTTCTGCCACCAGGAGAAGATGGAAGAAGCCCTGCAGGGCTCCTGTAAGGGAAGTAGGAGACCCGGAAGAGGGTCTTGCTAAGGAGCTGGCTAAGGCAAAGCTCAGTGACAGACCATGTGTTTGGCATGCAGAAGGTCCCATGGTTAGTTCCTGGCACCTCCAGTTAAAGGTTATCTCAGGACAAAGAGCTGGGGAAGCCCTCTGCCTGAGACAATACTAGGCTGGATGAACTGACCCAGAATTATGCTGCTTTGTCTGCTGATAAACTGCAACTGCATCTACAACAGCATTTGATGAGCGTTGAGCCCTTTGGCCTTCCAGGATCCACATACGCACTGCTGTGCATCATGCCGATCTGCGCAATCAGAGCTGCGCATGCGTTCCCGCTCAGGGGTTAGTTTGTGCTTTCTGAGGGCAAACCGTTGAGCACATGGTCTCAAAGACGGCGTCAGAAATCGCACCCGTGTTAGGTGCCTTGGTAACTGCACACAATGTAACCCACTGCATGCCAGATTTCGAACCCAGCGTATCAGAGGAGCCTGTTTCCATGCATGCATTTCTGGGGGTGCACATGATCAGAGCATCATGTGCTTGTCTGATGCTGCTGTCGTGCAAGGACTATGGCAATGAGCTCTGAGATGGAAAGATCTCAGCTACTGAACTCACTGGGTAGTCCTGGGCAAGACACATGCTCTCAACCTCTCGGATCTTTGACTAGTCTACCTTACGGGTTACGGAGGAGCATAACTGAAATATTATATGCAGAGTGCTTTGAACACTTGAGAAAAATGCACTTTTCCAAAGGTTTAATTCATGGTAAGCCTTAACCGCAGAACCCGTGACCCTGTCATACATGCACCACAGTGCTTTTTTTATATAGAAAAAGAGGTGCAGGAACTCCCACTCTTTTTTTGATGGACAACCCAGATGTCAAGTTTTTTAGGGGGGAGCTCCACCTGATCGCCCCACCACTGGCATTGCTGCAGCCAAATTACAACATCGCCTCTGTCACACAGCTTTGGCTGCTGTGCTGATATACAGCTTCTGGTACGCTACAAAGAGGTGGCAGAACTCAATTCCGGTGAGTTCTGGCTTAATAAAAGCCCTGGCGCACCTCTGGAACAGGTGCAGTACTGGATGCTTCTGAGCATGCACAAAGCGCCTTTCCTTCTTCACTAGGGAATAGAAACTAATGCACATGGATTTTTGGAGCATCAAGAAGAGCTTGAGGCCTAAGGTCTCCTCCTACAGAAATATCCTATCCTTCCAATATCTTCAGCAAACAGAATTGGTAGTTGCCAGGGAGTTCCCCACACGAGGTCATCACTAGGAGGTTGAGATTTGCAAGATCTCCCATTCCGCCCTTTGCTTCTTGTCTATGCCCTTGACCCATCTGAGATAGAACTTCATCTGGCCAAGGGAAGGAAAGCGACCTGCAGTTGTGTGCAGACTGTACTTCCCCCCACCCCAGACGCTCTTTTGACCAAGGTTCTTCTGCCCACCTGCATTCTTCAGTGAAGCAGGTTTTGTAGGATTCCCCATTTCAAAAAACCTGCAGAACCTGTTTGACTCTGCGCCATGGCAGGACAGGGTGGTGATGGAGCCTGCCCACCACACGCAACAGTGGTGGTCCCATCATTCCACCTTACACGTCTCTGAAAACCACTATCCGAACACTGTCTTCCACACTGTCTTCCTTCTCCAGGCCCCATCCTAGAAGATGATTCACTAAGAACTGAACAGGGTGAGAGAAAAGGGGTGTGCTTTCTAAAGAAGGGAGGTGAATCTATAGGCTTGTGACGCAGTTTCATCTCTAAAGTCTGGCCTGGCCATTATCCACATAAGAGGAGGATGGAGGGAACCTAAGTGCACCTAAGGCCCAAGGCAGATATTCCATGACCTTGACTGACTTTGAGATGCCCTTTGCCAGAAGTGCTGATGAGCAAAAAGCTTGGGCCTTGATTTGTGACTGAGAGTGGGATTGTCCTCCTGCCGGTCATCAGATGGCCGTTCAGGGTGAGGAAACCTCAACAGACGTCCTCATTCACCCATGTCCCTATCAGAACACCCATGGCAATTCAAAGCGTTGGCAGAAAGCTGAGATGTTTGGAAAGAGCGGTATACAACCTGAGAGCAGAATATATGAAGCATGCACACCCTTAGACATGCTAATCAGTATACATGCACATGTAGAATCCCCCTCCCCCCCACACAAAAATGGCGAGGCTGACATTTACAGATATTCACATGTACTGAGGCCCCAAGCCACCCCAAGTGCGATACACTTAGAAACCCAGACAAGTCTCTCTCTTGCATGTGCAACCATGAACAAAATATGCACAGAATCACAGAGAAAGAAAAAGAATGCATTCTCATTGCTAGCCGAACCACCAACACCCCAATGCTTTTCCAATGTGCTTTCCTTCCCAGTATGCAGATATATGCAGTTGAATATACATGCCCATTTCCGGACTAGTTGTGTGCATGAGAGTGGCACACACTGATGTCTACCAGATTTCCTACAGTGGAGAATACTGCAGTCTCACACAAGGTGTGTCCCCCCCCCCCCCAAGAGACCTGGAAAGCAGTTGGTGGGGCATGTGGTTAGAATGCAATACTGTATTCCCTGAGCAAAGTGTCCCAACTCCTTGATAAGCTCAATGGTTGAGAAAGGAGAGTTTATAAGCTCCCACAGTTGTCCCTTAGGGTTTTTTTTTGGGGGGGGGGATGTGGCATACTGCAGTACAGAGAAGAGGAAACCATCCTTCCTCCTATAACACTAGTTATAAAAAGAGGATGTCCCTGTGGACCAAACCTGCTGATGTATTTCTGAGAGATGGCTAAAGGCAATTGGTTACTCTGAGCTGGAGATAGGGGGCTTTTGTGGAGGGGCGTGCCTAGCTTGGGGGGAGGGTCTCTGGGCACCCGCACCCGGCCGGCCTCCCCAGCTCCATCAGGCCTGACCGCCACCCCCATATTCTGCGGCGCTGCGACGGAAGGAAGGGAGAAATCCCTGGCGTGGTGCCAGCGCTGCAGCAAGGCTCACCAGCCGCAGAGCCCTGTGCCAAATGAGGAGGAGGAGGAGGAGGAGGAAGAGGCAGATGAAGAAGGCTAGCAAATGCAAATCCCCGGCCAAAGGGACAAGACACCTTCCGCACCCTCTGGCTGCCTTTGCAGGGCTCCGGAATGAATTCCTGGGGAGGGAGCGACTGGGTCAGGGTGACCCAGGCAAGAGGAGGCAGAGGGGGGAGAGGCTGGCCTGGGGAGGAAGGGGGAAGAAAGAGGGTGTCTCTCCCATATAAAAATCAGAGGGAATACATTCGTCTGGAGTGGGAATTCCTTTCTCCCTAGGCCCTGAAACTCCCACAGCCAAGAAATGAGGGGTGAGGAAGCAGATCTAGGGAGCCAGCCGCGTTTTCCTTTTCCTTTTCCAAGGCCCATAATATATTAAACAAGGCCTAGAATAACCCCCCTCTATCTCTGTCCAGCTTCTCTTTCTCCCAGTATTTCCTACCCACCACCCACCCCCACAAAAAACCCACCCTTCCTCTCTTTGCTGCAGGGAGACCCTGGCAACGAGAGCTTGCCTCTCCTTATCGGCAGACACCAAATATAGGAGCCTGTAAAGGGGACTGGAGGGAGCGAGGGCGGGGGGGGGGACCTCATGTGGGAGGGGGAAGCAATGGAAGCAGAAGGGGAGGCTGAGCAGCCATCAATCCCTCCCCCTCGCTTTCTCTTCAGGGGGAAAAGAAAGCTTAATAATGGTGCGTCCCCAGCTAAAGAACCCCGTTCCCACTCGATGGTCCTATGCATTTTCCCCTCCCCATCCTGTCTCTCTCCCCCCCCCCTCGCCTCGGTTCCACCTCTCCCCTTCCTGCTCTTTGCAAGGTTACAGCTGCTGCAATGGTGCCCTCTCTCTCCCCGTCTCTTTGATGTGCCCCCTCCCTCTTGCCAGAAAGGAAGGCGGATTAGCTGCTCTCTGCCCATATGCTTTCCCTCCTCCCTCCCCCCCCCGCTCCCCGCAGCCACACACACATTCACAGACAAGAGTGCTTGTCTTTTGGAAATCCGCGCCATCATTCCTCTGACCCCAGTCTGTTTCTTTCTCCTCTTGCATTCCCTCCCCAGCCCCCACCCCAGCCAAAGATAGGGACGTTTAATGCCAGATTCCCCACTCTCCTCCCGCTGGGAACCATCAGGAATTTATTTGCGCGTAGAGGGGGAATCCTATCCCAATGTCTCCCGTTTATGTCTCCCATTCCTGGTGATGATCGAGGCACAAGGGGTCTAGAAAGCACCCCAGCTCCGTTCCTCCGGCCTCCTCCGTTTCCAAACAACATCCCTTTGCTGGATGTTGCAAAGGCTAGGAAAGGTGGCGTTGCGGGGGGCGGCGAATATGAACAGGAAAGGTGACCTTCCTAAATGAATTTCTCTGTCACTGGACGCTCCTAGGACTGTATTGCTAAAGGACACCAAATGGGCAAAGTATATTTCTAGGTGGGTGAGAAATTTAAACAACAATAATAATAACAACAGCATACGTTGATGATAGAAGTTCAGAAATAGGGGGACGGGTGCGGGTGAGTTTCTTGTTTGGGGCCCCCCCCTCTGGCGCCACCTACACAAAAAGAGGGGGGCTGCTGCTGCTGCCTTCTGATGCCGCAGCCCCCACTAGCACCTGCCCCCCCCCCGTCCAGAGGAGAGAACAGCTCCTGAATATCAATGAGGGGGAAATAACAGCGCCCTCCTCTCCCGAGCACCGCCTTTGGGTGCCTGGCCATCATTTCCTGTGCTTTCCCTTTCTTCGCTCCATCTTTTTCCATTCCTCTAAACCTGCCTCTCCTTTTCCCCTCTTCCTCTCCTTTGCTCATCATCTCTCATCCTCCATTCCTTCCTCTCTCTCTCTCTCTCTCTCTCTCTCTCTCTCTCTCTCTCTCTCTCTCTCTCTCTCTCTTTCTCCCCCCCACCTCCAGCCCAATGACTCATCCTTTCTCCTTCATCTCTCCATCCGGCGCTGACATCTTGTCACCCATGGGGAGGGAGAGATCTGCCTGCCATTTCCCTGCCAGCCCCTTTCCCTCCCTCTGCAAGGTTTTATCATCCCCTTCCGCCGCCCCCCCACCAAGAAATCCAAGCCAAAAAAGCGCCCCAAATTCCAGACACCCCTCTCCAAAAACATAAACCCAGGAAGGAGAGTCTCGATTCCTAAGGCTGGAATCTCACATCATCATCACCAAATCATGAATCTCGCTGCGCGGACACCACTTTCCAATGGATGATAAGCTTTTTGTTTATCACAGCACAGCTAAAAATATGCCCTGAACTGTCAGGACGAGATCCGCACATCCAAGCGGATGCGGTGAAGGGAAGAGGGAGGGACGCAGGGGGGAAATGGTCTCGCAGTCCTCGCTGTCTCCAAGGACAAGGACAGAGATGTGCTGCGTGTGTGCATGGAGCCGGCAGAGGGGAAAAGAAGGTGACCGGCAGGGTGGGGGCTGAGGGTGCTTCATACGGGTACCAGCTCCTCCGTTGCAGAGCGACACATGCGCTCCCCCCATGCGCAGACACATACAAATACATGCCGGGGCACACCGCACAAAATCATGATCCATAGCGATCCACGGGATTAAGGAGTCACACGGGCACCGTACACGAGTGCGTATAGACACATATGCGCGGATTGCACAGACATTTCCCTGCTGTGTATGTAAAGCGCAAGCGAGCAGAATTCTAGGTATGTGTCATCAGGAGGTGGGTGAGAAGGAGGTAAGCCAGCGGCAGATACAGGGATGGCGCGCGCGTGCGAGAGAGAGAGAGATGCGGATGTACAGCGTCGTGCGCACGCGGCCACACGCGTGCATGCAATGCGGGCACGGAGGCGTGTTTAGAAGCGCAAGTACGCAACACAAGGGCACAGCAAGGCTGCACAGAAACCCAAAGGTGCGCTGATCAGGGGGTACTGCTTCGCTACACAGAGAAAGACACAAAAAGAGAGGAATGCGCTACTTACCCCCATGTTGGCGGCTTGGGCGTCTCAGTCTGGATGACCCAGACTCCCCTGGGGGTGTCTAGCAGGCAGGCAGGCAGGAGGATGGATGGATGGATGGAATGGGGAAAAGAGAACGAAAGAGAAAGGGAGAGAGAAAGAGTGAGACAGACAGAGGGAAGAGGAGGGAGCTGCCTGCGCCCCAGCCAGGGATGCTGTGCCCACGGCTGCCAGGCGCGGAAGGACAGAACTCGACGCACTCCTGCCGCTGCTGTCTGAGCCGGGGCAGCGCAACAGCCAATCAGCAGCTCCTCTCCCCCTCATGCACCCACCCCGACCCACCAGCAAGCCCCGCCCCTTTTACTGCAGAATTCACCTTGCCCAAGGTGGGGAGAGAAGGGGCAGGGGATCCCCCAAGCCTGGCCTGCACAATCTGCCCCAAACCAAGCCGGTTCATGGGGACCCTCAAAATCAAAGCACACACACACAAATTATTGGGAATATGCCAAACTCGGCTGGATCGCAGTCTCCGGAGATTCCCACAGCCTCTCGGTTCACCACAGGCCTCCTTATGCACACATTTCAAACCCCATCCAGTCGTCCCCCAAAGGCAAAGTGTCACCCCACCCCCCACGACACGCCAAAACCACAACGCATCTTCTGAGCTGCACAGAATACGGAGACCCACAAATGTGTCAATGTGTCAGTCCCTCAGAGGCAGCCGGGATCCCAAACCCTTCTCAAAGCACTTGACAAACATGCACCAGAGGCCTTTCATATCTGAGGGCTACTGCCAACCTGAAATGAGGACACCCCCCTCACCAGGACCGACACCGCATTGCTCCACATCACCCCTCAGAAGCACAATTCGCCTCCCCGACCTGTACACACACCACACCGCATCAAAACAATGCACGATGTACCCAAACATCCTAAGAACACACAGTCATGATCCCCAACACACTGTGTTCCCCTCCCTCCCAAACAAACCCTATGGGAACCAGTGCCGTTCAGATATATTTTCTGGGGAATAAACTGGAGGAGAAGGGAGAGAGGGAGGTCATAGCTCAGTGGTTGAGCACATGCATTGCCTGCCTGAAGGTCTCAGGTTCAATCCCTGGCCTCTCCAGTTAAAAGGATCAGGGAGCACGTGGGAGGAAAGCTCCTTCTCTTCTCCAGGAATCCTGGAGAGCCACTGCAGGTCAGATTAGGCAGCACACTGGGCTGGAGAAGCTATTCCTCTGATTTAGTATAGGGCAGCTATATAAATAAAACCAGTAACCCCTTCAGATACGGAGGTCACATCCAGACCATCCATTTAAAGCACATTGCTCCTCCCACCAAAGAATCCTGGGAATTGTAGTTCCCCCCTGCAGAACAACAATTCCCAGCACCCTTAAGAAACCACAGTTCCCTGGATTCTTTGCAGGGAAGCCATGTGGAGTGTGAATGTAATCTGTGCTCAGGGAGCCAAATCTGGCCAAACTCACAGATCCAGGAGTCTGCAAACTGACCCTCTGGGGGGAAATAGCTGCTGACTGGGAGATTTACAGCCTCTTAACCTCCAAAAGGGACATGGGTGGCACTGTGGGTTAAACCACAGAGCCTAGGACTTGCTGATCAGAAGGTTGGTGGTTCGAATCCCCGTGACGGGGTGAGCTCCCGTTGCTCGGTCCCTGCTCCTGCCAACCTAGCAGTGCAAGTAGAAAAATAGGTACCGCTCCAGCAGGAAGGTAAACGCCGTTTCCGTGCACTGCTCTGGTTCTCCAGAAGCAGCTTAGTCATGCTGGCCACATGACCTGGAAGCTGTATGCCGGCTCCCTCAATCAGTAAAGCAAGATGAGCGCCGCAACCCCAGAGTCGTCCGCGACTGGACCTAACAGTCAAGGGTCCCTTTACCTTTAACCTCCAAAAACATACACAGTAATATAGAGGTTGTTAACAAAGAGAGTTTTCCAGACATAACCATTGGAGAATGATTGGCACCTTGACCAACCCCAGGAATCCTTGGGGATAAAGCATGAGATTTGAATTGGTATGAAACCACTGCTAATAGGCAGTGATACCATCTGAACACATGTTTTGTTTTTCCTGAAAGATAAGTGGATCCTCTGGTTTGTGCATTTACACACACACACACACACACACACACACACACACACACACACACTTCACCCCACTTTCCTAACTGCACATAAAATATGTGGCTTCACAGTCCTTACCACATTTCACATCAGTCACAGAACCTGCATTGCACTAAGGCTTCCCTTTAAGCTGATAATGTTTGTTTGTTTGTTTGTTTGAAAACATCGGTATAGAACGGTGGAATTCTCTGCTTGGCAGCTGTTCGTGTGAAAAGGATCTCAGGACTGCAGTGAACATGAGTCAGCATTGTTGTGTACCTACAAAGAAAATTAATGCAATTTTAGGCTGCATTCATAAAACCACACCTTGCAAATCGTTGCAACTAGTAGTTGCACTTTACTCTGCACCAGTTCGACCTCACATTGTTCCCACTCTTTAAGGAGGATGTCCCAGCCTTTGCAAACCTGGTGGGCTTCAGATGCATTGGGCTGCAATTCCCATCTGTCCCTGTCAACATGGCCAGTGGTCAGTGATGATGGAAGCTGAAGTCCAAAACTACTGTACCTCAGGAACTGGTCTGGCATTATAGTCTCATGGAGACAGGACCTGGAATATAGTATGACATGTTCACAGGAACCTGAATGCCTCTGGTGTGACCAGACACCTGTGCAGTGCCACAACATGGCCATTACACAGATGTGAATACCCTACCACTTGCAAGAAGCTTGCAAAATATTTCCCTGCCCCTGCAATAAACAAGCAAGCAATCAAAGCTTCTATCTTGACCTTCCTTGGAAAAGCCAAGTTTGGTTCAAGTGGGGCTCTCGGTGAGTTCTTGGGGCTATGAAATAAAGATCTGAGGACTCTGGGGGAAGAGTTAAAAATCAAGCTTTGCTGTGATGAAATCAAACTCTAGTGAGTCAGATTACAATTCTCCCCCAAACCACCACCCCATCAGTGAGATCCAAGGTAAACATCTCCTGTAAAAAGAAAGGAAGTGAAGCAATGGTATTATCTGACTGGTAACTGTTTACTGGTTCTTTTCAGAGCAAGGAGGGCCCACTCCCCAGGGATTAGTGCCAACTCCACCCTGATAGTCTCCCTGGATCTAAACTGGAGTCAGGGATTAAGAGCATCTAGGCCCCAGCATCATTTCTCAGCCTCCATCATCCCTCATTTGATCTCCATGGCAACTGGGCAAGGGGGGAAGTCCATGTGACCCAGAGTCACTGTGGCAACAGAAGGAAGGGGTTTCCACGGCAGCAAGACAAATAGGATCACTGCCCAATGGGAGGAGGGGCTTGCCACAGGTTCAGAAGGCCTGATATGGGGGAGGATAAACTTTAGGCATCCCTCATTTGTGAAAAGCTTGTGGAGGCCAGAGAGAGGGGTGGATTTCTTAATCCTCCCTCTGCCTTCTAACATAATCTTTCTCCCTATCCAGAGCATCAGTAGGATGAATTAGCTGGCATCCGGTTTTGGGGTAGGAATCAAGAAGTACCTGGGAAGAGACACTCAGCCATTGCCCATCCCTTGGCTAGCCTGTAAACTGGGTGGTGCTGTGGGTTAAACCACAGAGCCTAGGACTTGCCAATCAGAAGGTCAGCGGTTCGAATCCTCTCGACAGGGTGAGCTCCTGTTGCTTGGTCCCAGCTCCTGCCAACCTATCAATTCAAAAGCACGTCAAAGTGCAAGCAGATAAATAGGTACCGCTCTGGCGGGAAGGTAAATGGCGTTTCTGTGCGCTGCTCTGGTTCGCCAGAAGCGGCTTAGTCATGCTGGCCACATGACCCGGAAGCTGTACGCCGGCTCCCTTGGCCAATAAAGCGAAATGAGTGCCGCAACCCCAGAGTCGGCCATGACTGGACCTAATGGTCAGGGGTCCCTTTATCCTTTACCTTTACTCCTTCTTACCCATAATCCCTACCTTTCCCTATTCCTCTGCTCATTCTTCATTGCCCTTCTTTAGCACGTAAACTCCTAGGGGACAGTGATCAATCTTATTTTGCCTTTGCTTTTTTGCTGATTCAGCACCGTACCAGACACGGAAGAGAATATTCTCTTAGAATCATTGATTTGTAGAGTTGGAAGGAGTTCAGAGGGTCATCTAGTCCAACCCCCTGCAATGCAGGGAGTTTAGCTTAAGCATCCATGACAGATGGCCATCCAACCTCTGCTTAAAAACCTCCAAGGAAGGAGAGGCCACCATTTTCTGAAGAAGTCCGTTCCACTGCCGAACAGCTCTCAATGTCAGAAAGTTCTTCCTGATGTTTAGTCAGAATCTCATTTCTTGTAACTTGAAGCCATTGCTTTGGGTCCTACCCTCCAAAGCAGGAGAAAACAAGCTTGTTCCCTCTTCCATGTGGCAGCCCTTGAGATATTTGAAGATGGCTATGATACCTCCTCTCATTCTCCTCTTCTCCAGGCTAAAAGGACCCAAGTCCCTCAACTGCCCCAAACTGCAGAACCTTGATCATCTTGCTCTCCCTCCTCTGCACATGTTCCAGCTTGTCAATAACCTTCTTAAATTGTGGCACCTGGAACTGGACATAGTATTCCACTATACTTTTGTTGATGCCGCCTAGAAGAGCATTCACTTTTTTTGCTGCTGCATCCCACTGTTGACTTATGTTAAGCTTGTGGTCTACTAAGACCCCCTAGATCCTTCTCACATGTACTGCTGGTAAGCCAGGTGACCCCCATCTTGTATCCTGCCGAAGTGTGGAACCTTGCACTTGTCCCTACTGAGATTCAGTTTGTTAGTTTTGGCCCAGTTCGCCCCAGTTCTCCAATCTGTTAAGGTTGCGTTGAATTCTGAATCTATCTTCTAAGCCTAAGGTATTCGCTGCCCCTCCCAGTTTGGTATCATCTGCAGATCTGATGAGGCTGTCCTCAACTCCTTTGTCCAAGTTGTTTATAAAGACCTTGAACAACAACAGATCCAGGACAGAACACCGTGGCACCCCACTTGTCATTTTTTCCCAGGTTGACGAGGAACCATTAGTGAGCATTCTCTGGGTTCCATTAGTCAACCAGCTAGAAATCCACCCAACAGTTACGTCATCCAGCCCAAACTGCTATCTTTCAGCCTCAAATCCCCACCATCAGATACGGTGCCAGAATCTGGGGGACCATCAGAGCTGGGCTGCCAACGGGGGATTTCTACACACCCCAACACACACACAAACAGAGAAAGAAAGAGAGAACTGCACTGACACTGCCATAGTTCAATGCAAGAGGGAGCATTAATGGTTACATTAAATTTACAAGCAGCCACAGCATGCCTAGAAACCAACTTCAGCTTCTGGTCCAAAGTGGTACCACCACTTGCCCACCACTGAAATGTCTGTCGGGGGGCAGACCAAGAGGGTGGTATGTGGCAGGACCACAAAGCTGGTCCATTGAAGGGTCCTTCTGAGCTTCTGAAGTCCATGGCCAATGCCTAACCTAGCTGACCACTGGCTCCAGGCCTGCAATATAATCCTCAGGAAATTGACCTCCCTTATAGGATTACTAGTACATAAGTACAGTACTTTGGACACTCAAAAAGTGCCATGGGCAATGGTATAGCTAAGTAGTTTTAGCCCCTAGACTTAGTGGCTTTAATTGCCCCCCTTTAATTGCCCCACATGTACAACTTCAGTTGTGAAACACAACCTTGACATTTCTCTTCTCTCTCAACCAGCCATTCCACGCTTTTCACAACTGTCACAACATTCCTGATGCGTTAGCAAACAAAACAAAAAGTTTGCCGACGCTGTTTAAAAGAAAGGAAAATGCTATGAGCATATGCAGTTTTACATTTCACACTCACTTAAATCCTAGCACCGCCTTGACCACAGAAATGAAATTATGTTTCCTCCTGCTGTTCTCATGCCAATTTGAGAATAAGCACCCTTTTGTCATGGGAAGGATACATTTCCCCCCAAAACCTGGTTAATAAAATGCGGATCCATAGCTAAACATATGCCTGCCTTGCTGGCCACCCACCCTGCAACTCTAATACGTTTTCAAAAATAAGAAGAAAGGATGTCTGCAGGAACCGACATCACCCTCCGTGGGTCCTGGCATGCTAATCACCAGCCCAACTTCTGTTGCTGGGGCTGTCTGCTCCTACCCCATACGCTGCTGCTCTCTGGGTTGTCAGTTGGGGGGTCCTGGACTTTGGCTCACAAAATCCACTCTGAGTTTTACCACTGGCTGTGGACATTATCTAGCCAAAGTTAAGCTCTTTGGAATCCCATGAGTTTCAATGGGAGAAATGTAAGCATGTCAGTAAAATCCTCAGGGTTTAAAATATTATTATTATTATTATTATTATTATTATTATTATTATTATTATTATTATTATTTGCTGACAGGATCTTTTGGGTGCAGTGACATCTGTTTCCATTTGCTCCCTTGCAGATTCCAGAAGAAATCTATCATATCCGCAGACTCCTGGCAACACTCATATGCCTTTGTCACGCCAACACAATATCTTTCCAGTTCAATTTCATTGACATTTGCCGCTTGCTTTCTCATGCCTTTCCCCTACTCCGGGCTCCTCTGCTCTGACCACAGGTCCCAAACCATTTTGCCCTTGCCCATTCTTATTATTTATTATTTATTGTATACATTTCCAAACTGTCCTTCAATATAAATTTTCTGGGCAGTTCCCCATCGTTCCTTTTCTCCTCCCTCCCCGCCGCCGCCGCCCCGTTCCCTTTCAATTCTCAAAGGAAAAGTTTGCCAAGAACTCTTCCCATCACAGCCGCCTCTTCTGGAACCTGATTGGCTGTGAGCTGTAAATGGCTGGCATTCCATCTGTGGCCAAGCCCTGCAACGCAGTCCTTGTTGATGGTGCTGAAATGGACAGCTCCATTGCTGCTTGAAGCAAGCAGGCTGTTCTTTCTTCCGCTTCTCTCGGAGCACACGCACGCACACAACAACTTCCCACAATCCTGGGAACTGTAGTTCGTTAGAGGTGCCGAAAGCTGTTGGGAGACCCTTAACACACACACACATAGGCAAACCAGAGTTTCTAGTTTTTGTGGGGAGGGAAGCCATGTCTGTTTAAAGTGGCACAAGAGCGCTTTAAATGCACCGTGTGGATGTGCGGATGTGGCAGGCAAACCCCACATCTTCCACAGATTCATGAGCATCGTGAGGACAGGCAGCATAGACCAAGCCACGCCCACTTCTTCTGGTGACGTTGGATGCTCAATTCCTGTAAGGCGAGCTGGCTGCGGGGACTTATCAGACCAGGGGCCACATTGCCTCTCATGGGCAGTGCCAGATTTACATATAAGCTAAACAAGCCCTATAGCTTAGGGCCCCACTCTCTTGGGGCCCCCCAAAAAAATTAAAGGGGAAAAAACTGGATGTACATTTCCAAAATATAAGATAAAAAGCAAATAAAATAAAACTTACATACAGCAACAGTGTTTTGTGTTGTGTAGGCTCATATGATGTAAGTAATGGGCCCCACCTGCTAGTCTGCTCCCTAAAATATCACTGGTTTGCTCATTTCTGTATATAGAGTGCCAGTTCTGCATGGACTGCTTGCATGGCAACATGTGCAAATGGCTTTAGATACCTATTAGGTCCATAAGTTACCGTATAGCATATATTCAACACAAAAAACTGACAATTTGTTGTTGACAAAGGACAGCTGGACATATAAAGGGCCCCATTACCTTCAGTAGCTGAGGGCCTCATCAAACCTAAATGCGGCCCTGCTCATGGGAAAGCTTTCGGTGAGTCACATGCCAGTGGTGGGCGGGGCCAGAAGAGAAAGTGGGTGGAGCAAAAGGCATTGCTCTTTCCCTTGAACAGCGGGCTACATTCCAGCCAGGCTACTACCCTTACACTCAGCTCGCCATCCTCCAAGCCAGAGGCATAATTCAAGGGCACATTCCTGCACTTGGGAAGGGCATGTCTGGGGAGGGGTGGGGCTTAGGATGGGGCGGAGCCTGAGGATGATATTGAAAGCCAGATAAAGGAGCTTAGGGTTGGCTGATCAGGCCTGAGATTCCCAACCCTCCACTGTAGGGAAATTGGAGCCCTTGTAGTACCAGAAATAGTCTTAAGAACGGCTTCACACAAGATGAAATTTCCTGCGAGAAAGATGTGTGAGCACTGACAGGATGCTAGACAGTATGGTGCAGTGGTTAGAGAGGTGGATTAAGACTTGGGAGACCAAGGTTCCAAACCTCAATGGGCCATGAAGTTCACTGGGTGAGGGCTGCTGGGACAGCTCCACTGGTAAGAGACTCTTAATCTCAGGGTTGTGGGTTTGGGCCCCACGTTGCACTGCAGGGGGTTGGACTAGATGACCCTCATGGTCCCTTCCAATTCTGTGATCCCTGATTCTATGCTCTTGGGTACACCACCAATTCTCAGCCTAGCCTGCCTCACAGGGTTGTTGTGAGGATAATATGGATGGGGGAGACAAGTACATCACCTTGGACTTGTTAGAGCAGCGGTTCTCAACCTGTGGGTCCCCAGATGTTGTTGGACTACAACTCCCATAATCCCTGACCACTGGCCATGCTGGCTAGGAATGATGGGAGTTGTAGTCCAACTACATCTGGAGACCCACAGGTTGAGAAACACTGCGTTAGAGGAAAGGTGAGGCAGGAATGCAATAATATCTAAACAGTTTGCTTTGTGGGAAGAAGGCACACTTGTCTGTTTCGGTGGGTTGACATGGGCGGCGTGGGCCACAGCTAGTGGCGCCTTTCCACTCCATTTCCCAAACAGGTAAAAACACATGAAAACACGTCCAAAAGGCAGCCCAGACTTGCATGTTAACCAAGAAGTCAATCTGTATGTGTGGAACAGCTGGTAACACATCAAACCTTTCAAAATCTTTGTTGCTGGTATCTCTCTGTCTCGGGAGACAACGGAGGAGTATGCCCCATAACCTTTACTTCCTGATAAATTGCAATTCAAGTGTTCAAAAATGGAGACCGCGGTGATATAAAGCCCTGCGTACTCGTCAGCCCCGGTGTGAGGAATCACATGTGCAATTTGCACAACTTCTCCACAGGGGAATGACTTCTGAGTAGGAAATCTGTCTCCTGTGACTCAGACTCTGAAGGTCAGGAAAAGCAGTTGCTCTCACAACATTTGGAAATGCCCGTGGAAGCGGAGGAAGGGAGAGCTGGTGTCCCATTATAAGAAAGCACCTGTCTCTGATTTCTGGACGGCAAGAAGGCAAAAGAGGAGCCCTGCTACCTCTGTCCAACTAGCTGAGCACCCTGCCTCCAACAGTGGACAGCACATTCAAGAAGTCTCCCAGCAGGCCATGAAAGCCATAGCTCCCTCCCACTATTTCCCCCAGCAAGTCGCATTCAGGCTGTCCTTTTGACCTGGGGGTCCCGCTGAGACATTGAGGTGAATGCTGTCGATAGAAGAATGCCCACAGCATCTCTATCTCTTCTCCCTGCTGTAGGACGCAGCCCATGATTTGCAAGCCGAAGGTCACAGGTTCGATCCTCATCATCTCCTGGTAAGGCTTGAGAAAAGACCCTGTCTGTGACGCTCTGGAGAGCTGGTATGACTCAGTGCCACACACTTTGCAGGTTCTGAGCGCCTTCGGCAGTGCTGCAGGATTTTGCCATTATGAAAGCAGGTGGTTTCAGAGGGCGCAGGGTTGGAGGTGGGCCTTTGCCTATCAATCCCAAGGAGAAGGAGCAGGGTTTTAATTCCTCATCAAGGGATGGAGAAGGTTCACCGATGATGAAGAGGAATAATAGGGATTTTGAAAGAACAGGCCCAGACAGAAAACCTCTGTGTATGTCTATAAGTGTGATTACTATCCATGGGGGGTTCTGTGCCTTCCCCACCTCCCCCTCGCCCCATCCATGCTGCTCTTGCCATGTGCACCCGGGTCTGTGGGTCTGGCTAGGTGTTCTGCATCCTGTCTCTCAGCCTGGGTCTTCCTCTTCCTTCACCTTGATTCGTCCTTCCTCCCTCCCTGCTGCGGTTGCAAAGCAGAAACCATGTGGCCAGGCGGAATCCCAGCCCCTCCTGCCTGGAGAGAGTCAGAAGGGGAAGGGAAGCCAAAAAAATCTCTCAAAGGCACCGATTCCCTCCCCCTGAACCTCCCCAGCACCAATCCAACAGCCATCCGGAATTGCACATTTGCAAATTGCCAGCCAAACCACATTCCCCCCGGGGTTTTGTTTTTCAGCTCTGGAAGCAGAATGGCTGGAGATGCTGGTGGGAGGCAGCGGGGGGGGGGGAATCTCACTGTGCAGAGCCTGTGATCCTGGGTTCTGGCTGCATCTCTGGGAAGGCAGCAAAACTGACGGCAGGCCATGTTCCTCAGCAGCGTTAAACACTGGCAATTGAGCTGGAAATGGGGCAGGGGTGGGGCAGGGCTGGGAGCCTGGACTCCTGGTTTGATCGCCCTTTCTGCATTGAAATAAGGGGGGGGTCTGTCAAATTAGAGGAGATCTGAACCAGAACCTCAAGATTCTAAGCAAAGGTAGATCCCTGTGTGTGTGTGTGTGTGTGTGTGTGTGTGTGTGTGTGTGTGTGTGTGTGTAGAGAGAGAGAGAGAGAGAGAGAGCAGCCTAAACTACTTTGCAGGTGTGTTGTGAACTGGGCTGTGAACTGTGAATTGGGGTGGGTCTCTGGGGCACAGAACTGAGGTCCTGTTCAACAAAACGAGCAGGTGGGCCTGCCAAATGCAGAAGAGGTGGCTTATTACATGCAGGACCATCAAATTATAGAGCTGGAAGGGACCCTAAGGATCATCTAGCCCAACCCCATGCAGTGCAGCTGTCCCATGTGGGGACTGAACCTACGACCTTGGCATTATCAGCACCATGCTCTAACCAACTGAGCTATAAAAGAAGTAATTGACATTACCATTGGAAGGAGGAGGTCATAAAGCCATTAAGTCCAGCATCTAAAATCAATTGCTTTAAGGATTGGTTGGTTGGTTGGTTGGTTGGTTGGTTGGTTGGTTGGTTGGGGTTGTTGGATTTTTCCCCAATTAAGCAGCATATAAATTTTACCAAATAAATAATGAATAAATTACCCAACTCCACCACTGGCTCTGAAGATAACAAGGGCGGTGGGGGTGAACTTTGGGCTGTATTCAGCTATGTTCTACTCAGAGTGGGTGCATGACAATTAATAGACCCAACTTAGTCATGCTCATTTGTTTTGATGGGTCTACTCTAAGTAAGACTAGCAGCCCTGTGTGCCTTGGAGTATGGATGGTACTCCATTTTCAAGCCTATATATGTCAGCCTCCCGCCCCAACTTCCTCCAGTTATTCACCTTTCACTACTGCACCCATTATTTTATTTCTCTGTCCTCCAGGAAACTCACGAGGGACACATTTGACTCTTTCCTCCCCACCTATTTTATCCCCTACGAAGTAGGGGCTGAGAGACAGTGGACATTTCAAAGTCACTCAGCTGGCTTCACAGCTGAGAGGGGAATCTGGAACTGACTTTCCTGGGTTCTCATCTGACACCCTAACCCTGGGATGGGGGGGACATGTGGCCTGCAGATGTTTGGCCCATGGAGTCCACCATCCTGTTCTCACTGTGGCCACTGTTGCTGACTCATGACAGTGGAGGCAGAGCCTAGACATTGCAGCTAGAAGTCACTGAGAGCCTTATCCCTCAACAGGTTAACTTCTCTGATGGCCAGCAGTGTCTCTTGCTACCTGAGACTTAAAAAAGCCCAAACCCAATGGAAACAGCAGGGATTGAAACTGGGATCTGCTGGAACCCGTGTGCTCTACCACTGAGCACTGGAGGGGGGAAGAATTTCTATCTGGTGGGGAGAGACTTTCTGCAACAACTTGCCCTTGCCAAGAAGATGACACGGGACTCAGCCAAGGAAGCCTTCCTTTGTATTTGCTAATACCCCAGGGGAATCAGTAAGGAGAATTATAAATAGGTTCCAGAAACGCAGCCATAATTTTGTCTGTTGCAGCAAAAAACAACAACACAGAGTCTTGGGGTGCCTTAACTGGACTAACGCATTTTATTATGGCACAAACTTGTTTGTGCACCTGATGATGAAGTGGATTCTAGTCCACGGAAGCTTATGCCACAATAAATTTGCTAAGTCTTTAAGGCGCCGCAGAACTCTTTGTTGTTATAAATAGTTTTGTGATCCTATTTCTTAGCAGCTGGGAGAGGTAGCGTGGGACTGGGCTAATGCAGCTGCGTTACGGCAGCAACTCACTCCTGGCGTGAGAGATTTGGGGGCTCGATCCTGGTGGGCCAGGGAGGCCTGCCTGCTACCTTTGATGTATTGGATCCGTTTAGGGTTGCAAGGAAAGCACTTTGCACATGCTCAAGGGCATTGCTATTGCTACTTTCAATTTGAGGTGGTTCTCAGGCTGAGCCCTGGGTGGCTAATGCCCCTGCCTTTGGTTCATTCCTGGCTAGAAGGCATTGGGGAGAAGCTTGAAACAAGCCCCCCACCCACAGATCAGAAGTGCGTGGAAGGGATTGTTGCAGGTACAAAGAAACTAGAGGCTGAACTCTAAAATCTACAGTCAAGAAATACTTTTATTAGGAGCAACCAAAATGTCGCAAAACAGCAAGCCAGTTTTGCATTTTCTAGAACTATTCATCCTAAGAACGTAAGACTAGGCTGGTTGGATGAAGCCAATGGCCCAAATAGCCTTGTATCCTATTCTAACCGGGCCAAACAGATGACTGTGCATAACCCACAGGCAGGACTTGAGTGCGTAAGTGCTCTTCTCACTTGTGAATGATCCCAGCGACTGGTTTTCAGACGCATGCTGCTTTCTACAGTGGAGGGGAAACGTCAGTCTGCACCTTAAGCAAAGCAAGGAGCGGGGAGGGTGGGGGAATGAAAAATTGGCTTGGTGCTGTGCGGCCAAAAGAAATGCATCCAGACTCACGCTCAAGATGGAGATTGCAGACTTGATTGAACGAGTGTCTGCTTAGTGCTGCTGCAGATCTCAGGTTACTCCGAGATCTATTGCATTTTGGGAGAGAGAAAAGAAAAATGCATGGACCGGCTCTCATTTTTCAAAATGTATAATCCAGCAGATGCCCACACCTGTCTCTACACAAGGTGTAGATCTGGTCCTTTGAGTGGAGGGGGGAAGTCACTAGGTGACCCACCTCACAGGCTCTTGTAGCCTCTCAGCCACTCTCCTTGGGGAGCATAGGATTGCTCCCTAAATAAATAGAATAACTATGGTGGCCAACCTTGCAGGCCTGTTGTGTTTGAGAGAAGCGTGTGAACACCTTAAGGGTGTCACCTGCTCTTTTTAAGATTGGATTTAAGGAGAGAATAAGAGATCGGTCATTTTGTGGAGATGACCGATTTGAAGAGCATGGTAGGCAATTTTGAACCCCCCAAAATTTGAACCCCCAAAACTTAATGATGAGTCATAATCATCATAATCGTCACCAATATATCTCAAGCATGAAAAGGGTTCTTCTGCAGGTTGTGAGTCCTGATTAGGAAGGAAAGAGAAGCAGGGCAGTCTTCATATTAGAAAAGTTGGAGATTACTGTAATTTTAGGCAGTGGTAGGGAAGCTGTGGACTTCCAGATGTGGTGGGACTCCAAGGGCTCAGCCATAATGTCATTTAATGTGGACAGCAAGCTTCCTGGACCTGCATTAATTTTCCCCCAAATCACTGCCCTTTCACCTACCTCGATCCAGATTTTCTTATATCACACCTTTAAAGCACGTGACTCCCCCAAGAGAATCTTGGGAGTTGCGGTTTATTAAGAGTGCTGAGAAATGGAGCTCAGTGAGGGAGAAACCACAGCTCCCATGATTCTTTGGGGGAAGTAATGTGCTTTAAATGTATGGGGTGGATCTGAAAAGGAGAGGGTATGAGAAAATCCCGACTGCAGGAGGGGAAAGTGCGGAAAGGCAGTGATTTAGAGGGAAATGCCTTATGGACAACAGAATGATGCTAAATTCACCTACCATCCACAGCAAAGGACAGTATGGAGGAGCTTCAACTCCCATTGCAAAAGCTGATGGGAGATGGAATCAATTAGTATCAGGAGGGACATATCCTTGATTTTAGGTAATATCCCAGGTAACAACCTACCCAGACCCTTCAATCACCACCTGAGGCCCTTCTTCATGTGAGGTCAGCAGGGGGGCAACATGAGAGCGGGCCTTTTCTGCAGTTGTGTAACCCACCCAGGAGGTCCGTGGCACCATTCACATAAAGAAAACTACCATAGAGATATCAAAATTTTCAAAAGTAGGGGATTGGCTTTTGAAAACAGACGGTCCGCAGTACTTGGCTAATTGGGAACCACTGGTTTGTGGCTGTGTGTGAGTGTGTGTGAGTGTGTGTTATTGTTTTTGTTCGTTACTATGTTGTGTATTTTTGTGTTTTTAAATTGTAAAGTGCTGTGTGATCCTTAGATGAAGGGCGCTATAGAAATTTAATGTATGTATGAATGAACGAATGAATGAATGAATGAAGTCAGTATAGACATATTGTGTAGTATTACCAACAGATGCCTGTTGTCTTTGTCCATGGAGTTTTCCTGGCAGGGATACTGGAGTGGCTTGCCAGTTCCTGCTCCAGGTGGATCACATTTAGTCAGAACTCTCCACTATGACCTGTCCATTTTGGGTGGCCCTGCACGGCATAGCTCACAGCTTCTCTGAGTTATTCAAGCCCCTTGGCCATGACAAGGCAATGATCCATGAAGGATCCAATACTTTGGCCACCTCATGAGAAGAGAAGACTCCCTGGAAAAGACCCTGATGTTGGGAAAGATGGAGGGCACAAGGAGAAGGGGACGACAGAGGACGAGATGGTTGGACAGTGTTCTTGAAGCTACCAGCATGAGTTTGACCAAGCTGCAGAAGGCAGTGGAAGACAGAAGTGCCTGGCGTGCTCTGGTCCATGGGGTCACGAAGAGTCGGACACGACTGAATGACTAAACAACAACAACAACCAACAGATGGGGAGGTATGTAATCGTCAGAAAGCAAAGTCCCCTTCATTGGTGGTTTTTAAGCAGAGGTTGGGTGGCCATGTACATGGATGCTTTAGTTGAGATCCCTGCATTGCAGGGGGTTGGATTAAATGACCTTCAGGAGTCCCTTCCAACTCTACAATTGTATTATTCTGCATTTGAGTAGAGCCCAAAGTAATCTTTCTCTTTTCCTCAATGGTGACATAAAAAAAAAGCTAGCCATGTAGATCAGTAAGAAAAATTCTAAAATCCACAGCTGGGCGATTCCTTCTTGTGACAGGGCTGGGCAAACGCCAGCTCCCTTGGCCTATAGAGCGAGATGAGCACGCAACCCCAGAGTCGTCCGCGTCTGGACCTAACGGTCAGGGGTACCTTTACCTTTACCTTTTACCTTTACATCCCTGACCCTTGGCCTTGATGGGCTGGGGCTGATGGGAATTGGAGTTCACAAACATTCTGAAGGTGGCAGCTTGTCTGCCTCTGCTTTATCAGGAGCACACACGAAAAGTGAGCAAGCTTTCCAGTTCTTGAAAAGTCAGTGGGAACAGCATTCCCCCAAATCTCCACCATCTGGGGAAAATTCACCAGATCCTTGTGCTGATGAGTTAACACACACTTTAATCATCCCTTTGTTTACATCATCAGTAGTAGTTAAGAAGCATAAGGAAGGTGGGCTTTTAAAAAGGGGGGTGGGGAGAAATTAGAGTCTTTATAGAGAATGTGTTGAGGGTTTTTTTAATTTTCAAAACTTGCATTCAGCTGTGACACACACGCTTAGTTATATCTAAGGGGGGGGAAACAAAGTAGATTAATGTACAGTTGATAAGGACACAGAGAATTAATTGTGAGGTGGAGAACCTACTGTTTTTGCACCCTTTGTGTACCGCTGTGTGGGTCCCACCCCCCAAATACTAAGGAGCAATCAGTTTGTGCTGGGACGATGAGAATAAATACGAAAGTCTGGATACAGATGGGAAAACGTAAAGGGGAATTCTAATCTGTATAACGGGTTACAAGGACAAAGGGATACGGGTTGACTTTTGTTTCAAATTACAGAGTGAGATCTCACAAATGCCTCTCTGATCCCCAAATCACAGATGGCAAGCTGTGATCTCGCACAGGCTCCCCAGCCCCCAACCCTCTGAATTAATCACCATTCTGGAATAGCCATCACTCCCGAGTTCTGTACTTGCCGTTATTTATATGGCTCAGAATGTCTCTTCCACCCATAAACATGGGAGAGAAACAGACTGAGACTTTTTTCTTTCTTTTTTTTTTACTACTCTCTGGTCTCTCTGGGGTGGTTAAAGGGATTCCAGCGGTCACCAATCCCATTAAATGGTTACGTGTTTTGCAAGCATAATTGCATAAGATCAGGCCCAGGGCCCATCTACTCCAGCATTCCTGCTCTCACAGTGGCCAAACCAGCAAACAGGGCCTGAGCAGAGCAGTCCTCTCCCCTCCTGTAAACATATATTAAAACATATAAGGTAAAGGGACCCCTGACCATTAGGTCCAGTCGTGGACGACTCTGGGGTTGTGGCACTCATCTCGCTTTACTGGCCGAGGGAGCCGGCGTACAGCTTCCGGGTCATGTGGCCATCAGGACTAAGCCGCTTCTGGCGAACCAGAGCAGCACACGGAATAGCCATTTACCTTCCCGCTGGAGCGGTACCTATTTATCTACTTGCACTTCATGCTTTTGAACTGCTAGGTTGGCAGGAGCAGGGACCAAGCAATGGGAGCTCACCCCGTCGCGGGGATTTGAACCACCGACCTTCTGATCGGCAAGCCCTAGGCTCTGTGGTTTAACCCACAGCGCCACCCGCGTCCCCTCCTGCAATTTCTAGCAAGTGGCATTCAGAAGCATCACTGTACACGACCATGGAGGCAGAGAAGAGCCATCACATCTAGTAGCCATGAACAGGCTTATCCTCGAACAATTTGTCTAATCCTCTTTTAAAGCCATCCAAGCTTTAAGCCTCCTGCAGGAGGGAGCTCCACTGACCAAGTTCCCATGTCCAGTTCCTCCAGCATCTCCAGGTAGGGGTGGAAACTATGCCTGTCTGAAGCCCCGGAGAGCCATTCCTGGGTGTAGACCAGCTGTGGTAGATGATGGGCCAATGATCTGATTTGGCATGGCTCCTACTTCCCAGGCCCTGATCTGAAAGTGCAAAACACAGATGAATGGCACTGGCAATCAGGGAGCAGAAGCTGCCTAGTGCTGGTGCCAGTCTATTTTGTGTGCCAGGCAAGGCTAACTACTAGGAATCATAGAATCGCAGAGTTCGAAGGGACCCTGAGGGTCATCTGGACCGACCCCCTACAATGCAAGAATATGCACCTGCAACCTCGCATTAGCACCACGCTCTAACCAACTGGGCTACCCTCCCCGCAAAATTTCTAACTTCAGTTTTCTTGTAGGGAAAATTTTTTGAAAAGCACAGAACTTTGAAACGGCTAGATTTGTTTTAAATTGCAAAGAATAAGTAATGCAGCCATCTTTGATTATTTTTCTCAAGCGCAAAAGAAAACACTTTAGCGCCAATCATTTGGAGTAATCTTGTGAATTGTGGTGTTAAAATGTAAGTCTCTTAAATGTTTCAATTTCAGGCACATCAACATATCACTTTGCATGCTTTTTCCTGTGCAAATTTTGTCACGGGTTCTTTCAGTGGCATCTGTCAAAACTTGTTGAAAACCCTCATCATACCTGCAGTTGGCTTGTAGCTGAATTTAAATCACTTTCCATATTTTGCAGTAGCTTGCTTGCAAAATGGACTAGCATGGAACAAGGGATGCCACAAACTTGAGTTTACAAATTGCATGTGCAAGGGCCTTGGTTTCAATATGGGAATTGTTTCCAGACAAACCTTTTCGGCTTGTGCCATCAAAGACATATATTAAAGCATCACATATGCTACCAAGATGATATGCTGCATCTCAGTGGTTTCAAAGCATTGATCGAATTCTCCCATCTTGTTTCACTTCAATGGCTTAACAGTTATGGCTAAGTTTGATAAATGGCTAGTTAGAATTTGCCAATGCTGAGTCAATGCAGATAAATAATTTTAGATCCGTTGAACTAAACTGAACAAACTCATTGCTTCCAGACCCAAACACACCCATTACATAACCTCCAGCCTACCCTACATGTATGGATTACTTCAGAAACAATGATGTTCTTCAAAGTATAAGATACAAGCAAAATATTATCAGGGATTTATAAGATACAACAAAAACAAATCTGTGTAAAACTGTGTCTCTCAAAGGTCAGTGCTGTGCCCCTCTGAGGTGTGGACTCTAAACAGCTGCCCAGTTGGCCTAATGATAGCACCAAACACTCATTTTTAAAGAAAACATAATAATATGTATTTATTGATACTTATTCAAAGTTATATGAAAATACATACCCATTACAAAGTTATTGTTTTATACGGTAATATACTGAGATAAAACATCTGCTTAGTCTAAAAGAACAAAGTCCAGAGGAAGAAAAGACAAGAAAAGGAGGAAGCTAAAGAAAGAGAAAGCGATAGAAAAGGAATAAAACCAAAAACTCCATGATCAAGGGACTGTCCCCTTTAAGACTGCCAGTCTCTCTCCAGGCAAAACAGCAGTTATGAGCAATTACAGTACATGCTGACCACAGATGGCACTTAGAAATAAGGTGGTGTTGGGCACACCCCAAATGCACCACAAATCACACACTCACACTTACAGGAGAGTGTCCTCTGTGAGATGCTCTGGCTCAGGGGTAGGCAGCCTAAGGCCCGGGGGCTGGATGCGGCCCAATCGCCTTCTAAATTTGGCCTGTGGACGGTCTGGGAATCAGCATGTTTTTACATGAGTAGAATGTGTCCTTTTATTTAAAATGTATCTCTGGGTTATTTGTGGGGCCTGCCTGGTGTTTTTAACATGAGTAGAATGTGTGCTTTTATTTAAAATGCATCTCTGGGTTATTTGTGGGGCATAGGAATTCGTTCATTATTTTTTTCCAAAATATAGTCCGGCCCACCAAATGGTCTGAGGGATAGGGGACCGGCCCACGGCTGAAAAAGGTTGCTGACCCCAGCAGTCTGGCTGGTACAACTTCATTCTGGTCCAGGACTGCCAAGCACCCTCGGCCCACGCCAATCAATTCCTGGTATATGTAGAGATTAATAAGGAGCTGGGATTGTTCACCCCAAATGATCAAGCCCAAATGATACACTGAAATAACCAGGAGATAGCTGCCTTTGAGATCTCCTAAACTGGCACCCTGCCCTATGTTTTGTTTGGGTGTAAGACGCTGTCAAGAGTACTGATGCTACTATACCTTTTTTTTATATAAAACTCTGGATTCCTAAATCTGGAATAACTGTGATACCACCATCACAAACAAGAATGCTGCTTTTTAAGGTTAGGGACAATAGGGTTTCCCCCACACACTCCAGAGAATTCAATAAAGCACCCCAACTCACAGATATGAAAGAGGGGTCACAGCCCACTGTCCTAATATTTATCCCACTGCTGCCTCCAGTTAAATGGGTTGGGCAGGCTCAGGTATTGCCTTGAAACCTGCCAGACCCGTTTCACCAGAGGAGAGGAGACAAAAGATGGACATTTGCACAGCAGGGAGCGAGCCATAGGCCAGGTGGCCACAGGTTCGGTTTCTGGCACCTCCAGTTAAAAGGGTGGGGGAGCAGGTGATGTGGGAGACCTCTGCTTAGATCAAAGCAGGCAATGCAGAGATAAGGGGGTGGGCAATGGTCTGGTGTGGTACCCAGAGGCATGGGAAGCTGTCCCTCCCTGCCTCAATGCTCTTAAAAGTGATTACTGTATTTTCACTCTACAAGACGCACCAGACCACAAGACGCACCTAGTTTTTGGAGGAGGAAAACAAGAAAAAAAATATTCTGAATCTCAGAAGCCAGAACAGCAAGAGGGATCACTGCGCAGTGAAAGCAGCAATCCCTCTTGTTGTTCTGGCTTCTGGGATAGCTGCACAGCCTGCATTCGCTCCATAAGACGCACACACATTTCCCCTAACTTTTTAGGAGGGGAAAAGTGAGTCTTATAGAGCAAAAAATACGGTACCTGTCTCTGGTCTTTCCAAAGACACAGGTGTCAAAAGGAGGGTCATAAGGCAGACAGAACCCAATATTTATAATGAATTGAAAAAAATGTTGAAATATACATTTATTAAGAAACCAGAAGCCTTTCTACTTGGAATAATAGGTTTGGAATTGCCCAAGAAATATGTTTTTGTATGCCACAACTGCAGCTAGAATTTTGCTGGCCAAAAATTGGAAACTACAAGAAGTACCGACAGTGGAGGAATGGCAGATGAAGATGATGGATTTTGGGGAGCTAGCCGACCTGACCAGAAGAGTCTGTGGCCAGAGGGAGGAGGAGCACCAAGAGGATTGGAAGAAATTCAAAGATTATTTAGCTAAATATGTCAAGATAACATAAATAGAATTACTTGCGGGTACCAAATACGCCTAGGATTTAAATATGTGATGTTGTAAAATACTATGTTAAAATTAAAATTAAAAGAAAGAAAGATGTAATTTGACCAAGTAAATAGTTTTGGAAAACTGCTACAATGGACTATATGGAGACTCAGCTAGGGGGATTCAAGGAAGTCATTTAACAATGTTTTTTAAAAAAGGAATTATTATAGTTAGGATAAATGTTTGTTTGGTTGGTTTTTGATGTTTTTTTGTTTGATATAAAATTGGAAAATCAACAAAAAAATTGGAAAAAAAAGAAGGCAGACAGAACCCACTCTTTAATTGCTGCAGTCCAGTGAAGCTCGCCTGCATCAAATGGCCCCACACTTTGAGGTTGAAACGATGCCTTCAACTGGGGTTCCCCCAACTAATCCCATCGCTGTGTAGCCATCGACAGCTGAAGGTCATTTGCGCTATATCTGGTTTCCACGGCGACCATTGATTGGCAGGCAGATTTTCAGGGCATCCGGGGTTATTATATGCAGCAGACTGCGCCGGTGACAGATCAGGCTTTGGGGGAAATTTCGCTCAGTGGGCAGGTCACGGAAAGGGAAATGCCAGAATAGGCTGAGCGTCAAGACAGACTCTTAGCTTCATTTTCTTTCTTTCTTTTTGTTTCCCCAGCCTGAGGACGCCTGGGCTTGTCTGTTTTTTGGAGCATGTGATGTGGGACGGAGAGGGGAGTGAATGGGAACATACGCAATTCCACCCGCCACCCCCGCCATCTCCCACCCCATTTTCTTCTGCCCTAGATAGAAGGGAGACTGGGGGAGGAGGGAAGAGGGGGGAAGATCCCAGAGACTGGCTGCATCAGTAGCCTGAGGGTGTTAATTCATCTCTCCTAGCAACGAGCATGGGGGGGGGGAGGGGAGGGAAGCCCCTCTTCCGGTAGGAGGGGAGGGGGAGGAGGGGGAGGAGCTGCGTGGGTGGAGAAGGGGACAGGTGGCTTGGGCATTTGGCTATTTCTGGAGGGAGACAGAGGCGCCATAGCAACAACACACACACACTCAAATTTAATGCACAAAATCCATACATGCAACCTCATATCCTCAGCTTTCTCATAGGACTTGGGTTATCACCCCCACCTCTTAGAATCATAGAATTGTAGAGTTGGAAGGGGAACCCCAACGGTCATCTAGTCCAACCCCTTGCAGTGTAGAAATCTCAACTAAAGCATCCATGACAGATGGCCATTGAACCTCTGCTGGAAAACCCCGAAGGAAGGAGAACCACACAGCTTCCGAGGGAGTCCTTGCCACTGACCAACAGCTCTGAATTCTTGTACCTTGAAGCCATGGGTTCGGATCCTACCCTCCAAAGCAGGAGAAAACAAGCTTACGTCATCCTCCGTGTGGCAGGCCTTGAAACATTTGATGATATCTTTTCTCAGTCTTCTCTTATACAGGATAATAATAATAATAATTATTATTATTATTATTATTATTATTATTATTATTATTATTATTATTATTATTATTATTTTATACCCCGCCCTCCCCAGCCAAGACCGGGCTCAGGGCGGCTAACACCAAGTATAAAAACAATTGATTAAAATACAACTTAAAAACAAGATTAAGATACAACATTAAAATTCAGCCTCATTTCAGCAGAAACTCAAATCAAAAACTTTTTGGGGGTGAAAACGTCCAATCTTCACCAAGGCCAACTATCCAGACTGGTCCTACGTGGGCCAGAAAAAAAGCCAGGTTGGTCCCCAAATAGGAGTTCCATCACAGAAGGAGAAAGGAGAAAGGAAAGACCCACTTCCCTCGACTATTCCTCCCAAGGCTTTGATCATCTTGGTCTCCCTCCTCTGCACTTGTTCCAGCTTGTCAATACACTTCTTAAATTGTGATGCCCAGAAATGGACATGGTATTCCAGGTGTGGTCTGATCAAGGCGGAATAGAGTGGTACCATTACTTCCTTTGAAGTAGACTTCTTTTGATGCAGCCTAGAATAGCATTCGCTTTTTTTGCTGCTGCGTCACACTGTGGACTCATGTCAAGCTTGTGGTCTACTAAGAGCTTTCTCACACGTACCTTGGACTCTAAGTACATTTCTGCCCTTAATCCTGCAAACCCGATTCCACCACAACCCCCCCCAATTGTGCTCACCTTCCTTCTACTAACCATTTCTTGCTGTTTGTTTTTTAAGTAAAGAGTGGATACTAATGCTTCTTGCTCCATAAAACAGTTAAGCAAAAATATTTGCCATATTGTGCATATGAGGAAGAAAATATGGACCCTGGGGTCTAAG
The DNA here is from genome assembly GCF_964188305.1 of Podarcis bocagei. Classification (NCBI taxonomy): domain Eukaryota; kingdom Metazoa; phylum Chordata; class Lepidosauria; order Squamata; family Lacertidae; genus Podarcis; species Podarcis bocagei. Next base: position 11,882,428 of record NC_138132.1, read on the forward strand.
ATTGCAAACTGCTATTGGTTTATTGATATTCTAACATTAGGGACGCGGGTAGCGCTGTGGGTTAAAACAACAGAGCCTAGGGCTTGCTGATCTGAAGTTTGGCGGTTCAAATCCCTGCGATGGGGTGAGCTCCCATTGCTTGGTCCCTGCTCCTGCCAACCTAGTTCAAAAGAATGCCAAAAAGTGCAAGTAGATAAATAGGTACCACTCCAGTGGGAAGATAAACGGCGTTTCCGTGTGCTGCTCTGGTTCGCCAGAAGCGGCTTAGTGTATACATTTTATGAAATAAAATGAAATAAAAGTTGACCCAAAGATGAAAAACCAGATATGCCCTTGTGTCCTTGATGATATAGAAATCAGCTGGGGAAGCTCATCCCAACCCACCCCCAGCACAGGAGAGGTCAAGCATCTTCTGATGATATCGAACATGGGTAGGCAAACTAAGGCCCGCGGGCCGGATCTGGCCCAATCGCCTTCTAAATCCGGCTTGCGGACAGTCCGGGAATCAGCGTGTTTTTACGTGAGTAGAATGTGTGCTTTTATTTAAAATGCATCTCTGGGTTATTTGTGGGGCGTAGGAATTTGCTCATTCCCCCCCCAAAAAAAATAGTCCGGCCCCCCACAAGATCTGAGGGACAGTGGACCGGCCCCCTGCTGAAAAACTTTTCTGACCCCTGATACAGAATCATAGAGGGGAAAGGGAACTCCAGAGCACAGCTGTCAACTTTTCCCTTTTCTTGCGAGGAATCCTATTCGGAATAAGGGAATCTCCCTTAAAAAATGGGAAACATTGACAGCTATGCTCCCGAGGGTCATCTAGTCCAACCCCCTGCGATGCTGGAGTCTCAGCTAAAGCTTTCCTGACAGATGACCGTTGAAGGCACAGCTGCAGAGAGAGGCTGGCTGAAGGAGTTGCCAAACCCATCTAAGCGATGGGGAGACGATGCAAATGGAAGTCTAATTCTGAGTGCAAACTCTCCCTCCTCCTGTAAGGACACCATTAGATGGAGATATACCTCTTTCCCTTTCCTGCGAGGAAGCTCATAACTCCCGGGGCTCAACGTGCGGAAAGGGAGTGATTCCTAGTGGTTAGAGCACACAGAATATCCCCCCCCTCTCTCGCGAAGGAGCCTGGGCTTTTAGACCGAGACGCCCTTTCACCTTCCTCCCCGCCGTCTTTTCTCTGTCCTTCCCTACGCCTCTCTCTCTCCCCCCTCCCGGACAGCTGTCTCATCCGTTCCCGCACGTGTCCCGTCTTGTCCAGAGAGGAGGCTCCGGTTACATAAGCCTCATATCGGACGCCTCGCTTTTTCCATCTCATGCCAAGACCTGGGAGGGGGGGGGTTGGGGGCGGGGGGGGGGAGGAAGACGCAGACAGACAGGCAGCTGGTATATGGGGAAGAGGCGGGGAGGGGCACACAGCTCCGACCTCCCGCCCCCCCCGCCCCCACCTCCTCCTGCTTCATTGTAAGATATACCATTACATCCTCTGCAATTTTAAACCATGTATTAATTGGCATGGGGGGGACGGAGATCACGCGCTCGGGGTGTGGTTTGCCGGGGAGGGAGGGGGAACGCATTGTGTCCCCCCTACCTCCAGCATCTCCACCACTTAACATCTGGGGCTCTTGGGTGGTGTGACTTGTGAATACTGTTAGAAATTTTTTTGGGGGGGATACCCCCTAAACCCTAGGAATTAATAAGGAATCCACCTGCAGCCTGGTGCAAAAATATTACACGAGGGGGGAGGTTGCGGCTTTCCTTACCCCTCTGGGGACTTTTTCCGGGTCTACAGCCCAAGTTTCTAGCCCCCTTTGTCCTTCCCTCTTCCCCTCCCGAGTCAGGAGCTCTGCATAGGGACGTTCAAATCCTGTGATTCAGCTAAAAGTAGCATAAATGCTGACTCCGACTGATAGATAAATAGATCAGCCCCTTCGCAGCAGCTCCCAAGCGATCTCGGCCCTGGACCACCCCCCCCCCCCCCAGGATCCACCAGCACGTCTGGCGCCCGCACCCATGATCTCCACGTGTCGGGGTGCTCGGCATCGCCCCCAAAACCAGAACACTCCGAATTAGGACCGTTGCTCCTCCGATCCCGTTAGCACTACCTCTTTCTCTCCCCCATCCTTCCGCAACTCCTCCCTTTGTGTGGGGCGAGGGAAGGCGATCCTGCTGCCTCGGTTCCCGCAGCAGAACTACTTTCCTTCTGCCCCGTTTGGTTGCATGAGATGGAAACCCCGCGATGGAAGCGCAGGAAAAAGAGGGCGCGCGCTTCGACTCGAGGTTGCCCCCGCGTGTTCGCCGTGAGGATTGCGTCGGCTCCTTCAAAGAGAGTTGCGGTTTCGTTATGGGGTCGTCTCCACTCCCACGCCTCTAAGGGATTATTAAATACAATGTCCGGGGAAGCGCTTCTCCTTCTCCGCACTAGTGCCACAGGTGTACCTAGGCTCCCTTGAACCTTTGGCAAGGAGCTGTAGCGGCGCCCTCCCCCGCCCAATCCCTTGCACCCTTGCAGTGGCAAGGAGTTCCGTCGGCGCACCCAGAGGAAGATGCACGCCTCCGCCCAGCAGAGAAATGGCCCAGGAATGTGCGGAAGGGCAGACTGGGCTCCTAGCCATTCCGTGTCAGGGTGGAGAGATGTGATTTAGATCGGTTCTGGGAGAAAGGCGGGGCATTAATTAGTATTCATAATATTTTCCAGAGAGGGGTAGTTGTGTTCCTCTCTTGCAGCAAAAACAGCAAAGCACCCCCCCCCCCCACACACACACACATCACAGGAATGTCATTTAAAAGTGTCTGAACATCTGCAAATATCAAGGATTTACCCCAAAGTTAACATGACCAACGATTTCTAACCAGAAAGAAAGCACCACAGCACAAGCCCCGTCGTCCATGTCCCCTCAAAAGCCATAATCAGCATTACATCAACATTTTATGCCTTTTATAAGTCTCATTTGGATATCTATTTGGATCAGGGCCGGCCCAGCTACTAGACAAGGTAAGGTGGTCGCCTCAGGCAGCAGGATCCACAGGGGCAGCAGATCCCAACAGTGGCATAGCGTGAGTTGCCAGGGCCCGGGGCAAGACAACTATTGCACTCTCTAACCTGTCACGGCACCTGCATGGCAACCGCAGCCAGCCCACCTCCTTGATTGCTCCCCCCCCATTTCCTCCTTTCCACCTTCAGTTCAATGCAGATGACAGCCACCGGCAGAATATAAAATAAAAACAAATGATATAAACAGCCCAACAAAATATGTGCCTTTCACCCAGTGGAATAAGTGAAGGCTTTGGGAGGAGAATGAGAGCATGGGAGCGCAATTGTGGGACCCGAGTGGGTGGGATTTGCCTCTTGAGAGACGCCCTGACTGAGGAAGAGAGCGTGCTATTTATTTTCTTTGGAAATTTTGTGCCCCTGATAATTTTGTGCTGCTCCTGTGCCCCCACCACATTGCACCACTGGATCCCAATGCAAAATTTTATTCCCCACTTCCTCCTGATGAAGATTTCCCCTCACCTCTTCTTCCCTGGCGAGGGGGCGGGGGCAGGGATGCCATTTTTGCGGTTGACTGCAGGTGCCAATTTTTCTTGGGCTGGCCCTGATTTGGACAAATGAACTGCTTCTATTAATATATATAAGTCAGGACTGATGGATTTTAAAAATTGCTAATGTGAGCTGATGCTGTTCCTTTCTTTTGGTTGTATTTGCATTATGCAAACAGGACTGAAAAGAAAGCGGCCTTTTGAGATCGATCCTGAAATTCCTATAGCCATCAGAACATTTGAATGACAAAGTCACAAGAGGGGGGGGGACCCATGGCCAATGTTTATCAGTAATAACAACAATTAGGGAACCAACCTCGGATTTTTCCTGGGGGATAAAAAAATTAATAGGCATTGCCATTCAAATGGTCTGTGCGCACTGTGTCATGTGATCGACTATGCTGAACGGGGCTTACCTGCCCCCTTCCACCCCCAAAATGTTATTCAAGTTGGCATACCTGTATGAAACTCAACATGAACATTTCCCTCATTCTCTTAGAATGGCCATGGCGCCCACCTGATGGGTACCAGAACTGAGTTCTGGAGAGTTCCAGCTGGGGGAAAAGCCCTGGTTCAGCAGAAAGTGGAGATGATGGATGTCAGCATGTTTTAAATACCGTATTTTTCGCTCTATAAGACGCACCAGACCACAAGACGCACCTAGTTTTTGGAGGAGGAAAACAAGAAAAAAAATATTCTGAATCTCAGAAGCTAGAACAGCAAGAGGGATCACTGCGCGGTGAAAGCAGCAATCCCTCTTGCTGTTCTGGCTTCTGGGATAGCTGTGCAGCCTGCATTCGTTCCATAAGCCGCACACACATTTCCCCTTACTTTTTAGGAGGGAAAAAGTGAGTCTTATAGAGCAAAAAATATGGCAATTGTTTTTTTAATGTAACCGGCAGATGGGAAATTTATTTTCTTTTTGTATCTTTCTCTAATGTTTATTTTTCTTTTGTCTTTTTTATTTTTCTCTTTTCTCTGTTCTTATTGTCTCTTTCCTTCCACCCTCTTTCTTTGGTGTCCTACATCCAGGGCCTTTCTTAAGGTCCAGAGATTATATACTTATGAAGGTGGTTGATGGGTAAGAGCCAGAGGAACATCTGTCTCACAGGGTGAGAGGCTGAGAAATGAATAGAAAGATCTCAGGTGAGAGCAGGGGAGAGCTGCTGTCCTCTGTGGATGTGTTAAGGCAGAGGTCAGCAAACTTTTTCAGCAGGGGGCCGGTCCACTATCCCTCAGACCTTGTGGGGGGCCAGACTATATTTTGAAGGGGGGAAACAAATTCCCAGAGATGCATTTTAAATCAAAGCACACATTCTATACTCATGTAAAAACATGCTGATTCCTGGACCGTCTGTGAGCCGGATTTAGACGGTGATTGGGCCGGATCCAGCCCCTGGGCCTTAGCTTGCCTACCCATGCATTAAGGGCTAAGAATTACTTTTAAGAGAGGACTCCGTATTCTACTAGTTCGATTTGTATTTTTCTGCAGCTGCTATTTTGCTGTATTATGGGGGAGAATTGATAAAAATCTCATTTAAAAAAGAAGAAGGTTTGAACAATGATGTTTGCATTAGTCTGCACGCATATTAACATGATGGAAAATGCATGCCAGGAAAGGCTGGCCATAGCATGAGGCAGAATGAGTCAGCACCCGCTGAGGAGGCACAGAGAGGACAAGGCCATGTTTGCCACCATGTGGTCTAGCCTACCGGCTCCTGGGTACAATTTTTCGTCAAAATTAAAATTCAGTTGACAATCTGGCACGATTTAGTACACAGACTGGGGCCAGGGAAAGGCAGCACCTATATAAGCACCATGCAGTAAAAGTGCTTTTAAAAGCAGCACCGGCCCAGTCATTAGGCATGGTAAGGTCGCTGCCTCAGGTGGCAGAAGCCAACCGGCGACACCCTCACTGCCTGCCCCGTCACCTCCTCTGCTGGTGGAGAGGTGCCACCACCACCACCACCAGCGTCGATTTCAGGCAAAATCGCACGAGATCTCGCCGCGTAATCTCTGCCTGCCTGAAATGTGTGCCGCCCAGCGGCAGAGCATGGGGTGGCTGTGGGGGTATGAGCAGGAAAGTGGCGGCAGGTGCGGTGGCAGCAGCGGTAGTGGCAGGGCCACACGCAGCATTTCCCCTCAAGCAGCGGAAAAGGACACACCACTGAAGGGGTGAAGGTCAGGATGACCAATGGAGAGCCAGGCTAAGGACCTCTAAAGCCATTTAAGAACCTCTGACACCATTTTAGAGAGCAAACTAGAAGCTAAAAGCACAAAGCCATTTTAGAAAGCTAAAGACTATTTCTCTTTCTCCTGTTTGCCACCTTTTGCAGAGGCAGCTAGCTTGCAAGGATATGGTTAGGGTTTGCCAGTTGAGGTTAAGCCATTTCTGAGAAACGACCCCTGACAAAGGCAAGTAGCAGGATGTTTGCTGACCGCCAGGCTCCAGATATAACGCTTAGGTGTGAAGTTGCTAAACCACAAGGACATTTCTGGGAAGCAGGGGGTTCAGGGGTATTTCCTGGAATTAGTAAAGAGGTTAAGTAGTTTATAAGCCAGTAGCGCCACCTAGTGGAATGGGCAACTTGGAACCGAAAGGCCACCACCAAATGTATTCATTGGTTGAGCTTTAATGAATATGCATCAATGACCATAGGAAATTGTCAATCATTGGCTAAAGGGATGCCAAGGGGCTGAACTGTGCTTTGCAAAAAAGGTATATAAGTTAACTGCCCCAAGGAGAGGTGGGCATTTTCTCATTTTCCTAAATGCACCCACATTTGCTTTTGTCTGACAAAACCAAATAAAAAACTTTTTCTTTAAGAAACTTTGCTGCTTGGTTTTTACATTCCTGGTCTGTATTTCTGCAGTCCCTTTCATTTCTGGTGCCAAGGTGACTCGGATCAGAAGGACTTTAAGTGTCCTCAGAGACCAGGAGGCAGCTCCCTTGCCCTCTGGGCAGAGACGGCGGAGGGCCAACGGACCTCCTGGCTTCCAAGTGCACACCGAACCTTTTCTTCGGAGGGGGACAGAAGGCAACTTGACCCTCTTGCTGTATCCTGGGACAGAGGATAACGGATTTGAAGAGCCGAGGTTGGGAGGACAGGGCAGAGAACAGCCGGCTGGGGTGAGTACATGGCAACAAGCCCTGAGGGGATAGGAAATCCTCCTTTTAATTAAGGAGAAGGGAGATACTGATCACATCTCCAGCGTGGATAGTGGCATTAAGTAGAAGGGTTGACCCCTGACAACCACCCACGCTTTGGTATTAGGAAGGAGAGAAAGGGGGGGCACAGGGTGGTTAGCGTATGGTACAACGTCTGGCGAGAGAGGCATTTTGTGCATGTATGTGTGTTACCCCGGGGCATTCCCCTGGGGTCGTAGTAATAAGTACTCCTTGCGAAGTGAATGTGTGAGTGTTTGGTGTGGGGACGCTGTACAGGGCCATACTGAAAATGGGAGGGGGAGGCTCGAAAGCCTTGAAAGGTCCAGTAATTCCCCTTCAATGCATGTTAAACAACTTCAAGAAAGGATTCAGCGGAGACTATGGCATAGACCAGGGGGGACATTCTGACCAGATCCCCTATATAGACAGCTGACTGAAGGTGGTAGATGACACCCCCCCCCTGGCTGAAGAAATAGGGCAGGCAGGAAGATGTCTCAAGAAGCCCATTTATCAGGGACCCGAGGCAGAAGTCCTGGCCCCAGCCCCATATGTTTCACAGGCCGTGGTGGCCCCCCCTTGGGAGGACAGGGACAGCTCCCTCATGTCAGCTTTTGGCGTACAGTGTTTATGGAGAAGAGTGTACAGAACAGTAAGCAGTTATTACTGCATTAACAGAGGAAAATAAAAGAAAAGAGCATGAAACAGGATGCTGCTATAGAATTAATGTAACAGGATCTTGAACAGACAAATGAAGGACTTAATAGATTAAACACAAGTCATTTAGAAGAGAGGTCTCAACTAATTCAAGACCTCCAGAGGTATGGAAGAGAATTTGACAACCTCAGAGAGGTTTTAGTTGAGAAAGACAAAGAAATTTCTGCTATTATTTCAAATATAAATGTGTATTCTGAGCAGATTAATATTCTGAAATGTCAGATCAAGTGGAAAGAGAAGAAGTGTTGTCTAAGGCTGAAAGGGAAGTCCAGTTGCTGAAAGATGTACAAACCAAAGGTGTGAACAGTGGAGGCAGAAAGCTTTCAGAACTTTCTGAGCAGTTAAATGCAATAAAATCAGAACTGGCTGAGGGAAAAATTGAAAACGCTAGTAAAACAAAAGAGAATGAAATATTTGTTAGGCAAATCAAAGAGACTAGCCAAACAGTTAAAGATCTTCATTCTGCAATTAAGACTTGTGATGTTACTTACAACAACAAACTCATGGAGTGTGACTCACAAATTAAATTGCTTAAAGAACAAATAAGTAAATCAGCTAAAAATTGCAAGAAACAGAAATAGAATGTAAGGAGGAACAGACCATCTTAAATCCCAGGTCGATGAACATATCTCTGTAAAGGAGAAATTGAACAAGTTACTAAAATTAAAAGAAAAACAAAGAACAAAGTTTTGTGAATGAACTGAAATCAGTGAAAGATTCACACAACCAGCTCACTTTACAAAATGCAAAAAAAAAGATGAAGATTTAGCTAATTTATCCAGACAACTTGCTGAACATACTGACCATCTAGAAATTGTCAAAAGGTCACTGCAAGAAAAGGCAGAGATTGTGATATCCCTAAAAGACAAGTTTAAAGTTGTGGAGAATCGGAATCCCAGGCTTCAGTATTTTAGCAAAACCTCTAAATTAAGTTACCAGAGGAAGGGAAAGAGACCCCTTTGAGTGGGGACCGGCCCAACAAGAAGCCTTTGAGACTATCAAGCAATTAGATTCCACAGCGAAAGGCTGGCCACCCTGTCTGCGGGCTGTCACTGCCACCGTCACACTAGTGGAAGAAGCAGGCAAGTTCATGTTTGGCCAGGAAATGCATGTGAATGTGCCCCATTCGGTTCTCACCCTTATGGAATATAAGGGGTACACAGGCTGAAACAGGCTTTGCCCAACCCATTGAGAAGTCTGCAGGCGCAGTGGAAGCTTGTGAAGCAGACGTGCCTGATGCTCTAGAGAGACCAAAGGGTCCTAGCCATTTTAAGGGCCAGCCTTGATTCTTGGCTGTTGCCAATACTCCAAGGGAGGAAGCCCTGGGTCGCGTGGCAGGAACTGAAGACAGCATGTCAGGCCACAGTGGCAGCCAGACCAGAGGGGGCTGGGCTGTAGGACGCCCAGAAAGCCCAGAGGGGACTAGAGGATGCCCAGAAAAAGTACCAAGCCCAGAGGGGGCTGAGGCTGTTTTGAGAAGCTGTTTCTACGCTTCAATAAATCTGTATGATGGACTGTGGGCTGGAGAGAGGCTGAGAACTGGGAAGAGGAAGGCAGTTACAAGTTGTTCCTCAGGCAGCAGAGCACCCAGAAGTGGGGGTGCAAGCCAGGCAAGCCAGGCAGGCCGTTCCAAGAGCTCTAAGAAAGCCAAAGTCTCCAAGAGTTGTTTGTGCTCTGAGGCGAAGTCCAACAGCAAAAGGCATTGCCCTGCAATTGGCAGCTGGATGCAAGGCTAATGTCCAGAAGTTGAGACGTTACTGGAAGCAGTATGGGGTCCCGAAGAGATTGCCGTGATGCACTGCAAAGGCCATGGGAGAGGCCAGGACATGGTCACTAGGGGCAACCGGAAGGCAGACAACGCAGCTCGTGAAGCAGCTTTGAAACCTCCACCAGCACTCAACGCAGCCCTCATCCCACAACTCACTCCAGACGATGTGGAACCACGCTACACACCGGAGGAGCAACAGTGGGCACGCCAGGAAGGAGCAACACTCCAGGAGGGATGGTTCCGTCTACCAGAAAACCGTGTTTTTGTGCCCCAACATCTGGCTACCGTGATTGTGAAGAACTACCACGAGTCTACTCACATAGGAAGCCCAGCTGCTAAAGCACACCTTGGGAGAATACTCTACATCCCCAACCTATCCCAACTAATTGCTGCTATCTCCCAAAAGTGTGTCCTGTGCGCCAAGAGCAACCCTAGGCAAGGCCACCTCCCTCCACCGGGCGTACAACACGTGGGCTTCACCCCTATGGAGAGCCTGATTGTGGACTTCACTGAATTGCCTCCAGCTAGGGGTATCAAATACCTGCTTGTGTTTGTCTTCACGCTGACGGGCTGGACAGAGGCGTACCCCACTAGGATAGAGAAGGCTTGTGAGGTGGCCAAGAAACTGCTGAATGAAGTCATACCCAACTGGAGGCTACACGCAGCCTACAGACCCCAGAGTTCGGGAAAACCTGAGCGTATGAATCGCACCTTGAAGACCCACTTGGCCAAGCTGACCCAGGAGTCGGGACTACACTGGATAGATGTCCTGCCCATTGCCTTGTTTCGGATTCGGAGCGCTCCAACCAAGAGACTGAGACTATCACCCTTTGAACTTTTGTATGGCAGGCCACCCCTTTCGTCCGAGACATCCCCGCCAGTTTGGGGCGGGTGGGAGATCACATCACTCAGGAACAAGTGCAATTCCTGTCCCCGTGTGTGTTTGCTTCCCTTTCCAGGTACTACCTCGAGCCTACACCATGCAGTCTCGCTGAGCCGGTCCACCAGTTCCAGCCGGGTGACAGTGTGGAAGCGCAACCCCCTCATCCCTAAGTGGCGAGGCCCATATACCGTCCTCCTCTCCATCCCAACTGCGGTGAGAGTAGCCGACGTGATTCCCTGGGTGCATCACACGCGTCTGATCATCACCTTGTGTCTGACGCTACCGGAAACGCGTTGGGCCACGGGCAACGAGATCCTGCGACTGATCATCACAAGGACTTTCACAAGGACTTTCCCCTTTTCTCTATTATGTTCTGTATTGATTTGCTCTATGTCCTACTGCCCTTTTTGCTCTATGTCCTATTGCCCTGACCCCACCGAGCCATACCGACCCTATTGGCCTGCGGACCTCTGCTACGACTGGTTCGTCTTGCCAGTGGTAAGAAACGGCGTGCTCATTGGCTATTGGGAACAGGTCTTTGATGAGGTTGCCGTATTGAAACATCCCACTACCCCACTGTGGCTTCTCTTCCACACCACTGTCCAGCGCACATGGGTACTGCTCCTACGGGAAGTTGCAGAGACAGTCGAAATCTATCGAGTTCTGGACCGCTCTTGCTGTTGTGTGTGGGGGGGTAACCAACTGTCACTCGGGGGGTAGAGCACTGTACCAACCCCATCTGGTAGACCAGGTCCTAATCTTAATCCAGGTGTTGCATGGGACGGAGCCTATCTTAATGCAAATATTGCAGGGGAGGGAGCCTGAACCAGGTGCACATTGAAATTGCTGAACAAGTGCCAGTAAATCCTGCAGCCCCACCTGTGGTTGTCGTGGTGGCTCGAGCCTCCCAAAATCCCAGAATACTGCCTGAACTACTGGGCCTGGTAACTCCACACCTAATACCCTTGAATGTGGTAGGGTATTCTTGTGGCTGCATAAGGGTTGCCACCCCAGGCTTCAGCTTCCATAGGCCCTGGTCAGAGACCACGCAGGTGACCTCCACCCAGTAGGACCAGCCTTTGAACTTTACAGTGTCTATTGCCATCCCTATAGCTCCCGAGGCCTAACAGTGTATCAGTGCCAGGCGGCCACTTTTCCCTGTGTAGAGTGGGAACGTTTTGTGTGTAGACGCTGTTCACGCCTCAGTAGGGCCAGGAGTTAGAGGCCCACATGACCTGGCCTTCGTGGGCCCCCATCCCTTTGGCCTGCGGTATTACCCTTTTTGTGGTATTTCTGTGTTGGTGGTACAGTTCTTTGTTCTGGGGCACCAAACATTCCTCGAATCAGGATGTGGATCATACCCTGCCTCCGGATGGTTCTCACCTCTCAGATGGCCACCGGGTGGAGGGAGAACACCTTCCTGAACATGACCACGGCTGTGGCCAAGAGCCTGAACAGGTCTGAGTGCTGGGTATGCGTGCGAGGTCAAGATTCTGAACACCACCTACGTGGTTCCCCAGCACCATATTTGAAGACTTGACAGGGTCATAGAGGGAGGCCCGTGTATCCACAGGAGTGTACATTTCCTGGCTCTCTATGATATTGTACCTATAGGTCCATCAAGCGAAAATGGAGAACCGTGACCGGTCAGCATTTTCGTGATGGAAAGGGGGGAATGAAGGGGTGAAGGTCAGGATGACCAATGGAGAGCCAGGCTAAGGACCTCTAAAGCCATTTAAGAACCTCTGACACCATTTTAGAGAGCAAACTAGAAGCTAAAAGCACAAAGCCATTTTAGAAAGCTAAAGACTATTTCTCTTTCTCCTGTTTGCCACCTTTTGCAGAGGCAGCTAGCTTGCAAGGATATGGTTAGGGTTTGCCAGTTGAGGTTAAGCCATTTCTGAGAAACGACCCCTGACAAAGGCAAGTAGCAGGATGTTTGCTGACCGCCAGGCTCCAGATATAACGCTTAGGTGTGAAGTTGCTAAACCACAAGGACATTTCTGGGAAGCAGGGGGTTCAGGGGTATTTCCTGGAATTAGTAAAGAGGTTAAGTAGTTTATAAGCCAGTAGCGCCACCTAGTGGAATGGGCAACTTGGAACCGAAAGGCCACCACCAAATGTATTCATTGGTTGAGCTTTAATGAATATGCATCAATGACCATAGGAAATTGTCAATCATTGGCTAAAGGGATGCCAAGGGGCTGAACTGTGCTTTGCAAAAAAGGTATATAAGTTAACTGCCCCAAGGAGAGGTGGGCATTTTCTCATTTTCCTAAATGCACCCACATTTGCTTTTGTCTGACAAAACCAAATAAAAAACTTTTTCTTTAAGAAACTTTGCTGCTTGGTTTTTACATTCCTGGTCTGTATTTCTGCAGTCCCTTTCACCAATAATAATAATAATAATAATAATAATAATAATAATAATAATAATAATAATAATAATAATAATTTATTATTTATACCCCGCCCATCTGGCTGAGTTTCCCCAGCCACTCTGGGCGGCTCCCAATCAAGTGTTAAAAACAATACAGCATTAAATATTAAAAACTTCCCTGAACAGGGCTGCCTTCAGATGTCTTTTAAAGATAGGATAGCTGCTTATTTCCTTCACATCTGAAGGGAGGGCGTTCCACAGGGCTGGCACCACTGAGAAGGCCCTCTGCCTGGTTCCCTGTAACCTCACTTCTCGCAATGAGGGAACGCCAGAAGGCCCTTGGAGCTGGACCTCAGTGTCCGGGCAGAACAATGGGGGTGGCGATGCTCCTTCAGGTATACAGGACCGAGGCCCCATGTTTGAAGCACATTGTCGTCGCCCCCCCCCCAAACTGTAAATTAGTCTCTCTAACACAGGGCAAACCCTTTCCAGCATGTGCTACAGCTCTCGGGATCAAAGTCATGTGCTCCAAGCAGAGGCGTAGAAGGGGGTTGCAGGGGTGCAGTCCGCCCCGGGTGTCATCCTTGAGGGGGGAGACAAAATGACACACCACGGGGAGCAGCACTAACCGCAGGGCCTGGCCTGCAGCGTGCCCAAGCCACACGTCTCTCCTGGGAGTGACGCGGTGACTTGAGGCCCCACGCTGCCCGAAACGGCAGCGTGGGGCTTGCGTCCACCAGGCGGATTCCATGGGCGGCTCACCCCAACCCTGCCGCCCTGGGTGCCAGAGCAGCTAGCTACATGCCTGGCTCCAAATCTGCTTTAAATGCACGGTGTGTGGACACAGCCACCATCGTGCCCCCCTACAGGCAGCAAAGGGTGTGTGCAGAACATACATTTAAAGCGCTCCCCACTCCACAGAATCCTGGGAGTTGTAGCTCTGTGAACTACAACTCCCAGGATTTGCTGCAGGTGGAGATGTGCTTTAAACATGCGATGTGCACGCAGCCAAAATCTCTTGAGCCAGCCCTGATCACAAATATCATGGCCATCTGGGAACCTATGAACCAGATCCTCTCTGCAAAAGCAATTTTACCTGAACTGCAGGCAGTTATAAAACCACACAGGGCAATGCATGTTCCTTCTGTGTTTTGTATTTTGTATGCAATGTGTTCCTGCGCAGAGCCAGCTTCTGGCACGACTCCTGATCACTTGCTTTTCATACGGTTTACCTGTGAGACCGCATCACCTCATACATATGTCCATGCAACTGCTCCAGTCTGTGGAATTGGTTAAAGGGGCTATAGATTCCTCAAACCACTTCTGGTGCAATGGGACATCATGACAAGTGCCAGAGCACACGGAAACGCTGTTTACCTTCCCACTGCAGCGGTACCTATTTATCTACTTGCGCTGGTGTGATTTTGAACTGCTAGGTTGGCAGGAACTGGGAGAGAGCAACAGGAGCTCACCCCGACGCCGGGATTTGAACTGCTGACCTTACGATCAGCAAGTTCAAGAGGCTCAGCGGTTAGACCATAGCATCAAGCCATAACTAGATTAAAGAAGGGGATGCCACCTGGTGTTTAAAAGTGGGCACTGCAAGGCATTCCTCTAATGAAGGGTAATTACATGTCTGCTTGAGAAATTCCAGTGTGCAAAACATTGCAGAAATACAAGCAATGCTTTACCTTTTTTTTTTTTTTACAGTTTTCCTTTTTCTCTCCCCCCCTTCTTTCTCTTTGCTCCTGTTTCCTTTTAAGTTAGATTTTTTAAAAAATTCTTTTATTCTGGTGTATTAGAAAAATATATACTTTGTATTGGGTATACATGTTTATATAGCTTTTGAGAAGTATTGATAAAAATTCAAAATGTTAAAATAAAAATGCATTTTCCTTAAAAATAAATAACAGTAAGCTGCTGATATACCCCCACACTCAAGCATGCCTGAGAAGACAGAATGGATTATATGCAGTTTGGAACAATCTAGATTTTTAAAAGCTGAGGTCAACCATATAGCAGGGATTAGTTTTAGACCCCAGCCCAATTGTTAGGTTCCAAATACCATAAGACCTAGAGAAAGAGGGACCTAGCTTTAAAATTATTATTATTAATAATTCCCCACCCAACAGCCCCAAAGCCCAGGAAGAGACCTTGGGCCAGCTGTTATTTCTCAGTATAGTCCAACTGATCTCACAGGGTTGTTGTGATGCTAAAAGCTCACAGACCAGATCCAGGTGGTCTTGGAGGAAATAGATTTTCTGGATCCATTTCCACTGGGGTTTCGGTGCAGTTTTGGCGAGAGGTGAGGAAATGTGCCCCTGTTAATTCTCCTCGACCTCTCAACAGCTTTTGATACCATCGACCATGGTACCCTTCTGGAGCGGCTGTCCAAGTTAGGGGGGGGTGGCACCACTTTGCGGTGGTTCCGGTCCCACCTGGCTGGACATTTCCAGAGGTTAATGCTGGGGGGGGGGGCGTTGTTGGCCCTGTGGAGCCTTCAATGTGGGGTTCCTCAAAGTTCAATTTTATCCCCTATGCTGTGTAACATCTGCATGAAGCCGCTGAACGGGGTCATTTTGTGTGTTTTTTTAAAAAAATAATATTTATTAAATTTCCAACAAATTAAACACAACACTACAAAAAAGCCAAAAAAGAAAAAAAAACATACAATACAAAAAAGAAAAAAAACAAACATAATGAAAGAAACAAACAGGACAAAACAAAATAAAACAAAAACCATTTAAAGTTTCAATTTCAACATCTTATCTTTCTTTCCCTTATTTCCTCGACCTCCTCACACCTCCCTTTTTGTATTCCACTTCTGTTAATTGTTTCAGCAATTCCTTTCCATCTTCCTCTGTTTTCTATCCTATAATTGTCTTAACACATTCTAACCATATTTTTCCCTTTAAAGCTCAATTAATCTATTTATACTTAATTCCAATTCCTATCCATCTTCCCCCGTTTTCTATCCTATAGCTATCTTAACACATTTTAACCTTATTTTCCTTTAAAACTCTATTAATCTATTTATACTTAATTCCTTATAACATTTCTACTGAAGCCATATAACTTCATTCCAACGTTCTTCTAACATTCATTAATTTTACAATATTTCTATAAATAATCTTTAAACTTTTCCCAATCTTCTTCCACCGACTCTTCTCCCTGGTCTCGGATCTTGCCAGTCTTTTCGGCCAATTCTATCTAGTCCATCAACTTCATCTGCCATTATCCAACACTTCTGTGCTTCCAGGAGACAACCATTCTCTCAGCCAACAAAGAGCAGATGATTCACAACAAAGTTTAGGGGTCTGGCAGGGCAGGTCCACCTCCTTCTTTAGCATCCGTCAATATCTTAAGTTTTACTCGAGGCTTCCTGCCCTGCCAAACAACTCCAAAAACATCCCTCTGCCACCTCCTGATACAATCCATCCCATCCAAAACTTGCACTATTTGAAACAAAAGCAACATCCCCGGCATCACAGCAACCCTCATCCCCACCACAACGACTTGGCCCAACAATAGCAACTTCAGATTTGTCCATATTTCCCAATCCCCCTTCTCTTCAATCCAACGTCCTTCACAGTTACCCTTAAATAAATTCACATTTTTGGCGGTCATACTGGCCCCCAAAAGCCTCTCTTTCTCAACCAATGTTAGTCCAGTCTCCTCCTGAAGCTCTGTCAGGCTTTCCTTTCCCAATTCAGGTAGGGCTCTGGTCCTCAAATTCTTCTGTTTTCCTTTAAGTTCCATTATAACAGATGTCACATCAAATTGCCTTTGAATGGATGGGGCTCTTTCACACTCCAGTTGTATTGTTTTACATTCAGCAGCAAGGGATTTCTCCCTAACTTCATCCGCAGTTTGCCGTGTTCGACGTAAATTCCTGTATCGATCTCTGAATGGTTTCTGTGTTGGTGTTCACCTTTTGTCCCAGATTGTCTATTTTCCTGTGAAGCTGTTCCAACAAATCATTTATTTTCACTAAAGCGACCACTAAGGCCTCTTCTGTCAACATTTCACCCATTTTTTTCCTTTCCATTTACCATACAGTGGTGCCCCGCAAGACGAATGCCTCGCAAGACGGAAAACCTGCTAGACGAAAGGGTTTTCCGTTTTTCGATGCGCTTCGCAAGACGAATTTCCCTATGGGCTTGCTTCGCAAGACGAAAATGTCTTGCAAGTCTTGCAATTTTTTTCGCTTCCCCCCTTTTTCTAAGCCGCTAAGCCGCTAATAGCCTTTTAGCCGCTAATCCGCTAAGCCTTTAATAGCCGCTAATAGCCTTTTAGCCGCTAATCCGCTAAGCCTTTAATAGCCGCTAAGCCTTTAATAGCCGCTAAGCCTTTAATAGCCGCTAAACCGCTAATAGCGCTAATCCGCTAAGCCGCTAATAGGGTTGCTTCACAAGACGAAAAAACCGCTAGACGAAGAGACTCGTGGAACGGATTAATTTCGTCTTGCGAGGCACCACTGTAACACTTGAGAAATTCAAGGTCAATCTCAAAGTCTCACAGTTCTTATCTTGCAGCTGGAAGTCCCCCTAGCCCAGCTCTTATAAAGTAACCAATTTCAGAGATTTCCACTAGAGGGAAACAATGTCCTCTTTAAACACAACTCATACAATCCAAAGTTAATTTCAGATTTCAGTTACTTTTTACTCCTTTTTAGAAGCAGCCAGAGACAATAGAAACAATGTATTTCTCTTCCTTTGCTAGCTGTCAAGGGACGTTCTAAGTGCTGTCAATGAACTTTCCAAAACGTCAGTCCTCCTGGCAGCCCGTTTCCAGGGTCAGAGCGGCTTTATTTTAACTCCCTTCACTCTTTCCTGCAGGCATACTCAGTCCACAACTCCCCCCCCCTCTTCTCCTGCCTCCAAGGGGGGTTTTGTGCTCTTTACCGATGGAAATTTAGGCTTTTACAAAAGGCTTTCCAAGACTTCAGCCTACAGCCTCCTTGCCTCAGTCTGTTTACAAGTAGGGAAGGCGGACTTCCTGTTTTGAACCTCCCCATTTCGATGCCAAATTAAACTTTTAAAATCCGATTCTCCCGTCTCAGCTCTACTCACGGGTAATTACTTTGGAGTCAAATTGTCCACAGGAAAAAGTCAATGCTCTCCGGCAACAGCTATGCGGCTTCGCTCCGTGGAAGAAGCAGACGATTCGAAGCACCGCGCCGCTCACCCCACGTCGCTCCGGATCCCCGAAACCGAAAGTAGGGGAGGCGCAAAAGGTGCCCGCCGAATCCCACGTTCACAGGATTCTCCCGCCTGTGATTTTTACGGGTCTCCGCCTTCGCTGCGGCGGTACAGACCCAAATTCCCACGGGGCAAGTTCCTCCCGATCAGAGGAACTCCGCCATTGCCGGAGGCACCAACCCGGAAGTCCCCCCTGAACGGGGTCATTTTGGAGTACATTGTCATCAATATGCTGATGACACACAGTTCTACGTCTCCTTTACATCTGCAGCTGAGGCAGTGGATGCGGTGGACCATTGCCTTGCCTCGATAATGGGCTGGATTATAGCCAATAAACTGAAGCTCAATCCAGATAAGACTCAGGCACTGTTAGTGGCTAGTTCCCTAGACCTGATGGCTGGGAGGTTGCCTACTCTTGATAGGGTTACACATCCTCTGAAGGAGCAGGTTCATAGCTTGGGGTACCCTTGGATCCTTTGCTGCTGCTTGAGGCTCAGATGGCCTCAGTGGCCCAGATCGCCTTCCATCAGCTTCAGCTGGTAGCCCAGCTACGCCCCTATCTGGACAGGGAAAGCCTAACTACTGTTGTCTATGCTCTGGTAACCTCGAGGTTAGATCACTGCAATGCGTTATACGTAGGGCTGCCTCTGAAGTTGGTTCAGAAACGGCGGCAGGTGCAGAATTCAGCGTCCAGGTTGCTCACCGGGGCAAGACGGTTTGTGCATATGACACTGATCCTGGCTCTGGAAACTAAGCCTCCTGGCATTGTCTGAGAGAAAATGATTTCCCTAAGCTTTGTTGAGATGAAACCAAGCTGAGATCTAAAGCCAGTCTGCCAGCGCCACAGCTCAAGCCTTTCATACTAGCCTATGTGAATCCACAAGCCACTTCATGTTTACCTTTAAAGTGTGAGTTAAACCCTACATTTTGTGTACAAGGGAAGAAAACGAAGACACCACCAAATATTGCATCCTGCATACGTTTCCTCATGGAAAGAAATCATATATTTATTTACGTTCTCTCCAATGTAAGACAGGAGATTGTCTTGTGTAGAAGCCTTTTAAAACTGCAGAACAACATGGTTAATGGCTGTGCCAATCAATAATAAGTGTCAATCCATAAAAATGTCCCTCTCCGTTGTAAAAAGAAGAAAGAAATGGGAGCTGGCATGCTGACTAAAATCAATGGTTTGAAATGGAGGCTTTCGTCTTGTTGATTAAAATTACCTTGGACAGGATGTTTTGTTCGAAAGCCCTCCGAAATGCTGAGGTTTCCCTGTAATCAGATTTTGGACATTCTCCCATGACACAATCCTAAGCCACACAGATCATTTCATGGCAGACTGCGTATGTGTTGCATCGAGTCCTGGCTAGCAGCGAGGTTTTAACAGGCCGCTTTTATATCGTCCTGGACTTGCAGCAGTGAAGTCTCCGGACACCGACTAACTGAGCCCAAGCGCTGGCACTGAATATCCACAAACACTCCAGCTGCTCAAAGAACAAAGCTCTAGGAATGTTTTCCATTTCTGTGGGAGAAGGAAAAATATGTTTGGCAAGGTCCCTACTGACAAAAACAACTTCCTGAGGCTAGCCAAAGGCTAAGGAAAGAACCTTGGGAAGAGATGTGCGACAGAGTGGCCAGAGGAAAGATGTTGAGTAAGTCTGGAAATTAGGATTTTGAGGGATGGATGCCTGGAAGAAGAAGTGAACTGGAAGGAGGGGCAGGGAGGACAAGGAGCTGAGGCAAAGAGGAAATAACGGGAGGGGAATCTGTAGAAATATTCCTGTGCTAAAGGTCAGAGAAATTTATGTCACAGGGTTAAAGGGGGAAACAGGAGCGTGAAGGAACTGGGCAAATGGGTTCAAGAACAAGGGCTGATGAACAGAGTACTGAAGAAAGAAAAGACTGTAACTCCCATCAGCACCAGCTGGTTTGGCCTATGGTCAGGGATGATGGGAGTTGAAGTCCAAAATGTCTGGGAGTCACCATTCAGGGAAATGCTGGTATATTTTATGTTGAGCGTATCGTCCGGCCACTACACACAGAACAGAAGCTTGAAAATCACCACTATATTTGAATCTGTTTTGCCTTCATCAGAAAAACCAAAACATCATCAATTTATCTCAATACACTTTGTATGAGAACTTTCATCGTGTGTGTGTGTGTGTGTGTGTGTGTGTGTGTGTGTGTGTGTACTTACAGGTTTCCTGCACAGGGATGTAATTAGTATTACTCAAAGCTCAACCTTCTAATTATTTCTGGAATCTAATGTACGAATGGGGGTAAAAAAAAATACCCAGCAATGCATTAAAATTGAACATTTGCTGTCCTTTAGCGGTACCTTGAAATCAGCTGCCCGAGGTGGCATCCTTTCTCCGGCCTGCCTAACAGCAGGGCCGGCACCAACTGAAATGCCTGTAATGTGTTCGTACCGATTTCCTCTCCCTTTCTTCTTATTTTTAAACACATTTTGTTACAATTGTTCTATGGATCAGAGAAAAGGGGTACACTCTGCAGTTAATTTCTGTGAGTATGATGAAACGATTCAGATTTTCAGTGATTGTGCCCTAGGAAGATGTTTGAAACGCCTTTAAAAAATCCAAAAGGCCATTTTGTCAACAAGGTTTTGTGCATCCTTTGACTTTGCTTTCTTGGCTTCATTTCACAAGCTGCTGTTTCAAGCAAGCAGGGCTTAAAGGTAAAGGACCTCTGACAGTAAAGTCCAGTCGCAGACGACTCTGGGGTTGTGGCGCTCATCTTGCTTTAGAGGTCGAGGGAGCTGGCGTTTGTCCGCAGTTTTTCTGGGTCATGTGGCTAGCATGACTAAGCCGCTTCTGGCACAACGGAACACCGAAACCAGAGCAGCGCACGGAAACGCCATTTACCTTCCCACTGAAGCAGTACCTATTTATCTACTTGCACTTTTTGGCGTGCTTTCGAACTGCTAGGTTGGCAGGAGCTGGGACTGAGCAATGGGAGCTCACTCCGTCGCGGGGATTCGAACCGCATACCTTCTGATCGGCAAGCCCAAGAGGCTCAGTGGTTTAGACCACAGCACCACCCGCGTCCCAAGCAGGGCTTAGGGAAGGAAAAATGATGGATTATGTGTGCTGATGTTTGCAGGTGTCCACACATGGGGTTCCCCCGCCCCGCCACGGACGTGTACCAAGCTGCCCCCACCATTAGCACGAAGTAATAATTCTCTCCCATCACTCACATAAAAGAATCAAGTATTTTCACGTTTATTTGTCTTTTGGGGTTGCCACTAAAGTCTCCAGTTTTTGGCTTCTATAGAAATTTCTCCAAAAAGAAAAAGAAAAAACCTTTTCTTAAAGAATGAAACAAAAATTAAAAAAAGACAGACAAGACGTCATGGGGAGGGGCCCCCACAGACCAAATCCTCGCTCCCCACTCTCTTCTGCTTCCAGGGTCCTGTGCGGTTCACTTCCCCCCACCCCCACCCCAAAAGCTGGGTTGGTCCGTTACCTCTGTTGGGGTCTTTATCTTCCCACTTGCCCCCTTTTTTTAGTTCTTGGTCCTGTATTACTTCAGGTTGGTTTGTTAAAAGCGTGGGACCCGGCAGGCCCCACGACTCCTCAGAAGGCGGCTTAGTTGACCCTGAGTTCAGTCTCCATCGCCAGTGTACAGTTTGCTTGCACGCAACCCACCTCCTTGCCCACCTTGCGGCAGGTTTAGGTTTCTACGCCGCTAACTGGACCTTCCGGCCAGGGGTTCCGGCCTTCCCCCCACCCCCACCCCGAAAAAAGAAGGCGAACTGTCCCTTTGCCCCGCAAATAGCTGGAGGTATTCATTTCCCAGCAGGCACGTGGCGGGGGCAGTGTGGGATCCCCAACCCCTTTTGGCAACTCTGCTTAAGCAAACTCCCTCCACGGGGCGAAGGAATGGGGGGGACAGCACAAAAAGGGGGGCTGTGGTTGCAGCTGCACTGTGGAAGGGGTAGGAGGAGCTGGAGGGGGGCAAGGCCGACAGGGGTGGGGTGGGGTCTGTGTCTGCGGATATTGGTTTTCATATCCCTTTCCCTCATAGTAAGAGGCTCAGGAAACTGTCTTTCTGCAGCGTCAGAAACAAGCTGCCACAGATCTAATCACCACAATGGCGAGGTTCAACTGGGGCTGGGTGGGGGGCATGTATGTCTCTTTCCCACGAGAAGTGGGGATTAGAAAAGGACTCTCTCTCTCCCCCTTGGATTTCGAGAAGAGCTGTGGCCTTCTTTTTTGGCGGGGAGGCAGGAGGGCCGCAAAGATATCCACACACTACCCCTAGGGCAAGGGATTATGCGCCAGGGTGTGCGCGGGGAATTCCCCTCAGGCCTGGGTCCCCCAAATCAGGGCATACGCATAGCGTACATGTCTTAAGAGCAGGCGCCTCCGCACGAGAGCGAAGGCAGGGCCGAGGTGGGGCAGGGGGCCAGTAAGCACGTGGGGCGGGCGTCACTCCTGCCCGCTGAGTTCGCGGGGGGCTCCCCGGCGCGGAGTGCCCTCCTCAGAAGGCGGGGGCCCCCGAGGCGGCGGGGGAGCACCCCGAAGAGTCTGGATGCGCCGGCACTCGTGGCAGATGCGGACGTGGGTGCAAGGCCGGGGGGTCTCCTCCAGGAGGCGCTGTGGCCCCGGCTCAGACACCAGAGTCCCCGAGTAGAGCTTGCCGTTGCTGAGGCGCATCTCTCGGACGGAGCGCAGCGACAGGGCGCCTCGGGTGGTGTAGTGGCGCCGGCGCCGGCGGGAGCGGGTCGGCTTGCGGCAAGAAACAGCGTGGCGCAGCTCTCGCAGCATCTCCTGGCACACCGAGATCTGTCACGAAGGAAGGAGCAAGCAGTGAGGAGGTGGGCGCCACCCTAAGCATACCTTCCAACATTCCTCGTGTGAAAATAAGGACCCCTCCCATTTTTCTGCATGCCCTTGTTTCCCCGGCTATATATACTGGTGTGGTGGCAGTGGCCGAGACTGAGAAGCCATGTTAAACTTTGCACAATACCACAGAGAGCACCCAGTGTAATGTTGCTACATTAGGCGGCTTGGGGCATTGTGGGTAATTTAACACAGCGCGCAGCATTTCAGGACCAGCCCCTGCCCACTTGTGGGGCACCAATGGAGGAAGGCATGCTTCTTTGGCCCTTCTGGCGTCTCATTTCACGGCTTCCCTGCCCCTCTATTTGCACCCTGACCAGGGTTTCCAAGCAGCAAGTATTTTACTGATCCATCCCATCAGTAAACAGAGCCTAAAAAGTTGATAAACTTTGTATTTTGCCCTAGGAGATTCTACCTCAACCCTATTCCTCAGTTTTCAGATGCTTGCAGGTTCCGCTGCGACTTGACCGTGCTACGCTTACCCAGAAAAAACAGTATTTTTTGAAATGAAAGTGTTGCTGGCAAACCCAGCCTCCAAATCACTGAGGTACAATCCTCTTGGATTCTCACGACACAAACAAGAATATGAGCACAGACTACCTTAAAATCACAAGAGGTTTTTTTAATTTAAAAAGTCAATGCTCAAAGAGAGAAACAAGATCCACCTTTGCACTTAAAATGCCCCAGACAACTTACAGGGCATGGTATTGACCTCTGACCCCTGTGGGATCCTCCAGCATCTAGTAACCATAGATAGACTGCCTCTGAACACGGGGGTTTGTCTTTGAACTATGATGAATAGAGATGTGGGGAAATTTCAGCGGGAACAGAAATGGCCACAGTTCATTTACTTGTCTTGTGTTTAGAACGAAACTCAATCCATCAAATAGATCAGTATTCACTTGTTGCTGCTGCTTTCAGTCTGAAAATGATACCTAATTCATTGTCCACCGCCACTTCCTTTGCAGTGAAATGGGATGGAAAAATGAAGCGACAACATAATTTACGTAATTAATTACCCAAGTTATGTAGTTCCATCACAGCAGACAGAGAGACAAATAACATAGTTTTCAAAGTGAACTGCAGCGGAATGGATGCAGTGTTTATGCAAGGAACAGAGGGCAATACAGTGGTGCCCCGCAAGACGAATGCCTCGCAAGACGAAAAACCCGCTAGACGAAAGGGTTTTCCGTTTTTCGATGCGCTTTGCAAGACGAATTTCCCTATGGGCTTGCTTCGCAAGACGAAAACGTCTTGCAAGTCTTGCGATTTTTTTCGCTCCCCCCTTTTTCTAAGCCGCTAAGCCGCTAATAGCCTTTTAGCCGCTAAGCCTTTAATAGCCGCTAAACCGCTAATAGCGCTAATCCGCTAATAGGGTTGCTTCACAAGACGAAAAAACCGCTAAACGAAGAGACTCGCGGAACGGATTATTTTCGTCTTGCGAGGCACCACTGTACAGAAAATTATGCCTTCTTATTAATAACGTTTGATAGACCTAGTCTGGGTTCATTTAATCATTTGAAAATATAATTTCTTCAGAAACTGGGTAGTGTTTTCCCTAAGTACTGCTGCTTGAATAAATCCAACCTGTCCTGATGGAATAAATTCTTCTGAGCCTACTGCCAGTTGGTTTCAATGAAACATAATCACTTAGTGCCATTCCAGACATAGCAGCCATCTTGTGATGTTACAACACGGCAGCCATTTTGGAGATGGTCCTTACTTGGGCAAAATGTGGGGGAAATTCTCAAAAGGCGGAGCAACAGAGAAGTCTTTAAAACAAAACAAAAAATGCAGGCTAGCATACTAAATACTTCTGAAGGGTCCTCGCCTTCCCCTGTTGCTGACCCAGAGGGAAAAGAGGGATACAGAGGGAGGGAGTTTCTGTAAGAAAAGGCCTTGGTAGCTGAGGTTGGGGGGAGTTGGGTTTGCTTAGCCTGGATAAGAGGAGACTGAGAGGAGATATGATAACCATCTTCAAGTATCTGTCACACGGAAGATGGAGCAAGCTTGTTTTCTCCTCCTCCGGAGGGTAGGACTTGAGCCAATGGCTTCAAATTTCAAGACAGGAGATTCTGACTAAACATCAGGAAGAACTTTCTGACATTAAGAGCTGTTTGATAGTGGAAGAGACGCTCCCAGAAGTTGGCAGACTCTCTCCTTCTTGGGGAGTTTTTAGGTAGAGGTCGGGTGGCCATCTGCCATGGCTGCTTTAGCTCAGATTCCTGCATTGCAGGGGATTGGACTAGATGACCCTTGGGGTCCCTTCAGACTCTACAATTCTAGGAGTCAAGGACACTAGAGGACCTTGTTCCAGTCTGTCACACACACTCTCTGGGCCAAAACTACCCCACTGCCCTGAATGTCTTAGAAGATGAGCAATTAATAGAATTGATAATGATAACTGAATGATTAGTGGTGTATTTAAAGCAGAGTGGATTTGTGACCTTCCAGAAAGTCCTGGGCTGAAGCTCCCATCATTCCAGGTCATGCTGGCTGGAGCTGAAGGGAACTGAGCACTGACAATAATCAAGAGGACCACAGGTTTCCCCTCCCTAATTTAAGAAGTATTAGTATGGGGAAACAAGAATCAAGGACATGTAAGGTGAGAATAACCCTTCAGCTCTTGTTAGAAACAAGAGGGTTTCCCCCCCATGTATGGAAAAAAAAACTTCCAACAGCTGATGAACAAAATAATAAAACAATTCATTTTGAACAGTAGGGCAGCATCCTCTGTGATCTTCATTGTTTATGTGACTACAAAGCTTCCTGCGGCTGTTAGGGCGGTTGTTTTGTTCTGTTTTACGGCAGAATATATTTAAATTTATGTTCTAAATATGTTGCAAGTTGCTTGGAGACCTTTGGGTAGCAGGCAACAAACAAGTCAAAACAAACAAGCAAGCAAATAAATAATATGTGCTCGCAACCGATAAATTACCGCAAAATGAAGCCAATGTCAGCTCATGAACAATAGGGAAATTATGCTTTTCTGTTACAGGGCAACCTCAAACAGAAAGCCCCCAGAAGAGGATGTAGCTCAGCGGTAAAACGCCTGCTTTGCATGCAGAAGGTCCCTGGTTCAATGCCCGGCGTCCTCAGGTAAAGAGAGACACCCACCTTCCTGAAATCCAGGAGAACTGTTGCCAGGAGAACTGGGCAGCATTAATACTGAAGAAGGAGCAGGTAAGGCCCAGCCACCAGCCACAAACAAGCAGGACAATATCATCGCTCCTGCTCTGAAAACAACAGCAGATTTCTGCCCGCTCTCTGCACACACGCACACCGTACTTGTAAAGCAGTGTCACACCACTTTGAATAGTTGTTGCTTCACCCAAAGAATTATGGAAGCTGTAGTTCGATACGGATGCTGAGAGTTGTCAGGAGACCCCTCACATAGCTACAATTCCCAGAGGTCCCTGTGAAGAGGGATTGGTTCTTAAATCACTCTGAGAATTGCATCCCTGGGAGGGAAATGGGGCATCCGAACACAGCCAGTGTGGTGTAGTGGTTAAGAGCGGTGGACTCGTAATCTGGGGAACCAGGTTCGCATCTCCGCTCCTCCACATGCAGCTGCTGGGTGACCTTGGGCCAGTCACACTTCTTTGAAGTCGCTCAGCCCCACTCACCTCACAGAGTGTTTGTTGTGGGGGAGGAAGGGAAAGGAGATTGTTAGCTGCTTTGAGACACTTTCGGGTAGTGATAAAGCGGGATATCAAATCCAAACTCTTCTTCTTCTTCTTAACAGACTATAGTTCCCAGAATTCTTTGGGAAAGCCAGGACTGTCTAAAGTGGCATGGTACTTTAAAATGTATGGTGTAAACGTGAACTTCTCCTCTCTTCGACCCTCCCAGTGTCCCTATTTTCCAGGGACAGTCCCGGATTTACTGGGACTAATTTCTAGGTTTCTAATTTGATCCCAGAATGTCCCGCTTTTCCTTAGGAAAATATATGTTGTAAGCAGCCCAGAGTGGCTGGGGCAATACATAAAAAATTGGGGAGGGGTATAACTAATAAAATCAGATGGGCAGGGTATAATAAAATAAGAACAACAACAACAGAATAGGATGATCCTGTCTTTATTGGAGAAATGTTGGAGGGTCTGCACTGTCTGTCTGTCTCTCTCACAAACACACACACATCTGCAATTCTGCCTCTAGTCTGCACCCTCTGATTCACTCCTCAATCTTCTTGTGGCTCCTTGACCAGTTTAACGCCCTTCTTAAAACCACCCACTCATACTTCCTGAGGGGCTGGTGGCAACAGTCTTCCCTTTAGACCCAGCCACTGTCCTTCTTTCCTTCCTCCATGCAACCAGAGAACCAGCCCCACCCCACCTCACCTCTTCATGTTCAGCCGAGCGACGCGTGGCCCATACAAATTCCATGACAGCGACGAAGACTGCAATGATGAGCCCGCAGATGAGCACCACAAAGATGCCTCCAATGTTCTCCATGCCCAGCCCTGGGGGGGGGGGGGGGAGAGAGAGAGAGAGAGAGAGAGAGAGAGAGAGAGAGAGAGAGAGAGGAAGAAAAAATAATAATGGGAGCCAGCAAGGACAGAATGGACACAGCTTTAAGCTGCCTCACCCTGGCCACTTTCAGGAAGTCAGAGAGCATTCCTAACACCTTGGATTTCACATCTCTCTCATACACACACCTATAATGTTGTCTCCTTGCCCAGTGTGCCTAGAGCAGCTCTGAATGTTCACTTCCAAATATTTTCAGTGCAATTTTCAGCACTTTGGAAGATCCCCAAATCCCACCCAAGAAAAACTTTAATGTATGCTTTTGAAAGTTAGGGTGTTTGCAGACACCATGTTTCCCTTTCCCTGCTGTTCCCTCACTACTATTTTTCAGCTTTTCCTTCCCCAGAATCCAGCCAATCCGGAATCCCTTAGTAAATGGGCTGACACATTTCGCTGATTTTTCGATAAGTGGGATCTTTAAAAATCAATAGAACACAGGCTGAAAATGAACCCTTTGCGTCCAAACCAACAGAAGCTACTGGCTACTGTTAGTTGGACACAATACTGGATCTGTTTCTGCTATGGTGAGGCATGTATTCCTGCGTCTACAGCTGCAGCTCTTTGGATTTTCCTCCACCAACCCATCTTTTTCGACCGGCAGTCTTCTTTCTTGCCACCAGAGGTTGCTCTACACAGCCTATTAGCAATCTCCACAAAACTTACATCTGATTTCAGCAGGTGGGCATGCCTGTGAGCCACACATGAAATCTAAGTTACAAAAACTGACGTCAAAACAGCCCCAAAGACAGGGCCTCACAACCATATACTGTGGGCCTTCATTTAGGCAGAGAACCATGCTCAGTGCCAAGGTTTCACCTGGTGGCTTCTTCCTCCAGGTTTTATTCCCCCCCCCCCAGCTTGCCATATTTAATTGTTTGTATGGAAGAGAGGTCTGAGGAACATTGTGCCATACGTTCAAAGCACATTTCTTTCCACGGGGCCTATAAGACAGAGTTGTTCCGCTTGGCCTTTGGCTTGTATTCAACTTGATCCCCTTCCCCTCTTTCCTTTTTCCTTTCTCCTTCTGTGATGGAACTCCTATTTGGGGACCAACCTGGCTTTTTTCTGGGCCACATAGGACCAGTCCGGATAGTTTTGAAGATTTGATGTTTTCATCCCCCAAAAGTTTTTGATTTGCGTTTCTACTGAAATGAGTCTGTATTTTAATCTTGTTTTTAAGTTGTATTTTAATCCATTGTTTTTATACCAGGTGTTAGCCGCCCTGAGCCCGGGCTTGGCTGGGGAGGGCCGGTTATAAATAAAATTTATTATTATTATTACTATTTAGATCACATGCCTCCGTCCCCAATTAATCCTGAGAACTGCAGTTTGTTGGGAACTGGGAATCTGTGAAGGGTAAATGGCAGTTCCCAGAATCCTTTGGGGGAAGAAGTTATGTACAGTGGTACCTCTGGTTACGTACTTAATTCGTTCCGGAGGTCCGTTCTTAACCTGAAACTGTTCTTAACCTGAAGCACCACTTTAGCTAATGGGGCCTCCTGCTGCCGCTGCACCGCCAGAGCACGATTTCTGTTCTTATTCTGAAGCAAAGTTCTTAACCTGAAGCACTATTTCTGGGTTAGCAGAGTCTGTAACCTGAAGCGTATGTAACCTGAAGCGTATGTAACCTGAAGCGTATATAACCTGAGGTAACACTGTACTTGAAGTGCCTGGTGTAGGTTTAACCCATATTTATCAAAGACCTTGGGCTGAAATTCCAGTTGGGTTCTACTCAGTGTTTACCCAACCATGGCGTCCATTGGCAACCTCAGGTTGGCGGCGGCCATCATACGCACCCCTCTAACCCTCAGAACCTCACCTTTGGCCCGGTGGTCCTCTTCTTTGGGACACTTGCTTCCCTCCCACCACTTCCGTTTCAAGATCTCCAGGCGGTTGTTCTCCTGAAGCTGCAAGATGGCGAGGGTGATCTCATCCCGGAACGGGGAGCCTGCAGGATTGTCAAGGAGGCAGATATGACACAGGGCTGTCAACGATGATTAATCCACCCCTTCTCAGGCCATCACTCAGTCGAGCTTCAGAGCAGGGGCCGGCATGTCGGCTCCAGCATTATGAAAGTCGTCTAATATAGCTCCCTGCTGACTTTGAATCTTATTTACCAGTTGGCTTATTGGTCACACAAGGCTTGTCAGCGTTTAAGGTAAGTGGGGGGGAAAGGCAAGCGGAGCCCCAGCTGCCGCAATCAGCTGCAGCTCCTTGCAAGAGCAAGCCTATATCACTTTTTTGAAAATCTCCCTCAGTATTGATCTCTGGGTGATTGGCTGACCTTAATGCCGAAGTTCATCCAAAGTGAAAGGGGAATCTAAAAGATCCATGTTGATGACACCACTGTTTCGAACATCCCCAATGACAGGCTATACCTGCCTATGTAGGGGTGTGTGTGTGTGGGCACATGCGCGTGAAAAAGAGAAGGAAAAAGAGAAGGAGCTGGTACAGTGGTGCCTCGCAAGACGAAAATAATCCATTCCGTGAGTCTCTTCGTCTAGCGGTTTTTTCGTCTTGCGAAGCAACCCTATTAGCGGATTAGCGCTATTAGCGGTTTAGCGGCTATTAAAGGCGTAGCGGCTTTGCGGCTAAAAGGCTATTAGCGGCTTAGCGGCTTAGAAAAGGTGGGGAGCGAAAAAAATCGCAAGACTCGCAAGACGTTTTCGTCTTGCGAAGCACATCGAAAAACGGAAAACCCTTTCGTCTAGCGGGTTTTTCGTCTTGCGAGGCATTCATCTTGCGGGGCACCACTGTATAAGCAAGCACGTCTGCATGAGAAATCAATGTGTTTTTTTGAAAGGTTCATGCAAGGTGTTTTGTTGTTGTAGCGTTCACCAGTGCTTTTTTTTCTTTAAAAAAATGCTTAGGGGTACTCTCACTTTGACTCCATAAAATCACCCTTTTATAGTTCAAATCAGAGGGAATAAATACAGTAAATGGACAAAAGTACAAAGATTCACAAAATGTTTAGGGGTATGCGTACCCCTGCATCCCCCCAGAAACAAAAGCACTGGCGTTCACAAAATGTCATTGCCAGCAGAACACTAACCTGTATACCTCCCCCCCCCCCAAAGTTTATTCTGGATTTACCCTTTCCAAGGGATATTTTATGTAAAATAAAAAATAAAAAATTGTCAACAACCCATTTGCAATATCTCAAATTACGCCCTCTCCACAAAGCACACCTTCTACCTTTCTGGTAGAAAAAAAATTAAACGGTCAATTTTGGCCTTCGAAAAGAATTCCTTCTGATTAGTTCAGAGTGTCCTGAACTCCAAATGCATTTGACAACCTGCCACCTGGCGGAACCCCCAGTTATTTGCCTTTATCTGTTTCCAATACCCATTCCAACCTCAGGCTGAGCCAATTAACAGGCTGCCTGGCTCAACCTCACAAAGGTTTTCTGTGGTGGGACTTCTCCAAGAA
The DNA here is from genome assembly GCF_964188305.1 of Podarcis bocagei. Classification (NCBI taxonomy): domain Eukaryota; kingdom Metazoa; phylum Chordata; class Lepidosauria; order Squamata; family Lacertidae; genus Podarcis; species Podarcis bocagei. The sequence goes on from NC_138132.1 coordinate 11,912,906, forward strand.
CCCCCACTGCACCCCCATGCTGACTACTTTGAGATTATAAATCTACAAAATAGGGCCTTGTCTTGATATTTTCGGACAATAAAGAGGCTCACGTATGTATAAACAGTATCTATTTCATACCAATATAGAAGATCAACAATACAGACATCACACAAACACATACAGAATCTTGAGGGCAGCCCTGTATAGGTGAGTTTTTAAAATTTGACGTTTTATAATGTTTTTCTATTTTGCTGGAAGCCGCTCAGAGTGGCTGGGGCAACCCAGTTAGATGGGAGGCCTCTAAATAATATATTATTATTAGCAGTAGTAGCAGTAGCAGTAGTATTAATTAAACAGTGTAGACTATGAACTACTAACAACGGATTGCTAGTAAAGAGTTGATGATTCATAGCATTCCTGGTTATTTAGGATTTTTTTATGTGCCTGTAAAATGTTTGTACTGTTGATCTTTCATGTTAATATAATATAGACACGATTCATAACTTCTTCTTTTTTTTTTTTGTGTGCAACATCTAGCACCAGGAATTCCTAGTGCCAGGTGCAGTACAGAAGAATCAAGGTAGGAGTCTTACAGCAACCTCCACAATAAGTAGAAGTGACTCAGGTATATATAAATAGCATCTATTATTATCAGCATTGTAATTATTATTCGGCCCACGCTTCTGTGTCCCTGTGCCTTTGATATTTTCCATTGTTCTGCTCTTGGCACCAATGCCAGCTGATGATTGGCTCCAGCTACTGCCACTCACCCAGTGGCATTCCAATGCCATAGCCCTTGGTATCCAACAGCCCCCCAATTTGCGTGAGGTTGCAGTTGAGCCTCCGGTGATACTCGTTCATCGTGCTCTCGAGCAAGAAGGCATACTTCGAATTCAGCACCCGGGCGATCCCCTCCTCTGTGCTCTTGACAAAGACACTAGGTTGCTTTGAATGCATGTAGTTCCACATCCGCTGGTACGTCTGGTACCGAGAATTCTGGTTGGAGAAAAAAATAGGGAGAGAATGAATGAGGGAGAGGGTGCTGAGACTTTGCAAGGCGATCATATACTCGTGGCTTGCTCTGAGAGGTTAGTTTCTTCCACAAATGAAATTTTATCGTGATAAGCATCGTCATAATGCGAAGGAAGGACCTGTATGTTGGTTTATTACATTTTTTATCCAAAAGATATCAGGGCAGCCTGCAAGTTTCTCTCACCCTCCCCATTTTATCTTCCCAACAACCCTGTTGGGTAGGCTAGGCTGAAAGATAGTGATTGACCCAAGGTCACTCAGAAAGCTTTGTGGCTGAGTGGGAATTTTAAGTTTAGGCCTCACTTGTATTAAGTTCAACATTCCAGCCACACAGTTCATTGACATGATGCAGAGCTTGTCTGAGGCCCAGGGTGGAAGTCTTGCTAGAATGAAATCATAAACTCAAACAAAAAAGCAGCCAGTCCCTGGTGGGGGCCCAACCCAGCTTATTTTATATATATATATATATATATATTCAAATTACTGCTTTCAGCAACAAGTAGTGGAACTGGGCTTGCTCTGTCCTCTCCCTGTGGCTGGTGGAAATAAAAAGACTAGGTTGTTCTCAGGCGACAAGCAGACAGAACCATGCGGTGTGGCGAGAGAGGGCGGGGCACATAAAAAAATAAATAAATCAGAAACTGCCCCGGCAATGCACTTGTGCAAGTCACAATTTTATGTTGAATTATTGGATGCTTTGCTTCCAAACTGATAACGCAGTGGGCTGCCCAAGTTTAGCACTAGAGAGGGAATTATCAGGGTAACCTGTCATTTTTGTGTTTTCTGTCTGTTGTTGTTATTATTGTTATTAATGATACAGCCCTTGCACACCTAGTAGATTATTGTGGTCAGGTTTCTCGTGAAAGTTGCAAAGATCTCAGAAGCCTCTTTTGCAGTAACTTAGAGAAGGGCTGTCCCTGTTCTGCGGAACAGCATTCCTGCCAAGATGATAGGCGGTCACTTATCTGCACTTTCTGGAAACAGTTGAAGACATTTTTGTTCTAACAGGCTCTCTTAGATGAATCAATGGGCCTTTGCCACGAGTGTGCACTTGTTAGGGTTTTAGCCTTGCTTTAAATGCGTTATTCTTTGTCGCCAGCTATCGCCAGTACAAATCGCCACGAGAGATGGTGTTTTTAGAAGGCGATTAACGAATCAACTTCAACTATAAGAAAAACCCGAGGTCTTAGAAACAGATGAAGGCAGAACTGGACTCCACACTAAAAACTATTTTGCCGGGCGATTGTGAAGTGGCAGGATGCAGTGAGCTGGTCCTCAGACCTGACAAGGGCAACACATCAGGAGGAGACAGCTTTGGGACTCAGGAAGGAAAGGAATTTGCAGGGCCCTGGCAGAAAGGGAAAACTGTAGGTTTTCCTTTCCGCCATCCGGCCTGCCACCTTGTTTGTTGATTGATTTCCCTTCATTAATGTCTCCCAGAGCAGAGACTGCTGTTACTGTGGAGACAGGTTGCCAGAGCAACCAAGAGAAGGATAGAATTAGACCCCCCCCCCAAAAAATGACAATAGACTGGTCACTGCCGCCTTGGCTACTGTTGCCATGGGAACCTCCAGCCTTGACCTTCTCTCTCTCCCCCTTCCAATACCCCAATACTATGATTAGTAGTGAGGGGGGCACTTGGACTGATATGTCAGATCTTGTGCCCCCACTGGCCCTGAGGGACATCAGCTTTGAATATATTTTCAGAGGGAACAGTTCTTCAGCCCAGCGCAATATCAGAGAAAAAGCTAGCCAGGGCTAGGACACTCCCCAAGTCCCAAGAGACAGAAGCCTCGGCTTGATGTGGGGCGTTTATATGTATGAGAACATTTGGGATAGTTAAAGAGACAGCTGAAGGTCGTCTCAGCTATCCACCCAGTAATTAAAGTGGTTTTGTGGAGATCTCTTCCACCCCACCACTCGGGAGAATTTCAAGAAGGTATTTTAAAAGGTACTCAGGAAGTCGGGAGAATGAAAAGAAATGAAGGCCACTCTTCACATAATGTTTTTCAGATGCGAGAGAGAACAGGGCCCTATATTGGTTCAGAAAGGGGTATTTTGAAAGGGAACAGCTTGTGTTGTGTTGCAAGGGGAAGCTGCACTAGTAGACAAAACAAAAAAAAAACATTTTACACAAATTTATCATTATTATTACTACTACTACTACTACTATTAATTACCCGCCCTTCACCAGAAGGTTTCAGGCTTGCAACAATTTGAAATTCAGAATTAAAAACAGTTTGCAGCCGCAGGAATAGGGGAGTCCTGAAAGGACCTGTTCTCCTTTGCCCCTTGTTATATTTGCAAAATATATGTATTTTGTGCTGTGAACAAAAGCTTCTGCCCTGGAAGCCCAACCCACAGAGCTTGTGCAGAGGTTGGAGCACTTTCCAGAACTGCACTCCTTTTGAGTACTGGTTCAGATTTACAGTGCAATCTTAATACATGTCTTTGTTTAACTGCTGAGTGAAATGGGAACTACACGCAAGGAATTGTCCATGGGAATTCTTTTTTTTCCTTTTCCTTTTGGACTGATTCCTATTAAGCCTGGAGAATGTCGTGTTAGGCCTGGATTCCACCATAAGCCGAAGGGAAAGCCAGCAGGATTCTATTATCCTGCTTCTAAGGATGCACAGATTGTCTCTCTGATTCACAGAAAAGGAGCATGTAATCCAACCAGGGCCAAGCAGGTCATCCCAAAAAGTTCACAGAGAGGTCATAGTGGGGATTGCCACCCTTGAAAACAGGCATTTAGGAGTTTTCCCGTCTCTGAATAAAGAGGTTCTGGGCTTTAACTATCAAGGCGAACAAGAGCAAAACTTGGGACAGAGTAGCTAAGCAGACACGATCAAAAGACAGCTACGCTATTTCCCCCAATTCAGATCAAAGACCCGTATCTGCCAACTTCAGGGCTGGGTGCCAATGCCTTTTGCAGCTAAAACAGCACCACCCACCCGTGAGAGGAAGGCAGCAGCAAGCTCAGGAAAACCCCCGCGGTTTACAGAAGCTGTGAGGGTTTGATTAGCTGCTTGTGCGTGAAAACGTGCTCCCTCAGAGTTTGTGCGCCCCCACAAACCTCCGTGTGTGACGGAGCTCCTCAGACATGTCTGCTCTAGTCACTAGTAGAGTCCGACAGTGGCTGTCTGCGGAAGCGTTTCCAACAAAGAAGTTCCTTAACGGAAACGCGTCTCCTGGACTCACGGCGTGACAGTTTCCTGCGAGGTATGGGTCTCCCTATGGGAGACTCCGATACCTCCCCACTGTTTTCGCTGGAAGCCTCCCTGAGCCCTCCCTCCTGCTCGCATTCCCTCAGAGACCCACTCCTCCCCCTGCTGGTCCCTGCTTCAGCAGTTGAGTCTCTTTCATCCTGCCTGAGTCCCTCCACCACCTGATGCTCTGATGGCAGTTCCCTGACATCCACCTCCCCTCCAGGGCCCCCCTCACCCCCTCCCAATTCCTCCCCCCTGGGAGGTGAAGGGCTAAAACCCCGAAACGAATCTTCCTCATCTTCTGACGTCTCGAACAATTCTCTCCATCGATCGTCGTCCTGGCCAGCTGAATCCTCCTCCTCTTCAGAATCTGGGAACCCCTCCAACTCCTCTTCCTCGTCGGTGGTGGCAAAGTATTCCCTTCGGAACCTCGCTACAGGCTGAGGTTTACGTGGGAACCTCTGATGAAAAGTCTCTATTAAAACCTCGTCATTGACATCCTCTGCCCTAACCCAGGTGTTTTCCGACTCCGGTTCCCCTTCCCACATTACCAAATACTCTACTTGATCTCCCTTCCACCTGGAATCGAGGATCTCCGCTACATGGTAGCTGTGTTCCTTCTCCTCCATTGCTGGTCCCCTAGTGACCCTCCCCTCACTGTCTCCTCTATACGGTGACAGCAACGACCTGTGAAAAACTGGGTGCAGCTTCATGTGGTTCGGTAACCGGAGCCTGAAAGCCACTGGATTGACCTGCTGTATGACTTCAAACGGACCCAGCCTTTTGGGTCTTAATTTCTTACAACCTCCTTTGAATGGCAACCCTTGGGTTGACAGCCACACCTGGTCCCCCACCCTGATGCTTTCACCTTCCCTTCTGTTTTTGTCTGCTTGCCTCTTATATTCCTCCTTAGCCCTGTTTAAGTTGAGTTGGAGCTGGCGATGGATCGCTTCCATTTCTTCCACGAACTGTTCTGCAGCTGGAACGCTCCAGTTCTCCCCCTCCCCCCCTGGGAAGGCTCTGGGATGGCACCCGTGATTAGCCAAAAAGGGGCTCATCCCCGTGGACACGTTCTCTGCATTGTTGTAGGCAAATTCTGCCAACGCCAGCTTCTCCACCCAATCATTCTCTCTGTCATTAACATAACACCTCAAATATTGTTGGAGAACCCCATTTGCTCTTTCCGCCTGCCCGTTGGTTTCAGGATGACGGGCCGTCGAGAAATTAACCTCTACATGCAGTAAGCTCATGAGCTTCCTCCAGAACCTGGAAGTAAATTGTTTCCCTCGGTCTGAAACCACCCTCAAGGGGGCGCCATGCAACCTAAACACATTATCTACAAACAATTTGGCGGTTTCTTCTGCTGTAACCGCATGTGAGCAGGCTATGAAGTGGGCCATTTTAGTTAACAGGTCTACTACAACCATGATGGCTGTTTTCCCTCTAGACCTTGGCAGATCAGTCATGAAATCTATTGCCACTGCTTCCCACGGTCTCTCAGGTGTGGGCAGTGGTTCTAATAAACCAGCCGGCGCCTGCCTCTCCCCCTTGGCTCTTTGGCATTGTTCACACCCTCTCACATACTCCCGCACATCTTCCCTGACCTTGGGCCACCAAAATTCCCTGGTAACCAGCCACATGGTTTTGTGTTGCCCAAAGTGCCCTGCTGTGGGGCTATCGTGCAGCTGCTTGAGTACTTTCTCCCTCAATTCCCCTTCAGGTATATATAACGCTCCCTTATAATACAATGCCCCATTTCTCTCCTCAAAACCACCGGGTTTGTCTTCCTCCCCTCTGAGATCCCTGAGTTTCCCCTGGGCGTATGCATCCTGCACCGTACCCTCTACCAATTCCCTTTGCCCCACCAAAGTCGCCCCACACACCCAGCGGTCCTCTGGAATGATATGGGTTTCTTCGGGTGCTCCCTCCCCCTCCAAATATTCAGGCTTGCGTGAGAGAGCGTCCGCCCTAACATTCTCTGGGCCTGGCACATAACAAATCTCAAAGTTAAATTTGGAGAACTCTTGGGCCCATCTCAACTGCCTTTGGTTGAGCACTCGCGCCGTTCTCCAGTACTCTAGATTTTTATGGTCCGTGCACACTTGCACTTTATGTTGTGCACCAACTAGCAGATGCCTCCATCTCCGGAACGCCTCATGAATAGCAAGCAGTTCTCGGTCGTACACCGTGTAGTTCCTCTCGGATTTGTTCAGCTTCCGCGAGAAGAAGGCACACGGACGCCACTCCGACTCCTCCTTCCCCGGCTGCAGAAGAAGCACCGCCCCTATGGCTCTGTCAGATGCGTCTGTTTCAACCCTTAGCTTCTTTCGTAAATCCACATGCAGAAGTTGTTCTTCAGAGGCGAAGGCCCTTTTCAGTTCCTCAAACGCTCGCCCCGCCTCCGCCGTCCATACAAACTTCTTCTTACTGCTGAGACAGTCAGTGATGGGCGCCGTCAGATGGGCGAAGTTGCGGATGAACTTACGATAAAAGTTTCCAAACCCTAGGAACCTCTGCACATCCTTCTTGGTTTTGGGTGTTTTCCATTCCAGCACTGCCTGTACCTTGCCGGGATCCATGGCCAATCCCTTGTCTGACAGGCGGTACCCCAGGAATTCCACCTCCTTGGTATGGAACCGACACTTCTCCAGTTTGACCCACAGCCTGTTGGCTTGCAGTCTGCTCAACACTTCTCTGACGTCTCTCACATGTTGCTCCTCATTCTCAGAATACACCAACACATCATCTAGAAAGGCAACGCAATTCTTGTAGAGCAAAGGGCCCAGCACGTGGTTCATAAAAAATTGAAAACACGCGGAGCCTGCTTGTAATCCAAATGGCATAACGAGGTATTCAAACGCCCCCAAAGGGGTAAACATGGTGGTTTTCCATTCATCCCCTTTCCTTATGCGTATCAGGTTGTACGCCCCCCTTAGATCCAGCTTTGTGAAAATCTTTCCCTTCCTCACCATGGTCAAAATATCATCAATTCTGGGCATAGGGAACGCCACCGGTTCAGTCACTGCATTCAGCCGCCTAAAATCACATACAAGTCTCGGCTTGTCCGCATTTTTTTTGTCCACAAAGAACACTGGGCTCCCCCCTGCTGCTTTGGACTCTCTGATGAAGCCTCTCTTCAGGTTCTTGTCAATGAACCCTCGCAACTCCTGCATTTCCCTGTCTGACATGGCATACAACTTGCCCACGGGAAGCTGTGCTCCAGGGAGTAAATTGATCTGACAATCAAAGGGTCTATGAGGTGGTAGTTGGTCAGCTTCCTTCTCGCTGAACACGTCGCTGAGATCTGCATACTGTGGTGGTACCTTCACCTTTCCCATTACTTCAGTCCCTGCTAGGGTGGCTTGGGCCCCTACTGAACCCTTCTCCCCTTTGCAGTGTTCTAGGCAATGTGCTGAACCAAAGGACACCACTCTTTGATGCCAGCCAACCAGCGGATCATGTAGAGCTAGCCAGCTCATTCCCAAAATAATGGGAGCGCCTCCCAGGGTGGCCACATTAAACGCTATCAGTTCTGTGTGCCTTGCCACCCTCATTATCATTGGGACAGTCTGCAAGCGGACTCCTCCTCCCAACAACTCCCTGCCATCAATCGTGGTCACCTGCAGGGGGTTGCTTAAAGGGATGGTCTGTATCTGGTGTTCAGCAACAAACTCCTTGCTCATAAAATTGCAGGAGCTGCCTGAGTCCAATAGCGCCTTTATTTTTAGGGGGTGCCCATTCTGCAGCTCTAGCGACACTTCAATCACTAGAGCAGGTCGAGGAGCTTCTGGCACGGGCACTTTCACTGCTCTTTGGCCTGGCTGCAGTGCCCCAATTGTGGCAACCAGGCGTTGGCTTTTACCTGCTCCGCTCCCCCTTCTTCTCCCCCCTCAACAGCTCCCACCATCCCTTGCCATTCCTTCCTCTGGGGGCAGACTCTGGCAAAGTGGCCTGGCTGTTGGCAGAGATAGCATTTCCGGGGGCCCTTTCCCTCCTTCTTAGCTCCCTCGCTGGTTTTTGAAAATGCGCGCGCGCGCGCTGTTCCGATTTCCATCGGCTCTGCCGGCGGGAAAGCTGGCTCAGGAATGTCTGGAATGCGGAACTCCTTCCAACGTTCCCCTCTCCCTTCCCGCCTCTCCAAGGCTCTTGCCTCCTGCCGCGCTCCTATGGTCAGCGCAGATTTGGTCAGCTGATCCATAGACTCCGCCCTGGGGCTCCGTGCCAGCTCGTCTTTCACCCCCGAAGAAAGACCTTCTTCAAATAGCATTTGAACGGGTGCCGCCGATAAATCCCAACTCAGTCTGTGAATCAGCATGGTAAACTCAGTCCAATATTCACGGACAGATCGACTCCCCTGCTTACAAGCCATTAGCTGTCTGCGCACCACCCCTTCCTCAATATCGCTGGAAAACATGATATCCATTGCACGAAAGAACTTCATTGTGTCCTTTAGTATGTCATTGTGCGTTGCCATTAGGGGTCGCACCCAGTCTCTAGCCCCTTTCTCAAGATGCCCAATTACAAAAGCAACTCGCGATTCCTCATCAGGGAACTCATCGAACTGCACATTAAGGGCATATTGCATCTCTGTCCTAAAAGCATGGTAGTCCTTGGGGTCCCCCCCAAATTTCTGCACCAATCCTGGTACCTTTCTGGGGAATTGAGTGGCTCTCCCCTTCTTGTCTGCATCCTGAGCCCTTCTCTCCTCCAGCCTCGCCGTCTGCAGGGCCAGTTGAACCTCCAACGCTCGGTATCTATCTTCCAAGCTTGGACCAGCTCCAGCCCCTGCTCCTCCGGTTCCGGTTGGTTCGCTCATGATGCCTTCTCTTGCACAGGCAGCGTACAAAGACTGTCGGACTGCTGTGAGGGTTTGATTAGCTGCTTGTGCGTGAAAACGTGCTCCCTCAGAGTTTGTGCGCCCCCACAAACCTCCGTGTGTGACGGAGCTCCTCAGACATGTCTGCTCTAGTCACTAGTAGAGTCCGACAGTGGCTGTCTGCGGAAGCGTTTCCAACAAAGAAGTTCCTTAACGGAAACGCGTCTCCTGGACTCACGGCGTGACAGTTTCCTGCGAGGTATGGGTCTCCCTATGGGAGACTCCGATACCTCCCCACTGTTTTCGCTGGAAGCCTCCCTGAGCCCTCCCTCCTGCTCGCATTCCCTCAGAGACCCACTCCTCCCCCTGCTGGTCCCTGCTTCAGCAGTTGAGTCTCTTTCATCCTGCCTGAGTCCCTCCACCACCTGATGCTCTGATGGCAGTTCCCTGACAGAAGCGCATAAACATTGTTAGAAGGGGGGGAACTTAAAAACAGCCCGAAGATGACTGAGCATGCTCGGTGACCGTGGACGGATGAATGACAGCTGCGGGAGGGAACTGGGTGTCAGCCCAGCCATAGAGTTGATGAGCGCATCTCTCTCACTTGGAAGAAGGTCATTGTGGAGCCCGCGTGGATGGTGCCATATTCAATGTTGGTCTGGTCAGCCAAGTCGTCCGCCGACTCAATGGGCACCTCCATCCTCTGCACGGTGAGGAAGGCAGCAAGGTTGGCCGTGTAAGAGGAGATGATGATCAAGGTGAATGCCCACCTGCAGCAACAAGAACAAAATTCACACACAATTTTCAGTACCCAAAAAAAAGCCATTTAAGGAGGGTAATGTATGCATTTCTATGCATTTAATTTATAGCTCATTTCCCCCCCCCCCCAAAAAAAACCAGCTTCTATTTTATCCTCACAACAGCCCTGTGGAGTAGGTTGGGCTAAGAGAAAGCCACTTCCGAGCTGGAGAGGAGGTCGGGTTGCGGGCTCACAGCCCCCGCGAGACTGAGGGAATCCTCGGCCGCATCATCTCCCTTGCCAGCCAATCGGCTGACCCGGGAGGCGTGGCCTGCGCTATTTAGGGCCGGCGCGGCAGAGGATTTTCCTCTTTCGTCGCTCCAGCTGCTCCAGTTTCCCAACCCTCCCACCCTTTAGGTTCGGCTCTCTGACATTGCTATGGACGTCGGTTGGTCGCCGTCAAGGGGCCTGGTAGGAATTTTTTCCACTTGGCAAATTGGCTCTAGCCATTTGGATTTTCACCTACCTTGTAGCAAATCATCACAACTTCTTCGGCATTGGGCATTCTTAGGCATTGGTAAGGGTATTGTTATGTAGATGGGGGGGGGGAGTGCCATCACCTTCCCCCATATTGAAGGGTAGTCCAGTAAAGGATTGGGGGGGGGCATAGCCCTGTCCAAAGCCTATGGAGGTGTGGGCCTAAGGCACGCCCCCGAGCGGTGACCCCGGGGGAGCTCCTAGTTGATGTGCATCAGTAGGACTCCCCCTACTGGCGGTTAACCCTTCCTGGACTTCAAGCAATCAGGCTGAAGCCGGATAGTCGGTAGGACCAATGCCTAAGCCAATCCAGTGGTGCCTCACAAGACGAAAAGAATCCGTTCTGTGATTCTCTTCGTCTAGCGGTTTTTTCATCTTGCGAAGCGAGCCCATTGACGGATTAGCGCTATTAGCGGCTTTTAGCGACTTATCGGCTGATCGGATCAGCTGATAAGCGGCTTAGCGGCTTAGGAAAGGGGGGGAGGGGAAAAAACCACAGGAACTCGCAAGACATTGTCGTCTTGCGAAGCAAGCCCATAGGAAATTCGTTTTGCGAAGCACCTCCAAAACGGAAAACTCTTTCGTCTAGCGAGTTTTCCGTCTTGCGAGGCATTCGTCTTGCGGGGCACCACTGTACCGCTCAATTCCTGTAACCAGAAAAGTTGTGGCCTATTTTCGCCCAGTAACCTAAAATGCTGGTGTCATGTGTCTTTATTTCCTATGGGGGAGACGGGAACTCGCCACGCAAAGTGAGAGGCCCAATGTCACCCAGTGAGCTTGGTGGCTGAGTGGATTAGAACCTTGCCCTCCCAGGTCATAGTGCTGCCATCGAACCACTACGCCACACTGGCTCTCAGGGAAGGGCATTCTGGGCATGCATAAAAGTGCCTCTCCACTTCTCCTGCAGAAGCAGAGGAAAACTTCCTAGCTAATGAGATCCCTTCGGGTTTCAAGATCTAATGCCGCGACGCTTCCAGGCTGCAGCTATTTTGGGATGGCATCTAATCACAGGCAAACTCAGGTTGCATATTTATGCAGCAGATTGGGAGGGCTTCCCTGAAAGATTGGACTTCTTTGGAATAAGGAAAGCGATAGGGTGTTGCTTTGGTGTAACATCGCCTAGCCTCCTTACCAGCAAATCAGAATTCACATTGCCACAATTTCTCAGTCGGAAGCTCACAGGTCCTAAATCCTTCTGAGGAGAGGGTGGTGGCAACCCTTTGAGATAGCAGTTAACTTTACAAATATCCAGGTTGAGAACAAAGGAGCAAGCAAACTCCCAAATGGGTAAAGCTACCCTTTAAAGGGAAAAAAAAGCCACTTCTTGCCTGCCAGACAGTTTTTTTTAAAAAAAACCTTGATCGTCTTTCTCCTTCTATGGCTGCATGCCAACTGCTAAAATATTTCTCCCCAGCCCTCAGCAAAGCAGATGGAAGTATCCCTAGTAGCTAGCAGATACCAGCCATTAAAATTCATCTACACTCACCTAAGCATTGATGCTTATTTAAGTCCTCAACAATACCCACTGAAGATATGCTGTTAGCCTTTAGCCTAGAGAGAAGGTTGTGTCCTCATTTGACACAAACCAACATTATCCTTCTTAATTTAACATGTCCTAGTCACATACACTTAGGTGAAGAGGTCTGTTCCATTACGTTGCTCAGATTAAGACTTACTAGTAAATTCTATTTTGTTATATTTGTAGAATAGGCTAAGCAACATTTGGGTAAGGTGCTGAAAAGGGTTGAGTGGGCCCAAACATTGATTTAGATTACAAATCCACGCTGCCAATTGGCTAAAGAATTTCTAGAATTCTAGAACCTGCTTTTTAAACCATTAATCAATGGATCAATTAACATTAGATATCACCCAAACTCTGATGTAAGACACTGAACAAAGTATGACAGCCTACAATTTGGTAAACACAAACGGCAGTTTCCCTTTCAGAAGAAATTGCCCTCTTTTTTTTTATTCTCTGTTGCAGTAACATGCAAAAACCAAATCAGCCTTCACAGATAAAGAGATGTGCCCTTCAAATGTTGTCGTCACCAAAAATACCCCCCCCCCGATTAATCAACTAAAACTTTAGTAGATTAATCAATACTTAACCACTATCCCATTTTTAAAAATCCAAATTCCTAGGAGCCACCACCAAATGTTTAAGAGGCACCTGGAAAAAAAATATTTAATATATTTCAGTTGTTTAAATGGAAGCAGAATGCTACTAGGCAGCTGAGGGATGAGGTGGTGTCTGGAATTTTCCAGATTTGAATATATCCCCATAGCTGGTCATCCCAACTCCACAGAGGCCCCTTTCTCCAAACCTGTCAGGCACATGCCCCACAGATGCTCACCAGACCCCACTGACACAGCGGGTAGAGAGGGCCCGAGGCATGATCTCTGACCCCTGTTGCATGAAGCCGCCAACTGGGAACCAGAGGCTGTTGCCAAGCGTGTACTGGTTTTCCAGTATGTTGTGCCGCTCGCGCAGGCAAGGATGGGGGTTGTACCATTCATATGGGCTCAGCCTGTGAAAAGAAAAGAAAATAAGAGAGAAAAGAAAAGAAAGAGAGGAGAGGAGAGGAGCTGCCTTACTTCTATGTAAACATATTTAGGCTCAGGGTCTTAGGGGGCAGTCTCCAAACCTTCACTAAACTACCAATTTAATTACAGGAAGGCATGAAAGATGAACCAGTTTCAAAGTGACATTTCAGATCTCGCCCTAAATGGCTGCAGCCACGAACATCCATCACAGGATTTGAGCAGTGACATTTCCCACAATCTGCTGCAGCAAAGAACACAAGAGCTGCCTTAAAGATGGCACACGACTTTTAGTCCGTTTAGCCCAGTGCAACCTGCTCTGGCTTGCAGCAGGCCTCTGGGCTAGAG